>NC_135491.1:46378640-47578640 GCF_052094955.1 Ictidomys tridecemlineatus
GTGTAATATTAGCATATCTTAATGACATTTCCACTGCTGAAGTCCTAGGCTGTGGCTCTGGAGACTACGGAGAATTTTCCAGTGAGTTAAACAAATACAAGATTGACTTTTACTATTTTGGGTATTAGATTCTTGTCGTGTTCTCTCGTGAACGTTACAGTCTGTTAAACTCTTTACTACTTTCCTTTAGGCCATTAGTACTTTCTGAACCTTTCTGTATTTTGCTTTGATGTTAATATTTTACATTTCTGGTCATGTTTTTACTGCTCACTATCATTAAAAAGAGTTAAATTGCTCAATCTCAGGCTTTGGATTTTTATTCTAACTCTTTAGTTCTCTGAAACCTGTTTCTATGATAGAAATTACAAGTCATCTGGAAATTGGCCAGAATTACGCATTTGTTTAAATGCTTTAATTGTAATTTTATTTTTCAGAGATGACAAATAGAGGTGCAAGTAGATAGGGCTATAAAAAGATGGACTTGTACCCTTTAATACTATGATAATACTAGTACTTTAATACTAAGAATTAGGAAGTCACATTGGCACTTTCCTCTTGATTTAATGACAGAGTCAAGATTTTAATTCAAGGTTGAAATTGGTATTGCCTCTTAGACCTAAAACATCACTTGGGCTTCTTGAAGGTTGTTAATGTCTTTGTCTCTGAAGAAATTTTTAACTCTAAGAAGTAGAGTACAGAAATAGAGCCACAAATTCTGATGTTCCATTTTTGTTTTCACTCAATTCAAAATGCTTAGTAATTTTTATGATTTTTCTCCTTTCGGCACATATTACATTGAAATGTATTATTTCCAAACATGGGGATTTTTCACAGTTCTCTCTGACTTCAAATTTAATTCGAGTGTCATCAGAGAACATACTTTTGGTGACTTGAATGCCTTTTAATTTATTCAGACTGCTTTTATGATCCCCAATATGATTTATCTAACACAGGCTATACATACGTGAAGCACGTGTATGTTCTGTTGCACGGTGGGGTGTTACGTGACAAGTAAATCAAGCTGGCTGGTCGTATTCTATCCTCTACGTCTTCACTGAATATATGTCTAATTGCTTTATCAATTGTTGAGATGGGTGGAAACCTAAGAGTAATTGTAGATTTCTCCCTTTCCTTTTGCATTTCTTTCAGTTTTTGCTTCATGACTTCTGAAGCTCTGTTACTGAATGCTTAAGTGTTTCTGACTCTTCTGTCTAGATGAATCAACTCCTGCATCATTTGGAAATGGACTTCTGAATCTCTAATAATTGTCTCTGCTCTGAAATCTACTTTGTTGCATAAAAGCCATTCTCACTTTCTTTCAACTTATGTTGACAGAGAATAATTTTATATTATACACAAGTCTTCCTTTTTACTTTAAATATTTAATTTTTTTATAGTAACCTAGAGTGGGGTATTGATCCCTCCATTCTGCTTATCTTTGCTTTATAATTGAGGTGGTTATATCTCAATTATAATGTGATGATTGATAGTTGTATTTGAAAACCATCTTGCTATTTGTTTTCTGTATAGTTCTTTGTTTTTATCATTTCCTGCATTTCTTTACCTTATTTTAATACTTTTTTTGATTCTGATTTATCTCCTCTGTTGTCTTATTAGCTCTGTTTTTTTTTTTTAATTGGTTGCTTTGGACTTTGTAGTATACATCTTTAACATAGCATCATTTACCTCCAATATGTAATAATATATATATAATGATGTCTATATATTTAATATGAATATAAAATCTTACATATATAACATGTTGCTATTAGTTTCACTTTAAACAATAATGTTATGGAGACATTTTTAAAAATAATTTTTTAAAAATTTATATATGATAGAATGCATTACAATTCTTATCACATATATAGAGCACAATTTTTCATATCTCTGGTTGTACACAAAGTATATTCACACCAATTTGTGTCTTCATACATTTACTTTGGATAATAATGACCATCATATTCCACCATCATTTCTAACCGCATGCCCCCTCCTTTCCCTTCCCACCCTTCTGCCTTATCTAGAGTTTGTCTATTCCTCCCATGCTCCCCCTCCCTACCCCACTATGAATGAGCCTTATTTTATGGAGATTTAAACTAAAAAAACTTTGTTTCTGTTCATAGGTTATTTGCTTCATTTGTGGTATCATTTATATTCTCTTTGAAGCATGTATCTTACCATTTCTCAATATAGGTCTGCTGTTGATTAATTCTTAGAATTTTTGTTTAAGAAAGCTATTTAAAATTCATCTTTTTTTAAAAGCAATTTTCACTAGGTTTTCCTCTCCAGTCAGTACTTAAAAGGGGCTGAAAAGAATGGGGATACTGGTCAGGGAAACAGCTCCTTCCAAGCATGCTCAGGCCCTGGGTTTAATGTTTAATCCTCTCTCTCTGTCTCTTCTCTCTTACACATACACATACACACAGTGGTGCAATACTACCCTGCAGCCTGTGTTGTTTGCAATGAGTTGTCTGATATCTTCTTTATCTTCATTCATTTGTACAGAATGTGTCTTTTCCCCAGTCACCCTGCTGCCTCTTAACATTTTCCTGTTTTTTTTTAAATGATCATTTTTAAAATTGTTTATTCTCATCCAAGGAAGTGGGTTTTGTTTGGCTGTCCAAGTTCCATTGGGCAATGGAACCTAATATCTGTGAGGAGTTTTAGGATTTTTTAAATTTTTATTTTTAGGATGTTTATCATCAGTTTCATCCAATTTGATGATGGAATGCTTTGGTTTTCTTCATTTCTTGCACTTGGGATTCATGCAGCTGCTTGGATCCATTGGTTTACAGTTTGTATGAAATTTGGAAAAACAGCTATTATATTTTTCAAATAACTCTTCTCTTATCCCATCAGAGATACTAATTAGGTTGTATTTGGCTATTTGAGGTGATCCTACAGTTTACCAGTGATTTCTTCCCTTTTCTGTTTTCCCCCCAAACCTTTTAACCTTTTATTTCATATAGTTATTATTGTTATGTCTTGAAGTTACTAATTTCTCTACTTTACCTAAATCCTGTTAATCCCACATAGTATATTCTTCATATCAAGCATTTTATAATTTATATCTCTGCAGGTTCAAATTTTGTCTCTTCATAGTTTTAATTTGTGCTTTGATAATAAAATTCTCAAAAGTTCAAAAAAATTACTACCCTACTGGATTTCTTCTAGTTAGTGTTTGGCTAATCTCTTCCTGTATGCTTTTTTTCAGCCTTTGAAGGCCCACAATTTTTCTTTCTTTCTTTCTTTTTGGTGATACTAGAATTGAACTCAGGGCTATTTACCACTGAGCTACATCCTTCACCCTTTAAAAATTTTTATTTTGAGACTGGGCCTTTCTAGTTGCATAGGCTGGACTTGAGATCCTCCTCTCCCAGCCTCCTGAGTGGCTTGGATGATAAGGTTGCACCACTACACCCAGCAAGTATTACCCTGTTGAGGCATATCTCTTAGAAACTACACAGAACAGTATTTTATTTAATCTTCTCATCTGACTTTGAACTGGAAAGCTTAAAGACTGTTTACCAAGTCTTGCTCTTAATCATTGCAAGAAATTGGAGAGTGTGGTCTAAAAATAACTAACATGGGGAAGAAGCACAGATGTTTAAGAAATCACAATGGTCTTGGACACGGGCCCCACCTTTAATGGTTTCTGACTTCCTTTCTTGACTAGAGAATGGAATTCCAGTGGCTCACATCAGATCCTCTCTGCTCTTGCTGTGTAGGCTTGAAGAGGCAACAAGGTCATGACCTTACTCTTGGAATTTGGGAGACCACACTAAGGAAAATCCCCTACCTCCTGCCCCACACAGGAATGGGTTTCTTAAAGAATTCATGCACAGTATTATTTTGTATTTTGCTCAAAAGTTAATTTTAAGCAAAGCCAATCTCTCTTTTCCAGTAACTGTTCTTCAGTGTGTAGATTTTCCAGCTGTCTTCACATTTAGTTTATAAGTTCCTTCTTGGGCCATTTCTTTATAAGATGGTTGTACAGCAAGTTGGGGTGAAATTATTTTTTTTCTAATAGACTATACACTTTGCAAGGTCATTTATAATAAATACAAGGTAACATGCCTATTACATAAAAATAAAATAATTGTTTTTGTGAAATGAATTGGAAGATGTGGCATAATTAGACAGTGGGCATTTGTATTCTCCTATTATCGTTTTAGAGCTGCAAAAAATGGAAGTAATTTATTTCATCTTGGTAATGCTCCTTCTTTCTGGTCCAACAATTTATCAGAAATGTTAATCCAGCAAGCAGTAAGTGGAGGGGGTGAGAGGAGAGAGGGGATTTAAAATTAGCCTGGAAATATTGCACAACTCATTAAAAATGTAATCATGCGTAAAATGAGATCAATGAAAATTTATCTAAAAGTGCAAGGAAAAGGCATTTTCTAGTATGATACTGGATTTAATAGACTGGATTTTAATTTAGTCAGTTTGCTACAAAAAAATCCCTCCAGGCTAAATAAAACCGTTTTCCCTCCCAGTTATTGTACAGACAGCTAATTTTCAGACCCCTTCCTTCTGATATCCAATCTTATCTCTTGCTGGATACGGGTTTCAGTATATTGCAGAATTTGTTTTCTTTACATTTTCCATTACTGCTTTCATTTGCATGATAAATGATTAGAAGTAGAAACAGGAAAAACCCCCGTGCAGAACATTTCTTTATTAATTTTGTTTAAATTACAGTAACTTTTTTATTCTTCTTCCCCTCCCCACTTAACAGCCACTGTATCTGAGAGTAATATTAATATTTTGTTGTGCAGCTGGAGAAATGGATTACACATTTTTTTTTGCCTTGCACTTTCCTCAAGTAACATTTTTTACTTCTTACGTTTATACTTTGCATTTTGATTCCTGTCTTGCACTGTGAATGCTATCGATGGATTTTTCTCTTGTAAGAGATTCTTGTGTTTAAGCCTGAACTTTAGGTACAGAAGTTTAAAATATGTTAACACTGATGTACAGAAGAGTTTTGAAGATTTATTTGGCAGATGATAGAACACAACTCTTGAACAAAGAATTGGGTTGGCAAGATTTAACTTCATTTAATAAAGTCTTCTGCCTCCTTTGACCTGTTTTTTCTAGTCTGGCGATTTGGAAATGTGAAACAATGTAACTAATGAAAATCATCTGCCACAAATTTTACATTAAAAGAAGTTGGCTTTACCAATAAAAATTTGCCTGGGTGGAAGTGATGATTCAGTCTGACAGAGTGATTCTGGCAAAATTTGTTAAGAGTAGACTCATGTATGATCACCTTAGAAACATTCAAGTGGATAGCTCTTCTTTTTGTATGCATAGATATTAAAATAGCTCCCTGTTGGGGGCTGGGGTTGTAGCTCAGTGGATGAGCACTTACTTAGCATGTGCAAGGTCCTGGGTTCAATCTGTATTACCACCAAAACCAAAACTCCCTGTTAAAACAACAGCAAACTGTATTACTCATTGAATGTTCCCTTGACCATTCTCTTCCTTTGAGATAACACACTGTTCAGTAGCTATCCTTTTTTTCTCTCTGTAAAATAGATATTGATCTATGGAAATGCATTAGTTTTAATTAACATACATACATTTGAACTGTTTGATTCTGTTTAACCGTTGCAGGATATTTCACATTGTCCTCAAAATACTGGAAAGAACCTAAGTGTTCATTAATAGGGGAATGATGAGCCATGACCGAAAAACCAAAACAACAACCCCCCTACTCCAAAACCTGTGCATTTCTGCATGCACAGTTGAAATATCCCTGTGCGGAAGCCACCAAGAAGTGGAAGAGCACAGTTCTGTTTTACCTAATTTACACCTGTTTTACAATGGTTGCATTGTCATTCATTTCTAGTTTGTTTTTTATCCTAACCATCAGAATTATTCTCAAGGTGGTTTTAAACTTTCTAAGTCTATGTGTTTTTCTCTATTGTTTTGATCCTGAATCTCATTTTATTTCATTATGATCAATGAAGCTTAAATGATTTATGCTTTATTGGAGTTGATGAGATTTTTCTTCGTAGCCTAACACATGATCAATTTTCTTTTGAGAGTCTTCTTGACTATCGAGAAGAATGTTCTTTATTGAGTTCAGTGTTCTATTGCACATCTATATTAGATCAAACTTGTTAACTAAGCTATTCAAATATTCTGCATTCTTTATGTTCATCTATGCTTTCTGTGGGTTCCTGAACGCTGTGCTGTTAGACATGATTCATGTGTTACATCTTCTTGGCAAATATCCCTTTTCATTCATTTAAACATTTTAAAGTTCTGTCTTTCTTTCCCATAATACTAAGAATTGCCTGTTTTATCTTTTCTAATACACTTACCTTCATTCCTTATGCTGTCTTATTTTAGACATGCCTTGTTAAAAAAAAAGCTATGAATTTTTTTTCATTGCAACATGAAAACTCCTAATTTTAATAGATTATTGGTCCTTTATTCAGATTACCATTACCAATGCATTTGGACTTGTATCATATTTGTTTGGTGTTTTTCTATCACACTGAACCTTTTTCTTGACACTGTCAATGCCAATTTTTTGATGATTGGATTACTTTATTGCATTTTTTTCTCAAGTGGCTTATAATTTATTTCTTCCATTTCTTTCTTTCCAGTATTTCCAATTATTATTATTATTATTATTATTTTCTTGGTACTGATGGCACCTTTTTCCACCATCACTTGTATTTCCTCTGGTAATGCAAACTTGATGTGCTTTTACTGCTGTTTTCTACCTTCTCTTGACACTTCTCAATTCTTTAGAACCAAATTGCAAAAATATTTTTTCTTTGCAATCAACGTTTATTTGCATTTAATTAATTTTCCTGATTTCTTTGCTCACTCTATTTTTATATGCCATCTCTGATTTTTCCCCAATAATTGATTCCTGAGGATGTCTTTTAATTGTTTTTAACTTCTTAAAATATGGGACACTTATTTCATGAGTTTGCTTGTCTTTCACTCTAGTTTTCACGTACATGTTGCTGTGAGTATAGAAACTGGCTGTAGTGTGTTTGTATATGGCAGACCTCATGTCAGAACATTTTCCTCTTAGAATATTAATATTAGGTTGCTCCATCAAAATTTGACACCAGCATGATTCTTATTTTCTTCTGTGTTACATTCTTTCAGGAACAGTTCAAGAAAATTTTTTATTATAGGTAATGTATTCACATAACTTAAAATTAAAAAATCATAAAAGTTACCCTTAAGAATCGTTACTCCCACTTTTTTCCCCCACCTTGACATTCTGCTCTTCTCAGGTAAAAATTTCTATTAGATTCTTGCTTATTTGCAGTAGATCTTTATTCAAAGGAAAGTAAACACAAATCTGTATTTCTCTCCCTTCATTAAGGAAAAGGTAGTATACTACATCATTTGCTTTGCATCTTGCTTTTTCTCAACAATGTGTAAGCTGGAGATCTTATCACATCAGTCAGCCAAGGTATCTCTCTTACTTATAATCAATTGCATGCTGCTAAATTGGTTGGAGATGTCCATTATTGCTTCAAACCAATCCTCTATTGGTGGACATTGGGTCATTTAGAATCTTTTGCCATTATGAATGCCACAATGAATGATACTCTATAGATGTCCTTTAATGTGTGCAGATAGACCTGTAGGTATGGATTCCCAGGAGTAGGATTGCTGAACCCGAATGTACATGTAAGTACATTTCTGGGGATGGCCAGATTCCTCTTCACAGGGCCTGTACCTGTTTCCCGTCTCCCTTGGTGACAAGCAGGGTGCCTTTGGTTCTTTGGCTGGTTCAACAAGAGTGTTGCGAAAGTTATGTATTTTTGCCAGTCGACGACCTGACAAATCGTATCTCAATGCAGTTTTGATTTACCTTTATCTGACTGTAAAGAAGGTTGAGATTTAAAAAATATGCCCAATGGCCACTTGTGTGCCATTAGGGAGATCTGTCTTTGTAATAAGTTACAGTTGCCTCTTCTCCCACATTAGTGACTCGGTCTTTAATCTTGGTTGTGGTGCCTTGTGACATGTGGAAGGTTTTGATATTTATAGTCCAATTTACCCATCTTACATGGTTTCAGGATTTTGAAGTCTTACTAATGAAGCCTTCTCCCACTCCATTTTAAAATTCTAGTATTTTCATATTTTGCCTTTAAACCTTTAATCTCCATTGGAGTTTATACATGTGTGCAACATTAATTAGGGAAACTATCTTTTCCCCCAGAATGCTGTCCAGATGTCCCAATGTAATTTATTAAAAAGTCTCTCCTTGTCTTAGAAATTTGAGCTATTAACTTTATGATGTGATAAATTCCTGTGTACACATTTTGGTCTATTTCTGGATTTTCTTCTCTGTCTCTCAATTCGGACACCTTTTGTACAGGTGTAACTGGTGTGTTTAGGTAGCTAATAGGTCTGTTCCATCATTTCTTTTTTCAGAATTTTCCTGTTTGTTTTAAAATTTATTTTACTATGCTAATTTTAGGATCAACTTGCCTAGTTTTAGAGGAGAAAACCCTGTGGTTATTTTTATTGGACTGTGTTACATTAAGGTAGAGAGACTGGACTTTGAATCTTCCTTTCCAAGAACATGCTGTCTCTGGTGAGCCCTGATGCACCAGGCTGTCCGTGTTCTTTAATGCACTGTCTTCTCTTGGTACTTGTATTTATTTTTAAACTTGGGGTCATTACCAATGAGTAAGTTGGTCATATACCTTGCTTTTCCTAGAAGGGTACTGTGCCTTTTATCCATGTATAATTGCTGAGAAGTCTCTTTTTTTTTTTTTTTTGCCCTCATAGTTATGTCCCAAGATGCTAAAGTTACTTCGTGAAGAGCTGTACTTGGGTGTTCTAGAATAACCCGGTCTGACTTTGTGAGAACCAGTCTCACGGAGCTGTGAGACCCAAGAAAGAGGCAGACAAATCCATAATTGCCCAGAGTGCAATTTATTGGGGACTTATTAACAGAACTGTGACCTTGGGTGGCAGCAAGACCAGGTGGAGCTCTGCAATTTGGGTTGGAATCAGGGACATATAAAATAGTCAGCATCCAAACCATAATGTGGCTATTTTATCTCAAGCCGATGTCACAGACTTCAGGAATATTCCAGGGCCCAGTTGTGAGCTGCATGCACCACTTTCTCGGTTTTGTTCATAGGATGGTGAGACACTATGGAGGAGAAGGGACCAGGGCTCCACAGGGGCAGTCTTGGGGGGTCTCAGTGAAGATGGCTGTGGTCCCATACACCTCTTTCTCTCTGGAGTGCACACCGCCTGTTCGTTTATAGACCAACCTAGCTTCTATAAATAACAGCAGCAGCAGTAAATTTGCCAATGGGTCTCTGGGGCCAGGACACAAAAGTAGGAACTTGGCACTGTCAGGGAGCTTCTGGAGGCTAGCGACACTGACCTCAGCCCAAGGCCTTGCGGTCCCCTGGCCATCCCACTGAGCCACACGTGGTCACTGACCTTGGGGTCTGTGAGATTGTTACTCCCCCTCCTAATTTTCAAGAGGAAAGTAAAATATTGTAACAGGAGTTGCCCCAGGGGTTGTGGTGGAAGCAGAGCCCTCTCTGGGAGAGTTGAGGGTTTCTTTCTTGTCTTTGTCATTCTGGACACTGGCTACATTTTTAAAAAATTATACTCACTCACAAACACACTCTAATCCTCACCCATCCCACTCTGTTCTGTTCTTCTTTCCCTTTTATTAGGCAGAATTTGACATTGGTGTATATATTCTTCAAAGCTCAGTGTGTCTTTCTCTGTTTAGTAGCTTTTGTGATGTCGTGGGAGATTTTGTTGGCTGTACCTTCCACTAACTCAACTTTCACCTTTCTGCATTACCTCTTACTCCCTATTTCCCCTTATATCCAGCCTTTGGTAACCGCTGATCTACTTTATAGTTTTGCCTTTGGGGGACATTAAAGATGCTTGTAAATGGGATTGTATAATATACAGCTTTTTGTGATTGGCTTCTTGGACTTCACATGGTCAAGGATCATCCGTGTTGTAGCATGCATTGGAACACACATTTTTATGGCTAGGCAGTATTCAATTGAAGGGATGTATTACATTTTGCTTACTCATTCATTAGCTGATGTGCACTTGACTAATATGAATAATCTTTCTATGAGCCTTTGGGTACAAGCTTTTAGGTGGACACCCATCTCCATTTCCTTTATGTGTGTACCTAGGAGAAGAATGGCTAGGTCATATGGCAACTTCATGTTTAATATCTTGAGGAACTATCAACATGCTTTCCAGACTATCCACACAATTTTGCTGTTCCTTTAGCTACACAAAAATAGGGATTCCTATTTTTCATTGGTTAATTCTTACTCCATTTGGTACTTTGCTGTGGTGTTGGTTTTCCTAAAACACTGAGTAATTTTTGTATTCTTGGGGTTTTTTGTTTTAACGTTAAGTTTTTGATAGTTTATTATTTGGGTGGTCATTATTTTTGGTGGCTATTCAACAATGAAATCCTGACCTACGTATACTCTAAAATCACAAGTACATACACCAAATACATACTCTAAAATCAAGACCAGATGTTCAGAAAATAGAAATGGAGCTTCCTAATCAGAAAAAGAAACCCAGAAACATAAGACCCCACTTCATTGAACTCTTCTTATTAAAGTTCATTAAAATATTTACAAACTACATGAGCTTATAGCTTCAGAAGGGACATTTGTCATGTAACACAGCACTGGTATCTTGGTGGTTTCAGACACTGAATCCCAGCGTCAGATCTGTGAGTGTGGGTAGTGCGGGTCCGAGAGCAGGCTGGTTTGCTTTGGGAGCTCCTTTGCTGAAGGGGCCCTGAGATCTCCTGGCAGTTCGTTGCATATGCTGAACCCTCCCACATCAGAGTCTTCTATGCCGATCTCTGTTTAGAATGCTCCTTGCCACTTTCCATATTGGTTCCAGGGACTTGATTTGATAGACAACCAGAGTCGGTACTGGACTATGGAGGCCAGGCCCAGGCTTCCGGGAGAGGGATTGCTGACAACCAGATGCTATGCCCAGGGTTTGCGCACATGTTCTGCAGACAAGACGGTGCTCAGGCCGGAACGTGGTTGGCAAAGGCAGAAGCCAGTTCAACCACTGGGACTAATCTGGTAGAACTTGAGCATGACCGACGCGAAGAAGGACTGCCAGTCCCAGCGGGGTTAGGAGTAGGAAAGCAAAGTAAAGGGTGGACATTAAAGACTTTGGACGTGGGTGTAAGCTACGAAGCCTGAATGGGCCGTGGCCACCTTGGTTTTGTCTCCTTCCCATGGGACAGACCTGATGCCTCCTGGATAGTCCAGAATGACCATGCCCGTGTTAGATGGCTTTCCATCACTGTAACAAATAACCAAGGAAATCGACTTATGAAGAGAAAAGGTTTATTTTGGGTCACAGTTTGGGAGGTTCTATTCTATGAACAGTGCCTCAGGCCTGTGGTGTGGCAGTACATCATGGTGAGAATGCTGGGGCAAAACCGCTCCCCTTTTTGCCAGGAAGCAGAGGAGGAGCAGGAGGAGGAACTGGGGTCCCACAATCCCCTTTGAAGACCTGCTCCAATGTCCTAAAAACCTCCCATTGGGCCCAACACTAAAAATTTCCATTGCCTCCCCACAGTGTCACCCCGGGAACCAAATGTTTAACACAAGGGGCCTTTGGAGGACATTCAAGATTCAAGCTCTATCATGCATTGTCAAGGCCACCTGGCAATAGGGAGGTAGCTGGGCTACCTCCTTCAGTGGTGCGCACCTGCAATCCCAGTGACTCAAGAGGCTGAGGCAGGAGGATTGCAAGTTTGAGGTCAGCCTTAGCAACTTGGACCCTGTCTCAAAATAAAACAATAAAGAGGGGTAGGGATATAGCTCAGTGGTAGAACACCTCTGGGTCAGTCCCACTCCAAAACCAAACAAACAAAAAACCCCAAAGAAAAAGGAGTTACTGTACATTTATTTATCCTGACAATATTTTTGGTTAGAAAAGCTATTAAAATCCTCTGATAGTTTGACGATTCACTCTCCAGGAAACATGGTACCTCTTTTGAGTTTTTCATTGCTCTTAGAAATGTGTGTTTTTGGCTAATTAGAAAACGGTGAAGTAGTTTTTAAAATACTTCACATAATTTGAATATGTGCCTAGGATGTGAGAATGTAGTAAGTGTTTTCTATGTGTTTCAACGTTTAATAAAAATTTTCACCAAGGAATTACGATAGGTAGGAGTGAGAGTAATGTGGTTTCTAAATTACATGCAGGCCACTGGTTTTGGTAAAATTTAGAATATTAACTTAAAAATTTTACTAAGTGATGCATAAGGCAATATTGTAAAGTATTTTATAAAATGGAGTTGATGGGCAAACTGTAAACACCCAGGCTTAGGTGGACCATCCGTGCCCATTGAATTTGACATTCACACTGTTTCAAACTTGGGCTGTTCCTACAAATCATCTTTAATACCCCTACTCGGTAATAGCCCTCCCTTTGCTATCGTCTTGTGCAATTTAATAACCTCATTTATATTCATTTTGAACCATCTCTCTCCAGCGGGCATTACTTCCAATCTTCCCTTACAGGGGAAATCTGGGGATTTGATCATTTCAGTCCTGTCACACAGCTTTTCCATTTCACTTTCTGTAAGGCGTTTCCAAGATGGGGCCCAGAAAATTGGTGTGCAAGTAAGACAATTTCCTGCTCCGGAGTCCTATGTTCCTCTTCTACTCTGAACCACGGGAGAGACACAGTGGCCCACATTTATTTCAAGAAATGCTGGAGCATATATTTTATGCTAATTATGCTTCCCACTATGAGGGTTTCTGCTTATTTCCATACATTCTTCTCCCTTGCCACAGAGCAAGTACTTTCTTTGACATCAGGAAGTACCAATCTCACAGTAATTAAAAGCCACAAAGAAATATTACTCCATAAAAACAGTGGTTCTTAAACTGTTGAATTTCCTGGTGGTCGCTACAGGACATTTTTGATTTTAGATCCTTTACACACTATGATGCTTAATGAACAAGATGGATTCTTCTGCTTTGTAGATGAATATTTTCTTTTCCCTCTATCACTCTCTGACCCACAGGTTGTCTTTTAATGTCTCTGTGGAGATCTGTCTCTGCCCGGCTGACCTCTCAGAATCTGAGGGCCTCAGGGCTGTGATACGGGAGGACTAGGAATCGTGCTTTCCAATATCCCAACTGTCAGTGTTTCGTCTTGAGAGTTGGCAAGTTGCTTTGAGAACAGGCAATAATAAATATGTGGCATGATTATTGTCATCTCATGATCTGTTCAATGATCCTGGGAACATCTGTGGGGACTGTGTCCCTTTCACTCCTCATCCGCTCTCCAGGATGGGCTTCGTGGGATTTGCTCCACGGTCCCGTGCGCTGTGTGGTTGCTCTATCAGCCCAACTTTCCCCAGGTGGATTGCAATCTCAGTGCTTGTCATGGTCTCCAGATGGAGTTGCATTTATGATTAGATGTAGTAGTGAGTTATGAACTGGAATAGTCTTATGCTTTATAAGAATGGAAAGACAAGTTTTGCCAAATTTTCTAATTATTTAGAGACAAAGTATACATGATCTAGCAGGGAAGGCCTTGTTGTTCACACATGGGATAGTATATTCTATTTAACGTAACTTGGAGATCTTGTACTTCTTCCCTCTTCCAAGTACTGGGGATTGAACCCAGGGGTGCTCTACCAATGAGCGACATCCCTAGTCCTTTTTATTTTTTATTATGAGACTATTCCAGTTCATAACTCACTTGATAAGTTTCTTACAGCCTCACTAAGTAGCTGAGACTGGCCTGAAACTTGGAATCCTCCTAACAAAGCCTCCCTAGTTGCTGAGATTCAGGTGTGTGCCACCATACCCGGATGACTTGGATGCTTTCTAGGAAACTATAAATATAATGTAAATATGATAAATTTTGTGTTTATTCCACAGCAGGGTTCCATATATACTGTATCACAAGAATAGTTAACTGGTGGCCTATTAAAATAAAAAAGGAAGGTTGGGCACAGGGATAGAGGAACATAAAAAAAATGTTTGCCATAGTTTTTCTCAGCTAGACAAAAGAATATAGGACTCCTATACAGTTCCTCCTGGGAATAATTGTATAACCACATTTTCTTTTTTTTAATTGATTTTTTAAAAAATAAATGACAGTGGAGTGCATTACAATTCTTATTACACATATGCAGCACAACTTTTCATATCTCTGATTGTATATAAAATATGTTGACACCAATTCGTGTCTTCATACATGTTCTTTGGTAGAAAATGATTTCCACTTATTCTCTAAGACTTTGTATTCATGATTTATGGGCAAAATTGGTAGATTTTCATGGATTTTGTGATTGAAAGGTGTTATTAACATTCTAGTGTGAAATAGAATATTGGAAACTTTTTTGTTGCAAGCAACAGAAAACAAAAGGCAACTTAATCACGAAAGGATTTTTATTGGATCACACACTTGAGTGTTCAGCAGACTTGAGGCACAGTTGGACCCAGGAGTTGAAATGGTATGATGAGGACTGAACAAATTCTCAGACATTTTTGTTTTCCTCTGTGTCAGTTCATTCTAAAGCTCTCACCTGTGCTGGGAATATAGCTCCCAGCATCTCCAAGGTGATAGGATTTTCCCAGGAGAAAGTATTTTTATCTTGGATTCTTCATCCCTAACCTGGGAATGAATCTGATTAGACTTGAATTATGATCACTGCTATTAGGGGTTGGAATTAAGGCTGATGAGCAAGGTATGAATTACCTGCCTGCCCTCTGGAGGTACAGCCAACTACTCCTGAATCAAAGATGGGCAGGATTAACCTTAGGCAATTTTCAAAGGAAAAATCTAGATGGAGAATGACAGACAAAATCAGCAGATGTCTTCTACAAATGGGGACTAAAGAGAGGCAGGTGACATTTCCAGGGCATTGGAGAGCTTCTGAGCACGTGGAAGGAAAGCTGTAACTTTTGATGCCTAGTATGGTGTAGCCAGCACTGAGTCTTTAATTAAATGACATTTTTCATTCTGGATAATATACTAAACATAATGACTTGATATTCAAATGCTTAATTTTTGCTGCAGAATATGAAAATAAGTCTCGATCATTTACTCTTCAGGGAGGAATGATTAGCTGTGTACTGAATCTTAAAATTACTGTACTAGCTTAATTGTGATAGGTTGGTGAGTTTCTTCCTTTATTTTTCAGCAGAAAAGTCTTTAAGGTGGAGAACTTTACTATTCTGCGATGGTTTGTGCTTCTTTTTCTTTTAGTTGTGGATGTACATAACTACAACTATTTTGTGTATTTATTTTTATATGGTGCTGAGGATCAAACCCAGTGCCTCACACTTATTAGGCAAGTGCTGTACCACTGAGCCATGGTCCCAGACCCTAGTTTGTGCTTCTTAGAAGCACATTTTGTTGTTTGCATCTTTTTGACTTTGAAATGAAGAAGGCAAGCCTTAATAGGGAGAGAGAAAATACTGGCATTTGCAAACTGAGCTTCTGGGAATTCACCTGTGAATGCAATTTCCTCACAATAGTGTCTTGACACACACGAAGTATTGAGGTAGACTGTCCTGACTTTGGAGATTGGTTTTCCTTTGGTGAGAAAGACAGAGAAATGAAATACCACCATGTGCTCACCCCATCATTATTTTCCTGTCACCAGCAGGGGGCGGTGGGTTGCAGTTGCTGGTGTTCAGCAGAGATAGGCACAAGGTAGCAGCTGCTGTGCTACCTGTGGAGGAGAAAATTTTCAGGCAGAGACGGGGGAGGACAGTCTTGCCAATAAAATAGAAGCATGGAATTATGCAATATTAGAGATGAGAAGGATTTTTAGACCACTTGGTCCAACCTGACATTTGTTATAACGGAATGAGTTGTTGAGAGGTCGTGTGACTTGCACAGAATAATTTTTGGTCAGTGTGTATAGTAGACAGCAGAATGATAAACATATAATGCTGTAGTCTAAATCTCAAATATACCCCAACTCAAACGTGTAGAAGATTTGGTCCCCAGCCTGTGGTGCTGTCGGAAGGTGGTGGAACGTTTAGGATGTGAGGCCTAGTGGAAATAAGTCAGGGCACGGGGTGTGCCTTTGAATGGGATATTGGGGCCCTGGGTGGTTTTTGTTTCTCTTTGACTTTCTGGTCAACGTGAGGCAAGTAGGTCTCCTCTACAGTGTGCTTCCGTCAAGATGTATTGCACCTCTGCAAGGGCCAGGCAACCATGGACTGGGATTGTTACAAGCTGAAGTCAAAATAAAATTTTTCCTCCTTTTAAATTGACTGTCTCAGACATTTCGTCACAGTAACAGAAAGCTGACTAACACACATGACCTTTTGTAGTCAGACCAGTGTGTAGTTTCCAGTTTTTCTACCAAGTATACAGGCTTGAGCCAGTTACTTCTTACAGAATGATAGAATTATAGCAGGACACAAGAATTCTAGCAGGACACAAAAAGTGCCAAGGTAGGTGAAATGCATGCTAGTGTGTCGGACACATAGTGTGTGCTCGATAACTAGTGGCGGGCTTCTCCCTGGTAGGGAATATCTGATTTCCCTTTACTTGAATTACCTCATTCCCATCCTGAAGTGACTTTGTGAGCCTTCTCTTTATGAAACCATCATTAATTAACACCATCATTAATTAGTGTTAAAAATCTCTTTACATTTCATTGATTTGTTTTTGAAAACCAGTTCTCCATGAAGACAGGGGACAGGCCTGAGTTAATATTGACTTTGTACTATTAGGTGATTTGTGTATTAAATTACATGGAATGAAAAATAATTGTACTCTTCCTAGCTCTTAACTGGGACTCCCTGAAACAACAGACCAAAAGATAACAAGGAAGAACAAGTGCACATCCTTCAAACGTGGGAGAAAACTCAGAGGAATGAAGGGGTCTTAAGAACAGACCTGAGGAAGTTGTCTTAGACCTGAGTTGTAAACACTGTTTGCTGAACCAAGAAGCAAGGCTTTGGGGAAAGGCTTTGGGGAAAGGCTTAAGATGGCCAGGATGAGTACTGCTAACAGGAGGCAGGTTTGTTTGGTAGATTTGGGTTGGTTCCTTCTCCACGGATACATCATGATTTAATCATCCTACTCCTGGTACATAAAGGGAGACACCCATACAAGTGGAAGTTTCCATTATGGATTTAAATTCCTTTTATAGAACAGCATTTTTTTTCATAGCTATTTTTATGTGTGTAGTTTCTCAGAATAATAGACCAAAGATTTGGGGTGGCATATTGTAGTTTGGATCTAGAATGTTTCCAAAAGTTATGTGTTCAAAGCTTGGTTCCAAACAAGGGGAGATAGTAGAACTTTTGAGAAGTGGGGCCTAGTAGGAGGTCCATAAGTCATTTGTGGGGCCCTTGAAGGGAACTGTGGGGCTCTGGATCCATCACTCCCTTTAGCTTCCTGGCCATGATGTGGGTGGTTTTGCTCTGACACTTAGTCTTCACCACAGGCCTAGAAGCAGTGGTGCTAACTAACCAGGGACTCAAACTTCCAAAACTGTGAGCCAAAATAAACCTTTCCTCTATGTAAGCTGATCTCTAAGCTATTTTGTTACAGTGAGGGACACCTGACTGACACACCTTCTATAGCCATATTTTGGAGTGGTGTGTCCTGAGCCCCATCAGAGCAAATTTTCCCTCATAAATAATTCACATTCTAAAATGGAACCAACACAAATATAAATACAAAGACACATGTAATACAAGAGATCAGTCTGGCCCTTGCCTACCTTTCAGACTTAGCTTTTGACCTTGACCCACTTACCAGGTTCTGCCACACTGGTCTTTGTGACATTGCTCCAAATGGTCAGACTCGTTCTTTACAGTCTTTGCACTGGCTGTTCCCAATGCTGGGGACATTCTTTCCTCCTTCTGTGTGGCTCTTCTTCATTGTTCAGATTCTTTCAAAAGGGCTCTGGTGATTGGTCATCCTGCAGTTGTCCGCAGACTTTCTCTATGACCACAGTACCTTTTTGTTATAGCATGTGGTGTATTGTCTGTTGCTTCTCATCGGACTTTTAGCTGCATAATTACTATATCATTGACTCTTGTTTCCCACTCTCTCATCGGTGCTGAAAGCAGAACCTGGCACTGGTGGGTCTTGGATAAGAATTTTCTGGGTAAGAATGAAGGACCGACTTTGAACAACCCGGGGGAGGGGGCAGCGTTATGCAAGATGGGTAGAGGTCGGTCCAGGCTAGGTTTTGAAACTACTTTTACTCCAGACTCTGACCTTGGGGGAGAGCTTTACCTGTCAGGTCTTTACTACATCTTTGATAAAATGAAGTTAGATCATATAAGCTTTTTTTTTTAAGCTCTTTATTCTGAGATTATACGTCTAGTTTCTGCCAAGCTGAACAATCTAATAAGAATTGACCCTCCTAAGTGAAAGCAATCTTTCAGATGGCCTCGGTTTCAAAGCCCCATCCATAGGCCAGGTGATCGCTGATGGCTCTGGAAAATCAGACAATAGATGAGAAAGAGGCTTTGTTACTTCTTAAGAAAGGAAGAACAGCTTTGTCTAAGGTAAAGTCTTCCATAAGTATTTAAAAATCTTCCTGATAAATGGAAAGAGGGTAATAGTAATTCAAGCATAACTACCAGATGGTTCCTTCCTGAGCCATTTTAGGGAGAGATGTAGAAAATCAGCTTTGGGACCTTGACTTCTGTGATTTCTTTCAGTAACACTAAAAGTGCAGAGTTCTTTTCTTCCCTGTGCCATTTTGCTTTTCAGGACAGAGGATAATGTTAAAACAGTCTGCGTGGCTTCCTATTGTTTTTTTTTTTTTTTTATGACCACAAACTTGGAGAACCACACAAATTTTTTATGTTATGGTTCTGAAGGTCAGAAGCTCAAAACTAGGTCTCACTGAGCTCAGATCAAGATGTGGGCAGGGCCGCCTTCCTTCTCCAGCTGGGAGCAGGAGGGGCAATTCCTTTCCTTGCCTTTCAGGTTCTAGAGGCTATCCATACTCGGGGGGGCCACAGCCCCTTCCTCGTCTTCAGAGCCAGCGTGGCCCATGGAGTCTTTCTCACATCACATCACACCACTCTGATGTTGATTCTGTCTTGACCTTGAAGGTTTCTTGGGTTGCACTGAGCCTACCTCTGTAATCCAGGATCTTCTCCCCACTGAGGTCAGCTGATGGCCAGTCCCAATCCCATTTGCTCCTTATTTCCCCTCTGTCGTGTAATGTAACTTATTTACTCTCTGGGAGGTAGGTCATGGATTTTTCAGGGGGTATTATTCTGCCTACCAAATACTACTTTCAGAAAAAGTAGTCACATGAAATAATGTATGTATTAATATGTGAGAACAGCTACATTTTTGTTTTAACAATAAGATAATGTCCATCTAATCTTTTGGTGTATTGGAGGAAAGCTTCTACATAGGGTATGTTTTGTCCTCAGTAACTGGCTAAAATTACCAACAGTTGGAGCTTTCTGCACCAGATCTCAGGAAGCCTACCTGGTCCGGGAATCCTTTTCTTCGTCCAGTGGGCACCATCTTGTTTGTATTGAGTTCACAGAATGTTGACATTCCCAATGAAGTAGATATGTTCTTCATTAAAGATGTTCACATACGTGGTTTGCTAGAAACCCTTTTGCCCTGCAATTGTGGCTTCAAATGGTTTCTGTAAGAATCTACAAATAGGACCAACCACACAATACAAATCTGGACCATTCCCCTGAGGAACATGAGATGTGGATTTCCTGCTTTACTTACCTGGTAGCAAGATACACACGGAGAAAGGAAAAGTTAACTTCTGGCCCTGATTCATCACTTTTATGGAAGTTAAATTCTTTTGTTTTAATGCACACTTGATTGAGCAAGCATTTATTGAGGCAGTTACGGTTTGTAGAAGAAAGAGACAGTTGAAGAAAGAACAAATGAATGTAATGTAAATCAAATACTTGGCCCTTTTATAGGAACTACAAAGCCTTAAATGTGTGTTCTTAACGGTAATTTTTACAAAACTCCAATAGGAAGCTTTGACAGTGATTGTTTCTACAGGGAGATGGGTTTTTCCTTTCACATGCTAATCACCTGCTCCTGGTGATATTTCTCTCCTTGACTGCAGTCACGGAATTGAATAATTTATGGAATGAATTTTGTTGTAAATTTATTGTGTCACAAGCAGGTTGTAATTTCACTAACTGTTCACTTAAGTTATTAAGTTGAAAAAAATGTGGTTGATAGGATAGTGCATTTGGAGGGTCTTCCCCCCCCCCGCCCGCCCCCCACAAGTTCACATCTTATATATTTTCAAACAGAGCACTTGCCTAATTTTTATTCAGAATCTGATATGAGAGAAGGAAGCGCCTATTAACATAAGTGGAATTGCATTTTCACACTATTGTTGAATTTTGGAAGTCGTAAACAAATTATGGAAGATTTTATAGAGACAGAAATAGCATTAAACCCCCAGTGCCTCGGTGCCACTGCTATTGTTTTCTGAATAATTGTCCCCAGCTTGCTGATGCCGAATGAGGAGTTGCTGGTAGAAAGGTGAAGATACCCCTAGAGGGGGGGAAAAAGCCACATAATTCTTTAAACATCGCTTCATCTTTGAGGTGAAGATAATGGCAAACGATCACTCCCCCAAATCTTACCCCATCCAAATGGACTAAAAGGAAAGTTAAAAAAAAAAAAAATCTTTAAAAATCTCTCTCCGGGGTGTCTCATTGGCTTCCATCTACATTCACCAGGTTCTCAGGGCTCCCTTTTAATGGCCATTCTGCTGTGATAAGAGGCAACATTTGGCCACTGCAGAAACCTCTGCTTAGTCTCTGCCCCCAAAGCTCCAGCATTCAGCAAACACGCATTTGTGGTTTCCTGTTATTTACATTGAAATTTTTCTATTGACCCTGCCAGTGTGAATGAATTTCAAACAAGTCGTTTCTTTCTCGGGCTAGATTATTTCCCTAGGATCCTGGTAGGGGTGACTTTTAATTCCTCTAGGAGTTCCCTCTATTCTTGTTAGCGCCCTGAGGACTTGCTTTAGGTTTTTCCGCCTTGTCACCTGATGTGTGCCCCGCTTCCCACATCTTACCCTGGGTGTTCCAACCCTGGCCCAGGGGATGCTGGGTAATAGCCATTCTTCTCGAACAGGAATACATTTTAGGCCTTCAAAATCGACGTTTTCACCATCTGTTACCTAAAGTCTGGAAATGGGATGGAAAAACAAGTTGTAATTAACTAAGAAATGAGTGAGTCTTTGTCTTCATGCATTTAGAGTTGAAGAAACAGCCTTTCAAATTTGCATGAAAAGAAATGCAGCTTGTCTTTTTACTGTTTTGGGAGGTTTTTAAGAAGTAACATGCTGTTTTTGTTTGTTTTGTGAAACAATTTTGGGGAAGTGAAGGGGAGAGTACAGAGAGTTCCCACACATTCCCTCCTCCCCTTCCCCCTGACCATTTGCCCCTTTTAACAAATGTATTAGTACATTCATTAAAATTGAGACAATGTTGACAGACCTCTGATTAATTGAAGTCCATTGTTTGCATTAGAGTTCACTCTTGGTTGAATTAGCTTTTCATTACTGCAGCGGAATATCTGAAGTGGGCTACTTAATAAAGAAGTTTATTTAGCTCACAGCTTAGGAGCCTGGCACAGGGTCTGGTGAGGGCCTACCTTGACCTCATCGCATCATGGTGTGCACATCTCTGTGTTTGTGTGATCGTTCTCCTTTCCTTAAGAAGCTACCAGATTCAATTTTGGGGGCTCCACCCTAATGACTAATCATGTCCCAAAGGCCTTACTTCTAAATACCATGGTTGGATTGTACTTCCATCCTCTTAATACGGTTAACATGAGACTTTGGGAATTAAACTCCTGCTTGAATTTGGATGGGGGTGGAGGAAGAAACTGGGTGAGACACTAGCTGGGGTCCAGGTCCTTAGTGTTCCAAACAAACAAGTGGGCAAGATGGACAGAAGTAACAGGCAGAGTATAGATTTTTTTTTTAGAAGTGAATAGTAGGGCAGAGTGGGTCAAGAGAGAGTGGTTCAAGGCCCTGATGTCTGGGTAAGTCTTTTGTGCTGCTAAACTTTGCTTTCTTCCCCTCCTTGTGAACCTGAAGGAAGATCTTGCCCAGTTTTATCCCATTGTTTATTTTTGCTTAATTAGAATATAGAACTTATGGCAGGAATCAACATGGTGAGAGGCCCTCACTGGTAGAAGTTATCATGGTGACAGGCCCTCGATGGTGGGATTTGCCATGGTAATGGGACTTACCATAACCAGGAAAATGAAGACTCGTCTCCCCATCTTGTCCTCCAGCTGGCATTTGTCTTGTGGCTGGCCTTTGCCATCTTGACATCCCTAACTCGTATCCCATTTCTCCCTGAGAGACCCGATCCCCACATTATTCTTGGGTGACTGAGTGGCTGGAAGTCTTTCATCCTCCGCAGTTGCTTCAGGGTGATGGGGTATTGTCATCTTTGCCTAACTGGGTATCACAAAACTGTCACTCTGCCTAGCCAAACAAGAGATTGGGGCACTGAGGTCCATTTGTGAGATTGGCTCAAAGACCTGCACCAGCTGGAGATAACTTCTAGATGAGAAGAGATAAACTTCCTTAGTAGGTTTGACATGATCCAAACAACAAAGCCAGAGGGAGCATCAAAAGGGGTTACGCCAAGGGTAGTAATCAAGACAACCAGTTTAAAATTTTGACCACGATCCCTCATGACTCTGACAGTTGTTGTCAAACCACAGAGGCACAGCCTGTTAATTTATTTGCTGCCCATTTTATTTTACATAAAGAGGGCATTTTCCCTCCAGGAACAGGCTAGTCCCTCTTTTCAGTGACTAATAGATGCAGTCACTCTTCAAACCCAGAGAGGACTGTTGCTAATGAATCTATCTGGTTCTAGATGGTAGTTATGTCTTTTGCTATTTCCTCTGGACTAGTAGATGTTTAGACAAACCCTGGAAATAGGAGAAGGAAGTGGATAGTCTTCCTATCCCTGTGCCCACTCCAATTGTTGTTCTTAGTCCCACCAGAAGAAGGCGGCATTATATAGCCTGTTGAGCTCTAATGGATGCTGTTAGGATGTGATGAGAGATTATTAGGGACTGTCTATGTTTAGGGCTAGATAATCATACAGCAAAAAGCAAATACAGAGCACATCTGCCTATGTAGGAGGTTAAGAATCTTTGGCTCTTCTTTAAAATGGCTGTATATGACTGTTTCATTCAAATTTTTCTATAAGCTGTTTAAGACCAAGTTAAGAACCTCTTGGCTTCTTCAGCTTTTTCTCCTCCAATTGTGCCATCTGTCAGGATGGATCAGGCTCCCTTGGAAGCATCAGAAACATTTCCCTCTCCAGTGATCATTGTCTTTGCAGAATGTGCAGTGGTTGGCTTCCTGTTCTCTAGGGTCCTTATTATCTCCCTGATCAGGAGGGTGGGTGACTCCCTGAAGTTGTAGGGCCCTTAGAAAGGTCCTATCATACCATGGGGTCCTGGATGACCTTTGAAGGCAAGGGCTATAATATTAACCACTTTTTCTTTAGCCCTTTCACTTCCTTTGTTTTGGTATCCAAGCTTTGGTTTTAAACATCCAGCAGGCCAGTTTTCACCCATCTTGAAGTGGGAGGAATGGATTTTCATTTCAAATAATTTTACAGATATAACTTCCATTTAATTGGGGCCACTGTAAATACTGGGAGTCAGCATGATATCCTATCTGTCCTGAAGATAATGACATATTTTCTCAAATTAATTCAGGTTGTTTTGTTAGTGTTTTTGCAGAAGTACTACTTCTACCAGGCAATAGTTATAGAGCTTTGAAAGGAAAAGACAAAATGAAATTTACAAGAGCAAAAACATACTTAGTTTGTACAATAGCTTTGGACCAAGAGACATAATTTTTTAACACTAAAGTGTTATTTCATTATATTATTATTATAAAAACTTTTTTAGTTGTTGATGGACCTTTATTTTATTCATTTATTTATATACGTTGCTGAGAACTGAATCCAGTGTCTCTCACATACTAGGCAAGTGCTCTACCACTGAGCCACAATCCTAGCCCTGATCACTTATTTTTTATTTGTTGTAATTAGTCATACATGACAGCAGGATGAATTTTGACACATAATACATAAACAGAGTATAACTTTTCATTCTTCTGGTTGTACATAGGTCATGTAATCATATATGTACTAGTAGAATGAATTGGACATTATTATCCTATCATTTCAACCATCACGCCCTTTCCCTTCCCTTGACTCACTAATGTATCTTGGTTTTAAAAGTAGTTTAGATGGACACAATACCTTTGCTTAATTTGTTTATTTATATGTGGTGCTGAGGATCAAACCTAGTGCCTCACACATGTTATGCAAGCACTACCACTGAGCCACAATCCCAGCCCACTAATGTATCTTTGATATCTATTTAGCCTCTACAAAGATGCATAAATTTATCAAGTTAATCACATATGAAATCCTTTACCAGGTTTTACTTTATTTTAAAACACTTTTACAACCTTGGATACCTTTTATAATTTGTCCTCTTATTTTGGTTTTGTATTAGATCTCTTGTTATTTTGAGATCATGGTAATATTTATAACAAAAATTTATCTTTTAGATAACATTAAATGAGCTTAGTTCCAGTCCACTTTGGAGCCATCCTGATACGGAGTAGATAGAGGTAGAGCCTTATCTCGGGTGAGGCTGCCTTTTGACAAAGTTGAAGGGTTTATTTTTGAGGCTGATTTTGGCCCCCCTCCCATTAATTACAATTCTACAAAGTCCTCATTATTTTCTGAATCTATCTGAATATCAGTTAACATAATATAACATTTTATCTGAAACATCATTCAAACAGAGGCCTAGAGGGCTTCTATCTTTTTTTTTATTTTTAGAAAAACCAGCAATTTTATTTTATTTTTTTACTTATTTATTTATATGTGGTGCTGGGGACAAACCCAGGACCTCACACAAAGTTGGTGAGCATTCTACCACTGAGCCACAACCCCAGCCCTGGCAAAATGTTTTCATGTTCCACATTGTCAGAATATTTAAACAAATCAGGCTTTATTTTTGGCATTATCATGCCAAAAATACATCTAAATTTTCATTCCAGTGCAAAAAGTGACATAAAAATTTATGTCACTTATTGATAAAGTTACCTTTATCCAGTTATAAAACATTAAATTACAAAAATAAAATCTGAGCTTTATAAAATAGTCCATTTAAATATCTTACAAATGTATGTTAGCTTGCAGAATTTAAGAAGCCAAGAATATTTTAATTTGTATTTATTATTATTCAACTTTATATTTTGATCCAGGGCCTCACTAAATTGCTGAGGCTGACTTTGAACTTGAGATCCTCCTGCTTGGCCTCCCAAGTTGCTGGGATTATAAGTGTGTGCCACCATGTCTGGCTTGAATTTCTATTTAGCAGTTGATGTTTTGTGTATTGTAATTTTGCAAGTTAGGTGTCTCCTTTAAAAAACACATTTATAAATGCTTATCCCATTTATGTTAAATAAATTTAACCTAGTTTTTAACTATTAACCTTAGATTACTAAAATATCAGACAAATTTACTTAAGATTTTGAGCTATCTTTTTTTCTGATGAAGAAAAACCTTAAAAGCAATGGGAACTATACTTTAAACACTTTATAAAAACCAACACTCTTGATTGGCTGACTTCTTAGGAAAACATGTGGGTTAATGATTTTTTTAACCAATTCAAATTAACCTTTTTGCTAAAGGTTTATTTAAGTCACATAATCTAAAAGGCATTTGGACCCATTTCATTTAAATTTATGAGCACTCATTTATTTATAAGTAAATTTTGGTACCAGGTAAATGGTATGTAGACACAAGCACATGTGTGGACACAATATAAAATATACAGGTGTGCACAAATATGCATAAAACTCAGTGGAAATAAAGATTTTATAGCTTTTACCAGTTATTAAATCCCCACAGGTAGGACACAAAAGAGCTTCAGGTGTTTAACATGTAGTTTGTCAGATTTAACCCTTTGGATATTGGAGCCTGATACAGATGTCTTTTGTGTGACAGTGAACAATAGAATATAGCATAGAGGACTTAGACTGGGGAAGGCCTGTGTGGTAAGGGTGGCTGGGGTGGGGTCTACCAATCATGTGTGAACACTGAATCAGTGGTTCAGATAACCACTTTGTCCATCCATGAAGTTAGATATATGTCAACCATCACCACTGTTTCACCTCCTTTTTAGGATCTTCTAAAGAGGATGTTATCTTTTCTAGTGCATTTGAGAATTAACCCTTGATTAATTGGCCTCTGAATACAGACTGCAGGAAAAAAGAGGACTGAAAAATTCCATTTAGACAAAGTAAAATTGGAACAAAACATGCACAAGACCAAAGGCATAATCATCAGAAAAACCAAAAGCTCAAAAAGACAGAGGTTTAAGAAAAAATACAATCATAATGATTCTGGTAAACGAGAACATGGAACACCTGTATCAGACCAGAGGACATGTTAGATAAGATTAGAGTTAGCCCAGATATTTAAAGAATGTGGGAGACGATGAGATCTGGGGAGAGGGAAATGTTCTTAAGAAAAAAGAAAACTTGTACAACATTGATGTCTTCAGTGGCTGAATTCAAAAGTGGCAATTTCCCTCTCAGGTCTCAAACTGGTTTTGAGTAGTTTCTTATGCAGCTAATATTTGGATGCAAGCCTTGGGGGGATAGGTATCAGGCAGCTAAGTAGCAAGAAAAGCTGACATTTCACACATGAGAGGCAAAGGGCATAAAATAGGGCATCTTGATCCAGAGATGAGAGGTACCACTACCTTAGATGTGAATTAGAGTTCCTAGTGATTTGAGTCTTAAGTAGGGTCCCATGACGTTCTGTTAGTGTGGAAATAAAGATAAGCAGATAAAAGGAATAGAAAGGGGTCTCTTTATACTGATAGGTGTCAGGATTCAAAAAATTCAAAAAATTCAAAACATTACTGGCTGCAAGATACGTCAGCCATGAGTTTATTAAAAGAGATAGGAAATAGGAAAAGGGGACCCTCTTAAGGCAAAGATTGGGTTCTCTCAGAGAGGAGAGAGCTTGTCCTCTACTTCTGCCTTCTGGTTTCCAGAGAGTTGCACCCAGGAACTTTGGACTTACAGCATAGGAAGTGCGTGGACCATCTCTGAGAGAGAGGATGGTGTGAGATTACTTAGAGGTAGAGATTTTAGGTGAATAGAGTCTACTTGCTATTGCCTCAATTTCCTGCCCCCTTATTGAATAGCCATTAGCAATACTTCTGTTAGGATTTTGATGTTGACCTACCAGGATGACTGGAGATTGCAATACTTACGGTGATAGTTATGGTGATAAGGGAGGGCCCAGGCTAGTACTACTGTGAGTATGTAATACCTAAAATAGAGATGAGTTTTCAACATGAGTAACCTTGGCTGAGCTATTTCCTTTGGATAACCACAGGGTTGGGTAAGTGAATGGTTTTACTGGGTGCCTGTGATGGTGAGCTTTGTCTTAATTCTGGCACCCACTAAATCTCATTGTGGCTCACAATTGGATTATTCCATCATGCGAATCTTCAAGAAGCAGGTGCCCTAAGAGTTTTTAACAGCTCTAGCCCCCTGAGTGTGGTCAAGGGCCAAAGGTATCTCATTGTCTCCAACCAAAGAAGTTGAAGCCAGAAGGAAGAAGCAATTTTATATTAAAAAAATGAAAACAGAGCAGATCAAGAGGTTCCAGAAGGAAGTGCATGGAAGGGAGATTGAACAGTACTGGAAAGTCAGGCAAAGGCACAGGTCTTCACCCTTCTGGGCTGCAGAGTGCCCAGTGCTCTGAACAGAGAAGCCTTGCTTACAGAAATGTCTCAAGAGACAGTAAGCTCCTCAGTCCAAATGAGGTAGTATCAGAGAGCCTGATAGAAAGGGGGAGGCGGCATTGGTGATTTCAACTGGGAATTTCCAAAGGGGGACTGGCTTCCTGGCTGGATTGCCAATGACAATAATATGGTGTCCAGTTGGAATCTAGGATCTTGGCAACCCCAATAAAGAACTGAACAAGACATGCTGAAGTAACAGGCAGATGGTTTGTTTATCGAGAGTGAAAGTAACAAGAGTGGGATGAGGGAGAGAATGACTCAAGGCCCCATTGTCTGGGCGTCTTGTCTTGCTGAGCTGTGCCTCACTCTCTTCTGTATGGATCTGATTGAAGATCTTGCCCTGTTTGTTCCCATTGGTTACCTTCTTTTCATCTAATTAGAATACAGAACTTGTGGTGGAAGTAGCCATGGTGATAAGCCTCTAGTGGTGGGGAGTTGCCATGGTAATGGTACTTACCTTAAACAGGAACATGAAGACTCATCTCCCCATCTTGTACTCCAACTGCATTTTCTTTTACCCTGCCTTCGCCACCTTGACATCTCTAAACTCCTACCTTAAAACCATAGTACTTAACAGTCTAAGCATTCTGACAAGCATATAATGATGTCTGCCTGCCACGACAGTATCAGATGAAATACTTTCATGGCTCAGCATGTAGCTTTTTCAGATTGACTTTCATTTAGCAATATGTATTTAAGTTTTCCTCTCTGTTGGGTGGTTTGAGAGCTCATCTATTTTTTTTTTTCTGCTACGTAGTTGACTTGTGCTTTTTATTGGTGGATAACGTTGTATAGTGCAGAGGAAGAAAGATATTTTTCTCTTCAAAATTTGTTATCCAAATCTCTCAAGACAGAGATCTCAATAAAGGGTTTATTGAGCCATTACAGACGTTAGTAAGAAAGACAGGATTGGTCCTGGGACAAATTCCCGTATCACCTAGCAGCAAGGCTAAGTGACAGTTGGAAAAATGTTGGCCACATATAAAAACTCTGGGTATCTTACAATAAAACTTCAGGGAAGGAAGGTGCAAGTTGTTTACATAGAACCTACATTGACTGCAGCCGAGAGTAGTGGGGTTACATTTGGGAGGGGGAGGATTTGGAATAGGAGTACAGCCCATAAAGGGAAGCAGTGGTTGGTTGGGCTTTAAGGAAGACATGGCAGTGCCTAAAGGGTCATTGTAGCATTTAAGCTTTTAGCATTCAGGAACATGAAACGCTATTTTTCTCTTTTTGACAGGTACCTTGTTAACTGATTAACACTCCTCATCATTTTAATCCTTGGGCCTTTGTCATTAAGGACTCTCAGAATTTTTTTTTCCACCTTCACAGTCTTAGTTGTGACTGACCCCTATGACAAAACACAGTTAAAGAAGAGAAAAGCAAATACAAGGCTATTAACATATATACCTCCCGAATATATGACAGATACCCAGAGTCACGAGTAAATTTCCAAGTGATGTCTTGGGATTCAGGCTTAATACTACAGTAATCAGAAATAAAAAAAAAGGGTATAGAAGAGTACAGGGGTTATGGGAGGTAACCAGGATGAGCACTTGAAACAAAGGTGAGGTTTCTTTATTATGAGAATTAAGTCTCTGCCTTCTCTATGAATATTCTTTGGGGTCATCTTTTCCTCCTGGCACTAAAAGGGAGACATTGGTACAAATGGAGATTTG
Organism: Ictidomys tridecemlineatus; assembly: GCF_052094955.1. NCBI lineage: Eukaryota > Metazoa > Chordata > Mammalia > Rodentia > Sciuridae > Ictidomys > Ictidomys tridecemlineatus. Next base: position 46,408,205 of record NC_135491.1, read on the forward strand.
CTTTATAGATGTAAATTTCACTTAGAAATTAGGGTGAAGTTTTGTCGTCAGAGTTTTTCCTGTGGTTGCTTGTTCTTAAAAATCATCAGCTCAAAATTATATGTTAAGAGGCATATTTTATAGTGGAATGTTCTTGTCCCTCACAGTAGGATCTTACAATGTGGATCCCCTTTCTGCACTTCTAGGTTCATTCTGACATTTGTATTCCCCCTACCATTGTTAACAGATTTAACTTACCAATATAATATATGGTTAAAAAATAAGATTGATAAAACAATCCACATGGGGAAATCGGGCTCATTACTTTGATCACATTTCATATATTTATGTTAGCATTTTACCTTGATAAATTAGAAATGACCTACAACCTCTCATCTCTAAGAGAAAAGAGGCTTGTTCGTAATATCGCAGATATCCACTTATCTAAACCAATCCAGGGAAGTTACGTTTCTGTTTATCTATATCTGTTTAGTGTCACATAGATTTACAATCCACAAATAGGTACCTAATCCCCAGTGTACGTTCAAAACCTATCTGTATATAAGGAAAAGATGACTGAAGAACATGGAACTTGAAACATTCTGTATTAGTCGGTTTATTTTTGTTGATATGGACAAATTATCTGACATGCATAACTTAAAGGAGGAAAGATTTATTTTTGCCCATGGTTTCAGAGGTTCTAGTCCATGCTCAGAAGGCTCTCCATGGTTTGGGTTTGAGAGGCAGAACATCATGGCAGAAGAAGTTGGAAGGGGAAAGCTCAGCTCATGGCAGCTGGGAAACAGAGAGGAGCCAGGGACAAGGTATAGTCCAAGGGCACATCCCCAGTGATCCCCTCCTTCAACCACACCTCACCTGCCTACAGTGACCACCCAGGATTTCACGTAAATTATTAATTCATCAAATTATTTTGCTGATGAGGTTACAGCCCTCAGTATCTCATAATTGCCTTAAAGTCCCACCTCAGAACGTTGCTGGGTTGGGGACTATGCTGTCAAATCATGAACTTTGTGAGTTCAGTTCCAGATCCAAAGTATAATAGCATAACAGGGTGTGAACAGGCACACATATATTAGGAGGCAGGATGTGGCTGCTTTCGCTAGGGTGTTTAGAAAAGGGCTTTCTCAGGAGGTGGGGTTTCATTTTATGAGCAATGGATAACAGCATGAATATCTGGGGAAGGGTATCAAGGCAGAAGGAACGGCAATAGTAAGTGACCCTGAGTGGGAGGTGAGAGTGTTTAAGGACCTGAAAGAAGATTCAGATCAGTGGAGCTGAGCAACTGGGGGAGAGAAGAGAGGAGGTAGTGAATGGAAGTCAGGTAGGAACTTCTAGGCTCTGAGACTCTTTTTGCTCTAAACACACAGACAACAATTAACCTTATCCAAAGAGAAGTCTGATCTTTGACCTCAGCTTCTGGGAGTGAACTTGAACGATCCTGCCTTATGAAGGGGGTCTTTGTTTATCTGGGGATCTTGGGCCCACTAATAGTGTAGCAGTGTGGTTTATGGTGCGGGCTTTGGGTCACAAAGTATTAACTTAACCTTTAGCAGGTCTGGAAATTGAAAACCAGCTTGTGGGCCGTGTATCTATGTGACGAAGTCCCAATAAAAACTCTGGATGCCAAAGCTGGGTGAGACCCACCAGTGGGCAGCATACCATGAGTATTGTCACACATCACTGTGGGGAAAGTTACTGCTGTCCTTGAATGCACTGGGAAAGGATAATGAGAAACTGCCCGGACCTCTCCTGGGCACTGCCATAGGCTTCTCTTCGCTTGGCATCTCTTTCTACTCCTGTTTACCGTCGTAAACCATAACCATAAGAGTAACAGTTATTATGAGTTCTGTGGGTCCTTGTAGCACATTTTTGAACCTGAGAGTGGTTGGGGGATTTTCAATTTATAGTTGGGGTCAGTGATCTTTCAGACTCCCTAACTGCAGAGGCCCTTTGCATTGAAGCAAGGGAGGAACAGGCTTGAGGTCTACCTGAGGACGATGGGTCTGAATGCTTTGTTAGGACAGTATTATAATATTACAGATGTGGTGGATTTACCTAGGGTGACAGCAAGAAAGATGGTGAGAGGTGATAAGATGAGCATGTTTTATTGATAAAGGTGACAGTATTTACTGACGAATTGCCTGTCATATTTGTTGTCACAGACAGGTGTCTATGACTCGTAGGTAAATCCCACCATTAAATACCAACAAATTTTAAGTGGTATAACAGAAAGACTTGCTAAGATACATAGAAAACCCTTCTCAAGTTTTCCAAGCAAGGCTTTGGAACTCATTCTCTCTTTAAGACTTTATCTTAAAACATGTTTGTTTTCATACTCTCAGTGGTCATGGATTTTCCAATGATTCTCTCGGTATGTAATTCAAAGTGGCATAGTAAAGGAACAGCTATATTACTGGAGTTTTGAATATTGGGCATGCAACTGGAAGCAGGTGCATTCTGTAAGGTTCTTATGTCCTGGTGTCAAGCCTCAAGTCACAGGACATTCCAGAATTTCGTGAAAGATTTTTTTTATTATTTTTATATTGGACATAAAATGAAGACTGACATTGAAGAAACATGCTCATTGCCTGGCAATTGAATCACAAGAAGAATGTACTAGATGTGAATTGGAAGAATGATAGAATGAATAAATTGCATTTGTGTCTCAGACCATACTAATAATAAGCATGTGGAGAACCCACTGGACTTTGTTTAGGTTTTGAGACAAACAGGTGTGCTCATTATTGTAGTCTACCTGTGGGTAAAAGTTTAAATTTTGGCTCAGTTGAAAAGGATATTATGATGCTTTCATCACTGTGACCAAAATACACAATAAGAGCAACTTAAAGGAGCAAAAACTTATTTTGGGCTCTCAGTCTCAGAGATCTCTCCATCCCTAAGTGACTGACTTCATTGCTCTGGGCCCAAGGTGAGGCAGCACATGGAGGAAAACTGCTTAGCTCATGGTGAGGTTAGGAATAAGAGTGTGTGTGTGGCATGGGGTCACAGGAAGAAGGACCCTTTGGAGGCATACCTCGGTTGAGCTCCTGCCTATAGTTACAGCCCGGTCAGCCCATTCAGAGTAGGATGAACTGATTAGATTACAATTCTCGCAAATCCAGTCATTTTGCCTCTCAACATTCTTGCATTAACGGGGGATTTTGGGCAACAATAACCCCAAAGTGTATGTTTTGCCTCTCGAAAGTTTATGTTCATCTCACAATGCAAACTACATTTAGTCAATCCCTAAGAGCCCCACAGTCCTAACAGCTCCAGCATTGTCCAAGTGTGGAGTCTCACCCACGACTCAAGGCAAACTTTTTGATGTGAGATTGCTCTAAAAATCAAAAGCAAGTTAAATATTTTCAATAGAAATGGCACAAAGTAAAGGTTCCCATTCCAAAAGGCAAGAAGAGGAGCACAGAAAGAAGGATGGGACCAGAAACAAGAAGGAAACCCAGCCAGGTAAACAGGTCTTGGTAATTCCTCAGAAAGCATCTAGGACATGTGGGGGCAAGGTACTATTTACACAGGGTCCCACCCTTTTGGCCTTGCTGGTTGAAGTGCATATGCTCTCTGTTCTCAGGGGCAGCCCACACGGGCTCCAACCCTGCTACACTTTGCCTGACCTTCCAGAACTTCCTCTGAAATCTCAGTGGAAGCTTCCAGGGTCCCTTAACTTTAGCATCCTGTATTCCTGCAGAACGAGCATCATGTGGACATCACCGAGGTCGGCTGTCAGCAAGCCCGGTACTTGGGCCCCCTGGAATCAAGGCTGCAATGGCTTCTGGGTGCCCGCACAGCTCAGCATGGTGAAAAAACTTTTTAGGCCCTTTTGTGTGAGCAGGGCAATCCCATGATCTCTTCTCAAAGAACTTTTCCTTCTGGATCCTTGAGCCTACAATGGGCATGGTATCGCAAATTCCTGAGCTCCCCCCCCCCCCCCCCCCCGCAAACCATCTTTTTATTATCTCTCTACAAACTACTTAGCATCTCTCCAGAGGCCGTAAGCTCTTTAACAAGCACACTTTCTTTGGCCCCAGCCCTGCCCCCCTTTTTGGCAGACTGCAAGTTTTTAAAGTTCTTTAGCTCTGCTTTCTGCTTCCATTTCTCAAAGTAAACCTGGATAAAAGCTTCTAGAAATATCCATGCACTGAATGAATGCTGTGCTGCCTTGAAAATTTCTTAGCCAGATCAATTAGTCTGTCAGCTTGAAATTTAGCCTTACATAAAGTCTCAGGACATAGGCAAGATGTAGGCAACTTCTTTGCCATAATGTAAGTGGCCGCTTGTGCAATTCCCACTGATGTCTTCATTTCCCTCTGAATCCTCATGAGTAAGTCCACGTTCCTGTCACCATTCTGGTCTTGAGAGTTCCCCACTGGGCTCTGCTTACAATATCCTAAAGCTTTTCCATCCTGCATATTCAAACTTCTCAAAATTCTTGGGCAAACCAGCTTCAAAGACTTCTGACCCACTTGGTCAGGTCAGTCACAGCAGTGATCCCACTCCGTGATATTGGTTTCTGTTTTAATTAGCCTTTTGTCACTGTGACCAAAATACTTGACAAGAACAACATAGAGGATGAAAAATTTATTTGGGGCTCAGGGTTTTACAGATCTCATTGCCTAGATGGCTGACTTCATTCTTCTGGGGTGGCTGAAGGGCCCAGCAGAGGCAAGCTGCTCAGGTCATGCGGAGGTCAGGGTGCAGAGTAGAGGGTGGTGGGGGAAGTGGTCCTAAGGGAAGCAATGGCCAGCGTCTCATTGGGAGGTTCTTCTTCCTGCCAAGGATCATGTAAGCCACCCTAAAACTTAAAGTCTCAAATAACGAGTGAATAACAAAACACAAATAGCCAGAAATATGTTTACGAAAACGAAGGCCCTGATAGATCTAGTCCACATGGGTACTGGGACTAGATGAAGTAAAGATGGCTTCCGTGGTTTATTTAAGGGGGTACATTAAAGGCAGGGATAAGGTTTCTAGGGCAGAGTCTTGCTTGTGATGTCTAATAGTCGGCAGGTTGATTGCATCTTCTCAGGTCACACCCTTCTCAGGAGCTGTGTGGGATATTTGGCAGATATTGAGGGGGAAGTTCACCTGCATTAGGTGGTCAATCCCTGTGGGGGTGCCACAGGAAGTTCCCAGTGCCAGACTTATCCCCTCAATAGACTATGATGTGCAACATCGTCCACACACAGCCCACACACGGCTTGTGACAAACAGTCCTTCCAGGGTATATTCCCAGTGACCCACCTCCTCCAGCCACACCCCACTGCCTACAGTGAACACTCAGTCTGTTCAGTCAAACCAGGATGGACTGATAGGTTACGGCTTTCATTATGTAATCATTTATCTCTGAACATTCCTGAGTTACCAGGAGCTTTGGATGGACACCTCATATCCAAACCATACATATGAACTTAATGCCGACTCTTTGTTATTGCTGTTGTTTATTTTCAGACAGGTTCCTGCTAAGTTGCTTAGGGCCTCAATGAATTGCTGAGGCTGGCTTTGAACTTGTGATCCTCCTGCTTTAGCCTCCTGAAACTTGGAGATTACAGGAGAGTGCCACTGCCCTCGGCCCAACTCTTACTAATTGCCCTTTTTTTTTTTTAAAAAAAAATAGAATCTTTATTTAGCTGACTTTTTATACTTTCATTAAGTTCTGCTGGAAACCAGGAGCTAGTTGGGACCCTGGAGATTATAGAAGCAAAGAAGACATCATCTCTACCCTTAACAGTTTCTTGTTCTGAGTGAGACTTCCTTGGGGGCAGGGAGATGGAAAGAACGGAGTGAGCTTGTGTAGGACAAGACATTTCCTTGGGTATTAAAGCCAAGATGGTGTGCTTTGAAGACAGAATAAAAAGTAGCATGAACTTGCTCATGTTAAGTTTTATTCCCTTGGGACTCACTTCCATCATGGGTAGATGAACAGGACCAGGCATTTAAGGGAAGAGGGCGTCAGTTCTTTTCTAGTAACAAAACAAAACAACAACAACAAAAAATTTCACACCACTTATGAGTAGAGGAAACCTCTTCCGGAAGATTCTCTATGTATCCTTGCTTTTCTGCTAGTGTCATTCCTCCTCTTCCTATCTGCTAGTGTCTCCATTTGACTTTCTAGGACCTTCCACCTTGCTCTGGGTTCTGGGGAGTTGAGGATGCAGAACTCCATCTGCATGCAAATTCTTTGAGCTGAAATAAAATAAAACAACGAACGAGACTTCCAGTAGCTTTTAGTGTGTAGAGAGACACATAAAATTCTTAAAAAATATAAGAGAATATTGTGTACCAATGGGAGAGAAGGTTCCAGGGAACTCGGATCCTATCTGCTGGTGGTGTCCGGGCTGGGATGTGGAGAGGAGGACTAGGCAAGGTGGCCTGTCACTACTTGTACTGGCCCACTGCAGCCACTGTGAGGTCTTCAGGAATTTTGCCTACTTACTGATATCACCTTCTTAGTTCAAAGTAACCACAGGGCAAGTATTTTTACCATAGAAATTGACCAACACTACAGCTTTGGGCTCTCTCCACTCAGGGCGGTTGGTACACTTCACCAGCACCCCACTGGTATGGGGAAACTGATTCTGGAATGTCCTGGGATGGCACAGGGAAGTCTCTGTGTGTGGGACCTGGCTGAGGCTGAGCCACGTAAGCAATTAAAGACAGGATGGGGGTGTGTGGGAGCAGAGCAGCAGCACAGAACGATGCAAAGTCAGCATGGTCCTGTGGAAGGAGATACAGGGGAGCACTCGGAACCAGCCTGCAGGGTAGGTCTTGAAGAACTTGAAAAATCAGCTTAGGAATCTTTGTGCTCCTTTTGATAGACCGTGGGGAGCTAGGCAGGTTATGGAACACGGGAATGAGCTGATCAGAGGTGAAGTTGCACAGATTATTTAATCTGCCAGCTAAATTCAACTGAAGGAGTCCTCTTATCCACTCCACATCAGCCACTGTCCAAATCTCCTAGGTCCTACTTTTCACAATTTCTGTTCGTTCTATCCCTTCATTTCCATTGTCAATGGGGGAGCTATCCCTGGATTACAGGAATAGGGTTTGTGTCCTGAAGAGGCATTTTCCATAACAAGATTATATTTTGGCATTTGCAGAGGTGTAGAAGATCAAGTAAAAGACCTAATTACATTTCCCCCAGTGAAGAGCCAGTTGTTCCAATTCATGGACTAGTTCATCCTTTCCTCACTTATTTTCAGGTCATGAAGATTAAGAGCCAGACTGACTATCTCACTGTGATAGGCTCTTCCCACTGAGTTCTGGTTATGATCTGAAGCCCTCTCCTCTACTGTGCAGTTTCCCAAGATGCCATAGTAATTGCTTTATTGTAATCTGGATTCCCCCAGAATTAGACTGTGAGGCAGGGTAGGGCATTGGGGAAGTGAAAGGACGGGAAAGTAGATACTAAATCATCCCAAAGGGTGCGAGTTATCATGGTAGGTAATACACTTTGGTTTTAATCTCCGCAATGAAACTTGCAGTAGCTACACTCGGTGCTTACTGAGAGACCCAGTTTGGGATCCTTCACAAACTTTAACTTATTGGTTCTTCGTAACAATTTCATAATTTCCTCTTTTTACAGTCGAGGGAAATCAAGGCAGAGAGAGATGAAGTCTGGGTCCAAGGCCACTGAGTGAGTGGTACATCCAGGGATCTACAGGATTTCATGGATTTCACTGAGGCAAAGAGAACTATTTTTTTAGGACAAAGTATTTCAAAAGCGAGGGTTTCTGAAATTATGTCGCTGGCAAACATTGGTTCAAAGTATTGCTTTTGCCCTTTGGTAGTTAAGTGTTCATGACAACCAAGGCCTGGCCTCTAGATATGCTACTTGGGTTTGAAAAACAGCAGGTGATGATTTCCCAAAGAAATTCATATTTTTAAAAAAAGGGTTAAAGCACAATAACCACTTGGATGGTATCAAAATAGATGTATTAAAGTACTGTATGTGGAGTTTGTAATATGAGAAAACACAGCAAACAAAAATTCCTCCATCTCTGTATCAAATATTGCAATGGAGAAAACCATTCTGTTGTAATTAAAAATACTTTTAGGACACTAATGTTGTCAGAATATGTTTAATTTTTAATTTGCATTTCATTACTCTGTCCCATGGATGTAATTGGAGCTGGCTCACCCCAGGATACAGCGTAATAAACTCCTAACCTGAGAAGAAAAGAGTGATAAAGAGAACACCCTACGGTTTAGGTGGCCATTTAAGTCACTGTCTTTTTTTTAAAAAAAATAATCTATTTCTTGCCCTTTCTTCTATATCATTTTGTGCTTTCCAAAGCTCTGTTGGTCATTAAAAAATTAATTGCTTCAAGGCATTATTTTCAAAAGGATTACAGATAAATTACCTTAACAATTAGACTTTGGTTTGCAAAGTAATAGCAAGAAGATAAAATATTGCTATTACATGGACCTATGTTCAAATTAGAGCATTGCTGTGCATGACTTAAAATACACTTGATGAAATATTTTTCTTACTCATATCTTAAAAGCAGTGTTAGCATGCTCCTTCAGCACATTAGCTAATTAATCTTATAGAAGATTATCTGAAGACAGTAACAGTTTCAAGAAATGTGTAAAAGTTGTTGGTCAGAAAGTATGCTAAATCAATCTAGCACCTATCATGTGTCATAAATAAAAAAATTAAGCACAACAGCTAATGTTTTTGTGTCAGCTATATTTGGCACAGTGTTTTACACGTTGTACCATCAATAAAAGCTTGTGGAAGCTGAGATGTAGCTCAGTGGTGGAGCACTTGCCTCGAATGCTTGAGACTTTGGGTTTGATCCCTAGCACCACCCCCCAAAAATTGAGAGTGTGGATAAATAGATATGGAATATGTGATGTTCAATTTTCTGTGTCAATTTGGCTAAGGCATCACACCTGGATATTTGGCCAACCATTGCTCTAGATGTTTCTGTACAAATATTAAGATGATATGACATTGAAGTCAGTAGACACGGTAAAGCAGATTACCCTCTATACTGTGGATGGGTCTGGTCCAATCAGTTGAAAGATTTAATACAAAAAAAGACTGACCTTCCCCTGAAGAGAGGGAGCTGTGTCTCCTGAGTGCCCTTCCCTCTCCATCTGAAGTGTCACTTGCTTGAGTCTGTAGCCTCCAGTTGTTGAACTTGTCTGTTTTTCTTTCTTTCCCTTTCTTGTCTATCTGTCCCTCTGTCTGCCTACCTGGCTCCCCATCCATCTAGCTATCTGTCTACACAATCTGTTGTATCTGGAAATCCACTGAGTAACAGACTGCCATTAACAAGATGTGACATGCAATTTTGTTAAGAATTCTGAAGGCAAAAAATTTACTGTTGTAAAATCTTGAGATGAACATTAATTTGGTTATTATCACTGAAAAACCTTAAAACAATTTTGTTTCATGATGAACATTTCTCTTTCCTCTCCAAACATCCTTTGAATTTACGTTAACTTCCCTTTTTAAAGATGTTGCTGCTGCCCTCTTATTAGAATTTGTTAGGAATCTAAGATCTAGAAAATTCTCTCCTTCTAGGGTGCATTAACTGTACATGGATGACCCTGAGCAAACCACTTAACCCCTCAGTCTTATCTGTTCAATGATGTTAAAAGTTACCAATTTCACTAATTTATTCAATGGGCTTTAGAGAAGAATCACTAGGTCTTTGCGGAGTGCAGCTTAATATTTAATTTTAATGTGAGTTCAGTAATGCCAGCACTAATTCTTTGGGTATTTGTTACCTTGAGCTCCAGCTGTCTATGTGGGATTAGAAATTAGAGAAAATAAGAGACATTTGTAGAATAAGGGAATTGAGAATGAAAATTGAGGGCTCAGCGAAAGAACCAGAGAAGCAGAGAGTGGCCATGTAGGAATTGGAGACGACTGGGGAGATGAAGACTGGAGCTAATAATTCACTCTCTAACCTATATGATATGTATAATATATATATATCATTCTGTACCTTTAAGCTAAAAAAAATCTTATAAAATTCACCATAAATCCAGCAAAACAAAAGAAATCTATGAGGACGTTTCCTTTTAGCCATCCCCCCCCCCAAAAAATTAAAATCTATGTAGATTAAAGTTCCACTGGATAGATAATTAATAGTAATATTAATGGAGGAGTTCCTTTCCCATATAAACTGTTATGATTTCTGATGTCTGATTTGATGAAAAGTTCCACAGGGGTGAACTCTGTCTTTTGGGAGTCGTACGCATCATTTTAGTTCTTGGAGCCAGTTGTGGGTTCCGAGGTGGACGTCTGTGCTGTGTTCCTGCAGTTGAGGGAGATGGGTCACTTTGTCAGCACGATGGGTCTTCCTTCAGCAGCAGGGCTCTGAAACCAAGGCAGCGTTGTCAGTGGGAGAAACATCTGTCCAATAAACATTTTAAGAACTGCAGCGATGACTATTGTCATCATTTTAAGGGCAGCCCTCTTTGGCAGTCTGGAATGGAAGACTACCCCTTTGAGTCCTTTGCAGTAGTGATTTTAACTTTGGTTGCTGGAAAAGCTAACCAAAATTCCTTGAGAACATCATCAGTGAGGTCCTCACAAATTGTTTCACATTTGAGAATCTTTGGCTCCTCTGAGGATAAAGACTGTCTCCTTGCCGGGGAATAAAGGGCTTCAAGGCGGTCCAGATAGTGACCAACCGCTGTAAAGTTTATACTCTTTCCTTGATGTCCCCAGAGACTTCATGTTTACGGAAAAGTTTCGAATAACTTTGCCATTCATACATGTTGGTACCTTGTAAGTCTTACGCAGGAAACCAGAGAGTAAGCTCCAGAACACGAAAAGGAGAGGACTAGTGTATCACATGCGAGTGAGGACCAAGGAGGTACTAAGGCCTGTAAAGCCTTAGTGATGGTTTTGGAGACGGAAGGCTCGACTGGTAAAACATTTCATAATTATAGAAAAATCTAAAACTAGAAATAAAGGTTGATACCTCAATTCTATCTGAAATTGATTCTATTCTAACTTACATATACTTACATATTTATTATAATAATTTTTTTTTCCCTATGCTAGAGATGAAACCTAGGGCCTTAGGTGCACTGGGCAAGCACTAAACTACTCAGCCCCAGCCTCAGCCCAGTAGTAGTGCTTGAGAAAGAAATGATGTGCATCTAAGGGGGACGTCAGCTGAACAATCTGGCTTGTGCATAGTCCTTCAGACATGGCACCCTGTGATACTGAGCTGTGACTCAGCCCTGACACAGTGGAGAGACTGCTGTCAGCTCACCATTTGCAGGAAAAGCATGGCTGGCATTTCTTTTGGGGTGGGAGGTGTCCACTGATGCACAAGGCCACTTTTCATTTTCTTCCCTTTTTTGCATTACTGGAGACTCAACCCTGGGGTGTTTGACCACTGAGCTATATCTCCAGCCCTTGTTTTTTATTTCTTATTTTGAGGCAGGATCTCACCAAGTTGCCTAGGCTGGTCTTGAACTTGTGATCCTTCTGTCTCTGCCTCTTGAATAGCTGAGATTACAGGTGTGCACAGGTGTGCATTGTGCTGGGGCCCGATTTGTATTTTCATGAGGAAATTTTAGTTTCATTTGTTTTTGCCCCATCAGAATTCTTGACAGCATCATGCAAACCTCTCACTTCATTCTTCAGTTTATTGCAATCTCCTATATCCAAATGCAAAAGAAAGTGGGGCTTTGAGGCAGCATAGAAGAGCCACAATTTTGGGGGCCTAAAGCTTACTCAGTTTTTAGAGTTCTCTTTAAGAAAACACAAAAGGATGAATACAAAATTGAGCATAGAAATAAAATTTTAAATTGACAAAACAAAATTAAAAAGCTCACTGTAGTACTATTCACAATAGTTAGGACATGGAATAAGTTTAAATGTCATCTGTGGAAAAAGGAATCTAGAAAATGTGAAATATATACACGAAAGAATACTATACAGCCAATGAAAAGACAAGATTCTGTTATTTATGACAACACTGATAAATTTGGAGGATATTATGGAAAGTGAAATAAAACCAGGTGAAGAAAGACAAACATCACAAATTCTTAGATCTTGGGTCTCATAGAAGTTAAGAGTAGTGTATTGGTTATTAGAGTATGGAGAGTAAAGGAGATGAGAAGTTGGAAAATGGGTACCAAGCTATAGCTAGATGGGAAGAATAAGTTCTGGTGTTCTGTGGCATGGTAGAGTGAAATAGCTACAAGAGAGGACTTCTACTTACCATTAAGAAATGGTAGAAGTTTAAGATAATAAATATGTTAATTATCCTGATTTGATTATTAACCAATGTGTACATAAATCAAGACATCATATTATACCTCAAATATATACAATTATGTCAACCACAAAATTTAAAATGTGGGCAGGTGCAACAAAAACTAGATGATCCAGAAGAATAAGGTATAATTTTTTATTGATTAAACTACCTGATATTTCTCTCCTATGATATTTTTTTCTGTATGGTTTTTGGTTGCCAAAAAGTCTTGACAATGATTTTTTCATATTGCTATCAATTGAGAGGAAAGAAAGAGAAATCAGTTTTTTTTTCTAGTATGGTTGATTGACGTTTGCATTTTATTATTGATGCTTAGGGGAAGTTGATTTTAGTGGTTTTTTAAAAATGCCATTTATTTTTTAAGATTGGTTAAGATTCAAATTGGGGAAAGTTTCTATCCAGTTTCTTTCTTATATATAGACTGTGGCATTTCAAGTTTTCCCAGGTTGTGAACCATCTTTGGTCTTCGAATTGACGATGTTCATTGTTGACCTTGTCCCTGTACATGGTAAGTCTTCTGTGGTCTTCAGTGATGTCACAACTTCCTGTTAGATCATGAAGAAACTTAATCTCTCCCAACACACTCCTTTGAGTTCCTCTCATTAACTTACAGATCACACAATCCATGAGTATGTTTATTGCTAGTCAACATTCGTCTCTTCCTTTGTCAGTTGTTGCTTTTGGTATGGCTTAAACCTCTTGGATACAATTTTATTTTCCTGATGTCTGAGTCATTTCTATTGATTTTTTTTGGCTCTCATTTTTATCCCTTTTGTTACATATTCCATTATTTTTTGATGTGAGCTTTCAGTTCATTAGTCAATTTAAAGAAGATTGTATACATCAAAATCAGGATTCTAGAATCTCTTCTAAATTTTATTAAAACTTTACAAGACACCATTCTAAATTGTAGTTAAAATGGTGTGTTTAAACATTCCTATTAAAAAAAAAACTTGGATGGTGTGTTTCAGATTATACATACTGTACCATCGCTGACAGGAGACCGCTTCTATTTTGACACAATACGTTGATGAGAGCTGAATCCTCCGCTTGCAATTTTATACATCCACTGAGTGGAAGATGTTTTTACAGGCTAGCTTCTGGCTCCATGTCTTTCAAACCTTGTCAGATCCCGATGGAAGTTCTGACTCTGCTCCTTCATAACAGGTACCTGGATGAGTGGGCACAGCAGGAAGAGGGGAGTATTCCCAGCCATTTGTTCAGGAAGGCAAGCAATATTTTAATTACACTTGGAAGGGATGGTAAACCCATCACTGTCTCCTGGACAGGTATTCTCAGCTTCTCCTTTACCTGAGAAATGCTTGTGAGTCACTTTGATGCTTCCAGACACAAGAGGGGATTGTGGCAGGGAGGTCAGTGGAAAGAGATGGAGTCTTCACTAATTACTGATAAAAATATCTCAGCTTTGAGAATGTTTTGGAAACATACTGCTAGTACCCCACCCCAAGGGTTTTGGAAGAGGAGGTGCAAGTGAGGTCAAACCATAGTGGAGAGCATCACCGTGAAGCTGCTTCAGCTGCAAAGATAAAATCCAACTTCAGACAATCTGCTGAGCTCTGCTCTTGATCAGAACTCAAATAGGTCTCTTTCTGGGGCATCAACTTTTCATTTGTTACCTCAGTTAATTTTTCCATAAAAATATTTTCTAGCCATGTGTCATCTCCTCCTTCTGACTTTTCCTCCTGTCGTCCCCCATCCATGTGTTTAAGGACGGTCTGGGTCTGGGCCTGGGCAGCTTCCTAAACCTTGATACATATTTTGAGTATGAAACCGTGTGTTTTCCAAGCTTTTTCTGCTTGCTCTGAAAATGGTTCATTTCTTCTTTGGGTTTGAGTTTCAGAGACTTTGTGAAAGCGTCTCTCACAATCTTACACCATCATATGTATATGATGGTGTGAGATTGTATATACACATATATACATATATATGCATACATACAAACATAGACACATGTGTATATATGTGTATATATGCTGTTTTGGGTATTTGGTTTCAAGACAATTCAAGTTTAATTTTTGCCTTTTTTTTTTTACTATGGGGTAACTTTTTAGAAATTATATATGCAAATGACTTTTCTGTTAGGTATGACAATTGGATAATGGTCCCAAATTCCCAGATTTGCCACGTAATCATGAATTAATGCTCTCTGCTCTTGTAGCACATGCTTGCCCAGGTGTGTGAGTGGGCAGCCTTCTGGGGCGATGCAAGGGACTGAGGACGGACTGGCACCCACCGTTTAAGAGAGCGTGGTGGAGAGAGGTGATACCACCTGGTGAGGGAAAGCCATGACCTTCAGAGAGCCTTTGGTCACCTGATCCTTGGTCTTTTTGTCTATTGTGTGAGAGGAATTCCCCAGACGAGGGGACTGCCCCCACCAACTTAGAGAACTTACTGTTTAGAGATACAATATGCTGGTGTCTGTTTTCCAGGTCAACAAAATCTAAAGATCTTCTAACACAGACAGTTCATGAGAAAAGAAAGCAAGATCTGATGATCGCGATTACTTTCAGGGTTACTCTGTCAATTAAAAAAAAAAAAGTGAAATTCTGTTATTTTCAAGGAAATTCAATGTAGTTCAGATGTGAGAAGCCAAGTGAACAAACTGTGTGTTTTCTCAGTGTATGACTCTAATCTCTTTCTTTAGGTCGAGGTTAAGCGGGTCTAGAATAACCGACATCTGCGTGTGTAATGCAATAAAGTGTAATGAGTGTGGCGACTTTTTCTAATTTCCCTCAGCTGGATATGCAAATGAAACGATTAAACTTATAACCCATAACTCTATGGGGAAGATGGGTGACCAGAGTGCAGAGTATTTACTGTAGCTAATGGGAAAGTTGTGAGATGATAGGAATGTAATATGTTCTATTTGCAAATGTACTAAAGAGCTAGTTAGCAGTGTAAATGAGGATTTGGTTATTTAGGAATAACCTTCAAATTGGCAAAATTAGTCCCAACAGCACGATTTAAATTAAGAAAAATCAATCATTTATTTTACGGTGTTTGAATCTCCTAACTGCAGCATGTTATGTGTATTTAGAGATCCAGTTTTACAAGCAGGAAGTTGGTCGTCTCAACGTGGCAGTGAGTATACAGTATACTGGTTTTTCATTATCACATAGTTTTTTTTTTTCTTTTCCCAAGGACCAGAAATTACTTCCCAATGATCAATTAGTTAAAACCATAATACACTTACTGGGAAGGCAAGGGTCAGGGTTAAAATAATAACTTTATAGATGGGAAATCACAGTATTTCAGCCAGTGTCTACAACGATCACTGAAGATGTGCAGAGTAAAATCTAAGCATTTGGTCTCAGCTTTAGTACTCAAACACTGATTTTTCTACAGTAGCCAGTCTTTATTTTTGCAGTGTAAGGGTTCAAATCCAGATTCTGGAGCATACTAGGCAAGTGCTGTCCCATTGGTTTAGGTGACCTGTCTCATGTCCTCCACTGCATGTCTCGAGCCTTCAGGTCACCCTCCCTCTTTATACCCAAAGGGCCTGCCCTCAGGGTTCTGCTGTCACAGGGAGAAATGAGGAAATACTGTACCACAGTGAAAAAGAGGCGACTACTCCATGTGGAGAAAGCAGAGAAGTCCTCTTTCCAACTGTCTACAAAAAATGCCTTGCAAATACGCACACCAATGATTTGGAGGGGTGTTGAGGTTGATTTCATTCGCGTGCCTCATGATGCTGCAGGGCTCACCTTACTCTGTGGCCACCTCTCTGGGCCCAGGGATCGTCTGCTTGAGCACCAGTAGTGGTCGGAAGTCAGCAGGTGTGTGAACTTGGCTGATACACAACTCACAACTCTTTTGATCCATAAAAAAGGTAGTATCATAAAATTCATCCTGATCCGTTCTTCCTTACCATAGGCTGCCATCTTTGCCCTGTTGCTTCATAGGAATTTTCTAAAACCTGCAGAGAAGAAGAGATCTAAGTGCTGTTTTTGCTATATCATTCTGATGCTTCACATTTCCTCTGTTTTCTTTCTAAGCATTAAATCTAGGAAATGCCACTTGATCTATAGTATTTCAAAATGACGTCTTTTAAAAAGGATCCGTAAAACCTAAATTGATCAGTGCTCCATTTCTTTTGCTACTCTTCTGGCCAATATGTACTATTATTCTGCATTGGAGAGGAAATGAGGTAGAGGCTCAGGATACCACTATCAAACCCTGGCCTGAATTCACTAAATAAGAGTCATGTTCCTTCCTTGATCTCTGTATTTCTTTCAACAACTTCCTCAAGGCTATGAGACTGGACTGTAAAATAACACTCTGGATACAGTATGAAAAACACACCTTGTATATGGAAATGGTAGGAGACCCTCAATGTTACACAAAATTACATAGAAGAGGATGTTAGGGGAAAGGGGCGGGGGGAACAAGGGAGAGAACTGAACAACAGCAGATGAGGTAGAGAGGGATGATGGGTGGGGAAGGGAGGGGGGATAGTAGAGGATAGGAAAGGTAGCAGAATACAACAGTCACTAATATGCCATTAGGTAAAAATGTGAGTGTGAAACCGATGTGATTCTGCAATTTGTATTTGGGGTAAAAATGGGAGTTCATAACCCAATTGAGTCAAATGTATGAAAGATGATATATCATGAGCTTTGTAATGTTTTGAACAACCAATAAAAAATATTAAAAAAAAACAAAAGACACACCTTGTCACTAGAACAAATTAGGATATACTGACCATGAAAATATTTTACTTTCATCTCAGTGATAATTCAGTCAGTTCAATAATTTGGAATCCTCAGTGGATTCTAGGACCTGTGGAGTAGAAGTTTGCGACATGGAGTTTTGAGAGTTTCAAACTCTCTGCCAACAAATGATGAAGGAAGAAAAAGTTTAGAGCAGAAGGAGTTGGCCAATGCTGCCTTTCCAAGGGAGCAAAGTCACCCTACTGATATTGGGACAAGATGGCAGTGGTGTCTCCTGGTATATGATACACAAAGGACACAATGTCACCTCGCAGTGTTCTTGCCAGAAATGTGCAACCCAAATCTAATCTGAAGAAAGCATCAGAAAAGCCCCAACTGAGGGACATCTTGTAAAATAATTACACTGTTATCTTCCAAAACGTCTATATCATGAAAAGCAAAGGTTGGATCTCAGATTAAAGGAGACTAACTAGGTCAGACAGTGCTTCTCATGCGGAATGCTGGGCGAGACAGTGTGGGCACAGGTGGAGAAAAAAACATGGGCTGCTTAGGAGATAATCATACTGTGATGGTGTTAAGTTCCTGAGTTTTATAACTGCATTCCAGTGATGTGAGGGAAAAATCTTCATTCTTGGCAAATACTCTCTGAAATATTAAAGAGGTCAGGGAGGGGTGTGATGTCTGTAATTTACTCTCAAGTGGTTCAGCAAAAGTAAGTGATGGAGTAAGTCATACTAGTCTTACAACTTTAAATTAGAAATTATCTTTAAGAAGCTTTAAAAAAAACTCTGCATAAAAACTATAGATTTTTCAGGCTGGGGATGTGGCTCAAGCGGTAATGCGCTCGCCTGGTATGTGTGCGGCCTGGGTTCGATCCTCAGCACCTCATACAAATAAAGATGTTGTGTCCGCCGAAAACAAACAAACAAAAAAAATAAAAATAAAAAAATAAAAATTCTCTCTCTTAAAAAAAAACTATAGATTTTTCCTTTTGATTTCTCCTTTTGACTTTGTGTAGTTCCATGTAACTACTGAAAAATGAGTTAAGCAGCCATAGGAAACATGGCTACATATGAAATAATGGTACCCAATGTTCCTAAGCCCAGGGCACATTTTTTTTTTAAAAAAAAAACTATTGTGGTTTATTGATTCTAAGATTGTGTGCAATAGTATGATTGTAGGGTTTCTTTTTTTTTTTTTTTGGTGCTACTCAAAATGATCTGATGAGTCTCAGATTTGATAAAATATGGTAATTATTGGCCCTATGGTAGGACCTGGATTAACAGTAAGTTGGCAGATTTTACTTTGTTCATGAAATCAAGGGGAGATTCTAGCTCCTAGGTGGTATCTGGAACTTTTCAAAGGTGTCCATCGAGGACCGAGAAATATACATTCAATGAAGAAATTCCTCATCCAAGTATAACATCTCAGTCTTGTATTGATTTCAGTCCCTCTACACTGGCCTCCTGCTTACCCTACATCACCTGATGGGGGAGAAGGAATAGGGATGGGTGAGAGAACACTATCAGACGAGATGACATCCGTCAGTTTGCCATGGTACCCTTAATTTTCAATGTGGGAAGGTCTCTACATTTCTCGAGTGAGTTCCTCACAGTTCGTGACTTACTGAATATAACCCTCAAAAAAGTTCCTCCCACAGGTCATCGAGGCCAACAGATGAGCTGTTCAAAGCTGTCTAGGGTAGTGGTTCTCAATATGTGGTCCCCACACCCCTGGCAGCAGTATGAGTTGGAAATTTGTTAGATATGCAGGTTCCTGGGAACCACCTGCTGAAGCCCAAACCCATTCATGTGTGTTCTCAGAAGCCTTCCAGGGTTCTGAGTTTGAGAACTGCTGGCCTAGAGAAGAGGCAGAACACAAAGGGACACAGGCTGACACCACTGGTGCTTTAGTTTAAGAGGGAAGAGCACGTGGACCTGAGAGTGATCTTAAGGCTGCTTATTTCTGAGATGCTGTGACTCCTGACCTCTGTGCTTACTTGGCAGCCCAGGACACTTATTAGAGGAGGAACCATCTGCCCTTGTTGGCTGAGTTGGTAGCACATCACTCGTGAGGATGGTGGCAGGTCTCAGGAAACACTTGGGACTGGGAGTGATCCCAGCATGTGCAGGGCATCAGCATTTTGGAGGAGGTTTTCCAAGTTTTGCCACTGGGATCTCCACTGTGAGGTTGGTTTTTGGTTTGGATGGTGTGGGGATAACGTGTTCAGTAAGGTTAGTGGAATTGATCTGTCGGGGATTTTTAGTAGTTTTCCCAACATAATTTCAAGTTACTCAAATGAATGGGTTCCTCACTCTGTGAGGGTGCAGTGTGCATCTCTCAGTTGTTTCTGTTGACACCTAGTATTTATTTTTGATTTTTAGCTCTGGATTGGCTTCAATTGATGGGTTTCATCTTCATTATGGGTTCTGTTTTCCCTGCTTTGCATGCCTGGTGATGTTCTATTCAATGAGGTGTTGTGAATTTTACCTTGTTGGGTACTGGATATTTTCATATTCCTGTAAATTTGTTTTGAAGTTTGTTTCAGAACATGGTTAAGGAGAAATTATTCAATCCTTTTGGTTCTTGCTTTTAAGATGTGTCAGGAAGAGCTGTGTTGAGTCTAGGTCTCATTCTTTCCCACTGCTGTGGTAAGACCCTTTGGAGTCCTATGTCCAAAGCCTCTTGGATGAGGAAGTTCCACAGGCCAGCTGGTGGGTAAGCACTGCCCTTGGTCCTGTGTGAGCTCCCAGTTCTGTGGCCTCTAGCCCTTCCAGGTGGTTCTTTCTGCCTCTGGAGATCTCTGCTGCCCGCTGGGCGGTTCTTCGCCAGCATTCTGCCCTGGGAACTCAGCTGTTCAGGGAGCCGAGGCCTGTCCCTGGGCTTCCCTCACCTGTGCACTGTGGCCTGGAGACTCTCCAGCACTGGGCTGGGGCAGTCGTAGGGCTTCCTGTTGCTTGAGGATTGTTGCCCTTGGAACACTGTTATTTCACGTCAGTACAATCACTGCAACCCTATTTGGGCCAGAAGTAGAAACCTCCTAGAGTCTTAACAGAACAACACCAAGGTACCTTTATTAAACAAAACAAAACAAGACAAACCCAAAATGCGTTGGGGCTGTAGCTGTGGCAGAGGGCTTGCTAGCATCTGTGAGGCCCTGTATTCAATCCCAGCGACTGGGTGGGGGAAAGCCAAAATGCTGGTTAAAGCTTGGGCGATGTAACAGTTAAAATGATGTAAGTTAGTGAGCAATCAAGTAAGTGTGTGCGTTCAGCACTAAATGAAAGACTAAGGAGAGATGAGAAAGAAAGTGTCACACTGGATAATGGGGTCCTTCCTGTACATACACGTATAGAACTCGTTGCCCTGGCTAGTTATTAACAAAACTCATAAACTGAGTTGTATATTCATTCTGCCAGAATCACCTGGAGAGGCAGCTCCCTTCTCTGGGTTCCCTCTGGAGCTTTTCACATTTAGTGATGTCTTCTCCAGGGGACAGTTGACCTCTGGGTCTTATAGGTTTCTAAAAACAAACTCAATGCAAAATGAGAACCATAAACCTTGATAGCTCTCTTCGTTCATTGGAAATAATTTCCAGGTATCAAAATTTCCTAAATTTGTGTAAAGAGACCACACCCTGAAATATTAGTGAAACTATACTGATATGAACTGGGGGTCATGGAATGGCCTGGAAAAGTAGGGGCTTCTCATGATACTTGAAACCGCAAGAAAGGGTAAGTCGTAAGAATGAGATGCACAGGTTTAGTGTGGATGGGCTCAACTCTTAAATAATAAAAATGCTCAGAGTCTATCATGGCACCAGAGTAATTTTGCTATTCATTTTAATTGGGAATTATATTATTTACAAGTGAAAATAGATGTAATTCAAAACACTGTCAATTTAGTAAAACAGTCTGTTATTATTGAAAAGTGCCCTGCAAATTGATGGGGTATTTCATATATTTCTACTATTTTCACTTTTTCATATCTGAAATACAACTAAAGACTGAACATACATTATGGTAAGTAGTCACTAAAATTTGCCAAGAGGCATTTTCTAAAATACAGACATAGTGGTTGGAGATGGTTAATTTACTTCTTTAAAGATTCAACTTGAATACTAATTCAGGACGTAAATGTCACAGTTTGCAAGCTTTGAGAGTTACAGTGATTATTCCACAAGTACAATATTTGAATAATCATAACAGTTTTTTCATTATGAAAAAGAAGAGATGATCATTCAGTCAGCCTAAGTACAGCAGTTATACTCCTACTCAGACATAATCCAGATTCATTGTATTCCTTATAATAAATATGCCATTTATAATTAGATGTTACTAGATAACATGATTTTTTAAAAAAATTTTGTGGTGCTGAGGATTGAACCTGGTCCTTGTGCACGTAAGGCAAGCACTCTACCAACTGAGCTATATCCCCAGCCCCAGATAACATGAGTTTTTGATGTCTGATATTTGGATCCACACAGTTACAGAAATATAAGCTAACTAAAGGTTGACTGCTTTTCTTAAAACAATTCACAAAAAATTGCATTTGAGAAAAAGGATTTTAAGACAAATTCTATTTTTTGAGTGATTCCTATGCTAATGGAAGTTTGTCTAAGATATCATGACCTATGACCAAATTTACTTAAATAATTTTAATTCTGCTCTAATGAAATTTTAATCTAAAATAGTTGTTTATCTAAAATGGTATTACTTGAAGCACCCCCCCTCCCAATCAGCAACTTCAGCCTTACCTGGATACGAATTATCCAGCCCCACCCCATCAGCCAGCACCTGTGTTTCAAGGAGCCCACTTGACACTGATACAGTGTCAAGTTGGAGCAATTGTCATGGGAAAGAAGGATTCGGTCGTTGCAAATACATGCCAGAAAAGCCTCCTTCTCGAGAATTTCCTCCACCATCCATTTGTATCTGTGAAGCTGCTGTCCTATGTTTGATTTTGAACTGTTAGTTGAGGGTAATTAGGATTTGAATCTCTTTAGAAGGAATAAGGGCAGGCTTCTGCAATCATTTTTTCCATTTAATGTCCAAATGATCATTTCATTTCTTTAGATGAAAGTAACGAATTTGTCTTAGGATTTCTAAACTGTAACTAACTCAAGTTAACCAGGAGAGTTTCATCTAATTGGATCATCAATTTACTCAGTTTCATCAATTCTTGATGGATAAACTCGGCAGAACTAATCTGAATGCAGAGATTGACTTTTTCATTTCTCCTTCTCCACCCACAAGTAGGGGGAAAAGAACTAACTGCTGATAGTTATTGCTTTCATCTGTACCATTTCCAGCTGGGATTTACTGTCATGAAACACACTGGTATTTGCTTCAACATCTTTTAATAATTGTTGCAAACTAGAAAAAAAAAAAGGCAGTGAGCTCTTACCAGTAGGAGAATTTAAGGTGAAAGCAGGCGATTTGGGTGCTATAACAAAAGAATATTACGTTTTCTGCTGGGGGTGGGAGTGGTGGGGTGGCACTTGAAAGGTGAGTTTGAGAATTTTTCTAACCTCATAGGACTGAAATTTCTTAAATTAAATACTGCATCACCTTAAAGGATTGATAGTGTTATGAAAATTTATGACTCTGCACAGTGATAGAAAATCATTGCTTGTGATGAGAAATTTCTCCTGTGAGTTGCAATAGAGGATATTTGCTCTCTTTGAAACTTGCAATGAGTATTGAGTATTAATATTATGAAATTTAATTTGACATTTAGGCAGTTGTCAAATTCTTTAATTTATTCTTATTTGGATGGCCTCACGAGATTCATGCTCTGATAAGCAATGAAAGTTAGCAGTGGCTAAATCTTACACGAGTTTCAGATAAATCCAGAGTTCTTATTTGTACTCAGTGGTAGATGGCGTGTGCAGATAGCTTCTGAAAAAATGGGTTAATTTTGGTAATCCTGTGCTTTATGGATAGAACATTCCGGAGCAGCCATTATAAGCAATAAAGTTGGGAAAGCAAATTGCCAACAAATACATATGGAAAACATTTGGGTAATTTTTTTTTCTAACGATCTCATGTGTGATCATTACTGGATGCCTTGTAATTATTTCTGTAATTAAATGCTAATAAAATCACTGGTTAGAGCTTCTGGTAGGATTCCCACTATATAATGAATACAGTTTCAAAGAGTTTGGGTAACTCTGTAGATTTAGGATTATAAATTGATACTGATGGGTACAGAACTCTCCCTTTCCTAGTTAAACCCCTCAAAGATGGTTGCTTTTCAACATTTCTAGCTATTTTGTGGATTTTTCTCCTAAATCATGTATAGGCATCACTAGTATTTGCCTTCCCCCTGTAGACATCATCCTTGACTTTGTAGTCGATGAGGGAGTTGGAGCCTTTTGGTCCTGCTCGCCTCCCCATCCTATACCCACACTTCTCTCTTCAGTCTCCATACTGGTGCCATAATTTTGGGGGAAATTAATATATCACATATTTTTTAAGCATTTTCAACTGAGCTATACTGTGTCCTATGATTTGATTTCCTATCTGAGCCTCATTTTTGTTTCCCTAGAGATAATGGCAGTCTTTTTTGTTGTGTTTAGTTTTCTGGCATAGATGTCATTAAATCTTTCCTCCAAGTTGCTTCCAGAGCTGGGAAGCCCCCCTGAGCATGGCCAGGCTCTCAAGTGGTCCCGCAGCTCAGGGTTGCTGGTGATGCTGGGGCTGGGAGGGAACGGCTTCCCTCCTGCTCCATCCCCAGCCAGCTGCTTCGTCTGGTCTGGAGGCTCAGGGATGTACTTGCCCATCTTCTTGGGGCCTGGTACAGGGTTGGATGGTGTGCAGGGGGCATGTGTCTCAGGAGGTGGTCTTGGTTGAGGTGTTTTTTGCAGATGTCGGTTCTGTAGAGGAGGGAGGAGCAGAGGGAGAAGGAAGTTTCTGTGGGGGCCCAGGAGTCGGTCACTTCACGTCCTGCTTCTCCCAGCTTCTGTGTGGTCCCTGCTGCTGTCCTTCGTGTCTCCCTCCCATCTGTTTTATTGAAACATAGTTCACAAACCACGTAAATCACTCATTTAAGGTGCACGATTCAGTGATTTTTAGTTTGTTCACAAATGCTTACACTGAACACCACAGTTGATACGAAAACACTTTC
Organism: Ictidomys tridecemlineatus; assembly: GCF_052094955.1. Lineage (NCBI taxonomy): Eukaryota > Metazoa > Chordata > Mammalia > Rodentia > Sciuridae > Ictidomys > Ictidomys tridecemlineatus. The sequence continues at coordinate 46,432,290 of NC_135491.1, forward strand.
ATCATCTCAAAAAGAAACTCTTTACCCTCTGTCATCACCCCTCTACCCTGCCCACCTGGGCCACATGCAACCACTCATTTGCTTTGTACCCTACAGATTTCTATACTTCACATTGCATATAAATGGAATTATATACAATGTGGGCTTTGATTATTGGCTTCTTTCACTTGGCATGCTGTTTTGAAGGTTCATCCCTACTGTACCTTGTATCAATACTTGGTTGTTTTTTATGGGTGAATAATATTCCATGTATGAGTAGTTTACATTTTATTTAATTAGCTGATGGATATTTGGGTTGTTTGCACATTTTGTCTATTCTCCAAAATGATGCAACTTGATGTACAAGTTTTTTGGTGGACATATATTTTCAGTTCTCTTGGGTATATTCCTGTGGCATTTCTGTGTTTAAACTTTAGAAGAACTGACAGTGTTTTTCACGTATAGCTACTATTTTACGTTCTACCAGCAATGTAGAAAGATTCTGATTTCTACATCTTCACCAAAACTTACCTTTTTGATTTCAGACATCCTAGTGGGCATGAGGTGTATCTCATTGGGTGACCCTGTTTTCCATATCCTGTGTCTTCCTTCATCTTGGTTCTCTTTCTTGTGTAAGTGGGTCCTCCAGTTGCTTTATGAGACACTTTGAACAGAAGGTAAATTATTTTAGGTCTTGAAATCATAAAATAGTTTTGTTGAAATGATACAGAGTAACCTGGGGGCATTTTTTTTTGTTTGGAATTTTGTATTCTCAAAAAGAGCTTATCAAATTCTGTAATCTTTAGGTGCTACACAGCCTGGGTTCACCTTTGAGAAAGAGACACCTCTGTTTTCTGTGATCACAGAGGCTCTGTTGTTGGACTACCTGAGTTTAAATATGGACCCATCTGGGCTCAATTTATTAGTAACATGGGTTGTTGAAAGGGTTAAATGAGAATGCTTGGGAGATGCTTCATAAGGTTTCTGACGCACAGTAAGTGCTGATAAATAGGAGCAATGGCACATGATATGGATTTATAAAGGTGCTCAAAGGTGAACACAGCACTACGGCGTCTCTCCCTATTTTCCCACACATTTCTATAAAGTTTTAAAAATATTGTGTGAAATGAGTTTTCAGGAGTAGACTTGAAGCTTGGTGAAGGACTCTAACTTGACTGGTGTCTATGGATCATCTTGTTTGTCATCTCTTTCTTTCCATGGGTTCTGGCTCCATGACGGGGACCCTGGGTAGCTGTGTGATTGGTGTCTATTGGTCTCTGCTGCTGTGCCTCGCCGTGGTCAGTAAGTGTGGGTTGAATGACTGGAGTCAACAGGAGTTAGGTGGAAATTCCAGAACCCTGCAATTGAGCTTTTGGCAAGACCCCATCCTGCCCTCCCTCAGCGTTGGCCGCTTGGATTCCCAGACCTCCCCCTTGGAACCATCAGGATCACTTTCCTTGAACCTTTATCCCTGTTTACGATGGTAATAAAGTCAAGGCCACCGACGGCATTCAAGTTCTGAAACTCATCAAACATGGAAGCTCGGTCACATCTCCTTGTTCTTGTGGTAAGACTCCTCAACATCTCCTATTTGAAGAAACTGGATTAAGACAGAGGAATGTAAAGGGACTCTCCCTAAGGTCAGGCAGATTCACTGGCAGGACTGTGAGTAGGAAATGGGGTTCTGGAGCTTTCAGCCTGGGATGGAGGTGGAGGAAGATGAGCTGGCACACGTAGCAGGTGCAGCTGCTGCCCTGCGCCAGGTCGCCTCCGCTTTCAGCAGACTGCATGTGTGGTGCATGGCCAGTTCCTGTGCATGGTGCCGGTGTCCAGTTCTGTGTGTCTCTGCTTTTCTGATGGTGGTTTCCTCTGGCTCCCTGTGCGGCTGCCCAGGAGCGGAGGACTTCTTAGGAGGGATGTTCAAGTACCAAGAAATGGGGACTGGTGGCTAAGTTCTCAGGTTTTACTGTCCCTTGGATATTTCTGATCTACGACGAGGCCACAGTCACCTATAGCAAGCGCTCCTTGTTGACAATTCTTCCTGGGCTGTTCTCTCTCCACCGTCTTATTTCCCTGTTACTTCAGTTGTATTTCTTGAAGTCGCTCCCGGATAAACTACCTGCACCCAAATCTTTGGCTTCTCAGGGGAACCCAGAGTAGAGCATGCCTACCTAGCCTTTGTCCAGAGAGCATCTGAGGCAGAAGAGGACGAGATTCCTGCACAGTAGAGCATGCTCAAGATTGGCTTTGGGTAAAGAGACGAGGGGTGGACGGGGGAATAGGGCACAAGTGTAGGCCTGTGATCTCCACATTTCATAAAATTCAGAAATCTCTAGAGGAATCTTGGGCTGGCAAGCTTGTTCATTGGGTTTTTGGATCCTCTCCAAGTCCTATCTATCCATTTTGCCGTGTTTCTTGCGCATATGAAAAATAAACTTTAAAAAAAAAAACCACTGCCACAGAATGGAGTTAGGAAATTTTTCATATTGAAAGCTAAAGAAGAGTGCGGTGGCACACCAGCCACCCAGGGAGAAATCCCTCTCCTTACGTTATGCCTCATCCCCAGGAGGTGCGTAATATATTTTGGTTGAATTATGCTCGAGGATCTTTCATCCTAATTAAGGAGGCGAGACATACACTCAGGTTAAGTAATTTTTAAAGGTGTTATTTAATTAAGGACAATAATTAACAGAATAAGTAATAAATGCTTAGAGGCATTTCTCTAGGGTCTGAAACCATTTAAAGTGAGGAGAGCCGTATTACAGAAGTGGTGAGAATCATCCAGTCCCTTCTTTTTGATTTATACGAATGATGAAATCAAGAACATTCTACAGGGTCCCTTTGCTCAGTTGAATGTTCTTACACGAATGTGGTTGGAGTTTCGGTGTTTCGGGCTTACCTAAACCTCTGTCAGAGGGTAGGATGCCATCCTGCTAGTAGATATTAGAGCCCATCCCTCGATTTCCAGGGTTGCTTTTATTTTATTTTTAAATTAAAGATACTCATTACACTTGGGGCCTTCTATTGAGTTAGGGAACAGGCCATTGGTCTCTTTACATTTTCATTCTCCTATTAACTCATCAGCTACAAGGCATCTATGTTCTCTGCCCCCCTTCCACCAGGATGGGCAGGGTAAAGAGAGGGGAAAATATACTAGAATTTGGGATGACTTTGTTTTGAGGTCACTACAAAAGGATGGCTTGTTCCATATCCATATCAAACTCGGTTGCATTCTCTGCTGCCCACACTTGGTGAGAGGTCAGGGTCAGTTTTCAGTCTCCTTGTGTTATCTGAGAGACTGAAGACATCTGTCTTTCAGAGGAAGAGGGAAGAGATCTCACGTCGGGTCAATTGTGGCCACTGCTGAGATGCTGCCCTGGGGCCACGGGAGCTCTGGTCTATTGGTGGTGTCCCCGCCAGGCCTGTCCATGGCTGACCAGGCTGTGGCACTGGTGTGGCTCATAGGTTTTTATGCATTTACTGCCATCCAAGGGCTGTCGCCTGCAAGGTGCTGCCCCTTGGGGGCCCTATTCTTTGGGAACTGTTTTTCACCTGGTGGTAAAATAAAGCTGGATGACAAAGAATTTCCGGCTGGAGTGAGGGCAGAGGACAGGCATAATATCTTTATTTCTTTTTATTTTTTGCTAATGAGTTAGTTGATAGTTGAAGGAAAACCTTGAGGCTTCCAGTGAGTATCACCAAAGTGAGAGCTGCTTTGTGCAGATGAGGGAAACTGGCATAGGGCAAGAAGTAGAGAAAAACCTTGATGACGAGGTTCTAGGAAATAGATTCCTTTCATAAGTTGTTGTAACATTTTTCCTAAAGAAAAAAAAAAAAAAGAAGAAGATTGCATTTTGAACAGGGAATCGATAGAAGGAAACCGGTGTCTCTGGTGACCTATCCTGGTTGTATTCAGGACGGATGGGAGGAACACTAGCATGGAATTGTTTGTTAGATGAGAAGGGTTACAGGAAAGCCTTGAATGAGATCCCAGTTGGTGGCAGTATGGCTGGAAGGAGCCAGGAATACTATTGACTGTCTCTTCTGCCAAAGGCACAGAGGGAACAGCATCACCAGGATCCCTGCTGTCAGGGGCTTGCCTCCTAGGGAGGAACACGGTTAAAAAAAAAGAAAGAAACCACAAATAAATGAAGGAAAATTTCAGGAAGGAAGATAGAAGGAGGTGAAGCAGAGATGACTGGGGAGTGGCAAAGAATTTTGATTTGATGTTGAAAGGGTCGAAAAGGTCTTTGTGAGGAGATGACGTTTGGGCTGTGATCCACTTCTTCCCCTTCCCTTGCCTCTTCTCCACTCCATCCTGCGTGAACTCCAGTGTATGAACAGGTGCCCGTTAGCATCCTCCCTCTCAGATCAGTGCATACCACGAGAACGTGCTCGCTTGTAGAGATCTCATTTACCTCTGTAACCCCAGAACCTAACACAGTTCTTGGAACATGGTGGGCGCCTGTAAAAGTTTGTCAAATGAATACATGAGCAGAACAATCCAGCTCACCAGGAGTCTAAAGAAAGGATTCACCTTTGAGAAATCCCCATAGTTGGAGCTGGGGTCAGAAATAGGGGGACCAAGGAGGGAGTTTTGGCATTGACCTTCTGCCTTCCTACCCAGCTAGCCCTTGATCCTGTGCTGGTCTCACTTTGTTCTCTGTAATCTGTCTGGAGATGTGTTACCAGCATGGTAGCTGCCAGCCTCTTGTTGACTAGTGATCACTTGTGATATCACTAGTCCTAGTTAAGATACACTTGAAGTGTCAAACATATGCCCAATCTCAAAGATGTACACAAGAAAAGGATGTAAAATAGCTAATGAATACTTTTTATGTGCTAAAATATTTTAGAAATACTAGATTAAATAACTGGAAATCAAAAGTTAATTTCACTATTTCTTACTTTATAAACACAGGTACTAGAAAATTTAAAATGAAAGATTGGTTGAATGCACTGCTGACATTGCGTTCCTGTTGCTCTTTCCTGAACTCCGTCCCCTACTAGACAGATGAGCTTACCATAGCTGATTGTTTCTGAAACAGGTGGTATAAAGAAGAGGGATTGCCGTCACTTTATTTCCTTCTCAAAAATATAAAAATCCCAACACATCAAAAAATGCATGGATGCCAGATGTGGGAGGTAGAACATTTTGTAGCCAGGGGCTAGGTCTGGTAAAAAAACACATCTGGAACTACTGCTTAATTTATAAATTTGTAAATAAATTCTATTTATTAAATGAAGACGATTTTCAATTTGGCAGGGGGAACCCTCATAATATTTACCCCCAAGAATCTGTTCCACCATTTCATTTCTGTGTTTTTGCTATTCATAGGTGTTTCTGCCAGATGATAATTACAGGACTTCAAGTTTGTTTTTTTAACGATGGAGTACAATCCCAGGGGTGCAGCTAGAGGTGTCCCAAGGCTGTTTTACGCCCTGGCTTCCCATAAGACCCTTAAAAAGAAAAAGCAGATGTTATTTAGATGCTCTGCTTTTATCCTATTAATACCATTTTTGAGATGGAGCTCACCGCGCCTGAATGTTAAAATTCTTTTCCATGTCCCAAATTATGAATGCGCCATGTTGCTTTAATCCATCGCACTGCAGTGGCTTTATTAGATTAAACATCCTGGTGTGCGTCTAAAGCACAGTGGGGTTATCACATTTCCCTTTGAAAACCGGTAAAGACAAAATACATGGTTAACAAAACAGAGCAGAATCCTTTTGCAGGTGTTCATAGGCGATGCCACCCCTGATAGAATCTGACTCGCTTCTTCCTTGCTTGCAAAATGCCTTTTAAACAGGCCGAAGACATTCTTGAAGAAAGAGAAATGGGGGGGGGCCGCAAAAGTTGGTCTCCCCTCCTTTTGATGTGCTGCTAATTGCACCGTGCCTACTGCAGAGAGTGCGATGAAAATCTGAAAACTTTATTTTGTTAAGCTTTACTTTGGACTACACCCTGGGTGTGCCAATAACAGTTCTTTATCATCCATATCTCCCAGAGTGTTGACTCCTAACGATTGATTTTTTTCCCCCCTTGGCAAATCTAATTAAGTATTTGAAGTATTCATCAATCGGTACCCAGTTACTACACACACTTGGTGGGTGGCTCTTGGAGATTCTCTTAAAAACTCAGTTTCGTCCCAGCACTCTAAAAATCCTCGTCTGCCAGAGCAATTTGAATTTTGTTATCAGCGTCTGCAGGAAATCATAATTCAATAAAGACGAACTCATTTAAAAATGTTTCATACTGGGCATGCATTAGGTAACTTGGGTAACTCAGAAGACCCAGGGGAACAAATGAACTTGGGGGTCGACACAGGAAATCAGAGAGGTACTGAACAATGTGAAGGGAGTTTTTTTGTATTTTTTAAGAAGCTGCAGCCAGGTTAGGAGGTAGGTAGGGGTGTGTGTGTGTCGGGGGTGGGGGCATGTGTTTAAATCGGTGACACAAGTAGTCTTTACATTTGTTCCCCTAATACACCAACATTTCCAAATTGCAAACTGGCAAATACAAAAGATCCTCTATCAATATTTCAAATAATAATAAGCGAGAACCCCTGCATATGTTTTTGTAATCTGCTTGTGTGACCCTGGTTTTTCCTCCTTGAATGAGATTGTATCTGTCTCTTGTCATCCTCCTTTTTTTTTTCCCCCTCTTGTTCCTTTTGTGGATGGAAGATTATTGCTATAGAAAATATGGCCATGCCATTGGGAACTGTATCTCCTGCTCAGGTGTGTGTGTGTGTGTGTGTGTGTGTGTGTGTGTGTGTGTGTGTGTGTGAGGGGGGGGGGAGGAGATTTCAGCTACATCTGCAGACTGCAGCTGCTGCAGTCTTTGAAAACCAAACCAAACCAAACCTGGGTCCTTAGGAAACTGTAATTCCTGAACAATGAATCCCTCCTCCCAGGACACTGCACTTTGTCGTTGCTGTTCAGAACAGTCTGCTTGTGGTCTTCCCTGCAGCTTATTTGCTGCTCAAGTTCACCGTTTGACATATACAGGAATATTTAAACAAATTTTTTTCCCCAGAGAAGTTTGTTTCATCTCTGGAAGCCCCGGGCTTCCTGCGGACTTCATAGGAACCCCCTCCTCTCTCCTCCTTTCTTCTGTGTGCTGCTTATCTCTGCACCCCCCGCCTGCCCCTTTGCTTTATGACCAGTTCCTTCACACAGTTTTCCATTTGCCTCGCAAAGTGGGTTCAGAAAATAACCTTCCTTGCCCATTTCCCCTTCTTTGCTTTATTCACACTTGTTCATCTTTTGCAAAATAGCGGCAGAGTCAAACTTCCAATTTATCCTTTCTTTTTTTTTTTTTTTCTGAATGTTTCACTGTTTGGTTATTTCCTCACTCTTAATATTAAACCCAGTGCCTAGAGAGATTGTAGTCTTTTCTAAACTTGGGGGTGGGGGAATAAAAAAATGTGCATTTTATTTTGCTCCATGGTCCTATCATCTAAACATTATTAGATACTAGAACATAAGAGGAACTCATCCTGGTTTGATGGATGGAAGGCTGTGTCCTGCAGAGAAATCAAAAGACAGATTATAGCAGATAATTCATCATCTAGAGAGGTACATTCTTACCTTTTAAACTTTTTTTTTCTAATATTTCAGACTAAATCAACCTTGATGTGTGATTTGATAGCTCAACTTGACAATCAAAGCCTTAAAAGAAGGGAGATTTTCAGAGACTTGGGTAGTTTTCCTTTCTCTTTTAAGCTTCAAAAGTAATTAAAGCCAAACTATTGATCGCCCTTTAAAGATTGTATGCTATTTCTAATAAGTCTTTCAGAAGGAGGAAGAAACCTGAGATCAGTTTTTTTTTTCTGGTCAGTACACATTTCCATACTAACATTTAAGTTTTTTATCAGTTAATATTTTTCTGGGGGAACTTTTGGTGCCTTTTCTTCTTAGGATACAATACAAGGAAAGCAGTTGGGTTGTTGACATGAACCTGTAGTGGGAAGAGTGGGTCCCTACTCTCTACATCTGTTCAGTGTTTCTCTTGCCTTTCATTTTCTAAAGTGTTACATATGGAATACATATGTCTTTCTGTTCTCCTACCACAGGGGAAAAGAAAGAGGGAAGAAATAAAACAGAAAAAACTCACAAGGAAATCAATAAACACCTGTTATTCCCAGATCTGCAGTTATTTGGGCTCAGAAGCGCCTGCAGGCAAAGTTAAAACAAAAATCCAAGAACGTCTCTATGCCTTCATAGATTGCTTGTAGCTGGTAGGAGGCGTTTTTTAAATTTTATTTTATATTTAATTCATTTTGTTTCATCTTATTTGATCCCAGAGTAGATCCTTCACCTTCTGTTATCTCACCGCCCCAGATTTGTTCTCTCCGATGTATATTTCCAATTTCCCTCTACACCATGTTCTGTATTCAGCAAGGTGGAGCCGCTTTTGTCCACCACTCTAGGACACAGCCTTGCTGAGCCCTGGCCGCTGCCAGGGCAGGTTTCCTACCTTAGATTGCCCCCTGCTGCTTCTGGACCATTAGAAATAAAGTATAAAATGTCATGTTTGGGATCTACCATTTAAAAGTTCACAGTCAATGAAACACATTGGAAGCAAATCCTTTGAAAAAAGGTTTAAAATATAAGTAATAATTGGTAGATACTTTACCATGTCACGTAGATTTAAAATTTGAGTTTATGTATGGCCTTGTGTATATGCACATGCATGTGTTTGTGTGTGCACATGTGTACTTTCCATGGAAAGTTAGCTACTAATTAGAAGGCGTTGCTTTAACTAATTTTGAGCCACACCATGCACTCTGTCTTTTGTCTGTTATAGGCAATGTGGTTCCCATCAATTGGTTCCTTCTCAAGTGCACAGTATACTTTTTCTCAAAATACCATGAACTCTCTAAGGGCAGAAGGACCATGACTCGTTTGTTTTTGTGTCTTCTGTCCAGCACCCGACACAAAGAAGCACTGTTAATCTCATTAGATTCATTTGTTCAACAGAGAAGATCATCTCTCAAGTTTAATATGCCAAATTAATTTTTATTGGGCTTGGGATCCAAAGGAATAAATAATATAGACAACATTTTGGCAGAAGTACTCCCAGTGAAAGGACAGGAAATTTTTAGTTATCCCTCATGTCAGAGACAAATTCCACATTGGTGGCTTATACTTTCAGCTTTCAGAATTTGCTTTACTCATCTTTCGCCCCATATATGTTTCTAGGACACCAGTTTTAATGCTTGGGTTACTGATTCTTACCCATGATTCTCTGCTAAACCTGTAAATGATTTGAGGGCAGGAACCTGTCTGATGCATTTGTGTATCTCCTGTTCATCCTGGAAATGTCACTCTGTTCAACAGTCAACACATTGAAGTGGGATTCTAATGTCCTGCAAAGAAAATAAGCATTTAAAATTCGGGAGAAAGAAACTAAAAGGATTTTAGATGTGGTATCTCCATTACAGGACAGCAATGAGGTTTACCCGACCATAGTGCCAAAGCAAGGATTGGACCGTGGAATGAGAGTGTGAAATGAACCATGGTGGGTTGCCCTACTGCCACTCTGTCTCTCAAGCCCCTAGTGACTGATGCCAGCTGAGATTGACATTCTGAGTAACCAGCCTTATAACACACCTTGATTTCTATATCCATACGATTTATGAGATTCTTGGGTGGGAATGAAGGAACCTGACCCCTCACTTATCTGAATGACCATACTTCAGACCTTGGATTTCTCTGTTTGTCCTGGCCCACAGGGGAGGAGCTCCTGTGATGTTAAGTGTGTATTTATCAGGTCAGCATGAAGAAAGGTTGAAATTTGTGCTCAGCCAGGAAACTCTTACCCTGTGAGCACCCAGGGTTCCTCTGCCATCTCTGGTTTTAAGTATATGTAAATGAGGTTTATGAAAACCATGTTGGATTTTTCATCTTTGTTGATCTTTGTTTATTTTAAAAACATCTTCTTTGGACCTTGGGTGAGGTGGTGCACACCTGTAATCCCAGCTACTCAAGCTGAGGCAGGAGGATCATAAAATTGAGGCTGGGCCGGGCAATGCAGTGAGATGCTATTTCAAATTAAAAAGGGCTGGGCACGTAGCTCAGTGGTGGAGTGCCTCGGGGTTCAGTCCCCAGTGTGTGTATTTGGGGGCACATACACACTTGCTTTGGGTTTCATTCTTCTTTCCTCCAAGGCAGAAGTAATTAACATACTGACTTCCCCCCACCGCATGTTGTCACTTTTTTTATATACACATAGATGCACAACCCTGTGATATGTATGAGTCACACAGACGTGCCCCTAAAAGTATCCTTCAATTTTGCCTACCTTGAAAACTTGTATTTCCTATTTCAGGTGTTTTCCTGCACCTGGCAGATTTTTTTTTTAATAACATGAAAATGTATTATTTCTAAGATCCTCATCCACAATGCTGTATATATTCCTTTTCACTGTTAAATATTTCATGGAATGAATATGGCCCAATTTATTTATCCAGTCACCTTCTGAGGGATGGTTGTGATGCTTTTACTTTCTGCCATTCTCAAAATTGCTACAAGAAATAATCTTGCACATGAATGACCATGCTGTGTGTGTGTGTGTGTGTGTGTGTGTGTGTGTGTGTATGTGTATGTTTGGCATATATTTAGGGTATGTTCTAATAGGAAAATTTTGGGCTTATGAGTATGCACTTTTTAACTTTGTTTGATAATGACAATTATATTCTGGGGTGGTAGGGCCAATTTACATTGTAGCTCTGTAATTCTCAGTGTTGCACACCTTGCCAACCCCTGGAACCCTCAGACTCTTAACTTTTTGCCTGTATAGTGAGGTAAAATTGTATTTCACTGTGTTTTAAATTTATATTTCCTTGATAACTGTGAGGTTGAGAATCCTGTATGAATATCGGACATTTAAATTTCCTTTCTGAAAAATGCCTGTTCATATCTTTTGCTATTGTTTTCTACTAAGTTGTCTTTTTTTCTTTCCATTTTGTAGAATTTTCTCATATTTTTCTGGGTACTAATTCTTTGTAATGAGTGTACAATGTTTTCTTACATTTAGGCACTTGCCTTTTCACTTCCTTTATGTTATAAAGAGTAATTCTTGGGGCTGGGGTTGTGGTTCAGTGGTAGAGTGCTTGCCTAGCACATGCAAGGCCCTGGGTTTGATCCTCAGCACCACATAAAAATAAATAAAGATACTGTGTCCAACTAAAAAATATTTTAAAAAATAGAGTAATTCTTCATTTTAATTCATTGTTATGTATCAATCTTTTGCTTTCTGGTTTAAGCTTTTAAAATTTTATTTTAGAAAGTCTGTCTCTACATGGAAACCATAAAATTATTTTGTTGTGTTCTATAAGATTTTAAAAAATTTAAAGTTACGACTTTGGTAAAATTCTCAGTCTTCCTGGGATTGGTCATGATGTATAGTATGAGGTAGGCATCTAAACTCATTTCCACCCCCCACCAACACAGATAATCAACTAACCCAGCACCTTTATTAAATACTCCATTCTTTCTCTCCCGCTATACAGCGCCAACTTTCATCAATCACATTTTCATAAACGTGGGAGTCTATTTCTAAGCATTCTGTTAGATCTTTTGGTCTATTCATTCATCCTCTGTGTTCCTTGATTTCTTATTTTCAAGGCTAAAATTCAGTTGACATTGAAAAACAAATCTATTGTTTGTGTGACTATAAAAATTGACTTAATGCGTGACATTAAATGATTAGTTGGAAAATTTGTTTATAATTGTATATGTTAGATTTTCACTTCTCTGGCCAAAATACCTGACAAGAACAACTTAGAGGAGGAAGCTTGGTTTGGTTCATGGTTTCAGAGATTCAGTCCATGGTTGGCTGACTCCATTGTTCTGGGCTCAGGTGAGACAGGACATAGAAGGATGTGATGAAGGAGTACTGTGTCACTCACGGTGGCCAAGAAGCTGAGAGAGAAAGGGAAGGGGCCACAGGAAAGATGACTCCTTCCAGTCATGGCCCCAGTGATTCTCCTCCACCCAAGCCCCACCTGCCTACAGTTACCACCCACTTACTCCTTCTGAGCTAGGATGGACTGCTGAGGTTACAGCTCTCGTACCTAATCATTTCACCTCTGAATATTTCTGTGTTAACACAGAATCTTTGAGGGGACACTCCTTTCCAAACCATAAGTTACTATATGTTGTGACAGTTATTTTTAGGCACATTTTTTCTGTGTTCTAATGCCACAGTAGGTCTCTTGAAAAAAAAAATATCCCCATGTTGACTCTCTAGTTTTTTGATACTTGAGCTCTTGTATGTAAATCATCAGTGAATTTTTGTCACAGTGATTGTTTCTTAAGTGGAAATGTTAGAACTGTTGAGGTTTGTTGTTCTTTATCCCTGGGCAGAAGATCACATAGAAATTAGTGATGTTGTTTTCACTAGTGAAAATTCAATAGTGTATCATTATCGTGATGATATTAGAGAATGAATATTTTTATCCAAGTATATAAAAGAGCAGGTGCTTGTATGGAGTGAGAGATGCTGGGTGTACATCATTTCATTATATCTGACTCCTTGGATCAGAGAGATGAGTCTTTGTTTTTTACTCTCTATGAAACATTCTAGGAAACAAACTTCAGATTTAGTTGTTTGGAGGGAAGGGATTGTCTGAAGCTGGAATCTTCACTAAAAGATTAATAGGACTGGTTTCAGGAAGGCATCTCACTTGAATTGTAATAAAAGGAATACGTTTTTATTTTGTTTCTGTGGTATCCTATATATACACTTGTATTCACTAAAATAAATCACAAGGAAATGGTGACTAAGGGAACATCTCAAGGGTCTAATGTGATCATAAACTACTCTGTTTTGATTTTTAGCTAAGATAATATGAATTGGGATTTCACTGCCATGTTTAGTACTGTTAAATCACCCTGTGTATGCACAGGTGTACTTGGATAAATTTCAGTAGATGTAGTCTCTATGCACTACACAGATTCTATAAAAATTCATGGGCCAATTTTTGTGACTCCATGTACTACTCAACTTTTGAGTTAATGTATCTTCTCTTGCTAAAGAGAATATGTTCTCTTTGAAATTTAGTTTTGTCCTAATTATTAAGTACACTATTAGTTACTTGGTTGATGATACCACGACCAGCATAATTTTAGATACGATAATTTTAAGAGCAGGATCGTTAAATGCATGATCTCTGACTTTAAAGCCATTAAAGTAGTATCTCACCAAAGACTGGATATCAAGGTGTGCTGTTTAATTTGGTAGAGATACTGCTGCTCTTGTCTGCAATCTCTTGTTCGATCTAACTACACTACTGTTTTGAGTGCCCTTTAAAAGTGAAGGACAGATTAGACTACTTAACCAGTATCCGATTTGCTTGGTACTTGGAGTGTAAAATACAGTTGTCCTTCGGGAAGGCTCTTTCCACTCCACCCAACCCCACAGATACTAAAACCTGAGGATGTGCCAGTTCCTTATGCGTAATGGTGCAGTATTGGCACCACATCCTTCTGTGTACTTTGTCATCTCTAGATGACTTACAATACCTAATACAATATAAATGCTAGGTAAATAGTTGTTATACCCTGTTGTTTTATGACAAGAAAAAAATCTGTCCATGTTCGGTACAGATAATTTTTTTTTTTTAGAATTGGAAATATTCCTAGGATATTTTTGGTTGCAGTTGGTTGAATCTGCAGATGTGGAGCCCACTGATAGAGAGGTCCAACTATATTTTACACTGCTCCCTAAATTCCCAGTGTTTCCAAAGGGAAGAGCCAAGTGGGAGGCTGTGTCTCCCCTTGGCTTTGCATAAAGATATAAGAGTAGGAGCCCCATTTGGAATGACATTTTCAGGTTTATGTTTTGCTGTCTTGACTGTCATTACGAAAGTTTGGAATCAAGCAAATGTTCTCAAGCTATGGTCCCTGACCAGTGGGATCAGTATCACTAAGGAACTAAAACAAATGCAGATTGTCTTCTCCCCTAGCCTTCTGAAGGAGACCTCCAGTGGTCCAGCTCAGTGGAAAAAGCCCTCTTGGTGATTCTGATGCACACAAAGTTTGAGATCCACTGTACTAAGTAAAGTAACTAACAACATTTTTCTGTGGAAACACAAGTTAAGCACCTTTGTATGCATGAAAGTTGATTGAGGATTTTTTTTTTTTATAACTCCATCACAGTGAAAGAAAAGTGTTCCTAATTTGTGTTATATCAGCATTCTTCCAGGACTTTTTCTTGCCTGGCTAATTTTATTTCTCAGTCTCTTGTTGTTTTAGGTATAGAAATATTTTCATTCTTGACTTGGTTGCTTTGTAACCATTCAGTTTTCTATGTGAATAATGATGCATCGAGGGCTTTTGCAAAAAAACACAATATTTTTCCTTACAGAGAAAGAGGAAAATGTATGTAAAAATAGCATAGAAAGGGAAGATTTATCTAAATCGATGTAGGAAAACTTTTTGCATGGAAAAAAGGTTTATTTACATAATTTTTTAAAAGTCGTAAAATATGCATTACATAAAATTGACTGTTATAACCATTTTCAAGGGTACAGTTCAGTCGTGTTGTTTGCGTTGATTTTTACTGTGAAACCAACCTGTAGAACTGCATCTCATACAGCTGCAACCAGTGAACACCAAATTCCCATCTCGCCTTCTTTCTAGCTCCTGGCAACCACCATTCTACTTTGTGAACCTCTACACATCTCCTGTAAGGGGAATCCTTCTGTCCTTGGCTGATGTGGTAGTGAGATTTCATCACTGTGACCAAAAAAAACCTGACATAAACAACTTAAAGGAGGAAAGATTTATTTTGGTTCATGGTTTTCAAGGTTTCAGCCCATAGTTGGGTGGCTCCATTGTTATGAGCCTGTGGTGAGGCAGAGAGGTATGGCGGAATCTCAGCTGATGACGGCTGGGCAGCAGATAGAGGAGAGAGAGGATTAGGTGCTACCTCTTAGAGTTTCGACCACCTCCCTGTAGTGCCGCAGTCTGGCTGGGCACAATTCAGGAGCCACTTGTCAAAAGAAACTAACTTTATTTTTAGAACTACAAACGCCAAACAAAACAGCTCCTCAGGATAAAACCCTCAGAGCCCAACTGCCACCACCGGCTTCCACAAGCCTCTCACCACACCAACCTCTCAACCTCCCACAATCCTCCTGCTCTTGAGGCCGATTGGCTGGGTTGCATGGGCAGAGCCAAAGAAGTCCCCCAATGAGCAGCTCCGTGGAGGAGCCAATCATCAGCTGGCAGTCTGAAGGGCAGGGAAACAGCCCAATGAACATTACCGCAGAGGAGCCAATCAGCTAGATGTTGCTGGGGCCGCTGTGAGCCAATCATCAGCCGGCAGCTGGAAGTTTGCTGGCAGCTGGAAGTTTGCTGGGGCCCCTTTGGCTGTGGCTCTCAACACTGTAGTTCATTCAGCCATGACAGATTAATCCTTTGATGAGGTCAGCACCCTCATGATCCAATTAATTCCCAACAGCAACGCCTCTGAACATGCTCTGTTAGGGATCAGGCCTTCAACACATGTGAGAGATATTTTTGGGGGGGAGGGGAAGGATACCAGGGATTGAACCCAGGGGCACTCAACCACTGAGCCACATCCCCAGCTCTATTTTGTATTTTATTAGAGACAGGGGCTCACTGAGTTGCTTAGCGCCTTGCTAAATTTCTGAGGCTGGCTTTGAACTCACAATCCTCCAGCCTCTGCCTCCCGAGCCACTGGGATTACAGGCGGGTAACCCTGTGCCCAGCCCACATGTGAGATTTTTTTTTTGAGGGGGGGAGACACTTCACATGCAAGCCACATCAGCTTAATATATTTTTGCATAATGTCCTCTTTGGTGTTGTAGCACAGAATTTCCTTTCTTTTAAAGGCTCTACAATAGTCCATTGTATAGGTAAACTGCATTTTATTTATCCACTCATTCTTGATGGACATTGGTTTCTATTCTTTTGTGATTGTGAAAAAGCATGTGTACTGATAACTCTTTGAGATCCTGCTTTCATTTTATAAGATACCCTAAAGTGGAGTTGGTAGGTCATATGATAGTTTCATTGTAAAATTTTTGAGGAGCCTTTATTCTGTTTTTTTTTTCCTTCATACTGTTTTCGATAGCAGCTGCCCTGATTCACTTTCTTGCCAAAGGTTTATAAGGGTTCCATTGTGCCCACATCCATCTCCTGATGGATGTGAATTGATATTTTATTGTGGTTTTAATTTGTATTTCCCTCATGATTGAGCATTCTTTATTATGAAATAAAGATTAGTCTCGTAAATGATTGTGGATTTTGACTGACTGAAAAAAGGAACAGGTATCCCAAGTGAGTAAAGGACCAGGAGAAAAATGAAGAATAACATTATCTTGGCCGGAAACAGGAGATTATGAAGGAAAGAGTGGTGAAGTAGAAGAGGTAGAGAGAAGGTGGTTCTGCTTGGTTGAGGCATTGACTGTACCGTACATACATCATAGGATGCTTCTGAAGAATTTCTAACCTGAGATTGTGGGAATAGTAGTTCTTCTCAAGGTGTGATACGCGGGCTATTGGGTTTTGAGTCAGGAATGTCCCCCAAAGGCTCGTGTGTTTGAAAACTTCATCCCAAATTGAGCAGTGTTTAAAGACAGGATGACTGGGGTTTGATTGGATCATGGAGGCACTAACTTTATCAGCATATTCATCCACTGATGGATTCATAATTTCATGGAATTATTGGGAAGTGGTGGAAATTTTAGGAGGTGGGGTTGAGTTGGAGGAAATATGTCCTTGGGGATGTGCCCTAGGGGACTCTGTCTTTCCCTCCACCCTTTTCCTGCTTTGCTTTTCAGCTACCATGAGGTGAGCAGCTTCCCTCTGTCATACCTTTCCGCCATGATGTTCTGCCTTGCCTTAGGTCCAGCGCAGTGAGATCAACCCACCACGGACTGGAATCTCTGAAACTGTGAGCCAAAATAAATCCTTCCTCTATTAAGTTGGTTTTCTCAGACATTTCATCACAGTGGTAGAAAGCTGACTAACACATGGGCAGTTGTTGATTGAATCTCAGGGCCTAAGGATGGCGCTAAGTGAATGTTTTCCTAAGATCCTCATCCATATTTAAGGTCTTGAATAACAAATCCATCATCCAAAAAGAGTGTTAAATCATAATCCTCAGAATGTTCTTAAAATTTTTAAATCATCTCCACCTTCAAATTTGCCTTTTTTAGCTACCACAATGGACGTCTGAAACTAACTACAATAAATACACCAGACACACACACACATTTAGAACAGCTGCTCTAAGCCACTGAAAGCTTTTACAGCTGGGTAGAACATTTGTGGTGGATTGAAAAAATGCTCTCTCCCCCAAAGATATGAGGCCCCAATCCTGAAACTTAAAATAATGCCTTATTTGGAAAAAGATCTCTACAGATGTCATTATACTAAGAATTTTGGAAAAGGGAATTACCCTGGAATATCTGGGTGAGCCCTAGCTGCATTTACACGTGTCCTTATGAGAGAGACACAAAGGGAAATTTCAATTTCTTCTCATGTGAAATAGAGGAGAGATGTGAGTTGCTGGCTTTGAAGGTTAAGAGTGATATAAACCCAAACCAAGAAATGCTGGCGGCCACCAGAAGCTTCCAGAAGAGACAAGGAGCAAATTTTCCCTTAGATACTCTGAAGAGAGTATAGCATTACCAATGCCTAGATTTTTGTCCCAGTGATGCTCATTTCAGAGTGTTGGCCTGCAGAAGCATGAGAGGAGTCTGTGGCAATCTGTTAGTGACTACAGGAAGCTGATACCGTGGGTGGGAGCGAGCGCTGAAACCTGACTTCCTGGGGGAACAGGTCGGCTCTGCCACTGGCTGACTGTGGGACTTGGTGTGTCCAACTGATCTGACTGTTCCTTGTCTGTAAAACAGAACTCACTACCAACAGAACCTACTTCCTGGGGTAGTGATGAGAACCAAATGAGCTTACCTGGCCAGGGTAGCTCAGCCCTTACTGTCGCCACCACCAGCTTCTCTGTCCCTGACACCAAGCTGCCATTTCCTTTTTTTCCAGAGTATCCTTTGCTCTTCAGGACTGGATGTTTGATGATCTTAAAAATCAGTTTATATACTCTGATTTGAAGCTTCTACCTTCTTCTTACTCTATCTGAAACTCATAGTCTGGCCTGTTATTGAAGTTTTTTCATTTTAGCAAAATACGGGCATCCCCACTGGTAGCAACAGATGGGAGAACGCTGAAGAGGATCTAGTGATGGCTGAGGGCGCTGCGAACATCTGTGAGGCCTTTGTTATTTCTTGTTCTTTCCTCTTCCCCCTCCATCATCATCTCTGCCGCTTTCCACCTATTTCTTTTTTTTTTTTTATGGGGGGGGTATGAATTATTTTTCCACGTGTACAGATTGCAGGATCACTGGTCATACAGCCACATTTATACATACAGCAATACTAATACGAATACTGTTGTTTTCTGCTGCCCTTCCTATCCCCCCTCCCCTCCCCTCCCCCTCACCCCTCTCTACCCAGTCTATTGTGACACCTCTCTCTCTCTCTCTCTCTCTCTCTCTCTCTCTCTCTCTCTCTCTCTCTCTCTCTCTCTCTCTCTTGTTTTACCCTTTCTTGTTCCTCCTCCTCTTCCTGGGTGAAATTGTCCTAAACCTTCCCTATCTAAGCACAGGTGTGAAGCCAATTCTTGTGTACAAGTTCTAAAGGAAGAAGATGCTGTGGTAGAAACAACCCCAGTGTTAGACGGAGGCTGGCTTCCTTACGTGGCAGCCCAAGCGGCTGGGTGGCCTTTCAGAATCACAAAACTCATCAATTAGGCCACACCTTTGATCTCTCAATAACTTGAGAATTTAAATTTTCAGCCTCAGTCTCTTCCTTTCCTACACATCCCTACTTGAAGGCCTGGGGTTAGCCAAAGACCAACTGTACTTACTAGGAAGACCTTGTCTGCTCGTAGGGCTGAGCCTGCCAAGAGTCACCATTAGATTCCAACCCTCCAGATGCCAACCTCACCACCTT
This sequence comes from Ictidomys tridecemlineatus, assembly GCF_052094955.1. Lineage (NCBI taxonomy): Eukaryota > Metazoa > Chordata > Mammalia > Rodentia > Sciuridae > Ictidomys > Ictidomys tridecemlineatus. Next base: position 46,451,276 of record NC_135491.1, read on the forward strand.
GCTGGGAAACGACCCCAAGGGACACAGGGCATGGTCTCTATACTTTCTTGAAGTCTTACTTGACTTTTATCTTCTCCGTCACCTCGGTGTTGTATTCATTCATAGAAAAAAAAAATGTTGATACTGAGTGCCTGCTGTCTCAGGCCAAGACCCACTCCCTGCCCTCAAGTCAGTGCTTCCAATCTAGTAGGACACATAGGCAATTGAAGGGACAATTCAAATACAGAGCGATGAGTTTCCCCAATGGGTTAGTTCAGGGCAAAATACAGGATACGCTTTTCCATGGCAGAGTCTTCCCTGAAACGGAACCTGGGACTGACTGCAAAAAACAAAAAGCTTCTCTTACTTGAAAACCCACAGCCTGCTGTTTCTAATTGAACTAATCTCTATTTCTAATTTAATTAATGTCATTGGTAGCTATTGTTAAGTACTTTGGTTCAACTTTGCTTTATAGCAGATACATTTTCCTCTGTTATTACATAATTGTAAAAGATCAAATGAATTTAATAAAGTTTTATGTCACCAAATTATTAAGAATTGCAAAAAAATTAAAGTCATTAATTAAAAAAAAAACAACAAAACCTTCTCTTACTTGGTTCAATGCAGGTTGTTTATAGCAAGTCTTTGAAAAGGCTGTAATGATGTGCTTCTTAGCTCCAGACCAAATTTCTGAGTATTTACTTGTCTGAAAGCCTGGGAACAGATTTTTCCCTTGTCACTTTGTCACACACGGGGGAGTTCTCAGAAATTCTGAAGAGGCATAGAAATGGCAAATAATGCAGTCCGGATGAAATGTTTCATTGTGGTTGAATTTCAAAAGTATTTTTGGGTTAATTTGTTAACAAAGCAGCAGTTTATTCAGGTCAACAAACATTTCTAAGTAGGAGGAAAACTACCTTTGTGAAACAAGGCACTTTTCTGGAACTTATTTTTGAGAAGAATCGAATCGAACAAAAGGTGGTATGGATAACACATCTGCTGGTGTGCCCGTGCTCGGTGTGTGACTTTGCCCTAACTTGGTTTACTGTGGGAAAAATAAAATTCTGGACACATTGGCAATGCTTTCAGGGTAGTCGATGAGGAGGGGACAGTCATGGAAATTGGGAGGAGGGTTATGTATGTGGCCGATACATTTCACACTTACTAGATTCACTCCCCATCCCATGAATTCATCACACCAGGGCAATCTGAAGATGTAATACTGTTGCCAACATGGCAAGATGGCAGACTTCTATGTTTATTTTTAAACAGAAGAAGACAGACCCAGGCCGGAGAAAGCTTTCAGTTCAGAGCTTTAATTCTCTTACTGACTTTAAAATCTTTGGATCTAAAAGACACTAATGTAAATTGAAGTGGATTTCTGGGACATTTGGATTAAGAAAGAAGGCAGCTACACATTTGGTTGATTTTTTTTTTTTTTTTTGAATGAGTGGAAATATCCTGGGCTTGTTCTGATGTTGGTGATCATGGTCTGCTCTTTCCAAATGTCCAGTCCTGCTATTCATTAGGAATTTCACTTTTTATTGCCACCCTTTGGACCATTTGTTTTGCTAAACATTCTGAGCTATATCTTCCTAAAGATGATGCTATACAGGATCAACCTATGTATTGCCAGAGGCATTAAAAAATCCCTAAGTTAGAATGTCATGGGTCCCAGAAGAAGCCTTCACCCTAAATAACCCAAATAACTCTCTCCTGACTTTCTCCATAACGTCTGCTGTTATTGCCTACATTTACACACACACACACACACACACACGTTGGTTTTTATAGTTGGACATAATACTTTTATTTTATTCATTTATTTTTATGTGGTGTGAACACAGAGTCTCGCATGTGCTAGGCAAGCGCTCGACCACTGAACGACAACCCCAGCCCCTACGGCCTACATTTTAAAGTGATTCCTCTTAGCCAACACCACAGCTGTGTTATTTGTGCCTTAACATAAATCATCTCACTGGGTCTTCCCAGAAGAAAACTGGAGATACCAGAGAACTGGAATAAGAGATCCGGCCCAAGTAGGTGTACGAGGAGAGTATGTTTAGGGTACCATTTGGGAGCACAGCAAGGGAAGGCAGAAAGATAGTTTCCAGTGAGTTCATAGTGTGACCTCTTGTTGGTGACCTGCCATACTGAGAATTCCCACTGTGTGACAGTGTGACCTCCCACTGGGACCCAAGCTCTGTAAAGGCTAAGTCTGTTGATTCACTGACATTTAGTCAGGAAATGAGTGCCATTCCCAGTATATAGTATGTCCTCAATAAGTGAATGTGAATGAGTGAGTTGCCTGGCATAGAAATGTACCATGAGGGTGTTTTACTCTCCACTGCTACCACCTTTTCTGTGTTAATTTCTGAAATGCTTTAATTTTCCCCCCCAACTCTCAAATGTTTTAAAATAGTGTTCATTATAATCAGACAAAAGTAGTTTCTACCTTTTCTCCACCCTGCTTTAAACACTTCAGATGTTCTAGCAAGTAAATAAGCTCATTACAGGCATCAATCAATGAAGTATTTATTGACTGCATATTCCATTCTCAGGATTTTTTTTTCCTGGAAGAGAAAAAGGCCAATCTGTTAGTTCATATTTTACTTTTATACTTATAGGAACCTAAAGCAAGCAATTAGGACTTTTACTATTTGGTGATGCAAATATGCATGATAAATAATAGCCATTATTTTAATCTTTCAGATTTCATTTTATGGCTGCATTATGACCACTTGTCTGATGTATTTAATTTTCTAAATTTCTGTTACATGAAAAATGGAAACTGTATTGATTTAACATCAGAAAAATGTACAGCAGTTAATATAAAAAAGCTGCATCTAATTTTGTTAATAAACTATAAATGGCAAAATGACATACAGTTTAGATTTTCGAAGCATTGGGAACCCACATTTTTCTGTAACATTAATTATGTAGTTTTAGTTTTGGCAGGAGAATAATTCTGCAGCATGATATTTCTACTTTATTGTTCCTTGAAGTAGACCTAAAATGTTAATATAATATGGAAAATTGTCCCTGATGAGTTATGCACTAAGCTAGGAAGATATAATGCTTGCATTACAGAAGTTGCAATTGCACAGACTTGAAGATTGGACACACTTCAAAGGTAGTAGTGATGACTACTACCTTTTTTTTTTTTAAAGATAACCAATGACAAATTTAATATTTATAAAGGATATAAAAATACACACTGTCTCACTACTGAAAGGGGAAAAATCTTGCCAAACCCAGTAAATGGCTGATACATTCTTCATCTCTGTTGTTCACATAACATCTTTAGGGTGCTGTCCAAGGAATGACTTGAAATGGAGGAAATAATAAGGGAATAAATGGTGATCATATGCTTTGGAAGAAAAAGGGAATCTACAGATAATTTCTTTACACAGATCATATCTAAGTCCTGTTCTTTTTTTTCTTTTTTTTTTAAAAAATTCTAATTTGTTATGTATGACAGCAGAAGGCATTACAATCCGTATTACACACATAGAGCACAAATTTTCATATCTTTGGTTGTTCACAAAGTATATTCACACCATTCGTGTCTTCATACATGTACTTAGGGTAATGATGTCCATCTCATTCTACTGTTTTTCCTACTCCCATGCTCCCTCCCTTCCCTTCTCTTCCCTCCCCTCCCCTTTGCTCTATCTGGAGTTTGTCTAATCCACCCGTGCTCCTCCTCCACAACCCCATTGTGAATCAGCATGCTTATATCAGAGAAAACATTTGACATTTGTTTTTTTTGGGATTGGCTAACTTCACTTAGCATGATATTCTCCAACTCGATTCATTTACCTACAAATGCCATGATTTTATTCTCTCTCAATGCTGAGTAATATTCCATTGTGTATATATACCACATTTTCTGTTACCCATTCATCAACTGAAGGACATCTAGGTTGGTTCCACAGTTTAGCTATTGTGAATTGGGCTGCTATGAACATTGATGTGGTGTGTCCCTGTAGTATGCTGTTTTTAAACGCTTTGGGTATAAACTGAGGAGTGGGATAGCTGGGTCAAAAGGTGGTTCCATTCCCAGTTTTCCAAGGAATCTCCATACTGCTTTCCAGATTGACTGCACCAATTTGCAGTCCTACGAGTAATGTATGAGTGTGCCTTTTCCCCCACATCTTCACCAATACTTATTGTTGTTTGTATTCCTAATAGCTGCCATTCTGACTGGAGTGAGAGTAGTTTTGATTTGCATTTCTCTAACTGCTAGAGATGTTGAACATTTTTTCATATATTTGTTGATGGATTGTATATAACCTTCTGAGAAGTGTCTGTTCAGTTCCTTGGCCCATTTATTGATTGGGTTCTTTGTTTTTATGATAAGATTTTTGAGTTCTTTCTATATCCTAGAGATTAGTGCTCTATCTGATGTGCATGTGGTAAAATTTGCTCCCAAGCTGTAGGCTCTCTATTCACCTCACTGATCGTTTCTTTTGCTGAGAAGAAGCTTTTTAGTTTGAATCCATCCCATTTATTGCTTCTTGATTTTAATTCATATGCTATAAGGAGTCTTACTAAGGAAGTCAGGGCCTAATCCAACATGATAGAGATTTTTCTTCTACTAGGTACAGTGTCTAGTTTAATTCTTAGGTCCTTGATCTGCTTTGAGTTGAGTTTTGTGCATGGTGAGCTGAAATCAATGAAACTGAAACAAAAGAAACAATTGAAAAAAATTGCCAAAAAGTTGGTTCTTTGAAAAAATAATGAAATTGGCATCAAAATAGACTGATAGACCAATAGTACAGAATAGAGGACACAGAGACAAACCCACATAACTACAGTTATCTTATATTAGACAAAGGCACCAAAAACCTACATTGGAGAAAAGTTAGCCTCTTCAACAAATGGAAATCCATATCCAACAAAATGAAAATAAATCCCTATCTATCATTACTACCTTTAACACCGTCATGGAAAGATTTTATTAATGTCAGTTGTCACATACTTGTTTTCCATCACAAATGTAAACATAATTTGTTCTCTAAGATTGTGTCTGGAGTCCTAGTCAGGTTTAATAGTTCAGTCTGTAAGGCTACAGACTGGGTTGGAATTGTGGTTCCTCCAGTTATTATCTGAGTCATCTGTCTCAGTTTCCTCATCTATAAAATGGGGAGAATATCTAGAATGAGGATGGCATAAGTGTTCAGAATCACGACAATAGCAATTTCTGTGGATGAATTAACAAAAATTCTTGTCTTCACGAATGTCAGCTCCTATGATATGGTAATATCGGAATTCTTTGAACCAGGTAAGTGCGTGACAAAATACAATGAGCCATGGATTTACTTGGCATATCATGTCTGGGGAAAGAGCTTGGTGTTGTAAGGTGAGGTCAGACTAGCATAGCATTCAAGCTGAGAAAAAACGGAGGTCCCTCTAAATTTAGGGATATAGGAGTTCTGTTTTTCAGAAGTGGTAAGAGATGAGGCCAGAGAAGAAAGTCAGGGGTAGATTCAAAATGTATAAAGGGAAAGCTTAGCCTGAGGACAGTGGGAAGTCCAGAAGCAGGAGCCTGCTCCATGGCTTGGAGTTCTGAGCAACACTATTGTGCTTGCAGTGCAGAAAATGTATGGGAAGGGTGTTGGCTGGTAGAGAAAGTGAGTTCAGCGGCTGCTCAGGGACGAGAGAGATGGTGGCCAGGCTGAACCAGACGAGTGGGCCAGTGGGCATAGGGAAGGGACAGATGTGAAATCCACAAAGAAGATAGTTGCAACTGGTGATTGTTCAGTTGCTGTGGGTGAGAAAAAGGTAAGCTGAGCAGTAATGGCCAAGGCACCTGGCAGTGGCCAACCAGGACATCGCTCACCTCCTTGACAGGGGCCTGGTGTTGTGGTGGCCCACAAGCTTGCAGGAGTGCTATCCAGGAGGAGACAGCGCTGTATATAGACTTCAGTACAGGAGGCCTTCAGTATCCGCTCTTCTGCATCTATAGATTGAAGCGACTGTGGACTGAAAATATATTTTTTTTGTTTTTATTTTTGTGCATCCTGGGCATTGAGCCCAGAGCCATGCAAGTCTTAGACAAGTTCTCTACCACTGAGCTATATCTCCAGCCCCTACCAAAAACATCTGAAAAATTAACCCGTTAGTACTAAACATTCACTTTGCTTTCTTTTTTTGGCTGCTACTCCCTAAACAAGATAGTCCAACCACTGATGAGGTATTATACGTAATCTAGCAATGACTTATGCTATACAGGAGAAGTACATAGGTTATGAGCAAAATCTTCATCATTTTATATAAAGGACTTTTCAGTATCTGAAGATTTTGGTATTGGGTGGGGGGGCACGTGGGCCCAGGAACCATTCCCCCGAGGAGCGACTAAACATGGTCATAGGTTGGAGATGAGAAGGGTACATAGAATTAACAGGTGTATGCTATTAAAAATAGAAGGTAAGGGCAAAATTGAGGCCAGTGTCCGGGTGAGAATAGGGCATCGTCCCACACGTTGTCACCAGGATCAGCACAGCCTAGGCAGCCTTTCAGCTTTAAAAAATGAAAAAAATCTAATTTGACTGTCTTCTAGTGAATACTGTTCCCAGAACAGCCCTTCTAGCCTTTGGATGCCCTGGGCAATGCCACACCTCTGGTGACTGTCCACTTGTCTGCCCTGGAGCCTCAGTACCAACAGTGAAGGGTTGTGCCTTCATCCCTGAGGCAACTTGGAGGTCACCTTTGAATCTGAGATTTTCTTGGGCAACATCTCCTTGTTCTAAAGCTACTTTGCGTCAGCATTTCTCCCCCAACCCCCAGGGTCAGTGGACCCTGAGGAGTCAGAGTAGAGAGTTCTTATTTGTCCACACCTGTTTGTGATAACATCCACTTCTCCATACTTAAATCTTTCAAAACATTTTGTGAAAAATTGAAACAAGATGAATTTTAGCCAAGTTTTTCTTAAAGTGCGGCTCTAGAGATGAGTTAGGCTGAATGCAGCTCACTGAGAAATTGACCCATTTTTCACAAAGTTCACGTTGGACCCATCACCCCAAAACTTGATGAGAACACACACCTCTGAATGCAGTGCAAATCACAGCGCTGGTGGGTGGGAATTAAAAAATTAATGTTGTTCAGAAGTGAGCAATCAAATCTTTCATAAGCCAGCGAAGAATGGTAGAATTGTTCATTTGTGGGAATGAAATGTGAATCTCTTTTTTTTTTTTTCAGTTTGCTTAATATTAGAAATTAAAGGAGAGGAAGATTCAAAGCATTTCAGGATATTAGAAACCTTCTTAAGGGTATCATTATAGCAAGCCTTACCGAAAGTAAACAGATCTTTCTTGCTTTTAAAGTAGACAAACGGTGATGGTGGGAATGAAATTAGCACTGAAAGTATTAAAATATTGATAGCAATCATTCCATGTCCAGGCTTTGCCAATTAATAATTAATTTTACCTTGAAGGTAAGTGTAAGAGTCAGACTTTTTTTTTCCTGCTTTCACTAGGCAAGAATGTTTGACTTTTTCCTCTCAATATTATCAAGTCGCTGGCAAATAACTCATATTTTTATGTGGTTAATGGCTAGAATTTTTGTGTGTCTTTGTCAAATGAAAAAAGTTTGCTCTGATCAGTTTGGAAAAGGGTGTGAGTTGGTCTCTGATTTTTATGTGGAGTAAGTGGATGCTGTGGACTTCTCACAATGTACCTGTTGGTTTTCAAAATTCCAAGGGGCACATTTCAAAAGTAGAGGGAATATTATCATTCTCTGCATGCAGAGGTTTACAAAAGGGTTATAGGTTGCTGCAAAATGCATGTTTTCTCAATGCAGTAGGAAGCATCTTTCATTATTTATCGCTTTTATTTTGGCAAGATAGTAAGTCTTGAATGTCTCTCAACATCATGGGTCACCAACATTCTTGTTACAGAGGTATTTTGGTGTTAAAAGAGGTTATACCATGTAAGTGTTACCCTGCCCTAATATTTGTCGGCCAAACTAGGTCCTGATTTGTCTTACATCCGGTATTTGCCTATTCAGATATCTATTGAATTTTGTGTTGTGTTTTCATTTTGTTAAGTTAAAGTTGCTCAAGTATTCATTCAACAGCTATTTGTTAAATGCCTGATAGGTGCCAAATCCTGTTCTAGATAAAAACAGATTTAAAGTAATTTAATGTCATACAAACATGATTATTAAAAAATATTCTATTTCTGTTTTTCTAAAATGGACAATGTGTTGTCACTTTTACAAATTAACCCCAAGTAAAACTTGAGGTTAACTATTTTAACTATGTAACATTTAGTCTTACAGCTCTAGGTATTCGAAATATTTTTAATTTAAGATATTGACAAAGTAGGAAGCATTTGCAATCTGCTTTTTGCTGCCTAGCCCATAACAAGCAATTTTCAGAATATTAATTGAAATATTAATGTGAGACTTTCAAACATTGACTATTGGCGGGGGTAAGCAACAGAGTAATTTTTTGGGGGGGGGGTGATCACTTTTGTGAATGGAAGTGAGGTTCCTTGCAAGATTTCCAAAGCCACTGTATTTATTATTAATGGAATTTGTTTGCCCTACATTGTTTGTAGCAACCCTTACTGATCCAAAGGCATATGTGGTAAAAACTTTGCCACTGAGAGCTCCTTGCACACTATGGTTTTGTGAAGTTACAGATAAGATTTATATGGTCATGTCAATGATTTCTACAATTTTTACATGTAAGTGTTTAAAAAACACTTTTAAAATATAAGTGAACCAGAATTTATAAGGGTCTTCATTTTGTTATTTACAGTAATTTTTGGGATAGGGGTGGGGTACTATAAGAATCCGTGAAAACAAAGGTGCACCAACAAAGTATAGTATTGATCATTTTTCCAGATTTGGCAGAGAACATACTTAAGGTTATTTATATTGGTCACAGTAGAATTTCCAATATAAGTTGAGAAGAAACACTGTTTTGCATACATCCTTCAAAACTGTGTTAATTATACACAAAGTACTACTCTTGAATTACATCAAGAGTAGACAAAGGTAATCATTAGTTGTGATTCCATGTACATCTATTTTAATGATGAGGTTGGATGCCTCTACCCCCATTTCTCCAAATCGGTTCTTTGTACATTGTTATGTGATGTCATGAATGAGTGTTATGTGATGTCATGAATGAGTGTAAACAGTTTCATGAATGGATGAAATCATGTAACAGGACCTTAGCTTTTGGAAGTGATGAACTGAGCTCATTGGCATGGAAGGAACTATTTGCAGCCTATGACAATGGAGGGAAAGATATTGATCATTTGCCACTGTTTGCCACTGTTTTGATGTCATTACACAGAATCTTTAACAAATATGTCATCCACTCCAACATACTAAACATGATACCATGGCAGCAGAAGTTCAGGAGGAAGTGGGTCTTTGTAGTGGTCTCTTCTAGGAAAGCAAGGTTTATCTGGGGAAGGTTCAGTGGCTGCCTGCAAAGCAAACCTGGATTGATGGGATATCCAGGGCGTATCTGCATATTCCTTTAAGTTTGAAGCATTCTTAAAAATTATTTTGAGAGGTAAGGGAAGAAATGCACAGTGTACATTTAAAATGACTTAGTAAAATGATATGATTTTCCAAAATGCACATTATTGTAATTTAGCCAAGATAGGTGGCCAATTGAATGTTCTCAGAAATGTAATTGTCTACATGCTATTTGCAAGGCCCTTTCTGATAGAGCTAGCAAAATGGGCCTTTTTCTTTCAATATCCATTTGGTTAGAAATGCATCCATTACTTATAAATGATGACTTTTGGAGGGCTACTATAAATACAGGAAAAAGGTAATTTCTAATGTGAATTTTTTTCTATTTTAGTAGTTGTGGAAATTATTTTAAAATATATGTTATCTTAAAATTCTTTTCAGTTGCGTGTTTGCTTAAAAAGGAAACAGAAGTATAATCTGGGAAAGATAATCTGATCCAAACACAATATAGTTCTAGCCATGTATTTCATAGGCAGGCTTTCAAAACTTGAGTGGAAATTTTCTCTGAATTATTAAATACTGATCAGTACATTTTTCAAAATTTATTATGCTGACATAAGCCAGAAGCAATTAAAATATAAGAATAGGATCGTATCTATTATAGAAATGGCACTTGTAGCTGGCAAGAGCCATGGTTGATGCATTGGTAGAAATACTGGTAGTTTGGTTTTACTGTTATTGCATATAATCACAGGCTGCATAATGACATCTCGGTCAACGACAGACCACATACACATCAGTGGTCCTGTACCATCATAATGGAGTGAAAAAATTCCTATTGCCTGCATAGTGTTTGAGTTTTAAGCTGAGTGCTACTACAAGAGTCAAAAAGTTAAGGATTATAAAGTTTCTAAAGTAAAAAGTTACAGTAGACAAAGATTAATTTGTTATTGAAGAATAGTGCTTTTGTTGTTTTTTTTAATTTTTATTTTTTTAGTCATACATGACAGTAGAATGCATTTTGATATACAAGACATACATGGAATGTACATACATCAATCATATTGTCTATTCTATGAAGAATAGTGCTTTTGAATGAATGTAGTGTGACTTAAGTGTGCAGTTTATCAAGTCTTCAATTGTGTATATGGTCATACCCTAACTTGCACATTCACTCACCGACTCAGCAACTGCTAGTCCTTCAAGGTTCGTTTGCAGCAGTACTGTTTTTTTTTTGTCCTTTATGACCTATTTTTTTTCACTGTACCTTTTCTCTGTTTAGATACACAGATATGTATATTGTGTTATAGTTGCCTGCATCCAGTATGCAATACAGTAATTTGCTGTGCAGATTTGTGGTCTGTAGAGCTACACCTTCTAGCTTAGGGATGTGGTAGGCTGTACCATCTGGGTCATGGGAGTACACTCTGTGATGCTTGCATAATGACAAAATTATCTAATGGTGGGCTCTGTTTTTTTCCTTCAGAATTTGTCCTGGTAAATGATGCATGGCTATATAAACATATGAACCAAATTATACAAAGGTATTTTCTCATTCTTGTTGGTGAATTCCACTCTCAGTAGTACATATTAAATACATTTTCTCCTTGAAATATTCTTATTGGAAAATAATTGCCTGCATAAATAAAAGAGTAAGCTTTGTAAGATCAGAGTTGTCTATTCCATGTTAATGCTGTTTGTAGATGTCTGGTATCTCCAAGACATAAAGCTGGGGCTGTTCCTTACCTAGTCTTGTCTTCAGTAGCTCTTTGACCTTTCATGATTTAAACACTTAAAAAAAAACTCAATGTGCCTCAGTTTCCTCAACTATAAAATAAAGTAAAAGTGGCATTTCTTTTGTTAACATGTTATTATAATTGATTTAACACAGGTGTGTAGGATAGTGATTGAAATAATAGCAACACTGATTATTCTAAGTTATACTATATTAATAAAGTGCTTAGTAATTAAAAAAACATGCGTTTTTCTAATTATGAAATAGTATATTTTGACTTGAAAATTTCTTAAGTACCAAAAGATTTATGTATGTTTTATTATTTTTAGTTATACATGACAGTAAAATCTATTTTGATATATTTATATAAGCATATCTTACTCTCATTAGGATCCCAGTCTTGTGGTTATATGTGAAAGTGAGATTTACTGTGGTGCACTCATATATGTACATAGGAAAGTTAGATTCATTCCACTTCCTTTCCTATTCCTGTCCCCACTCCCTCCATTTTATTCTATTTTGTCTAAGCCACTGAACTTCTATTGATCCCCTGCCCCTTATTATGGGTTAGCACCTACATATCAGGGAAAACATTTGTCCTTTGCTTTTTTTTGAGGGGGGGGACTAGCTTAATTCACTTAGCACAATAGTATCCAGATCCATCCATTTACCGGAGAATATCATAAAGCCATTCTTCATTATGGCTCAGTAATATTCTAGGTGCATATATACCACAATTTATTTATCCATCCATTGGTTAATGGGTATCTGAGCTGGTTCCATAGCTAAGATATTGTGAATTGTGCTTCTATAAATATTGATGGAGTTGTGTCACTGTAGTATGCTGCCTTTAACTCCTTTGGATATGTACTGAGGAATGGGATAACTGGGTCAAATGGTGGTTCCACTCCTAGTTCTTGGAGGAATTTATACAACATTATAAAAATAATTTAATGCCCCATAAAAGGAAATCACTATGAAAGTTAGTTATGAATCATTCATCTATAAGCATCTTCACTTTCTCATTGGTATTTGTATAGCACATCTTCCCTTATGACTTAATTTTCAACATTTCATTGCAACTCCATGATGTCTGTCTCCTTACTGAACAACACACAATGGTACTTTGATTTTGATTTGAGAGTTTCTTTTAAAAACCCAGTTTAAATCATTTTTCTTTATTGTCGTAATTGATACCTAAAATATATTTAGCATATTTTTACTAACTATATGTTTTCTTCTTTCTCCTGCCTTTGGTTAGTTGTCATTCTTTACCTTGCCTGCACATTTTTTTTAAATTCTCTTGAATTTTAAGTTTGTATTCCGTGAATTCTGTCAGTGTTTAAAACATTTAACATTCATACTTTGTCTTCCTAACAAAGTATAAAGTGATGAAAATTTTATTCTGTATCATAAGAATCTCGGAATCTGAGTACCTATATCCTGTGTTTTATGTTATTTCAATTAGTTCCCTCATAATCTGAATAAAAACCCAAATTAGCTATTATTGACCTTGATTTAAGAAAAATTTTTTTCTATTCTTTGCTTACTGTTACTTCTTGTATTTCATTCATTCCAGTGACATTCATTTTCCTTCTGCTGGTTACCTCCTTTGGTTGTCCTTTCAGAGGTGATGTGCTTGGCAAGCTCTTAGGATTTATGCCTTTGAGTATCTTGGTTATTTTTTTTTTATGACTCTAGAATGATGGTTTCGCTGGGTGTGGAGTTCATGTTCTTTTTCCAGGGCAGTTTGAAGTCACTGCTGTCTGTGTACCTGTGGTTGCTGATGATGAGACTCGTACTGGTTTGATGGTTGTGCCTTTAAAGATAGTTTTCAGTTTCTCCTTTCTCTTACTGGTCTGTGGTTTCATTATAGTGTTTTCATTGTGGGTTTCTCTTACTTAGAATGGAAATAGGTCTGCTTTTTCAATCTGAGGATTTCTATCTTTAGTCCTGGACATTTTTTACATATTTATTTATTCTCGGTAGTCTCTTAGATAACTGTTATGGTATGCTGGTGCTGGTGCTTTCCATTTTCTCCATCTGCATTTCTTTCATATTTTCCATATTTTTAACTTTCTGTGGTATGTTCTAGGTTATTTCCTTAGATCTCCCTTTTGACTTAATTTCTTTCTTGTGCTCTTTAATATTCTATTTTTTTACTTTCTTGTCATGTGATTCTTTTATATTTGTTTTAATTAGTTAAACATGATAGAAGAATGCATTTTGATACATCATACATAAATGTAGTACAACTTCTCATTCTTCTGGTGGTATATGATTTAGTTACACAGGTTGTGTAATCATGTATGCACATGGGATGATAATGTCTGATTCATTCTAGTATCCTAACTACACCCATACCCACTCCCCTCCCATCACTCTACTCTGCCTAATCCGAAGTACCTCTATTCTTCCCTAGCCCCTCACCCTTTATTGTGAGCTAACATCCACATATCAGAAAAAACATCTGTCTTTTGTTTCTTTGGGATTAGCTTAGCATGATGTTCTCTAGCTCCATTGATTTACTGGAAAATGTCATAATTTCATTCTTCTTTAAGGTTTAGTAATATTCCATTGTGAATATATTCCACAATTTCTTTATCCACTCATCTGTTGAAAGGTACCTACATTGGTTCATGGTTCAGAGCAGCTCAATTCACAATAGTTAAACATTGATGTGGCCGTTTCACTATAGGATGCTGATTTTATGACTTTTAGGTATATGCCAAGGTGTGGGATAACTGGGTCAAATGGTGGTTCCATTTCAAGTTTCCTGGCATTGTGATGCCTCCTGCTTCACTTCTATCACTGAGGATTGCTTTGACTATTCTGGCTCTCTCATTTTTTTTCCAAATGAATTTCATGACTACTTTTTCTATTTCTATGAAGAATGTCATCGGAGCCTTAATAGGAATTGGACAGATTTGTATGGCGATTTTGACAATATTAATTCTGCCTATCCAAGAACATGGGAGCTCTTTCTATCTTCTAAGGTCTTCATTTCTTTCTTTACTGTTCTGTAGTTTTCATTGTACAGGTTTTTTACCTCTTTAGTTAGGTTGATTCCCAAATATTTTATTTTTTTAAGATTATTACAAATGTGATAGCTTTTCTACTTCTCTGTCGGTGGATTCATCATGGGTGCATTGGAATGCAACTGATTTGTAGGTGTTGATTTTGTATGCTGCTACTTTGTTGAATTAATTTATGAGTTCAAGACATTTTTCTAATGGAGTTTTTTTGGGTCTTCTAAATACCGAGTCATGTCATTAGCAAATAGTGATAATATGAGTTCTTCTTTTCCTTTTTATATCCTTTTAATGTCTTTTTTTTTTTGGTCTAATTGCTCTGGCTAGAGTTTCCAGGACTGTGTTGAATAGACATGGTAAAAGAAGGCATCCCTGTCTTCCTCTAGTTTTTAGAGGGAATGCATTCAATTTTTCTACATTTAGAATAATGTTGGCCTTGGGTTTATCTTATATAGCTTTTACAATATTGAGGTATGTTTGTACTACCCTGGCTTCTCTAGTGTTTTGAGCATGAATGGATGCTGAATTTTATCAAATGCTTTTTCTCCATCTATAGAGATATTCATGTGATTATTATCTCTAAGTCTATTGATTGATTAACTTTGGCTTGAAGTTCCCTTTACCTGATATGAGGATAGAACCCCCTGCTTGCTCATGAGATCCTTGTGAATATATCTTTTCCCATCCTTTTACCTTCAGTCTGTAGATGTCTTTGCTTATGAGGTGAGTGCGAGACAGCATATTGTTGGGTTTTGTTTTTTAATCCAATCTGCCAGTTTATATCTTTTGATTGATGAGTTTAGGCCATTTATGTTCAATGTTATTGAGATATCATATTTATTCCCTGTCATTTTGATTTATTTCTGGTTTTTAATTTGAATTAGTTTCCCCTTTGATTGACTGTTTTTCTAGCATAGTTGCTCCCTTTGCTGGTTTTCATTTTTATTTTTCATTTCTTCATGAAATATCTTATTGTAGAACAGGCTTTCTTGTGAATTCTTTTAACTTTTGTTTGTCATGGAAGGTTTTTAAATAATTTCAGTTGTACCTGGACACAATACCTTTATTTTATTTGTTTTTATGTGGTGAGGATCAAACCCAGTGACCCATACATCTAGGCAAGTGCTCTACCACTGAGTTATAGCCCCAGGCCCTCATGGAAGGTTTTTATTTTATTCTCAGTTCTGAAGCTTAATTTTGCTGGGTATAATATTCTTCCTGGCATCCATCTTCTTTCAGAACTTCTAGCTTTGAGGGTCTGGATTGAGAAATCAGCTGAGATCTGGACTGGTTTTCCTCTAAATGGGAATTGTCATTTTTCTCTTAAAACTCTATCCTTATTCTATATGTTAGGCATTTTCATAATAATGTGACTTGTTGTGGATCTGTTGCAATTTTGCACATTTGGGGTCTTGAAAGCCTCCTGTATCTGATTTTCCATTTCATTCTTTATGTTTGGGAAATTTTCTGATATTATTTCATTGAAAAGATTATGCATTTCTTTGGTTTGTATCTCTAAGACTTCATCTATCCCAATAAATATTAAATTTGGTCTTTCAGGTTATCCTATATTTCTCAGAAGTTCTGTTCATGGTCTCTTATCTTCTTTCCATGGTCAACTTTATTTGCAAGATGATCTATTTTTTGTCTTCATGGTCTGAAACTCTGTCTTCCAAGTGGTCTAGTCTGTTGGTGATATTTTCCATTGAATTTTCAATTTGTTTTATTGATTCCTTCATTTCAGAGATACCTGCTTGAATTTTTTTCAGAATCTCTCTTGATTGAAGTGATCTTTCACTTCCTGTATTTTCTCTCCTTACACTGTCATTTACCTTGCAGATTAGTTTAAATATGTACATTCTAAACCCCTTCTCTGACATTTCTTCCACTGTGGTGACAATGGATTCTGTTATTGAAGTATCTTGGTTTGTTTGGGGTGATTTGTTCTCTTGTGTTTTTTTTTTTTTAATGTTGTTTGTGTGTCTACCTATCTAACAGTATAGAGGTAGTAGAGTTTCTACCCTGTAGACTTACAGTGTCCCTAAAGGTTTCTAGTACTTTACTAGGGGTAGACAAATAATAAGAATAACTAATGCAAAATATACATGGTGTATTAAACCAAATAGTTCCTGGTATGATGTCTACAGTGTTGTTACAATAAGCAAAAATGATAAGATCAGTTATTATTTACAATAAAAACGGTTTGCAAAAGGGTTTGTAATTTTGAATGGTGGACATAAAGACAATAGAAGTGACATAGTATGGGATGATCATGAGGCAGGAGGAGATAGGACAGAAGTAAAAAATTAAAGAGGGCTGGGGCTCACTGGTAGAGTTCTTGCCTAGCACATGTGAGGCACTGTGTTCAATCCTTAGCACCACATTAAAAAATAAAATAAAGGTATGCTGTCCATCTACAACTACAAAAAATTTTTTTTAAAAATTAAGGAAAGTGAAAGAAAAACAGGTTGGTGGTTAGAAGAAGAAAAGAGAGGATTCAAGGGAAATAGATAAGTGAGAAAAAATATATAAAGTAAAAATTAAACTTTAAAAAAAAATACAAAACAAAACTGAAATATACTAATGCAACTTCCTAGTCCTCAGAAGAACTGATCCATGAAAGAATAACTGGTTTAAAAAATGCTAAAAATGAGAAAAAAATAATTATGAATATGTGTAAATGCCCATGAGCCATTAAGGTCACAATTAAGCAGAAAAAAGAAAACAGGGGAAAAAAAAGACCTTGATAAAAAGTTAAAGAATTGTTTCCATTAAAGTTCAAAAGAGTTTCAGCTTCCCTTCTCGGCAGTTAGGTGGGGTTGTCTGGAGTATGACTCTTGATCTCCCTTCAGGGTGGTATTGCTAGGATGAGAGAGGTAATCGTGGAGGTGGAACTCCTGGAGGTGGGGTTTAGGGTTCATGGGCTCCAAGCTCTTAGCTGGATGCCAGTTGGTTTGGAGATTTTACATGAGCACCCCTCCGGGTGCTGGTCCATGCTAGAAGACTGTACCCCAGGAATCTCCCCTGCGTTCCACTCATGTGGTGGAATAGCCAATTCTTCGTCCACTATGTCACTTGCAGACTCCATGTTTCCTGGTCTTGGTTTCAGTCTCCAAATTCCATCTCTCCTGTCCCAGCCCTTTTGAATTCCAGGCTGTGCACCTCTCTCCCAGCTTGTTCTGCATGAATCCTAATTAGAGGGAGAGTGTGGTTTCTGCCACCAGTTGTTCTGGTATGTAAACCTCTTTCCACATTTGGTTTTTCTCGTGGTCACTTAGGCAAACTCTGTCATGTAGTGTGTGTTTGCCAGGGATATATTTTGGGCTAAACCCGGGTTTGCCAGGAATCGGCTCCCTTGGTGCCAGGCCCCTCACCATGGCTGCCAAATAATTCTTTCCTCTGTCTTCTACGGAGAGATGCGGTTTCTTTCCTCCACAAGGCTGTTGTGCAGCGTGTCTCTCAGTTTAGTCGGACAATGACTTTGATCTCCAGACATGCCTCAGTCCTCCTAAAAAATGCGGGTTCCTTTAATTCCCTCACCCCTTCACTGTGGTCACGGAGGGACTGCTCCAGTGGCTATGCAGCCACAGCCATGGTGCTGGCAGTTTCTTCCTCACGTTGTTACATCCAACCTCCTGAGTCCTTGACCTGCTGTGAGTGTCCAGTATTAAATTCCAGTAAAGTCTCCCCCTTTCCTTGTTCATTCACCCACCTTGCTGAGATGCTGCCTGTCTGCTTTTTCATTTTCATGCCTCGCCATGCAGCAGCCATGTAAGTGACCTGCTCTAGTCTGTCACCTGGAGACCTCCTTCCTGTCCATACCTTGAAACAAGGTTGGGAAGAGGAGATGTTCTGGGCCACCATGTCTTGCTGCATGGAGGAAGCCCAGGGCTGGAAGGAGCCAAGCCACGCTTGCCATCCTGACTTTCTGTATCATTGCTGAAATATTCCTCCACTTCTTCTCCTAAGGGACACAGTGGCTTATTTTTATAGACCCTATAAATGAATTTTTCTTACTTTCAAGTCTGATGATGAACCTTAAAGTTTTTCTTTAAATTTCATCCAAAGATTCTAGATGGATTTGGGAAGAGAGACTTCATACCTGCACTCACCCTGTTTTCTTGGGTGTAAGAGCTGTCCATATTTTATTGTGTTATTTTCTTTTTTTGTAAAATAAGCACATGGGTGTTCATGTGCTTTAGAGGAACCTCAGCTAGTATCTCTGCTACAGGACTACATGTATAATATTTTTGTATAATATGACTTTTTAATCTGCTTTATTCTATTAAATGATATTCTAAACCATGATGTTTTTAGTAGTTACTGTCCATAGAACAAATGTATCATCCATCTAGGCCATCTCTATGGTTGCATATTGGGGTGTTTCCATTTTTTTTTTTTTGCTATTACAAATAATACTCCTGTGAACATCTCTGTCTAGCTCTCACTCTCATTTTATTTACTTGGTAAGCATCTATGTTAGGGCTATCTTCTTGGAGGTGGAAGAATTACTGTAGAACAATATAGGATCTTAATAACTTGTAGGCTTGGGAAATGTAATGGATGTATCATGAGAATTCTTAACACTAAGAAAAGAATAGGATTAAATGGTCAGAAGAGGATAAAAGTTCAATAAATTAGCACCCAATACTATAACTTCAAATTTCCATTTAGTTCAGTCATAATTGAGTCATGTTGAGTGTTATAACTAGTGGTTGGGAAATGGGAGATGAATAAGATAAGCTCTCTTTTTTCAAAGAATACAGGTAAACTCTAATCAAAGAAGAACAGAAAGGACTACAGGGTACTCTCCCAAAAGGTCAGATATAAATAAGTGCATTCGAAAGATAACAGGAAAGTGCTTTGAGATCTTGAATAAGGATGTACTCAGGCCAGGTGGCAAGTGGCCATTTCTACTTAATGTCTAACCCATGACGTTTAACCAATAAACACACAGTGGTAGGAGGTATCTTTGCCTGAGTTAACAATTTTGTGAGTATGATTGTCTCATTTGCTTGCATGAGAGAATCATTACTTTATAGGGCTCACTCCTAGTCTAGATAGAGTCACAACACCACCACCACAGTTTTCCCCCAGCTTCCTTGCCACAGTCACACCACAATAGTCATTCCAAAGTTCATCTTCCCCATGGAAAATTCAATGGGTCTGGCCTCATGGGTGTTCATGTGCTTTAGAGGAATCTCTGCTATCGGACTGCAGTTCATGCAAGTTAGTCATAGAGTGTTCCCCTTGCTAATGACTAATTTAGACATTGTTGTGATTTTGGCATGAAGAAAATTTTTCCTGGGGTCTTTCATGAAAATGAATGCTATAAGTTGGAAAATGATAAGAGGTCCTTGTTTCACTGATAGTTGTTGTACCTGGATGTTGCACTTGGAACTGCTGCAGTCCTCTTGCTATTAGCCTTCACAGGATGGCCACATAGGGGAGAAGACCTTAAGAGGGAGAGGGAACCTGACTTTCAAATGACCTACACCAAGAGAACTACTGATACTGCATAATACGGAGCCATGTATTTTCTATTCAGTTCCTTTGCCACAAAAACCAGGGGGAAAATTATCCAATAAAAATTACTTTGGGCCAAATAAAACAAAAGGTAAGAAGTTCCACTTTTCTAAGATAGGTTACCTGTTACTCAAGGCCTCATTTATGCATGTTTTTCTCTGTGGTACTCTGTGTCTTGTCTTTACCCCTGTCATTCCCTTTCGAATTTTGTTAATTACTGAAATTCTTTTATTATTTCCCAATGAGTTCCAAATGATCAGCACCTGCCTCTGAGGTCAAAAGAAAAAAAAAAGTCATAACATACTAGATTAAATAGATTCCGTAAAATCAAGTGTATAAATTGGAGATTCTGACTGGCCATTGCAATTTGAGTTGAGATGTAGCAAGTGATCATTTAGTTTAGAGACTCAGTTTCTCCTGTTAAGAGTAGAAATGAATTACAGTAGATGGGGTAGAGAGAGAAGAGGGGAGGGGAGGGGAGGGGAGGGGAGGGGGGAGAGTAGAGGATAGGAAAGGCAGCAGAATACAACAGACACGAGTATGGCAATATGTAAATCAATGGAAGTGTAACTGATGTGATTCTGCAATCTGTATACAGGGTAAAAATGGGAGTTCATAACCCACTTGAATCAAAGTGTGAAATATGATATATCAAGAACTATGTAATATTTTGAACAACCAACAATAAAAAAAAATTCAAAAAAAAATAATCATAAAAACCTAAAAAAAAAAAAAGAGTATTCTAATTCATGATAAGTAGTCACAAACTGGTGGATTTTGTTTGCGAAACTTGCTTCACAATCTTTAGATTTTTTTTAACCTTAAATGAGAATGGGAAGTTCACGGAAAACCAAGTTAACTGGTTGTACACCTTAGTGTATTGAAAGTTTCCAATACGTTAAGATGGGTATGTAATAGTATTGAGTGTCCGTGTCCTAATGGATCCATTTTTATAAATACTCCCTACTTAAATGAAGAAATGAAAATGACAAATCTTTTGCAACTCTTGAAATATCCTCCAGTGCAACTCGAATCGGAAGACCACTTCTTTTTAAAAACATTGTTATAAGACTTCTCACGTGTCACATTTTCCAAATTAAGAAACTTCGATTCTTCCTTGAACTGCAGAATCGTGTCATATTTAGGTCTATCCCTGGTGCTCTCAGATCCAGGCACTGTCTTATCTGCACCGGGCTGTCCTGCTCCTAGAGCAGCTGAGAGCTTCCCAGGGCCGTTCCCCACTTCCATATGGCACTGTGTCCCAGTCATTGACCACACGAATTGCACTGGCTTCCAGGAAATGGTTCTTGGACAATTCTGATCATTTCACTCTGTTAAAAAACAAAAAACAAATTAAGGATTGGACTGTAGATCTTATAATGTGTCTATGAACATCTATTTTTGGTAGATTTTGTGGTTGTCTCAAGGCTTAAAGTTAATAGATGCTTATTGTAGAAATTTATAAAGTACGAAGAAAATAATCACTGTTAAATATTCACATATTCTTCTAGTCTTTGTATTCCTGAGGTTGTCCCTTGGGATCTGTAGGGGATTGGCTCTAGGGTCCCACCACTCTCAGCTATCCAGATGCTTGAGTTCCTTATATAAAATGGCATGCTTACCACCTAGGCACATCCTCCCACGTGCTTTAAATCATCTTTAGATACTTACACCTGATACAATGAAGTGCTACGTAAGTAGTTGCCACACTCTATTGTTTAGGGAATAATTATAAGAATGCCAAGTGTGGTGGCACAGCCTGTAATCCCAGCAGCTTGGGAGGCTGAGGCAGGAGGATGGTGAGTTTAAAACCAGTGTCAGCAACTTAGTGAGGCCCTAAGCAACTGGGTATTTTATTACAACCCTGTCTATAAATAAAATAGAAAATAGGGCTGGGGATGTGACTCAGTGGTTAAGTATCCCTGGGTTCAATCCCAATAATAATAAATAATAATAAATGACAAGAAAAGTATGTGTTGAATACAGACAAAATTCTTTAATGGGCAAATATTTTCCATCCATGGTTAGTTGACTGTAGTAGTGGATCCCACGGATACTTAAGAAGGCCAACAATAGTAGTTAAATAAATGGCATCCAAATTCTTTTTTCATGAACACGTTGTGAGCATTTCTCTGAGGCCTTAAAAAGACCATGATGTATTTATTTTAATGCCTTTGTCAGCTATTCCATCTTATGAAAATACTATGGTTTATTTAACCCACAGTGTATTGTTTGGTGTATAGTTTCTAATCTACTTTGTAAATTATACATTACATAATGCTATGATATTTTGCATATAATATATCAACTATGCAAAGATGTGCTTAATATAAGTTCCTCAAAAAAGGGGGGGCAACTGAATCAAAGGTACAAATGTTTTTAAGGCTCTTACTATATTTTTGCTTCAATACATTTATAAATGTACCTGTGATACTGGACTGCAATCATCACAGGACCTGTGATGTTGATTACCTGTGATATTGGTACTGTTTAGTTGCAGTTGAATAATTGTGCCTTAGAAAATTAGTGGTTCTACTAAGTATGTTGGAGCTTAAATGACAGGAAAAGCAAAGCTAGGTTAGATTTATTAAACAGGGTGGATAATAGAGCCAGGGTACCATGTTGTTTAAGAGAGATGGCTTTCAGACTCTATATTTTGAGTCTTAGATCCTTAGGAATTCTACCACCCAGGGCTTTTTTATTTTTGGTTTGATTCTGGGGATTGAACCCAGGGATGTTTTACCACTGAGTTACATCTCCAGCCCTTTGTGTTTTTAATTTTGAGATAGGGCCTTGCTAAATTGTTGAGGCTGGCCTCCAACTTGTGGTCCTCCTGCCTTGGCCTACTGAGTTGCTGGGATTACAGGTATGGACCAGGTATCATCCAGGGCCTTTTGAATCCCTGTTTCTTGCTGAATTTATATGTTCTGAGTTACATTGCATCTTAACTTTCCTCAAAGAATTTGAGCAGGGATGCACTCAGTAGCAGTGACACATCATGTGTATAAGATGGGTGAAGCTCTGGGTTGAGTCTCTAGCACTGCAATACAAAATACATTGTAGAAACATAGTTTTGCTTTCTCCTTTTGATTTTGCATTAAGAACATTTCTTGAAGATTAAATATAGGGAAAGTCTTGATACAGTAGAAATGTCATTTTGTTTCAGGGAAAGGATAATTGTACAAAAGGACATGTTGAAATGGAATTTTTATGTTTAAAGAATTTAAGCTATTTACCCAGAAGCAGAAATGATTTGGGGCCTAGGGAAAAAAATCACAGATAATTTGAGATTCATGCATTATTATTTGATTTGAAGACATATCTTTCTTCATCTAGATCATATCAGTCTAATTCTAAGAGAAACATCGAAGGAGTTTGAATGGATATATATATTTTTTTAATGTAAAGAAATGGTGTTTTTTTTTTTTTTTTAACGGCTTTTCACAGTGGTAGACTTGCAGCTGTTAACTAATCCCATAACAAGCGGTATTTACCCACACATTTTCCAAATTAAATATGGGTATATGCAGGCCTGGCTTAAGATCCTATAATACAGACACTTTGCCTGCTAAGGAAAAAAAATTAAAACCAAAATTGCCCCAAGGATTATAAGCATCAAGGGAGAAGTGAGAATAAAAAAGGCTGAGGGGGGGTGGGTGGTGGTGGTGGTAGTGTGACGGTGAGGAGTGTCCACTTAGGATAGAGCAGGTCGAAGGTGGATGGTTATGTTAAACAATTATGCAGGTGCCTGAATCTTGCTTAAGAGATCTGATCAGCTCTCCTGAACAAACCCTGCTTATGTCACCAAGGTCGGGGGGCCTAGAGATTGGCAGAATGGCCAGTCCTAATGATTCTTCATTCCTGGGAGGTGTGAGAAATTTCTTTCAGAAATGCTGGGCAATTTCTATTTGCCCTATCCTTTAAAAATTCTTTTTCAGAGGGCGAAAGAACATTTGTGGACCTAAGTTTGATTTGGATTCAGTTCAGTACAGTTTTTGAAGACGGAGAAATGAATCCTGCACTGGGTTACAACTTAAGATTTGCTAGCACGGCTGGCCATAGCCTCTCCTCCCAGCCTGCAAATTTTTTTGAAAATCCCATTAAATTTTATTCAGGAGTCCCTTACCAGCCAAATGTATTGTTTCCATGGATACAATTAATGGGGAAAGCAATTTATAAGACTGATGTAAAAAATGAGCACTTCATCAGCCCCCCTGCTGGTCGCATTTAGAGACTGGAGGAAGGAAGTCGGCTCTTGTGGGCTTGCCAGAAACTGCATGTGCAGAGGAGGCACAACAATCATGGCAGAAGTCAGGAGCGTCTCTCAGTGTGAAGAACCAACCAGAAGACTGTACTAGGAATCGGAAAATGCCACTAAATTGTGACATCATCACACACCCCCTTTCTATTTATAGAATCTATGACAACCATTAAAAAACAAAAAAAACAAAAAAAAAGAAATCCTTAAAAAAAAAAAAAGAAAGCCCAAACCAGATGTCTCTCTTCCTTTAATTGCTGGAATAGGTTTTAGTGTATTTGGTAGAAGGCAGGCAGACCCAAGAGAAGATGAAAGCCTTGGAAGAAATTAACTTGCTAGCTCTTAAATTATTCCTACTTCAACATTTAAATGTTAGGTAGTTAGGACTCGATCATCAAAATTTCTCTTGATGAGTATTTTAGTGAGGGGATGTCCATATCAGCTCTTCTCACTCTCCAGACTCCTTTAAAGTGGGAAAAAAAAGGACGACATTGTCTTTTCTAGGCATTTAAACGTTCCTTAACTTCAGCACCCCCAGCCAGGCCCAGAGTAGAAATCTAAAGATGTAAAAAAAATTCAGAGCACTTATTCAGAGCCGTACCGTATTGTGATATGGTTCAGAGGGCATTTGAATGACTACTACTCTACCTTTTTTTTTTTTTTTTTTGGAGCCTAGCCTCAACTGGAACATTGTGTGTTTGGTTTAATATCCTCATATGGATTGTGACCCTGCCTAAAAAAATAAAATAAAATAAAAAACTCCCCATTTTTGTATTACTAGAAATGTTACTGGATACACCAACATTAAAAAAATATATATATGAAAAGGCCTATCTTATGGTGGATAGATGCAGTTTAATTGCTTGCCAGCAAACACATGTCAAAAACTATTTGTTGATATTTTTAGCAACACAGCTCTACTGTTTTTGTTGTTGTTTTTTGAGATCGCCGGAAAGGTGGCTGTCAAACAGGCGCTGTCCCCTGCAGAGGGCAGTCTGCCTCCACAGAATAAATCCAGTTCCTGGCAGCATTTAAGCGTAGAGAACAAGTATGTATAATTATTTTTTAAACTGTGAATGTAAATAATTCTTTTTCTTTAGGATGAGGCTGAGGGGGGAATAAAAAAGAAAACCACCCTCTTCGGCATTAGAAAATTATAGATTGTGTACAGCTCTGGTGTGTGTTTTCCCCTCATCCTTTTATGGATTGTCTCGCTGACCAGTTTTTAAAGATTGAAGGCATTTCTGAATAAGCATTGAGCAAGAGAGATAACAAATAAGGTCCCAAATGGAGGGGGAAATGGTAATCAGAGTAAGAGAAACATCGGGCTGTAGATTAAAAATGTATGTATATGAAGATTTTGAGGGTCTACAAATGGTGCCCCCAACACAGCCACCGTCAAACAGCATGGGATACATTTATTTTAAATACAGAAATTAATTTCAGTTTGAAGAGGTTTCCATCAGAGGCTGCAGATCTTTAATCTGAAAAGTGCAAGAAAATAGGTATTTCTTTCAGTCATATTTCTCTCCTGTTTGATGGGCTTCTCTCTCTGGGAGAGGAATGGATTAAATAGAGGCAAGTGGTCCAGGGGAGAATCGGAACCATCCCAGAAAGGGCTGCGGGGCTGCGCGAAACCGCTGCGCAGATAAATGGTGACAACAGAATTCCCAAACAGTGCAACCCGCTTTTCCTGGACTTTAAAGGAGACGTTCCACTTTCTGCTGACCATGGGGAAAGTGTGTAAGAGATATTGTTAAGGCTGATGTTAAAGGGTGTGTGGGAAAAAAAAAATGATGGAACTGCAAGTGATCGCTTCCATAAATCTGCTTCAGTGGGCAAAATCAACCACCTTCCTGGTGCACAAATTCATAAATCCCGGGAAAAAAAAAATTACATGGGTTTTTTGTTTATTGAAAAACATAAAAAAAAAAAAGAAATGTGTAAAACACTCCTTACATACACAATCACTAATGTAGAGGGAAAAAATGCTCAGGAACTTACGTCTTGGGAATATTACAGGAATCTGTAGCTCATACCGATTTTCACATCGCGAATGCAAGTTTAGAAAGACCTTTGAGAATTTCTCTTCTGCAGGCTGCCTGCCTGTTTCCTCGCAAGCATTTTCTCAGTTCCCTTTCTAAAGCAGTTTGAAAAATGTGATTTTTTTTGGGGGGGGGGGTGTTAAGATGATTTTGCAAAGTGCCATTTATTTTCTTCTCAATCCATCCTTTTATTATTATTGTGCAATTATTATATAGCAGGATAACCTGAGCACAAAATTTATTGTTTCAATGAAGAGGAGGAACTGCAAGTGGTTTGGTGGTGTTTTTTTTTTTTTTTTTTTTTTTAAAGTTAGATTTTTGGAGCTGGCTCTAAAATCCTGCAGCTTTGTAGTCTGCGATTTATGACGGCTGCGGTGGAGCCAGGTGGAGCAAGAGATGCAAAATGGCAGAACAATAACTGTAAGGGAGGATCGTCAGTTGCCAACGGGAAATTTAATCAGGTTACTCACAGCATTGTGATCTCTCTCCTTAGCCTGCTCTGAAACTATTTTTGAAAATTTAAATTGTAAACCTTTCAGAATTTAAAACACAGGAAGATTCAGAACTGCATACATGATGGTCCAGATGTTTATTTTTGCTACTGTGAATTTTCATGGTAGCAATTTTATTTTAATCAAATTCTGTATTGTATTGATAGTGCACATTCAGCAATCATGATTGTTAGGGTCAACTATTTGCAAAGGAATTTATTTTAGCAAGTTATTAGGATCAAATAGCTTATTCTATATTATATTGTTGTATGATAGTTTTCCCAACCCAACATAGAATTTTTCTTTTCTAGAGCTGTAGAACAAGTATTCAGTATTGGCAAATATCAAACTAGCTTGTCATTGGGGGATATTATTTCCCTTGTGCTATCATTAACAGTTGGGTATTGCTTTTGCCTCCTAATCAAATCTTAAAAAGGTGTTTGTATCATGTACTTTCATTTTAAATGAACACTACTTAAAACTTCTTCAACAACAAAAATTTGATAACAAATATACAAAGTATTAGGCCTACTGAATATTCAAAAAGATATGAAGTTGGACAGGCTGGTTATTTTCCATTAAAAATAAGACTTTGAACCTGTGAAATTCATGTGCATTTTGCATCATAAATACAGATAAAATAGATGGAAATGTTGTATACACACTCTAGGTAAAAGGATGGATGTGTATTTGTGTATATACATATACATATAAAATACATACTACCTTTTTCTACAAAAGATTTCTCTTTTCTTCCATGGCCAGTGAAGTACATCTATCAACTCTTTTGTTAGATGACTACTGTTGCCTAAATGTTAACTTCTATGATCTATCTAGTGTATCATTTACCTTACAAAATCTACATAGGATTTGCCTTTGCCTTCCTGACATTTTGGGAACAGTGTATACAGACAAAGGGGTAGGTGACTTTTATATGGCTTGAAAATTTTAAATAAAGTTTCAACTTGTATATGTACGTACTTATGAAGTGATCTTAACACCTGATTTTTTAAAAGAATTATCCTAAAGTTTGAAATATTCTTTTAAATTATGAAAATGAACACTAAATACCCCTTTCCCCCTCATCTCATGAAAATTTAATTTAATGAACTTTCGCATTTGTTTGGAAAAGCAGAAACATTCACCCTTCTGTCACCAGTAGGCATTGTCCTGGGTTTTCCTGCCATCTTCTGTAGCTGAGTGGGGGGGAAAAAAAAAAGAGTGAACTCTGATTTTCTAGCCATTCTGTGTATCTTTTTTTCTAAACTCTTAATTCGATTTGAGTTCGTAATATTTGTGTTCACTCTTATTACACCTACGAAATTCCTTGGAATGCCCACTCACTTTCTCCCATACCTTGCATTTGCAAATGAAAGGCAAATGCAGATTTTAAAAATATAAATAACTACGACTTGGTTGGGACCATTCATCACTCTGCCTGGCTGCTGGTCTTTGTTTCTGTTTTCATGCGGTGTGCATTACATTACATTTCTGAACCTGTTGTGAGTGTGTTTCTTCTTCTTCTTCTTCTTTTTTTTTTTTTGGTATTTTTCTTTGGTACTTTATTAAAATAAAAATATGTTCAGTCAGCAGAAATCCCATTGGTTCTTTTGCAAATCTTGCCCCACAGGCCTTTGCAGGACAAGAACAGATTGTCTGGAGCCTAATTCGGAGCATTGTTTTTTATGAGGAAATCAAAAGTATAATTGTTAAAACCCGGTGTGTCCTTTTATGTCTGAAAAGGAGAATTAAATTGCTGGTGGCAAAGCAACAGGGGATAGAGAATGGATGCAGGGCAGGCCTTCTGGAATCAGGGGTGCGTTGTTGAAAGGAACAGGAGAACACACTTCAGAGTGTACCCAAGCCAGTGTGTATGTGGCAGGTAGATTGCGGGACCCAGTAGGCATGACGCAGGGGGAATCAAATGGAGCCAGTGCAGTGACAGGCTTTCCTTGGCCATCCAGTTTGTGGCTGTCACATGCTTTCTTAAAAGTCCCAATTTGCAAACAGTACAGACAATGCCCTGATTAAAACTTAGGGAGTGGACTACCCCACCTAGCAATTTGGTCCTTCCTAGGATAAGAATCTTTCCATGCTTCAGGGCTTCTTACTGGGGACACCTGCTTTTTTTCAACCTTTCCATAAAAGAGCTCCTTTAGCTCTTGGCCCTGTGTATGTTCATTTTTAATTCCAAGGAGGGACCGCTAGAAGTTTTGTTTCATCTGTGTCCACTTTAGGAGATTGGATAACTAAACAGGGTGTCTTAATTTGAGACTTGGCAGCATGATCATTCTAGGCTCCTGAATTTTAGTGACATTCAGAGGCCATCCTCCAGAGGTCTGTGCCACCAAAATATGCAGACAGTTTTGAATTTAGCCAAATGACTTACAGCATCTTTGTGTATTTCAGGGTACACATAAAAGACAAGTTGCCACGCAAACTCGTCACGATCCGGTTTTAATTTGGGATTTTATGAAACAGGTGAAGAAATAGAATAGTTGCTGTGGATCCTGCTAAAACCCTGTGGCATACAGTGGCGGACAAATGGTTAAAACATACACTCATTGGAGTATGAAGGCATTCTTCTCCGCTGTCAGATGGTTTGACCAGTGTCAGCCTATCCTGACGAGAGCAGTATACCTTCATTGCATCATAAATAAAACAGACAAATTACTTTCTGCCCCCCCTCCACCCCAGGATGGAATAAGCATCACGAGAGAAGGGAGGGAAAAGGATTAAGGGGGGGAGGGGTGATTTGGAGGGTGTGAGTGGGGAGTGAAGAATTAGAGGGGAAAGAAAAAAAAAAGACCCTTTCAGCCCCTCTATGAATCTCGGCATGGCAGCCGAGAACAATGAGAAAACCAGGCAATTACCTAGAATCCTGTTCCTTCATCCAGACATAGAAAATATATTCCTGCACCAGCTCTCCTTCCCTCCCCCACCCCTCCTGCGGCCTCCCCTTCGCCCGTCCTCTATCTAATTCAGTTCTTTCGAGGAAGGCCCAGCGCATGTAACAAAAGGAGGTTTCTCATGATGGGCCACTCAGGCAGGACTGAAGGGACCAGCCTTCCATATGTCTGCAGCAGAAAATGTGTTTTGAAAAAAAATACATATATATATATGATTTTTTTTGTGCCCCTTCACAGACTTTGGTAATCTCTGAAACTGTAGCAGTGAAAAATGAGCACAAAGGTATTTTATAACCTGGTCTCTTTTCCTGATCCCTCGAAAATCAAAGGGTAAAGATGCGGAATCACCTGACCCCCGTGCACACACCCCTTCAGCATCTGGAGCTCTCATCCTGATGGTGACTGGGAACTCTGGACTTTGAAACGGCTTTCCCTGGGAGCTTGCCCGAAGTCCCTGAGGGTTTCTTATTTAGTTGTTGCAGTGCTGCAAGAGGCTGCCCCCTACCCAAACTTTTCCTTCCATGAGGCACCATCGAGGGAGGACGCTGGTAGCCCTGGTGATTTGACAGGTGTTGTGGGAGTCCCTGGGAATTTGGTGCTTCATTGCTGTGCATCCTGGCCACAGCCCTTCCAACACAGAGAAGGTTGGGACGTAAATAACGGCTTCCTTCTGGGACCTCAGAGTGGGATGTGTGTGTCTTGTTACGTGGGGAACAGGAGGGTCTGACTAACCGGTGTGTGGAAGAATGACGCTTAAGTGAGAGCAAACTGTGAATCCCTGTCACTTAGATTCTTAGATGGCCAGAAATGACCTATATGTGATATCCCATGTCCTGAATGAGTTTCTGCCCAATCTACGGGCAGGACTGGTTTCGCATTGTCCTGAGAGTTGATGGCTTGTAAGGCACTATCCACACTCTTTGTCCTGACCAGTAGTTCATAAAGTGAGACAGCTGCCTGGGGTTAGGGTGTGGTTGGCAGCTGCTTTGAAAAATTCCTCTCTGTAGTCTTTACAGTAGCTGTGCAACCACTATAAAAAGTGGCATACTCGGGCCTTCCCATGGCAACGTTCAGTCTAGATAGTGCTTGAAAGAGACTTAAAGTTTCTTCCTGGAAAAACAATTAGCAAAATCTCCCAGACTAGCTGATTGCCAAGACCACCTCCCTGTATTAGCCAAAGAACACTTGTTGGCATTCACAGGTTTACTTAACCTTTTCCTTTAAGTTAAACAGACTTGCTGAAAAGTCTGTTGTTTCCAGTGGAGTGCTGGTGTTTGGTTTCAAAGTGGATGCAAAGTGCTTTGACATCTCTTGTGCCTTAAATGTGCTTTACATCTCATATTATGCAGTTTTTACCTATTTAATTCTCACAACTTGGTTAGTGAGTCATGAAGGGATAGAACCCTGCTTTAGACTTTGCACCACCCCATAAGGTCTGACAGTTTAGAACCGGAGCCTGATTCAGATTCCAGTTTTGTCTCTTGGCCTGCTGTGATGTTGGGGAAATGGACCACTCTTACACTGGGCCTTAACTTCCTTACGTCTAATTTTCTGGACAAAAACTGATTAGGAATCTGGTGAAGTTAAAATACATATATAATGAAGTGTTTGGCAAAGGACAAGTCATCTAGCAATGTTTGTTGTGATCATTCCAGTATGTGTAGTACTCTATATCCAGGGATTCCGAAGTCTCACACACAACCAGCCTTGGATTAAAGATATTTGGGGGAAAAAATGTCAGTTCTGAACATGCACTGTTTCTTTTCTGTTATTTTGTAAACAATAGAGTATAACAACACTTTTTTTGGTATTTACATTGTATTTGGTATCATAAGTAATCTAAGATGATTAATGGGAGGATTGGGTAGATCATATACAAGTCCCACATTATTTAATATAGGGGAGTGGAGCATCCTTGAATTTTGCTCTCCTGGTGTGTGTGTGGTGGTGGTGGTGGTGGAGGCTGGAACCAACCTCCTTAGAAATTTTTGTCGGTTGAGGCTGCAGTTAAGTAATAATAAGCCTAGACTTAGCAACTATTTTTTTCCAGGGTGTTATATTGTTTAGGATAAACTCTTAAAGACAGAGGTATTTCTTGATAAATATTGGAGGTGCTAGAAGATAGCAGTGTTAAATTAAAAAAAAAAATTACCTGAAACAGCTTCAAATGGCCAGAGAGAGCTTTCTCTGTCTCCTTAAGGTCTCATCTGAATTTAACATAAGTTCTAAAACTTGATATTGAGACATACTGTAAACCAATAGAATTCCTGGTACAGTTTGTATAACATTGAAAACACCTGGTTGGGCTAGGGATACAGCTATAGCTAAGTGGTCCAGCACATTTGGGAGGCCCTAGGTTCCAGCACTGCAGAAACCCAAGACCCAAACCAAACTCTGATACCCTTAGCTATTGGTTGTTTAGATATTTAGAGCAACTTCCTTGGACCCTCTTGAATACCTCTTGAGCATTTTCCTCCCATGACCTATGTGTGTTATTATAGATAATCCTTAATTAGGTGAAAGTCTCTCATTTTCCCAAGTTTAACATCTACAAACTTTGTATTTTAACAAAACTTGACCCCAGTTCAGATTTTTCCTTGTCAAGATAATTACTTTCAACCTTCCTGCTTTGCAAAATTCCACAATCAAATCCTCTTACCTTATTATAATTGTCTGTACTCCTCCCCCCCAAAAAGGGGGGAAATTGTGCACCTAGTATGATGTGATCTATTAGAGCCCATGGGGCTGAGCAGAAAGGCTTAACCTTACAAATCCCATGTATGAATACAAATATCTGAAATCCAGAGAAATTCCACAAGTCCAACAGAATGAAGCGGAATGACCTTTCTGGGGTGGTGGTTGTACTGAAAAGCCTGTCCCCAGTTTGTCTTGCTAGGGATTGAAGATGCCCTGGAAGGATTCCAGCCCACAAAAGACAGTTCAAGCCCTTAATTATGTGAACTTAAATGACTATACATTTTACTGGAGAGAATAATTTAAAAAGTGATGTAAAGCAATAACTCCAATTTAACACTTGCATTGTTATTTTTAAAATGCATTTGGTAAATCAAAGTTTGAAGTGTGAGAATGGCTTCCTCTTTGGAAGAAAAGCAGACGGAAAGGGTTAAAGATCATATGTTATTTAAATATACATTAACTCTTTCTTGTTATGCTTTTTGAATATTGAGAAGTGTTTTTTAAATGTAGGAGAATGACAAGTAATTCTAAGGGGACATCAGGGCTGAGGGGATGTGATATCATATTAAGATCACAGTTTCGTGCATCTGTGTGGGGCTTTTCCTTAATGTAAAGGTCTGTAAGAACCTGTCATCTTGCTGCTCTTGGGCTGCATTAATGTACGTGGTACCCTTCAGCATCGTTGATACCAACCTTGGTGGCATTATGATGGGTATTTATAGTCCCATGTTAGTAATGTTAAATCCAAATGGGATGAATAAAATAAATTAAGTGATAAAGATTTTAATGTTATTAACAATTGATAATATTTCTTGACAGCATGCACGCAAAAGGAATAGCATGTCATTAGCCAGCCTAGGTAGACTTTATAGTCTGTAAACAGAGTCCTGGCAATTCATTTTGATAAATCTTCCTTTCTTAAAGTGTCTCCTTCCTTCACTTTCAGTCTTTTTCCTTCCTTCCTTCCCTTTCTTTCTCTCTGTTCTTTACCTCCTTCCTTCCATCCTTCTTATATTCCTCCCTCCCTTCTCTCCCCACTCCACGTCCCCTTTTTCCTCTCTATTATTTTTCAGTGTGAAGGTGCATTTTCCACTATCTCTCATCTTCACCGCTTAGCAGTCATCCGGTGATTACCGTCTGGAAATTGACCATTGCCTAGCAATCCTGTGCGCCGCTCTGCCTGGCTCTGCCTCTTTCCCTCTGTCGCCTCTGTCTGTCTGCCTGAGCTACTGCTTTCCTCACCCCTACGGTCTTCCGCCTTCCACCTCAACACTCTTCATCCTCCCGCAGATGCTTCCTGGGGTTCTTTTTGAAATGGATGCTAGCCTTTTGTTCCAGTCCCACTCGGAGCCACTCGGGTCAGGCAGCTCGCAGCCTCCCTGGGGCAGTGCTGTGATGAATTTGGGCCTGGCCGGGCTGTTTAACAACTCCATCGCAGAGTGCCAGCCTCCTCCAAGGCTGAAAGGAGCTGGGATGGGCTTCTTCCAAAGGCTCCACGCAAGTTGTGAAATGCCAGAGATTCCCGTGGATCTCTAAATTATGTGGCAGTTTTTTTTTTTTTTTTTAAATCCATGCCTACTCAATAAAAGTGAATTTTCTTTACCAGGAATCACGGCTACTCTGTGATCTTATTAGCTGAGCACTTAAATTTTTCTGGAATCCGTGTCATTTGGATTCAATAATGTTTTTATTCAAAAGTTTCCAGTCCTGTCAACCTTTCTGTGGCTGATAGTCAATGATGCCTCAACTTATCTGTCATTGACATGCTTTTTCCTTAGGAAGGACTTGATCAATTTTTTTTTTCTTGTGTTGCTGGGGATTGAACCCAGGGTCTTGTGGATATGAGGAGGGAAGCACTCTACCAAATGAGCTATATCCCCACCCCACCCCCCATTCTTTTTTTAATGCTTCACATTTTAGAAATATTTAAAAAGTTGACCACACTGAGGGGTGTGTGTGTGTGTGTGTGTGTGTGTGTGTGTCTCTGTGTGTGTGTGAGGGTGGAACAAGAGTTAACTCAGGGCAAATTATTTATCCAATTCTACATGTGTGTAAAAAATTGTTTAAATTAGAACATACCATCAGCCATCCATGTCTGTGGGTTTTGCATCTATGGATGCAACCCTCTGCAGATTGAACATATTAGGAGAGAAAAATTGCATCTGTATTGAGCATGTGCAGACTTTTACTTGTCATGATTCCTAAATAGTGTAGTATAACAACTGTTTACATAATATTTGTGTTCCATTAGGTATTGTTAGTAATATACAGATGATTTGAAGTGTATGGGCTAGGGCTGGGAGTATAGCTGCATATGTTCTTAGCATGCACAAGGCCCTGAGTTCAATCCCCAGTCCCTGAACAAATAAATAATAAGTGCATATGAGGATGTTATATGCAAATACTATGCCATTTCGTATGAGCGACTTGAACACTGGCAGATTTTTGGTAAGAAAATTTCATTTTCTCTTATGATATTGAAACTTGCAAAATTATATTATTTTCTAATATCTATGTGGGTTTAATGTGGCTACCAAAGGGCAGATAGTGGCCTTTAATTGGAAGTACTTATATAGCCAGAAAAAACAGTTCTGCTGGGGACTCTCTGAAGGTAGTGATGAATGAGAAAACATTGAAACTTAGGCGACTGTGTGTATATCACATAGCCTCTTTGCAAATCAGGATGAGTTTTTCAGCTGAACTTGATTGAGAAGATTCTCGTCCATTTCCAAGCTCCTCTAGAAACAAAAAAACAGGAGGAAAGTGAATGTGTGTGTGTGTGTGCGTTTGTGTGTGTTTTTCCACTGGATGTGATGAGTGCTCTCAGGAAGGATAACTCGGCCAGAGTTAACAGCTTGGTACCCTCTTTCTTATCCTTTCTGGAATTCATTAAGTTAATACACTGTTGCCTGCATGGGCACCTTCTTTGATGGCGAGTACAGTTAAATGCCTATTTAGACATGTCACGGACTAACCAATGCAAGAAGGTGCGTGAAGTGTGGTGGGGGGTGGAGTGGGGGGAGAAAGAGAAGTGTTGCTCTATATTTTTTAGCTTAAAAAATGCTTCTTCTTAACAATTCTTTGCAGCTGGCAGAAGGCTAAGGTTTCTCACACTATGAAAGGAAGTCAGACCATAAATAACCCAGTCAGGCACACCTGGAAAGAATAAAATGCCTTTCTGGGCTTTACACTGTGCTTAGAATGGATGCCAGTCTGGTGAGCACACTCCCAGGGCAAGGAAGAACGTGTAAATGCCACATCAGGAGGCGGTCAGGGAAATGTTTCCATTTTTAATCTCCAATTTCTAAACTCGGTTTATGGGAGAATATAATGGAAAGGCGCTTTTCAAAGTTTGATACCTTGCCGCTGTGTTCAGGGCGATGGACTTCTTCAGGAAGTAATCATAGGATAAGATAAAGGCAGGGTACTTTCAGAACCAGAAACTCACACACGTTGTGGAAATTGTTACAATTCTCACACTTTGGGATCCAATTCAAACAGCAAAGAGGAGCAACGCATTCCTCATCTGATGTGCATAAAAAGGCCCCACGTGATCCAGTGATTATGAGCTCTTTTTACTTTATCTTCTTTTAGGATATCATGCAAGAAGTTTTTTTTTTAATCGTTCTCTGGCTAGACACACGGAGTTGCAGTTGGTCCTCTGGAAGTCATGAAAGCTCTTTTTGGGACATTTGGCTGTCACAGTATTATCTGTGAACTCCCTCCTATCTGGTTCAGGCCTTTTGCAAATTTTAAGGTAGGGTAATTCGGCCTTCCCAGAAGTTGGGTACAGCTGAACGAAGTCAGCAGGCTTTTGGCTGTATCACTTTTGTCTGGAAAGTGTGCATTTGCTGGCTGCCTTATCTGCACAGTAGGGTTCATGTCTAGGCCGCGGGTGGAAGGGAGAGCACATTACACACAGGCCGGGCGTGCTGTGGAATAGACCCTTCCTAGGTAAAGAGAAGAGGGGTGGTCTTGCACATCTCATTCCTTATTCTGCTGACTTTGTCCTCGATTCTAAAGTCCAGATGAAAAAGAAATCCTTTTTTTTTTTTTTTTTTTGGTCTGTATCAACTTTTACAGATTAATGCGAACTGCAAGTTGACGGTCGAATATGTTTTTAAACACTTATGCATTCAGCAGGAAAGAACCCACAAAAGTAAGTTTGGGTCTAGTCATATTTTCCCTTCCTTGCTAGCTTTATCTACAGTTACTGCTTCCTTCTCATGGTGGACTGAGATTCTCCTTGGTGTACCTGCCCAGTTCTCTGGGGAGAGTTTGAGTCAGGGAGCACCCGGACATCCTGGTCCCCTGTAGAACAGAAAAATCTCTTTAGGTAGTTTCTTCCTAAAATATGGGCTCTGCTTCCTTTTGTGAGGCCAGAAGGAAATGGGGGATAATGAATAATTATTAAATGCCTGTTATTTGCTAGGAACAGATGGTACTAAAGGGGCGGGGTTTTACTGTTTTTGTACCTTTGTCTGAAGGGGCCTTTTTACTTAATGATATTTTTTACTGCTTTAAGACTTTTTTTTTTTCTTTTGGTACTGGGGGCTGATCTCAGGGGCACTCAGTCACTGAGCCACATCCTGCCCTATTTTGTATTTTATTTAGAGAAAGGGTCTCACTGAGTTGCTTAGTGCCTCACTGTTGCTGAGGCTGGCTTTGAACTTGCAGTCCTCCTGTCTCATCCTCCCAAGCCACAGGGATTACAGGCATGTGCCACCATGCCTGGCTATTTTAAGACATTCAGAAGGAATCAATATCTTTTTCTGAACGGACATGGATTAACATTTCTTGAATTATGTTTTATAGTAGACACACTAGAATCCTATTTTATGTTATAGGACATACTCCATTCAGAATGAGGACACTCTAAGTATTGACTTTTGTAAACAGCAACTTAATAAGTGTTTCTGAAAGAGGAGTAGCAAGGCTCTCCTGAAGAGGGAGACAGCTAGTTTTCAGTTTGTGTATGCTGTGAAAAAACTAGTTGTCTGTTTTAATCATCTGCTAATTCATTTACTCAGATTTTCTTTCAATAACTATACACTGGTAACTTCTCTATGGAAGGTGTCCATAGTGTCATGGGGGAATCAAAGAATGACAAGGCATAGACCTTACTTATCCCCAGAAAAGATGTGCCTAAATGTGCATCATTTATGGGAGGATGTGTTACAACTTCATCAACTGAATTCTCTAGAACAAATTTTTTAAAAAAGACAAATCAAAAAATGAATGAAAATGGTTACTTCCCTTCTTAGATTAATGAGAGTTCCTGCTGATCTTAAGAAAAAAAATTATGAACTTTGAATCTTGAAGGAAAATTTTGTTCCACTAAACAAACAAATGAAACTATGTATTCAGCATGCTTAGAGTGATTCTAAAAGCATGGTTATCTTAGCTAAAATATGAAAAAACATGAGCTGATTCTTTGCTTTGATCAAAATGGCAGCCAGCAGTCCTTTTTGATATGCTAGTCTATAGACCAAATGCTGAAAATTCTATTGCCTTCTGATAAAGTTGGAATTCCCAGTTCATAGAGGTACTACATGTCCAAAAGGAGAAGAGTAGCAGTTTTAGAGTAATGTGCTGCTAATGTTTCAAGTGTTGCTTTTCTGATATTATTGCTTAAATTTCCAATGGTGTAAATTAGACCTTCTAATCCTCGCCACAGCAGTAAGCAATAATTGAGGATATTTGATGGTTTTTATCCACATGGGAGAATGTACCGCATAATTCAAGAGCAGTAAATCTCTGCGTCAGTCTTATTTATATTGCATTTCTTTAGTTTCAATATTTTGGAGGTGGAAGGAATGGTTAAATAATATTTTCTCAAGTGACCAACCAGTAACAGAGAAACAAAGTTAATAAGGAAATTCATGGGTTAGCTTATATTAACATGCATTTCTCACAATTGACTTTAGTTTTCTCTCAGCAACTCTGTTCCACTCTCTTTCGTGATGCTTTTGGTGAGTTTGGAAGCACGAATCATCCTTTTATCTCAACATCTCTTTCGATTTGTTTTGTGGTTTTTTAAGTCAAAGCATTTTTAGTGTATCTTTTAGTTCCTTTCAGGTTCAAAATTGAATGGAGAAATCAAACACAAGGGTAAAGTGTACGATATTATTGGCTAGGAATGCCATCTAACACAAGTGGGTATTATACGTCATGGTGTTATATATAAATCTCTTTCCTGGGTTTATAACTTTACTGTCAAAATTCACCTGGGGGTGACGCTTCGTAGGTAAGAAATCTTAATTGAAGAGAGATTTACAAAACCAAACCTTAAAACACCAGAGAGTGTTTCTAATTTTCCTAAGCATGGTTTTTATATTTGTATTCTGTCTAATATGGCACTATGATTTTTAGCACTAAATTTGACAGGCAGTAAATCTAATTATTACCCAGCATATGAAAAAAAGCATATATATATATAATGTAAGAGAGCTGGCATCTAAATATTTTGCTTTCACATTCACGGAATATTTGTTAACAAAGTTTCCTAAGGATTTAAAAATCATTACATATCACAGTTATACCACTAATAAACTAATTATATATGTTGTTTCTACTCTGCAATTAGGTATAATTATACTAATTGCATAAACAGATGATAATCAACCTGAAATTACTTTATAAAACAAGAACATTTACACAACAATAATGTCATTAAAAAACATAAGTCCCTTAAAAATGAGACAAAGCCAGCGCCACCAGGAAATTCAGTAAGGGATTAAGTGTCTCTACTGTAGGTATAATAGGAACGCTGTCACCTTCCCATTACCCTAATGCACTCCATTCCTCTTAGATATAGTATGTTTAAATCCTGAGCTGTGAATTTCTAGGCCTTTGTGCCTTTGTCTCACCACCTTAACATTTTTAATGTAGTTTTTGTTGTGTAAATCTATATAAGTGCCATCACCCGTCAGCTGTGACATCTGATGGCATGAGGCCGACCCAGTCTGCATGTATTAGGGCTTTTTGTGTTTGTGCAGTGGAACCTGCTTAAACAAATTCCAGTTGAAGGAATAAAACCTGTTCAAGGAATACATTTTCCCTGCTCTGAAACAATAGCTCTGTGCTGAATGGATGCTCATGAAAAGAATAAATCACGTAGAAGGGGAAAGTTCTTTGCCTCCACAAGGCAAGAGGAAGGCAATGATGATTTTGACCCATGCAGGGAATAAAATCTCTAGATTTGTCTGCTTAAGGTGCAGACCAATCTAGAACACATGGCAGGAAGCCTCCTTGAATTCATTGCTGAATTTTGGATTGTCCAAAGTGCATTTCAAATACCCCAAAACAATATAAAAGAACTCAACATTTGTACAAAAAAAAAGGAAGCCCCCAACCCAGCAGGAACATTCTGAATGTTCCTTACATAGTTGAGATTTTACTCTTCAATTGGTGGTAGACATTAGTAAACCCAATACCTGGAGGGATGTAATATGGGTGAAATTGGCCTCCATTAAATACAGTATTTACATTGTGACTGACCTTTTGTGTTATCTGAGAACAATAGCTTACGAACTCTAGATCTGTTATTAGATATCCCTTGAGTAGGATTTGTGTTGTTGACAATGCGTTGGGGGCTTGAGAAGTGTATAGGTCTTTGGGGCTTCAGCTCCTAATACTTGGGAGAGCTATGCCATATCAAAGACCAGTGCCTTTTGTCACTTTAATTTGTAGCAGAGCAATTGGAGTATATTTAAGAGCATTTAAGGACTTCAGAGGCCATCTCAAGTTCAATCTGAGAATGTGAAGATAACCATCTTTACATCCTGGTTTCTCAACAATTAAAACGCAGTTGACAAAATAATATAAATGTCATCTTCGAAACTACTCACTGCTGATAGAATGTAGACAAACAGGTGTTCAATAATACTTGCTGAACAAATAGACAAATACAGAGGAAGAAAGAAAAAAAAATAGTATTTGGGTTTCTCCAAAAGGAAAGGTAGGATGTAAGCTTTGTTTTGTCTGATGGCTTAGTGATGTTATTTGAGTCTGGGGACAATCTCACTTTATTTTCTCGGATGACACAATAATACTTAAAAATTCTTGGAAATAGTATATAGGCACAAAAGAAATGGTGGGCTTTTCCATGTAAGGAAGTCTCCCTTACAAGAAACTTGGACAGGGTCTGCAGTACCAGCCCCAGGATCACTCACTACTCAGAAGGGAAGGAGAACAGGGAGTCTAAGAGGGAACTTTCAAAGTGTTGTAAGAATTATTGTGTATATTTAAGGTATACAATGTGTACTATAAGATACAGTAAAATGGTTACTACAGGGGGAAAAATGAACTTACCCTTTGTACTCATTGACACTCCCCATCCCTGCACTCCTGCCAGGACAAGGACAGCTAGTCATTTATCTCTGAGCCTGGGTCTTCAGCTTCTCCAACGATTCAGTGTATTGGATACTGTTCTATAAAAAGCATCCTTTTCAAAAAAAATTAAAAATTCTAATTAGTTGTGCATGACAATAGAATGCCTTTTGACAAGTCATATGTAAATGAAGTGTAACTTTTCATTCTTCTGGTTATACATGATGTAGAGTGACACAGGTCATGTAATCATAAATGTACATAGGGTAATAGTGTCTGATTCTTATTCAAATAAGTCAACATAGGTTTTTGTTATTTTAGACTCGGGAGAGTAATTGATAAAAATGTGGGGACAAGGACTGGTTGCTTCTAGGGTTACTGAACAGTTGAAAGAAAATAGAATATGTTTAGTTCTTAGCTTAGGGTCTTTCTATTAGAGCACCAAAAATAATATACTGTTTTGTAGCCACAGAGCTGAAGACATTCAAAGTAAACCTAAAATTTGACCCCCCAAGGTTGCTAAATTGCCAAATCACTGCCAGCCATGCAAGAATAATGATTGAGAAAGAGTGAAACTCCAGAACTGGGGTAGAGATATGGGGAACGATCAGATGATTCAGAGTATAATGAAACCCCAATCCAGTGAGTTGAATAAAGCAGCCTTCTTGCCCTGTCTGACTTGAAATGACAGTGGCCTTCTTGCAAAGGGAATCCAGTACTTCTGATTGCCCTTTTCTTCAGCATCACACACCATCCCCAGACCACACCTGTATCTAAAAACAGATCCCAACATTCCCTGGAATGCCAATTACAAAGTCAAAACTGCAAACTTTTGCTAATTTTTATTTGCAAAAGTCTAGTAATATGGGCTAGGATTGTGGCTCAGTGGTAGAGCACTTGCCTACCTTGTGTGAGACACTGGGTTCAATTCTCAGCAGTGAAAATAAATAAAATCAAGGTCCACCAACAATTAAAATATATATTAAAAAAGAAAAATGCCCAACAATGCATACATGAATGCATTCCAAAGTTAAAAGGGAAAAAAGGAGTATGATTTTATATCTGGCTGGATTTATATATATGCATTCACTTATAACAAATTCTAAATTCAATATGGTAGCTCAAGTGTGAGTGCTCAATGCCATACTAGTTATAAATGTTGGAATGGATTTATCATGTTGGCCTGACTCTACCTCCTCTAAGAGGATTCAAACACTAATTACTTCAGATATGTAGACGTACCTTAATAAGAGTATTCCAGGTGTTGAAAGAATGCTGAAATAGTCCTTCTCTGTAAGCCAAGAATGCTATTGGGAGACAAAAAGTTCCATGGTCAGTGAGAAAACATGGTAACATGGCAGAGGCAAAGTAGCAGCTCAAAACCAGTACAGACAAGGTGAGCGTGGATTTTCCAATAGGTATCAAAGCTCGTGTGCTAATGGTTCAACAAGTATTAATATTTGCTGTTAGCTAGGTTAAACATAGATGGGCAGCTCAATTAAGTTCTTTATAATATGAGTAACTGAGAAAAATTGCATAGCTGCTGAACCAGGGCCTGGCTTGAATCTCCACAGTATTTATGACTTAAGCCCTAGTCTGTGGGAGATTATACTTTCATATTTTTAAAAAATACCTTTGAGAGGGAGAAATCAACAAGAATATCTCAATTTGCATCTTGATATTTATTTGCCTTTTTCAGAGGGGCCTGAACCATTTACCAGAGTAACTGGAAACTTGGGGGAAAGGAAAATACCTAGAGTGCTCAGCAAATATTAGACATTAATTCTGAGCTAACACCATGTCCTAGGGACCTGGAACACACTGTGGTACTTTGGTCAGTATGTGGGTTTTATAGGATTCAGATGATGGTTTGACCCAAATCTGTCTCATTGTAGGCTCAGAGGGGCTTTAAATGCAGTCTTCATTTATTTCTGTAATTAATAAAAGTATTGTTGGAATATTTATGACCAGTAATGGCAGAACCCCATAATGGCTCCTGAACTTTTAGAAAGGACTGAGTGGGAGCCGCTGGAATTCCTCTCACTGCCAGGAGAGTAAATAAAGAGCAATATCATAACTCTCTAGAAATTCAGCAGTGTCATCATACACTGCTTGACAGAGGTGGAGAAACTGATTTCTACAGATTCCTCAAAAAACTCTTTAGGATGAGGAAGGTAGAATGCTGTTAGATTATCTCACGTAGGTGGTGATGATTTCACTTAGATCAAATGATTCAGACATGGAATTTTTATTGAAGTAAATGAACATAACCTAACTATTGATCTTAGAAACCTTTATCTCAATAAACGTAGAACATCGATAAAATTTTGCTTACACTTGGCATGGATAGCAATATACTTTTGATAGCTTGCTTCAGAGTTGGGAAAAGGCTCTGATCTTCAGCTGTTCTTTAATCTGTGGAACATTGCATTATCCCAGATATCAAGCTAGTCTTAATTAGACTAATGTTAATTAATTAGATTAATGTTAGTCAGAACATTAATGACTGTTCTGAAATGATTTGGAGAACATGAGATAGCAGACACTATAGATTTGGCAAGGTGTGTATAGGCCAGAGAATGGGAGAGGTATCCAAGAAAATACCTGGGTTTAATTGCTAAGTGGAATATCTGGAGGGTCTATTTGTTTGGAACATTTTAGGATGCCTACTGCAGTTTGAATCTTTGTACCTCTAGGAAAGAAACACAACACTTAGTGGGGTCATTTACATTTTAAAAGAAACATATACCACATTTTGCTACTACTTGTCAAGTGTAGCAGATGCTGCGAGGGTCTCACCCACACTCTCCGACCCTAATCTCCTCTCATCACTTCAAGGAAACTTAAAATTGCCAGAACCTGAATTCTTCACCTCATGGATTCCTGTGACTCCCAGAGCATTCTCTCTTGCCCATTACTGGAAGTATCTTGATATACCATGATACTGTAGGAAGACTGCATTAAGTCTCATTAGGCGAAGCATAGCAGAAGGCTCCGGGGTTTGGAATTAAAGCCATGTTCTCCCTGTTAAATAATTCATCCACTGAGAAACAGCTCTCTAAGGTGCTTATAGAAATGTTTAACCATGGCCTACAGGTAAGCATTCAACCTGATCTGTCTGTGATGCATGTTAAATGTTTTACCTAGCCATGTATTTAGTATATTTAATTGCAAACATTTTCAGGTAGAGGTGGTACATGGGATCTCAATCCAGTCAATTTTTCTCAACTCACGGTCTCACAGGGACATTCCCATGATCAAATGATAAAGGAGGGAAAAATGGATGCTTAATTTCCACTGGTTTGGCATGATGAATTAGCATCAATCTGAAGCAGACTTTTCCAGTATTACAAATATACTCTGGTATCCTGGCCTTAACTTGTGTACATCAGTTTAATGCCATTGTCAACTGCCATAGCCAAATGCCCAACATGCAAGCTGAAGTCCCCAGTAGGATACCATATCCACCAGGGATGACTCTCTCAGACCATGGAGTAAAAGGTTTTGAATTTCAGTTTGCTTTCCTTATCCATGCTGCCTTAGCTAGCCCCATCATTCTTACATTCACTGGAGGCTTTATTTCCTGTAATGGTGTCCCATACCACGTAGCTTCTGAACATAAGCTCCCTTTACATCAAAAGAAGTAATGTAATGAGTGGAGCACATGAGACTCATGCAGTGTCCTGAAGCTGCAGAAAAAGTTGTACTTTTCTCTACTGCTCAGGGTTCTGTGCAGGTCACAAAAACCACCTGAGGTATTTTGAGCAGAAAGGACTTTCATGCAGGTAATCAGGCACTTATGAAGTCACTGGAAGACTGGAGGAGAGAGAATCAAGGACAGTTTTAGAAGCAATGAGGTCAAGAAAACCCCATGCAGATACTTAAAATGGTTGGAATGGTGAGTGCCCATCAGTGAGTAGTATTTAGATTGTTTCCAGCCTCCTCCTCTGCTTCTTCAGAGGCTTGCTATCCAAGGGACACTGGCTTCCATCACAGGAACTGTAGTTACTGCAGTGAATGAAAGGAAGAGCCAACTCACTTAGACATTTTGGACTTTTTATGTCATGTGACAAACATGTGCAAGAGGGTGCTCAGGGATGACCTGGAGGATTGTTCCTGTCGATAAGGTTACTGCTACGTAATAGCAACAGGAAGGAATATGGAGCCCAGGGGATGCTTTGGGGCACCTTCTTGTTCT
Organism: Ictidomys tridecemlineatus; assembly: GCF_052094955.1. Classification (NCBI taxonomy): domain Eukaryota; kingdom Metazoa; phylum Chordata; class Mammalia; order Rodentia; family Sciuridae; genus Ictidomys; species Ictidomys tridecemlineatus. The sequence continues at coordinate 46,495,918 of NC_135491.1, forward strand.
GTTCTAGTGATAAAATTTAATGAAAGGCTCTCTCACTATCTGAGATCTCTCAGGAACAAAGGGCGAGGTCATCATATTGGGTAAAAGAAACCTGGTCAGCTGAGTAGGAGAAGGAAATTGAAGACAACTTAGAAGGAGGAGAGGAGGCGGAGGGGAAAGTACCCCTACATCTGCCCAGCTCGTCTTACGTGATGTGTCTCATAAATGTTTCTGTATCTTACCTGCTTTCTCTTTCTCTTCCCGCTATATTGCATATATCAGTGATTGTGAGCATTATGAGCATTGTCTGTAGGTCCTGGACTGTTGAGACATGGCAGTACTAGAGAAGGTCTTGAACTTACAGCTGGATACATGACAACTGGAAGGCCTTTGGGCTTCTACCATTGGAGGAAGGAAGGAAAGAAGGTTCTAGAATATATAAGGAGGGTGGTATTCAAAGTTTTGTTGTTGTTGTTATTGTTTGTTTTTTTGCTTGGGGGGAGAAAAGTGTGAGGAAGAAAAGCACGTTAAAATGGACAAAGGGTGGTCTTCCAGTGAGCAGTCTGCACGCTCCGTGGCCATCCAGGATCCGTCCCTCCTTCCTGTGTCTTGTGTTCTTCCTCATTTGTGACTCTTGACTCAGGCTGGCCGCACTTCTGCGAAAGCTGATGAACACCAGTTACTTACTTTTCCACCACTCACCTTGGCCGCTCTGGTGCCTGGAGTGTGAGCACTTCATCCGAAATCCAGGGAGATGCCTCAAGGTCGCCTCCTTGGGAAAGGCAGCGACTGGAGAAAGACCTTTCCTGGGACACAGTGCTGGTGCTTTAGTGAGAACAGCCGTGTTGCCTGCTTGTGCTCTCTGGTGCTTAACAGTGACACAGGAGTGTCGTCTGATCCCTGGTTTTAGGTTGTGATTTGGGGTCCCTTTTTTTTGGTGCCTGTGGAGGTTTGTCGCAAATCTTACTTAACTGTAAAATGAGAATGACGTCTCTCACCTCAACTGTTGAGATTAAAGGAACTAATAACTGGGAAGTTCAGGGACCTGTGCCTATCTTTTATTGTTTCATTTTAAATAAGCAGCAATATGGGAGTATTCAGTGTTTGAGGCCACAGGAGCGGTGCCTTTATTATAGATTATATGACTTATTGAATATTGCTTTTATTAAAATGTCCCAGGGAAGAATACTACCTGGATGTTCTTGAGAGGGCAAAAGGCTCTGGAGCCACCATTGGCCATTCTGAGACCAGCGTTGTTAACTTTTGGCTCCAGCACTTACATCACACTGATTCTGAGGACAAAGCGGGAACTGCAAGGTAGCAAGATGTCCTTTTCCGATTGCCCTCAGAGATCCATGAAGTTGGTGACTTCGTTAATAAGTGTGCTGTTTGTGGTGAAAGGCAGTTTATTTCAAAATTATTTTATTCAAAAGGATGTTCTATATAAAAAGTCCAAGAAATGATAAAATGAGCAGCTATATACCCATCATTCCACTGGAGCCTCTGTGATTCTCTCCAAATACTGTCCCCTGCCTGCCTTCCAGCAATATGCATGAAAAACATCTGGAATGATGTATGGACAAAGTGTTAGAGGCAGGAATCATGGGTGTTTCACTTCATTTTTTTTTTTTTTTAGTCCAGAACTTTTAGGACTATAAGTTTTTTAAAAAATACATATTTTTAGTTGTAGTTGGACACAATATCTTTATTGTATTTACTTATTTTTATTTGGTGCTGAGGATTGAACCCAGCACCTTACACATGCTAGGCGAGCATATATATATATATATATATACACACACACATATATATGTATATATGTGTATATATATGTGTGTGTGTGTGTGTGCACGTGTGTGTGTGTGTATGTATGAATCTATCTATCTCACGTTTTCTTTATCCATTCATCTGTCAAAGAGTATCTAGGTTGGTTTCATAGCTTAGCTATTGTGAATTGAGCTGCTATAAACATTGATGTAGCCATGTCATCGTAGTATGCTGATTTTAAGTCCTTTGGGTATATGCCAAGGAGTGGGATAACTGGATCAAATGATGGTTCCATTCCAAGTTTTCCAAGGTATCTCCATACTACTTTCCAAAGTGGTTGCACCAATTTTCAGTTCTAACAGCAATGTATGAGTGAGTGAACCTTTTCCCCCCCACATCCTTGCCAACATTTATTGTTAGTTGTATTCTTGATAATTGCAATTCTTACTGGAGAGGAGATATCAATATAGTTTTAATTTGCATTTCTCTAATTGCTAGAGATGTTGAACATTTCTTCATGAATTTTTTGATAATTCATATTTATCCAGTGAAGTGCCTGTTCAGTTCCTTTGCCCATTTATTGCCTGGGGGGGTTTATATTTTTTAATCCAGGCCCTGGCTCAATTCTTGGAGATAGTGTTTTGACTAAGCAGTGATCAAAATCATTCATACCTTCTCCATATATATCTTCGAGTCGAATTTGCTTCATGCTGTTCTGAGATTGTTTTCCTTAGATGCCCGAAGCTCACATTTCTGCCTTGGCAATGGAATGAAATAACATAAAATAAGACAAATTAAAAAAAAATTAAAGGAATCAACAGCAAATAAGAAATGGAGAACTGTTGGTCAGTGTGGTGTGGCTTGTTGTGGAAATCCTACAGATGATGATCATTTTTCTGAGACTTTTCAATAAGCTGGTAAAGGAGCTGGGCAAACTGTCCTGCCTGCTGGCTTTGGTTAACCAAAATGTCTAATATCAGAATGCACGTATGTCACAACTCCATGATGTGCCTTGATATTTGCATTTAAGTGATAACCCACTAAAGGTTCTTCAATTTATTGTCAACTCTCAAAGGAATATTTTATAAGACTTCATTAAAAATTAAATTTAGATCCTGTTCTACTAATGTCAAGCATTCTTGTCAAATAGTAGAATATTTGTAGCCATGGGGCAATATTACTAAATAAATTGTATGTATTGCCATGCAGTGTAATTAAAAATAAAGGGCCCATTTCCTAACACCAAGAGCTGAAGATTGTCTGATAAGAGCAACTCTTCAAAGGATATCTTAAATCAGAAATGGCCTGGCCCAGGAATCCCGATTATTGGCAAATTCATTTGAACACAATTAGATGGCACATCGATACATGACTCATTGTGAAGGAAATCATTTCTCAAGGCTGCTTAGCCAAAGCTTTTCATATTTTGGAGGAAAATATGGAAGACAAATTTGGAATCACTACAACCTGTTTGGAATAAAGCCCGTTGGAAGGAAAACAGATGTATGGAAGAGCATCTCAGGGATTTGTTCCCCTTCACAAACAATGTGCATTTCCAAGTTACAGGTCTATGTCTGCGTGCTTTTTTGGTGTCCTCTGGATTTCCCTAGAAACGGATGAGTTATGTCAGTTTCTTTTCTAGTTTTGTGTTGGAAAGAACTGAAGATATGAAGATGGTTCTCAAATACGAGTATCAGTCTGTGCGGTAAACAGACACATGACAGACAGCTCTGATACCCATCCTTGATTTTCTCTGGCCCAGTTGGCTGCCTTCATGTAAGGGCACATGGGTTACATGGTGGCTTGCCATGTTGTTCTCAATAATGAATACACTACGTTTTGTTCAATCGAGATTAACAATGCAGGTAGAACTAGTATGAGGCCCCTAAGATTTTTTTTTTTTTTTAAAGAAATTTGTGACTTTCCTGGATAGCAGAAAAGATTCTGGGTAGCAAGGGCCACCTATTTCTGGAAAGAAGTTGGAAAACAAAAAGTTTTAAGAAAATGAAGGTGGGGACTGGGGATATAGCTCAGTGGTAGAGTGCTTGCCACACATGTACAGGGCCCTGGGTAAAAAAGAAAGAAAGTGAATGTGAATTTGAAGTAAATGAAAAGAGCTAAAACCAGAGGGACTGAAAGCATTTCACATGTCTCAGAGCATGTGCATATATTTATGTTCCATTGTTTGTGACATAGCACATGATGTCACCCAGTATTGGTTCCTGGAGGGGAACCTCAGTGTGCCCAACATTAACCATCATATATGATGGACCGTGCCAAAAGTTTAAAGAGAAACACATTTCTGGATTCCTCCAGTATCTAATTAGATACTGAGTAGTGGGAGAATGTTGAATAATAAGAGCAGGAAGAAAAATCTGGCATGTCTTTTGTTGAAATTTAATCCTCTGGTTCCACCCCCCTTTCCTTCTCTGCAGCAGTCTGAAAACTTTTCAATCACTTTTTTAAGGATACAGTGAATTTTATCACAATTTTATCAATCAAAACCACATGTGCTTCCTCCATTGATGACGGAGAATAACAAAATCATATTTGTTAAACCCCCAACTCAGGTAATAAATAACGGGGATGCAATGTGAAATCTAATGTTCTCTAAAAAGAAACAATGAATCTTTTCTCAAAATTTGATTTGCAAAGTAAAATGAACTTTCTGAAGAGGAAACCATATGAAGTTGCACTTGAGGTTCAGGATCTCCCCCTCCCCCCTTCCCCCTCCCCATCCGACCGACTCAGTTTTTCTGTTCTGAGACAACAGTGCTGAGCGAGGATGCTCCTATAAACCACCCAACCTGAGAAGAATGTGCCTGCAAAGTCCCCAGAGTTAGTGATGTAGGGCAAGCTTTCCAAGTGTGGGTTCCAGTTATAATGGATGTACAGCAGGGGTCAGAAAATGACTGAACTCAGGCCGAATTTGGGACAACGCCTGCGTTTGTGAATAAAGTTTTATGGAGACACAACCATGCACATGGACTTGGGTGTCATCCATTGCTTCTTTGCTGGTGATGCACAAGTGAGCAGTTGTGAAAGAGCCTGAGTGGCCCCCAAAGCCTAAAATATTTATAATCTGACCTTTTACAGACAGAGTTTACTAAGCCCCCCCTTCAGATGATCAAGGAGAACCAGACAAAATACAGGCATAATAACTGGCTCCGGGGGAACAAGGATTAAGAATTATGGAAATTTAAGAAGTATTTCCTTCTGATTGTTGGGCCCTGACATTCCTTTGTTTTTAGTGGCATAAAGAAGACTAATCCTGGGTACACGACAAAGGTCACCAGCAGGCACTCAGAGTCCTGAAATTACTGAAATTATTTGCTCTTGGGTTGGGTTCTGGCAAGGGACCAGACATCCCTGAACACCCCCTTACTCATATCCTGGATCTGAAATGCGCAGTAGTCCCTTTAAGGTGTCTGGAAGCTTCAGGTTCCTTCTTCAACATCGCCACTGTCGTTGTGGAATGGTTTATCCTCACATTAGTCTCCCCAGAAAGACAGGCGTGGCTTTGGGGGGGGGCTGATGCAATGGAGGGTATCATTTTGTCTGGTTTTATTTTTAGCTTTGGAACCGGTGTGATTTTTGGAATGCTATCAATTTTAATATGGTGGTGCAAAGAGAACAAAAGAAATGTAATCATACCTTGAACAAGATCTTTGATCACTTAATTGATGAATTAAAGACTCTCGGAGGCCGTGCACCAGGCGGAATGCTTCAGATTTACCGGTAATTTTAGAAGTGCTTTCTTATTAGTTCCTGATTTCCAGCCGTCCTGCAAAAGGTATTTCAAAATGTATATTAACGTCAAAGCCAAGCTGCCTCCCTTCTCCAATGGCTTCAGAGCTCCAGGGAACTTTCCTAAGAAGGCCATGTCAGGATATTTGGAAAGGTTAATTCATCTCCAGGTGATAGGAACCAGGTTGTGTCCATTTGAATTGAAAGAATGAAAGGAGGAGGGGGAACCAGAATGAGACGCAGCAGGAGGGGAAGGCTTCATAACTAGTAAAAAATACCCATGAAATGTGTACGGCCTGTGCAACTCTGCTGAAAAGAAATTAGGCTGGGGGCAGCTCAAAATTTTTATGGTGATGTAAAAGGACGCTCCTCTGATGAGAGAGTCTTCAGGTGATGAATGCTCCTTCCCGTCTCGACACCCTTGTTGGTAAGGCTGCAGACTGGTTTGATTTTGTGTTGCTTTTCTAACAGAGCTGAGATGGCAAGTCGATTTTTCAGCAACCTGTTCCAGCTCTGGCTTGTTTGTGTATCGGGAGCATGGAACATCTCTAGAGTATACTCTGGTCCCTCAGAAAATACACTGAATTGCTGTGCTTGGGAAGTCCCTGGGCACCGGAAATGCTGGTGCCTTCAGTATGAAGAAAGGGGGAAACAGCTAGTGGGAGCCATCTGTATCTCAGGGCCAAGAAGGTAGAAATGGAGTTCTTCATTGTATGCACTCCCATGGCCAAGAGAATGAAATCGTTTTTTCTTACTTGGGGACCAAAGTTAAATTGGGAGCATCTCCACCTGATTGTGATGCTGAGCTGTGGGCTGGAGCCTTGCGTTCTGGTGCTGATATTTTATGAGCCCATATTCAGATTGCTCTTTAGTTTGTTGTGTGCTGACGTCTTAGTCCATTCAGGCTGCTATAGCAAAAAGACCATAAATTGGGTAGTTCATAAACAACAGAGATTTCTCACAGTCCCAAAGGCCAGAGAGGCCCACATCAGGGCTGACCTGATGCCTGGTGAAGACTGGCTTCCTCAAGGCAGGGCCTTCTTGCTGTGGCCTTCATGGGGGAAGGCCAGTGGGTCTCTCTTGGGCCTCTTCTGGAGGGCGCTAAGCATATCCCTAATCAGGTCTCAAAGGCCCCACTTTCTAACACCATCTCCACAAGGGCTGGGGATTCACCATGTAAATTGAGAATGGGGGGCACAAACATGGAGACCATGGCACTGAGCATAGGGGCACCAGTGGTCAGTGGCAGACACAGCTGCAGAGCTTGTTAGACAGTTTCTGTTGAGAGGCCTGTGAAGTGGGCTCTTCTGAGATTGGGGTGGAGAAAGGAATTAACTAAATGTGGAATGTTCAGGCCCCCCAAAATCATTAGGGGACACCAGGAATTCTTGTTTTTTTTTTTTTTTTTTTTTGGTACCAGGAATTGAACTCAGGGGCACTCGACCACCAAGCCACATCCCAGCCCTATTTTAGTATTTTATTTAGAAACAGAGTCTCACTGAGTTGCTTAGCGTCACTCACTTTTGCTTGAGGCTGGCTTTGAGCTCTAGATCCTCCTGCCTCAGCCTCCCAAGCTTTTGGGATTTACAGGCATGTGCCACCACACCTGGCCACACCAGGAAATTCGAGTTCAGTTTTGGGGTCCAGCTTTTAAAAAGTTTCAGATAGAGGACTTGACATCAGTTACCTATTCATTCAGTCAAGTTTTGAGTATTATTTACCAAATAAAGTATCAGACACTGAAAATACAAGCATTAACAGACAAACATGGAAACTACCCTCATGGCACCTCTAGCCCTCAGGAGAATGGACTAAACAAACACAAAACCCATTAGAAAGCCAGTTAACGACTCATAAAGGACCTGTGATAGTTAGGGAGGCCGTGGGTCCTCATTCAGAAGGAGGCAGAGACGATATCTCTGCAGAGATAATGTTTAAGGTAAGGACTGAGGCAAGGGGAGATGGAGGATGGGTGTTCTGGGGAGTTGAACAGTTCTGAGACAGGAAGAACTCTGGCGTGTGCTAGGACAGAAATCAAGCTTCTTTGGCTCTAATGCTGTCAAGGAAGGGGTCAGGGGAAGACTTGGGTCAGATCAGCCAAGATTTGAAGGGCCATGTGGGTAGGAGGTTGGAATATTCTCAGTGTCACAGGAAATCTGAGGATTTCGAGCAAGGGAGTGGCATTTACTTGGTATCTTAGACTTTCCTTGGCTCCCACAAAAAGAGTGGTTTATGAGCATGGGAGGGGAAGCAGGTGATGTGAGATTGCAGGAGCCCAGGCTGGAGATAATCCTGGAAGCCGAGATGGGGAAACGGGTCTGGATTCACGGACACTGAAAAGAAAGATCTGCAGGTTGGAGGGAGGGAGGGAGAGGAGTCAGATAGGACTTTCTGGTGGTTTCCGTCTGATCCTATGGGGAAGAACACGTGTAATGTTTTTTTTTTTTTTTTTATTGTTGGTTGTTCAAAACATTACACAGTTCTTAATACATCATCTTTCACAGTTTGATTCAAGTGGGTTATGAACTCCCAACTTTACCCCGTATACAGATTGCTGTTTCACATCAGTTACCCTTCCATTGATTGACATATTGCCTTTCTAGTGTCTGATGTATTCTGCTGTCTGTCCTATTCTCTACTATCCCCCCTCCCCTCCCCTCCCCTCCCCTCCCCTTTTCTCATCCCTGTTTAATGTTGAGAAGAAGACGTGTAATGTTAAGTAGGGGAAACCCGGAGGCAAGACTGCAGCCGCTGGAGATGGTTCGTCTAGGGAGGGGAAACCTGGGGAAAAGTAGTGCTTATTGATCTAGTTTAAATCATTTGGAAAGTCAGATTCCTTTAGAATTGATCATCCCCCTCTTCAATAAAGAAAAAAGGGGGGAAAAAGGCAAAACCAAGAAAAAGGTGCTTTTCTATATAACATTGAGTATAGTTTTAATGACCATATAAACCTGATCCATGCGTTGTTCATGGATCCTAGCTTAAGAACACTTTGAAATACGCAAAGGGCTGTCTTGTAGAGCAGAAATCTTCTAGAATTAACACTGTTTATTAAACATTCCAGATTAAAGTCTCTTAAATAAGCTCGGTGTCAGATTCCCAACTGGGTAGATGAGATAAATAACATCTTTTAAGAAATCAATTTACAGAGTCATTCTAAGATTTAAATGAGACTGTTATCTTAATTACTGTGACCCTGTAACTACTAATGTTTTAAACAGAGGAACCACCGCTGAAGTGTATGTAGTTTGAACCAAGAACAACTTTGAATAATGGTAGCTGTGTGTGGATGGCCAGTAGGGGCTACTGAAGACATGGGGGATCCAGGAAGTGGTTCAAGTGGAATCTGAGTGACGTTTTGCTCATAAAGATGTGGAGAATCTTTGACTATGTGGTTTCTAAGTCCTTATCCTAGATGGCCATCATCACAGCCCAACTAGACAAATATTGGTGAGGTCCAGTGGGGAAGTAGTAGGTCAAGGTGTAGTACTAAACAAAGTTCTTAATAAATGACTGAGTTGTGGTGGCAGACCATGTTGGGTTGTCACATCCATCTGAATCCACAAACTCTCAGTCATCTTTATCAAAGGGTGGCCATAGGACAGACCCCAATGAGCCAGCAGACGTTTCTGGTAAAGCTTTGAAAAGTCACAGACCTAATTGGTAAGTACGTTTTGAACTCCACCTTCCATCCTGGAGTATGGAAATGGTACTGTGAAATAAAGTAGCCATTTCATGACAATGAAATCATCAACTATGAAGCAAAGGTTAGGAGAGTCATAGAGATTAGTTTCTTCTTGTGAATATGGACCTAGGAGTGGAATTGAAGGGTCATTTGGTAATTCCACGCTTGTAACTGATTGAGGAGTTTAAAGACTGATTTCTACAGCGGTGATGTCATTTTGTGTAACCTCTTCAAAAGTATGAAAATTTTTCACGTTCTTACCAACATCTATTCTTTTCTACTTAAGAGAATGTTCTCCACTTCCATCCATATTGCCACCCATGACAGGATTTCATTCTTTTTATGGCTGAATTGTGTGTGTATGTGTGTGTGTGTGTGTGTGTGTGTGTGTGTGTGTGTGTGTGAGAGAGAGAGAGAGAGAGAGAGAGAGAGAGAGAGAGAGAAATTTATTTATCCACTCATCCATTAATGGAAACTCTCATTGATTCCATATCTTGCCTTTGACCATTTTTAATTGGGTTGTCTTTTTATTATTATTTTTTTTTAGAGAGAGAGAGAGAGAGAGAATTTTTAATATTTATTTTTTAGTTTTCAGTGGACACAACATCTTTGTTTGTATGTGGTGCTGAGGATCGAACCCGGACCACATGCATGCCAGGTGACCTCGCTACCACTTGAGCCACATCCCCAGCCCATTATCTTTTTATTATTGAGTTGTAAAAAATATTCTTTTCACATTTTATAGGTTATCTTTATTTTCTTTATGGAGTCATTTATAGCACAAAGGTTTTAAATTTTAATAAAGTTCTATTTTTTTCTTTTGTTACTTATAATTTTAGTATTCAATCCAAGAAGTGTTTGCCTAATACAAGGTCATGAAGATTTACCCTTAAGTTTTCTTCTAAGAGTTTTGTAGTTTGAGCTCTTAAATTTAGGTCTATGATCCATTATGAATTTGGGTGTGTGTTTGTGTGTGTCTATGCACTTGTCACAGAACTGTTTGTTAAAAGCACTATTCTTTCTATATTGAGTAGTTTTGACACTGTGTACTTTCAACTTTATTGCATTGGTGGACATGTCTATCCTTACATGAGTACTACTGTGTCTTGATGGCCTTATAAGTTTTGAAGACAGGAAGTGGAAGTTCTCCAACTTTTAATAAAAGATTGTTTTGGCTCTTTTGGGTCCTTAGCTGTCCAGAGGAATTTTAGAATCAACTTGTTGGTTTCTGTAAAATGTCAGGTGAGATTGTGTTGAATCTGCAGATTAATTTGAGGACTATTGCCACTTGAACACTGTTGTCCAATTCATGAACATGGACTGTGTGTCTGGTAGGCTTTCTTTCTTGGTAATATTTTGTAGTTTTCAGTCTATGAACTTTGCATTTATTTTATTCAATTTTTTCCTGTTTTCCATTTACAATAGTATTTTAAAAATAAATTAATTTAATTTTTGCAATGTTCAAGTGTCTTAAAATACGATTTTATTATAAAATATATTTTATTAAAATAAAATTTCTTTTCTTGTATCCTGTAATCGTGCTGAACTCATTTATTAGTGCTAATATATTTTTTTAGTGAATTTCTTAGAATTTTCTGTAGATAAGAAAGATCGTGTCATCTATAAATAGAGGTAATTTTGCTTCTTCCTTTTCAAGTTATGTACTTTTTTTTTTTCTTTTGTTTTTGCCTAGTTGTCCTGGCCAGAACTTGTAGTACGATGTTGAGTAGAAGTGATATGAGCAGACATCTTTATCTTGTTCCTGATCTTAGGGGGAAAGTCATCATTTAATGTTAAGTACCATGTTATATGTAGGTTTCTTGTGTATATTCTTTATCAGGTTGAATATACTCTCTGTTCCTCTAGTTTGTTGAGTGCTCTTGTCATGAGCTGGTGTTGAATTTTGCCAAATGCTTTTTCTGGGTATATTGAAATGATATTTTTTTCCTTTATTCTAATAATGTGGTATATTACATTAATTGATTTTTAGATGTTAAACCACCTTGTGTTCCCGGGATTAATCCCACTTAGTCATGGTGGGTATTCCTTTCTGTATATTGATAGGTATGGCTTGCTGCTGTTTTGTTGAGGATTTTTGTGTTCATATTCATGCGTGATATTAGCTTGTATGTACTCTTCTTGATTTTTTTCTTGCAGTGGCTTTGTATGGTAGGTTAACCTTCCAGTAGGTTTAGTAGACACTAAATCCCTGTATTAAGATAGGGGCCTCATAAGAACCAAGGAGAACTTGGTAGAGAATTTTAAGAGGAGGCTGGAGTTCCATGACACATTCCCTCTTCTTCTTGTGCTTTTATTATATGTATGTTACAGCTATAAACAACACATTCTTACAATTACTACTTTAGCCCATTAAATCCCATCATCCAAGATGTGGGATATGTATAAAAACTTAAATTGAGCAGCAATTATACCACTTATGGTAACTTTTATAATAAATATTATTTTGAATTCTGTTTTAAGAAAAGTAATATATGAATGATTAAAGCATTTGAAAAGAACATTTTTTATACATGAAAAAATATAAAAGGATATATAAGCTCTAGATTATGATTAACAATGTATTTAAGGTACCTGTGTTAATTTTGTGAAATATTTGCAGAATTGAAAACTTAGGACTTAATAGGTTAACTGTATCTCCTTTAAAGAATTGGAGAGAATGTGTGTGTGTGTGTGTGTGTGTGTGTGTGTGTATACACATATATCATTACATATGTACACACATATATATTTACATTTATAGAGTTCATAATAAGTATTTTCTTATTCTTTGTGGTTCTCTTCATTTTTTACTATGGATTTGAATTACTGTCTGGTGTCATTTCCTTGTGAAGTAAGTTTATTTTTACCTGTCTGTCTGTTCTCTTATTATTGAATATATTATGTTTTTATGTTATAGGATCCAAAATAATAAATATATATATATATATATAATCAATTTTATTAGTGCATTTTAAATACAGAGTAATCAGCTTAATGCAGAATACTTGTACATGCAGTTGATATGCCGTGATCACATTCACCTCCCATTACCTTTCCTTTTATTTATATGTGTGTGTATACACATACCTATGTATATGTACATATATATAAGTGTTTAATAAAATTGCATTTTAAATCAGTTAAGAGAAGAAACAGAGAACATAGTCTTTTGCAGTTTCCTACATAGGTACTCTTACTGGCACTGTTTGTTGTTTTTCATGAAGTTGCATTACTGTCTGGTGTGACTTGATCTGAGCCTTTAGAGCCTCTTTAGTTGTTCTTGTAAGACATAAGCAGCAAATGATGACGGTTTTTGTTATCTGGGAATAATCAATTTCACCTTTATTGCAAAGTATGGCAAAGTATAGTTTTGCTGGATAGAAGATTCCTGGATGATGGTGTTCTGTCGTTAGCTCTTTGAACCTGTCACCCTACTACCTTCGGGCCTCGAGTGTTTCTAATGAGATGTGGATCTGCATCATTGTTTGATTTCCTTGTATTTGAGAAATGTTTTTTTCTTTGTTACCTTCAAGATTTGCCTTATTTTGGATTTAATGGATTCAGTGTGTGTAGGTGTGGACATCTTCAAATTTGTCCTAGAGTTGACTGAGCATCTTTGTGTATAAATTGTTCTCTCATCCCATTTGGAAAGTTTTTAGCCATAATTTATTTGAATATTGTTTCTTTTTTCTCTTGCCTCTCTTCTGGTAGTCCATTATGTGTATTATTACTCTTAATGGTGGCCTCCATTTTCCCCGAGTTTCTTTTTGATTGCTTTCTTCTCCTTTTCAAAATGGCATAATCTCTCTTAGTCTTCCTTCAGGTTTGCAGATTCTTTCTTCTGTCCCTTCCACAATTGAGCCCTTGTAGTAAATATTTTGTTTTGATCATTTTGTTTGAACTCCCACATTTCCATTTGGCTCTTTGTGGTGGTTGCTGTCTCTTAAAGACATTCTCCATTTTATTAATCATTATCATCTTACCTTCTTCTAATTCTTAAAGCTTGAATTCCTGTAGTTTTTAAAGACGTACTTGTAGTAGCTGTTTTGAAGTCTGTCTGCAGAGTTGCCTTCTGGGTCCCTTGGAAGCCATTTTTATTAAATTTACCACCTGTGTATTGGTCAAAACTTCCTGTTTCTTTGCATATCCTGTAATTTTATTGAGGAGAAGATCAGAAAACAAAGCATCTTCAGATACTGACCCTTCCTGTTGGGGGTTTTTGTTGTTGCTTGCCTGATCCTTTGCTTGTTTGGTGATTTGGCTGGAATACTTCTACAAAGTCTATTTCTCGTATAGTTTGTATTGTCTCATCGCCCTGCTAAGTTCTTTTCCCCTCACCCCTTTAAAAATGTTAGCCTTGCTGCTCAGGAGTTGCCTCTGAGTTACAGTAGGAATTGTTCAGTATTTGGTTAGAAGTTATGTTTAAGCCTCTGTGCTGGTGAGACTATTACCCTAGTTGATGGCTGTGTGTGAAGTTCGGGGAAGGATGCAGAAAGTTTGCTTTCATGTCTGCCCCATCCCTGGCTCTGATCTCCTGAATTGGTGAGGTTAGCGCATGCCCACAATTTTCTCAGTTCCCAGAGCTCACTGTGACCCTAAGAGGTCTCCTTTTGGGTTTCTTTCTCCCCAGTTCTTTCTATTAAACTTCTGGATGCTCTGATGATTTCATGTGTCATGCATAGTAAGCCTCCTCTAAAAATTCTCTACCAAGTTCTCCTTAGTTCTTACAAGATCCCTCCCTACCTTGGCCCAGGGATTTAGTGCCTGACCCTTCCTGCCAGAAGGTTAACTTTATCTTTTTCTTCCACCTGACTTAGAGTGTCCTTTCTGCCTCTTGTGTCTTGGAGATAGTTCTTGCCTTGAAGAATCATATATAATGAAAACCAGTGGAGTCCCTCAGTTTCAAGTGCCTTGAATCAGCTCTTCTCTTTGTTTGATTGCACTCATTGATATTTCATGGATGCTTTTGTTTGCTCCTCCTTGTCTTGAGCTCCCCGACACCTGTCATGCTCTTTGTGTGCTGCAGTCTTCTCAGACCTGTAATTGTCCTTAAATCTGTTTTAAGTCTCAAGTCATTTTAAGTTTTCTGAGGACTTTTGAGGTCTTACATTCAGAATGAATTCCCCCAGTGTCCTTCATACCTCAGTCCATCTTCTGTCCTTTTTCTTCCCACCTTGCTCACTGCTGAGCATTGACCTTCTTCTCATTCCACACCACCAGAGAAACATGGCTGCCTGTGTGACCGGCGTTCAGTGAAGGGTTCAGGGTCAAGGTGGGGGATGATGGCATTGCACAGTGGGGAACTGTTGGGATTAGATGCTAACGCTCCCTCCTAACAACTGTTCCTTCATCACCTGAGAATTTCTCAATGGTGGTTTTTATCCTTAAGCCCAGTCACATTGCTGGCTTGCTTCTGTTCTTTGTCTCTTTTTCTTCATTTCTTTTTTTTTTAAGAGAGAGAGAGAGAGAGAGAGAGAGAGAATTTTTAATATTTATTTTTTAGTTCTCGGCGGACACAACATCTTTGTTGGTATGTGGTGCTGAGGATCGAACCCGGGCCGCACGCATGCCAGGCGAGCGCGCTACCGCTTGATCTACATCCCCAGCCCCTTTCTTAATTTCTTTGTCTTATTTTTTTTCTTTTCTTCATTCTGAGGTCTCCTAATCCTTTATCTCCTCCTGCCCACTTTTCCCCCCCTTCTTGAGTGTTGATTTTTTTTTTATTGTGGTAAAATATACATAACATAAAATTTGCCATTTTTTTTTGCACAGTTTTTTGGTAGGAAGGGCATCCACAGGGTTATGCAGCTATTATGTATCCATTTTTAGGACCCAGTTTTCTACTATCCCAAACAGAAACTCTGTATCACTAAATGATAACTTTACATTTACCCTTAGTCCTGCACTTCTGCTGACTGCTGTTGTGTTTTCTATCCCTAGAAATTTGCCTCTTCAAGGTATCTCATTTAAGTGGATTCACTCAGTGTTGATCCTCCATGTGTTTGGATGTTTCCGATAGCACATTTATTTAAAAAAAAGATTTATCCATGTTGTAGCATATGTACAGTTGTGTTCCATATTTGAGGCTAACTGTGTTCTGCTATACGCAGTATTACTTTTGGTGTATTTGTTGTTGGATATTTGGTTTTTCCCACTTTTTGACTATCGCAAATGATGTTGTTGTGAATATACAGCATCTGGTTGAGTCCCTGCTTTCAGTCACTTTGGGTGTATACCTAGAGGTGGAGATACTGCATCCCATGGCCATTCTATGCTAACTTTCAGAAGAACCGTTTTCCATGGTGGCTGTGCAAATTTATACCTCACTAGCAATGCACCTGGGTTCCAGTCTGTTTATATCCTCACCAACTTTCTGTTCTTTGATAATAGCCATGCTAATGAATACAAAGGTATGGCCCACTTGAAATTATCCCTCCCTTTACTCCTTCCAGGCAATGAATGAAGAGTCCTTTTACTTTATTATGTAGAATGAATTCTCAGAGAATATGGAGAAGCACTGTATTCTAAATAATCGACTTTTAATTAGGAAATAATTCTAGACTGAAGTCTATAAAGGCTCATAAGCGCCCATGTTTTAGAATCAGATTTATCAGGGCTTCTTCTTTTTATCATATTTGTTTCATATATTATCACTCAATAAACAGAAGATGTTAACTTTGTCATTTATCACAACATTTGTTTCATATTTTCTCTTTTATAGTTGGCTTTGCCTTGGTGGGCTTCCTAGCTCATCAGTGGTTACCTTTCTATAAGCTGAGTGAGACCTTTGGCATGTAGATTCTCCACCAGGTCCAGAGCAAGTTCCCCACTGATCCATTTATTGATTTAAAATTCCTATTCTATTTTCCTATTTGTATCCACAGACACTTTCACATTCAGAATGAAACTTTTCTTTACATGTTGGCAGACCCATTTGTAATTACCTTTCCATAGTTTCCCAGTTGCTTTCAAAAATTATCGTTATTACAGACTTCTAAGGGGTATGCCTTTGGAGCTGTGTGTGCGTGTGAGAGGGAGGGAGGATGGGGGAACTGAGGTTTGGAAAAGGATAGAGGAAACACATTAGCAGGTGGAAAAGGTCAGCATGGAAAGAGAATCATGGGAATGTGATCCTTTTGAGATGTGTCCCTCAATTTTCTTGAGTTCCAGGAAATCTAAAGAATTCCTGCGAGATGGCATTTACTTACAACAGAAAAAGTTCTAATACTTTGGAGATGTTTGAAACCACAGAGAAAGAGTAGCAACAGGGTTCACGGGTTCACAGGTTTTGAGAGAATTGCCATGTCTAAGTGTAAAGTTAATGCCAAAATTCTAGTAAGATAATTATGATTGAAGTACTAAAATATACATTAAACCTTTTTCTTAATCTAAGGAAATTAACAATTGTTTATATTTAATGCTTGGTGGTTTAAATATCTTACATTCATCCTTTAATTTGATTATTTCAGTAACCCTGAAAAATATATATATTTTTTTCTGAGTCCCATTTTGTAGATTGAAAGGAGAACAAAAACAAACAAGAAACCCAAAACAGAGGGTCCTACTTGTTGTTGACCAGTTGCTTTGTGCTGGCCACTGGACAAAATTTCTCATTTACTTAGCCATCATAGAAATAAATATTATTATTATTGCCATTTTATAGCTGAGAAGTCTGAGGTCACAGGTACTAATTGAACAGGCCAAGGTTACACTGAGTAAACCAGAATAGCAGCTCCATTCCAATTCTCTTTGAAGTTTCACTTTTAGAAATTCTTAATCTTGGGCTGGGACATAGCTCAGTTGGTAGAGTGCTTGCCTTACATGCAAAGACCCTGGCTTCAATCCCCAGCACCCAATGGGGAAAAAAAAAAATCTTAATCTGAAACAATAGCCTGAAGTGGTTGTTTAAACTTAATTAAAATTAAAAAGTCTTTTCCTTCACCACACCACCACATTTTAGTAGCTCAGGAGCCAATGTGACTGCCAGATAGAAATGCTGCACAGCACCACTGTCCTATGAACAGGGCTTCTTGGGAAGCCTGTGGGAAATGTCTAAGACCTTTGCCACACACACTTAAGCGAAAGGAAAAGGTGGCATCAAAAAGGGAGGAAGCAATACCAATGACTTTATTGCTTGTTTTGTTTATGTAGGGTGCAAAGCAAATTATTTATTGAGTATGCATACAGCAGGGAAGGAGAAGACACACTCCTCTCAACATATGGGAAGTAGCAGAAGGAGGCGGTGGGGAGGTTGCCTTGGTAATCGTGGTAGTGAGTGGGTAGGTGTGCAAGTATCCACAGGATGCCTATTTCTGTTGCAGGTGCTTGAGGTACATATTAAAAACAGACACGGTCTAGTGCATGGTTTGTGGATCCTCTGATTTCTCAGAACTCCCAGAAAAGCTGACAAAGTATTGTCTCATGCACCGCACAGGACCCATGCAGACAAAAACCATTCACTCCGTCAACAGTCACACAGAATACTGGCTGTTATTTTCTTCCTCAACAAATGTGGGAGATAGATTGCCTCAGGCAAAATAGTATTTTACACATGGTTTCCCAAAAGCCCTGTGCATATTTAGAGCTCTTCTCAAAATGTTTGCATTTGTTCTTCCAAAAAGAAATTTGCATGACATTTTAGAATTGCATTCTGTCTAGAAAGCAAATCCTGGCTTTTCATATTTAAATTCAAAGCTTTCTGATGTAAAATGTGCCAGGAAAATGTATGTTCCAAATTAGGTTTTTCTTAGAGGCAGCAGACTTTTTTTTTTTTTTTTGGCCATTAAAATAATTTTAGGGAAAAATTCCTAACATCATGTTATCCCTCTTTATTGGTTGAGAAAATCATTGATGGTGACAGAAAGATCTGTTTAGACTTCAACTCTGAGAAGATTGAGCCTGAATTCCATTTTGATGGGACTGCCCAGAGACACAAGCCTGTGCTGTTATTGGCTAGTCACATGATGTCACAGTTGGTCTATGTAAAAGCCACTTAGAGAATATTTGACGGCAGTAGCAAAACAAGCAAAAACAAGAGAAAACAAAATAAAAATAAAACAACAATTGTGATCTTTAAGTGGTTGATAAACATGAATGGCAGAGATTAGTGAATTACTGAGATTGAATGGAGAAATTCTCCCAATAAAATCCTTAAAACACACCCTCCAAAGTGACTTCACTGGACATCATCATAGAGGAACCCAATAGCCTTGAACACTTTACTTATTCTTGGTTTGAAACATTGCTATTTGTGAGAGGAAACATACCCTCAGCAGTATCCTCTTTGAGTGAATATGAAAGTTTTAATGTTAGCTGTGCATAGTTTTCAGCAAATGCAAATAAATATCCAATTGGAATTGGGTTTAGGAAGTCTAGTTAATATGCAGGGTGAAATCAGCTTTCTTTGATATTGCACTCGACATGAGTGACTTAGCAATCATAACTATTTCTACTTGAAAAGGTTAGGATTCCTTTTGCTAGGAGGCTGAAGGTCAAGGAGAAGGTATTTTGCTTAGCCTTCAACATTGAGATGGGCTAATTAACCATCCAGGACAAACAGTTGTATCTCTGGCTGAAGAATTCCAGAAGAGGAGCCTTGCTCAATAAGGAGTATCAAGCTTACATTAAGTCTTGCTGCGTGATTCTTGACGTTTTTCCATTTTTGAGATACGTTGCTCATCATTCGCTTAAGGACTGTGGCAAAGTAAATAAAGTTTTTTGATGTCCCCCACTCCCGCATACCCTCCACCTACCATGACGACTCTAACATAGCTAGACTCGAGCTCAGTTCCAGTCTAGCATCACATCAATATAAACAGCTATGGGTGGGACTAGAGTCAGGGGTAGGGTTGCTTGGTGTGATACATAGTTGCAGAAATATCTCTGCCAACTTGTAGCCATGCCCCTACATGAACCACTATGATGTCACAGGAAATGGGACAGAAGCAGAGGCTGGACGGGTGCTTGTATAGTTAAGCTTTTCCCTGTTGATCTTTGGACCCTGCAGCTATGCCATAAAGAAGCCTGGGCTAGAGGGAGAGAGACCACAAGGAGCTGGGACCCCAAGCTGACAGCCCCCAGACATGTGAGTGAGGCCATTCAGCCTCAGCCAGTTCACCCGCTGACCTCCATGATCAGCCAAGCTGGCCCACTGTAGCTTTGCCTTCTGTTGGCCGGCAGAACACCAAGGATCACCCTTATCGTTGTTGATCTCTTTTGTTTCTTGTTACTTAATTTCTGCTTTCATCTGTATTCTTTCCCTCCATTCCTTCTGGCTGCTCGCCCCCCCCCTTTCTTCTTAAATTAGATGCTTATATTATTAATTATTAATCTTCTAATAAAATCAGGAAACCTTGCTTTACAGGTACAATTAAGAAGGTTTAGTGGCTGTTGCTTGTGGGGAGCAGGAGGCATCACAAGCAGTTCAAGAATTTTGCAATGCATTTAGATGAGATTTTTCTTTGCTCTAAAATCCCAGGTAGGTTAATTTTATATGTATCAGTTTAGGTTTAACGGAGCTCATATAAATTACCAAATGGTATTTTGGGTGGTAGATGGTTTTCTGGTGTTTCTAACATGAGCATAATGACCTAATGGCACTTTTTGAGACTTAAATGAGATAACATGTGTCAAGCATTTGACGTCCATACTATATGTTATTTATTATAATAGTTCTTAGGCAGACCTCATTCATACCCCAGCATGGAAACTTGCATTGAAGGCCACAGTTAACCTGGCAGGGCCTCCCATTGTATTGGGGAACCAGACGCTGTGTTCTGAGGTCACTGAAATATGTCTCTAACTTATCTTGGGCTTGCCAAACTCGATTGCTTTTGATTTATTACTTTGTTTGTATTTTATATGTAAACCATGTCCTCCTCATATTCATTAGATCTTGTCCCTTGATATCACGGTTCAGTGGTTCATCATGGTCTCTCTGTGTTCTGAATATGAAGAGACAGAGGTACTGAGGGGTCTGCAGAGTCGGTAATGACATTGAAATAACACATCTGTATTCTGCATTATGGTTGAAGCATCTGAACACTTGATTTCTCCTGAAAATTTACCAAATCATTTAAAACATGAAATTAATGATTTAAAAAACCCGATTTTTTTGTGACCTGTCTTACTCAGGGTAAGTTTTCACCATTTCTAGTATCCTGGCCAAGGCTGGGTGTCTCTGGGGCCCATGTAAGCTGTTGATCCAGATCCTCAATGTATGTGGCACCTGTGGCTTTGTCCCAGAGCAGCTTTCCTGGTTCTTTGTTCTTGAATTTCACTTCCTTCCAGCAGAGAGTTACTCTTCTTTCTGTAGTTAGAAACGATTTCCCTTTTGGACTCTCTCGGTCATTGAAATTCTTTATTTTGGCACAGTGCACAAGCATGAGGTCTTATTTTTGGATCTATCTTAATTCTCATGGAATGTGTGCCTCACTTCAGGCCCCAGGACTGCAACAGTAAATGGGATAGTTCTGGGTGCCCTAATGCTGACGAGAGTGAGCAGGCCAGGGGAGAGCCACCACCCACTTTGCAGCACTGAAGCAAAGCGACAGTTGTGCAGGAGGAGACAAACCCGTGTGATTGTCTTGAAAGTGTGGGTGCTGTACATAGCACGGACTACGTTATTTAAATCTTGCAGAGAGTAAAATACCTGTACATTCCACATTCAGTGATGTCATCTAATAATTGATAGCTCAAAGAAAGCATCTCTTCTCTCCTCCTGCTCGGCAGCAGAATTGTAGCTTAGTTTGTCAGTTCTTTATTCAGCACAGAGAAGGTGGTTAGAGGGACACTTCTACTAAGTAGCACACATGGGTACATGCCACTTTTGGTGCGTGGACTTTGTGGATTAAGAAGACACCTTTGCCTAGAGTAGAATCTTTCTTCTGGCAGAACAAAGTAGAAATGAAGAGATACTCAGCAATTTATGTTATATTTTAGGTTGAAGGACAGCAAACAAACAATCTTTAAAAAGGGATACCAAACACTCCTACTAAACATTTCTGTGTCCAGATATGGCCCCTTGCCATTTCAGACTTGTGGGGCCCGGAATGAAGTTTCTTTTTCCTGGTTTTGCAAATTTCTTCACCGTTTTGCTGCTCCCTTGATAGAGATTATAAATCGTCTTCAGTAAGGTGGCCGATTCCATTCCATTTCTTAAAATATGTGAGTTTTATACTTTACCACTTAAAAGTGCTCTGCCTCTCACTGACACAAAGCATTTTGAGTTGAATGAGAACCACTAAGAATTCTGTTTGTTAACAGAGAAGATGGTGTTGAATCATAACAAGAGCTGCCGCCCCTCCAGTAAATTGAGATTGCACAGTTAGCTTTCAGCCTTAGGTCCCCAAATTACAAGAAGCTTATTCTCTAAGTGCTTTAAGGAAAAACTGTGATTACAGTTTCTTTCATGGCTGTCTTGACTTAGACCCTGAATTCTCTTTTCTTTCTTGATTTTTGAGATGGAGTCTTACTATATTGCCCAGACTGGCCTTGAACTCCTGGGCCTAAGTGATCCTCCTGCCTCAGCCTTCCAAATAGTGGCAGGCGCCTGTTAATACCTGAAATCCCTTAAAGGCACCTTCCTGATTGGAGTGGAGGAGGAAAATTCCATCTGGTTGGTTCTGTGCAGGATTTGGGAGTGGTGCTGATGGGGAGGGGCCGCTGGGAGTGGAGATTCTTACAGTTGGAAGAAATAACTACTTAAAGCAAATGCTAATGATTTAAAATGTTATTCCTTCTGTGCTTTTAGAAAAAAAAAATAAAATTAAAGTAATAAAGGCTCACAGCCTGGACCTCATCCTCAGTCACTCTGCTGGAATTCCCAGGAGGGTCTCAGTTCCCCTCTCCTCCCTTTAAAAATGGTGGACCTGGAACCACTTATAGAGGAGGTTTAATAAGAGGTAAATGTGTTTTATATTTTGTATCTTGTTAAGTGAAAAAAGATGGATTCTCGCAAGTAGTCTCTTGGTGCAGATTTGAGTGGTCTGTGCATGAAAACGTGGGGATGCTTGGCCAGCTCGCATCCTTGTTGTGGTCCCCCATGGCTACTTAAAGTCTGCCCTCCCATGCCACCATCCTCCCCACCACAGAGCCAGCAGAGACGCAATTGCTTCATTTGTAGAACGGATCTGCAGATCCAGGAAACTTGTTTCTGTCTGATTTGCTGATAATTTACTCCTCATTTGATTTGGGGTGGGGGAGAGGAGAAGAAGGATGAAAGGAAAAAAAAAAAACCAGCTGCTCTGAGCTCACATAGTCAGACTGCATGGAAAAAGGGATTGCTGTGCAGGTCAGAGAAAATCAGGATTGAGAGCAGCTGAAATAATTCATAAAGATTTATGCAAAGGTTGCACGTTTATTAGAGGAAATGCTGGGAAAGCCATGCACCTGTGACAAAGTGACCCCCCCCATATAAAAAAGATCTTCATCTAAAGGAGCTCATTGGAAGCTGGGTCAGAGAGAATGACTTAAAAAATACATTTTATCTTAGATATATAATTTTACAATGAGACATGTTCCCTTTCTGGTAATTTTTTTTTTTATGACCTTTGGGTGCCAGATAGCGCCATTCCTGCTGTCTGCTTTCACTACTCGGCGTTAAAGAAGCCCATTATATCTGTCTTTGATCCGGAGATCGGGATTGCTAAAACTGATGGCCACAATTAAAGACAGTCCTGTTGAAAACCTGACCTCTGTCTGCTCTCAACTGCATGTAAACTTTTCAATATGGATGTAATTTGGTATTAAATTACCCATGCTTTATTGCTTTTTAGTACAGCCCTGTCTGTTGCCTTTTAAAGATAAAGGTAACATAAAAGAAAAATTGTGGTGTGTCTGCATAATTATGTAATTATAAACTTGTTTTCCTACATTCAGAAAACCCTTTGTGTGTGTGTGCATCTATTGAAAAGTAATAGGCTGGTAGGATTGGAAAAACAGCCTTTATATTTTTTTCCTCCTGATCTGTTCAACTTAGACATCCACTGTACAACATAGGTCAGTGTATTTAACTATTCTAATCTTGGCTTTCAGAGGGTGTTCTTGGTTTGTAATGGGGGTAGCTTTGTAAAAGATTCTCTGCTGTTGCTTTAGAATTGGTCCAGCCAAAATAGAGTACTAAGTACTGGGTACTAAGACAAAAACCTACCTGTTCTTTCAAAGCTTGGGGCCATCATGGTCATAGCCCTGGTCTGGAATCAGCCCATAGTGAGGATTATGTAAACCTCACTAGGCTTGAAATTAAAAACGACAGCTGTGATTTTCACTTCTAACATTCTTCTTTTTGATGGGGGGAACCAAAGCAAGCAGGGGAGACAGAAGCCAATTCCCTTTGACATTACAGAGCTGCCTGCCTGTACCTCTCAGGCCCACTAGCCGCTGCTGTTATTGCAGACTTGAAGAGCATAAGCTATCATTAGAGTCTGATACAGGTTTCTAGAATGGCATTTGGTGGTGAATAGAGACGGAATATCTGTTTAGAGGGAGAGCTGAAATCACAATCCCATCATAAACATGGAGGGAGAAACACTCTCAGGTCTGTGGAAATGGGTAATAATTCTGCTTGTAAATGGAAATTTTTGAGCTTGCGTCCTCCTCTTGTTAAATGTTCCATGGCGAGATTTTCTAGTAGAGCCACATAAAAAGCCACACAGATAAAAAGTGATAACAAAACAATCCACAGCATGCAGAAGAGACTGTTGTAGATACCTTAAGACATAAGGAAGGGAAGATTTCAAGTCAGGGGCAAAGTGTCTGCAGAATGAAGTTCATTCCACCTCACCTTCCTCACCAGAACCAGTGTTGAATTGTATGTCTGATGTTCTGTTCCCTGAGCTGCTCCTCAGAGCACACTGAAGGACTGCAGCCTGACCCATGAAAACATATGCATTGCACATTTTATTGGCTGTCATGCAAAGACGTGATTTCAGAATATCAAGGAAAATTTGAAAATAGATTCCATGATAAATTTAACATCCCCCCCCCCCCCGCAGCATAGCTTGCTTTAGGAACTCAAAGCAAAAGAAGGCTCAGCCTGACTCATCTTTTGTGAGCTACTGTTTGAACAGGGTTCATCCTTTTGCACTCATTCCTGTACCAAGGGGAAGCTCTGAGATTGCTAGAGGCAGTGGTAAGATGGCTGAGGCATTGGGAACAGTGGGGAATCACAGATTGGATTTGGGGCTAGGTCTGAGCTCTCCATGATAGACCCATTTGGTTATTGGTATTTCAGTTAATTAAAAGTATGTTATGTTAAACTTTGAATTTCTCAGTGATACCCTGCATTCCTGCATTAGCTTTTTTTTTTTTTTTTTTTTTTTTTTTGGTCACTGTAACAAATACCTTATCATCAACCTATATAAACCTATATAAAGGAAAGATTTATTTTGACTCACAGTTTAGAAGATTTCAGTCCATGACCAATTGGCCAGTTGCTTTGGGCCTTTTGGGGAGGCACAGTGCATCATGGTGGGAACACATGGCAGAGGAAGCTATCCATCCCAAGATGGAAAAGTGAGAGAGGAAGAGACTAGGGTCCTAGAATCTCTTTCAATGGCACACCCCAGTGACCTCAGACTTTTCACTAGGTTCACCTCTTAGAGGTCTCACTACTTCCTAATAGTGCCATAGGCCGGGGACCAGGCCTTTTAACATGTATGGGCTTTGGGGGAGCATTCAAGATCTAAACTGCAGTAGTCCCCAGGTTCTCAGTAGCCACACAGGGCTAGTGGCTGCCATCTTGAATAATGCAGAGAACTTTTCTATAGTTGGAGAAAATTCTATTGTACATCATTGAGCTAGTTAGTAGAACCTCAACTCCACTCTCACCTTGACCAAGTCATTGCACTTAATTGTAACCATCTGTAAAATGGAAATAGTAATATGCCTTTTTCCTAGGGTGATTGTTGGGAAGATGAAATGAGGTACATTTGGAGCACTTAATAGGATAGCTAGAATGTTGCTGTCCAGTGTAACTTTCTGTAGTGATACAAATATTCTAGATTTCCATTGTCCAGTTTGATCAACACTAGCCCCATGTGGTTATTGAGCACTTACCCTGAGGTTTCTGTGATGGAGAAATTGAAGTTATAATTTTGTTCATTTTAAATTAATTGAGAATAAAATTTAAATATACACATGGGGCTAGTGACTGCTCTGCTGGAAAGTGCTTTCTTAGAATATGATACTTGCTTGATAGACATTAGTTTTTATTTCTATTGGCTTTTCCACCGACTTAAAAAAAAACAGTGGTCTGTTTTGAGATTTAAATGAGAGAATGTTCACTAAAGTACTCAATAAATAAGCATTAAATAAATATTATTTAGCACATTTTGTTACTAAATACTAAAAATAAATACGAGGTTTATAGACACAAAAAAGTTATGAATAGGAATCACATGGTGTTACGAAATAATAAAGGACTAAATAATATAGTTGTCATCTCTTCAAATGCTTCAGTAGATTGGAATTCCAAGAAAGTTAAAAAGTATAAGTTAATTCAAAGTTCTTGTGAAAAGATTGCTTTTCTTTTGTCCCTTTAAGTTTGTGTTACCATTCATACCAAGATGAAATTCTTACATTTTACAAAAGGTGATTGGATGAGTTGAGGGACTTTCTTCTATTGAGTGATTTAATCTGGCCCTGTTCTTGTTAATTTTTGCAGTGTCTCCGGTTTGGGGCTGGGTGGGTGGGAAGAAGCCTCTCTTTTGAAGGGCCGCTGCTTGAATTGTGCAATGGAAGAAGAGTCTTCATGATGCTAAAGTGAAGGGTGTTAGCCAGATCTACAAAGCAAGGGGACCTGATTTTGATTTCCTTTCTTGCAGAACTAGTTGAAGGCAGTATCTCCAAAATTCGAGGTGGTGTTTGTCCATTCCCTTGTGTTGTTTTGTGGGAGTTTATTCTTCATCCCGACTAAATCATGAGCTTCGTGAAACAGAGCTCAGGGATTTTACTCGCCCCGCATCTAGTGCAACCCTAGTATGTGGGTATTCTGAAAACACTTGTTGACTTATTGATTTTTGTCTATTGCCTTTTTTTTAAAATAAAGTAAAATTTTATCATGCAGTTGTGGCACAGTGAAAACACATAGGCCCTCTGTGGCCATGAATAATGATTCTGCGTATTTGTATGCTCCCTAAACACTGGTGATTTTGCTATTATAGCCAAGGACTCCCAACAGTTGCAAAACCTTGATTTTAGAAAAATCAGATTGCTCAGGATTGTCAGCATCACCTATGACCGCTCTTTACAGATCATTACTTATTTTATCAGGATACTTTTTAATCTTCGGAAAAATAACCCAGTTTTATCCTGAAACATTTGGTAAACATTATAGTGTCTATGTAAGGAAATCCTTATCAATTAAAATTGCGTAGATGAGTGGCTGCAATTGGGGGAACTTTAACAATCCAGTTCTGCAAAAAGATCTGAGAATAATTTAGCTCTTTATATTCAAATATTCCATCAAATACTGTGATCTGTATCCAGTTTAGTAGTTTTTTGCTTAACACACCCCCCCCCCCCGGCCAAAAAAAACCCCTTAAACATTAAAGAAAAGCCAATTCTAAGGGAAATATGCCTGCTCATATAGACTTGGACTTGGAAGTAGAATTTTAGAGTTGAAAGGGACCTTGGAGTTCAAATGGTCTGGTACTACTGAGGTTAGTTAACTGACTCATGATTACACGCAGCCAAGATCAGGTTCAATTCAACTCTGAAGGGCCCACTTGACTCGCCAGTGTGGACGCAAGTCATAATTCACTTAAATAAAAATGCATCATGAGCTCAGTGCTAGTTTAACCCCAGTTATTACAATGGTGCTACCTTGTGGGCCCTCTGCTATGTTTTTATTAATCCCTAACTCCTCATTGAGATTACTTTATTTAAATGTCATCACCCAGCTCTAAAATATGCTTTCAAAATAACCGTGGTGGCCATGGGATACAAAGTATTGGGGGCGGGGGGGAAAAGAAAGGATCCCGTGGAAGCCAACTTCTGTTTGATATGTAGACATGCTTCAGTGCTCTGGGGCCCTGGTGCTGGTACTGAGTCAGCTTTACAGCCAGCCTGGACATCCCAGCTGTGCACGGCATTCAGAGGGGGACTGCCAGCACCACTGGCAGGTTGTGCCTTGGAAGCATCTGGGTCATTGGTGGAGTAGGATCAGAGAAAAGGTATAAAAAGTGAGCTGAAGCAAAGGGGTCTATAAACTAAAGTCTTATGATGCAAGGTGGGGTAGGGGAGGCTCCTGGCATTAGACAGAGAGAAGATCAGAGTGAGTTAATAAGTTTGGGGTGCTGGCGACTGAAACCAGATCACTGGTGCCTGTCAGCTGGAGAGGGGCGTTATCCCAGGTGGATGGCGACCTGGTCAGCTCGATTACAGCGTGTGCCTGAGTATTCATTTCTCTGCACTCCTGTTCAGTTTTTTCAATCCTTTGTCAAAAGACAGTGAAGGGTTGGCCTTTTCTCCCCCATGCTGCTCTGGGTAAAGGCAGACACTGATGGTGCCAGCCTTAATTCCCCAAAGAAAAGGAGATCCAGATTTATGTGAATACCTTTAGTTCTGAAACGAGAAAAGATGAAACAGGTTGCATTCATGTATTCATGAAGCAGGCAGTGTGTGTATTGGCGAATTCTGTACAAATTCACTTATTGTTCCAGCCCTCTTATTTCTGAAGACCCTGTGCTCATTTTCCCCTCAATAACATAAAAGCGGTTTTAGCACAAGTGAATGTTCAAACTTAAAACTAGGTACCCACAGTTCAAAAAAAAAAAAATGCCCTCTGCGTGTGTGTTTGTGTGCAACAAGTTGATTAAAAGATCAGTGTGATTCCACTGGGAACAAAAGTTTCTTTCGCCTTTATGAGATTTTTCTATCAGTGAAACGAAAGGCCCTCTTCCAGCTAGGAGAATTGTGATCACAGGTCAACATTTTGACATCTTGATAAAGATGGTGAGTTGGGACGAGCTGCCAATTTTCCTTTCTTGATTTGTGTTGCTTGTCTTGCTTTTCCATGGGTAGCTGTTGTGTCTTTGATAGCTGGAATGACAACTTTTAGGGGGACTGCAGGAAAACTGGGTCCAGGGTCTCAGATGGCAATCCTCAGATGTTTGTGTGTCTACAGATCACCCAGGGGACTTGTTAAAAAGAAGCAGAATGCGATACAGTGGGTCTGCAAGGCAACCTGGGACCCCGTTCTTTATAGAAATCCCCCAGGGGATTCTGATCGGCCGCCATACCTGGAAGGATATTGGTCTAGGACAAAGGTGGACAAATTACTGCTCAGGAGCCAATTAGTGTAGCCCATTGCCTTTTTTTGTGAATAAAGTTTTATTCAAACAGCTGTACCCCATTTGTTTTTGTATCATCTATGGCTACTTTTGCACTAGTGTACATAAGTGCATGGTCAATAAGTATATGGTAGATACATATATGACCGGTTGTCATAGGGACCATATGGTCCACAGAGACTAAAATATTGGTGATCTGGCTATACTTAGATGTAAATATAAACATTTATATATATACATGCTATTTTGAATGCCCTAGTGTTAGTTTGACCATATAAAATCTATGTATAAGGTGGATGATTTGATCTGAGGTTAGAAGCTGGGTGTAGTGTGTGCCTTGATAATGTACAGGGCGTGCTGTTCATATACAAGTAAGTATTGTCACTTCGTGGTTACACAGTGATCCCAAACCAGTTCTATTACCTGTAAGACTTGTGACACAACTTGTGACTGATGTGTTATATAAGTTCTTACAGCCTCAGTTTCCTAGTCTTTGAGAAGGGGAGGATAGAGGACCTTAGGGTTGTGCAGACTCTAGAGGGGGTAATGCAATGAAGTGCTCAGTGTTGACTGGGGCACATGTCAAACACTCAGTGAATGCTGGCTCTTAGTATAGTGGACATCCTCATAGGTATCGTGGCTACTAATCTGTAGGATATTGAGGTCAACAGAGGGTGCTACCTTGCCTGTCTCAGTCCCCTGAGATGACAGTGTTCAGGACTCTGGATGGCCCACACCCTGAGTCTGTTGATTCTGAACCAGGCTTTTTTGGAGGCATGATCTTCTCTTATTAAATGTCATTTCCAATTTTCTCCTTGAATACACAATTTCAAGGAGGTGCCTGTACCTTTGGAAGTGGTTATTCCAGTCTCCTTTGAAAAATATTACTAATCGTAGCCATGAAACCCCATTCCCCTTCAAAAGTTCCATCAAACAACAGAGCCAGTGTGTGGTAAATTAAGATAAGGACTGCGGGGAACCTGTGTGCCTTGTTACGCTTTCTTCAATCTGCAGTGAATCACTGATGGTGGGTGTGATACAAATGTATATTTTTATGCAATTGTGAAAAGATTTGCCCATAATCTAATGGCTATTTTCTCGCTGTTCTGTTTATTAACCATAGGCTAAGTGGTTAACAAAGAGAAAAAAAAAAAGAAACATAAAAGGAAAAAAACAAAACTTCCAAACACAGATGCAGGTTGAACACTGTCTTTGGCCTATTTAGAAAATAGGCTGAATTTTTCCTTGAAGGAGGAAAGACCAAAAAGTCATGATCACCACCACCATCACCATGAATTTCTGCTGTACTTAGGGCAGAACACCCTTCTCTGTGTTTAAATTCAGTGATTCTTAGTAATGACTTTTTCTCCCCACTGGAGACATTTTCCCCCCCACAACTGGGTGGATGTTGGGGTGTCGGAGAATGTGGATGCTGTCCTGTGGGTAGAGGCCAGGAATGCTCAAGGTCCTGCAGTGCAGTGGATGGCACCTGTTTTTCCCTCAAAGATGATGATCTGGTCCCAAATGCCAATCCAACTACTATTGAGAAACCTCGACGCCCGGGGAGAGAACTCTAAGTTGTCTAGTTGCTGGACCAGCTCCTGGTTCAGGTGATTATTAATTTTAACCCATTTCTTCCCTTAAAACCACCTCAAAAATCCATATTACTTCTTTGTGGCCTTGCTGCCCATGGTTGCAGAATTACCCACAGAAAGTATGCTTCCTGATTAAAAGCAGTATATAAAAATAAACATATTTGCCTGTTGAGAATTATGACAGAAGGAATGATTTCATCAGGACATGGTTCATAGATTTTAGAGGTGACTGAGTTTTTTCTTCATGGTCATCTAGTCTAGCGTGCTGTTGTAATTCACAATGATTTTGAGTTGCTTATATCCTAACATTTATTTTGAATTTTAATCACTGCATATTTAACTTAATAAATTAAAATTCTTAAAAATAGAGAAATTTTAAAGTCAACTAATTAAAAACTCTGCATTGGTTAAGATTAAAAAGACCACATTAATAGTATGTAATAAACACTAATCAGAAAAATATAATTGGCTGTAAAACTTTTTCCTAAAGATTAGTTTTAGTAAACCTATTTAACTTTTTAAGTATTTTAAGAAGAAATACTAGGTGGCACTTCAGTGACTATAGGGTATGATAAAGTCATTAAGGTGATTTTAAAATTTCTGAATTTGGGCAGGGCTTTATGGGGACAGCTCTGAGGAGGATCAGTTGGATTGACTTCAGGTCTAGACTAGAATACTTGTCAATTTTGCTCACTCACCTGTATGGTAGCTGACACTGGTGTTAGTAGGCACCTTAGCAGAGTTGTGGCCAGGATATCTACACATGGCCTTTTCATGTGGTGTTTGTCTTCCTTACAACATGGTGGCCAGATCCCAAGCGTGAGTTTCTAAGTTAGGAATATGACGTTTTGGTAATTTAGTCTTAGGTGTCATGCAGCATCACTACCTCCATAGTCACAGAAGGTGAAGATGTGGGCCCTGCTTCTAGGGGGTATCAATGTCACATTGTAAGTATAATATGTGGGATGAGAAGTACAGTCTGCCATTGACACCATTATATATGTTTGATTTTTACAACCATCTTGTGTGAATCCTTGTCTGACCCTTCCCACTTTATTTCCCGTATGATGTGACTAGAGTTCAGATGGCTTAAGTGGCATGCCCATTGTCACATAGCTAGATTGTGGTTGTGGTGCAGAGAAGGTTTTCTTCACCTTGACAAGTTCACTAGGGCCTTTCTCACATTTGCTTTCTTTCCCTCATCAGGACAATTGCTTTCCCTCCTCCTGGGACTGTCATTGAGCAGTTCCAGAAAGGGCTAAGGTACCCCTAGAAACAAAAACCCCTGAAATCCTTAGACAGGTTAATGAGAAGCTATTTCCTATTTTTGGCTCAGTCAATCAGCTTACTTTCTTTTGGGTGCTAAGACTGGAAGGTCATAGTTATTTTCCTGGTCAGCCTCATAAGGACATAATTACATTGACCTTATTTCCTTTAAAGTGTCTGAAAGTTTTAAATTATTAAATATCTCATATGTATAAAACAAAAAATACTCATTATTGGCTTTAACAGATCTTCTCTCTATATATATTTTTAAATAGGACATAACAGACTTTTAAACCTTTGCTTTCCCTCCCTAAAGACAACCACTATTGTAATTTTACCTGTTTAATTCACAAGGACATTTTAATTCTTGACGTAACATTTTTATCTATCTTTCTATCTAGAAATAACATTTTTAATGTCCATAAATGCTGTCATTTTTCAGCATTACATTTTTTGGGTTTGTCTGTATTTGAACTTTTAGAAATAGTTGATTATTTCACTAGCTAAGCAGTATTTCAATGGATGAACAGACAACACATTACAGAGTGAGCATCCTCCCCTGTGCCTGCTTCAACACATGCAGTCCTCTCCTAGGACTGATCCTACAAATGGGAAAGGCACAACTTCATCTTTCTAAGAATGGTGAACTGTTTCCCAACTTCTTTCCCTACAATCTCTGCTGTATAACATTTCTAATTCCCCTTTTCCTTATTGACACTTGAAATATCAGTCACCATTGGGGGAAAAAAAAAACAGTTTAATGGGTTTGGGGTGACATTTTGTTGTTGTAATTTGTCTCATGCATTTGAATATCTTTTTCACAAATCTATTGCTTGTGTGGATGCCTTTTACCAATAGCTTGTTCATTAGCTTTGCCCATTTCTTTCTTCTAGGTCCTTTCCTAATAAATGTGCAGGACAGGGCTGAGTCTGTAGCTCGGTGGTAGAGCACTTGCCTAGCAAGTGTGAGAGCAGGTGTGAGGCACTGGGTTCTATTTCTCAGCACCATGTAGGAAAACATAAAATAAAGGTCCATCAACAACTAAAAAAATATTAAAATAAATGTGTAGGGCATCTTTCCATATCTTGGATTGTAACGCCAACGTTGTTGGCTTCTCTTTTCACTTTGTTCTGTTGTGTTTTGTTGTACAGAAGTTCAGATTTTAGTGTAAGCAAAATTATCAGCCTTTTTTCATGTTTTTCACTTCTTGGTTTCACTTAAGAAATACTTAACTTCCAAAGCACAGGTGACAAAAGCAAGTAGAGACAAGTAAAACTATATGAAACTAAAAAGATTTTGTGCCGCAAATCAACCAATCAGCAGAAGAAAGAGAAAAATCCTGTAGAATGAGGGAGAATATCACTTGATTTCACTCACACAAGGAATCTAAAAAAGCTGATTTGAGAGAAGTAAAGAGTAGAGTGGTGGTTACCAGGGGCTGTGGGGAAGTTGGTTGAAGGAAACAAGATTTTCACTGAGACTGGAGGAATAAGTTGAAGAAGTGTATTGTACAATATGGTGACTATAGTCAATAGCACTATAATATTATATTCTTTTTAAAAAAATTATTTTTTAGTTGTAGATGGATACCATATCTTTAATTTATTTTTGTTTTAATGTGGTGCTGAAGAGTAAACCCAGTGCCTTACGTATGCGAGGCAAGCACCCTACCACTGAGCCACAACCCCAGCCCTATATTGTATTCTTTAAAAATGCTGGAAAAGTAAAAAAAAAAAAAAAAAAAAAAAGAAAGAAAAAAAGTTATCATGAAAAAAAAATTTGAGGTAATACACATGTTAATCGGATTTGGCCATTCCACAATGTATACATATTAAAAGTATTGTGTTGTATACAGTAAATACAGTTTTTTTTTAAAAAAAAATAAATACATGCACAGAATAGAAAATTTCCCTACTGGGATGTCATAAGGATGTACTCCCATGTTTTATTTTTCAAGGTGAATGACCTTCTTGTGTGGAAGTTCTAATCTGTGATTTATATTTTGCATTTTGGTAGAAAGTGTCCTATTTTTCTCCCTTTCTCAATGGATGGTTGGTTGTGCCATCCTCAGTTGTTGAAGAGTCCCTCCTTCCTCCCACTGATCTGCAGTGGACCTCTGTCTTGCACATGCCCGGTTCCCATCTGTCTGGAAATCGATTCTGAGATTGCTTGTCTATTTCTGTGCTAACATTAGGTTGTTGTATTTGATATAGTTTTCTGATAAGACTTGATATCTGATGAGATAAAAGGCCCCTACCCCCATTATTTCTTCTTTATAAAATTTGTCTTAGTTATTCTTGACTCATTGCTGCTACGTGAATATTAGGAGCAGTCCATTGCCAAGAAATGCTCTGTTGGGGTTTAGCTGGTACTGTGTTTAGTTCACAGATTATTTTAAGGTCAGTTTCCATCTTCAAATAGAGTTTTACAGGGCTGGGGCTGTAGCTCAGTGGTAGAGCACTTGCCTGGCATGTGTGAGACACTGGGTTCAATCCTCAGTACCACATTAAAAAAAAAAAAAGTGTTATGTCCATCTACAACTTAAAAAACAATAGTCTTGCCATCCATGAACGAAGTATAATTTCTCAATCTCTTATTGACTAAAGGCTTTCTCTCTCTCTTTTTCTTGCTGGCATCTCTGTGGGTATCAATCAGATATAGCTTTTCTGGAAGCATGCACTGGCTTTTATCCCTTGTGGGTTCCCTCATCTTATGGCCACGGATGAGTGGGCTGTGGGTATGGGATGCTCATCCTGCTTCAGGTCGGCCCATTGCTTAGGGCTTTGCTGCTTGAGTCCACCTCCTTTAATGGGAACAGGATAGAGGGCAGGAGCTGGAGGAGGACACAGGAAATACAGACCTCAGGAAGAGACCTGGGAGCGCCCGTCATTGTGAGTACACAGTTCAGTCCTGGACTAGAGCTCTCTGTGTGTACTATGTTCTGTATATTTGTGCTTTGGAACATGGCTCCAAACTAAACTTCTTGGGTCCAAATTCTGCCTCCACCACCTAGTAGCCTGGGAAAGTTGCATAGTTATTTGTACCTCAGTTTCTCCATTTTTTAAGGTTGGAGTCTCATAGAGTTATTGGGAGGATTCAGAGGTAATGTCAATGAAATGCAGAGCACAGTTCTGTGCTCACTAGGGGTCACCTGCTGGTTGACTCACCATTATTATTGTCTTTGGATTCCATCTGATTCTTTCCTGTCTGTGCTCTCTTGAAATGAACTTTCTGGGACATAACTCTGTCTAATCTGTGAGAGGATGGCAGTTCCCATTAAACACACTGAAAATTCTTAACATAATGAAGAAACTGTTGGATCCTGGTTAAGGCAGTTTCCAAACTTTACTAGCCATCTGACTCCTTCTGTTCCCAAAGAATACCTGTGAACATCAGCACCATCCACAATCCATAGAAGACAATTTGAGGAACAGTCCTTATAAAAATTCTTTATTTTCCATATAGTACTGGAAGTGGTTCCTAAGATTGTAAGAGAGAGAAAGAATTTTTTTAATATTATTTTTTAGTTTTCGGAGGACACAACATCTTTGTATGTGGTGCCGAGGATTGAACCCGGGCCACACACATGCCAGGTGAGCACGCTACCGCTTGAGCCACATCCCCAGTCCTGGTTCCTAAGATTTTTAGTGGAAGGGTTGGAAACTGAGGTTATGGTCTGGAACCTAGCATCAGTAGGAAATCTAAGAGTAAAAAATTCTTTCAGTGTATTTTAAAAAAAATCTGTTTTATACATTAATCAGACAGCTACCACTGGTAGTAAACATATTCACACTACATGTGCCATGGAGAAAAAGGAGAGTAGGTTATTTATTTAAAAGTAAAAGTGTCCTGTTTTTTATGCCTTTATTGCAACCTCTTGTCAGGGTAAAATTTGATTATACAAGAACCTCATGAAATTCCCTGATAATGAAGAAACTAGATACATACCAATAATTTTAGTGACTTCTCCAGGCCACTAAATGGTGGAAATAGGATTTGAATCTGAGAAGTTACCTTTGGTTGGTGGCCATCTGCCAGAGCACAGATACCTGGTTTCATTTTGTGGCAGCCCTGTTGGACTTCTGCATCGGGGAAGGAAGGCCGATTTATTGGTATCTGCCATAGTTCATTGACTGCCAGTTTTTTTTTTTTCTTCAAAGAACTCAAATTACAATTGGAACTGGTATTTTGGGAATGTTGGGAATGCTATTGAGACGGATACTGATTATTTTTTCCCCCTGTTCTTTTTCACTTCTCAAATATATTTTCTTACTTCCCTGGTCATATTCCTGATTAAAAACAGCCCATGAAAAATTTTGGTGGTAGTTCTGAGTCGAGAAGAAAATGCTAAGACAAAGCAAAGACGGAGTCATCTACCTGGCCTCTCCCCTCCGGACTTGCCGGAAGCTCAGTCACTTGCCCTTCTAGACTTAACTCAGTTGAGGCAGAAATAGTTCCTGAGTTTTTGTCTGTTTTTTTTTTTCTTTTTTAACCAAAATCATTAAGTCTTTAACAAGAAAGATAAAGTGTGAAACTAGTTGGAAACAACCCTTTCTTTCCTTTCTTGTAAGGTCCTTTTTTAGGAAAGCTTGTCCAATCTCTTTGCCCCTCTGGGAACCCCCCCTAAATTCTGCAATGGATGTCATTAATGACATCCTGTTGAATGTGAAAGCTTCTGAGGCAGGGACCTACCTGTAGGAAAGGGGTAACCAGAGCTAAGGTGTGACCTCTCTTGGCCAGGATCACTGGTCTTCTCAATGCTTCATCCACTTTCCATAAGGCACATTATGCCCATTCGAGGGTTTTAGGAGATAAAGCAGTCAGTCCACCACAAGGCTGATATGCTGTGATATCTCCTGTTGACATGTTATTAAAAGAAAATTTCTAGTTTTAGTTCCGTGTGCTTCTGAATCTTCAAAACAATTATAAATTTCAAAAAATGTTAATGGCTTATGTTGAGTTCTTTCAATCCACTAATGCTAAATGACATGTTGGGTGAACATGAAGTAGGAACACTTTGTTGTTTCATGGTTTCATGAATGAATTTTATAAATGTTTTATCCTCCTATATTTCTTTTAAAGTGAGCTTCTTAAAAAAAATCTAGAAATTACTGAAGCCAGAAGTGATTTCTTTATATTTAATCTGAGAAAAATATATTCTTATGGGAACTGGATGGCCATGGTACTTAAACTTTAAAATACAAAATGAGGCTTGCTTTTCATTAAAAAAGAAAGGAAATAGTAAAACTTGGAATACATAAACATTGTTGCCTAGTAAATTACAATCACATTGCTATTGGATTACATGTTGTATTGTGTTAATGCTTAAAGATTGGTTTGCAATGATGCCAATACAGGCTATGGGTAGGCAGGATATGTTACTATTAGAAGATCCTGTGCTAACAATTTACAAACAGAAAAGTAGTAATTTGACTATAGTAAAATTGGCTGGAATTGTAAGTAGGCATTTCTTTATAATTGAGAAAGACTTTCACATGTTAAGTCTTAACTCTGACAAGATTCATTAGACACGGGCCCCTTTATTAGTGTAAGAAGTATCTTTAGTGCTGCCAAGTTCACTTCTCAGTGTTGACTTGACAGTTGGATCAAATGAAGAACTTGAGCTTCTCAGTCAAAGTTTTTCTTCTTGTGCATGTCCCTGTTATCATTGGAGAAATAATGGACATATAAAAGGTTTGTAAAGCAGATGCTCTTTATTTTATACTGTTTTCAGTCCACCACTGTGAATGCCCTTGGACTGGTTTCCTTGAATGTACATTAAGAGACAGGATGCAGCTGTGATTCTCAAGTGTCCACTAGTGGGCGCTGTAGTGCTTTCAACTTTCTGTATATTTTAAAAATCTGGGTACAGCATTTTTTTTTTTTTAAATCATATAGTAAATACTGAGTTTCCTTCCTTTTAGAGATGCTGTCCTGTCAAGAGAGACACCAAAAATACATCTGGAAGATTCTATCTACTGATATTATTTACTAAAATTTTTAGAACATAAAGCATGGTTGAGATTGCTACTCAGGTTTTGCTAGCATGCATTTGTATTTGTGAATTGTCACATTTGTTCTTGTTTGATAGGCATACACTTTGAAGTCCACATTATGCAGAACGGAAAGGTACTTAATGCTGTAGTCCAAATTAGCAATATTTATTAGGAGAAAACCCTGCCTTTTCCTATTAAAGAAAAACATTTA
Source organism: Ictidomys tridecemlineatus (assembly GCF_052094955.1). Lineage (NCBI taxonomy): Eukaryota > Metazoa > Chordata > Mammalia > Rodentia > Sciuridae > Ictidomys > Ictidomys tridecemlineatus. The sequence goes on from NC_135491.1 coordinate 46,533,456, forward strand.
ACAAGTGCGGTTTATGTGATTTTGAGTATGAAGCAAGGCAGTTGTGGCTAAGATGTCTATTTGATAGTTAGCAGAATTTGATGCTTTAATAAGGGAATCCTCTGTCTCCCTCATCCATCATCCACCATCCTCATCCATCCAAACACCACTGTAAATTTGTCAGAGCCTTTTCCATATTCAGTACTTACATAAATAATGGCTGCTGTGATTTGAAAAAAGGGAAATGTGCATTTTCCAGCTAGGTTATATATCTGATCACAGTCATGGCGGCATCTCCTAGTTTTTGTTTTGCGTCGCTCAGCCTCAGTGCGTATAATTTAAGCCCCAGAGCCAAAGGACGTTTTTTGTGTGTTGACCCCTTTTGTGGTTACTACTTGCCAAAATGAAATTAGTTTGGGGGGGTTTTGCATCAGCAGATGAGTCGCAGCCTCTGCTCCATTACTACGCTTTTATCATTGCCCATCGCCTCTCCTTCTCTCCTTTGCTATCTTAGGGATTATGCGGGTTCTCTGCAATATTCTGAAATTAATCAAAGCAAGCAAAACCCCATGCCTTATTATCTATCACAGGAACAGAGTGGTTTCCACAATCCAGACAGCTTTGTGATGTTGTCCAGTTGAGTAACTAGAATTTTATTATCTTTTTGAAAAAAAAAAAAAGGTTCTGGTTTTTACACAATGAAAGCTTTTCATGTTAAACTTGTACGAGCAATGGATCGCTCCACGTGAGTGTGACAAAGGATGTGAATTTAACTGATAGGCTGTTTCCCTTATTTAAATAAGGAACTGATCTGCGAACAATGTCCATTTCTTTCTTTGATTTTTGGCTTAGCAGGACAGCTGTAAGTCCCTAATACAGTGCAGGTCATAGGAGCTTTCTATGCAACGAGACAGGGGCAAACTGGCAGCGTGCTTATCCAGTCTGGCCCTGTGTTCTATCTCATCTTTTTATAATCATGCTCTACAAATTATTTGTTTCCACTAAATTAGTGGCCATTGTACAGATTGCAGACACTTAGTTTGATTGAAAGTAATAAAAGGAGATTATCCACTGGGTTGGTTGAGTGAAGGTTCTGATTTGACCCACTGCCTGGAGAGAAAAGAATTAATCTTATAAACCCGACTCACTTCTGCCCTGCTTTGAGAAACTGCCAGGAGTGCATTAGACCCCCTTTGTCTTTAGTCCACTGAAAGCTAAAGGTGGGTGGGATAGATCCAGCTGAGCAACCAAATAGACAGTGGCTGTGTGCTACGCTTTGACTGGTATCGTAAACCAAGGTGGGAGGGAGGGTGTCTTTTTCTTGTTCCTTCTCCACATTCTTGGAGGAGGAGCAAGAGCAGAATTTTTTGAAATTAAGTTTTAGGTTCTACGATTAGAAATATAAACGTACTTACGTATGTTCTTGTGTCTTGTCCTCATGCAATAGAACATCATTCTGTCCAGTTTTATGGGTGTGAACAGAGATGCAAGGAGTGAAGTCCAGGGTCCTATACCTGATAGGTGGATGACTTAAGATCCAGCTGGCATTTAGCTCCAAAGAACCTGCTGTAAATACCACGTTCTCCTGCCTCTCCCAAGACACAAAGCTGGATCCCTGCATGAGACTGCTGCGTGCTCATCATCAGGCTGGCTCTCAGGAAAAGGGAACGAATGACTCCACTTTGAGGGCAGAATCCTTTGTCCCTTTTAGAAGATAGCATGGTGAACCTGGCTCGTGTCTCCTGACTACAGGGTTTTGTGGCTGGCCTCTCTGATCATGCCTCCTGGGTTTCCAAGAGCTTGAGGAAAAGTGGCCTTGTGACAGCTGGATGTCAGAAACTAGGACCAAGGTGCAGTGAGCTGCCTTCGGTGGGACCTTGGAGGTTGCACTAGGTATTTCACACCAAGAAGGGAGAGCAAACCCTGAGGAACAGCTTCCTATGCCTCACAGTTAGAAGACTTCCAAGGCCCCCTAATCCAGATGGAAAGTTCCGGCTTAGATGCACCAAACACTAGACACCATGCCTACCTCAACCTTTGAACCCCCCCAAAAGACAACCTTTTCCCAAAGAGCTGATTTCAGGAAAAGCTTTAGGCAAAATCATAGTGTCAACTCTGATCTTCATTGTAGGTTGTGTAATTTCCAGTGAGCGGCTGATGCTTTGCTGAACTTCAAAGACTAGTTTTCACTTTTTTTCCATTTATGGTGGCTGCCATGGTTGAAGGAGGGAGTCCCTTGATGAGCATGTCTTGCATCCGCTTCTGTCTTGCTGTGTGTTTGATTTCTGTTGTGGGAGTAAACGGTGCTAGAGATGGAGATAGTTCCAGGACAATGGTTCTTTCTTTTCTGTCTGTGGGAATGTTAATTAGTAAAGCCATTATGGAAACCAATATGGAGGTTCTTCAAAAAATTAAGAATAAGTCTAGGACATGATCCAGCAGTCCTGCTGCTGGGTGTATAGCTGAAGGAAATGAAATCAGTGCATTGAAGAGACACCTTTGCTCCCACATTCATTCCAGTGCTATTCACAATAGTTAAAGCATGGACTTACCTATGCACGAATAAAGAAAATGTGGTACACTGTGGAACACTCATCTTCTTCAAAAAGGAAATCCTGACATGTGCAGCAATGTGGATGAATCTAGAGGACTCTTTCTTTCTTTCTTTCTTTCTTTCTTTCTTTCTTTCTTTCTTTCTTTCTTTCTTTCTTTTAAGCAAAATTAGCTGGGCACAGAAGGACAAATGCCTAATGGTCTCATTTATATTGAAATCTTAAAAAAAAAATTCAACTCTTAGAAAGGTGGGTTACTGGGGACTGGTAAGATGGGCCATTGGGGAGACACTGGTCAAAGGATACAAAACTTGAGTTATATAGGAGGAATAATCTAGGACATATATTTACAACACGCTGATGATGGTTTGTATTAGGGCATTTTGAAATTGCTGATAAGGTAAATTTTAGGTGTTCGCAAGACAAAAAACAAGTACGTGAGGCAGCGCATACATTAACTGGCCCATTCGAGCTATCCCACGATGAATGCGTATTTCAAAACACATACATGATAAATAATACAAGTTAGTCAATTAAACATGGTGGAAATAGTTCCTGTCTCTGAAATTCTTCAGGGTTGAAGGGTGTTTTCCTTTAATGTTCATCCTTTGGTTGCTGATTATTGCAATCCATTTTCTTCAAGTTGCCCCCGTTTTAATGTTGAAATCAGGTAGGATAAAATGAAGAAGGAAGGGAAGAGTAAGAGACATTGATGGTCAAGGGGATAAACCAAGTGGGATCAGGTCAGCAGCGGGCTCGGAAGGCCACTGTTCTCGTTAGTATGCTAAGGGCTGCCCTGTGGCTTGAGCCAAGGTGTTTGGAGGGAGATGACCACGGGACCTCTGGAGGCCTGGTCTGGGTGTGTTCCATAAGTTTTGTGCATGTATATTTATTGTTTTGTTCATGGATGTGTGTTTGTGCCCACTCACACACTTGGGTGTTCAATTTGGGTATTTTCCCTCCTGATCTGTTTTTAGGATGCTTTTATTATGCACGAGTGGAAAAGAAGGACACAATCACTGTATCTTTTGTGACTGATTGCAAAGTCAGTGGACTCATCTTCATTTTTGGACAAGGTCCATTTAGGTAATTTCAGCCTACGGAGAACCAGCCTGCCGGTGCTTCTGTGGCATGGAAATCCCGTGCCCCTGTCTCGCCTAAGGTTTAGATATGAGAGAACCAATGGCTGGGAGGTGAGGGACTGTCTGTTTCTGTTTTCTTCATAGATCTCAGAGGTTTTTTGTCCAGAATCTGGATGAACCACAAGGGGCCCAGGATCCCGAACTGGAGTGATCCAGTACACTTTTAAGTTCTGAACTGGGGGCCGTTGGGCTGCCCTTTCTGTCCCTGAGCTACCATTCTTGGGAAGAGGTGTATCAGGAACCCTCTGCTGAACCCCTTGGGCGTCTGGCTAGGGTTTTGTCGGAGAGCCACCAGAGTATTCTTGTGGTATAAAAACCTCATCTGTTTCTTCCATTCCCATCCCTTCCGAGAGCAGGAATGAGACAAGGTGTTTCCCTCTTGCCTTTCGTCTTAGGCAGAGTGGAGCTACTGGTCTGCAAGTCTTTCTGCAGATGGCTCGGCAGCAGACATCCAGCTGGGCCGCCTTGACCCGCACAGTGTTTGTGTTCCTGTTTGACAGCCAAGACAGGGAGCAGGAGAGCTGCTGGCGTTGGGATCAGCCACAGCGGTTTGTCCAGCGGCCGTGGGTTGAACAGCTCCACTGCTTTCTGGAGACCTTCTACCACGAGTGGAGTTTGGACGAAGGACAGATGTGTTATCTAGGAAGGAATCCTGGTTCTTCTTCCAAAAATGTTCATTCATCGTCTGCGCCAACAAACAGAACGACTCTCCAGTGTTCTGTGGATGTAGGGCCTGTTTCTGGGGAAGAAAAAAAAAATATCCTCAATGACATTAATCCTCCTTTACTTTGAAGCAAGTAACAAGTGCCAGTTAATATCCATTTTATAGAGGAGGAAATAGAAGCATCAAGAAGTGCAGCAGGTCAGAGCCTCTCAAACTTGAGTATATTCACCGAGGGCCTAGGGATCTTGCTACAAATGCAGATTTTTGAGCCAGTAGTCTAAAGGGGACATCGGGGATCTGAATTGCTAACAGGCTCCACGGTAGTACTGAAGTCACTGGTCTGCCCTCCATACTGGGAGTTTCAAAGATGTGCATCCTTTGAGCACACGCTAAGCAGGCAACACACTGGATGAAGCTACTTGCCTGTGTCCGCAGGAGGCAGAACAATACGGCCATCTCATTAAAGCTATACCTAAATTATTTCAAGACAATTAGTTAAAATAGAAAGGATGTCGGGGTTGTTCTGACCATATGGTACAAAATAACCTGATTGGCAAGTTTGCTTTTTAGCAGAATCAGCCAGCGAGTCTGGTCTCAGGCAGCCATAAGGAGAGCAGGCCTTGGATAACAGAAGTATGAGAAATTATAGCCAAGCTTCGGGAACTTAGTAGTGCTTACAGCAGAAGGGAGTCGCCAGCTTATAAATTCTTGATTCTAACTAAAGCCTAGGAATTGTGTGTGTGTGTGTGTGTGTGTGTGTGTGTGTGTGTGTGTGGTTCCTCCTCCTAACTGCACTTCTGTTGTCTGTTTCCTTGTAACCTGTTATCAGAGCAGAGCTGGCAAAAGACAATCTTTCCCATGTGCTGCTACTCACAATGATCGCACAATTTGATGATGACTCACACATCTGTGTGGAGATAGATGCTACTGCCCTCAGCTGCAGAAGTTTATGCCTTTCTCTTCTCCAGAATGTGATTACCCAGAAGTATGTAATAGTCATCTAATGGGGAGCAGGTGTAAGAAGGATCGCAGTCATTTGGAACAAAGGGAATGAATATAAATTGCAGCATGAAGGATTTAGGTTAGACATCTACATGCGGGGACAATTCTCTCCTGCCAGTAAAGAGCAGAGAAACGTTGGAACACCTGATCAGAGCTGAGGTGTGGCATACTCTCAGGCACTTGAAAGAAAAGGGGAGGTGGTTTATTTTCATGCTTCTTATGCATCTCCTCGCAGAGGGAGGCCATTGAATTCTCCAGTAGCTGGAGATAATTTTCAGTTCTGTGATTCATGAGAGCTGAATTCTGAGACCATGTGATTAAAAACTACCTCAAAGAGCCACATATTCTGGAGATCATTTCACATCGTCCTCATTGATTTTGCAGTGTCATTTAAAAAAAATTTTTTTTTTTGGGGGGGGGGGTCATGAAGAGGGGTGGAGTCCAAGAAGTATTTAAGACTAATTTCATGGACTTGTTGTTTCCTTTGGGTGATTTTCATTATAGAAATGTCCCTTTCTAGGGGCTTAAAATATATCAAAAGTACAATGTTATCTGGAATAACGAAGGGATCAGAAAGTCCCACCTGATATTCCTTCTGTCACTATTTAGTATCTTCCAACTTCCGACAATTTATAGAGTGGCCTTTTGTTTGCCTTTCTGATTGGAATGTCAACCAGGGGATGCCCACGGGCTCTGGCTGTCCTCACTTGGCGTGAATTAGTGCAGTAGGCAGTGATGAAGGACGTCTGTACATTGATCCAAAATTGCCACATAGCTATCATTTTTGGAAAGATTCGGTATTAAAACCTGTATCTCGAGAGAGAGTGACAGTGTCTGAAAATAATGGAGATTAAACTTTCTCAGGTTTTTGGAGGATCCTGAAAATAAAATACTGTGTGTCTTCCAGGTGACTAATGGCACCTTCTTATAAAAAGCATCATAAGATCTCTCTCTCTCTCTCTGACACACACACACACACACACACACTCTCATCAAGATGAGAAACGGGCATTTGAGTTTCTATTGAATGTTTTCTAGGTCCATTATATATGGGGGTCAGTAACAGCACATGTTCAATAAAATTCATAGCAAGCAGAGAGGAAGGTGGAGAAATTCTACAGATTTTGGGAACCAGATATCTCAAACTTCAAGAAGGCAAAAGGGTTTTGCGGGGCGGGATTGGGGCAGGGGTGTACCAGGAATTGAACTCGGGAACACTCAACCCCTGGGCCATATCCCTCCCCCATTTTTGAATTTTACTTAGAGACAGGGTCTCAATGAGTCACACATTGAGATTTTGAAAGTAAAAATAAAGAAGGTAGAAAAAAGAAGATGGAGAACTTGAGAGTTGACTGAGACAGGCCTGGTATTTTCAAGACTGTTCCAGGGGTGATTGATGGGACCTGGTTCTGTATTGTGTTTGGTTGTTGCCTCTACCCCTGTCCCAGAATCAACCCCTGAGTGAGCTCTTCCATAAATCAAGCAGGATCAGGATGAGAAATCTGTTGTGTGGTGGTAGTTGTTCCTGGTTATTAAATCCAAGTTACCTAAAGCTAAGCCAACACAGTAATTCATTCTCGTCAGCTTGCCAGATTACTAGACCTGGGAGGTTGATCAGTATTTGGAAAGAAAAGAGATGAGAATTTGGTCCCTTGAACATTTTTCTTATTGCACATAGTTGTAGCAATCTGCATTTCATGAATTGTTCACTTTCAAAATTTTGCCAATGAATGTTTTTTTCAATAAAAAAATAAATCCAAATTTTAAAAAAGTCAACAAAACAAGTTAATCGACTATTATTTATTATAACCATCATTTTATATAAGATACTAGAACACTCAAAGTATAGGAAGGAGATGATCTGAGAATAAAAGATTGCCTGTATGTTAAACAAACATAGCTTTATAGGTGCTTCTGTGAGACCAGGGACTAGGTCTATGTAGACCAGTCCTGGCCGATGGCATTGTGGGATGTACTTCTGCAAAAGTGAGCTGCTTGTTCAGCTGTCTCTCTGCTTGAGGGCATGGAGAATCTTCTGAAGATCCCTTGGATGTTGGCTATTTGGGATCTTCATCATTGAGTCAGAGATATTCCATCAAAAATGAGAAACATTGGGATATTTTCACTATATTCTCATAAATGAAAGTTCACATCATTTTGACTAAGCCATGCTTGGAGTATTTCTTAGTACCTATTTTTTTTTTTTTGCTTGTTTCCCAAAGATTTAGCAATTCTGTGGCTGTTTCAGATATAGATGGGAAACTTACTTCTTTTGAGAAAGTCACATTACATTGAAACTAAACTGTGTAACATTGTAACAAACCTGAAATGATTAGATAACTTTCTGTAGTGAAATTGCTATCCGTGTTTGAAATGATTTTATTATTAATTTACAACTCTCAGCTGTAAATTTTCTTCTTCTTCTTTTTTTTTTTTTTTTTTTGTGGTACTGGGATTGAATCCAGTGGCACTCTACCATTGCGCTACATCCTCAGTCCCTTTATTTCCTTTTGAGACCAAACTTTCCATCCTCCTGCCTCAGCTTCTCAAGTACCTGGGTACAGGCTGTGCCACCTTGTTTGGTTTAGTTATGACTCTTCATTCCTATGCCGCTGTGTAATGTGAAAAGCTTCCTGAACCAAGAAGCCCTAGTTGGGAGGAAATGAAGTGAAATGCAATGAACACCTATATTCTGGGGTCGAAAACTAGACCTGGATCCTAGATTTGTCCAAGCATAATATACCCACCTACCGTTTTGAATCTTGCTTCAGTCTGATGGTCCAATTGTTGACCTAGATTTTGTCTTTGGAGACAAATGCTGGGTAGGAAGGTATCCCAGGACCATGCTCCACTTCAACATTAGAAACATTTCTAGCTTTTTTTTTTTTTTTAAACATAAAAAAATCTGGGCCTGACTTAGTAATCAGGTTGTCTGGTACAGGAGGAGAGACTTGAAAGGTACTTTATTTTATAGATGAGGGAGGGGATGGGGAAGGGCCCAGGGAGAGGTTCAAGTTGAAATGCAGATGTCTGCAAAAGGGTATAACAGGACCCAGAAGTGGAAAATTGAGGAAGACGACAGAGTTGAAAGGTACAACAGTGTTTCAGATAAAAACTTTATGGATTCCTTCCAGTGCTACGTGGAGTGCAGTTAGAGCAAAGTCATCGGGTTTTGTGTATAATGTGTTCCACAGCCGTTAGGAGATGCCAGATGTGTGTGTATCGTGTGCTTTGGACAGACAGTGCTAATGAGACCCTGCACATGTTCGCTTTTCTATATTTGCAATCGGCTACAGCCTTAAGGGGCCTGGGCCTTGCAGAGCATCTTCTAGCCTCATTGCAAGTGAGGCCCTCCTGTTGTGTGCGCTGATGATAATTTTGGCAAAAGATATGATGTTGCTTTTAAGACATTTGCTCATTTAAGTATTACATGGGCATTACCCATAAAGGGCCCGCTCCAGTTTTAAGCTTGGATCCCTGGAAATTCTTTTTATCTTTAGTGATTCCATAATAGTACATGTTTATTGTGGCTTAAAGGAAAATTAAGATGGTCAGGCATCACCAAGTTGAACTTCAAGGAGTAAACAATTACTCTAAAGATCACAGTTGAGTTCTTTGTTAGCTCATTTTGCTTTGCTTTTGTTTTTTTTGCTTTTTTTTTTTTTTTTTTTTGGCCAGTTATACTAAGGCACCCAAGTCCTTGGGTCTTTGTAATACTGTTTCTTTCTTCCACTGTGTTAATACAGATATTAAGTCTAATAGTATCTACTTAGCATAAACAAGAAGATAAAATGATTTCTATGATTGAAATGTTTGTTATTTAGCATTAAGCATCTTCCGACTCCCGTGTGTTTTGCATTTTAATCCACTCGGTGCTTGGTTTGGGGATTGCTAGATTAGTTTTAATCCCCTGTCTAATAGTGGAGTAGTGGTGAGATTTATTACACAGGCAGGGTTTGGTTCTTGGATTTAAGAGGGCTCACGTGCACTCTTCATGCATATTAAATTTGGGAAACCACTGGTTCAGTATAAAAGGTTGGGGAGACATCCTTTATCTCAGAAAGGTTCTCTTTAGGCACACAAAGTGCAGACAGCATTTATTGCATTAATGAAAAGCAAATTGATTATAAGTGCTTTTCTCTTTGGGGGGTCAGACAAATGTTCTCAGAATCTCTCTCTGTGTGTGTGTTTCCTTCTTAAAATGTATGCCACCACCATTCTAGTTTTCTAGATACTTCCTCACCCCAACTTTGAGGACAGGTCAAAGGAAAAAATACTTTATGATATCCTGGGTCCTTCCCAAGAAATATGGGGAAGGTTGAGTACTACTGACCAGGGAGTAAATATTTTCAGAAACCAGAGAAAAATGGGATTGTTCACTATTCCTGGGGAACTTAAAAATTGGCAGTTGTTCTCCACACTAATACAAAAAGCTGTTATTTGAAGACTGGAGGTTTATTAACATATTTCTACATTGGCTCTGGTTCATATGATATGTGAGAAACAAAACTGAAAACTTCTGGTGATAAAAAACTCAAACTTGAGAGTTGTGACCTTCACATTTTTGTGGTTAATGAAGAAGAATGAAGCTAAAACTCAACTTGGAGGAGGAGTATTTTCCTTTGTTCCTTCTGAATGATTTCATCTTAGGGAAAAGAAAGGAATGTTGTAGGGTAAGCGACAAATAGTGCTGAGGACCACTTGGATATTTGGGTGAAAAAAAATCAGATTTTTATTGCAGAATACCATCCAGTATTTTGAATGAGTCTTATCCACAGATGTTGAACTTGTGTCTCATGAATTTGACCTGTGGCCCAGGAAATCTTAGTTTGTCTTTCAAGGCTGCTTCTCCTCCTCATTAAGGCCTTGTCCTCTAAAGAGTATTCTCTTAATACGTGGTCACTAAAAGAGTGCTCAAAAGAGGTTAGTTCAGGGCCACAATTAAAATTTACACAATAATATTGCCTTTTTATGATTTGGGAGTTCAAAAGAGCCATTCTGTATTCCTTATTTTTTTTCCCCTTTAAACTTTTGACTATTGGGGCTGGGGTTGTGGCTCAGTGGTAGAGCACTTGCCTAGCACATGTGAAGCCCTGGGTTCAGTCCTCAGCACCACATTAAAATAAGGTGTTGTGTCCAACTACAACTAAAGAGTAAATATTTTTTTTTAAAACTTTTGACTTTTGATTTCATTTTCAAGTTTTTATCTTTTTCATGAAATTTTGTGTCAGCTCTGAGTGTAAGTAACACCAGGTTAGTATAATTGGTTTCCTTCACAGAAAAAAATGAGAAATAGACACAGATTCTCTTAGGATATTACTAATGCAATGATTTTAAAACCCACTGAACATGATTACTCATCCATATGTTTAGTAATATAAGCAAGTGGACTTAATAGCAATTTTACCAAACTTAGACCCCTAGTTCATTTTTTTAACATCTTTGAGCATCAAATGTGAACTTGGTACTCTTTCTAAAGTACATTTGGGTTCCAGATTCTGTGATCCTATGAGCTGTCTGGAGATCTGCAAACTTACAGAATTTCTGTTGTGAGAAGTGAGCCACTTTTAAGTGTTGATTTTTTTTGTCTATGTGTTGAATAAAATGTTGTAGTTGTTAGCAGTGTTTTCTTCTGCATTTCATCACCATCTAAATGTAAACTCCATGAGGAGTTTATTTTCACTTGATTATAGCCAAAGGCTAGCTATTTGCCTGTTGGTTGTTGCCATACCCTGCTACATGTCACATTCAGCAAGAGAGTAGATCACTGCATGAACGGGTCTGTGGAGATGTCCATGTGTCTCTTGAATAAGGTTCCAGACAACCATTTTCTAAAATAACAGTGGTTTCCTTTACCCCTGGGAATAAGTTCCAAGGACTCCGGTGGATGCCTGCAACTTTAGAGAGCACCTGGCTCTTGTTTCTCCATCAGATTTCTTCTCCAGATACTCAAGATGTTGATTATGTTAATTAATTAAGCACATCAAGAGAGTATTACCAATGATAATATAGATCAACTATCACCAAGTATTATAATAAAAATAATTTAAAAGTTGTGAATTTTTATTTCTGTAATTTTCCACTTAATATTTTAATAATTTAGTTGATTATGGTTGTGGAAAGCAAAACCATGGCTAAGAGGATAACTATACTCTGGAGACTTAGACTGTGCTCCTCATAACATGCAATCCATGACCAGCTAGACTCTATGAAGGAAGTAGCAGGGACAGTTCAAATCTGGGGGACAAAATTGGGGCAGTATTTCTATAATGTGTATATAGATAAAATATTAATAAATATATATCATATAACAATGCATGTATAAAAATGAAAACAATTGGTCACCAAGGCAAAGGTGATCAAATTGGACATAGTACATATATATTTTTTTAATTTTTAAAATTTTATTCTAACTTGTTATAAATGACAGCAGAATGCAGCTCAATGTGTATTACACAGCAGAGTACAATTTTTCATTTTTCTGGTTTTACAGAGTCACACCATTTGTGCCTTCATACATGTACTTAGGGTAATGATGTCCATTTCATTCCACCATCTTTTCTACCCCCATGCCCCCTCCCTTCTCTTTGCTCTATCTAAAGTTTGTCTAGTAGATATTTTTGAGAGAATATTTTCACTTGATTTTAGCCAAAGGCCAAGAAGTGATGAAAGAATATTTTCAGATGACTAGTTGTATTTAAATGTAGGACAACTATACCACAGAACAGTGTTCTCCAAATTGGAGGTGCATGTGGATCACCTGGGAATCTTCTTAAGATGCAGAATTTTATTCTGGGAAGGGGCTCAAGATTTTGTTTTTCTAACAAATTCCTCTATGATGCTGATGTGGATGGTCCATGGACCACATTTTGAATAGTAAGGCTGTAGCACAGCTACAGAGTGCCATTTATGCATGCATTAAAATCAGCAAGAAAATCCTGTCAACATTCCAAAGCCATTTGAAGTGTACCTGCTCAAAGAAGCTTTCCTCAATAAAGCACTCAAATACTTATTGTGCATCTGCTATTAAAGACTAGTGCCCATACTAGTCTCTTTGTCTATTAAAATTGTTAGGCAGCATCAGAGTTTGGGAGACACTACATGTTACTCATCATAAACTCCTTGAGGATGGGAGTTATGTCTAAATCATCATTGGCCTAATATCAGGAAGTTCACAATCTTCTGGAAACCTCAAGAAAATGACTTTTTATACTACATTGCAGGAGGACTACAATGTACTGTACACTGTTATGGGAGCAATTTTTCTTTTTAATCATATAAAATGCCATGTACATAAAAGAATACAAGATTATGTTTATGTGCAACTTAAATACGGAAAATATAATGAAGACTCATGTATTCATTTTATTTGTATTTGTGTATCTCCTATCCTCTTCCCTGGAGGTAGCCAGTATCTTCTGTTAATTATTTGTTTGATTTTATGTACATGTTTACATCACACATGCATCTATAAACCAGTGGCTTTTTTGCTTTGTATTGTTTTGTATTTCATAGAGATAAAATTAAATGTGTGCAAATTATGTGTTTTTCTATGCATTGCTTGTTTTTGGAGATTTCTGAGATTCACTGGTGTTGCTGCATGCAGTTAATTTTATTGAAAATGATTGTTGTATTTTATTCTCTTAATAATGGGCCACAATTTGTCCATTCTGTTAATAGGCATTTAGATCGCTTCTTTTATGTTACACAAAACATGCAAGAGTTCCTCTAAAGTTTATCTGGAAATGAATTCCTAAGTCATACAGTGTGAGCACCTTTGGTAGGAAATGCCAGATTTTTTTTCCCCCTAGAGTGGTTGCACAAATTAACATTCATTAGTCGTGTCAGTGGGTTCCATAATGTTACGTATTATTAAAAATCTTTTAATTTGAATAAAATACCATCTTAACCAATTTCGAGTGTACACTTCATTGGGGTTAAACATATTCACATTGTTTTGTAACCAATCTCTCAAAACTTTTTCATCTTGTGAAACTGAAATGCTATTCCTCTTAAACAGTAACTCACTATTCCTCCTCACCAGCTCCCTGCCCCTGGCCAAAACTGTTCTATATTCTGTTGCAACAAAGTTGATTACTCTGGATAGTTCAAATAAGTGAAACTGTATAATATTTGTCTTTTTATGGCTTTTAGCAAGATGTATTTCTGTTATTGCATGTTTCAGAATGTCCTTCCTTCTTCCGTTGAGTGCTGTGCTTAGGACAGTTGGCTGCTTCTACCTTTTAGCTGTGATCTAGCAGTTTCATTTCTTGATTGTACGTTATCTCTATTTTAACATTTTTGAGAGGCTGCCATATTGTTTTCCATAGTGGCTACACCATTCATGTTCCCGTTTACAGTGTGCTGGGGTTTCAGGTCTATCATGTCCTTGACAACACTCATTATTATTAAATAGTGTCCACACTGAGGGGTATGAGTTGGCAACTCATTATTGTTTTGATGTACATTTCCATAATGATAAGAGATTTTTTTTAACAGCTTCTAATACATCTCTTGGCCATTTGGATATTTTCTTTGCAGAAATGTTGATTTAAATCCTCTACCTAATTTTTGATCAGGTTACATGTTTTTTATTGCTGAATTTCAGGAGTTCTTTATATATTCTGGATAATAACCCTTTGTCAGATATGATTTGCAATATTTTGTCTATTTCAGTAGATTGCCTTTTTACTCTCTTGTCCTTTGATGCATAGATGTTTGAAATTTGATGTGGCCCATTTGATCTATTTTTACTGTGCTTTCAGTATTACATTAAACAAATCATTGCCAAATCCAGTGTCATGAGGCTTTTCTCTTATGTTTTCTTTTACAACTTTGTCATTTTAGGTCTGATGTTTAGGATTGTCACCTGCTTTGAGTTTGTTTTGTATATGATGTGAGGTAAGAGTTCAACCTAATTCATTTTTGTGTGGGTAACTAGTTTTCTCAACACCATTTGATGAAAAGACTATCCTTTTCCAATTGCATGTCTTAGCACCCTTACTAAAAATCATGGGACCACATATGCAAGAGTTAATTTTTGAAATCTCTTCTCTGCCAGTTGTCTATATTGCTGTGATGAGTGCAGCCAGTCTTGTGGGTTCCAGGGAGAGGCAATGGGGGATTAGAAAATAAAAACTTGCAGACTGAGATTTTAAAGATTAAATAGCTAGGAACAGATAGAGTGCTATTCTCTGATGGTGAAGCAGATCTGAAAAGTTACATCAGCAATCTTTATTTAGGTATGCCCCATTATCAGGTTAAAGACTACGCACACATTATTCTTTGTGTTCAGGAAAGTTACAGGACTAGAAACATTTATGCAGCTTTTCCACAGTTACAATGTGCAATGTTAGGAGCTTTGTGTAATACTCAAGAAAGTCCATTGTTTAAGGTTACTGTTAAGCAGGTAGGCTCAAGAGGAACACAGCTGGTAAAACATTGTGGTTGTCTAGCAAGAGAGTTCCTCTATTCCCAGGAGCTGTATGCCTGAGATCAAGGTCAAAGCTGATAAGACTCTGGTGCAGAGCCTCCTCAAGCAGGGCATTACCACAGCAGCTGAGCATCCTGTGCCCTTGCACAGAAACATCCTCAGGTACTCGGCAGGCCACAGTCATGAGGTCATCAAAGACTCCCAATCTCAGTCACTGCTCTTCACACTATATGTCGGTCTTGATGTCAGTACCACTCTGTTTTGATTACGGTACCTCTCTAATAAGTTTTGAAATTAGAAAGTTCAAGAGTGTCAACTTTTCTAAGACTGTTTTTTGGCTAATTAGTATCCTTGAGATTCTAAGTGCATTTTAGGACAGGTTGTAAGAATATGTCCCATGACAACTCAGTTGTTTTGAATCGATGGCTCCTTCAGGACTTTTGAATAACCATAATGTTAGAAGGAGGAGTCATACTTTCCTTCCCTTCCTCCCTCTTGTCTCATGTCTGCTAAGATCTGAGCAAACTCCGTTCTAAAGTTTTTTTAAAAAATACATTGAGGGGCTGGGATTGTGGTTCAGTGGTAGAGCACTTGTCTAGAATGTGTGAGGCCATGCGTTCCATCCTTAGCACCACATAAAAATAAACAAATAAAATGAAGGTATTATGTCCAACTACAACTAAAAAATAAATATTTTTTAAAAAATAAGTTGAAAATTTCAATAGGGGCTGTATTGATTCTGTAAATTACTTAGGTTTGTATTGACATTTTTAACAAGAAGTCTTCGAATCTATGAATCTGGGACTTCTTTCCTTTTTTTTTTTTTTTTTTTTTTTTGTGTGTGTGTCTTCTTTAATTTCTTTTAGCGTCACCTTGCAGTTCTTGTGGAAAAGTTCTTTGCCTTCTTGGTTAGGTTTATTCCTCAGTAATTTATTCTTATGCTATTGTAAAAGACATTATTTTTTAAATTTCCTTTTCAGCATATTTAATTGTTAGTATGTGGAAACACAACCGGTTTTTATATTCTGCAGTTTTGCTGTCTGTGTTTATTCTAAGGTAATGTCATCTGCAAACAGATAATTTTACATCCTATTTTTGCCCAAATTCTCTAGCGAAGGACTTCAAGTACTATGTAGGATAAAAGTGCAAAAGCTGCCAGCATTCTGCCTTGTTCCTGGTCTTTGCTCTCTAATCTTCAACACTGAGTTGAGTGTAAGCATTTCATATCTGGTATTTTATTTTTTAATGTAGTTTCCATATATTCTTTTCGCAGAGTGTTATATGTTGTCAAATGCTTTGTCCCCATCAATTGAGTTTCCTGTATGTCTTATTTTCTCAAATTATCCTGTTAAGGTTCCATATATTCCACCCAATTTTCTAGTTGTTTTATAGTGAGGTAATGAACAAGTGTGACAGTTATCATTCCTTATGACCAGAAGCCTCTGGATGTGGATTTTTCCCCCCAAACTTCCTTTTTCATATCTATTAATTATTAACCATTAATATCTTGGATTTTGTTTCTATAGTCACTGGTATATTTGGACACAGTTCCATCATATTTTTTGTTTTCCATGTGCATTCTTGCTCCTATTTCCTCCTTTATTGCTTTATATTTTGCTGATTGATCTTGCTTTGCTGTTGATATTCGTTTTGTGGTTAAATAATAGTTAAAAAATTTGAAATCTACTCTCTCAGATATCAGAGGGTCTAGCAAGAGAGTTCCTCTATTCCCGGGAGGGTCAGAACTCTTAACTTAGTCCTGAAGAATTTCTTCCCATCATTGTTGTAGTTTAGTTCTAATGTTTTGTTTTTAATATCAGAATAAAGTCGTTATTAATATCATTGCCTATATTTTATAGGCAATATTTGCATTTATATCCATGTTTTTTTTCTGTTATTTGCTTGCCATCTATTTCTGTATCCTGAGTATCCTTTTACGATTATTTTTCTTCCTTAAGAAGTTCTTCAGGGATAGGTCTCTTTATAGTAAGACTCTCAGTTTCTGCAAACTCATAAAACACGTATGCAAGTCACTCCAACTCTTGAGAGAGAATTTTGTTGTGTATGCAGTTCTAGACTGAAGGTAATTTTGTCATTACTTTGAAGCACTAGTATCTTCTTCTAATGATTATAGGATTGAGAAGTCTGATAATTGTAATTATTCCTCTAAGTTTTGTAGTCCTTTGTTATTGACTTCTCTTTAGATTCATATTCTCTCTCTCATTTCACTGCAATATATCTAGGCATGGGACTCTATTTTCTGGCTTGGGATTCATTATATTCTCACAGCATTGGAATCGTGTTTCTTCTTAAAAATTTACAACCATTAGCTCTTTAAATTTTCTAATTTTTCAACTAGTGTTCCACTAAAATAAAATTTAGCTTCATAATTTATTCTTTCCTCTTCATCTCTTAATACCTCTTTTATATTCTCCATCTCCTTGCCTTTGAATTCTTGGTAATTCCTTCAGATGTGTTTTCTATTTTATGAATTCTCTCTTCAACCAAAATACATTGGCAATGGAATCCAACCATCGTGTTTTACTTCAGTAGTCCTATTTTGGTGTCAAGAGTTCCATTTGTTTTCGTTTAAATGTGTGTGCTAATTCCTGATATTCTCTTGTTGCATTTTTATCATCCTAACTACGCTCTGATTTCTTTAGATATTTTTGTCCATAGCTATTTCTGTGTCCCCTTCCCTCCATCAGCTGTCCATTGAAAGAGGGTGGACTCTGACCTGAAGATGTTATCTTTTCTGAAGATGAGGAATTGGAACTCAAGGGCAAACATATACTCTCAAACGATGTGAACCTGAACCACGTAATTTCAGTAGCCGTGGGGTGGCCATCTGCACCCACGGAGGATCTGTGGATGAGAGAAGATGCTTGTGTGACATAATCCCTCCTTACTCTTAGTTACTCTGTCCCCAGCTCAAGGTTTCATTGACAAGTATGAAGTTCTAGATCTGCTGAGACCTTCCCTGTGACTTGTGGGTCAATAAGAATGTGTCCGACTCAGAATATTGTTATTCTGAATTATAGTCTCCCTAAGGGCCTGATTGCATTTGTAAAATGGGGAGAGTAATTGCTATTTTCCAAAGTTCTTGTGAAGGTTTGCACTCAAGAATGTAGAGCAGCTGGCTCGGAATAGATTTTCAGTAATATTTGCCTTAAAGTTTTTCCCCACTCGAACCTCAAGCTGATGGTGCATCCTTTGCTTTACTTGTCTGCCCCATGTCCTCTGTGCTTTGTGCTGCTACTTCTTGGATGCTCATCCTGATTTCCCATCAGATTTCAAGCTTCCTGGCAGGGTGAATTCTGTCATGTGCTTTTCTCTACTCTTTTGTAGAAACCTTCCTAGAATTGTGGTCAATAAATATTAATTGGATAGCATAAATACATTTGAGGTCTATTATCAGGGAAACTCATGAGTTTCAAAACTAGTCCACTTGGATATTGCTATCTTCATAAATCTGGCCAAGCACAAACTCTGGTGTCTCTTGATGCAGGAAAGACTACCCAAGGTGAAGCATTCTGGCCTTCTGTAAATCCTGAAGACTCTTTGTTGCTTTATTTGTAGTTTTTCAAATCAAATCCTATAAGGAAATCCAATATGTGAAACAAAAACAAGCAGAGGCTTTGTGGCTAAGCAGGAGCGAGAGGCCCTGAGCCCCATAACCCATCGCCTCAGTAGACACTGAGGCACCTTGGGGCTCTGTGGAAAATATTTTGAAAACCATTACTTTGGATTATCTAGAATAGTCTGGGCAACCAGCACTTATCATGGGTTTTTACTGAATTAAAAAAAAAATGTAAAACCAAAGCAGCAATGTGACGTAACCTTTCCCAGAGTGATTATGAAGGTTTTAGGAAGCTTTTGGGGATTGTTGTCGAGCCTTTTATAATTGGTGGTGTGGGGACTTTTGGCTACTATTACAGGCAAGAGTGGTTTTGATGAGGTAGGATGGAAAATGTTCTGGCTTTGATGTCAGAGGACGTGGGTTTGATTTTTTCCTTTCCTTTTTTTTTTTTTTACTGGTCCTTTGACTGCAGGCAACTCTGTAACCTCACCAGGTCCCATCTGTAAATTGTGAACGATCATCCCATCTATTTCACAGATCTGTGAGCTCAGTTTAGACAAATAGTTTAATCATCTGAAAAAAAATCAGTGCTATATAAATAGGAGACATTTTTAATAATAGGATTAAGGAAATAGAGAAAATACAGTGTATACAGTTAACAGCTTTTCCTCAGTCTCAGCTATTTTTATCTTGCATAGACAGAAAAGGACCCAAGAAAAGACTGCCCCTCTAACCAAAAGGGTAAGAAAGAGATTGCCTACTAAGGCAGAAAACTTACACACAGTGCAATAGTGCACTAGAAGTTGCAACAGTAACAAGTCAATGATGAAGGCTGTGTGAGAAGTAATGAGATCTCCCTCCCACTCCCAAGCAGAACATGTTGGGCAAAGTTTAGTAATGCGAAGTCTTACCTCACACACTTAGCAGCAACACTAAATAGCCTTAGAAGAAAACTTGGACTTGACTCTGGCCTGCTAGTAAGAAGATGAAATCCCACTTTATCCTGCTGCAATGGTGGTATAAGAGGCTTGTTAGAAGATCTAAATCATATTCAAAATATCCAGATATCAATAAAAAATACTTATACTAAGAAACAGGGAGATACTAACTTAAATGAGAAAATAAAGTGAACACACACAGACATGACAGAGGGTAGCCTTTCCTGATAAGGATATCAAAGTAGCCACCTTACCTGCTTCAATTGGCAATTATGATCATGCTTGAGACAAATGAGAATGTAGAAAATTTCAGCAAAGAAATGGAAAGTGTCAGCACAGAAAAACATACCCAAAAAGAACTAGATGAAAATTTTAGAACTAAAAAGTACATAAATGGAAATAAAAGCTCAATGGCTGGGCCCAGTAGAAGAGCAGAAAGAGAAAAAGATCAGTAAGATTGAGAGCAGAACTATAGGGGACCAAAAAAAAAAAAAAAAAAAAGGGAGACTGAAGAGGAAAAAAAGAAGAGCTTCAGGAACATATGAGACTATTAAAAAAAAAAAAAGAATGATTATATCACTGAAGTTGCCAAAGGAGAAGAGAATAAGGATTGGGTTTTTAAAAAGTATTCAGAGATAGTGGCTGAAAATTTCCCAGATTTGGCAAAAGACATGAACCTACAGACCCAAGAAGCTGTGTGAACCATGGAAGGGATCATCCCACACGTATCTACTTGGGTAAAAATCATAGTTGAACTTTTGGAAGTGTAAAGACAAAGAAAAACTTGAAAGTAGGCAGAGACAAATGGTGTATTATCTCTAGAAAAATCAATTCAAGGCACAGTGTTGTTCATTAGAAACTGTGGAGCACAGAATGAAGTGGCATGGAATGTTTCAAGTCTCGGAAGAAAGGAGGAGTCAACCCAAATTCTATTTCCAGAGAATATACCTTTCATGAAGGAAGGAGAAAATCAAGGTAGTCTCAGAATAAGAAAAAGGAAGGGCATGTATTTTTTTCCAGAAGATTTATCCTAAAGGAACAGCTAAAGGAATTTTCTAAACAGAAATAAAATGAAAAGGAGGAGGAATATTGGAATGTGAGAAAGGAAGAACAATAGTGTAAAAATATGAATATTGACCTTTAAGAGGGCTAGAATTTTCTAGATGTCACACTTCTCAACTTTGCTTGAACTAACAATGTCAATATTAATACACAGTGATGAATAATGCTATGCATCGTTTAATTCCTAGAACATCCTCTGAAATAGCTCTTGAAAAGAGGTAACACTTTAAAAAAAAACCCTGGATAAATAAAAATTGTAAATTTGTTCAAGTAACTTACAGGAAGGTATGTTAAAGAAAAAAAATACAACAAAATGGCAGTGAAACTCCAACTATATCAATAACTACATTAATTAAGTCCCAAGATTTCAATTCTGTGAATATTTTGACAAAATTGACAGACGTGGTAGAATAGATTGGAAATCATAATCTATATGACTATACATCCTTTATATTTTCAAATGTATTTGAAATAATTATTTTCAAATGCTCTGATCTTTTACCAGTTTTCTCAAAAGAATAGAATTCTAAAAATAATATTGGTTGCAGAGTGATCATGAGTAGTGTATTGCTTGATTTAAGTTTTTTATAAATGTCCTACATGTAGGATAACAGAATGTAATCGGTTCAGCATAAATAATCTCAATATACCAGTCGGAAAGTTTGGCAGAGTTGATTTAAAAACCATATTCCTCAATTATCTGTTGTCTAAAAGAAAATCATTCAAATGTAATATATGTAAGTTGACGTTACAGGGATGTGGAAAGATATATTATGCAAGTATTTGTAAACAGATAGTAGAGGTGGCTGAGTTGAGAGCAGATAAAACTGACTTTGGGGCAAGTGAAATTATTATTCAGAGAGGCAGATTATACAACGATAAAAAATCAAGAGGACGCAGTGATTCCAAATGGGTATTTACCAAACAACAGAGCCACAAAATGTATGAGGTAAACACCAAAGAACTGAAAAGAGAAACGTATACATCCACAGTTACAGTTGGAGAATCCAACATCCTTCTCTCAACAATTACTAAAACAAATAGAAGATCAGAAAGGATGTGCAAAAGTACAGTATTGTCAAGAAAAAGATCTAATTAACGTTATGGAACATTCCATCTGGCAATAGCAGAAAACTTATGTTTTTCAAGTGCCCATGCCAGGGTAGACCAGATCTTATGCTATATAAAAAAAACAAAACACGGAATTCACAGTGTGTTCCTTATGACAGTGAAATCAAACTAGAAATTAATCATAGAAAGATAACAGGAGATTCTCCAAATACTTGGAAATAAAAGCAACGTTAGTCTAAATAATTTATGGGTCAAAGAGGAACTCTCAAGGAAATAAGAAAATACATGGAAGTGGATTAAATTAAATTTACGTACGACATACCAAAACTTGTGACACATAGCTAAGGCAATTCTGAGAGGAAAAGTTACAGTACTAAATGGTTGTATTGGAAAAGAAGAAAAATCTCAAATCAATAATCTGAGTGCACCACCCCAATGAACTAGGAAAAGAAGATCAAAATAAACTCAAAGCTAGCAGAAGGAAGGAAATAATAAAGATAAGAGCAGAAATCGATGAAATAAAAACAGTAGAGAAAATCAATAAAACAAAAAGCTGCTTCATTGAAAAGATCAATAAAATTGACAAACTTCTAGCATGACTGATGAAGGAAAAAAGAGAATACACAAATTACTAATGTCAGGAATAAAGCAAGGGCTATCACTGGACCCCACAGTTATCAAAAGGATAATAAGAAAATAGTATGAACAACTCCGCACATACATATTTGACAATGAATTACTAGAACGCACACGAAATAGATAATTTGAGTAGTTCTTAAACTCTTAAGGAAATTGAATTGATTTAAATCCTTCTTAAAAAGAAATATCCAGGTCCTGACGGTTTCACTGAAAAATTTTACCAAATATTTGGAGAGAGAACTCCAATTCTATTATGTTCTTAAAGGTAATAGATGAAGGAACACTTCTTAACCTTACCAACTCATTCAATGAAGCCACTATTGCCATGAAATCGAACCCAGACAATGACAGCATCAAAAAAAGAAAAAAAAACAACAATAAATGTCTTTCATGAGTACAGAAATAATTGTTTTAACTAAATAATAAATAGAATTTAGTAGTATATAAAAACTATACATAAATTCATTCCAGGGACACAAGACTAATTTAATATTTTAAAATCAGTCTAGTTTACCATAATAACATGTTAAAGAATTAAAATCACATGATTACATCAATGCAGAAAAAGCATTTAATAAAATTCAGTGGCCATTCATTATTTTGAAAAATAGTCGAATCAACTTTGGATGGAGGAGAACCTTGCTCAATTTGATAAAGAACATCTAAGGAAAATGAACAGCTAACATCACCCTTAATAGTGAAAGACTGAATGCTTTCCCCCTGTGATTAGAAACAAGGGAGGGATACCTGTGCTCACCACTACTATTCAGTAGTAGGTCTATGATTCAGAGGAAAAGAAGGAAACAAAAAGATAAAAGGCATATATGTCAGATTTACAGATTACGTGATTATCTAAACCTCCCAGAGGTAGTGAGTTCAGCAATCCCTAGATACATGATCAACAACAACATCTATTGTATTTCTATATACCGGCAATGAACATATGGCACCTACCTATTAAAATACAGGTCCATTAAGAGATTAAAAGACAGGGCACAGATGAGGTAAAATATTCGCAAAATACATTTCTGATAATTACCTGGTATCAAAAATATTTGAGGAATTCTTTAAACTCCATAAGAAGACAAATGACTCAATTAAAAAATTGGCAGGAGATTTTTATAGATACCTCATCAAAGGAGATACACAGATGTACAATCAGCATTTGAGAAGTTGCTCAGCATCATTTAGGAATGTCATTAGGGAATTGCAAATTAAAACAACAGTGAATTGCCACTGAACATTTACTAGAATGACTGAAATCTGAAACACAGATAACACCAAGTGTTGGCGATGATGTAGAGTAATAGGAGCTGCCATGCTTTTCTGGTGGAAATGCAAAAGGGTGAAGATTCTTTGGAAAATAGTTTGGCAATTTCTTACAAAACTGAACAGTACTATCGTGTGATCCAGTAATCATACTGCATGTCATTACCCAAATGAGATGAAAACTTATATTCGCAAAAAGACTTACATACAAATGTTTACACTGGCTTTATTCATAGTTGCCCAGAGTGGAAGCAACCAAGAATAACAAGTAAATGGATAAACTAACTTTGGTATATCCATAAATGGAACATTATTCAACGATAATAAAAAAGGAGCTAACAAGTCATGAAAAATCATGAAGGAAAGACATACATATTGCCAGGAACTTAAATACATACTGCTAAGTGAAAGAAAATAATTTAAAAAGGTTGAATATTGTATGATTTCAAATATGACATTCTAGAAAATGCAGAATTATGAGGCAGTAAAAGTAGTGGTGGCCACATGTGGGAAGGAAAGAGGGATGAATAGTTGGAGCACAGGGTTTTTAGGGCACTGAAACTATTCTGTATGAGACTGTAATAGTAGATACATTCATTAAAAACTGAGAGAATCTACAACACAATTAGTGAGCTCTAATGTAAATATGGACTTTAGTTAATAATAATATGTTGATATTGGCTCATTTACTGTTAACAAATATAGTTCGACAATAATATGTTAGTGTCAATGTAAAAAAGTGTTAATGTAGAAAAAGCTACAGAGGAAAGAGTTTTATTTTTTTGTAAACTTAAAAATAACAATGATCTGTTAAAAGAAAAAAAGACTTTCACAATTCATAAACAAAGAGATATATTGATAAATATCTGACAAAACATATACAGAAATTATACGCTTTAAAAACTAGTAACCTCTAATGACTGTATAAATGGAGAGCTATACCATGTTCATGGTGTCAAAGATTTGACATAGTAAAGATGTCAGTCCTCCTCGATTTGACAAATAGGTTTAAGGTAATTTCTATCAAAACCTCAATGTTTTTTTGATAAAGGCAATATTCAAAAATATATTTGAAAATGCAGAGGAAATACAAATAGTGAAAACAATTTTGAAAAGGAATAAAGTGGGAAGAATTAGTCTTTGCAGTTTCAGTACATGCATGGTACATATCTGGGGGATAAAAGACAGAATTATCCACACACTTTGCAAATGTCAGATTCCTGGATTAAATTATTAATATAATCATTCAAGTTTCAAATCATTGGGAGAAACTGGTTAAAACATTGTTGGAACCACACTCTATTACCTTGGATACCTTTTTGAAATCATAAACATTTTGAAATTAGTAGCTTTATCTTTTAAGGCGTATGTTTATGGTATTGATTGTGATGATGACTTCCCACTGTATACTTACTACCAAACCCACCACATTGTATGTTCAACACACACACATTTTTGTGTGTCAGTCATTTCTCAATAAAGTGCTTTTAAGTGAAAAAAAAACAGTTTGATGAAAATAAGAAGCTTGTTGCATTTGTGTTTGTTGTTTTCTAGTGAGTTCTCAGCTTTGATTTTTCACTCTTCTTTGTTTTATTGTTAAGTAGATACTTGGGCCTTGCAAATGGCTTATCTCCCATTTATTTCTACTTAGGTCATAGAAAGTGGGGGCCCTTAGAAAGGGCACTGAAACTACCTTACCAGTCCCAACTTTATTCATGAAGTGCTCTTTCATTGTCTCAGTTCTATAGTTCAGTGCTTTTCTGTTCTGCTGGCCTCTGATACAGCAACTTTCACTTAACAGCTTTACTAGTCTTGGGGTTATCCTGTCACCTTTTTTTCTCTGTCACTTATTTCAATTCTTGCATAACAAATTCCCTGCATTAAATTCTGTTTGAAATTCCTAGAGTGGTTCTATTTTCTTTCTTGACCCTGAATAATGCATCAATATTGGGCAACAGAGAGCTAGTGCCCTGTGACAAAAATTGCTCCATAGAGAAAAGGCAATTTTCTTCTCATTTCCTTATCTCAGAATGGGCTCATCACTCCTAGAAGCTTTATTACCGCTGAACCTTCCGTGATGTCAAAAAGCAAGGGGTGGATATCTTAAACTGGAACAGTAGCCAAAGTTTGGTCCCAAGATCATTGAGATCTTTGGGGCAAAGGTGGAAAATGAAAATAAAGTCATTTCAAATTCAAGCACAGTTTTCCATCTTGGAAGAGGATACTTGGATTCAGTACCTGTCTTTTTTTTCTCTCTCTAGGAAATCTGCTTGAAAAGGCCAAATAAAAACAGATATATTTGTCCAACAGCTCCAGCAAATTAAATCACTCTCTGTTGGCGTTTATCCTAGACTTTAAAAATTTTATTTAATGTTCCTGGAAAAAAAAAAAGAAGGATGAACATAAAGGCCAACCATTTAGTTTCACTAAGGAAGCATATTGAAAATGGGAAAAAATATTAACAGTTACCATAATTTTATTAAAGAAAAAAACTGCTTCGTAAAAGAACAGCTGTGATATCAAGAAATGGCTCATATTTTAAATTTAAGAAAACAGTGCCATACAAAATTACTCTATTTGTTCTTATTAGTTTTTTTTTCCCTCCCATACTGGGGATTGAACCCAAGGGCCCTTAATCACCAAGCTACATCCCCAACCCTTTTTATTTTTATTTTGAGACAGGGTCTCACTACATTGCTTAGGGCCTCACTAAGTTCCTGAGGCTGGCTTTGAACTTGTGATCCTCCTGCCTCAGCCTCCAGAGTCAATGGCATTACAGGCATGCACCACTGTGCCTGCCTCATTTTTACGGTGTGTTTTTATTTTTTTTTTAAGACAAATATACCCATAAGACATTAAGGATTTCCACTGGTCTGGTATTTGGGAATTATTGCTAGACGATTCAATGCCGATTCCATAGTGTGGGTAGAGTGCCTCTCAGAGATGATATTTCTATTTATAGATGGATAAAAATAGCACTGACAGGGAAAACTGTTGTTTGTTCACTGGGAGATGTATTTTCTTGTTTTGCATTTGCTAACAGAAGTGGAAGGTAAGGTTTTCATGAGAGATGGAGATTCTGTATCTCTCTGAATCTATAGTTATTAGGGGGAAAATGGATCAATGAGTTGGGGAGAAATCGTCTTACTTTTGCCTGGAGACAACTGTTCTCTGAATACTCAGAGATGGCAAAACTTGGAGCATCTGAAGAAAGTTCCCTTAATATAGACCCTTTTTCATAGTGAACTCCAAGAACAGTGACAACAGAACAGAGGTACTCACCCAAGTGGCTTTGCAAGCATACAGACTACATGGTAGTGGTGACATGGCCAGTTGGCCAGCACACCTGAGGCTCTTCCTTCCAATACTCGGAGATGTTCTTGGAAGTGAGGAACTTTGAAAGGGAAGAGTAAGGTGCTCTCAGTGCATGGAGTAAGAGTCAGAACTTGGTTTGATTGTCAGCAATGAGACTTGAGTCATATCCACTGAGTGGAGAACTGTGACAGCTCTGTTATGCATAGTACGTATTAGATTCTGGTGCATAACGCTTGATAGTTAAGTAACTCAAACGTGTATTTCTTCCTAAACTTTTGATAATTAACTGGGTAATTCATGAGGTCTGTTCTACCTTGACTGGGGTGGTGGTGGGGGGCTGAGTGGGCTGGGATAGCTTTCCCTGTCGGTGGTCTTGGGTAGAACGGCTGGAGACACTGAGACTAATGGGGCCTCTTGATATGTGCTCTATCAGTGTCTAGGCTAGCATATGCATTTGCACATGGTGGTTTTGGTTCTCAGCAATAAGGATCAAGTCTTTTTTGATCCTGAATGCATACCCTTGCTAATCCTCTTCCTATTGACAAAAACATTCATTGGAATGGTGTTCAAGCTCAGATTTAAAGGGAGATGAAGTGGGCTTCACTTTGGATGGAAGAAGGTGAAAGTCATTTGTAAAGCAACATGGATATGGAAAAGGGAGTCATTTGTCTTTATATGGCAGTCTACCCTATGGGGAACTGGTGAGGGTCTCAGCTTTGAGATCATAAGATACATAGGATTCATCATCAGGATCCTCAGCTCTGTTGTTAGTTTCTAGGTGGTACAGTTGTTGCTGTCATCACTGGTAAAGTTTTTGCTTTGCTGGAAAACATCAGATGCTGCAATTTGCGATTTTATGCCATTTACTAAGCTATTGTGTTGGGGCTCTAAACTCAGCCCTGTGTATCCTGCCTTGTGATTCTGGAACCTGGAGCTCTCTGGAAACCCCATTTTTAAAATCTGCCGTTAGCCTCCTTATTAGGTACTGGTACTAGGGGCCCACTAGATGGATATTGTAAGACGAGAGAGGAAGAAAAACGGCATTCTCTTTTTAGTCTATTTCTTACGAACCTACAGTTAGATTCTTTTTTCCTATGAATATCATTTCAGCATCATTTTGTAACCCTGTCCATGAAATTTCCTTTCTGAATCCTATTGGTGGTTTCCCTGAATCCTTGGAACCAGTTTAATTATGTCCCTCTTAGAAAGACTGGTACCAGGTTCTTAGTGCCCCCAGTTTAGCCCAAACACCTTAGTTTTAAATAATTCCAAGCTCTTCTCTTTATTCTCCCAGTCCTGGGGTGGTTGATACTTACTTGGTAAATTAGAGTTCTTTTTGTCTTTTTAGTTTTTATTATGTTTTCTGTGTTATATTAACTGGCATATTGCCTGGACTTTGATAAATTGAGGTGGGAAGAAGTGGAAGTTGGCCTGGAACTTTTAAAGCACTACTGTTTGGGATCAGGCAACAAGTGGGCAAAACAGAGAATGTTTAGGATGCCAAACTATATAATTGGGGAAAAGGAAAATTACAGCTCATCCTTCTCAGAAAAGAAGATGCCAAATCAAGGAAAAAAATATTAGTAAACCAAATCTAGCAATTTATTTTAAGGATGCTATTTTAAGACGTAGGCTTGTTCATGGAGTACAATGTTTGGTTTATCGTAAGAAAATCAATATATAATTTACTGATTACGCATTGTTACTTAAAGAAGAAAAATAATATTTTTCTTTTTAATCGATATAGAAAAAAACTGGGTAAAATAAATCATAGCCAATTATGAATAGGAAGAACAGGGTGTATGATTACTAATACCTAAAAGAACCTAAATAAACACTATTCTTACTAGATAAATAATTTAAAAAACATTCTGATATCAGGAAAAAGATAAATGCACCAACCACCATTTCCATTCAGTATGGCACTGGAGGTCTTAACCAACGCAAGAAGGCAGGAAAAGAAAAGGTGTACAGTTGTAAAGGAATAAATAAAACTGTCATTCTTCATAGGTGACATAATTGTGAATGTAAACCAACCAAAAGAATCAATTAACAAATTATTAAAATAAGTGAAATCAAGCAATTTTCCTGGACATTTGTGAAAAAAGTGATCTATATACTAGCAGTAAGTAGAAAATAAATTTTTAAAAGACACCATTATGAAGAGTATCAAAAGTATGAAGAACTTGAAGTCTAACTGATGTTCTATAGTACCTGAAACCTGAAAATTAATAAAACTTTACTGAACAACATTAAAGATATAAATGTAGAAAGAAATGTAGCATGTTCATGAATGATAGCAATTCTTCCAAAATTCATCTGAAACTTTAATGTAGTTGCAATCAAAATCCTAACTAGGAAAAAAGAAATGTATAAGAAATGTAAGAAATGAAGTATTGTCAAGAGCTGTTTATTTATTTTACTTTTTATGGCACCACCAGAGATTGAAAACAGGGTTTGATACTTCTTTAGGCAAGTGCTTTACCACTGAGTTGCATCCCTAATCCTGTTTTTGTTTTGGGACAGGTTCTTGGTAAATTGCCCAGGCTGACCTGGAAATCGGGATCTTCCTGCCTCAGCCTTTGGCAGTATCTGGGAGTAGAGGTGTGCACTAATACATTAGCTTACCAAGAGCCTTTTTAAAGGAAAATATCGTTGGGGAATTTCTCATCACATGTCAAGATGTATTGTTGGGCTGCGTTGGGATAGTATAGAGAAAGTGTCGACATAAATTAATAGGTCAGTGGAACAGAAAAGAAAACCAAGAAACAGAACGACTTGTCTGTATGCAGTTGATCTATGTGTCAGTAGAGAGATTTTTTTTAAGTAAATACTGTCAGGACAGTTGTTTGTATATATGAAAAAAGAAATGAAATTGGGCCTTTACTTCACATTATACAAAATAATCAATTTTAGGTGGGATAAAAATCTACAGATGTAATAGGCAAACAATAAAACTTAAGATAATTCAGGAGCATACGTTCCTGCTCTCAGGATGGGGAAACATTTCTTAAAGAAGATGCACAAACACTAACCATAGGGTAAATATAATAAATAAAACTATATTAAAAGTATTAACTTAAATTTATAATAAGGCACTACAAAGAGGATGAGAAGAAAAACCATCTCACAGGGAAAGATATTTGTGAAACATAACTGACAAAGGGGTGGTATCTAGAGCCTATAAAGAATTCTGGCAAATGAATAATAAGAAGAATCCAATGGGGGAAAATAGATGAGAAATCTGAACCCTTCACAAAACAGCAAATCTAATTGGCCAGTAAATGTATTCTTGTAAAGTTTAACCCTACAGGTGATCTGGGTACTACAAATAGCCCCAAACTGGAAATAACCAAGATGTCCACCAACAGTAGAAATGGATCAATAAAGACTGAGACATTTGTTAAAATGGAATAATATAGAGCAATGAAAATGAACACACTGAAGTTGCATGTGACAAAATGGGTCAATCTTAAATTGAGCACATGAAAGAATCACTGGAGAATCCTGAGTCTGTTAGTATAAAAGAGGCAAAATGAAATACCTTTTGAGGATTATGCAGGTAGGAAAACTGGGTGATAGAAACACAAGAGTATGGGTACCTCAAATGTCAGGAGAAGGACACATCTCACAGTGTTATAAGCAGGGAAGACTCAAGAGAGGCAGACATGGGGCGGGATGGGCTGATTTCTAAGGAGATGGTCAGTTCTCCTTTTGAATGTGGTTGGAGGTTGCCTGGGTATCTGCTTGATGATTTTTCTTTTAAATATACATTTATATTTTATACTATTTTGGACATGTAGTAGATTGCATGGTTCAAAATGCATGAATACATCTTCTGTATTTTTATTGCTCTTATCTAATATGGAAATTACAGAAAGTTGAACATGAATACAGAAATGACATTGTGTTGAGTGTTTTGAAAGTATCTTTTGAAAGTTGCTTCTTTCAAAAAGAAGCAGTTTCTTTTTTGGTATGCATACAAATGTTTATCAATCATCATTAGCAGTTAAAGTTGGATCATTTGATGAGTGACTGACCGCAGTGCTGTACTAAGAACTCAAGAGGTATCCGTCTCAAAGCCAGTTATTTTTGAGGTTCAGCAGCTGAGCCTCACTGGCCTGTGTCTTTTTGACCTGGGTTGTCACCATCTTGAAAAACTGTAACCCTCAAAAATCGCCTATGCACCCGTGAGCTCAGAGTGCCCAGAACTCATTGCTATCGAATCACCCCTACGTTCTTAGCCCAGAGTAGAACTCCATTTTGTCACTTATACATCCAATCTTTCCTTTGGGGAGCAAAATTTCCGCCTAAAAAAGGAAAA
Organism: Ictidomys tridecemlineatus; assembly: GCF_052094955.1. NCBI lineage: Eukaryota > Metazoa > Chordata > Mammalia > Rodentia > Sciuridae > Ictidomys > Ictidomys tridecemlineatus. The sequence goes on from NC_135491.1 coordinate 46,564,426, forward strand.
GCAACAAAACAGCAATTATGTAAATTGAATGGAAGAAAACGAGTAGTGTCCTGTTGGAGGTAATTTTCCCCATAATGAGTGTTGGGGGAAGGAGGAGAATGGGAAGGAGAGAGGTTAAAAATTGGAAACTGTGTGTGTGTATGTAATAAGCTTGTGCAGAAAGCAGATGTGCATTGTAGAAGCCATGTATAGAGGCAATAATCTGTGACAGAAAGATTTACATAATATTCTTTCAGGGCAAGTTCCCCCATTTAAAAAAGATGGTGAAATGCAGACGGCATGCCTGACTGGAATGAATCTAAATCAGGTAAATAATTTGCACTCTCAGATTATACTCCCTGCCGCCCGCCCCTCGCCCTGCATCCACACTTGCTTAATAGATCTATTACAGCTTAGAGGGTAAAGAGATCTGAAGTTACCCGCACTCGTGTGTACAGCGTGAGAACATGGCGTTTCAACAGGCAGATGGTACTGATAGGCAGTTCTGACCCCTGGGCCATAACTAAAAATGGGTGGATTTACAAGTGGAAGAAAAATTTACCTGAATCACCGTAGAATATTGTTCTAAACACTCTACCCAGAAATAGAACTCACTTTGAGAGACTCTGGGCTTAAAGAGGTTCTATGTCCTGTCTGCATTGAGTCTGTGCCATAAGATGAATATTACAACAACTTCTTTAGCAGAAGTTTCTAGCAAGTATTGGAAAACATCCTGGCCCAAGAAGGAAAGCAAGAGCATAAGGTGCTGTAATCCTCCTGAGATGTGACCCAGAACAGTACAGGGATGAGCTCCAACCGCTTTCCTTTAAATGTGATGACGGTTCTTACGTTTTTAAGTTTTTCCTGCTTTTATTCATCGGCACATCTCTTGCCTGTTACTCTATCCATCACATTCATAGGATTCAAAGAGCTTTCTCCTCTGTGCAAAAGTTGGTCTTTTGTGAATCTGCAGCTAATATACTCAACAACAGCAGCCCCTGATTCCAGATTTATGGTTTCTAACTTTTTACGTGCAGTAGCCATGAGCTGTTGGGAGATCCTGACTTGGATACTTAATACCCTGTGCCATACAAGTGCCAGTTAACCTGCACACCTTTTTGTTAATGTGATGCTTAAGTACAGCTAGCATAATTAACTACCTGTAGTTATTGCACAAAGCAATTTCAAATATTGTTTCACATGTGTAGAAAAATTTTAAGAACCCTTTAAGTATTGTTTTTTTCCCTTGAGTGTGTGCATGAAATACATTATCTATCTATATATGTGTGTTTGTGTGTGTATATATATATATATATTTTTTTTTTAAAGCAGCATACAAAATATTAAAAGGAAGAAAACCATAGAATGTATTCCAAACACCATTGGTGGTGTTGGTTTTTAATCTTTCCACTTTTTTTTTTAGGTATCTATATTAGTATGAAAATGAAACAGGCAGAGGAGATCATTCTAATCAGGTTCTAAAAAATGTATTTTATTTGGTGAGTGTGCCTGATTTGCCAAAGCACGTCCCTGTTCCAAGCAACTGTCAAATATTAGTACACATTTATCATCATAAAATGATTATTTTGACTTTCCTTTTTTTTAGAAAAGGAAAATTTGTGTGTGTTTTCGCACATGCATACATACAAAGGGCAAAGCAAGGAGCCGTCTCTCCAGGGTAGGCTATTACTTGGCCCTGCTCGGAGGAAAAGGCTCCCTCAATGGGATTATGTCCCCTCTCATAACCTATCAGTTGTCTGATCAGAAATTCATAACGCAACCCATCTATTGCTCAGCTCGGCCAAGGCTGCAGGATTGAATTTAAATAGGCAAATGCCAGACTTGGGCGTTGACATTCTCTCTGTCTCTCTCAATCTTTCTCTTCCTCCTGATCATGCCCTTTTCCTCCTCTCTCACTCTCTCTCCTCTCTCTGTTTTGAAAATCCCCCCGGCACAGCACCATTTTGCATGAGCCTTGAGCTTGTGTGAGGGGAAGTTACAAGGAAATGGAGGATGGAGGGGCAGGGGGAGGGAGGTGGGAGAACGAGGTGGAAGGAAATTGTAAATCGTTGCTGTCATATCCTCGCAGGGACAGTAAAACCTGGTTGCTTCTTTTTTTTCTTTGTCTTTTTGTATTTAAAGGAAAATATTTCAGGGTAAGTGACGTAGCAGGTATCTTTGTTCAACCAGGAGGATGTTCGTGTGTATAAAGTTGACGTTTGTACTGTGTCGCAGCGGTTCTCTCTGCCTACTGTGTGATGAAGAAAACGCACTGGAGTCTCTGCCTTGTCAACCCCGGCTTCCTGGAGCTGCCTGGCTACCCAGGTTGTCAGTCCTGGACAGTTGTAACCTGATGACATTTAACTTGGGGCGGATAAAGTAGTGATTCAGAATCTCTCTTCCTACTCTCCTTTCCCATCTTCTCCCAACCCAGTAAATATAAATCAGATTTATCTTAAAGTCCCAAACCTATAGTGGAAGGAAAATCTATATAATTGATAACACATTAAAATTAACTGTATAACTTAAATGTTGGGAATTGAAGGCTTTTGTGTTGAGAAGGGGGAATGTTAATCACCCTGTTTGGAATTTGGGGTAAATGATTAAAAATTGACAACGGCTCTGAGAATACTGCCTCTGGTCCTGCCTCTCTCCCCTAAAGAAGAAGGTAAAATTCATTTGACTTTGTCAGGTTGCTGTGCTGATGAATTTCTGCTCTCCTTCCCCAAGTCTTTTTCAGCAGGGTAGAAGGTGAATCCTAAACTAAGTGTCATTGTGAAGTTTGTGAACTTGATCTCCAGAATTTTATCCTTTAATGTTTCCCTGAGTGACACTTGGTTAAAAAAGAAATGCTTATTTGTATTTATTATTTTTAAATCCCCATCAGTTTATTGGCATTTAAATTTATTCCAGGGGGCAAACTCCAAATAAATTTTGTCCACATGGGAAAAACATATGGCATGGAAGATCTTGCACAACTTTTTAGCAAATATCCCAGGTTTAATAAAAAACGAGCCCCTGCACTATAATGTTGTGCTATTTCTGACCAGGGAAGGATACCAGAAAGAGCTGCTGAGTACAGGAGTTTTAGGAATTACCTCTGTGGGAGAGTTGCAACCTCCCTTGTGTCTTTGGTGGTTGAAAACGGCACTGGCTTTAACTGATGAGGGATTCGATAAGCAGAAGCAAAGGATCAGAGTAGCCCGTGCAGTAGTTTAGTTAGTATGTCCACACCAGGCCGTGCAGAATTGACTTTGTGACTGTGTTCGTTTTCAGATGTCTGCACTAACCTGGAGGCACTTAGCTCATAGAGTATTCAATTAATGCAGTATTCGGTCCAGTTATAACGGGGGAAAAAAAAATTCATCCAAAGTCATTAAAGACTCCAAGAAGTCTCCTTCATTCAGAGTTTGCTTCATATGTAAGGGAGACCTCCTCCTTACTGTTCTTGATATTTTCTCTGTTGTGTCAGATCTGATGTGTCCCCAGGTGTTGCTATTATTTTTCTGGAAGGGCTAAATTGTGCATTTCTGGTAGGTCAGGGAATAACAACAGCTTCATGGAGAAATACTTCACCACAGGATAACTTACCTGCTTAACAGAATTCAGGGGCTTCCCACATATTCAGAATTCTGCTGCTGTCATCACACTCACTTGTAGAAGGTCTCATCACCCTACAAAGAGAGCTCTATCTCCCCTCAACTTCTCCTGAGCTCTGGCAGTCACTGTTACGCCTTTTATCTCTGTGGATTTGCCTAATCTGGACATTTCCTACAACAGTCTCCTACAGTATGTGGGCTCTCATGATGGCAGATATGGTTCTAAACACCTCCTGGAGACACGGACTCCTTTAAGAGTCCAGAAAGAAGCACGCACACACACAGATTTGAGCAGCGTTGGGGTAGTTGCCCTTGCAAAGTCCATGGACCCCACATAAAAGCACCTACTCTACACAGCATTCTTCATCTGTGCGAGGAGACGGGTACAGGGGAGAAGGGGTGGCCAGGAATGAAAAGCTGCCTTGAAGTTGGTCTGTGGGTGCTGATCTTAACTGCCCTAGAGTTTTCCCCAATTTTCAGTGGTATCTATGCACTTCGGTAAGAGAAAAGGCCAGGAGAATCTACCTATTGCTCTCCAAACACAAACTATTCATTACCTTTTCTTCCTTAATAATCGCTGAGACTCAAGATGTATGGGTCCTCTCGTCCTTCAGCCTAAAATAAATCAGAAGAGCTCCAAAAGAAGCAAAAATCATGAATATGGTTTTTATAGGTCACCTATTTTCCCATGTAGTAGACCTCTGGTATAGACCATGTGCAGGTGGAGAAAACTGGATGAAATTTTCATAGTTTCTGAGAATTCTTTTTAATCCATAGGTAGGCAGAGATTAAGGAATCTGTAAAGAAGCAGAGCTCCAAATGCGTACTTGATGACCTTTGCCAAATTTTACCTTTGCCCCATGCCTGTTGGTTACCTTTATGTTGTTCAATTGCATACCTCTCCCTCCCCATCACTAGCTTCCTGTAAGCTAGCTGTGTTAAGTCGAAGATAGTTTACCTTACTCTGTTTAAGCTTGGTATGTATCCCAGCCTGCTCCCCTAAAATGCTAAACTATCCATTTTTAGGTCAGAATCTGCCAGCAGCCACAGACTGGCATCTTCCACAGACCTTCATTGCCGTCCAAGACTCCTGCACCTGCAGCCAGCTCAGTGGACTGTCCTTAAGATTCTTTCTCTTGCACACTCTTCCAGTTCCTCCTTGAGACTGTCTGACGGTCTGAGCTTTTAAGAAAGCTGCCTGGAGAGAAGCCCAAGCAGAAAACTGCATCTTTCCTCGATGGTTTTATCCAGAGGGGAGTCGTAACACAATTCAAACCCATCACTCTCTTAGTTCATGGGAGAAAATACCTAGCCAGGCAAAGCACGTTGTTTTTCAATGGCTCTTTACTGTTTGTTTCCATTTCTCTATTACCTCCTCTCTGCATTGGTTGTTTTCTTTTCCACATTTGTTTATTTTTTTTTCTCTTACCCTGGGAATCTTATTCTTATTTTAAGAGCAACAGAATTTGTTGGAAAACCAATTTTATACACACAATGAATCTTTATCTCCATATTATTATGAGCAAGAAGTACTAGGGAGAGCATGGGACAGAAAGCACAATAAATTTATTTCTCATTTTCAGCTATAAGCCAGGGTCTAATTCTGTCTAGAGATTGATTAAAAAGGAACACTGGGTTTTGCAGAGCTCTGGCCGGGTGGGCATATATCTGGGGTGCAAAGCTGGCCCTCACTGTCACTGTCTTCACCTCCCTGACTTCTGTTTTAACTTGGGAGCTTCTAGGCAGCCAGTTGGGCTTGCCGTCAAGTTGAGCTGCTCCTAGGTTAAAGGCCACGATGGTCTTGTCAGTTGGAATCTCTCTCAACTCAAGGACACGTTCACAAATGATTTCCATTACCCAAGTGAATGCCCATCCAGCTCCCCTCCCCCACCCCTTCTTTCCTAGAGTTGAATAGGAAATGAAAAACTGGAGACACCTGGAAAAAGGAGGAAATTCGTATGTAACAGGAGGCAAGGACACAGTTTAAAACACACCTTCTGAAATTAGGTCATCTGAGGTTCTTCTGCTTTAGTGGAGAAATTGTTGATTCACATGAGCCCAGGAGAGGGGTTGAACCACGCACTGGTGATTGGAAAGATCACACACGTGTTGATGGACTTTGTCAGTCATTTTTGTCCTTTAAGTGTACAGTTCAGCAATATGACCTGTGGGAACTCAGAGTCCATGCCACTTATTTCTGGGGCCCCTCTGAGGTCTAAATGCCTGCTTTCATTGGGTTCCTGTTCCCCACATCGGCCACGCACGACCAGGATTTTTTCCCCGCCAAGTTTTGGTTTAATCTCTGCATTTCATAGCACATAGGTAAGTCAGCATTTACCTCCGTTTTCCTCCAAACCACTCACAAACGTCATGTTGGAACAATTCCCTTCAAACTCTGTAGTGATATGAACAAGTCAATAACTATGTTGCATGCATGTGTTATGGGAGGCTTTTTTTATTAATGAACATTAAAAATTTCCAACTGTCTTTCTCTTTTGGCTTCGGCCTTCTTATGGCCTAAATACTTTTTCTTTCTTTCACGCCCTCCTCATTTCTTCTCTCCTCCTCACCTCCTAATGTCTATGTCGGTACGTGAAAAACAGTTCAGAACTTTCCTTGGTTTCTTTCCACTTTTCCACTGGGTTCATTTTCTACATGCAAAATGGCATTTGAAAGGATTTCCTCTTTGAAGATGCTTCCCTCCTTAGCCTAACTGCGCTACCTGTTAAAAGTCACTCTGCCGCAGGGCTCCAGGATGGGTGATGATAGGAAGTCAGAGTAATACCAAGCCACTTTTGTTCTCCCCCATTAACAACTTTGGAGGATTCCTGTCATGATTTCTTAGGTAGTTCTACTTGTGCCATTAGACATGACATTTATAGTTTTTATGTGGCATCAGTGAGTTGATTTTGAATCACCGAAATATATCCATTTGAATTCTTAAAGGAGATGGGTAAGATTTTTTTTTCCTCTTCTAGATTAGAAAACATTAAAAAGTACAGAGAAATATAAAGCAAGAAGGAACTATTTGATAGTTCCAGAAGTAAATGTGGAAAGGTGCTTTGGGATCCTGCTAATGAATATAAGTATGTCTGTCAAAGTCAATGTTAAGAATTTCTCAGGTTGGTTGTACAGCTTTATAAACGATAAGTAAATGGGTCTGGTGGCTAGTGAAAATGAAAGAAGAAATTTAAACAGATTTGGAATATAATTTGAAACTAAATTTCTTAGAAGAAATGAAACTTCAGAGGAATCTGGCAGATAAATGGTTATATAAAATGAGACATGATCAGTGTTTGAACATTTCCAAACTTTTAAACAGGGTGCTCTCTTAGCTATTACTAGAGTCTCCCCACCAAGCTGTAATGACATTAGAAATCATAAATAAAAGAGTAATGATAAAAATAGCATTTTATTATCAGAATTCAATGATAGTAGATCACAGGTAGAATTTTTGCTCAGATGAAAATACATTGTTAGATTCAGGTTGTCCTTTGTATTTTGATTGTAGTCAACCTGTAACCAAAATTTAGCCTCGTGGGGTTTCTGATAAAGTAGAAAATGTGGAAAATCAGAACTGAATAATTTCCGGAGCCCAAATGACAGTTCTTTCATGTGTAATTCTGCATTGCTCACCAGAAGTCTGCTGGTTTCCATCTGTGTTTCTACACTGGCAAAGCTTCAGTCTTCGTAGTTTGTAAATCCTAAAAGGAATTGCTTGCAGGTTAACAGAGTTTTTGTGATGTCATCAAATATTTTCTGATAAAAACTGGACATCTCATACCCATTCTATCTTCACATGAATATTTCACGTTGGTAAGTGTGAAAAACAAGGCTTAATCTCTTGTTCAAACACTTTAAAAGGTCTGGGCATTTAACATGTATGCACTTTTTTGAGAGAGCCCCAGTGGTGTAGATAACAATTTTAGCTGGGCATGTAGAACACCTGATGGATATGTACCATGGACACACACCTATACTACAGTTCATTGGGGGCTCCTTTGGAAGGTTGTAGAAGAATACAGAATGAGCTCCCTAAGAGAGCTTCAGTGGTCTCAACAAAATAAAAGAAAAAAATTATTCTAGGGCTCATCATTAAATTAAAAATTATAACTAGGCTGGTTTGATAGAAATGCACCATTTTGAAATACTACATCTAGTTTTCAAAAGCTTTGAAGAGATTTTCTGTCTCTGTAGATGTGTATGTATATGGGTGGGGACTGTTCCTTGCTAATGAACATTTCTTTAGCAGACAGATCCATGAACAAAGTTCTGCTTATGGCCACGGAGGATGCAGAAGCAATAATAGCTACAAAACAAGTTAACCTGTACTATGTCTACCATGCCTTGGCCGTTATAAAAGTAGTCATGCATCATTTAGTGATGGGGATACCCTCTGAGAAATGTGTTGTTAGGCAGTGTTGTCATTGTTCAAACATCGTAAACTGTACTTGGAGGAACTGAATGGCTATAGTGTCATTAGGTGGTATAATGTTATCAGGTTATGTGGTGTTTTGGTGGTCTGTCACTGAAATGGTTTTATGCAGTGCTTGGCAGTTCTTCAGGACAGAGGTGATAGAGTATCAGTCAATCACAGGAAATCCCCAACATTGGAAAGAGTGGCATATACTCACTACTCATCCCTACTCTTTGGTTAGCTGCTAGAGAAAGAAATGTTTGAATTATTTGGTGGTTATAAAATATTGAATTCATGCCCAGTGTTTTCAGTTTTTGTCTTGCTCATTAAGTATGACCTCTATTCATTCTTTTCTGCTAGTATATGCTTTCTTCTTGTATTACGTGTTTCAGATAGCTTTTTAAGGACTATGAGATACCTTGTCCCAACCCCATAGAGCAGATTTTTAGCAAAGTGCCCCTATCTGTTTGCACACTATGTTCACTGTGGGTATTTAAGGGGAGATTGTCATCCTAGTGAATGTGACCGTGAGTGCCCCTTCGTAGTTGGTGACCTGTAATTCAAATAAGTCCTCCGACCCATAAAGAGAACTGCAGAGGAAAGTGTACGTGGAAGGCATCTCCCTTGCCAGAAGGAGATGCCTGTGCAGGGGATTAGCTTCTAGCATAGTGGTTCTTCACTTATTTGGGATGGTAGGTTCCTTTAATAATCTGCTGAAAGCCATGCACACTACACATGTGTGTGCACACTTACACACACACACACACACACACACACACACACATATATTTTGCAAAGTAATTCAGTAATTCAGAGGATCCATGCAGTCTCTGAAACTTACAAGTGATCCTATTAAGGTGAACAGCCCAGATTAAGACCCTCCACCCCCATGTAGAAAACCCACAAACTGAACAGTCTGTTTACCAAGATAAAAATCCATTTTTGGAAATTATAGTGTCAAGGGGCCATAATGAATGACCCTAACAATTGGTGCCTCTTGGGATTTATCCCCCTTCCATATTCTGCTCTTGTGTCTTTCCCATTCTTTCTCTGAGTTTTGCCTGCCTGTAAGTCTCAGCTCTGACTCCATCTGGATATTTAACTCCAGTTTCTGCGGTTTCCTCCTCATTCCAGTTCTTGAAGTCTCTTTTCCATTCCTGCTCAACTCTTCTCTCCATCTGTTTCCCACATGCCTTGGTTCCTCAAAGGGACTTGACAGATTAGTTGGTGGTGCTTAGAGGGAACAGGTTTTAGGATGGGTTACATTGTTTTGGTAGCAGTCACTGTGCAGTGTGCCAAAAATATAATGATCCCAGTTTGATTTTTGTCAACAACACACTGAGGGGAAAGAGAACAAGGGGAAGATGTGGTAGTGACATTTCACAGGCCCAGAAGTTTGGGTAGCAAACAAAGCATATTGCTGTTTTATCAAAAATGTTTCATATTTAATGTCGCTGTGCTACATAAAGTGTGATCCAGGAGAATGAAGCACTGACTTTGTTTTCAAGAATTTGTAACAATAAGATCTTTCCAACTTAGAAGGGAATGTCTGATGACCCATAGTTGGATCTTTAAGTTATTTAATTCTGTGCCACATTTTGAGTGGGCCAATGAAATTTTGTTGAAACTAATAAAGACAAAAAACAAAATAACAAAGTATCCATTTTGCGATATACCTTAGAATTACGTAAATATTTCTGAGAATAATCTATTTTAAAGAGTTGAAAATTGATCATGGAAGTGAAGTGTTCTCAGTTACAGATGCTGATTTCTAGGTTGACTACACACATATTTTTTGAAGTGTTTATCTTGTGCTTATGAGTTCTTTGCAAGTAATTTTATATTTACAAAATAAATATAAATTTTTTTATATTTATTTTGTAAATATAAAGTAAATATATATTTACTATATATTATAGTAAATATAATATATATTTACTATAATATATAGTATATTATAGAAGGAGATAAGGGGCCACATGTCTTGCATGAGAGTATGGTGTCATTCATGACTTTTATTGCCTTTGTAATTTTGATGGATTTTTTGGGTATGTTTTCACTATTAAAAACTCACACACGTATAGACTTAGCATAGAATAAAAATTAAAGAATTAATCAAACCAAATGAGGTGCAGTGACTTAAGAAACAGAAAAGCCTCTCTGACTATATTGAAGAGAGAGAATTATGATATTTGAATTTTTGCAAACTTCCTACTCAACAAATACAGCCATCTTCACCCTCTATGTAACAATCCTCTGTTGAAGATAACCCTACATGTTGACCAATGTTAGGTTGGTCAGTGAACTGGGGGCTTGGAAATATGAGAAATTAAGACCTGGTGATTGTACTACAAGGATGGTACTTGGATTAAGCCTTACAAAAATTTTTGCTGCTTGTTAATTACAATATTTACTTCCAATTGCTCATATTGAATTATTTTTGACCTAAAACTTGGCAATTTTGCTTGCCATTAGTTAATCTGTTCTTGTTGTAGTTTTTCTACTTATTTATATATGCATGAATGGTACTGGGGATTGAACCCAGGGATGCTCTACCACTAACACACATCCTCAACCTTTTTTATTTGAAGACGAGATCTCAGTAAGTTGCCTGAACTGGCCTGGAACTTGGCATACTCCTAATTCAACCTCAAAAAATCTCTGGATTGCATGAATACCTCACAGTGTCATGTTTAGTTTGTCCATTTTAAAATAGCAAGGTAGCAAACTGGGCATGGCGGTACACACCCACAATCCCAGCAACTTGGGAGGCTGAGTCAGGAAGATCCTAAATTCAAGGCCAACCTGGGCTATTTAGCAAGTCTATGTCCCAGGAAAATAAAAAGGGTGGTTCTCATTGATGGAAAGACTCTAGGTTCAATCCTCAGAACTTCTTAAAAAAAAAAAAAAGTGATAATTGTATTAAGGTCCTAAGATCATCGTGAGGATTAAATGAGAAACTATGTGCAACTTGCTTAGTATAGTTCAGTGATCATGCTCTCTCACTATTATCTTTACCATTGCTAAGATTTTAAAAAGCCAAATGTGCCATTATAGGGATGACACTGCTACCAAATTGAAAAAAAAAAACAAACTTATTTTTTCCCCTTGATAACTTGAAAACATCATACCAGTCACTGGATGGAGAATGAAATGTAGCCTCAGTAATAATGCTTCTGCCTTTTGGTATAGACACTGTGATTGAATTCAGCTCCTTTTCCTTAATGCATAGAAAAGTGTCTTTTACTTAGCAGGTCCTGGCGCACATTGAATTGAATTGCATGGAACTGAAAAGTTACAGGAAAATTTCTCATTTATCTCATTTGCCTAGAAACCTTGTCAACAACAGATAAAAATAAATTGGAGGAAAATATTTTAAGACACTTAAGAAAGATGGTCATAGTAAAGTCTCATCAGTTGACAAGGTATCATTAGATATGCTGAAAAGTATTAAATAGGCCAAAGGGACCCTTCTGGGTGGAGAGATACAAGGGGAAGAGTTTGGCTATTGGTCAGACCTGTACCAGGGCAGGGGAGCAGAAGTCTTCCTGACAGGAAGGGACTGTACATCCCAACTCTTCTCTTAAAGACCCAGTCTGGTTTTTATTAAGGTGGTGACTCTCAAAACAGAAATTCTCTCTGATTTCTGATATTGATGGAAATTATTTTTAGCCATTTTATATAGCATATTACTTAAATTTGGGCAAACATTAAATTAGGCATTAATTTCCTATGCATTTAGCTTTTTATACAGCTATAAAGCTAAACAGAAATCTAGATTTACAGATTTCTATATAAATTTACTATAAAAACCATTAAAGTTTAAATTAACAGCATTAATTTAATGTTCTATGTGATGTTTTGCCGAAACCAAAGCACTGGTGGTGGATTTAATCATAGAAAAATATATTTTCGTATTTGATATTTTAGTTATTAAGTTGATCCTCTGGATTTTTGAGTCTGATGGGATTATCACTTTAATAATTCTCATTATCATGGTTATTTTTCCTTTTATATCCTGAATTCATTTCAAATCACTGATCCATCATTTTGATGAGCCAATCAATTTAATAGTGCAACTCAAAATACAGTATTGAAAAATTAAAAAGTGTTTAATGAAAATTCTTCACTATTATCTTCTACATTTATTGAAAATAAATTGTGCAAGTTCTTATGTATAAATATAGAGTCTCGGTATTAATTGAAAGTGGGACTATTCCAATGGAACTATTAAGGTAAAGATACTTTGGAATTTGGCCTATATTCGTGTATCATGGGATGAGGATATTTTCTCCCTCTACCTTTCACAAACCCTGTGTTCCTATGGTGTCCTAAGAAGTCATTTGGTAAGTACCTATCATTCTATGTTAAGTTGGCCTTTGGTTATTTCTCATTAGATGCTAAGTATTAAAGGGACACATTGATCTACGCCACTGTCAGTTTCATGATGTCAAATCAAAATCTCAATTTATTAAAGAACTTAAATCTACATCTTATTCTGTGAAAATGGCTCTCAATTAGAAATTATCACTGCCAGAGAGAAATTTTGTCTTTACAGTCGACATGAAAATCATGAGAGACATGATGTGATTATCTCATGTTCAGAGTTTTCAGTTTTGTAAAACTTGGGCTGCACATACAGACATGAAGGTTGTTTGAATACATGCCCCGAGAGGTGGAGGTGTAGATGAAGTGGGAGGAGTTTCTAAGATAAAGTGGATCATTGGCTGTCCTGACCATGCACAGAGGAGTTAAGTTTTCAAAAGAAAAATATAGGTAACTTTGTTACAAAGGGCAGTCAGCCCCAAACATTTTTAAATTGAGGTAATATTGCACATGATTAGTTGAGCACAAGAAACTTGAACGGCTGAGCCCTACCAAATATGTCACTTAGTATTTTATAACTGTACTTATTTTATTGCTAATTTTAGTTGTTTGCAAAGCTGCTCATAAACAACTTGATTTTAAGAGGAAATTTTTACTCTGTGGCATTGATTTGTTTTGAAAACAAACTCCGTGTTTGCGTGTGTGTGGTTTAAACAGTAATTTTCTTTGAAGGCACAGTCTGAAGTGTCAGAAAACCCCAGGGCTGGTATTAGCTCTGCCAGTTACTATCTCAGAAACCTTCAAAACGTCTCTCCGCCTCAGTGTCCCTGTCTATAAAATGGGATTAATACTATGTGATCTGGTCCCTCAGGGAGTGAGTTGTAAAGGAGTAGAGTAGTGCCCCTTATTCAGGGGGAATATGTTCTAAGACCTTAGAGTGGATGCCTGAAACCCAGATAATTCCATAGATTAATGTTTTTTTCCTCTATAAGTATGTACCTAGGATAAAATTTAATCTATAATTAGGTACAGTAAGAGATTAACAACAATAACTCATAATAGAACTGAACCATTATAACAGTACACTGTAATGAAAGTTTGACTTCTGTCAAAATATCTAGTGTACTTTTTTGACCTTCTCATGATGACATAGGATAACAGTGCCTATGAGGTGAGATGGTGACATAGGCTTTGTGACACAGTGTTAGGCTACTACAAAGTGTCACTTGAACATAGGCAATTTAGTACTGTCACAGTTATTCTGACATCTCATCACCTATAATTAGGATGGCTACTAAGTGACTAACTGGATGGTAGTGCATGTAGAGTGGATACACTGGACACGTTGGACAAAAGATGATTAACATCTCAAACTCCATGGAGTACATGATTCAAGGTTTCGTCATGCTGTTCAAGACAATACAGAATTGAAAACTTATGGTTTTCTTACTTCGGCAATTCTCCATTTACTATTTTTGGACATGGTTGAGTACAGGTAACAAAAACGATAGAAAACAAAAATGTGGATAAGTAGGATCTGTTGTAGTTCAAGTTTATTGTGCTGAGAAAGTGTGAAACTTAGGTGCACATGTGTTACCATACTCAATATAGACCCTCAAATCCAAAGCAAGTGGATTTAAATTCTTGCGTATTTGCAATTAAGATTCCCCAATTCTTTTACTTCTATTGGACATCTCTATTTCCCATCTTTCATTTGTATTATTAAAAAGTTATTTTATAACAGATATTGACAAACTGCAGGCTGAGTTCTGCCTTCCATCTGCTTTTATAAATAAAGTTTTATTGAAACATAATCATGCTCAGTGGTTTATGTATTGTATGTTGCTGCTTTTTTATTTTATTTAAGAGCAGTTGAATAGTCAAGCTCTAAAATGTGTACTACCTGACTTTTCACAGAAAAGTTTCTACCTCCATTATGTATCACTAAAGTCTAGCAACAGAGATAGTTCAGTTTTTTTTTTTTTTTAACTTAAATCTTTGGTAGTTCAGATCTTAAAATACCACCATCTATCCTATAAAGAACTCAGTAGCTCCAAATGTCAGCAGCCTTAACCCTTTTTCTCTGACCCATGAATTCAAAGGTGTGGACGTCTTGAGATCTTATTTATTTTCTTGCTCCTTTCCCAGTTTATTTCTTTAAAAAAATATTCTCAATGACTTGAATGATGTTTCTGAAAACTTTTGTTTGAAATCAAGGTACATTTAAAATCTAGTTCATTACCAGGATGTGACAGTGTGTACAGGCTAATGTTTCACAAATTTTTAAGCTCAAATGACGCATAGAACAAAGTAAATTACCAATCCAGAAAATAGATAATGAGGAAAGATAAGACACAGTGGATAAGTTCACATTTTAAATGCATTTATCTGTTTCTTTTTTCATTTTCTATTTTCTTTTATGGAAGTTTTAGGCTTGGTATGCTATATTCAGACGAATAGGAAGTTATCTAGTGGGAGAGATAGGGGACTTGGCAATCTCTGTAAGTTTACTTTCCACTAATTTAGAAAAGTCAGAGGTGTCTCATTTAAAATACAGAATTTTAGAGCTGAAATAGACCTTGGAGATCAGCATTTCCCAACCTTTTTTGACCCATAGACCATTTTCATAGTAATTTATAATCTTGTCAACCCTCTTAGGAACTTTTTAAGTCAGTTCATCATTTTTGTATGATATTATGAGGAGGTAATTTTTCTTAGATTAATGTATTATTAAGGATTCTACCAATCATTTTATTAACATAGTAAATTACTGATAGTAAATGAAAATATATTTTGCTTTTTCATTTAATGAGTGATAAATACTTCAAAAATTCACATGAAAGAAATTATGAAAGAAAAAGTATGAATTTACCAAAATAAAATAAATTGAAAAATAACATTATTTTCTCATGTCACTTTGGAATTGAAATGTAGATTAGCATAGAAAAGGGAAAATTGGGCTGGGGCTCAGTGGCAGAGCACTTGCCTAGCATGTGTGAGGCACTGGGTTCTATTCTCTGCACCACATATAAATAAGTAAAAAATAAATAAAGGTACATCAACAACTAAAAATATTTAAAAGGGGGTGAAATTGTTTTCGTAGTCTGATATTTGAAATCTTCAATTTTTTATTATAAAAATTATTTTTGTAATTTTTGTATTTGTGCTTTAAATGATGAGATCCGTGGTTTGGGGTTTCTCTTTCTAAAGAGATCATATTGACTGAAATTTTAAGTGAAAGCCCATATTGGATCTAATTGTGTGTATGTGTGTGTATATATATATATATATATATAGAGTATGTATGTTATTTTAACACTTTTAAAGTACTAGATGACTATTGAGGTGTCATATAAGACTTTTGATGAGATTAAGGTATCCTATGGACTGCTTGAGACAGTTAGAGTAATTATTACTATTTTAATCTCCTCATGAAGCTCCATTTTCATACATCCCCCTTTTAGGCTTTCAGTTCACTAGAGGTCCATGATGATCATGTATCAGCTCCATGTGACCATGACAGACAGCTGCAGACTGCAATGGCTAAGGATCCTTGGTGACTGGCTAAGGGTCTGGGTATAGCACATGCACCTTTGCCACTGATCTCACACTCCTTCCACAGACATTAGAAGGTTCTTGAACTCTCCCATTTTACAAAGAAAGGTTATTTTATGAAGAAATGGAGTCGGACATTATTGGTAATAGTCCATGATTTGTTCATTGTATGAACAAATTGGGGCTGAGAGAATTTAAATGATACTCTCATGCAGTAGTCTAACAATGGCTAAGCCAGTGTCAGAGTGCACAACCTCTAACACTCAGGGCACTGTTAGTTTGTTTTGAACATGCCATCTAGTATCTTGCTACCCAAATGCATGTGATTCAACAGTGATCTGGTTCTAATTTTGAACTGGAGACTTATTAGTTAATTGAGTTGATCCCATGCTCTGTTCAGCAGAAGGAGGTCTACCTCAGTATTTCTTAAATGTCTCTTTTGAAAGTATTGATTCATATTTTCCTTTATAATACCCCAATGCTCTAGTTATAATTATTTGTATATAAGTTTAATACAACAAATACCTATTCCGTGCAAATGAACTCATGAACCATTTATTGGACTGAATAACTTTACAAAGTAATAGTAGAATTTGGAGGATACCCTAATGTAGTTGACATTCAGGACACACAGATTTTCCCCCAAAACAATATAGAATAATATAGATTAAATGTAATGTATTCTGTAGAGTGAATTGGATATAACTTTCTTATGTTTGTATATGAATGCATGACCAGAGTATCTCCATATCAAGTACAACAACAAGAATAGGAATTTATACTCAATGTAGGTATGATACGTCAAAATACATTCCACTGTCATGTATAACTAAAGAACAAATAAAAACAAACAAACAAAAAATAAATGGAGTCTGTTTTATAATGTGATCTCCACTGGTCAGTCCAACAGAATTCATTCTTTAAGATATGTGTCCATTTCTCAGGTTGCTTTGGTCTTGATTGTTTACCTACAAATCATGATGATGAAATGGGTGGTCCTGTTTCTTCAGTTGATTGATTGTTGACTGTTCATTTATTCAGGATCTATTTATTGACTTGCAGTCTTTCCTCTCCATCATTAAATTTGTCAGATTATGTTATTATCCAACTCAAGACTATGTTGTCATCTTTTTAGAGACTATTTTAAATCAATCTGTCGCTATTAATAGGAGTTGAAGGCTTTCTTTGCATGAGGACTGATGTTTAGTTGCTCATCTTCAGCAAAGAAACAATGTTAACCTATGAGAAAATGTGGGGTGAGAAAACATTTAGAAATTTACTTTGATCAGAGTATGTGTCTTTACCAAATGGGAGTTTACCTTGGGTCTCTGTTCTAAGTTGTTGATATTTCCCAAGCAATATTTTAGGTTTCTAAGGAACACAACTCCCCAGCAAGTGATTAGACTTTTGGCCAGGGTGTGTTTCTTCTATTCACATTCATTCTCAATAGAGTCATACCACCACTGTGCACTGTAGTAGAGTAGAACCTCTCATGTAGATTTGGAGAAGTATCTTGACCACTTTTGAACCTTTATCCAATAAAAACTGCACTTCCCAACACCAACACTCAAAGCATCAAAGTGTGCAGTTAATAGAGTGTTCTCTCTGCCGGTTTACCCATTGTTTAACTCTCCATGATGAGTCATTACAATGATCATTCTTTGGAAAACATTTCTGATGTTGGCATAGACAGTGTGTCATGGAAGGAAGCCATTTATTATAAGAATCTTGCTTGAAATCCTAATTAAACACTTTTGTTCTTGGGTCATACCATGGGACAAATGTCTCCGCACTTTTGGGGGTAGCTGGGTTGGAGTGAACGTGAGATAGCTCATTGCTTTAAGACTTGACCATAGCAAACTCTTCCAGCAAACTCAATTATGAGAACATTAAGTGACATCCTTAAAAATGTTATGTAAGAAAAGTAAACATATATGCTCCTTTGCCATGATGAAAAGCCATGGAGTTCTAAGTGGGAAATGTGATTACAGAATCACAGTGAACTTACAAAAACTTTAAAGATGCCTCCCTGTCATGAATAACAACACAACGTCATGCTGAACTTACTACCCAAATCAAGTGCCTTTAAAAGAAATATTTCCTCCCCTTTGGCACCCGCCCCCTCCCAGTGAGGAGGACAGAGAATATAAAAATAAGAAAACAGACTTCCTACTTTGCTTCTTTACCGTCTCAGTGGGAGTCACCAGTGGCAGATTATTCACGTGGCTATGTTGTAAAATCGTAGATTTTTAATATCTGAACTACTGAGTACAAACATAACATTTAAATAAAAATAATGCGGAGTTATTTATCTTCACCCAATCTTCTCCACCCTGTAGAGGATGTGAGCTGTCTCTTTAATAATGCAAAGGAGTAGTAAATTTCAAGCTGAGGATGGGCAATAACAAAGAGAGTGATCTCCACGCTGCCCTAATGTCAGTGGAGTGGCTTAGGAGGACACCTTATTAGTTCTAACAGGCTGGTTAGCGCGGGGTCACCTCTCTGCCTCCATCTCCCCGGCAGGATCACTCATCTCTGGGCTATATTTGGGAGGGAAGAAGTGAGGGGGAGGGGAAGGAATATATTTAGAGCCTCTCTCATCTCCCCAGCATTTACAGCTGTTTATTTTTATTTGTTGTCCAATTGCGTTATTCTTCTTCTCTGTCTCTCCCTTCTCTCTGTCTCCCTAGCTGCCTGTTGGTGTATCTGTGGTGAGATAGAGCAGAAACCCTCTCCATGGTTTCTCTTCTCCATTGTTTCATTTTTAGAAACCATCTGAAATAAGAGTAGTTTATAAATCTGTATTCAATGAGTATTTACTGTACTAAAAACATTTAACTGGGAGAAGGGCCCAGCATAGCTGAGCTTCCAATTAACAGGACCAGCTGAAAGGAATAGGAGAGAATTCAGAGAGATGCACATACATACCTTTTTCTGTCTTAAAACACTGAGATCCATCACATTTTAGAATTGCGTAAATCAACAGAACAGTGTAAATCAATCACGTTGGAGAGTTGTGCTTAATACGTTTTCACAAAAGAAAAAAGATTAACTAACTATCCTCCTTTTAAACGTGAATTTCTGTGCTGTCTTTGATTTTTTTTTTTCCATCGTAGCTACCAACATTGCCCCTTTCTCCTCCCCCACCCCCACCCCCTATTCTCCATCCAAAAATGAATGCAAAGAAATACTATTAGGCTGCCTGGTTATGTATTTTTTATGAGGCCATACAAGACGCTGCCTGACCCCTTGCCGTTCACGTTATAAGCACACTGAAGATGCTTTTCATTTGGGTTTTGCTTTTCAGCCTGGATGACCTCTATTTAAAAAAAAAAAAAAGGAGGAGGAGGAGGAGGAGGTGGGGGTTGGTGGGAAGGCCTAATATGTGACCCCAGGGACTAGTCGCTTCAAGGATTACATTTAATTCATATGATAATATTGAAATATAACGTTCCTGGGTCTAATGTTTGGGTTATTTTCTCTTTCTCTTTATTTCAGGGACTCATTGATGAGTCCTGTCATAGATGTTTTTCATCAATTTTGGTGTAGAGAGCTATAACTCATGCACTAGGGTCAGATTCTTAAAATTACCTTTTTTTTTCTCTCCCCTCCTCTTAGAATTCAGGTCATAAATACAAACCCTCTCCCTCTCCATAGTTTCTCTAAAAGACATAGAGTAATTAATTTTTCTAATGTGTGTCTACCAAGAGTTCTGCTTTAGTTAACAAAACAAATTTTATTTTGGCATTTCTGAAATCCATTCTCAACAACTGACCCCCAAGTTCTCTATTACTGTGAAGGCACACATCTATTTAACTCTTTCCTTTTTGGAAAGATACATTATGGTATTCCTTCTTACATGTCATGTGTGATATTTAGATAACCACCCACATTTGGGTCCTTGTGCCTGGTACATGCATACTCTGTAATACTTATTTGTACATCACTCTTACAATTGTCCTTCTTTGTATAATGCCCGTATCAGTTATTGAATGTCCCCTGTGTGAATTTTAGTGGACTTTACAAACTTCACCATTAAAATGTTTTCTGCCCCCTGCTGCGGGGCCACGTTGCTCACTGTATTTAAGTTTGTGGTTAATGTTCAAAACCAATTTGTAAAAGCATCCCTCTGGCTAGTTTTTAGAATGACCTTCCTGTTAAAGTTTCTTCTGACATCACATCTTTTTGTCTTTGCTAGTTGAAAAGAACAGGTGGAGGAATGGAATTAAACTACACATCAATAACCGTATTTTGAAAATGTTTTTATTCCTTTGGCTTAATAGTCTGCTACTTAATTTCTTCAAATCAGCTGCTGTTCATCAGTGCTACAGCATGTCGCTTGTCTTGGAAGCAGGTTCCTTGGAGGGACAGTAACATTTCACTGGAGCTAATAAAGTCAATTAGGATAATATTATACAGTAGGCCACTACAAAATCAGGTGCATTTTGCACCAATAAGTCTGTTTTAAATTCATTCCAATCTTATACTTCACAAGGAGCATATAGAGTGCTGTTATTATTAGTGACATCAGCTTGAAGATGTATATTTAATTGCAATCTTTCTCTTTTCTATTCTTTAGTTAATGCAAAAGAAAAAAAAAAAAAGAAACCCAGCAAATTTGTGGATATGTTCACACGTTTTCATTACCACAAAAGTACTGACAAAAACTGATCAAAGCCGGGAAATTCATGGCAGTAGCTGAAACCCCATCTCCAGCCAGTCCCTTATTATTACCCAGGTATTGCCACAAAATGTGATTCAGCAAATAAAGCCCCTGGCTGCGGGGGTGGGGGGTTGGGGGGGGGCTCTGCAATCAGAGCCCAGCAAAGTGGGTCTGCAGTGAGGTTTTCAGAATGACTCCTAATTTTCCTACATTTGTTTGCATCACAGTCTGAACATTTTTTGACATCTGGGTGACTGGTAGAAATGCACATATGTCTCCATGTATACATAGAGTCCATATATTTTTTGTCTTTGTCAGTCACTGTGTGTGGGAGAGGGATGTTTTAAAACAGAGTCCAGGTTCTCCTTTGTAAGGCATTAAGCTGTGACCCTCCTCCTGCCTTCCCTCCCGCTGTAGCCCTGGACTTCATGATCCCTCCTTGACTGCTAGCTTAACATAGAGTTGTCTTTTTTTTTTTATTTTTTTTATAAACCCAGTCACAACACAGAAAGAGGAGGAGGAGGAAGAGAGAGAGAGAGAGAGAGAGAGAGAGAGAGAGAGAATGTGAGAGAGAGAAAACACTAAAAACCTTGAAGGATGGTTCTCAAAAATACTAAAGGAACCACAGGGAATTCCTTTTGAGAGCAACAGAAAGCAGGCTAGCTGAGGTAAGGTAGATGTGGACAGTCTTTTCCTTCTCTTTTCTTCCTTCTCTGTCTCTTTCTGTGTAAGTCTCTCTCTCTGTCCCCCCTCCCTTCTCCCATTCTCTCTCTCTCTCTCTCCCTCCCTTTACATTCATATGTTCTGTCTCTCCCTCTCTCCTGCTCACTAGCTGTTTCTTTATGGATCGGGGAGGGCCGGTGGGTGGGGGAGCTACCTAACTTCTTCCCTGCTTAAGCAATCTGAGAACGGAACTCATGTGAATATGCAAATAGGACTGCCTGGCCGCGTTGCTGACACGTGTATGTGTTGTATCTCTCTCCCCACCTCCCTGTCTTAGCGTCTGATCTTCAACAGATTGCTGTTGTTTCTTGTGATCACCAGCACAGCGTGCTGGAAAGAGAGATGGGGGGGGGTGTGGAGAGGTGGGGATTGGAGGGAGTGTTGTGGGGCTGGGAGGCAGGAAATCATGACATG
The DNA here is from genome assembly GCF_052094955.1 of Ictidomys tridecemlineatus. Lineage (NCBI taxonomy): Eukaryota > Metazoa > Chordata > Mammalia > Rodentia > Sciuridae > Ictidomys > Ictidomys tridecemlineatus. The sequence goes on from NC_135491.1 coordinate 46,586,102, forward strand.
ATTGCTGTGACTTTTTTATATTAATGTGTGGCTTTTTTCTAGCTCATTTGCATGTCAAAGTGGTGGAGGTGTGAGGGCAGAGATTAGTATGGAGATGACATAATGATGCAATGAATTAAATGTGATCACTTCTCTGAGCGGGGGTGAGGTGGGGGGGGCACGAGGTTGGGAGGGGGGTAGCCAGTAAGACAGACGGAGTGAGGGAAGCTAGCGAGAGGGGAGCGCTGCTTCTGATCTGCACCGCACAGTTGATTGATGTCACCAGCTCGCAGAATGCATCTTTTTATTGTGATGGTGGTGATGGTGGTGGTGGTGATGCTGATTGCGATGATTACACTTACCGTTAGTGTGAAATTTGAATTTTAAGTGGTCAGTGCTGGAGCTCCAGCGCACGTGATTATTTGGTCCATCAGTGCAAACCCTTTACTGTCAAATTTTAACACCGCTCCACATTTGCTTTTATTAAAAAAAAAAAAAAAGACGATGCAACCTACAGGAAAGAGAAGATTGCTAATCTGTGATATTACACAGTGGGCTGGAATACCAAAGCTTTTCATGTGGCTTCACTTCTATTTTTTGAGTATGCAAAAAAAGGTTGGGGGGATCTAGATTAAAAACATTTTTATTATTATGAAGAAAAAAAGAATCTTTCATTGGATCGGTGGGGTGGCAAAGGTTTCAACCAGTGACAATAAAGAAAATGCAATTTCATCTCTGGCATTCAGCGTTATCTCCCTTTAATAGCAAAACCAAACCAGACTGATGGCTGAACAAAGCAAATTCTCAGGCGGCTGGTTGCAGGTCTGAACGCAGGAGTAAAACCGAAACATTTTTTTCCCCCTCCTTTTGCCTATTTTATATGCAACACCTGAAAATATGTACAGTATAGTTGTAAAAGAGGGGAAGAGGAAGAGTTGTTTTTTTTTAAACACTTCTATAATTAAAAAAAAAAAAGAATATAAACACAGACCACAAAGGTCTTTTAGACTTGGGAGATTTATTTGTTCCAGAAGTCAAAATCATTCTGTCTGCCACTAAGTTTTCTTCTGATTAGTCTGGTCTACTGCTTCTTTGGGAGGATGGACTTCCTACAGTATAGACAAATCAGTATAGAAATTAAGGACTAATTGTTATGTGTGCAATAACCCTGATGATATAAATGAGCACTTAAGAATCCACAGAACATCACTAACATAAATTTATTGAAAAAGAAAATCCAAAGCAACTCCATTAGTTTTTCTCTGTTATTGTTAAGGACTTTAAATGGATTTCCTAATTGGATAATTTTATTCACAAGAATAATACACAAATGGAAAACAAGCCCTAACTCTGGGGTGGGGGTGGAGTTGGCCTTTAGAAGGAGGAAAATCTCTGGCAGAGCAAACCACCATCAACTTGGAAAATAAACCTGCTCAGGGTGCCAGGATGGAGGGTAGAGAATAGCACGTATGCGTGAGAACCACCTGACCCAGTGCGGCTGGGGGAAGTAGAAGGATGTTTTTAACATGTTCAGGCAATACAGAAGATAAATGCACTCGCCTCATTTTTATGATATTTAAAACAGTGTCCATCATTATTGTCCTTCTTCAATCACATGCATTTCAAATTCGTTTCGTTCTGTTTTCCTAGGATGCAGCATCCCTATTCCCCTTCCTTGATTCACTCTCATCCACATCTTCAGCATTTTTCTGTCCACCAAGTCCATCTATCTGGAGATGCACTTGGACTCGCCTTGCTCCTCTTCCTTTTCCCAGATGAAGGCAGCTGTGCTTACTATAAACTTGGTCTCACCAATTCTGTGCATGGACACTATTAATAGAAGAGCGTACGGTGTCCTGTGCTTACACCCCTTTCCTGCCAAATACATGCAATACATCAAGACAGTCAGAGGAAAGTTCTGGAGTGCTGGTCTTGAGCAGCTTTCCTCCGACACATCAGCACCTGTATCCTTATTCTCCCTGTGTCCCCAGGTAGTACTGTGGCCTCCTCTGTGTCCTGCTTTCTCCTTGCCTTAGTCTTCTATGCCAATAAAGAAGAAAGGCAGGGATGAGGATTGTTACTATTGATCTGCCCAAGGGGATCATTAGGCATCCGTATCAATCTACAAATCAGTGGGCCTGTGTTACTAGCTTGGGCAGTCATTGCCAATTTGTTCCTATTAGATGGCTGAGCCTGGAGGTGTGTGATGAGCAGATTGGGGCTTTATCTCAGCACCGGAGAGGATGCAGGCTTGCTGACAGACAGCAGAGGTTCAACGGAGTTTTGTTTTGGGGGTGGGGAGAGCGCAAGGGAGACAGGGATGCTTATGAGTTTTTTTTTTTGTCCTGAAAGCTGTCTGCACCTTAACTAGACCACCAGGGTGGACCCTACCCCATCCTAGTTGGAACTGGCCCCTGCATCACCACCTCCAGCCCTGACATCTCCCCGGAAAACTGTCCACAGAAACATCTTCTCTTGTATTCTTTTGTGATCCTTTTTGGGATCGGCATCAGAACAATTGAAATGTAAACATTTTTTTTTTTTCCTTTTTCCTCCTCTAGCAGTATATTTACAGTTGAGCAGGTGACATTTTTAGCTGATATTTTCTCTGTAGTTCAATTGGATAAAGCAAAAGTTAAAGCTGTGGATAATTTTGTTTGGGAAATCATATTTACCTTTTTTTCTTTGAACCGAAGTCTAGGAGGAAGTGTGTTCTCACTGCATTCTTGATGAGTATTGTTTTTTAATCTTTAAAGATCATCCTTGTCTTGGGCTTTCAGAGAGCAACAACTATGGCAAAAGCCACATTCTCTCACATGCATGTAGATGTGAAAAATAAAAATTATGTTTCCATAGGGGGAAGGGGAGGGAAAAAGGATAATGAATGAATAAGCACAATTTATGTCGTTACCGCTGCTAGCGTGACATTTCCTCTTCATTATTTTGTGAAAACCTCAATTTTAAACCTGGTTTTACTCATTCCTGACGTGAGCATTATTCAGTATAAATATCTGTCCATTGCCAGGCCTCGGTGAAGCTCCCAGTGACATTTCTGCTTTATAGCTTTCTGCTGGGGGTGGGGGGGGGAGAGACCAGGAAGGTGGGCTGATGCGGAGAGGGAGGGAACCAGGCAGCCTCCACTTCCTGGGAGCTCTGTTTTTATTCAGCCACTGAGTTTGTTCCTTGTGAATAATAATCTGTTCTTCTCAGCTGGGGTTGGGGGGGCAGTGGCTAAAACAGCCCAACTTAAATTGAATACTTAGCCCTTACCATCTGCTTGTGAAATTGCTCATCACTCCAAGGGGGGACAAAAAAAAATGTGTGTGTGTGTGTGTGTGTGTGTGTGTGTGTGTGTATGTGTGTTTTTAAACAACCTTTCATATTTTTGAGTGTTGAACATGAGACAGTCGTGTTTATAGTGAACACCCATTGCCAAGTGGTTTTGGTTTGCTTTTGGTGACCCAACATATTTTAACTTGCTTTTTAAAAAAAAGGAAAGCCCCTTCGGCACTTTAGAAGACTTTCAAGTTCTTATTACTATGTATCACTTGGTACTGGCATTTTCTCACCTGTGGGTTGGTTGGTTGGTTTGTTTAGTTTTCCTGGCCTGTCCCCAGTTCATCCACTCTAAAGATGCACGCACTTCATTCCCTCCGACAGGAGCCTGCTTGTTGGTGGTGGTGAGTGGCTCACACAACTTCACAGAAACACATCTGTGTGGAGTAGATGATTTTGGAAGTTAAACTGTTTTAATTTATCATGGACCAGACCTCCAGGCCGCTTTCATCTTTGTGGCAAACGTATAGAAATCGATTTGGAGTGGACTCAGAAGAATGTTGTAAGAGTTGGTTTTGCAAATATTTATAAACCTAATTTCTTTGGAGTGGAGTCTTCTGAGAGAATGGTCACTGTACGATTAGGCACAGAGTTCACTTGGAGGAGGATGCTGCCCAAATCTGTTGTTTTATAGTGAAGGGTTGAGAATTCAGATTGGTTTGCCAGTGACACGCTGTCAAAGCCAGAGATATCTGGAGAGGTATTTTATTAATCCTTAGGATCCCCTGTCCTCGTTTCTTGAATCAATGAGAACTTCACAATGAGCGAAACAAACAACCCGGGTACTCTGATTTTCCACTGAAGGACAGAAAATGGACCTTTTTGCATGTCTCTTTAGCAGGGAAGGGAAACCCATAATTTTCTCATCACACAGGGCTTATTACTTAAAGATGTTGACAGTATGTAGCAACTTCATAGGAACTTTTAATCAGCCAGAGGCTGGCCCATCAGCCAGGACATTTATGACTTCGGATTCACCAGGCTCACAAGCCATCTCTGATTTCTCCCATTCTGATAGAAAACATTTTGATTTCTTAACATACGGTTTATCTACCCATACATCTCCCTAGTTTTCCCTGTTTTATTTAGTGTGGCTTCTTATGTGCCATTTCTTCATGAAACAATTGGTACATTCTCAGCACGCTGTTCTGAGTCGAGAAACCTCGTCTAGATTAATGGTCAGTGTCGCACACACGCACATCTGTGTTGTGATAGTACAGAGGCGCTGAGAATTACTGACAAGATCCAGAATAATTCCTAATGCTGTCGAAGGCTTCATTTTCTCCTCGGAATGATGGATGAGGCATAAGAGGTGCCTTCTGAGATCATTATGTGCATCATTCTGTTAAGTGTTATTAAAGTCCGTCTGTCTTAGACAGCAGAAACTGTATCTTCGCCCTTATCTTGCTTCTGTTTTTAAAAAATGGTGACTATGGATCCCTTCCTAACGTGAGCTCTTTTTGAGATCATCTGCCTGTTAATTTGGGTCATAAAATTATTGGGGATTGTATTTTTCTTTCAACCTAAAATTTGATAATATTAATCCACAAGCAGATTCTGGCTTATTTTTAAACCTTTAATTCACAATAAATGCTTTAGGAATTCATTTTACTATTTTTAAAAAAATAAGATGTGGCAAGTACCAGAATTTGGGGAATGGGTTTCACTCTGGAACTTCCAAGAGAGATCAAAGTCTTTTATTTTCTGAGTTTCTGTTATTTTAAATACCACTGTTGCTTTGTCACCTCAAATTGATGAACATGCAGGACAAGTTTGAATCAGATGAATATTACACTGAATTCCTCCCTAATGGGCAGATGTATTCAGAGGTGACAGTGCAGAAGCTTGTCAACCAGAAGGAAAACTTTGCTCTCCACTTGGTCAGGGAAAGTTTGTTTTTACGAATTGGTACATCTGGAGGGAGGGTGAATTTCCCCCAGTGCACAGGGCACTTGCTGCTTTCAGCAAGGCTGGGTGAAGAGGGGTCAGGAGTAAAAGTGGCACATGAGCTGCGAAGGTAAATTACAGATCGTTCCTATTAGATCTCAAGCAATTGTACCAGAAGAGAAGAATTCACTTTTAAGATTCAGAGCTCTTCCTAGAGTTGCATATTTTCCTGGAACCTATACTAAGAAAATATAACTGATTTTACAGAACATTTTCATTATTACCCAGTAGCCCTCCCCATCACCTTTTATTTATTTATTTTGTTATTGTTTTTGAATAGTTTGCTGGAGTATCATTAGATTCCCAGAGGCTTATCTGAAGAAAATGAAACCAAAAAGAAGTAAATCATCACATCTTTTTAAAACACGGTTTCTTCTTTTCAGAGATTCATGGAGATCTAGAAAGGTTCATTTTTTTTTAAACTTTTAATAGAATTATATAAGTTTGATGCACAGCTGGGATAAACCCAGCCATCCACAGCACAGCTAGTTTTTGAACATTTAATTTTATATTTGAATAATTCTTCAGATCAGGCTGTAATCATGAATGTCATATAAAAAGTTTTTTTTTTAAAAAAAGAAATTACATTATTTCACAGATGTGCAAATACTTCTGAGAAAAAAATTACATTGATCAGTTTTTAATACCCCCCTGTCTCACCCTTCAGTCAAAGGGAAAAATAGCTTTTTTTCCCCCATCTTTGTCTTCAGAAAGGTGCTAGATTGTAAACATCTGAAGGAAATGAAAGGGGGTTGGCCAGTCCACCCCAAACTCTTTCCAGATTTTCAATCCTTTCAGCAGCAGCCTTCAGTTCTCAGAAAAGAGGGAGGGTCTAGGGGGGGAAAAAGGAGAAAGGAGATGTCTCTGTTTATTATTAAAATTTAAAGTGAAAAGCATCGCTATAACTGGCTAATTTTGAATCTTCTCATTGAGGGGGCTTTGAGCAACAAGAGGCAAAATTTAGACAATGTGTGCACCGTGGTGATTTGGGAAAGATAAGGCATTTGCCGCTAATTAAGATCTAATTCTGGGAAGAGGACAATAAGCAATAGATGATTATCTTTTCTTTTATAGTTTCTGAAACAATAGTGTGTAGAGACTTGATTCAAAAAAATAAAAACGACTCAGACAAACAGGATCATTTTTACTTAGGCAGAAAGATGAGTCTTTGTAGAGTGTTTCTGAAACAGAGTGTGTTTATTCTGGTTTAAAGGGATTTCGGAATTTCTGTGTTTTGCAAATACAGAATATTTCTGGAAGCAACAATTGAAGTCGCAAACCGTGGCTGTTTGAGGAACAGTCACCTGTGGTTGGGAACACTGCTGTTACTCAGGGCTGAATGACCAGGCGCCTTTGAATCCGAAACAAACAATTTAATTAGAAGCCTGGAGTGCGTGCTTTTCCCACGTCTCTGTCATTAACATCTCAGACCAAGTAACAGGGCATAGCCTCCACACCCATATAGTATTTGGATATTTGATATGCCCTCATAAAGATATTCTGCAAGTGGAAAAAATTGCATTAGCATTTAGTCCATGGATAATGATTTGGTTAAGCTACAGTTTTTCAGGATTTCTTTATTGTCCCAACTTCTTTTTTTTTTTTTTTCCTGAACCCAAACAGAAGAATCTACAGAAATAAAACAAGGTGCTATATTTAGATCAGTAGGGACGAAATCACAAGTGCCCCTTTGTCTTTCCCAAACCATACGTGCCAGATGCTCTATGAGAAAAATAATCTATAATGTTGGGTTTATTTTCAATATGCAAGTCGTATAAAAATATGCAAGCTCCGATCGCAGTGTGCTGGAAACGACTCCACAAAAATGTGTAACGAAAGCTGTTACTATAAGCGCGGCTCATGTATTGGAACGGCTGAGACAGCTTGATACAGTTTTAACACTTGTTCAATTATAAGGAAAAGAAATTCAGAAGGGAACTTGATTTAGATAAGAATTTTAAAGAATCCTTGACATTTCCCTAGTAACTTCCCCTTCCAATCAAAACCATAGCCTTGCCCTCGTCTGTCCCCTTCCCTTTTCGAATACTGAGGGTCCGACTCATTTAGAGAGCTTGGAACTAAGAGCCACCCTCGACTTGACCACCTTTTCCTTCCAAACCCTGCTCATATTTTAGGTTTTATTGAGGGGCTGGGTCATAGCTCTTGGCAAATCATTTCAGGTGTCTGCTCTCTTTTATTCACTTAAGAAATGGAAGAGAAATCATCTGGTCGCTGGCCACACTTTTCTGTCACGCCCATTTCTTTTTCGTTTAGGTGATGTCATCTCACTTTCCCGGGAGATGGATTTTTGTGCCCATAAGAAAGGTTGACAGTGGTATGAGTAGCAAACCTTTAGTTCCAGGAGTTTGTACAGATGTCACTGTTTTCTCTCCATTTAGCAAACGCTGGACTGATAGGACTACCTTGTGTGTATGTGCGAATGCATGTCTATAAATAATACACAGGTTTTAAACATCTATGTGTGCACATGGCTGGATGTTGTGCTGTGGTGTGTGTGTTCCAGCCAAACTCGTTCTTGGGGTGACTGAATACATAAAGAACATAAGCTCCTACCGTCAAAATTCCCTGACTTTTAACTTTCTGAACTGAGTGGTCTGTCTCGTTCGTGACGTATGTAGGATTTCATTGCTAATAGTGCATATTTTGAGAGTGACATATTAATAGTGTTTGTTTAATCTAAAAAATTGGCACCTTAGCATCATTTTAAAGTTGGTCTCCTCAGGGTGATTTAAAAAAAAAAAAAAACAACAAAAAACCCAAAAGTCAAAATCCCAAACCCTAATCAAAAGAAACCAAAAACCCTCCAGCTTTAAGCTAACCCAGTTCATGGAGTGTTTTTAATATGAAAGAATATGACTTGCTTAACCTTGACTAAATATATTAATCTCAAGCATTTGAGGGGAAACCCCCCCAAATCTAGTGTTTGTGACTAAGGCCCTCTGTAGGCAGCAGGGAGAGCCATGTGTCTGCATCAAGGGGGACAAATGGCCCACAAGCCTTCACGTACAGCGTCGTAGCCTGTTTTGACTTCTCAGTTTCTGTTCATTTCATGTTATTTGGGTATTTGTAAGTGGGTGGAAGAAACAAAGTGCCAAACTTTTTCAAGGTATCCAAGACACTTACAACAAGGTCTGTGCATTACGGGCTGGGCTAGAAGGGGGGAAATGGGGAAAGCTATCTTTTTTCCTTTTTTTTTTTTTTTTACTTTCTATAGTGGTTAGTGGGAGCAATTTAAAGAGGGATCCTGGAATTTCCAGACCCTGACTCTATCTTCTAAGTCATTTCTGTACCTGGAATAAAATGTTGCTGTAGAAATTATTGACATAATGGTCCCCATGAGGACTCATAGCCATCAAAGTGAAATCTCACAATAAATTCAGAGGCCACCTGGAGACCCACCGTTAAAGAGCTTTTTAGAGGAGGGGGGGAGACTTTAAAAGCTTAATTCTTCTTAAATATAAGTTCACTGATCATGTTTCTGTACCACTTTCCTTGAGTTGAGTTCTTTACTTTTAGCTTTGTTAAATAATCCTTTAAAGCTTTTTTTGACAGCAAAAATGCTGCATTTTTGTATAGATGACATCACTAGCCCTGCTCCAGCCACACGGAAAGCCACAAGGTTACAAAGCCATAAACCACAGTCAGAATTTCTGTGGGTCTCGGGAATAAAAGCCTTAAAACGTGAGGTGGGTCTCAGTGATCTGCGGGACAAACACTCCCAACGATAATACCAGAAAGATTATTGATCCGTGTGGGGGAACATTTTCTTTTTCTTTTTTTTTTTTAAAGCTAATTAGTCTTTGCGAAGTCAAATAACTAATGCTGTTTTACACTTAGCACTTAGGCGGAGCTTTCATCCTGAAAGTGCTTTGAAAACATTAACTAATTAATCATTAGCTAATTTAGCAACTGACGATAAAAGTTGAGAGACTAGAGGAGGCTGGATTCCACCAGTGTTGGGTGCACAGAAATCCCCTGGTGGAGTCGAAGCTGGGGGACGTCTGTCTGGAGCAGAGCTGGATAGCTCAGGTCACCAAGTGTGGACAATTTACAGGACCATGCTCAGGTAATAACTGTAGATAACACCAAGAAAACCTTTAAGACACATCCTCCTGAACAATCTTCACAGGTAATGGTCAGCTTTGTCTTTTTTTTTTTTTTAAGTGATAATGAAAAAAATAAAATAAAAAGAAAATAAACAAGCCCATCTTAGCAGAGGCAGCCTTAGCACATAACTGGAGACTAAGAAGATGCTTCAGGTTGAAAGTGTGGTTAATACATCATTATTTCTCACGGAGGTCAAAGCGGAACAATGAAGCAATAGATGTGTTCTCTTTGGAATTCGGAGGACTGGCGTGAAGTAGGAGTAACCCCAAGCAGAATGGGAAATTGTGTGTGTGAAAGATCTTTTGCAGTGAAGCTTCCTAGGTCCAGTGCAATGTCATCCATGAACGCTGCCCTGGAAATCGAGCTTAGTTTAAGAAACTTGGTGCAGCCACCTAAGAGAATTCTCTTGTGTATCGAGACAAACAACGCTTTCCAGGGGGCTTGTCTGCTCAGCACTGTAGCCCCATCCATTATGTGAATGAGATGTGAAAATAGTTCCGCGTTTCTCTGAGCTATCAGCAGACCGCACAGGCTGAGTTTCTTTAAAAATACGGAGACAGTTCATCTATAGACTCACTCTGAATGAGTGAGTATGTGTGGTCCGGCTCGTTTAAAGAAAGAAACACTCCACAAAAGCCACCAGTATTATAGAAGGTGGTACCAGTAACTGCATTTTTGAAGAATGAATCTACTGTGCTTTGCATTCAATGTGTTCTAATCCCATGTACCCTTTTGCTGCAGTGAGGAAAAGCAAGATTTCAGAATATTAAAAAAAAATGTCACACGTGAGAAATGTGTTCTTGTTTTGCTCTTGCCTGTCATTACTGAAGTGTTGGTAAACAAGGGGAGCAGAGACAGATGTTGTTTAAATTTTTCAGTGTGAGTACTAGGGAAAGATGACTGTTGGAAGGAAATCTTTCCACCAAGCAAACTTTGATAAGCTTATTGTAGATGGCAAAAGGCAATGGAAATAGACAGTGCCCATCTAAGAGAGCCGATGAGTTTACTGAAAAATTATTTAGTGTTCTGTGGGAGAAATTTAAGTGAAATGCTTTATACACAATTCCTGGGATGGTACTTGAAAGGTTTCAGTCCTGCTTAGAAGCATTTCCGATTAATACTGAATTGTACTGTGGTAAGCCTGAGCTTGACTTCTGTTTTACCTTCAATAGCCCTCCTCTTCTTCTTTTTCTTCTTTCTTTGTTTCTTTATTTTGTTGCTGGGGATTGTACCCAGACACTTGAGCATGCCAGGCAAGTGCTCTATCACTGAGCTACACTCCCTCCCCCAGCCCACTAGCCTGTCATGAATACAAAGCCTATGTCTCCCACTTCCCTACTTTATCTTCTGCTTACCTTTTCTTATAGCTTGATAGTTTTTTTTTTAAATGACAACTAAGTTTCAAATTACATCCCTAATTGGGGAATTTAAAATTTTGTATCTTCCTATTAAAGGTGCTCTATTTTAGAGGGGAAAAGAGGGTTCATATTTAAAGATCACTTTTTTTTTTCAGTTTAACTTTTGCCTTTGAGTATCAAAGCTCCTTGATTCATAAACTTGGGGTCCTCCCATCCTCTCCCTGAAATCCTTACAGGCTTAGAGATCTTGCCATGGTGGCAAAAATGTCCCCTATTTTTCAGGGCATCCCTGACAGTTAGCACCTGTGAATCAACCCGCCTCTTGAGCTCTACTAGCAGAACTTTCAAAGGAGGCCTTTAGAAAGGTCAGGAGCCTCGATTAGCCTGTAGTCAAGGAATTTATACAAGGGAGATTGTTGTGCTCCCATTCGCACCGATTCTATCCTATTCTTTTAAAAATACGATTTCCTGTATCAACTTGAATCAAAGCTATACAGAGAATAAAAGCTAATTTCTTTGATACTGAAATTAGAATTTTACAATAGTTGTTGTCAGTGGGGGTGATTTTTGCCTCCTCCCCTGTACTACACAGGGGACATCTGGTGAGGTCTGGAGACTGTGCTGGTTGTTGTAACTGTGTGTGTGTGTGTGTGTGTGTGTGTGTGGTGGGGGGATGGGGAGTGTGCCAGTGACTGTAATAGTTGGAGGTGGTTCACCATCCTGCAATGCACAGGACTTCCCTCTGTAACAAAGAATATCTGACCCCAAGTGTGAGCCTTGTAGAGGCTGAAAATCTGCTGTCAACCTGTGCCTATACCCGTGCTTAGAAAACACAACAGCTTTGGGGGAGGCACTTGCTTTTTAATAGTATTTGTAGGGGGGAAAAAAAGTATTTCATTGGAGAGAGAGTTCTTGCTCCTTAAATATTACTTCTCTCAACTCCAGTAGCCTCATAGAGAGGGCTGGAAATGGTGACCCCACATCCTTTCTATTTTCTCACTTTTAAAAACCATGTAGCAAGCCAGCCAGAATGAAAGGGAAGCAGGCCGATGAGCAGAGGACGTGCTGGTGGAAATGCGAGAACAACTCGCAAAGCCCTGATGGATTTTTATTTTTTAAAAGATACTTTCAAGGCTGCATCCCATACTATTTAAGAACACACAGAAAGAGACTTCATGCTTATGAAGTCTGCGCCCTTCTTCGTTGGTTCTTGACCAGAATGGTTGCCTTTCCTGTTGTGATTTTAGGGTGTTTTTTTTTTTTTTTTAAATCTTTTGCAGAGCAGATTCTAACACAAACAGCTTGTGGAAATCACAAGCTGGAGATTGCAGAAAAGGACCCAAGGTCACTCGCCGTTGGTGATTATTTTTCTGGGTGTTAACGTGTTACTCCAGAGTAGTTGCAAGGGGCTCGAAAAGGAGGCTTCTGCAGGAAATTAAGAAGCAAAATGCTGGCAGGAGATCTCAGAGGGAGAACATAATGATCTATAATAGGAACTGATGCTTCAACAACAATTTATATACTCCTTGTCCCTATCGAACAGTGAAAGGTGGACTGGATGTCTCTCCAGTTACCTCTGTCAGCCTTTTGAGCTGGCTCTACCATTTAAAATGAAGCGGAACTCGGCTTTCCCAGTAGATGGCATTGCAGTCTGTTCCGTGGTGGTGGGGCTTCCATAGCCAATAACACTTTTTTTTTTCCCTCCTCTGCTTCTTGCTTGATAATGTTCCCCCTTCCCCCTTGCATTAAATACTAGCTTGAGGTTATAAATAAGAATCTTGTTTTCGCTAGTTACCTGTAACTCTCAAAAGATTTGATTTTTTTTTAAAAAAGATACAGTAGATAATTTAATATGCCTATATCAAATGAAAAAAAAAATATATAGACCAGATCTGGGAGTGTGGCATATGGATAAAATATGCAAGCATGGAAAATTTTCAGACTACACTGTTTCAAAATGAGAGCTGCCTCTGGTCTTCATCTGTATACTTTCTGGTATTAATCCATTGTGCTTAGAATATTGGTAGTGGAAGTGAAGAGAAAACCTTAAAAAAAGTTTTTTTTTTTCCTGTATCAAAGAATTTCCAGATACAATGTGTTCCTCTTGACTGAACCCCTAACAAACTTTATACCCTCTTTTTTAAATGACTTGTTCAAAAATTCTCTTTTTAAGATATTATCTGTCTGGGTTTCATGTGTATTACATGTAGGACAAAAAGTACCCAGACTTTCTTTTTTTGGTTAATTACAGATATTGTCTTCATGATCTTCTGTTTCCTTCTTTTAAATCATGGAACCTAAAATCACAGCAGTAATTGATGGAGTCAGCAAGAGTTGTCACTGGCTGTGGTTGCAAAAAGATGCCAATGTGTGCTTTATTGTTACTATTATTACCATTATATTATTATTTTGCTTACTATGAAGTGAGGTCCCTGAAGAGCCATCAGTACATTAAACTGGATTTCAACCAAAGAGAAAAATGATAATATGGAGAAAAGATACATACTTATAAGTGTGTGTGTGTGTGTATATATATATATAAAATATAATCTCACAATGCTTTATTATGTAAATACCTTTTAAAATAGAGGCTGAATGTATTAACTATAATCAAAATAGATTTTCTTTTTTAAATGAAGTTTGAAGATGCGAACACTACGTTCATGTGTCTGTGTTTTAATAGAATCTATATCATCCCTTAAGAATCCTTTTCTTCCCCCCTGTGAGCCTTCCATGTTCTCCTCATAAAAATATTTTTCTAAAACTGTCCCCCACCTCCAAATGAAGTCCTGTTTCCACTGAATATACTCAATATTTTCCTGATAGTCATTTGGTAATAATATTTGACTTCCATTTATCAATACTGTTTCTTTCCATTATTTTTTAATCACAAGATTATGAGCTGTGTATTTAGTTATTATTTAAGCTAAATGGTGTCTTTGGCTGTTAGCTGGAAAAGATAATGTCCCAATATCAGGATTAAGTTTTCATCTGTATCAACTGGCTTAAAAATACCCAACTTGATTCCTTTTGAATTAACCGAGTCTTATTTTATTTTTTCAATATCACCGATCACCATAGTAACCACTAGCTGTCAGTTCAGCTTCTGACATTTTTCTCATTTGGTAAGATTTCAGAATTGCCATCCTCCCTGCCAACATGTCATGAACAAGAAAAAAAAATTGCATGAAAAATCTAATGGGTGTCTGGTCTGATTGTCCTCATTCGTGGCAGGAAAGACAAAAACTGATGAATTGTGAAATGTATTCAGAGGGATTCAAGGAAGCGAGTGCCTGGGACCCCCCCACCCCCACCTCGTTTCTTTTTGTTATGCTTGATGCGCCATACATGCTTACTCTGACACTTGGGTTTGTAGAAATTTAAGATTAACAATTTTTACATTCACCCGGCTGATCTCTCTCCCTTACCTTGTTTTTTTTTTTTGAAAGTCATCATTAAAAATAAAGTTACCAGGGCTCCCACTTAGCATGACTTCTCAGTCGTATCATAGATTTTAAACAAATCCAAATTGGCCTCCAATATTTAAGATGTTGTGCTTGCAAATGTACAACTCTGTTTGGGAGCCAGATGTGGACTGTGAATTCACACAGTGGTTTTTGTGTATATGTACATGTGTGTGCGTGGGCGCGCTCTCACGGGTGGTTGAGAAAGGACATTAGGCCTATTTGAAAAAAGAAACAAAGCTGATTGTAGGTATTTTCTAGGGGTTTGTTTTACATGATGAAGAAAAAATAAGAATAATATGGTATTTTGCAGTTCTTTGCAGTATTCCAGAGTAACAAATAAATGAGGGTGGGGGACAGCTAGTGAATTTCTAGCCCACATGTGAATTGGCTAGTAAATGAAAGGAACTGTTTCCATACTTAAATATTTTCTTTCTTTTGATGGCCAGAACTGTTATAGCAAGGACAAAAAAAAAAGGAAGTTACAATGTACTTTAGCTGATACAGATCTACAAATTAATGAATATACGTTACTGATAGGGCACAAATGTATAGCTCACGTGTGGCTCTTATCACTGACACCTAGGCAAGACATTTAATATGTATGTGGCATTAATGCAAAAAAATATATAATATTAAAGATATTAGTATGTGTCTGTATGCATACAGATGTTCACCCTGTTACTTTATCCTTTAGCTATGCAGGTGTACCTGGTTTTGATAAAACTCTCCAGAGGTGCTATTGTGAGCTAGATCAGTCTTATAGAATATTTTTTCATGACTGTCTACAAATTCAAGCTCAGCAGCAGGAACTCATTCCAGAAACATAAAGCTGATTTGATAAGCAGCTGTAGAATCCTGTGCTTTTTTTACTAAAGGGTGGACAACCCCAGGATCATGCAAGCAGACATTGGGATGTTTCCACTTCACATTTCATACGCTCTGGCTTTAGCTTCTTAAAAAAATAATAAAAAAAAAGTCAGACACTGGACAGTTTGGGATTGTGTTGTAGAATTTATTACAGATTTTTTAGTCTCAAGTATATTTAAACATTACATATGGCTAAGAAGGAATGGAAAGGCCCCATGAAAAATTTGCCCATGAAGGACTAAAGTCCCTTAATTTAAAAAGCAAAACCACGTATATATTTTTGATGCAATTTATATGAATATTAAAACATTTAATGTTCAGTGGAGGTGGATTGATAACGTGATTTTGTCATTGATGATTAATGGTGTGCCAGAAATATACATGCTTAAGTGCATACATATGTATACAGTTATCAGATGTGTGCAAAATAAGCAATTGGGCTCATCGTGCCTTTATTATTTGATTCTTTTTAAATTTAAACACTTTGGAGAAACCAAACGAATAATGCCTGAATGTTTACTGCTATTATTGTGAACAAATATAACCCTTGAGAAATAACTAGAAAATTGATATTGAAGCTCGGGGTATATTTCAAACACATATTTGGGAGTGGAAAAAATAGAAAGTATTTTTTGAATACTGGCAAATAAATTTACCTCATAAAAGAAAAAAGCCAGAAAAATATAAATCTTTTAATAAGAAATAATAATATTTTTATATGCTGTGCTTTAAAATGAATGGCGTAAACAGCATATACTTTAATGCTTTTATGCTTTATAAGATTTATAACAATAATCAGCAAAACCTCGTAACTGTGTTTGCACTTTACGTGCCTTGAAGCCATTGGATCTTGTGGTTAATTGTATAAATTCCATACACTATGGGAAATCACGATGTATCATTTATATTCAGCATGTGTCATGTGTATAAATATTAAAATATATTAGCCAAAAATGGCTGATTATTCCTCAAACATTTTGTGATAAATCTTATCTTTTTATGGTTTGGGTGGGGGAAACTAAATATTTTATGTTATTTGGAAATATTCTTTAAACAACCTAGATTTATTATGAACATTTTAAACATTTATAACTGCCTTAAAATATTCGCAGACTTAGCTCACTTAACAGCCATATATGGGGGTAAAGTTATTTTTTGTATGCAGCATATACAGGCAGTTGGGACGTGGAGTTCTGTCCAGTGTGGCGTAGATTGTCCACTCTGCCAGCCTCATGTATATAAAACACCCGATTGTGGATGGGTCCAGTTCTTCGCATTCACTATCTTAGATCAAGGTGGGATCACCACATTATTTGTGTGTGCAGGGGTGTTTTGAAATCCGTGTAATTAGAATCCTCATCTTTTAAAAATTCTTTTCATCTATCCTAGACAGCAAGGCAGCATGCATGTGAATTTTTGTGTACGAATACTCCATTTTATTTCCCGTGTGTACTTCAGATATTTAAAAAAAAAAAAAAGTGGGTTGTATATATTCCAACATAAACACCCAAGTCAAATATACGAAAGGCTGACATAATAGCAAGTGTAAAAAATTAGGAGTGCTACATATTTATTGAGACTGATAGAGATGCCTAATGAATAAACAAACATAGGGCTGAACTGTTTTACAAATGTATTTGGCAACTGCCCGTAGCAGTGAATGTGTACATTTTGAGGGGAGGAAATGTCAGAACAGTCTTGTAAATACATGCAGCTGGAAAGAATAAAATAAAAAATGATGACTAGTGCTGACAGGCAGACTTGGGGTGTATGATATACTTTGTTCATTTGATTCTTAGAACTCAGTCGGGGGTTAAATTGGAATCCAGACATCAAAGAATTCTTCCACCAGACCCAAATTTTGCCCGTATAATTTTTTTCCTTACAGTTGTCATAATTTTAGCTAATTTCACAGTGCAATAAATTTTTACCGTTTGAAGTCTTCCCCCCCCCCTCCTTAAATATGCACACAGTGTGTATATAATATATCTCATGTGAACTCCCCACACACCCGATACTGGGTGCACACACGCATAACAGTGACAGACACACACATGTGTCTGCAGCCCACGTGCCTGCGCACGCACCGCCACCACCGAGGAAGACATGGCCAAAGCAGCCGTCGCATTTGTCTGACCTGAATCCTGAGGCTCCGAAGGGAAAAGGCTGTTTTCAGTAGCGATACCTTTGTTTCATTTTTCTTTTTACTTTTTTTTTTTCCCCCTCTTCTCCTGGCTGTTGTGTCTGCAAATGTTGGAAGCATGTGGTGCCTGGATATTTGGAGGTTTTGCAGATTTCTGGGTGATTTTTATCTGAAGGTCAGGGCTGAGGAAATACATCAGGTTGGGATGTTTGCAGTGTGCCATTTAAGCCTTGCTCTTCTTATCAGATCATTTTCTCACCTGGGCCACAAACAGGGAACTCCTCCACAGAGAGAGTGAAAATAAGCACTATTGTATTCATATGCACTTTTTCTTTTTTTTCCTTTTAAAGCCTCAGAGCCCTTATTTCTATGTATATTTAACTTTCAGCCTTCCTTGGGTTCTCCTGGCTTTTGATTACAATTCCATTTACCATTTTGCATTTCTTAAATAAACTGTTAAAGGTAAGTGTGTGTGTGTGTGTGTGTGTGTGTGTGTGTGTGTGTGTGGCTTTCTTTCTTTTTTTCTTTCTTTTCTTCTTCTTCTAATTTTTTTTTGCCATATAAAAAGTAAAAAAAAAAAACAACATCAAAAAAAACCCAAAACAGTGATAAATCACATCCATAACGAAATGTGTCATTTCTGAGCCATTGGTGTGAGTATACTCTTCTTGGTTTTACTTTAATATGCCACTGGTGATAAAGAAACATGGATAAATTCAGTCCGAGGATTTTGTTGACTTGTGTTTTCCATGGATTTGAGGATCTTGTTTTCTAGTTGATGAACTTGACTATTTTCAAATGGGCTGTCCTGCTATGGTCGGGGCTCATTTTGCGTCTGCAAACCATGAAATGAACATGGTTTCTGGAAGCCCCAGATGGAGGGTTTCATACCATGAATCAGCTTCCCAGAGTGCCATGGGTGGAGCAAATCTTTACTTATAAGTAGATTTCTGAAAATTTGGGCCAGAAGGTAAATTTTTAAAAGATAAAATTTTTAAAAATGTAACTGTCCAAACTTTTATTACTTCAATGCACTATTCAAAGGGCATGCAGAGCCAAGGAAAATGAACTGCCTGTCCCTGGCTGTTCAGAGAAGATCACCTTCCATTGATGGTGGTGAGTGATTAGCAGACAGGAGCCACATTGGAGAATAAAAGCTATTAAGAATAAGTGTTGGTCATGGCTTTTGGGAACCAGTGAGTGATGCCTATTGGCTTTTTAGGAGTATTGGGTAACTAATTGTGGCCCTTATTCCAACCAGTTATGCATTTACAATTAAAGATGAGAATACAGGTCACAAAGTTGGCTGTAAAATCTTGCAGTTGGACCTCTGGAAGATCCTGAGTGACCCTCATTATGGTGGACCTGCCATTTTTCATCAATACAATTACTCTTGGAAATAATTCCTGAGGAGTAGATCTCATTGGGAATTCTGAGAGGAAGCCCTCTCTAATTTCCCTAAGTATCTTTCTGGTTCAGGTGGCTCTGAAGCTGCTTGTTGCTTTTCTAGGTAATTATTTATTTTCTTCGATACTCTGATGATGGTCTCACTGTTAGACAACTACTATCAAAAGTATCTAATAAGGACTTGATGGTTTTTTTTTTTTTTAAAGAGGAATTGGTGAGAGACTCTCCGAAGCTCTGTCAGGCTGTCCTTTGGAAAAGATAAACATTTGCTTTCCTTCTTGATGTCATCTTTTCAGGTTATTATTTGGTCACTAATTTATTTCACCATTAGTGAATTATGGTAGATTACTGCTTGGATGCATTAAAAGCACCAAGGAGCTGTGGTCCTGTGGCTATTTCGGGCAAAGTCATAAGCACACGCTTTTTTTTTTTTTTTTTTTTTTTATTGTCCTCCCAGGGAGCAGAATTTGAACTTAATATTCCATGAAATAAGCCATTGTAATCACGTTGGGTTAATAGAAGAAGTAAAATTGCCTCTCCTCTCACAAGACATTAGAGCAAGGCTGCATTATTAAAGTTTTCTTGCGGACAGGCGGTTTAAAATATATCCTCGGTGGCTGACGCAAGTCCTTTCAGTGTGGATGACAGCTTTTCAGATCTTAATAGGCTGCTCATTCCTGGTGCCTGAGCTCCCAGCATTTCTTCTTCTCGAGCCAGGCTGTGACATGATGGCTAGAATCTGGCCTCACGTAGCGCCATGTGCTGAGCAAATCTTGACTCACAAGGAGATGTCTGTAAATTTGTGTTGGTTAGTGTTTTCAAGTTCTAATTGTTGATGTATCAATATTTATTGAAGACTTATCCATCTGGGGGATGCCTCCTTGGAACCCACAGCTCATTGGTACGTGTAGGACAGTAATGGGAGCCAGTCAATGACGAGATGCTCTCTTTGATTGGCCTATGTATTGTTGAGTCAATGCGAGACATTATTTCAAGATTCCTTTAAAAAAAAAAATCTTGCCATTGAGCCACAGTTGGTCTGATGGTATGCCATGTCTAAGTAAAAGTTCAAAGAAGAAAGCAATAGATACTTATGTCTCGCTGCTGTCTCTCCCACATCAGTTGCTACATAGCACCTGTTAATGTTCATGTTTGGTTCCGGCTGACATAGGGAGAGCAGGTACTGCCCACCAGGCCTGATAACAAATATCACCACGCCCATGGTCTGAATTGACTTTGAACTTAATTTGGGGACTATGTCTCAGGATGCATTTTTCTCCAAGTGACTCCATGAGCAAAGCAAACAGGAGTTAGTTATCAAATGGTTTACTCAGACCATTTTCCAAGTCAAGTCTTGTCTAAGAAAGAGAGAATCCTGGGCACTTGTCCCTCAGCTCCTTAGGAAAAAGACAGAATGGTTGTGAGGGTTGGGGTGGACTGGTTTGAGGGGCGTGTTCCTTTTTCTGCCTTTGTTCTGTTTTCTCTCCCCACATGGCTTGTTTCTACTCAGCAGGACTGGACAGATGAATGGCCGGCCACCCTGGTGGGGGGGTGCCTTGTGGCTCTGAGGGTTGGCTAGAGGCCATGCTTTCTTACTGGCATTGCCTTTAGCCTGGTAGTTAAGAAAGTAAATATGTCACTTGCATGACTTGGCCAATGCCCAGTGACGTACGGGAAATTATCCCTAGTTCCCCAAATTGTGCAAAATGTAAGTAGCAAATCTCAATTGTATAGACTGATTATCAGGGATCTATGTTTGTCCTTAAATATGATGTACAAATAGATTTTTAGGAAAGTAGATAGAAAAGATGAGATTTTGGTCTTCCTACTTAATACTCAGTATTTTGAAGTAACTGATTATTATTTTTCCAGAGACTGAGAAAGCTTTATTGAACGGCTTTGACACCCACATGGGGGTTGGGCACAGAGAGAAGACACAGGAGAGTAGAATTTCATTCAGCAAATGCTTATTGAGCATCTGCTTTGTTCCAGGCACTGTTTTAGGACTCTGCGATCCCAGATATAAAAGACAAAGTCCCTGTCTCCAAGGAACTTGCTTAAAGCAGGAGACCCTTACTTTCTACTGAACACACAAGAAGCAGGGTTAAACATTGTGAGAAATCTTTGGCTTCTCATCAGGTCTGATACTTAATGACCACTGCTACCTCCACAGATCCTTTGCTGTATACCTAATCGGTGGACTTCAACAGGTCGAGTTCCAGGATTTATAGATAGAAACAAGTTAACAGCTGCCTGTGGGTTTTTTTTTCCTCTTTCAGTGTATGTGTAAGTACATATTTATTTCCCATGATAATCCTTAAATACAGTCATGCAAATACACAAATAAGTTATGTATGTATATCCTATGTATTCGAAAGCATTTCTCCCGTTATCTGTTGCACGGCTAGCCCTTTGTAGTTGAGTGTATTTTATCTTTGGTGCATAAATAGTTAGCCCTTTGCCTGTATAACTTTTGCTTGAAGACAGTTCTTGGCAGTTGCTTGGTGTTTTTGGTATTGACATAATTCATTCTCTGCTGATAAGTTTTTAGCCCTTTTCCCTAGTCAAATGGCATCTAAAATTTAACTAAACATTTCTTCCGTGTTTACTCTTGGAGTTGATTTGGGTGGTCGGGGCTGTTTGCTTATTCATGAGTCGTATTTAAAATGCTGTCTTTTCTAAAACACCCTGTAGGTTGCTACACTATGAATTTGCAGCTCTGCTACCAACTGTGTTTCTAAAGTTGTACAATTTATGTGTGCCTTGACCATGATAAGGTTTTTAAAAGAGTATTGTAAATATGCCTGGTGACTGCGGAGGTTAATGTGACATATTCTCAAAGAACATTGGCCTGGACGGATCCATCCAGAGCAGTGGGCCTTTTCGTCCTAATTTAAATTTAATAGGACAACATTGACCATTTTCAAAGGACAGAATTTCCCAGGCAGAAAAATGGTATAAAGAAGATTATGAAGTCATGAGAAAGAATAAAAGTGTTTTTTAAAAAGCAGATCAATAGCTGGCTTAAAGCCCTTAGATTATAAACTGATAATGCAGAGGATTGAAATAAAAATACGGAGTCTGGGTATATGAGTGTGATCAAGAAAGGGAAGGCAGTTTATTAAAGATGAAGGGAAAAAAAAAGATGCAAGAGAACCTTTCAGAGCGCACTGAGTAACATTTATGGTGGGTATTTCAATGTACTCTGCATTTCAATAAAAAAAACAAAAAAACATGCTTTTAGTTAATATGCTTTGGTTTGTTCCAGTGTCTAAGGAATTCCCTGGTGCTGACAGGTAAATTTTGCATTCATGTGATGAGGTGAAACACATACAACTTTCTCAGGGGGACACTGGGAGCTGCTGGGGATGTCGCTAAGCAACTCTTGCATACGTACAGGTCTGTCTGTCTTCAGTGGGTGACATGAACACTACAGCTCTGACCATTGGGTTTTCTGCTCCAGTGGGGATGACCTGGCTGGCTGCTTCAATAAAAGACTCACTACCTCCTGTGAAGTGGCTGTAGTACTTGCTCCAGGGACAAAGTCTTAGGAAAGGGCATGTGATTGGCCAAGCTGAGGCTGCATTCCACTGCAGATTCTCAAGTGAGAGTTAGGCCCCTGGGCCTCCCTTCTCTGCAAGCCTGTCCTGACTGTGAAGATGACTAGCAAGAAAAACCAGTATGCTGAGTGTTCAGAAAGCGATCAGTGTTCGTCACACCTTCTTAAGTGTATGTTATCAAATGACCATCACAAGAGCAAGGTGTGAAGTGCCATGTGGATTAGTATGAAAAAGAAGACACTGCTCTTTAGGCACCGTATTTTAAGTGACCAGGGTCACCAAGAAGCAGAAGACTGGAATATGGGGGAGAAGTTCTGTTGTGGTCTTATAGGAGGTGGTGATGGACTCTGAGGCGAAGGTCAGGTCTACTGTCCTAGTGGTCACCAGGATGCCAGGGAGTGTTGCTAGGTCTATGGTACACAACCTGCGTTGCCAACCGGCCTGCTGTTTGGGTGCACGGGTAAGTGAACCAGGACCAGGCTGAGGATCTGGCTGTATCCCACCTACTCAGGCAGGAACCCAGTTAGTCACCTTGTCTGTTAAATGGTGCTCACAATGACCTTACAGTGTGGGTTTGAGCATTGAGATGATGTGAGAAGCATCCGACATGGACTTGGCTTATTATTCTCTTGGTGTCCGAGTACCTGTTGCTGTCAGTGCCCACCCTGCAGCCCCTTAGCTCGCCCCTGAGTTCACCTGGAGTTGAGGTAGACAGTTGCAAGCTACCCTTAGCTTCTCCTCTTCAGAGTCTCTCTTTTAGCCTGAGGGATATCACAGGGCCATGGCCTAGGCCAGACCAAGCACAGGGCAGTGTGAAATGCTCGTAATTGAACACCTCTAGAAGCAACCTCAAACCAAGAAGGGACTCGAACAGAGTGGGGGAATAAGCGCTCCCCCTCCCCAGCCCGTGGTGGAACCATTCAGAGGTTCCATCTAAAAGGCTTCCTCCGAGGTGCTCCAGGAATTAAGCACCAGAGGCCCACGGTGGTCAGGATCCGCCTAGTGGCTGTGACTTCCTTCTCCTCCTCCCTCCCTCGTGCTTCCTGGGTTCACCTCCCTGCTGAACTCCCTGCACCCATGTCCTTGAATCAAATCCTGCTTTGGCAGGGAGCCCAACTCGGACAGCTAACTGACAAATTGTGAAAGGAAGGATCCACCCCAAGGATAAAATCCATTCTGGACAAATTTTTTTGTTATCTAAGCTTTTAAATAAAGAATAAAGACATAAAAGTAAGTTGAGGCCAAAAACTCTTTGAAAAGTACTGGATTTTAAAGGCTTTGACGAGAGGAGGGAATGATGGGCGATGGTTATCACTAGGTCAAAGCATGCCCACAGCCATCCCCAGGGCAGTGCCATGTTCTCAGACACAAGTGGATGCTGCTCTGAGTGATGGCAGTTCAGGTTTCCCCCAGATCGTGACTCAGAACTCTGTGCCAAGGGCCTGGATCTGGGAATGAGTAGGGGGAAAGAAACGAAGAGGATACAGTTGCGTAATTATGAGCAGAGAATATCAGACAGTAGGAAGAAGACTGGTTTCCTCTATCTATGATCCTCATTGAAGAGCTTCTCTAAGGAGCACATTACCTGCAGGCTTCATGGAGGTGCCTTATTCCCTCTGTTGGAGACTGGCCACACCTGCCTTCCAGTGCACTGCACATGACAACCTTGGAGGCCTTCCCCAGGTTATGGCCTCTACCCAGATCATTCTTACATACAGTAGACTTTTAATTCATTTAATATTCTATCACTTTCAGATCTCAGTTGTATCAGTTAGCATCCGCTGCATAACAAGTCATCCCAAAACAATAGTCTTACAATTGCTGACATTTCGGAGGGTTGGCAATTTTGGCTGAGTTTATCTAGGATGACTCACCTCTACTGTTGACCTGTGATGGCTCATTGGGGACCTTAGCTGTGACAGCTGGGATGCCTATGCCTGTCAGTCACATTGCTTATTTGTAGGAATACTAACCTGTGCTTTATTTTTGGTGTTGGAGATATTCCACCAACATGATATAACATGATAGAAGCTGCAGGTCTCGTGAGGTCTAGGTGCAGAGTTCATGCAGTGTCTCTTCCACCACATTTTCGTGGTCAGGGAATATCATGCTGAGCGAAATAAGCCAATCCCACAAAACCAAAGGCCAAATGTTTTCTCTAATATGCGGATGCTCATTCACAATAAGGTGGGAAGAATAGTGTTACCTTAGATGAGGTAGGGGGAGGTGATGGGAGGGGAGAGGAGGGAATGTGGGGATAGGAAAGATAGTAGAATAAAACAGACATTATTACTGTATGTGTATATGTGAGTGCATGACCAATATGATTCTGCAACATGTACACTCAGAAAAATGAGAAATTATATCCCATCTATGTATGATATATCAGAGTGCATAAATGCATTCTACTGTCACGTATAACTAATTAAATAAAAAAAATAACCCTGTCATGAGCCCATTTTAGGGAGTAAGGAAATAGTTGCCACTTCAGGTAGGAGCTGCAATGAACATGTGGCCAGTTCCAGATTATGAAACCTATTCAAATACCCCTTTCATAGGGATGCCTTGCAGTTCTTCCCTGCTGGGCCTTGTCAGGACCCCGTTTTATTTTCTTACACTGCTCTCTGTGCACTTTAGTGGTCCTAATGCACTGTTGAGTATGCAGTTGTTAGTGTCCATCCCTCTCTGACCTCTGTGTATCACAGTGTCCTTGACATTGACCTCGGTGCCTGGCAGAGTGATTAACCAGTATTCTTTGAGTAACGAAAGGATAGTTTTGGCAGCAAGTATTAAATGACTACATTGATGGGGAAGACTCATTTGGAGAAGTTTGAAGAAATCAAACTTGGAAGCTGAAGGAAGCCCTTGACCACGTGTTTGCTAAGATCATACAAGGTAAAGTCATGAACTCTGGCACCGGATTGTAAAGTGTGCCAATAATCTATTGGGAGTGCATGAAACACGTACCAAAATTAAAGGCATTTCAGAATGCTTAAGTGAGGCAAAAACACAAAATAAGAGTAACTGAAAAAGCTTTGGCTTTGTACTTTGTACCTAGAATTAGCACATGTTATGTGATTGTTTTTTATAACAGAGAAATTTGGCTATGTGTAAATTAATCAGAATTCAGTAATAAATTATAAAAATGACAAGGTTTATTAAAACATGCCTCATTTATGCAGTCACTCTAAAACGCCTCCTGAATTCAGTACATTTGGCTCGATACTTTGCAAGATGTAAAGGCTCTAAGAAGGGTCCATGCGTCATGGCATATTGTGGCGATCTAGTGCACATAATGTCTTTTTAAAAAAAATATTGAAAAATGATCTATCTGGGAAGAAGGTCTCCATAATGTAACTTTGGAATGCAGAGGATGCTCGGGGGAACCTGAGCATCTGCTCACCATCACTGTGTCTTTTTCCCCTGTTTCTGACTTTTTCTGAATTGAAAATTGGCTCTGTACCTACTCGGCCCCGTGGGAGGACTCTCTCTCTTTGGCTACAGGGTGGCTTTGGTTAATGTTAACTGCCTGACAGTCTTAGACCAAAGAAGGTGTGTTTCTTCTTGGTGTCCTACAGGTCACACTCTTTAGTCTGCGGTCCCTTTTTAGGTAGCCCTCCAGCTGGGTCTACCTGCTGGGACACTGTCATGACCCTGCACTTGCTGCCACTGCCTACATAATAAAACTTACCTTTCATTGCCCTGTTCCTCCAGGGATGGCCTCTCCTAAATAATAATCTTCTCCATTCAGCCTTCTCCCAGAGATGAGAAGTTGCTCTGAGGTTGTGTGATATCAGGCTGATGGGTGGAAGTTTTGGGGGTCGGTGCCTTTTTCCCACATCTTCTGTCCCTGTCTGGTCTTGGAGGTGAGGATGTGATGTCAGGGCATGAGGGGGGTAACAGGAAATTAACATGGATAGCTTCTGACTATAGGTGGAACCTCAAACTGAGAACTTTCAGATGTGTATTTGATGGGGCTCTTAGTTACAGGCATCAGAAGTGACCACAGGTAAGTCAAAGGAGAGCTACCGAGGGTTCGCTCATAGAATCGGTGAGAAGGCCTAAGATACAAATCCCAAAGCTGGGCTTCCAGGAAAGTTCTAGAAACACACCACAGAATAGACCAGCCATAGGGGGCTTAACCTGTGCTGCAGTCTGGAAGCAGATCCTAGAACCGGGGAGCATCTGGTGGACCTGTGGTCTGTGTCCACATAACCTGTGGCCGGTACTTGGCCTCTTTCTCTGCGTAACCTGTGTGTGCTTCCTGGTTCAAGAGTCTAGGTTACAGGGGAAGCTGGGACATGTGGCTTTAGCTTTTTCTCTGGGAAGGTGGGATAGTGTGCTTGTGTGTAACTGTCCAATAAGAAGGAAGGAGCACCGACAGATTTTGGAAAGCGACCACTGTGAATGTCTTCTCAAATCTGAATCGACCCATTGTGAGTTGTTGACGACGGCATAGATGATTTGAACAGCTAGAGGAGTCCCACTCTAAAACCTTCCAGTTACCCTGGCACCATTGTTGCTTGTCCTGAGGAACATTTTTCTTTCCTGGCCTCTGAGATCCGTCTCAAAAAGCTCAAAATGCTCACCTACACGTACAATTGTTGAGAATTTTGACTCCCAATTAAAATCATCTTCTTTAGACATCTCTGAAAAAACAGATGAGATGCACAATTTCCATCAGAGAATTTAGAAAAGGATCCAGAAGAAAAGGCCTGCCCTGTTGGCCGGGAGTGTGCCAAGTGGAGAAAGGACCTGGCAGGTGATGGGGCCCAGGCTGTGGGTCCCTGACACTGGTGGCTGAGCCTTTTATGGTGAAGTTGTGCTAATGTCTTCAGTCACTTCCACAGAAATGACAAGCTGAGTTGTGGACCAAGGAAGGCCTGAACTTTTATCAAGTGCTAGTGTCTTTAAGAGACAGCATGGGAGAAATAGAAAACAGGCCTGAGGGTGCCGAGTCTGCTTTGTCTCTCTCTCTCTCCCTCTCTCTCTCTCTCTCTCTCTCTCTTTTTTCTTTAACCACTAAGATAGAAGTGAGATCTTTCTATAAAGACCAAAATGGCTCCATGAGAATTACCATAGTAGACAAGAGGTCTTTTACTTTTTATGCGATGCGTTTGTATTGAAAACACATGTTGGGAGGCCCAAGTAATTTTCTTTACAGACAATGAATCTTACCACTGGTTCAAACAGTTTTTTAAAAACTTGAATGCTTTACCACTCCCCATGATTGGTGGGCCTTGAAAAATGGAAACACACACACACACACATACACACACACACACACACACACACACACACACACACACACACACACACAAACACACGGGCAAGGGGCAAGGGAGAGAATGAAGATAAGAAAAGCAGGAACAAAATGGAGGTGTTTGAAAAGTCTTAAGACCTTAAGGAGCACAGAGAGCGTTCAAAAGCCAGTTGAGTCTGCTGCCTGGGAAATTGTGATTACTGTCACTTGCAATATACTTGAAGGAAAATTGTATTTATCATTTTCAAAATGTTAGTCATTTGTTAATTCATCTTTTTTTTTTTTTTAAACTAGAAAAGAAAGAAAGCTGTTGTGGGAGAGAGCACTTGGGGGTGATTTCGATTCAGGAAGGTCTGTCTTTGCCGTGGTATTTTTGTCCTTATCCAGCGACTATCAAGGCAGTATCTTTAAACAAAAGGGAAAAGTTGTTGTGACCTTCACTGTCAAACTCAATTTGAAATGGGCCATAGGACTTTGTGTTTTATTTTTTAAATTAGCTGTTCCTGTCTCTTTGGTGTTTGTCCACAGGCTGCTCCTGCTACATGGAAAAGACATGCAGTAGGACACTTTCACTGGGTTCGATGTTGTTGTTCATTCCCAAGTAAACAGCACCGTGGGGCCTTTGGAAAATGCTCTGAACCCAAGTGCAACTTGCTGACATTGTGGAGTTTTTTTTTTTTTTTTTTGGTACTGGGGATTGAACCCAGGGATCTCATGAGCCATACTCCCAGCCCTTTTTATTTTATTTTACAACAGGCTCTCACTATGTTGCTCAAGCTGGCCTTGAACTTGGAATCTTCCTGCCTCAGCCTCCCGAGGAGTTGGGGTTACAGGCCTGTACCACTGCACCTGGCTGACATGGTTGAGTTTGGTTAATATATAAAGCAGTTTGTCTTGGAGTCTTGGTGATTTTTAGCCACCACTTTCCTGCGTTTCCCTTCTCTCTTTGCCAGACGGCAGCAGATGGCTTCTCTTTGGCCTTTGGGGGTGTGGTTATCATTGTGTTAGCTTTCTTGTTGTTGCATCTTTGAGGATCCTTTTGTTACTGGAATTGTGAATTGCAAATCCAGGAGTGAAGGCAGACCTGGACACCTTTGACTTGAATCCTTCTAGAACAGAAGGAAACTGGATGCTGGAGAAATAAAAAGACTTATTCAAGGTCATGCATCCAGTTTGTGGTCTGTAGACTTTCCAGCCAAAAAAATCTTCCCCTGTCCCAGATGGCTGATGAGCAGAGAAGACGCCATGAGTCAAGGGAGGGCTGCTGCTTCTCTCAAGTGAGCACATCAGCCATCTGGGACAGAAATGGGTCATAAAGGCTTTAATTTACAAAATTAAGTTAATTTTTATGCCCTAAGAGGGCAGTGTGACAATAATAAGATTTAAATTTAGTGATGCTCTCTTACCATTTGGCCTGACAATCTTGATCAATTTTATGAAGAACTGAAGGACACTCTAGAAAGTTACTTGCGACAACTAGGGAGACCTGGGTCCTCACCTGGAATCCTGGATGGTCCTTACAGAACCTTTGGCTACACCTCCCCGCGATGGGCAAATCTGGAAACACTTCCTCGTGTTCAGTGGCACAACTGCCCTTCCCCAGGGAAAAAGGAAGGCAGGGGTTTACCATCTCCTTGAATCCCCTTAGGAATGGTTTTGTTTCCTTTTGCCACAGAAAAATAGGGTTTGCACAAATAAAGACAAAAAAGAGAAGCATTGAAGAGGAGGAGGAGGAATGATGGGGAGGTAGCTTAGCCAGGGGAAGCCAGACCATCAGGGTTCTTTCTCTCTTCCCTTGCGTTTTGCATGCCCCATTATTTACTGAAAGTTGTAGATTGTTATGTTACTAAAACTTCCATCAGAATACGATTTACCTGGAAAATTCTGGGTTAAAACCAGAACAAACTGTGATCACCTCCCTTTGATGGACGATCCCTAGATGTCCTTTGTTTTAGCTTTGTATCTTGGACTAGGGAAAACTCTCAGGCTGAAACTATTCTTCCCAAGTGAAAATGCTAGACGCACCCAGACGCCATCATTTTACAAGGCACTGCAATACTAGTTTATCTTACAGTGGATGACGCCTCGGGTGGCCGTATTTCAGGAGGTGAAAGAATGTGACCCAGGGTCCTAGAATAGAGTGCGATACAGTCTCATTCTTGGAAACATAATCATTTCTTTTCTAAATGGCAAATGTGGTTCAGTGCTAAAGAACCCAGCTCTGCCCATTGTTAGGGGTGGAAATCGCCTGTCACCTGGGTGTGCACCTGGATCAGCAGTGTCCTCCCCAGAATGGTGCATCTTTCAATATGCAGACCTTCCCAGGGGTTCTTTGACATGGTCTGAGCCTCTTTCTATTTTATTTATCATTCTCAGTCTTGTAATATCCCTGTTTACTAGCTGCACACCCACTGAGCTTTTCTTATCTAGCTTACCCCCAACGTTCCTGTGCATGGGGGAGGTGGGCCTTGCAGGTTGGGCTTCTTCACCTGGTTTGAGCAGAGATGTGTTTTCCATTTCTGCCAGTGTCCACAGTGTCAGCTGCTATCACAGAGGACCCTGTTCCTGAAAACACGTGGATGGAGAATCTTCATGGACTCTATCTTATTATTAAAGCATACCTGCCTGGAATGTGTTTGGCCCTGTGTGTGGCCCTGGGTTCTATCTCCAGCACCACATGCACACACAAATGTGCAGAACAAAACTCTTGGTGTAGTGTGCCCACACAGCACTGGGTGGTTCCTTTCAGGGTCTCCATGTAGCCTATAGGGTTTCAACATTCAAGAAAAATATAGCTGCACCCCATCCACACTTTTGAGCATTTGTCAATGTTCAGGAAAGAGAAGTCCAAGCAAAACTTTAGCAAAGATGTGGGACCAATTTAGTTATTTTATACTAATGAGAGGGGACATCACCCTCCTACAAGAGCTCATGTCTTTAGAAACCATCACTTATTTCACTGGTAAATATATTTAGGGGGAAGTGCATGTAGATGCCACTTTTACTCATTTATTTTTCAAACTGTAATACAGCACATTTTGGGTTTCAGTATATTGCATTTTAAAACTAATGATGCATTCATTCTAGAGCAAATCTTATTTCTAAGCCCTAATTTAATAGAATTAAACTCTAAGCTGAATTGGTTTTATGAGATAAAACTCTGAAGTTGATAACTGCATTTAGGAATAGTTCAGGTATTGAGTTTCTAATTTGCTTCCTGAGCATGGAAATCCCTCAGATAATCAATATTGACTACCTTTAATTGGTAGGAAGGGCTCTTGCTGAGTTTTCTATCTTCTGCTGAAGGAATTAGCTCTGCACATGGGTTTTCTGTGCTGCGCTCTGATTGGCCACAATTGAAGAGCTCCGAACATGAGTTTATGACAAGTGCGATGTTCCTGAGCAGTTGACCACAGCCATGTTTACCTGTGTCCAAACAGCAGTGGGGCTTGGGAGCCTTTTTCTGGTATGCCTTATAGATTTTCTGGGTTTATTTTAGAGTTTCTTGAGGACTAGAAATAGAATCTTTATTGCAGACATGATTGTTTGCCTTTGATGGGGAGCAGAGGGCAGGCTGGGAAAGATAAGGTCTGGAGCTTCCAAAGGTGGGAACCTTTCTAATTATGTCCAACACTGTCAGTCAGCGCTGATGCCTGCTGGAAATGAAAATCCTCCTAATTGTTAAAGGAAGTGATCCCAGATGCCACAGGCATCTGAAAATGGATTTCCCCAAACCCATTAAAAATCAGATGCTAGTTTATTTTGGTATACACGTATATTCCAAATGTGAATTTAAAATTCAGACAAATGTGTGTTTTCTTTTGGAGCAGAAGATATTCATTAACCTTATCCTTGATGCACAGCTCCTAATAAAAGTCTATTTTTTTTTCTTGCCAACCTGGGGTAGGGGACTGTTATTTAAAGTTATTAAATTTGAATACTGTGGAACTGCTACTACATCCAACTTCATTTTTTTTTTTCAGTAATAATGGCAGTTGAAAAAGTTTTAGTTCCTTTGTTTTCTCATCAAGATGGTTGAGTGCAAAACTTCTTTAGATTATGGGATAACACACAAAATAGTCTCACCACCCATACATGATCATTGCCAATTGAAGACGGTATATTTACATATATTCTAGTTTTTCCCCTTTGTGTGTATGCATACATACACACACACACACACACATAGGCGCACAAACATTTATATATGCAATTTTGTACAGTTTATGAAATTAGGATCAAAATGTACATATGTCTTATAAGCAGAATTTTAAAAAGTTTTCTTTTTTTTTTTTAGTTGTAGATGGACACAATACCTTTATTTTATTATTTATTTTTTACGTGGTGCTGAAGATCAAACCCAGTGCCTCACACATGCTAGGTGAGCACTCTACCACTGAGCCACAACCCCAGCACCTGTAAGTGGCTTTTAAAATTTAAGATTATATTGGAAACATTTCCCAGTGTTATTAAATACACTTTTACAACATGACTTTTTTAGTGGCTCTGAAGTATGAATGCACCATAATTTATTTAACTGATTTCCTTCTTACCAGGCATTTATTTCTTGCAAAATTTTTGATGTTACAAATGATGCCATGATTGATACCCTTGAAAGTAAATCTTGTACAGCAGTTTTTAACACAGCACTATTTCATTTGTATGGGAAATCTTGCTCCAGATACCCATACTTTTTGATTCTTCTCTGTATGTTTTCTGACATAAATTTTCTTTCTTTTCCATTTCCAAAGTTCATCGTGAAATGTTGTATACATTTAGGTTATTTGTGAAGTTCGGTTTAGCTCTGTGCTCTAGTAAATTCTATCTGAGGTTATTATATTTTCTAGAGGATGACTAGATTTATGGGTTTTATACTCATCTATAAATTTGCATGAATTTTAAGGTACGTATGCTGAAGGTTGAACTCATTCCCAAATCGAGGAACACTTCAGTGCTGGTGTAAAGCGGTTCAGATGGTTCTTCCTTTAGAAAATCCCTGTGTTATTGCTGGCCACCCACCTGCCACACCCTTGCTGATAGTGACTCAGGGAAGTTGGCTTTCTCTCTTGTAGATCAGAAAGGCCACCACATGTGAAAAATCCAGCTATGGGAGGCTGGGAAAGTAAATCGTGGATCTGGCACATTTCAATGCAAATAAATTACATTTTGTCAGCTTCATTGCCCTGAATTTCACGGGCAAATGTGGGACATTGAACGGCTGGCATTTGACAATAAAAAAAAAAAAAGGGAAAGAAAGCTCACGCCTTATTAATGCAAACAATCTCTGATTCAGATGGCTGCAGGCAAGGAGCGCTTGATATTTCCGTAAAGCCAATTGCTGCTTTTCCTTCTGTTCGTGTGGATTTCTTACAAAAAAATTTAGGTGCTTTTTACTTTTCATTTCGTTCCACACTGGATTAGAAACCCCAGTGCCTTTCCTGGAAAGATACTGGCTTTTGGAGACTTGTAGAAACCAAGACACCCAGGGGCCTTGTTCATTTTCAAGGGCCCATGCAAGTCAGAATGCCCAAGTTGGCATCAGGCATGCCTCTGTCCTGTGGTTCACCTCCTGGAAAATGTCTAGTCAGAAAACCCCATATACAGGTACAGCCTGGTAGCATTTTATGTCCTAGATAGCAACCAGAGGTCTTGGGTCACCTTCTAGAAACGTCAGAATTGGTTTGTCTTTTAATTTTTTGGTGTGCATTAGGGAGTGGGGGAGAATGGGATTCTTTTCTTATATGTGATTAAGCAAACTTTGAATTGGTCACTTTCTTTCTATTAGGTCATCAACCCAAGTTGATGAAAGCAAAAGTCAACTCTTAGTTCAATTCTGTGCATTAATCTTTGTGGCCACATGATCATCTCTCTAAAATAGGAGTAAGTGTACACTTTTTATAATGTACTTTAACTTTCCATACCAGAGAGGCACTACAAGACTAAAATTCTAGGTGACATAGTAGTTTGGCTTTGATACCACCTGTGTGTGATGTTGGTCAATTCGGGAAAAGGGAAATATCCACTCTATCGAACCAGGTATCTATTTTCATTTTACTCTAAAACACAAACATGGGAAGTTGTGTTGTGCACATGTGTTTGGATATAGTTTGTTGTGTTCAGCTGAAAGGTCCTGCCAGAGTGCTATCCTCAGTGTCAAAGAAGTTCTTTTATTGTAGTCTAGACCAAGTGGAGAAGGGAGACAAATGACCAGTTCTAATGCATTTGCCAAAAAAATAGATCCTTGGAGACTCTGGGAAACTTTTTCACGTCTCATCAGCAAAGTGCAAATTGTGCAAGGACCTCACTCTCGCCAGCACAATCGCATGGAGATAAAATTTTGAGCTTCAATCTTGTCCTTTCTGAAATACCCCAACAGTAATATAAAACAAAATATAAAAGGTAAATAGTTTATAACAAAATACTAATTTCAACATGAAAATGCTTAGGGCAACCACACTGGGGTGAAGAAGTCACAGGCAAACACCTGTGTGTGCACTCACCTGTATGGGTCACCTACACAACGCAGGTGGATGGAGCTATATGGTATATTGGTGAGCTGGTTTCAATAAGAGCTTCTGTCATGGTTTTCTAACTTGGCAAGTAACTCTTAGTAGAGTCTGGAACAAAACAGCCTGATTCTGTCCCCTGATTTACCTGGCAGTGGCATTCCTAGAAGGCCCATTTATATTCACACTGAGTATTAAATAGTTTGTTTATATGTAGGAGTATTTAGGTCTAGGCTTAGATAATCTTGAACACGCTGTGACCTTCGTGAACGCTGGTGATGTTGGGAAGTCATGCAAGAGGCAGGTGGGACAGTTCTTCATTGCCTTATCCACTGAATGCCCTGAGTGCTCCATTTTCCGTATCTTAGTGACCACCAAAACTGTCCCCAGGAGTTGAAAAGATGGAGCCATTGTGAAAGATGGGAGGGACACAGATCAGAGATGCTGATGCTCAATATTTAAAAGAAATAAAAGTCCCGAAGTATCAAGTTCAAAGGCAGCGTAGTCTATAGGTTGACAAGTGTTGATACAATGGAAATGTCCCCTGTTATAGATTCCAGTGACTCTTCAGCTTTTAGCTTCTTAGTCCCCTAGAGGGAAGACATTTATTGAAGGAATTTGAAAAAATAGGTGCTATGTTTGGAAAGCTTGGCAGGTACCAAGCACAACATCAAGCAGTTTTTAAACACTGTTTTATTTAAAGCCCCACCTGTAACTTTCGAAGATGTTATTTTATCCACTTAACAAATGAAAAAATGGAGGCTTGAAGAGGTTACAAAAGTTGGAACCTAGATGGATATCCCAGCTGCTACGTGTTAGAATAAGATTTTGACAAGTCTGTCTGCCTTCCAAGGGTGTAATAGAAGAGTACCCCAACAGGGAGAACTTCAGGAAGGTCTGGTTGTCGGGGGTTTCCCTCCTTCTATAATATGATGATGGAATGATCCTAAAATATGCTTTAGCAGCATCTAACATCTGGTCCGTCTCTGGTTGAACATTTGGGCTCTAGATTCTCTTACACCCTGGGCTCTGTTGGAATTTTTACTATGCACTGAGTTCTAGTGGTTAATTTCCCCCCTCTGTAGTGAGTTCTATGTTTTAATCCATGTTAGAGCTCTTTGCAGAAAAAAAAAAAGTTTGTAACCATGTTTTGACAGCAGTAAGACAGACTGTAACTCGGAAGTGGAGATATTGTGGTCTTTTGTAATTGTGCTTAATCACAGTATGTTTCAATAAAGGGAAAGTTTTGAAGGGAAAAAAAAATGAAGAAGGAGGAAAGAAGACGACCAGAGAGGTGGTGCAGAGCTCTATGTTTCCCCCCAGAGGTCACCGCCATTTCTGGTGGGTCCCTACGTTTGACAGTCATGGCAGGGCACCGTGGCAGATACCGGTGATGATGCAATCCGTATTCTCTTGGATCCCTTGGACTGTTGGGAAGTTCTTTGTCCAGCTGCTGCTGAGGTGCCTGCTGCTCCTTTCTAGAACCTTCCGCAGAAGGTTGGCCTTGGGTGAATGGAGCCATTTTGCCAGCAAGTGCTGGGGGTTATAGCTCTCAGCCCATAGCCCTGGAGTCCAGTGGTCATAACAGACTTGAGTTGGGGTGGAAGGGGGCTCAGGAAAGCTTTGTTCCCTTTCCTCAGGGCAGGGCAGACCCAGTCAGGTAGTTTACGTCCCCTGAGATGGGAATGAAACTGGACTTCGCCGAAACCACATTCTTGCCGGCTCCTTTCTCTGCTCCATCCTGCACCTCTCCAGAGAATTCTTGCTGAATAACTCCTGTGCACCAGAATCTCCACCACGAGGTTGTTTATGTGAAATCAAACATGAAGCAGACCCAGTTTTCAGTAGGAAAACTGTGTGGCTTGCCAACCTGAACCTGGCCAGCCTGGCTATAAAAATAAGGACCGTTTTATTGAACATTTTCTGTATCCCCCTCATTTCTACTCAGAGGTTTATGCATACGTCTCTTTGACTCTAAACCCCTTTCTAGTCAGCTGAGAAATGTTCAACCACTTGCCCAACAGCAGGCAGGTGAGTACTTGATGGAGATGGCTTTTGGCTTTAAAAACCCAGGATCCGAACCCTGTTATTCTGCCTCCCTGGCTCTTAGCCTCAGGATGGCAAGCCCTCAGCAAAGGAAGTCAGGGTTTCCCAGAGTCAGTGTGGCTTCCTAAGAGAACAAAAAGGAAACAAAACAAAAAACCCAACCAAACAGAAAATTGGAAAAACCGTTTTCCTCTCTTTTTAAAAAAAGAATGCTGGATTGGTGGATTGCGCATGTTAGATTGTGGCAAATCCAGAATGTTGACAAAAATCATTTCTGTATCTTTGAAGACGAACAGAAACAAGGGTTGACAGGTAGACTATAGTTTGTTGAATAATCACTCTCAGTACATTTTATTAACTGGGGAGAACTGCCCTTATTTTATAATCATTCCAGACTTTGAGGCCCTGTTATCTTTTTAAGTTTGAAGCCAGGCCCTGTTACATTTTTAAAATTTTAAATCAGTGACTTAGATGAAAGCACAGAAACCACACTTTCCAGTATGAGGGCTTGGAGAGAACTAATATTTTGGTTATCAGAGATGGTATTGTAAAGAAAAATTATGACAGAATAGGAGACTGAATTAAAACAAAGTAAAATACAATAAATTTGTAAATGTACGCTTTAGGCTTTAGATGCAAAATGCAGAGCACACGATAGGGAACATGTAAGTTAATAGCAGCAGTTCATATTAAACACACTAGGATTTGAATTGATTCCATACATAGTGAGGCTGCTCAAAGAATGACTGTAAGCTTAGACCATATTAAGAGATGTATAGCGTCCAAAGCAAGGGAGGTAGTAGTCCTACTGTACCACTGTGTACCGTAAGTTCAATCGTCATCTAGGAGTTTTTGTTACGATGTTGGTAGAACTAGAGCACATGAAAGAGTTGTTCACAAGAACAGTGATGCATCTGGAAATTAAAATAATGAGGGAAATAAAGAGTTGAGTGAAAAGTTGTTTATATTCAGAGGAGACAACATAGGAATTTGAAGTCTTCAGAAGAATGTGCCTGGGAAGTGGAATGAGTTGCTGCTGGATTCAGAGGAGACAGAAGCTGTTTCAACATAAGAAAGAACTTTCATGTAATTTTATTGCCATTAAAAAGTACAGGTTGAGCCCTTGTGTGAAATTTCTGGGACAAGAAGTGTTTCTGATTTTAGGTTTTGGAATATTTGCATATGCATCTTGAGGATGAGATTCATATCTAAATGTGAGGTTCATTTATGTTTCTTAAACACATAGCTTGAGTATAATTTTATATCATACATTGACTATTTTTTTTGTGCACAAAGCCAAGTATCACAGTGCAGGAATTTCTACTTCTGGTATCACATCAGCACTCAAAAAATTTCAGATTGCAGAGTGTTTTAGATTTTCAGATGAGGGATGCTCAACCTGTATCGAGCTGAGCCACCAACACTGAAGCTGGTAACTCACCATCAGGATGCTATCAAAGGAATTAATGCACTGAAGAGGTGGTTTGGTAGTATCTAAGGAGCTTTTTTTTTTATCTATTAACCTATGATTTAAAAAATTCTCAGTTCATGTTTCTGAATGTTTGAGTTATACGAGTTTCACAATGAATTCTAGCATTCAGATGTTTTGAAGTAAATAAATTCATTTGTCTCTGTGGAATCAAGTTTCTTAAACTTACTTGACCTTGAACTACTGTGGTGGAGGGGTATGTTCCGTGTTCTTTGGGATGCACTATTAGAAATCCTGTAATGAGGAACTGGCTGGATCTTGTTCTCATCCATTAGGAATCAGGTGGCATTGCCCTAGTTGCTTAGCAGCTTTTTCCTTGGCTTAGGCTTGAAGATAGACAGTTGGAAAAAAAAATGAAAATATGAAGCTACCAAGTACCCCTAATGGAGTCTACCTTGGGCAGGCCATCTTTGGTTCTGAATTCAACATGGCCCTGTGCCTGTCATCTCAGTGCTAAGATGAACACCAGCTCCAGCTGATACTTAGGGAAACACCACAAACTCCGAGGAACAAAATTAGTTGACTGTTCCTTTGGGTCTTATTAATTTATCACTGACAGTGATAAATATTAGTTACCAAATACTTAGGATGTGCCAGACATGGTACTAGGTGCTTCATATACATCATCTAATTTAATCTTAATAACTCTACAAGGGAGGTTTTATTCATCCTCTATGACACATGAGTAAGTTGAGGTCTCTGGAGGCTACAGAGTTTGAAGTTTTACTCAGCTGCCAACAGGCGGTTGCAGGATTCCACTCTAGTTTGCCAAATCCATTCGTGCCGAGCAGACTCGGCTCACCCAACTGGGATGATTGTGTCTGGCCTGAGACACTGAGTCAGTTTCCACCAAAGCCCTGATGGAAATGCTATTTCCAGGGACCAACCTAATCTACTACAAAAAAAGACATGGGCTTTTGTAGTGTGATGCCAATATTTGGGATGGAAACAGTGGTGTCCTTAAGGGCTTGAAAAATTCTCAGTTTTTTGGAGACCTCCCTCCCCCTCAAAAAATGGCTACCCAAAAAGAAGGCAATGGAAAAATAGGGGGGGGGAGGGCACACTATGTATTTGAAAATGATTTTAAAATAAGAAAAGTACCTGGCTTCATACGTTTTCAACCAAGAGGTGTCTTACTGATCATTGGGATGTGAAAACTCAAAGTGGCTAATCCTTCCTGAATTTCTTTTATTTATTTTTTTTAAAATGTGCCTCTTTAAGTGTCCTACCACCAGGTGTTAGTTTTCTGTGAACTCTGAAAGGTTTGCCTCTGAGGACCAGAAGTCCCAGCTTCTCGGGGAGACTGTGCATTTTCTCATGCACAAGTAGGTAGCAAGAGGGCGCCCAGACATTTGGCTTACTTCTGAGGCATCTGAGGCTAGTGCTCATTCATGCATATTTACAAGGTAATTAGTTGTCCATTCATTCATTAGCGTGTTTATGGGGCTACTTGCAAAGCCTCAATTGCGGCTTGGAGAAGAGAGACAGCCAAGGAGGGCCCCAGGGGAACACTTGGGTTAAACAGAGTCACAGCTTGATATGTGGAACCCACCAGTCCCCAAACCAGAACTAGTTTAGTAACTCAAATGTGACTTGTCAGTCATCCACAAA
The DNA here is from genome assembly GCF_052094955.1 of Ictidomys tridecemlineatus. Lineage (NCBI taxonomy): Eukaryota > Metazoa > Chordata > Mammalia > Rodentia > Sciuridae > Ictidomys > Ictidomys tridecemlineatus. The sequence continues at coordinate 46,625,209 of NC_135491.1, forward strand.
TGAGGTATTTAATTGGCTCATTCATGTTTCACCTCCCAGAGTCAGGCAGACGCTCAGGGATGATAGACATTTGTGTTTCTTAAGCTTTCCATGTCCGGGCAGAAGTTTCCATATTTCCTTTTGTTTAATGCTGATTTAAATTTAGATGTAATTTGCATATAGTCAAAATCACCCTCGGCATACAAGTCTGTGTATGTTGACAGACAACACACAGGTGGGTAACCATCAGCACCATGGAGTACAGACAGTTTCAGTGTGTTTTAAAAGTAAGAAGTTTTTTTTTGAGGGCGCGGTGGCACGTCTATAATCCCAGTGGCTCTGGAGGCTGAGGCAAGAGGATCATGAGTTCAAAGCCAGCCTCAGCAACTCCATGAGGCAGTAAACAACTTAGTGAGACCCTGTCTCTAAAATAAAAATACAATATAGGGCTGGGGTTGTGGCTCAATGGTCAAGTGCTCCGAGTTCAATCCTTGATACCAAGAAAAGATACAAAAAACTCCTTACTTTTTTTAAAAAAAAATTATGTCAAAACCCAGGGAATGGGTCTGAATTGGATATCTCTGTCTTCATGGAGCCAGAGGAGATGCTTGGAGAGAGGACGGTTGGGGGAAGGTTCTGATCCCTAATGATCAGCCAGGCATTTGGGGGAAGCATGTTGGAGTGAGTTGTTCTGCTGACTCAGAATCGACACAGGGCTGGGGATCTAATGTTATAAAGGTGCTCTTCCCCCTTTCTTGTCTGTAAACTGAGGATAACGGCAATGCTTTCTTTGCATGTGGTTGGGTGTGAATGGCCGCCTTTCCTGCTAAGTTGCCGAGGATCATCCCATCGCCCTGCAGGCTGGTTCCGGCAGGGCAGGGTGCTCCTGGCTGGCTGCTTTGCATTCCCAACGAGCTCCTCTGGATATCAAAGAGAGCCAGTTTGTAGAACCTGTGTTTTTGAAAATCTGTCCCAACGTCAGATCTGAGGGAAAACACGTTGAGCTCTTCAAACCGTCTTCACACTTTCAAGTCCCCTCTGCATCTTTGTTTTTCCAGTTCCAGGTCCTCCTCGCTCACGCTTCCTGGGGTCGCGCACATTTCAATATTTAGTTCCTTCAGTCATTTCAAAACCACTTCAGACTCATCTCCTTCAGGAAACCTCCTCTCAGACTAACCTCTTGGAAGAGCCGAGTGCACAGCTGCTTGTACAGAAGGGGAGCTCCTGCTGCTTCCTGCTTCTTCAGTGCTTGTCTGGGGTTCCCGCAGCCTGTTACTACCCCAGCGCACACAGAAGCAGAGGCATGGGGTCAAGGGCTCCGCGTTTAGAGTTGGAGCTGGCTAATGTGTGTCTGTCATAGGTATTTATCTATTGTCTAACTCATCTTTATCGTATCTATTTAATCCAATCCATTTCTGTCACGTCAATCCATCTATATCTATCCATCTACCATCTATCCTAAAAGCTATCATCTACCTTTCTATATATCGGTTTGTATGTCAGTCCGTCTGTCCATCTATCCATCCATCCATATCTTTATTATCTCAGGATCTGTTTCCTCATCTGTAAAGGGGGATTAATAATAATGCCTCATAGGATTGTTAAAATTAAATCAAACAGCATAAGGGACACCCCCCCCATACACACACGCCTGCATTTGTGCATACAAAAAATATTGAGAATAATTCTCACAGGAAGACTCCATGTAGTCATCGTCAATGTCTGCATTGTTTTCCTGACTCCTTTTTCCCTTTTCTTCTTCCATCTTCCGTTTCTCACTTGGGACTTCCCTCCAGCCCTACCCTTAGTCTAGTCCAAGTACTGGTAGCGACACAGCTGGTTCTGCCCCACCCTCTCCTCTCTCGCTCAATCCCTGTGTCTGGGGCGATGCGCGCACATTTCACCACATTTTATTGCCCTCTTTTCTATTAGCGGTTTGTTCCTTTTTCATCTTACTTTACTGCTCTGGTTTCATGTGGTCGCTCCATCAGGGTCGGCACATCTGTAGGCAGCTGTTCTTCTGGAACACATGTTTGCAAGCATAGTTCTGAGTGAGTGTATCATGTAACCATCATTGAAGGGTCCCTGGGTTGTCAAGGGTGGATGAGCCCACTGCTTAGTTTTAAGCAGCTACAACAACAACAACAAACAAACAAAAATACCCCCAAACAATAGAGCATCTCACAGCACATCAAGATGACATAAGTTTCACTGTCCATGAAGTTTCCTGGAGCCAAGGCCACGCCCCTTTATGCATCATCTGTAGCCCTTCCTCTAAAAACTAGGGCCAAGTTGAAGATCTGGGGTGGAGACCCTGTGGCCAGCAAAACTTGAGACATTTCCCATCTGACTCGTCACAGAAAACGTTTGCTGAACGATGGCTCAGAGTAAATGCACAAATGAAAAAACAAAACAAATAAAAAAAAACCCGAGTATGTTTTAGTGGGAAGTTGGGGGGTGAGGGCCAGTGATCGTGGGAGAGCTGGCTTTGGGGTGCTGAGGTGTCGCAGGCTCAACATTTCCTATTCCGGCTCTGTTGCATTTAACATATTTGATGGGGTGATGTTAAGTCAGTTTGCATAAAACTTCCGTGTCACTTGCCCGATTCTTTGCCCAGGCTGTAAATCCAGATCCTGTCATCTTTGAGTACTGGGTTTCACAGACACAATCCCCATCCTCCGTGGCTCAGGCTTTGTTTCTTTGTGAGCCACAGTTGATCTTCCTGAATTTTCTTTTATCGGTGTTCAAAACCCGGCCTTTTGTACTGAATATCTTCACACGTTTTAAAACAGAGCAACTTCGGGCTTTTCAGCTCTGCACACGGAAGGAGTCTGGGCATTGTCTTTCTCTGGGCATGATTGACTTGTTCTTTAAATAAAACTCCATCCTTTGTTCTCAGTTCCCCACTAACTGCCATATTCAAATTGTTTGTTCTTGTCTAAAATAACTTCACTTTGTGCCAGTTATTCCGCAGTCTTACAAACAATTAAGCACAGTGTTTACAAAGTAAATTGACACCTATTCTAGAAAAATTCTGCAAAAACAAAGAAAGAAATCCAAATAACAAAATGAGGGAAAAAAAGAAATCAATCAGACAGTATTTTAATTTGTACAAAATGAGTTGCTGAAAACTTGTCCAGGAGTTGAACAGTGGATTCACATGTTTGTAGAGTGGGGTCTCCTTTGGCAGAGAATTAAAAAAAAAAAAATGTTACAAAAGGCCTCATTCTGATCTGGGTGGGCTGTGCTTTCCTGGGCTCTGAGAGCTGGGTGGGGGGAGATGGCAGAGGGCAGGGAGGAGAAAGCTCCCTCTGGATTTTAGGGAACTCCTTCGAGGTGTGTTCGGACTCTGGTTGGATAGCTTCTGATGTGTGCATATGGATGTGTTAGATCTCTTGAAAAAAAAAAAGAGGAGGATAAAGTTTGCTTTGTTTTTCATTTATCCACCATATTACTTACTGCAGATTAAGCATTCCTAACCTGAAAATCCCAAATCCAAAATTCTTCAAAAGCTGAAATGTCTTGAGTTCTGATACGATGCCATAATTGAAAATACTGGGGCTGGGGGTTATAGCTCAGTGGTAAAGCGCTTGCCTCGCACATGTGAGGCACTGGGTTCAAACCTGAGCACCACGTAAATAAGTAAATATATTTTAAAAAGAGAAAATACTGAATCATGAAACTTTGTGCACAAAGTGATTAAAAGTTAAAAATAAATTCCCCTTCAGACGATAGATATAAGGTAGACATGAAAAAGAAATTTCATTTTAGACTTGAATCCCATCCCCAAGGTTTCATTCCTAAACACACATACCAAAATCAATAAAGATTCCCAAATCTGAAATGTTTCTGGCCCCAAGCATTTCAGATAAGAGATCCTCCATCTGCAGTGGCATGGAGACCTCTCACACCCCCATCCCCCGTCACACATACCCCATATCCGCACACATCCCCATCCCCATCCACATCCACGCACACACTCACAGATGTCATCCTTGAAGGGATAACAGGACAGATGTTGGAACAGGTACTGGGCCCAGGCTGAAGACCATACCCTTAGGAAAAAACCTGACTCCAAATGTCCGTCTCTTGGCCACATGTCCATATCATCTGGCTGCAGCAGCTCTTGGAGCCCCAGGCTGGAGGGGTGCTCCCTGTTCATTACACTCTGGTGCAGTCACTGGTAGCTCACCCAGGACTCGCCCTTCCTCAGCCGCCTTTCCCCGGTGGCAGCAAGCATCAGGCAGCCATTATGGGGTAGCTTGCAAACACTGGTGTTCACATACAGTACTTTGATGGTGAAGTTGGACTGCGCATGTACCCACTAAATGCCTATGTGCAAAGAAAATGTAGTTTTCATGTTTCATAACAGGTCTGCTCTTCCTGGTTGTCCCCATTTGGCTGGATTTCAAGGAAAAATAAAATCGGGTCTGATTGAATAACTCAAATAACTTCTTGGGGAAAGGTCTCTTGGAGGATAAAGCTTTATTCTTTCATATCTTATCCTTCATTCTTGTTCTCCAAGAGAGTCTTCAGGAGGAGAAGAGAAGATGGTGGGTCATGCCCTCAGGACCCTCGCGCCGTGGCAACGTTGTCCTGTACCTAGATGCCTGGTTGTAAGGGGCTCTGCTGTCACTTAGGACAAAATTCACAACTCTGAGATGATGCTCTTCTTTCTCTGAGCTTGGCAATGCTAGGCGTCTCTCAGCATCGACCCCCACTGACCCCCAGTGTCTCCCTGGACCCAGCTGTCATGACCCCTGGTCCAGGTGGTTTCCCCGTGGCCCATGGCTCCCAGGATTCCTCCAGCCTCACTGTGTTCCTGAGCCCCGATGCTTTCAGTCCATCAGCTACTTCTGGGTCCTTCCACAGGACACGAGCCAACTGACACTTTCCTTGTGACGTGGGAGTTGAAAGAGACTCTGGAAGACTAAGGCTGTCCTTCTGATTATTCTTGGTTGTCTACAGTTTGACTGCTCTGGTCACTCCAGGTTGGTACAGGGTCGGGGGATTGACCTAGTATGGTCTTTGCTCATGACAAGTTCTATTAAGAAGGAAGCCCTGTCTCTGCATTAATTTTCCCCTTAGCCTATTCCACCTGCCTCCCTCTCCCCTTCTGATGCTCTTGCCTGGGACACAGGGCGGGGGACGTGTGTTTCATTACCTGCCTTCACCTGGTGTCCTACCGTTTCCCTGGGTGGGAGGTAGGCTTTCTCTTTCCTCTTCCCTTTTGCTTGAATATTTCCCTTCATCCTCCCTCCTTTCCCGTCACCCCCCACCCTCATCCCCAGATGGAAGAAGGAAACGGCTCCCAGGGGACACAGTTTATGGAAGGAGGAATGGAAACCATAGTAGTTTTTTCTTTTTTCTTTTCTTTTTTTATTGGTTGTTCAAAACATTACAAAGCTCTTGACGTATCATATTTTATACATTAGATTCAAGTGGGTTATGAACTCCCATTTTTACCCCAAATACAGATTGCAGAATCACATCGGATACACATCCATGTTTTTACATAATGCCCTGTTAGTAATTGTTGTATTCTGCTGCCTTTCCTATCCCCTACTATCCCCCCTCCCCTCCCCTCCCCTCCCATCTTCTCTCTCTACCCCATCTACTATAATTCATTTCTCTCCTTATTTTTTCCCATTCCCCTCACAACCTCTTATATGTAATTTTGTATAACAATGAGGGTCTCCTTGCATTTCCATGCAATTTCCCTTTTCTCTCCCTTTCCCTCCCACCTCATGTCTCTGTTTAAACTACAGAACCCTAAAGAGAGAAGTAGAAGAAGATCTTAGAAGATGGAAAGATATACCCTGTTCATGGACAGGCAGAACTAACATCATCAAAATGGCGATATTACCAAAAGCTCTCTATAGGTTTAATGCGATGCCAATCAAAATCCCAATGGCATTTCTTGTAGAAATAGAGAAAGCAATCATGAAATTCATATGGAAAAATAAAAGACCCAGAATAGCAAAAGAAGACAGTGTTGGTTCCGCCTCAGCCTGTGGTGTGCAAGGAAGATGAGGCGTGAGGGGAGGCCCCTGGGGGTGCCCAGGCCTGAACATGGCGTTGCCCAGAACCACAGCGGGCCTGACCCCTGTAGGCTCATCGTGTGCTGAAGACACAAAAGACTTCTGTCCTCGAGTGAGCTTCAGAGCCCAACACACTCTGGAACACAGGGGACGTTAAATCTTCCGTTGTCGATGACAATGACCAGAAAGTTCTGTATCAAAGTAAATTGTTGTTGAGGAAAAAAGCCAATTCCTGGGGATCAAGCCAGGGAAACTCATGTTGAGTATTTGAGTGAAATTAGGTTGGACTAAATATCCAGGGCATCCTCAGAGGCAAAATAGTCACATCACTTTGAGCTGAAGATAAATGTGGACTATGAAAGGAACAGTTACTCCCCCTTTTTTTCCCTTTGGTGGTAGGAGCTTTGGGGACTCAGAGAAAGGGCGTCTTTTGGCAGAAGGAATACACATCTCCTTTTCTTGTCTCCTCTTGGCTGATTCGCTCCCCGCCCTTATCACTTCCTGCCATTTCTACCCTCCAGGGCCTGGTATCCTTAGGGTTGTCCATCACTCTTGCTCTCATTCATTTAACATGTATCGAGTGCCTGCTGGGACCCAAGTCCCCATTCAAGGCAGATGGTTGGACAAGAGGATGGGCTTGTGTCTGATGGGGTTTGAGAGCTTCATTGAACAGGGGAGGACCATGTCTTTGGGAATGGAGACAGGAAGACAGGCCGACAGAAGTGGGCAACGGAGAAGAGAAGGTAGAGGGAACGTGTTGGCAAGACCAGGAGGAAGGATCTGAAATGCTGAGGTTGGTTTGGGTCAGGGTCTCCAGGGTTAGGGTTTGGTGACAGGATGGCTGGAGTCATGAACTCGGTCACATGTTGGCAGCATCAGGCATGCCCAGGGCCAGCCTACGGTGAGAGTGGAGCTGGGTTCTTGGGTGCTGATGGGCCATCCCATGCTTGGGGTGCTTCCTCTTTTCCTTGACTCTGGGAAGTAAAGAGAGCTTGGTCCCATGCATTTAATATGATGTACTCAAGACAGCTGCACATCCTTCCCATAGTACCTATGTATTCTGTTGAATTCCAAGTTTATTCATTTTTTCCCCCATTCATGGTAATTGTTTAGTAAGGACCTGCCAGGATTATCTTTTAATCTGTCAGCTCCTCCTATATTTGTGTCCCTTTCTGGAAAGTTCTGAAAATGTAACTGAAATATTCCAGACCATATTGTCAATCCATTTGTAGAACTGACTTTGTCTGTTATTGAAGCCAGGCCAATATACCATACACCAGCCCACTCAGTGAGGGAAACTAGAAATACCACTGACATTAACATTAACTGCAGTTGTCTAGCATGCCTCCCCTTGACTGTTCCCATCAGAATTTTATTCTACTGTCTTTTTTTTAGCTGTCTTCAAGCCCCTGATACTTCCTTGGTCTTTTGGTGTGGGTATTTGAGCTTCCAATTTTCCCTATGAACTGAATTGACCTTTCAGGTCAATGTAACATTGTAGGAAGCCTCTTGGTCTACCTGTGGCTGCAGAGAACTGGCCTTCTAAGCAGTTCCTGGCCTTCTAAGCACACACCATGTATGCATGCACACATGCACACAGGAGGTGACTTGCAGGACCTTGTTAAATCACACTCTGCTTTTGCCTTCCATGTGTACAGCTTGATGTTTGGAAATGAACGGACTAGGAAAGATCCCTTGTTGTTGACATCTGACTCCGAAATGTGAAAACTCCCCTTAGAAGTAGCACCTGACCTTGGTAGTAGACCTTTTCAAATCCATTGTTTCTCTTAGTTCTCTGGAAGGTATGTTAGGATTCATTGGGTTTCTTCAAGTGTAGGACTTAAATCTCAAATAACTGATTTTTTTTCACCAAGGATACCTTAAATCAAGAAGATACTTTTTTCCCTCCCAACCTGGGAAGGGGGCACTTTCATGATGATTTACCCAGAAGACGAATTCTTTTTAAAAAAGACACATTAAAAATAACAGAAGCTTATTTCATATAAAAAAATCTTTTATTTTGCTCTAGTAGGACATGTAAAACTGCTAAACAAAGTTAAGTTGTCATTCTGAAACTGATCTTTCAGACGTTCCAGCTGGACACTGGCTTTAACAATTCTAAGGGCAGAGACAGACCATGGTGAGCAAGAGCACTTCATGTCTAAGTGTGAGCAGTCAATGCTGGTCACGTTGCATCGGCTAAATTGAATCTCATGGTCACATCAGAGTAGATGGACCAATGTGCGCCTGCCACATGCTCTAGAATGTGCACTGGGCATTTGCCATGAGCTCCGGTGACAATTCTACTTGAGGATCATTTGTTCTCCCTTGACTTAAGAAATGACTTCTTCTTTTTTTAATATTTATTTTTTAGTTACAGGTGGTCACAACATCTTTATTTTATGTGGTGCTGAGGATCGAAACCAGGCCTCACACATGTTAGGCAAGCGCTGTACCTCTGAGCCACAAACCCAGCCCGACTCTTAACTTCTTAAATCTTGAATTTATCCCATTTAGGGTATCTCCCTCCATCCCCGGCAAAAAGAAAACCTGATAAATAAACCATTTCTGTTTAGGAATGTCACCTTAATTTGATTATGCTTACACATATTTGTTGTCTTCTGGATGGAGGCCTTACTTTAAACAAGGTCCTTGAGTTGCTCACTGTCCCTAGATGACAGACTTAACCAACACTTGCAATGGAGTGAGATGGCTATTCTTCCATAGCTGGCTTTGGTGTGGGAAGGAAGCAGCAAGAAGATGCTCCTCAGTCTTCCTGGGGACCCTCCAGACAGCCTCCTCCAATTGAAAGATAGTTCCTTGTCCCATAGTTTAAATCTCTGCCCTTTGGTTCTGGTCTACAGTTGTTTCTGTCTTTGGGCAAAAGCTTCCTGTGCTTGAAATAAATACAACTCCACTTCCCTCAATTTCCCTCAGTGGCTTAACGACTGAGCCACATCCCCAGCCTCTTTTACGTTGTTTATTTAGAGACAGGGTCTCGCTAAGTGGTTGAGGCTGGCTTTGAACTCGTGATTCTCCTGCCCCAGCATCCTAAGTCCCTGAGTTTACAGGCGAGCACCACCACACCTGGCAAGTTTAGTCTTCTTGATTACCTGGAGGGGGTTACTGCTCTTCCAACCTGGAGTGGAAGCTACCCTGAACCTAGAGAGGCTCACGTCTTGTTTCTAGGTCCTTCAGACAAACAGACAAGGGCAGCTGTCCCTCCCTTCTCTTCCCCGTGCCCCAGGCAGCCTCTTTGCAGAGCTTGGTCTTGGGGCGTTGAGCACCTCGCAGAGGCTGCTTCACCTATTGCTGTGGTGTATTTTGTTTTTGGTAGCTGAGGAGCCTTGACATGGAGTTGCACCTTTGTTACTATAAGAACTCTTCTAGTCATTTCGGAGGGTTTCCACCTTCCTCTGCTCCACTTCTGCTAGTCTCTCACTGTCCTACAGAGGATCTGCAAAGTCCAAGTCAGGTCGTGTTTGTTTATTCTTAAGGGCACTGTTGGTAGCAGACCCACTGGGGGGCAATGCTTCTGCTCTCCTGTGTTTCCCTCCACCTGCAGAGAAGCCTGCAGGTGTAACTCCTGGCCTTCCTCTGAGCCACTCCCCGTGGATTCACTGTTTGATAAGTTTGGAAAGAGTAGACAAGGCATTGGCTCAGCCCTGTGCTGCTTCTCCTGGGACTTGCCTTCTCCCCAGCAGTACCTGGTAAGCTCTGATACTTCTGGGCAAAGTCTACCTCTTTCTGTGGTTACTGATCAGACATTAGGTGGTGTGCGTTCTGCCTTAGCCTTTTTCACTAGTGAAGGAGGTACCTGGACCTTCATCTGTTGCTCCTATCACTTGAGTACTTGTTCAGAAGCTGAGGGAAAGGGGCCATGATTTCTACTGAGTCCCATTATGCTGTGAGATGAAGATATGTGTTTGATGGCACAAGATCAGTCAGTGCTGTGGGGAGTGGGGATCCAGAGGGAAGGTTAGCACATGCATTCCAGCACCAACCTTGGGATTCCTGTAATCCTGAAGGCTCTCCTGAGCCTACTGCTTCCTGAGAAACTTCTCAGGTGACTCGCACTCACACCCACCTCTCCTGCCTCCTGTCCAGGGCGTCTTCATTTTTGAGCATGATACCATCCTCATAATTTTTTTTTTGAGACTACGAAATTGTATGTGTAATGTACCTATGTATCTGCACTTGTATCCTATAGTGTGGTACCTGATGTACAGAAGATGCTCAGTATGTAATTACTATTCTTACCTTGTATTTTTGCATAATTTTATGCCCTGTTTGATGAAGATCCTGACCTTCCTCAGGGTGAAAACTATGCTTTACATTCCTTTTCCTGCCCTGCAAGGAATTGTTAACTGATTTTAAATACATTTTTGAAACAGTTGCTGGAAGCCTACGTAAAACGAATCTGCAGCTACTTTTGAGAACTTCTGGAAGTCTAGTTTGGGCAAGAAGGACTTCCATCCCATTACATATTCCATACATCCTGTTACATATTCTTTACACAAGGCTGCATTAGGCATTCACTTAACGAATTATTAAATATGGCTCTCAGACGGGCTGCTTTCTTACTGCAAAACCTTCCCCAAGCTAACGCTTATCATCAACACTGGGATAGAGGGAGTTTAGGAGAAAAACATTCTTCAAAGAAATGACCAGTTTTCAAAATGTGTATATGTGAATTGAACATGTGATATCAACATGTGAACAAATAGTAAAGCAAAAAAAAAATGTTGGGTATAAGCTTGTAAAGGACCTTGTTTAAAATAATTTCATTTGTTAGACGTTAGCTATCAAGAGATGCCTCCTGGATAAACTGTGTTTGGCCAGTTTGTTTTCCACCCTTGATCATCAGGACTGGGCCACTGTGGGGCTTCATATGCCATCTCTTAGGGTCTTACATTGGCATTACTCCTCAGGTCAACCTGGGACTTCCATCTGAACAGCCCCATGTCAACTGGAACTTTTCAGAAACTGCTGGGAGGCAGGGCAACCTGAGCATATAGCAGAGACCTCGGAGGTCACTGTCATCCAGAACAGAAACAATACGGCTTCCAGCATGCCACAAAAGCCCACAAAACTGCAGTCAGGCCAGGGCCATCTCTGGCTAGATGGGGACAAAGTGAGTGTCCAACTGCCTGTGTCCATCCCTGAAGCAAGGACCACAGTGAACAAACTTACCCCCCCCTCGCCTTTCCCCATCCATTTTCCCGACCCCTTCTTTCTTCTTCTCTCTCCCCTGTGGGTGCAAGGAGCAATGAGCTGAAAATAATCATCCTTGGTGGGAGAGTTTTACAAGAGAAAGTTGTGGGATTGCCAATTATTTTATAATTAGGTATTAGATTAACCATTTGAGGGAAAGAAAGTCAAGGAATGAATTTGCAGGAGGCTATAGAATCTGCACAGGGTGCTAAGAAAGCCACGCCGGTTAATGTTAATAGGCGTCATGGAGCCGGATCTCCCGGCTGCACAGACTCATCTCCCGAAACCTCCCTCTCCCAGCTGTCATTTTGCCCATTCCCATCTGTTTCTTATGCTCTAATAAACGATAGCACTAATTTATTTAGCACCTCTCATCAGAGCCCCCAGGGCTACTCCAACCCTGCAGGGATTCTCTGCCAAAGTGTGACGACTTTGGAGTGGACACACAGCCTGCTGTTTCTGGATGTCAGTACCAGACTCTGAAATAGGACTTTGCCTTCAGGGATGCTCACCATCAATGGTGTGATTTTTCCGTTGCCCTTTTCAAATCCCTTTAGCCTTGAGAGTGGAAAATTTGGGCCATTTCTCCAGGGCTGGGAACACGCCGGGAGTGGCTTGCCTGCAGAGGGTCTAGAATGTTTGTAGGTATGTTTTGTGGTTGCTTTTGGAGATGTTTATTGGCCCTCTTTCGGCTCTTTTGGATATATCTAAAGGGAAAGAGAAATATGTGACATTTGCATTCTTGAAGGTACTGTCAGTCTTTGAGCTACTTGCTGGTCTGCCAGGTGCCTGGGTGTTTCTTTGGTGCTCAGAAATGGTAGACCTGAGAACAGCAAGTATGCTCGACTCTTTTCTCCATGAGGGATTTCCTTTAAACTTGGAGCTTGCAGGCTACTGTGTGCTTGCCTATTGAATGATGGCAGGGAAAGGCGTTGTTTGCAGTATTGCAAAGAAATATGGCATACAGGATTTGGAATGCAGTAAGACCGTCAATCCAAGAAGTTAAAAACACTCATTGATTTCTCATAAACTGATGGTTGAATTCAGAATTTTTGAGCCAAGTGCTATTTGTTGATGTTGACAGTATGTAGAAGATAGGAGTGGCAGATGCCAGAAGCTTTGAATATTGAGCCTGGGAATCCCACGTGGGATAGGAAATGGGAGCAACATCTAGGGGTTTGTGTGGGAGAGATTGGAGAGGGTGACAGCAGCAGGGTTTCACTTCCCAGGTACCCACAGGCTTCTAGCTTACCACAGCTAACCCTTCTTGTCTGCCAGTTTTGAAATTATTTTAGAAGAAAATACTTTTTCTGACTGTATTGGAGAACGTTAAGAAAAAAGATTGGCTTCATAAAATTCAGAGCAGTGTTGCTCAAAGTATGTTTCCAGCAGCTCCAACCTGACAAGATGTTGGACAAGAGGAGTCTACAATCAATTAAATCTGAGACACACACCTTAAGTTTGTCTTCCTTCTGGAGATTTCTAAAGCACTAAAGAATGTTAAAGGTTCAAATAGGCTCTGTACTAAGGAGACTGGCTCGACTCCATTTACCCAGTATTTTCCAAACTGATTTGAGCACAGTGTTTTATTTGGTTTATTTTCTGTATCACATCTCTGTGTCACCCTTTTTAGGGAACAGACTTTGGGAGATGCCAATGTACCATCAACTTTCCTGGTGTCTATTCTGTGAGGCAAAATACGCCTCAGTGCATCCACCTTCTCTAGTGTGATTTTTGAGATGCTTTTAAAATTATCTGTTCATCCTATGTCCTTTCTGTTCTCTGATTCAGTCAAAGCGCCCACTAAAAAACATGCTAGGCTTGCTTCTTCCTCTTGTCCCATGGGTTTTAAATCTTGCTCATCTTGATCAGAGATCAGAAAACTTTGCAAACTTTTAATGTAAGGGGCCAGATAGTGAAGACTGTTAGATTTGCAGCCCTACTGATATTGGTAGTCACTCTCAATCTTGCCTTTATAGCACAAAAGTAGCCCCAGATGATGTGTAAATATCATCTGAATTGAAGGTTCCCCAAGTAGAAAGGACACACAGTGGCCATGTCCCAACTTTATTTGCAAAAACAATCAGTGGCAGAATTTGCCCCAGGGCCCTGAGTATATCAATCCCTACTCTAGAATCCATGCAGAGTCGACCTTTTTTTTTGGTAGCCATTCTTGGAGTTCCAGCTGCTGTTCCCACATTAGTTGGAGTATTTGTTTGCCACTTACTTCTTCCTGTCTAGTCACGTTATCTTTTATATGTCATTTATAGTGTCTTGACGGACAGTGGACCCAGGGATCACATGGTGTCTCTGTCTCGTGGCTGTACTAGCCTGTCTTCCTTCCTCCACTGGGGCCTTTCTGACCATCCTTGAGTTTATCTGAACTCCAATTTTCCTTTTGTTTCTCTCTGCCCAATGAACTCCTACTTGACCTGAAATCTTAGCCTATTCAAGTTTTTCCTGACCTCATGGATTTGGTAAAGCTTCCTTATTATAAATACTCAGAGCTCCATTCAAATGCCTCATAGACCTTGGCTGAAGTGCCATCTTCTATTTATTTTTATTGGTTAGATAATTAAGATATGTCCCTTTCCTTGGGTGCTAAACTCTACCAGGGCAGGGATGAACTTGGCTTTGCTTACCACTACATCCCCAGCCCATAGCCCAGTGCAGGGCACATTGAATGCTCAGAAAGTCTGCTGAAAGCAGGAATGCATGAACTAACGGTCGAATGATTGACATGTGTCCATTCATTCATCCCTGGCTCAGGCTTTTGTATAAGATCTTTCGTATGTTTTCTTAATAAGTTATCTAAGGGGAAAAAAATTAATCACTGTTGTTCTTTCCGAATCTACAAATGACATGACTTCCAGCTGTGACTTCCCGTGACATCAGTTAGAAATTTATAGGTCATGCCTCATGCCACGTTGTGTCACTTTCATCCAAACATTTGATTTCTTTTCAAATTGAACTCCGCTACAACTGCCAGGCACAAACTTTACAATAAACAATAGAGGATGATTCCTTTCTACTTGGGGAACCTTCAATATCTATGTTGAGCAGAGCTCAACTGGGACATGAGCATCCAAGAGTAAAGCAGTATACCTTCCTTTATTTTATATATTTTTTTAATTAAAAAAAAAAAGATAGTAAGAGGTGCCTTTTCTGTGACAGCCAACCTGAGAAAAGCTGCCAAGTGGAAAATTCTGAGTTAAGATGCAATTGTGCTCTTAATTGTGTTTTAGGGCCTTTTATAAAAGTCATAACATGGTGAATTTGGAATGAATAGTTGATTTTCCTTTGAAACTTGGGCATCTCAGCTGGCAGAAACCTAACGTAACTGAACTATCCTGCATTTTGTGGGCTTTTAGACAAGAAAGCTTCAGCCTATAGTGATATGGTGAGTGGAGATCAGAGCCCTAGTTTTGGGTTCTCATGCCCAGAATGAAAAAAAAAAAAACAAAAAAAACCGAACAAAACCAAAAAAACAGCTTCAAAGGGAAGAAAACAGATGCTTGAAGGATATGGATAGGAAAACGAAATCTCACCTGGCCTGGCATCAGGCCCAGTTTTAACATTTTGGTTATACTGGTAATGCCAACAAAGGTGTCTTCTTTGTGCCCAACGATTGCATGAAGGACCAGGCATTGGGTCCTCTTCGGGGCCAGTGTCTCAGCTGTGCTCAAAGCCAAAAGATCCGTTGTGAGTGGGCTGCCAAACCTCAGGAATCCTCAGGTGTGTGGTCTTTGGGCTGCATCCGTGCTAGTACTCTGGACTTGGGATGTACAGGGATCTCAGAAGAATATATTTGAAAAGGCTAGCCCATGAGTGTGCATTTCAGACCAGAGTGTCTTCGACTTCCTATTGAATCTAGCACCCGAACAAGTGTCTTCTCTCAGTCATATGTCTGTTGTGGGCAGCAAGGAGGATGTATGTGCATCCTCAACATGTCTCTAAATGTTCAGGCATTTACACAAAGATTAAGCATAAATATGTCAATCTGGCTTCTTCAAGCCTTAGACTGAACAGGCCAGACACACCCTGGGCAGGGTCCTGCTTTCAGGTACTCCTATTTTCCAGAGTTAGGGATACACTGAGAAAACGTTATCTCACAATGTCCTAACAACTTAATGGGTAGGGGTTATTTTAAGTGAAGACTGTGCTGCCCAGAGGATTTGGATAACAGGCACAGCGAAGCTGCTCGGGTACAGGAAAAGATAATGATTCATTTCTCAGAAGATTGGTTTGGAGTTTTCTGTCCCTGAGCTCCTGTAGAAATGCCACCAAAGATGTTTGAGTATGCTGTTGGCCATATTTCTCTAAGCAGAAGACACCTTGGTACCACTCCATGGGGAAGAATGATGGCTGAGTACATCACTCTGGGGACCTGTGGTCACGGCATGCAGGTGTCTGACAGGATTTCCTGAGTAACATTTGATGGCGCGCTCTCTGCTTCATCTCTTCCGTCTTTACCAAGGCTGCTTACAGCTTAGTGGTCAAAGTAAAATTTTAGAGATGGATTCTTGGCATCTGAACCCAGTCTTCCACTTAGGATTTGCATCACTTTGATGAGACTTAAGCTCTCTAGACCTCGGTTTTATTATTTATCAAGTGAAATAATAACAGTTCTTGTCCCCTCCGTGGATTACAGGGGTTGCAGTGTGGTATTACATGGAAAGTACTGAGCACCTAATGAATGGGGTGCTGCTGCTGCTGCTGCTGTCTGTCAGTTCCTTTGACTGAGGCAATCTCTGGGAATCTCGGTGCCTTCTGGTACTATGACACTTTTTCTCTTTGGCATCTCAGAAATACCAGGGTGGCCGGTCGTCCAGTGAGTCACCACAGTTTAACAAAGCATGACAAAGTGCGGTGGCTTAAAACAACTATTTGTTGTTATCCTTCCTCCCTCAAGGATTGAGAGGGTTCAGCAGGGCAGTTCTTGCTTGGAGTCTCAGGTGGTTACAGTCAGATGTTGGCTGGCATTGGAGTCATTGCGGATTTGACTGGATGGAGCGGCGAAGATGATGAGTTGTACAGCTGGTTGGAATTTAGTGGACTCTCACCTAGAGCACAGCCACTCTTCCTCCTCTCTGTGTACATGGTGGATCTTGCCACAGGGCAGGGTTCTGAGAGGGAACATGCCATGAGCAAGAATTCTACAATGTGGGGAGCCAAAGTCACCACATCAGTGAAGAGTCTCTCTCAGTTCTGGCACCAGGCCACTTTCACCATATTCCATTGGTCACAGTAGTCACAGGGGCACCAGATTCAAGGTGGCAGAGAACACACTTACCTCTTGATGACGTGCGTGTCAGGGACAACTGCAGAAGATCCGTGGGAGATGCTGTTGCCACTGTCTCTGGGATATATCATCTGCCATGGTTGGTACGCAGTGAGACTTTACACCTGACCGGAGGCTTTTGTTAAGACTTTCCCCATATTTAAACCAATCCACCCTGGCATCAGTGCATTAGACAGACTCTAATAGGCCATTCTGAATGTGTTCCCTTCCAACTTAAGAGCCCGCTCCCTGGGGAGCCTTACTGCCTCATGGTACCTGTTGCATCTAGTCCTACTCTTGACAGTAACAGCCAATTTTTTACTTCTCTTCTTTTCATCATCACAATAGTTTTTAGTTCCTGAAAGTCTCTTCTTCATCCTTTCCTCTAGAGGGATGAGGATTGGTAGGCATAGCCACAGAGCTCAGCCTCTCGAAGTATGTGGTTTAAGGAGATTGGTGGATGGGCCTGAAACAAAGTCGTAGGTTTCTTATGTCTAACCAGTGGTTCTCAGCAGAGAGTTTTTACTTCCAGGGACTTCTGGCCATGTCTGCAGTAAGTTTTTCAGAGATCGATTGTTGGCATCTGAACTGGGGAGCAGGGGTCCCTGCTGTTGACATCTAGTGGATAGAAGGTGGGGATGCTGCTAAATAGACCTCAATGCACAAACCTCAGGTCTCCCTCACCCCACATCAAAGAATTTTCCAACCGAAATGCCAATTGTATCCAGGTTGAGAAACTCTGGTGCTATCAGCTACTGTTACCATTTGGAGAACATTTTCCTGGACCCACACCACTGAAAGGGAGTCTCAGTCCCTGCTCTGCCATTCACTGAATGGTACTGACTGGCTGCCTGGTGTACCATTTCTCTTGTTGCTGGATTAAGGAACACCCAGTTGCATGGGCCCCTTGAAGAGTTGCTTAGGCAAGAAGATCAGCTCCGTTGCAGGCTCCCCAAAATAAGAGTATCAGTTTCTGATTATTTCATTGGAATAATAGCTCGCGTGTGTGTGTGTATGTATCTATATATCTCATGATATATTCATCCTTGTGCAGACTTTAAGACAAGGTTTTCTTAGTCATTTTTTTTTGTGTGTTTTTGCCTCTGTTTATTTTGATGAAAGTCTAGAGCTTCCTGAACTTCTCTGAATAATTAGTCCAGCTCTTTGTTGCCAGTTAAGAAAAGACCCAAATTGGGAGCAATTAAAGTATGAAAACAAATCTGGAGTGCAGTTGGAGAAAGAACAGCAGAGCCATGAGGACTTTCCAACAGGGTGTGCATTTTTCTCTCTTTCCTTGAGGCATTGTGTATTAATTGTCCTTTATTGCACCAGCAGGGACCCCAAATGAAGCTCTTTAGAACCTCTGGTTGAGAGTGTGGGCGTCTGCCTTTTTAATGCTTTGATATAAAGTTTAGCAGAGCTGCCAGGGTCTGAAACCCCCACTGACCCTTTCCTAGTTCGAGCCTTGTAGGAGCCTCGGCTGGACCCCCATCCTGCTGGTGGGTGGTGATAGGACCTCTTGTAGGTGCCATTTGTACCTAAAATTGCACAGCACGAAATCCCTCCATCTGTGTGATATCGGGGCGGGGGCTGAGTTAATATCAGATAACCTGATAAATATCACCTTGCCGTGAACTCCTGGATAAACTGAGATCCCGTTGCCATTTCCCTTTTAGTCTCTGGCAACAAGAGGTGTTAATTAGCTACATTGCCCCTAAATAAGCATTTGCTTTCTTTGCGTGCAGTAGGATCTCTGTTGTACCATAAACAGTTGCAAATGATAAAATAAATCAATATTTGTTAATGTTATGATGCAGCAGCATCCCCCAGATCTGCAAAGAATGATTTATAGACTCCAGCATTGCAAGCCTGACCTGTTCGGGTCTCAGAAAGCACTTAAAAAATAAATTTACCCTGGCCTCTCTCACCCCATTTCAAGAAGGGTGACAAAGATGAAGTAATTTATAAGTCACACTTTTATTAATGCTTTTAACTTTCATCCACTTGGCTTTGTTGGCCTTCCAGTGGCATTAGTGCAGGCCCTGGTTGAATGGTAACCTTCGGCACTTTGAGGGGGGTTCGGAACAAATGATCAACTCATAAATAGGTGCTGGGCTCCACATTATCCTGCCGTAAATTCACGAGATCTTTCAAGTACATCAAGTAAGAGCGAGGTGAACTAGGCGTCTGGCTCCCAGTTTACAGACTAATGCAGTCCTAATGAGAATCTGGGCAAAAGGTTTTCCAGAATGGTGTCCAGCTCCCTACAATGGGTGAGGCTGCCGGTGGCCAGGCAGAGGGGGGGTGTCTCGTAAGGCAGGAGTCATCATGAGGACCCAGCCTGTCTGTTTTCAGGGGAACAGAATGGATGTTCCAAAGCTGTCGGAGCTCTCTGGCAGACAGAGCAGGAAAATGAGGAATTGACTTGAACTTCACAATCTGCCTGTCAAAACGGTGATTTTGAGACTCCCGGTTAACGGGTGTCTGTAACATGAACAGGAGAATAAGTAGAGAAACTCCCCCCGAAAGATGATAATAGCCACCTATTTACTTGAAGTCTTTAAAAAGGAGTCTGTTGAGGTTCGCAGGATTAGCGGTGACAGGGTATTGACCTGTCAGAGCAACTTTGAGATGCAGGCACTGCTGCTACTCTCCGGAATGCAGCGAAGGAGTCAATGCATGACATTGATTGGGGTGGGGGCAGTGGCTGAAATCGCCAGCCCTCTCCTGTTGAAGTGCTCTGGACTTGATTCAGAGCGTGAAACTTTCAGGCATGCCTGTAGCTGTCAGCTCCAGAAGTGATAGGAGCCAATGCCCAGGGCCGATTGCAAGTCATCAGCTGTGGGGTCATCTGGGTTCCAAGCCCTGGAGGAGCTTCGATGACTCCTCCTTCCTCATCCCCAAACTCAGTAGTCACAAGCCGTGTTGTTCAGGCTTTGCTACTGTCTCCCTCACTCACATCCTGGCCAGTCCCTTGGCTTCGGGACAGCTGAGGCTTCAGTGTCTTGTGCCAAGAATCTCAAACCATTCCCAGATGATTGCATGACTGAGTTTCTTTAAGTCTCACTTTCTTTTGTCACCTTGCTTCTTGGAAAACTCAGTCATGGTGACTGTCTGCAGAATCAAGTCCAGTCTTCTTGGTCTGGATGACCATGGTTCTTCAGTCTTAGTCCATTTCATCTTCTCTACTTCAGCCATCTGCCTGGTTCCAAATCTGTTCAGCAATCCCTTCTCCCTTTCTGCAGAGTCTTCGTGTCTATCGAGTCCCTACCCAAACCTCAAGATTCATCTCTTCTTCAAAATCCCCTTTGCAAAGCCTCTTTTAGAGACAGGGGCTGGTAACTTTTAAGGCACATGGACAGAGATAATAAATATCTTCAGTGCTCTGGGCCATACAGTAACTGTCACATCTGCTCAACCTTGACATTGTACAATGAAAGGCATCCACAGACAGTGCAATACGGAATGAGTGGCTGGTTCTGATAAAACTTTATTTACAAAGGTAGGCGGTTGGCTTGGCTCTGGGTTTAGTTTGCTGACCTTTGGCTTAGATATGCAACAAACTCATCTTCCAATGGCACATGGAAAATTCAACTCTTTTTCATATAATTTGTTTTGCTAGCTTCATACAGTTAGATTCTTAGAGAGATGAAGCATTAATTATGTTTCTATCATCACCGTGATTCAGTTTTGAACTACCTTCTGTACAAATAGATGTCAGCCAGATACTTCAGTGTAGGTCAACAGAGCTGAGAGAGATCACCTAGTCCTGCCATTTCATATATGAATCTGTGTTTGGAGATGATACACACACACACACACACACACACACACACACACACACACACACACACACACCCCTGAGGTCTTGTGTGTTTGTGTAAGCATGAGCTGTCACTGATTACCTACATCTAGATTCTAGGTCTCTCCTGACCAACTCATTATCTACCATTTTATTTTTGCAGATGAAAACAAAAATAATAAGCTATAAAAACCTAGGGGAACACTCTTGAGTTACTTGGCCAGTGGCCGCTTTCCCTAAGTCTCCTGATGCATGTCAGGTCACCCTAGTGTCTTGGAGGAATTATCAGTCTTTATGAGCTTGGTTTCACTGAGAGTTAGAAAATGAATGAACAGTGGATGAGATCTGGGTCTTTATAGGCTCTTCCGGATAAGTTCCACACAAGTGACACAACGTGTGGTTTGGTTAGAATTTGCTGAAAGATGTCCCATGTGGGTTGGATGTTTGAAGGCTATTTCTAAGGGTTTTCCAGAGGACACCTCTCACAGGGGGCTTCTGTTGCTACATTCCGGTTTACACTTAAGGATGGGTTTGGCTGCAGAAGTCTGTGGTCCCTGCTGGAAAGCATTCTAGTATACTAAGATCAGAGGGAATGCCTGCTCTATCTGCAAGTGTGAGCTTTGGAAAGACACAATCTGGTAGTTTGTTGTATTATAGAAATAAAAAAAGCCAAATTGGATGGGACATTGTACATAATGATACTGGATCGTGAGTCTTGTTTTCATGATTCTAATCCTCACTGAGTGCTTACTCTAAGCCAGGCTTCAGGCTAAGTGTTGGGCACATGTCTACATCCACATGCCATGTTCTCTCTGGCATTCTCTTATACTAAGAGATGGGTCCCTGAAATTGGTGATTTTCATCCTACTTTTAAGTCTAGTTATTTAAAAAAAAAACACAACTCTTCAGCAATTTCGGGGTAAGCTGAATTGATTGCAGCATGATGAATCCTCATGTTTCAGTGTTTGGCATGCAGGCTGTACTCTGCAGAAGCAAACTCAGGCAAGTCAAAAGAGATGGTATTAAGCTTTGTATGAAAAACATTGTATACATTAAGATTTGTATAGAAACCCATCTTTATCATGAGTCGTCTGCAGGCAACTTTTTTTATTTAATCATGAAGACCCCAAGGTTATTTCTGCATTAAATCCAGACCAGTTAGAACCATCCAAAGATCTTACTGGGTGTAAGTCATGTTAGAAGTGTTCATTGTTTCTTAATTGAATTTTAAAAAAAATAATTGCCATGCTCTTGGTTTTGATTTTACGATCTTAGAGTAAGAAAGAGGGTCTCCGTGGCTCCTTTTTCTTTCTCCATATGGCAGTTGACGTATCTCCTTATTATCAGTTTGTCTGATTTCATTTAAAATATAGAAGCTAATGGAAAAAAAAATCAAGGGTATGGATGCCATTCCGTGTTCCCATCACTGTGCTCTCCCTGTAATTATGTATATTTTTAATTGCAGATGTTGCTCGTAAAGAGGAATAACTGGGCCAACAGACTCCAACATGATGACTAGAGAAAGCAAAATCACTTACAACTTAAGAGTGATACCCAATAATGGGAGATTGAAAGAAATGAATTGCTACAATGAGTTAAATTAAATTCAGCCCAACTAATAGTAGATTAAGCAAACATTACAAATTAAAACCAAAGCTCCTGACAAACAAGGAACAAATCTTGCCTGGAGCTGAGCTGCCAAGGGACCCAGCTCATAGCCATGATCTGTGCCTTTGCGCTGGGAAGGAGTCCTTGACTAGCACAGGAATTATTGGGCCTGGAGGACAGGAAAAGGGAGGGAGTTGGGCTTAACCCCGGGCAGAGCTAGCAAGGCCTGCTTGCCATTCAGCACAGAACCATTGCTGTCAAATGAATGCCTGTCGTGCCATGGGCTTGCAAGGAGTCGGCTCAAAGAGATTATGGTTGGTAAAAGTCCCAAAATGAATGAGAAAAAGTCTCTGGGTTTTGCAGAGGTAGGGAAGGAGTGGAACACCCACTGATGGTTGGGCAGCAGCATGACCGGAGACCTCCCCACCCCCTGCTTTTATAGTCTTATTGAAATACAGATACAGAAAAGCACACGGAGAGGAAGTGCACAGATCCATTGATCTGTACCTATGCAGCCAATTTCCAAATCAAGAAAGAGGGCAGGATTGGCATGGAGAGAGTTGTACTCCTGGTCACTGTCCCCTAGGAATAGCCACCTGGATGCTCTGCCATTGCAGTCCTTCCAGTGGGACATTCTGGCTCAGCAAGGTATCTCACCTCCCACCTCCAAATTGTAGAGGTAGAGATGACAGAGTCCGAGGAAGGAGCTGGGTGAGGGGGAAACAACAACAGAGATTTGGTAACTGGATATTGGCAGAGTCAGAAGGAGAGACTGGATCCATTTTGGTGTTTCGCTTGCTGGCTCTATTTAAAGTGGGTTCATTGGAGACCCAGGGAGGAGCATGTACCGTAGAACTCATATCACCATTTAGTGCAAAACAGTTTTAAAACATTGCCTGCTTATTCTGTGTGAGTTCCTAGTGAGAAGTAAGTATTTTCATTTCTGCTCTATAAATGAAATTAGGCATCAGGAGAATAAGGCTGCTTCCATGTTGGGAGTTTTCCCAGTGAGCTGCCACCTTATCTGCCCTTTGTGCCTGTTAGATCCTTAGGCTGTCTGGCCATCTTCGTGTGTGCATTTGTTCATTCGCGTGTTCATTCATCAGACATCTCTTAAGCTGCTTTTCTGGTGTTGTGCTAGGTTGCATGGAGGATATTAATGTGAATATCACATAGTCTATATTGGGAAAGGGATAGTTCTTAGAGAGTTTTAAACCTCAAGTTCCATCAGGGAACAAGCAGGTGGTGTAGCTGTGTGACCTGGTAGGGATGAGGCAGTCGGGTGAAGACTGTGGCAAAGTGGAGGTCCCTGCCTGGTCTGTTTATTATGACATTATAACTCCTCACTCCAACATGCCTGTGATCAGGATTCAGGGAACACAGCAAGTTTGCATGACTTTCTAGAGCAGAACGAACCCAACTTGCTGCAGTGCAATGTGAATGCTGTAGCAGAAGTACAGTGTGGAGTTGGGGTATAGCTTAGTGGTAGAGCACTTGCCTGGAAAGGAAGCTATTCATGAAGGTAGGAGGAGAGAGGAAGGGTGCTGTAAGCAGATAGAAGAGCATCCAATGTGAAGGTGGGAGGGCTTCAAAGACAGGTTTATAGCATAAGATCTTAGAGTTGGAAGCTACATGGAGGCCCAGCCTATGCTTGGATTATCCAGTGATGGAGAACTCAGCACCTAGACAGCTCATCCTTTGCAGGTCTCTGCACTGCCCTGGTTAGTGGATGAGTGGGAGGCAGCATGCTGATGAAGACCACAGTGGACTTCAGAATCAGCCTGTTGGGGTTCAAGTCCTGGACTCCACCACTCACTAACTATGGTTCCTTGGATAGGTTTTTTTAATTTCTTTTTGCCTCAGTTTCTTTACAAATAGTGATGATTGAACGGTTGCCAGGACAGAGCTCAAATGCACAGGTCTGCACAGTTCTGACCCTTAGAAATACTTAACTAGAGATGTCCAAGTTCAGAGCCAAGTGAGGCTTGGAAATTGGGCTTGACTCCCCAGCTGGTGATAGACTGCTGACGTCCCAGAAGAGCTCATCAAAGAAGAATGAAGAAAGTCTTGTGAAGTGGGTGGTCATCTGCTTATTACAAAGGGATGGGACCAGAGATTAACATTGATGCTTTGGTGGGTGTGAGCTGCTCACTATGGCTTTTTGTGCCCTGGGAAATTTGGGCTGTCCATGTCACTTGTGATCCCAGACTGACTAAAGGCTGGTGGAGCCTTGTACAAGGTAGACTCAGAAGTCCAGGTCAGGAGGTGAGAGCTGTACATGGTCTAAAATAACTAAGTGAAAAACACACTTTGGATTGGTTTTCATCATGTCAGAGAGACAGAGACATTATTGAGATGTCACCGGAGGTTGCAGGTATTAGTGCTTTCACACTGCAGTGGGGATATTAGGTGTCTACGTGCTGAGCTTCGTTTCACAAAATGGTTTTTCACATTTGGTGTATTTGTATTTTTGAGTAAACCTAAATCTGTGCCACAGAGATTATTTTTTTTAATCTCAGTTCTCCTAGATAGTTTGCATTATCCCCTTATTTTTGGATGGAGATATGAGGCCAAAAGAAAAGAAGCATTTAAGATTATGGGATCATAGAATTTAGGGGGCTTTGAAAGACTCTGGAAGTCATCAAATTAACCCTATTTACAGTTTAAGACAGATGCTCATAATGGCAAGTGATTTACTCAAGACCTCATGACTAGTCTAGACTTAATGAGACTTCCCTCACTGTTTATATTTGAGCTCTTCCATGTTTTCTAGTAGAACAACCCTGGCTAAGTCCTTTAACCTCTGAACTTTCATTTCTTTTGTCACAGGAATAATAATACTGTAATTCCAAGGGTTGTAGTAAAGCTCAAATAGGATAGCAAATGTGAAAGTACTGAGTAAACTCTTTATAAAATGCACTAAAACCTTTAGCTCTCATTGTTGTCTGTAGTAATTCAGCAAGAGAGCGAGGAACTGAGAAATACAACTCAGAAGAAATCATTGGGTTTAAGGACCTTGACTGTTATCTAGCTTGATAACCAAGTAATTGAAAACTTTGTTACATGTCTTATTAAAGAGCCTTTGAGGGCATGGCATGGAAAGAATGGAGCATCTTTGATTGGGCACAGGGGAGGGATGGCAGGGGCAGGGGGTATGACTGTAGGAAAGATGTTGGAATGAGATGGATGACATTACCCTAGGTACATATGTGACTGCACATATGGTGCAATGCTACATTGTGTGCAACCAGAGCGATGAAAAGTTGTGCTGCGTTTGTGTACAATGAATCAAAATGCATTCTGCTGTCATATATACCTAATTAGAATATATAAATAAATAAAAATTTCAAAAATGCCTTTTAAAATGTGTATTTGTAAACTTTCCATGCAAATGGAAAATTTTTGATCCTTCCTGAAAATGTCCCATGGGGGACCCCACTATTTTGAAGACTGAGCCACAGTGTGAGTTATTAGAAATGGCTTGATGGGCTGGGGTGTGGCAGGGTGGTGCAACATGTGCCCAGTACATGCAGGGGCATGGGTTCCATCCCCAGCACACCTCCCTCAACTCAGAATGGCAGGAGATGGTCAGATGGAGGTGTTCTGCTTCACGTTTGCAGGGCTGGGTTAGAGCAATGATTTAACTCTCTGTTCAGGAGCAGCAGGATACGTAGTGAAGGAGACTGTGCCAACATGGCTTAGGTCTAACTAGAAAATACAGATACAAAGTCTCAGTCCAGGTCCAACAACCAGAGCAAGTGAACTA
Source organism: Ictidomys tridecemlineatus (assembly GCF_052094955.1). Classification (NCBI taxonomy): domain Eukaryota; kingdom Metazoa; phylum Chordata; class Mammalia; order Rodentia; family Sciuridae; genus Ictidomys; species Ictidomys tridecemlineatus. The sequence goes on from NC_135491.1 coordinate 46,650,900, forward strand.
AGACCAAAATGTACATAGCCAACCTGTGCTTTCTAGATTTGCTTTTTGCTTTGTTGCAAAGGATGAAGAGCCAGATGTTGTAGTGTGCAGATTGCAAGAAAATGCTTGAACTGTTGCTAAGGAGAGCAATACAAAGTCTACATGGGAGGGAGACTGAGCAATAGGGAAAACTGCGTAGTGTGGGCACATTGGCCAGGGTAAACAGAATTTCGATGGTGTAATGATTGCTAAAAGCTATAGGTGAGGTTAGGGAGGCAATTGTTATTGTTTTTGGTGACAGGAACCCAAAGAGACTCACTGTGACATCTCCATTCCTCCCGTGCATGTTCAGCAACCTTAGACTGCTTAGGGTGATTCACACAAGACAGATGAAATTGTCTTTGTACTTTCCTGCCCTCTCTAAGACCCTGTAGTTCACTGACTCTCCAGTAAATGCACTTCCACTGTTAATAATTTAAATGATGAAGTAGCTTCAGTGAGAAGACGCCCTGCGAAGCAGACAGTAAGTACCATGTGGAGCTGCGTTCAGAAGCCCATGACAGCATGGAGTTGGGTTTCTGAGCATCTGAGTAGGTGAGGGAGCCTCTCAGGTGAGGGGGCACATATCTCCATGAATGAACTTGCAGACCAGGCCACCCATTCTCCACCAAGAAAGGGGCAGAGACCTCCCCTTCCGGTAGCGGCACCTGTGTGGGTCAGGAGCATTTTTGACTGCGTGTGGGGGGGGATAGTCCCATTACGATGCACGCTGCTCCACACAGCTGACCTGCATCGCCACTCTGTTGATGCTTGTCATGGAAAGACAGGAAGTCTCAGGAAGAGTCTGAAGGAGGCCTTTTCATTCCTCCTGGGAACTGTGGCAGGGTCACCTCCACTCCAACAGCAGGGGAGAGCAGGAGCCTGCCATCTGGTTCCTCTCCATCTTGTCAGCATTCCCCGGCTCTTTGGGAAACACTGGGCTTATTCCTTGATACAGATGCATTACAAAAACAGCCAGGCAAGGTGGCCCACACCTATAGTCCCAGCCCTCAGGAGGCTGAGGCAGAAGGATCCCAAGTTCAAGGTCAGCCTCAGCAACTTAGCGAGGCCCTATGAAGCTTATGGAGACCCTGTCTCAAAATAAAATATTAAAAAGGGCTGTACATGGGGCTCCGTGATTAGGTGCCCCTGGGTTCAACCCCCAGTTCCAAACAAAACAAAAACAACCCGAGATTTCTAAACATATGATAGAGTAAAATCTGACACTGTATCATTAGATGACGGTTACAAGTCCTGCTTCTATAGAGAGTAGTTGGACATGTGGATATTCTCAGGTCTCTCTTCCTTTTCCAGCAGGTTCTATTCCAAAGCTGCTTAGAATGCTGAGCTGTTACCCTTGTGGGTTATGCACTTTGAAAGCTATATGCTCACTTCTACCTCTTAATTCTTCTTTCTGGTCTAAGCTATTTCTCTGGCTCCCTGGAGACCCGAGCTAGTGTATCCGTTCCCTCCCTCCTAAGCTCACATGCTGATGTGGGGGCATGTCACATAAACCAGGGCATCTTCTTCAAGCTCTTCTTATATCTCTTACCTGAGATCCTCCCACCCTGTCTGCTACCTTCAGATTTGTTCCTTTCAGTTCCATTCAACTGACACTGATTAAATGACATTGATCAAATCAATTAAATTGTTTGAAAAGCAGTAGGTCAGGTTCTTTAATGCTGGGTATATCTATCTGCTTTGCTTTGCTTTTTATCCACCTGTCCATTTGTCTGTCCATCTGTCTTTCCTTTACATGGAACATAAGATGTAAAGGCTCCTCACTTTTACAATCTATGGACTGGCTTCTTAATGTATGCTACTTTTTTCTGAGGTTTAAACTTATTCGACATCATCATCAACAACAATAATAATAGCAATAAAAGGAGAATCTCAGCCACTGTCACTGGGGTGAGTGAAATTCAAGAGGTTTCCCTATGATATTCAGTCCTCCATTATTTTCCCAGAGTTGTTTTGATACAGACAAAACATTCTCGTGATCCAAAGATTTGGTCATGACCATGTTTTCCCAATCTTCTTTGAAAATTTTCATCATGACATGCTCTAGAGAAGGAAACTGGGTTGTTTTGGGGGTGCCCATTTCTTCCAGCCCCCAAAAGAAGTGTCGATATTGAGAGTTGGGATTTCCAAGGGTGAGTTCCTGAGCATGTGTGCTCAACCCTGGCTTTGAACCCTGGATTCTCCACTTTTATCTGGGAGACTTGGAGCGAGCTATCATCCTGGATTGTAAAATGGCTGTAATAATATACTAAATTCATCGGGATTTCTGGGCAGATTCAACTAAATGAAATGACATGTGTAATCTGGCTCAGTGTCTAGATCCGTGCTTCCTCAAGGGCATGTTGGAAAGAAACCAAGCCATCAGAGCCCTGAGTGGACGGTTAGGTAGATGGTATTTCCCTTTAGGAAACAGGTAATCTTTAGCATCATTTAATGGATTATATGGGTGCAATTCACTTCATGTGTATACCTGTTTCCAAAATATATATCTAGAGTTTTCCTAAATTTGGACATAAATGGATTTGAATGGTCTTGGGCTGAAAAAGGAAGAAAGGAAGGAGGGAAAAATATTACAAGGTACTGGCGGTCAGTGACCTGCCACATCAGGGCAGGCAGGGTTCTACAATCATGGACGAAGCATGCACACAAGCATGCACGACACTTCTGCATGTGAAGCATGCACACAAGCTGGCTTTCCAGGTGACTTCTCTATGGAGGAGGTACCCACATCTCAAATGGGATCTGTCCCTGCTGCCTGACCTGGAGGAGCCCAGCTGGATGGGGCCATCCTTTCTAAATTCACAGTGCTTATTTGTACCCATTAGAACGTTCCTGTGTTAGCTGTGCTTAGTGATAGTTCCTTGGCTCATGTGGAATCCTCTTCTAGATCAGAAGCTCAGGGACGTTTTCTCCGTTCTCCGCCCTCAGCCTGGTGGCTGGAATCGCGTGGAACACTGCCATGTGCTGGGACTGGGCTCAGCTCTGCTGACAGGATGATGGATTCCTCTAGTCCAGAGCCAATAAACCCTTACAGAGGCTCAGGGCTATGCCAGAGTTGGAGGGGACTGAGGAGGAGGACCGGTAGCACAGGCCCCACTTGATCTCATTCCCCCAAAGTGGTGCCTTTCACCAGTTTTTAAAAGGCATAGCATTTTGCACGGAGGTTGTTAAGATGAGGGAAAAGAGGAGAACAGCGAGCAGGCAGGGCTAGAAACGTTCCAGGCAGCAGTGTGGAGTCCTTGAGACTATGGCAAAGGACGTCACAGTGTTGCTCCTCTTACCTACCTTACCTCCCACCAAACAATGTTATAGTCCCTGTCCCCACCCTGCCCCTGAGCCAGCCCTTCCTGTCAAAACCTGACCATGCATCTGCAAGACATCCAGTCTTCTTTGATCTGGATTGCCCCTGAAGTCACATGCATACTGAGCCAAACTAGAGCCATGGCCTTAGGACTCCTCAGGACTTGTCCTGGCTGTCTCTCCTGAGGCCATATTTACCTCTTGGCTGTTCCTCAAACCTGCCAACCATGTTCCTCTCTCAGGGCCTTTGCACTTGCTTTCCCCTCTGTCTGGAAAGTTGTATTCTGAATGTCTACATGGCTGAATGGCCCCCTCATTTCATTCAAGTCTCATATAAAATGTCATCTTCTCTGACCACCCAAGCTAAAAAGCACCCCTGTCACCGTCTGCCTCCGTACTCTCTATTGCTTTTCTTCATAGGCCACACAAAGGGAATCTTACCATGCATCCTCTATTGGGGCACTGGGTCTACCCCCCACCCCCGCTAGAATATAAGCTTCATGAGGACAGGGTCCCTGACTGCTTCGCTCTTTGCTGCATCAGATCGCTGGAGCAGAGCCCTGTACACATAACTGCCTGATACCTTTGCAGCATCTATGAATGAATAGTGAGCGATTTTCACCCATCTGCCCATTCAGTCATCCATCCAGTCAATGGTGATTGAGAGTCTCCCACATGCTAGGATGAGAGCAAGTTCCTGCTTTCTGGAAATTGGAAATATTGATATCGTGATAGATAGGTGTAGAAATGTGCACACACTATATGAGGAGAGATTTCTATATGAGTTTGGCAGGTGTAAGGGTCAAGCTTTGGTCAGAGTGCTTTCTCAAGTCATATTAGAGAAGCAGCAGATAATACACTGACAGCAGCACACTTGCTTGCTTAAAACTGAAGCCCCAAATAATTATGTAATACATGGATCTTTGTGTGTCTAGTGCTTTGGCCACGTAAGATCTCCTGGTGTTTAGAGAACCATGCAACGTGATCTTGCAGTCACGTTCTCATTGTCAGGAAGGCAGAGCTTTTCGTCTTTCACCCCAGATGAAATAGAAGCAGCTGCATTTTCCCCAAGTGAGACTGGGCTTTGTACAAGACCCACATATTTTTCAATAAGAGACTCACATTTGCCATGATGCTAGAAGCTTCTAATGGGCCTCAGAGGGTTGTAAATTATATCAAATAATTTTCCAGATACTAAAGGGTTGTTTTTTTTAAAGGCTAGAGAAGAGAAGTATGAGGATAAAGCTTTCTTTGGACCCTGAACATTGTATCTTCTCTCAAGCATGTTTAATAAATGCTTTTGATGTTTAACATTCATTCATTCAACAAACATTTCCTGAGAATCAGCTATGTGAGTGGAGCTTGCCTGGACTGTGGGCCCGGTCCTGGGTGGCTCACCATTGTGGATCCTTACGGTAAAGCTGCTAGAACTAACTGTGCTTCAGTTTTGTTTTGTCCTGTGCTTGCTTTCACATTTTTATTGTTACTGTTTTATGATATCCTGATTGTAGCAAGTCAGGAAAAAACTGAGGTCTGTAAATATGTGCAAAGCAAAAGTAGCTCATGTTCTATCCTCCCCCCTCATTCCTGGCACCGCTTGATATTTGTTTCCAGTAATTTGATGGAAATCTTTCTATACCATTCTCTTTGTTCACACGCATGTGCACGCACACACTCAGAAGATGTTTACTTTGCTTTACAAAACTGAGATCGAAGGACAAACATAACTCTGAAATGTGCTTTTCAAAACTACTAATGTGCATAAAGAACACCTTTTCAGGCCTTGTTCTTTTTAATAAGTTCATTGTTTCCTATGAAGTGAATATAACAAAATGTAGACCCCCCAGTCCCTTATTCATAGGTATTAGGTGAATCAAGATTTTAAAAAAATATAATATTCAAGGTTTAAAATAACCATCCATTACCTATATTCTTATGTTAATGTTTTTTATTTCTCTTCTGTTCAGTAGATTGATAAATGTGATTATGATGTCAAAGGGTAAAGGGATTTTTAATCTTTAATGAGCACAGCTTGATGACCTTCCATACATCTTGTGGCAATTGCTGTTTTCTTAGCAGTAAATGTGTGTCCTTTCGTCCTTAACCCGATCCCCAGCACTCAATGTCATCATTTTGGAAGTTTTGCCCAAAACGACAACTTTGACACACGGCAGCAGTACTTCACTGTAGCTTTGGTTGCGTTCACCTGCCAGTCCCTGGTGTGTTACACACATATTGGCCCTTTGCATTTCTTCTTGTATAAATCTCTACTCACATCCTTCTGACTATTTTTCAGGTGAATTGTCTGGGTTTTGTTTTCCCTTCACAATTTGTTGAAGTTCTTTGCATAATAGAAAGAGTAATTCTTTGATGATAACTCACTTCAAGAACACAAGATGCATTATCATCTATACCTGCTAAATATTCATCTTCAACCCCTCCAAAATATGATAAGCCAGAGACTTTGGGGCGGAGAATCATGTTCATTTGTGGTGCAACGGCACATTTTGGGGTCTGGTACGATAGTGTAGCTAAGATAGAGGTACTTCCTGAATCAGTCTTTTCCTTCTCTTTTTCTACATTTTAATGTATGTTTACTTGCTGGCCCTTTATCTTGGGTCCTATCATAAACATCTGGGATACTTCTGCTAGAAAAATTTTGGCATTCTCTCAACCACAAAATGAGACTTTTGAAAGTTGTGGTCATCAAAAGGTGACTGTGCATTTCCTCGACTGTCTAGGCCATTTCTCAAACTGGGAGACGCCTATAGCAAGGTATCTGGAGTTGGCAGAGGGCGCGCTCACTACTCCTTCCCCCATGGAATTGCGTCTCTGATTGCGTTCTTTGTTTTTGTGTCCTCTTTGGCCCTCTTTCCTGAAGGGGTCATTAGAATTGCCTGATGCCTCTGGCAGTGTGGTCCCATCATCCTGGGAGTCGGGTTTTATAAAGAATCTATTTAATTAAAACACGCCATGTGTTTTGCATCTAACATATTTTTAAGGCATAGTTGCCGCAGTCCTGGGCTTGGAGGACTTGAGCACACCACCGCAGTAATTGATTCATCTGTTCCCCTTGACGGAACTGATATACCGTCCTTCCTAAACAAGGGTGACTTCAGAGGGATGCACGCTTTTAGGTGAGCTCTTCGTCTAATGGCAAGGCTAGACTCACGTGTGTGGATTCCCCTACGCGGTTCCCTGTCTGCCTTTTGACTAAGCTATTAGGGAAAGCCAGAATGGTACCGCTGCAGGGAATCTCGGGCAGGAAAACTGAGTCCAAGAGAAGTCCCATGCACAAGGTCAAGTCTCATGGTATACGGCCGTATGCTGAGTCTTTGTGGATTTATGACAGCCACAGACACTCGGTGACAACATTTGCATCAGGGTCATGCAGACCCATCAGCATTATGAACACTCTGTTGGTGGGATGCTGGGCACTTCGGGAGTTCAGAAAGGTAATTCAGAGCCACAGTTTAGTGCAGGAAGATGATCCATGGCTGTGCCAGTGGAAACACAGGGAAACAGAGTGATCTGTCTGGAACGAACGGAGCATCAGCCCTTGTGTCCTGCTCTTCCGATCTAGCCTCATGTCCCCTCCTGGATGATACAGGGAGCTCTTTGAAGGGACCAGCACTTACAGGAAGACTGCCTCTCACCTCAGGGGGATTATATTGTCTTGTTTATTCCTTGGCTCTTCCCTAATTTAGGGGCTCAGTAAATGTCTGTGGACTTGTGTTGAACCAGTTTGAATTGTCAAGGTCCCCAAGGTGGAAGCTGTATCGGTGACTAAGATTTTGTGTCACCAGCGAGGATACAAGACGCAGCTCGATGAAAATAAACAAAGCCCTTTTTAACAATTCCACCAAGAACATGTGCCATATAATTGAATCTAAGAACAAACAAAAGGCACCTGGTACGGCTTGTTCCAGCTCCTCTTTTATTACCATCTAAGTAGTCACATTCATTGGCAGGCAGTGCCCCTGCTGCTGGTTTTCCCTCGTTATTAGGAGGTTGTCGTCATGGGGCTCTGGAGGGAGAAGCTCTGGGTCTGTAACTACCAGGCCTGGCAAGTGGTCGAAGACCGGAGACCCCCTAGCTGGCCGGCCTTTTATACAGGCAACATGGCAGAAACTGTCAGAAAGCACAGTGTCCCTTCCCAGTGGGCAGATCTCACGCAGGAGGGCAGGTTTTTCTCTTCTGCAGATAGGTGTATGATGAACTTCAGCCCAGAAGATGCCACAGGGCTCCAGGTCCCGAACCAGGGGGCAGCTTGAGCCAGGCACCTCAGAGGATGATGTGGTCGAGGTGCTGTTGGACAGGGAAGCCAGCTGAGGACGCAGCAGGAGCTGCAGCCTTGGAGAACCCCGAGGTTTCATTATTTTGATTTAAACTGGCATGAGTAGAATTTGTGGATGGGCTTCAGAACAGAAGGAAAGAGGAAAAGGAGGGGAAGAAAAGCAGACCATAAATCACAGTGACTATTTACGGGCCAACAAAGGGCACACTTGCACCAGGATTGCAGCCCCTAATAAATATGTTCATGTGGCTTGTGCGGCTGCGCTAGGCCCCCAGCAAGGCTGCCTGCCTGCACTGTTAGTGTTGTTTGTTATTCAGGGGTGTGTGTGGGGGGGTAGTGATGGACAAAAATCGATATTGGGACTTTGGATTATTGTAAATAGGAAAATGAAATTCTTTTTCGTCTCCCACATCCTTCATGGCTTAGCCGGAAACAGTTTCCAAACCTGGAGACAGAAGATCACCTTTGGGGTTTATCCTTCCCCATTTCCTCATCCTTTTAGGAGGTTTCAAGGCAGAACATGGCCCAAATTGAGCTGAGTTTCTGCATCTCTCTTCTCCTAGAGACAAAGTCGGGGAGAAGGCTGTTTTTTCCCTGTGGGAAGCCTTGGGTGGAATCTTTGCTGTGTCAAGGGCATCCCTAGATGTGGGGTTCCCAAGAAGCCTTGGTATCAAATTCTGAAGCCAAATGTACCCCTCTCCTCCCTTTTGTACCTTTGAGGGTGAGATGGATGCCCAAAGGAGAAGGGTAAAGAAACCTGCCCAATTCCACTTCCTCTATGTGGATGCTTTATAGCTACATCCTAAATGCCTGATGCTTGTTTCACATGAGGGGCCCATGTGGGCATTCTTCTATGGCTTTGTAAATAATCATGTGCACGGTATCTTGCCATTTCTAGAAACTCGTTTATAGATTTTACTCATGTAGCCATCAGATTAGCCCTTTGAGTTAGCTATAATCATTGCCATGTTATAGAAAAAGAAACTGAGGGTCTTACATGTATGTTAGGATTGCCAAGTTCAGGATTTGTATAAGAAAAGAAAAGCATTCAGGTTGGTGCCTCTGGGGTAGCACAGGGTCATCACAGGGCTAGAGTCAGGGCTGGCTTTGATGCTCTACCACAAATTCGGAAAAGAGCCATCAGATTCAAGCAAAGCTTTCAAAACACTTGGTGTTTGGGAGAACTTCTTTTGGGGCCCTTTCAGCATAGGAAGAGTTTACTGCATTGTAAGGGTGCTTCTGATGACTTAATACGAGCAGACTATTGGAGAAGCTCAAAGAACGTGTAACTGAGGCATCCAACAGGATTTTTAGCATCTGAAAAATCTCTAGATAAAATTGCCAACCCCCTCCCCCTCCAAACATGTCCTGGAACCTGCAATTGGCCTGTCTTACTGCGCCAACAGACTTCCAAAGGACTTGAGCATCCCGTGGCAACCTCTGACCACCACGACTCCGCTTCTGCTAAATCAGTTTATCTTGGAGCTAAGTCTGAGGTCCCTCTGTGTCTGGGGTGCTCACTGTAGCTAAGGAGCTCAGCCAGCTTTCTGAATTTCCTAAGACAGACCCCATACTCCAGGGGTGTGTGTATGCTCTGTGTACGTTCCTGTGGGAAGAGTTTACTGAAGTTTCAGGAAGATGGGAGAATGTAGAGATCACTAATTGGCACCTTTTACACTAAGGTTCCCGTTAGGGATGTCTGTTCTCTCTTATTTCTTCTTCTGTGCTCCCTTCTACCCAGTTCCAATCTGTTTCAAGTGCATTTCAGCTTCACTGTCACCTTCGTTCCTTCCGACCTTTAAGCTCTCGCGTTCCCCTGGCCCGTCTTACCAAAGGTAAGGTGGTTCCCTCCTGAAGAGGAACTGCAGTGCCAGCTGAGACTATTTCTTTCCATCTGTTACATAAATAAACAGCAAAACACAACAAACAAAAGAACCCAGTCTGGAATGGACACTTGGTCTGAACACTGTAGTTGTGATAACAACATGAATACCTTGTACTGTAACAACATTAGTAACTAGAGTAGCTCACAGTCGGTGAAAGTTTTCTGGTTTTCCCTACACATGAGCATATTTTATATTCCCCACACTGTCATATTATCCTAATCTTCAGATGAAGAAACTGAAGGTCAAGGATGCAGTACAGGCTTCTCCTTCCGGACCTACCCCATTCTTTATCACATCAGTATAAATCCAATTCTGTGCCAGTTCCTGCCTCTGTGCTCGTTGGCTTTTGAGTTTCATTGTAATTCAGTGAATAAGAACTGGAATATTTCAACCCTTCTCTGACCATCACAGATGTATAATTTCCAGTGGCTTCCCTGGGCCTTGAACACTGAGGAACTCACATTTTGCTTTTTGACAGCACTAAACATTCATCCATCAGCCCCTGGTGGGCCCAGGGATCCCGATCCATTTCTTTCTTCGGGAGATGCAGAAATACTGTTCATGAAGGCTGTGGCCTTGTAGGAGCAGGTCATCGGGCCTCTTTAAACGTGTGACTTGGTACACGTAAATTTTGGACCAATTCTCTCTCCCTTGGCTGCTACAACTTGGGGGTAACAAATGGCCCTGTGTGGTATTTCTTTCCACATTACATTTTCTCAACCTGGAAACATTTTGGCACATAGATGAAGGATTTGTTACAGCGTCAGCAAGGCAGGGGTTAAAATTGCTTTATCCGCAGGATTTCATGAACAAGCCATGAGCCAGTTTTTGGTCCCATTTGCTCTCTCAGTAGGTAGTTTCTCCCATTCTTTCCCCGAAGCATGCATTATCTGGACCATTATGGATCCCATCAGCAGAGGCACCATGACCTCTGGCTGACCTTGACCTGCTGATGCCCTCCCTTGCACTCCAATTACTAGGATATGTGGAGGCGACCACAGTCTTTCTGAGTCCCTCTAAAGCTTATAGCTCCGTCAGGTCCTCACCTCTTTTCAATGGCATTGGGCGATTTCTAGAGCCCGCCAGCATCTCTTCCCATGTGACATGTGTACTCTTTCTGAAATGAAAACTACAAAGCTGTGGTTGGTCTTTCTTATTGGAAAACTGTTATTTTCCACCGCCTGGGCTATTTTCCTTGGATGATGGGCTGCAAGAATGACCATTGAGAATATGATGAGATTAGTTAATTTCTTTGCTACCAGCAACATTTTTTTTTTCCCCATATGGTCAGAGCATTTAGAGTTTTGGTGACTTGATACTTTGAGTCTCTTGGCGTCTGTCTTAGCTATCATCCTCATCCCTGAATTGACATATCTATGCAAGAGATTTAATGGTTTGGATAATATGCTATTTTTATTAATTTTTTTTCCTGAGCATGAATACGTTGCTATGTTTTGCATTTGGAAGCAAAATAAAATTAGATATCTGTTATATAATGTGTTCGTGACATTATATAACAAGTCATCCTACTGGAAATAATGACCCTTGCTATGCAGTATCCCCTTTGCTGTGACTCTTACCAGGGTTGTGTGTTACCTCATTAGCAAACTCAGAGACGAATTGGGTCGAACCCTGTGGGTCTGCTGGTTTTGTAGATGGAAAACATTAAAATATTGTCAAATTCATAAAATGCAACTTATACCAGCAGCACAAGGCAAAAACCTGTTAGGAAGCAGGAGAGGTCACCCAGATCAGCCCCGTCTCCAGGTCGAAGTGTATTTCAGTCATGCTTCGAAGCACCTCTTAATTCATACTCTAACATTTGTTGACAAAAAATAAAATTCCTGATGCAGTTCTAGGATAGTTAAGGAACGCGTGATCAGTATCAAAGCAGGGAACAGCATGTTCAGGAGACTCAGAAGTGCCTGCGATCTCTGCTCTTTAAGATCTTATAGGACACCTTGTATGTTTGTGCCACCCTTCCTGGGCATGACCAGGTTTTCAATAAAGTAAAATGATTCGATTCCTGTCACTGTTTACCAACCAAGCCTGCATTTCCATGCTCATTGAAAACCAGCGAAGCCTGACTCTGGTTTTGCAACTTGCTAGAGGTTGTGTCTCAGATCTTAGCCCTGAATGTGGCAGTGTAAGCTGTCAGGCATCCTGTCCTGGCTACGTTCACAGATGGGTCCTCTAAACGAAGAGAATGAATTGACTCTATTGAAGGCATAGACTTCCAGTCAAAGCAAAGCCATGGGAATTGTTTTGGGGGCTCCGTCCGGATAGAGTTTTCTTGGCATGCGTATCAAAGCCAGATGCTCAGGACATCTGACCTTCCTCCTAGAATCCTCACCTTGGTCAGAGCCTGTGACTTTGCCCTGTTCCTGCTGTCTCTTGGGTGGCAGCTCAGGACGCCCAAATCCTGCAGCCTTGAGTCTGCATTTCCTTCAACTGGTGGCTACTCCAATCATTGACTTGTGCTTCAGGAGCCCAGTGTTTTGTTGCACATAAAAATGTAGCCAGTAGTCAGTCCTGAGAGTTTATGAATAGCAAGGGAAGTAGCAGTTTTACATCCTGGGTGGGCCTTTTAATGCTGAAAAGCACAGAGGCATCCTCCAATTTTTGGTTCACAATTCAACTCTGAGAATTTTTGCACAAGGCATTATCCCAACTTGAAAATCACAAGGTTTGGATCTGGGATGTAGGATCACCGAGATTCTAGGCAATATGTAAATGATTTTTCAGTGAGACGAGCACCTAATAAACAGGCTTCTACTTGGTACATAGAAAGTATACAATAATTAGCCAAATAGAGAAGGTGAGAGGCTGTTGAGTCACAAGACTCGGGTTGAGTCTTAGCTATTTGTGTGTGTGTGACCTTGGACAGGCTGCTATTAGAGGGCTTTATTTGTCTCATCTACAAAGTGGGTCCCTATCCCCCCCCCACCATGATCTCATGGTCATAAAATAAAATCTTAGTGTCAAGAGTGCTTTGAATAAAAGACTGTCCCAACTACAGGTGCTGGTCTCTTTGACTCTGTGGGTCTGATGCTTATCAGGCATCTCATAAGCTGTTTGTCTCCACATGAGTGGACAAAGGGCTGGGCTAAAGTGCATCTTAGAAGCAAGTGTTTCTCCCCTGCTTTCTGGGGTCTGGTGAAGGCTGTAGTCCAGTTCTAGTCGAATCACTTTCCTGTGGCCTTTAACCTAAAAAGATTATATTTCAGAGGGAGGTGGGTGAGCCATAGAGGACCAGCCTGCTGTCAGAGGACAAAATCAAATTTTTTTTATGTGATGTTGCTGCATTAAAAGGGCCAATCTTGTGTCATGTAACACGTGAGTAATGGCTGTAGCATGTGATGTCAAAATTTTCCACACGCCTCATAAATAAGCCCAGCCACACCCCTCCCCCCCAGCCACCACCTAAGGGCTATCCATATTTGAACCTCAGCTCGCATCCCAAATTAAGAATGCATTCCGAGCCAAGGTTAAAGGTACAGTATCCCCTTTCAAAAGGCACATGTCAGTGTCTCTGCTGAGGATGATGAATCACGTTGGAAACAGGCTATCAATTGTCAAGTTTCCTCCTCCTTTTCCTTTTCTTTTTTTTACCCTAACTTTGCGGAATTTCTGATGCTTTGGGGGAAAAAAATAATAGATACTATATTAGGCCAAGACTTGATGAAAGAAAGAAATATTATTTCAAGAAAAGCACATGGGTGAGATCCCAGGGAGGTGAGGAGGTGGGGGAGGGGTGTCACACAGTCAAATAGCCCAGTGGCCTTCAGGAATGAAGACCCCCAGATCCACGAGAGCTGTGATTAGTACAGCCGCAGCGTGGACCAGAGGGCTTGCCATGGCCAGAAGCACATTTTCATCTGCGTCGCGTCCACTTGCTTGCAGCTACAAGGCACGGATACTGATGTTGGTGAGAAAACCTGAAATGCTCATGTTGCTTGCTAAGGGACAGCTGCTGCCTTTTCGTCGTCTAAAGTGACCAACATATGTGACTTTCAGAAGTATGAATCCCTACCCTCCCAGAGTATCAGTCCCTTTCTTTGAGTCTTTAAAGATCAGCCAGCAATAAAGGTACAGGGAGATTTTTCTGCAGAATCTAGATTTATGGAAGTCTCCACCCGCCCCACCCCACCCCCAAGCCAAACTGCCTCTTAATTTTTCCCAGAGGATCCCCCCTACCCTTTCCTGGAGGGTCAGGAGGAGAAAGAACCAGCAGTAGGATGGTGCAGAACCAGGGCAGAGACTGGGGAGGGAATCTGGCTTAATGCTGGTGGAAGCTCAAGTCCCCCGCTCGGCTGGCTGCGTCCCTCCCTTCTCTCCCCACATCACAAACAAAGGCAGCATCTTCTCAGATGATGCCGCGTGTGTCAGAAGCGAACGTTCTGGGAATGTGCTCGGTGACCCGCTCTGTGTAACAGACGTCAACCCCAAACCATACAGAAGTTGCTACATCTGTTTTGGCTTTGTTCGCAGCATAGAGGGGCGGGGGCTGTGCTCCATGGTCAAGGGCCAAACTACATGTCATATTTCATTACCTTCATTAGCTACTACAGAAGGCTGCATTCAAAGAAAAGGTTGGCATTAACTCTTGAGCCGCCAGCCTTTTCCAACAGGCGGGTTCACCTTCGCCCACCGAGTGCCGTTCTGTACCCTGGTGCTGTGGGCTCCGATTGAACTAAACTGTAAATCAGCCCTTAGGTCCACGATTTCACCCTTTTAACTTAAAGGAGGCAAGCTACTGTTTTCTCCTAGGTAGCTACTTACAGGACGGCTGAACATCTGGAACCGATTAGGACAAAATGCTAGTGTAAACCCAACGGGGAAAGCATATTTAGAATTAATAAAACTTTCCCCTCTTATTTTGTCCACAGTTGTCTTTTTCTTTTCGACTTCACATTATTTCTGTGATTTAGCATTGCCAGCCTCTTTCTCGGTTGCCAGAGTGTGAGATAAGATCATGTTTATTGCTGCCTAGATGTTTTTGTGGAATTTTTCTTGGCATGCTTTACCGCGATGACGTTGGACTCCAGTGGTCACCCCCTTTCCCCCCTGGAAATAAGAGGCTATTTCTCCACGTTCATCTTGCATTTCTTAAGGCCCCCTTTACAATGGCTGAAATAAAAGTGGGTGGACATATAGAGTAAATCTTGATACTGTAGGGCTGTAAAAATGGCCTGTTTCCATACTGCATGTTGAATACATCATGATTCTATTTAAAATCATCTGTGGGCAGCATGTGTTGTTATTTAATATTATGAAGAATGGCCCATTGGCCGGCTTAGGTCAGTACACACCTGGAAGGTAGAATTAGGGAGCCTGGAATTTTGATTCCTCATCCGGGCTTTGCCACTGATTTATCGCCTGGCATTAGACAAAGCTCTTGCCCTTAATTCTCCCATCTGTAAACTATGGATCATTATATCATTACAAGGGTTCTATGAGCTCGAATGACTGCATTTTAAGGTACTTTGAAAGAGCCTGAGAAGACAATGCTTTGGGACACCACGCCATTTAGAAGACTACAACACTCATTTATTTTCATGAATACATATCTGAAAAATCTGAATGAGTGGTTTGCGAGTGTGGTCCCATACCAGCAACACCAGTCTCACCTGGGAACTTACTGGAAATGTAAATGCTCTGCCTGTGTCAGATTCCCTGAATCTGAACCTCTGGTGATGGGGTAGTTAAGGTGTATGGACAAGTTTGAGAAGCACCAATCAGTACATTTGGTTTCAAGTGCAGGAATCAAACCCCCAAAGCTCCGTCAGTTGGAACAGGTGTCAGAGTAGTAGCTTATGAGGATGGCACCTGAAAGCCACTCTGCCCATGTAGGGATCAGGGATCCACTTTATGCCTGACTTAGTTAAGAAGCTGATGCAAAATTGGTCTTCTGTTTGTAAATGAATTTTAGTGTTTCCGCGAGTGTCGTTGGGACACAAAATTCAACAGCCCACTTTATAATACCTGTCTAGTAATATTTTGGGTATCATAACACTCCAGGAAAAAAAAAAAACCACCTTAAAATAAAGATTGACAACCACACCAGAATAAGGCCCTCAAGCTTTCATTTGGGACACAAGTGTATACAGGGGCAGCGTGACATCTCAGAGGACATCTAGGAGGTCTCTGAAGTTGGCACTCTAGAATGAAGATAGTTACTTTGCAGATTATATCTTTGGAGGTGGGAGGAGATAAATGGCAGAAAATGACACGGAAGGTCAGAATTCTGTGTTCTTGTGTGGCGGAGGCACAAGCATCCATCTTTTCACAGTTTTACAAGAATTATCATAAAAAATGGCCACAGAATGGACACACAGAGATGTGATCTGCTTCTGTAAATCAGCAGCAGTATGTAAATTGAAGATGCAGAAATCCACGCTGCAAGTTGACTCCCTCTACATACCTGAGCCTGGTGCTGCTCTGTCCCTATAATGACTGTTTACACACACACACACACAAAAAAAAAAAAAGAAAAAAAGAAAAAAAAAAGAAAAAAAGAAAGATAATCCCCATTTCATCTTCTTTTGGTGTTTCAGGTCTCCATAAGATCCAGGATGCATTCTGAACCCGAGAGAAGGGCTGCCAATGATGACAGTTTTTTCATTATAGCCTCCGTACAGCCAACCCAGTGCCCCCCACCTCTAAATTTGCCCCTAACTTTGGTCCTACAATGAGACCTTTTGCATGGCAAGTTTCAGCCTGGAGCAAATTTTTATGGCTGAATTATAAACCCTTGGAAATAGGGGTTTATAATGGAAACGCTGACACAACCTTAACTCTGGCGGCGAGAGCGCAATGCGATAATAAATGAGGCAGAACGGCAAAGTGCTGCTTTTAATTTATCATTTAGTAGGAGAAAAGGGCCTTGTTTACTTCTTCTTTTTCATCTTCTTCTCTGCTTCCAAGACTTGCAACCATTATTTTGAAATGTATTTTATAATAAAATCTCAGTGGTTATGTAGCCCGGGGCTTGAGTGTCCATTTGAGAGAGAGAGAGAGAGAGAGAGAGAGAGAGAGAAAGAGAGAGAGAGAGAAAGAGAGAGAGAGAGGGAGAAGGACAGAGAAAAAGGGAGAAATTTCTGAAGCCCAAGAGACAGAATCTGCAGGCTGATGATGTTTTGACTGTGGAGCGGCTGCTTGGCAGTGTGTTTATTACGGGGCAGATCTGCTACTCGGCTGTGATCTGGAGAGGCTGTACGCAGGGTCCTATTTTGACATGTCTATCACGGCAGCAGTAAAAACAATAATATTTGTAATGCCTTCTAGCACTTTCTGTTCCAGACCTCTGTGTGTTTGGAGCACAGAGATGACAGCTTCTGAAGGTCGTTCCATCATGAAGTTTAGTTTCTCTCCCATTCCCCACGTTCCCATTTGGTGGATAGAGAAACTGAGGTGATTTGTCACTGGCGTGATTTCTGTGAATTCAATTCAGTCCTTAGTAGGGTTCTCAATGTGAAGACCTTGCTCTCTCGCCATGGACAAAGTACGAAGGAAACAAACCAAAGGAATGGGGTCCAACATTCTGATGCTAGCAGCCTGTTGTACAGTCACCCAGCCACAGGGGTATTCGCCTACCCCTCTTACCCCTAACCCTGGCTCTGCTGTTTCTCTCTTGTTTTTTTTCATGAGGAGCCCACAGATAGTCTCAGGTGTATGTGAGATATTTTCTATCTATATTTTATATTCTATATTCTCTACTGTTCCCCTCTGTACCCAGATGAGTGACGTTAACGTACTTTGGTTTGTCTAATAGGAGGGCTCAGCAGAAGAATAGGGGGAGGATGGGGTCATGATGTTTCATTGTGACTTCTTGCCTCCCCAAGTCAGAATTGGTCACTTTTGTCTATTGAAGACAGGTCCTGTCTGCTCTTGCCTCTGGCTCTGCAGTGGTTCTAGTGACCCTTCTGTTCCTTGGTACCCTCAGGCCAAGGTAGGAGCAACAACTCTCCACTTCAGGGTGCTTCACTCTGTCTTTGAGGTCACACCTTTGCAATTAGTCCCTTCCTTAAAACTCTCCTCAGTTGTACCATCTGAATGTGTGTGAGCCCTGGCTGATTCAGAATGTGTACAGAGAGCATGTGTGTCCACCCCCCACCCACCCACCACGTTAAGAAAATTGTGACAGTGTTTAGGCAGAGAATTTATAGAGTCGGTCTCTGCAATGTTGGGATTGTGGTGAGTACATTATGAAGTCACTTCTTATGATTCCTTGGCCAGATAATGCATCCATCATACCAGGCGGCAAGCCTCTGAAATTACATCAGATTTACAACATAATAAACTTTCATTAAGACGAAGCTGTATGAAACTTCTTCCCCTTCCTTCCCAGGACCAAACAAATGCCATTCGAATACCAAATGAACCCAGGTATCACCCAAATTGGGAATGGTGGCATGAGGGGTATTAGAGAGGTTGAAGCCAGGAGCCCCGGAACATGCCAGCGCACGGAACATCCCGAGTAGCTTAACGGTACTTATATTGTTGTCATCAATTTTCTTCAGTCATCCAGAATGGGGCACACGAGGCCACTTGCTGAGGTTGATCTGTGTCTGCACCCACCATACAGATTCCTGAGTGCATTTTAATCATAGTGTGTCTAGTGCTTTATTGAAGGGTTTACACCGTTCTGTTGCTTTTTTTCCCTCTGATATTGCACTGGATAAATCAGTGGTGATCATTTGTTAGCATTCCAGAGAGGAAATGCCCCCATGATAGGATGGAAGTGGCTCACCAGAAAGTTGTCTCCTCAGAAGATGTAATTCAGAAACATGGCCCCTGGAACACGCGGGTGCATCTCTGCACTCTCTCAGATTTACTGCCATGACAGTTAAGGTGTAAAAAAGCATAAAATCATAAGGACAAAAAAGCCTCAAAGAGGAAGTGATGGCAGATAAGAAATGCCAACAAAATTTTGGAAGCTACGACTGGATGGACAGTAGCTCATCTAGGGGATGACAGGAGGATGGAGCTACCTGCCTGAGAAAGCTCGGTTCAGAATTGAGCCCATCTGAGGTGGCGGAGCATGAAAACCTTGGCCACCGGAGACATGGGCTGCCTCTGGGAGGTGCAGGTGTGGGCAGGGCTGGGAATAGGAGAACTGGTTGGGAGTTAGATAAAAGGCAGTGGGTCCTCTAGATTCTCTGACCCGGTTGTCCTAGGTGAAGACCTCTTTGCCCAGATTCATCAGAAGCCAGGAGCAGGGTTTGGGGAACAGCTGAGTGAGGGCTGCTGTTCCATCAGCACAGGGGATGACACGAGTCTGTGCACCAAAGCGTAAGACTGCCTTGCCTCTTGGTTGGGAGAATGTTTTGGGCCAGACTTATCACCTCCAGAATGGAGACTAAAGAGTTATTGTCATTATTATTATTATTATTATTATTATTATTATTATTATTTAATCCCCGAGGAAACTGACCATCCCAGGAGAAGAGATCTGCAGAGATCTCAAGGAAACACCCAGGACCCTTGATGAACACAGAGACCAGCACCCCACACGGAGTTTCTAGTAGCTTTTAATGTGTCTTATTTAGAAATATGAATAAACAGTGTTTGTCCACACATTTGAGGAAACATTAACTTTGATGACAGGAAGGGGAAAAAAAAAAACCAGAAAAGTGAATCCAGGAAATAGTGCAGACAGCAGAAGGAAACGTGCAAACAAAACTAAGGAACTCAAAGAAGATGTGGCCACTATGAAATCAAGGCAGCATGCTACTGAAGGTTGGTCCAGGTGAGAGGTGGCCTCCAAACACCCAGGCAACAAGGGAGTGTGGCAGAAATTTCATAGAAGAAAAGGGTGAGCGTTTTGGAGAGGAGGCCAGTGTCAGTCGGGGTAGCACTGACATTCCCATTGATAGTTCTGGAAGCTTAGAAGACAATAGGTCATTCAACACCAAAAGGAGGCAAAAAAAAAAAAATCATTAGGATAATGGTGAGGGATAAATAAGACAAGCTCCAGGTATTTCTAAAAACAAAAACAAAAACAACAAAACAAAAAACCAAGGATTGTCAGGATCGACATGTTGGAACATATTTACTGGAAATCCAATATTATGGCAGATAAATTGGGGGTAAATTAATAGTGAATATGTGGAAAACCAAGAAGACGAAAAAGTAAACATTATGAACTCCCAGAGAACCTAAAAGTTGTGCAGGAAGAGAACTGTGATCATAGTAAACCACATGGCTAGTGTGTGAACCATGTGTATGCAGTAATAATCCAATGTAGACCGCAAACATTGGTTTAACAAAGAAATTATTATCTATCTACTCTAGGCTAATGGTGTGTATTGTGTGTACAGAGGTTTAGGAGTTGTGAGAGATTTGAATTCTGTTTTTCCATAGTAGAGTATAAAAAGTTAGCATTAAAAGAACAAAGAAAATCAAGAACCATCCGTAGATGCCGGGGGTAGAGCCCCATGGTGGAGTGCGTGGTTAGAACAGGCACCCTGCGTTCCATCGCCAGCACCAAAACTGAAACATCAAGAAAGCAGATTAGTTGGCAACATGGAGGCAGACACCAGGAGACCCAACTGAAAGAGTTGACAGTGGTTTCCTCTGGGAGCAGAATGAGGACTATGAAGGGTGCAGCAGGAGGCTACTATTCCCGGCCTTGCAGAACTACTTGCCATTTCCGCTCTATACATACATTATTAAAAAAAAATGTAAATTTAAAAGCAATTCTGGAAGAAAGAATCTGTCTTTTATTTGCCCTTTTTGGACACAGTCAAGGAAAATAGGATTATCATGTACTTGTGAGGCTTTCTCAGTGCCAGCCTATACGTCCTTGATGTGTATTTTCTCGTGTAATCCTGAAATGTTGCTTCATTTATTCCCCTTTTTACAAATGAAGGAATTGAAGTTCAGAGAGGTTAAGTGACTTTTAAAAGTCACACAGTTTTTTATGATTCCAGAGTCCAAATGTTTGCCTGTCTCCTCCATCTGCCAGCTCTCCAAAGAACCAAGCATCTTCCTCCTGTGACTTGCTCCTGTTGCTACTTCTCTAGTGAGGCTTCACTCATGCTCATTTCTCATGCAGAGACCACTCTTTCCCCATTGCCTCCCCTTACTTCCTCAACACATGCCAGCTTTGACAGCTGACTCTTAGCAACAGCATTAGCCTGGTAGGGACTCGGTGCTATCTGGGTTAAGGTGGGACTTGATGTCCATAGAGCAAGTTATCTAGCTTTAGTTTCCTCATCTGGAAAATGGGATCACAACAATAGCAACCACCTTATTAGACTGTTGCAAAAATTAAATATAAATAAAATGTCCATAGCAAATATCTGGCATTATTACTATTGGCAATAAATACTATTGACAGATTTATAGTTGATGAACAGTTGGCAGAAAGTACATGGTTCTTAATGAATAATGACAAGTCTCCTAAAAATGAAATGGCCTTAGATGCTGCAGGCCACGAACTTCTTTCCCACTGGCTTTTCTTCAAGTTGAAGTAACAACCACAAAAATCGACAGATATCCACCCTCAGCCTCCATTCTTTCCAGGTGTCCATCCTCCGTTGGGCTTTTCTAGAGGGGCAGATTTACATGCTGGAGGTTTTGGGAGTTACACTTGGTAAGATCAGCACTGGCGAGTATGGGAATGGGAGTGGGCAGAGGCAGGGGTCGAAAAGAGGACTCAGCGGACCCCGTAGGGATTCTGAGGCTGGACTGGCCTTTCGGAGTGGTCTTAAATTGAGGAAAGGGGCTTGGGCCTCTGTGAGTTCACATCACCTAGTCATTGGATGTAGGCTGTGCCCAAGATGACGCCCTTCAGCTGGGTGTCAACTGAGGCATCAATAGCCAACTCTCCTGGCAGGTGGAGAATTGAGTGCCTTACACCCGAAGGGGATCTGAGATGGCCATCTGGGCCTCCATCTTGGCCTCCATTGTAGCGCCCCTCTTGCTAGTAGGCAACACTCTCATATTTCCTGGTATCTAAAGTTCAGAAAGAAGGCAGTCCCATAAACTCAAGTAGTTTTCAAGATATTACCTGATGTATTAGAATAAGGTGTTAGGTGATCAACTGCTGGTTTGCAGGAGCTTCACATGGCACAAGGTTGTTCCTAATTCACAGCACGTATTTAACTCATCTGTGTGGTGGAGAGAGCTCTGCTCCACATAGTAATTCAGGGACTCAGTCTTTCAGGTCCACCGTTTTGCAGATGACTGCTCGGAACTTGGATCATCTTTATTGCAGAGATGGACAGAAGCAGAGATTCATGTACCAAATTTTTTTGTGGAGGATGGGGTGGGTATCGGGGATTGAACTCGGGGACACTCGACTACAGAGTCACATCCCCAGCCGTATTTTGTATTTTTTTAAATTTAGAGACAGGGTCTCACTGAATTGTTAAGTTCTTTGCTGTTGCTGAGGCTGGTTTTGAACTCGAAATCCTCCCCTGTCAGCCTCCCGAGCCACCGGGATTAAAGGCATGCGCCACTGTGCCTGGTTCATGTACCAAATTTAAAACTTCTTTCCAGAAGTTATTTGTGCCATTCCTGCTTTAGACTCCACATTTCAGACCTGTTTATTTGGCCCTGTCCACCTGCACAAGGAGCCACAGGTCGTCAGTGAGCAGCCAGTACTACTGGTATACCTCACCCACATTCACATTCTCAAAGGGGAAGGATGACAAAGAGACCTAAGCTTGAGTTTTATCCCTAACTTATATCCTAAATTAGAGTCCTTAAATTGCTGTTCATAAGTGGGCATTAGGGAATAATGGGAGCCTTAATATTTCATGAAAACTTTTATGTATATTGCATATGTTTCTGGGGTAGAAAATCCTTTTTTAGCAAGTTCTCAAGGGGTCTGTGATCCCAAGCACATTAGAAGTCACTGCCCCGTAAGTCTCTACTTACTAGATCAGCATTTGGGATCCTCTGTCCAACTAAAGAGAGGCTCAAGCTTTACCTCTGCACAGGTCTCAAGATTCAGATTTGTCAGCTGCAGACAGGACAGGCACGTGGGGTTGCCTTCGCACTGAGGCAACTCAGCACTTGAAGCTTGAGTTCTGACCTCAGGGGCGTCTTTCTACAGCGATAAGGACCCAGCTCTGGCCAGGGGCCACCCTGCCCACCGCTCTCCTGTGAGCTTTTCTCAACTTCATGGGCAGATTTCCTTGCTTATAAAATAGTGGATCATGAGATGGCTCCACGCAGTTCTTAGTTTCTAGGTCTCTGGCGATCATCTGCATCTGAAGTTGGCAACTGTTTCTTAAGGGGTCCCATAATAAATATTTTCTGTTTTGTGGGCCATGCAATCTCTGCTGCAGCGACTCAACTCTGCCTTTGTAACGTGAGGCAGCTGCGCACAGTATGTAAATCACGGGCATGGCTGTGTTCCAAGAAAACTTTATTGACAGAAACAGTCACTCGGCCTTAGTTTGTGGAGCCTAATCCATGCCAGGGATTCCCAGCATTTGATCGCAAGACCAGCGCAACATTACCTGGGAACCACCAGACAAATTCTCAGGCCTTACCCCAGGGCTGCTCCATCAGAACCTTTGGGGATAGGGCCCTACACAGGCCCTCGGTTAGAATTCTGATGAATGTTAAGGTTTGAGAAGCATTGATATCACTAAAAAAGCACAGCGATTCCAGATTTATGCAGATAGGGTGCCCTCTTGCTCAGGTAATGAGGCAGGGAGCATTAAATAAAATAGCTAGCTTTAATACTTCTGCTCCCTCGAAAGTCCCCAAATTATCTTAATTTCCTCATCTTCCCAAGCAAATGATCCCTTTCTCTTCTGTTCATCATAATCACTGCTAATGCTTTTAATATGGAATAAACAAAAGCCGTAGCTTTTACAGGCATGTCTTCATTATTATTATTGTTATTGAGTAACTGATATTACCTTTCATGTGTACCTAGGGACTTCCCTGTAAATAGCAAATTCATATCTAAAAAAGCAGCCCTCGACTCGTAACAGCACTTAGCAGCAATGGTGTACTTTCATGACAGGCAGTCCCTGCACATTTTGCAAATGTAATATTTTGGTGCTTTCTAGTTATAACCTTATAGTGTGGGGGTCATTTTGAAATAAATGCATATTATCCACTTTTAAAATATAAAGTTAGGGCTGGGGCTGGGGCTCGGGCTCAGTGGTAGAGTATGCACCTGGCACGTGTGAGGCCCTGGGTTCCATCCTCAGCACCACATAAAAATAAAACAAAGGTATTGTGTCCACCTACAACTAAAAAAAAAATACATAAAAAGTTAAAAAAAATAAAATATAAGGTTATTCATTAATTAGAATAAATCAACACAGAAAGATGAGTCAACATCAGAATTCCACAGGAATGAGTCTTGTTAGCCCCCAGGAGTCTGCGGCAGATGACTTGGGGGTCTAGATTAGGTTAAGAGAGAGGGAAGACAGTTTAAGAAGTCTTGGGATAGTTATTTCATCAGAAGTGATCTTTGATTTTGAATAATAGGAGCATAGCATTGGTTTTGATTGTCAACTATAGACACATGTCCCTTGAAGGCTATATACTCAGAAAATGAGTCATGGGGTAATTTCATCATGCTGTGAGTGCCATAGGGTGTGCCTAGCTGGCACCCAATCTGGTGTCGTGATGCAGTCAATACACAGTAATGGAGCTGCTGAAGTAAAATGGCATGCGGTGCCACAATTAACTGTTTAATAAGTGAAAGAAACACAGCCCTACAATAACCCTAAGAAATACAGGACAGTAAATACCTAAACCAGTTACAGTCATTTATGAGTATTATCAAGTATCACATACCATATGTAATAGGATGTGCCATACTTGCACACGGCTGGCAGAGCAGTAGCTTTGTTTACCAGCACCACAGGTGTACTATGCTGCACTGTGACATTACAGTGGCTACGACATCACTAGAAATTGGAAGCTCCATTTGGGTTTTTCAGGAACACCCTCAGATACGTGGTTCCTCATGGATCCATATGATAACGTGGCACGTAACTGTACTTGAGGTTCTTAGTCACTAGGGCCTTGTTTACCTTGTGGAACTTCAGTGTTTCATCTTCCCATGGGGCCAGTCTGGTGGAGTAAATGAGAGAGATGAATGAATATTCTCTGCGGCCAGCTTGCGGGGATCCCAGCTGGACCCCAGCGTGTTCTAGGTCTGTGAGTCCCAGAAGATCAGGAGCGAACTTGGTTCTAACTCGTCTCTTCAAAGATTTTCTCTGCTTCCACTCACTGGTAAACTTCCCATAAACCTCACGGCTAATACTCCTCTGAACCTCAGTTGCACCTTCCTGTGGGCTCCCCAGCATGAAGGGGTCTTGACCCGCCTTGAACTTGGATACAAATTGTTGGTCATTATTTTTGAATGGACATGGTTTCTAAGGTTATTTTTGAATTGCCATTTGACCATTTTATTTGCATGAATTAGATAAAATCATAAGCTCTTGGAGTCAGGAATAAGATATCTGGGGTCTTACGAATCCTTTCACATGTAGAACAGTGGAAAGGCTCATGTGTGGGAAACGATCATGACTTTGAAAAGGCAATAGATGAATACATCAGTGTTTGTCCTCTTTTGTTAAGATCTTCCCTAGGTCTGATTTTTGAAAATGGTTAAACCCAGTGTATAAACCTGGAATCTATGCATTGCTGCTCCAATGGAGGGGATTATTCTGATTCTGAACCTGCCTTTGAAGAATATTTTATATTTTACAAAGTATTTTCACCATTTAACACTGGCAACGACTTTTGTAAACAAGGGAAGGAAATTAACAGGGAGAAATGAAAATCTCACAGTGAAGTTTCGCACCGAGCTCATGGTGACTGAATAAAACAGTGTGCCCATTAATAGATGCACGAGGTACAGTCAGACCTGAAAAAGCTGACGGCAGTGTGAGTTGAAGGGTGAATTGTGGAAAGTGCTCCTTCAGCAGTAAGGGCAGACGTTAGGGCAGCATCTCTCAGACCACTGTACCCATTTCTCTACTGTTACCTAGGTCATTTCCAGCGTCTGCTCTCATTTCCTGGGTATGTGATCTGAAGTCAGCACTCAGCAATCAGCTCAGCTTTGCCATTTCATAACTCCTGTCCTTCTCAGTCCCATCCAGGATGCTTTGGGGTTCCTTCAACAAACAAAGCAAAATAAAACAAACCAATCCTGCCAGCTCTGCTCCTTGCGTTCCTGGGAAATCTGAGGTAGTCACTTCCCTGAGCCTCAGGATTCTTATCTGCAAAATAGGGTTGAACTGACAGCCAGCCATAGCAGTTGTGAGAATGACATAGGTGCCTTCTGTTAAGTGTGTAGCACCATCAGGGACACAGAGTAAATACTGACCAAAGATCAACCATTGTAGTCATTGTGCAGAAATGCACTGAGGACTAAAGGACTTCGGGACAATGTTGTCCGTATGGTAGAAATGAAAAGATGTTGCCTTGACTGTTTTAAATTTAACTCGGTTTTCTAAGGGAGGTTTGTTGATCCAGGCAGTGGCAAGGAACAAGGAGGGATCCTTGTGTTGCCTGTAATGGAAAGGAAAACTGCAGCAGCATCCCAGCCACGGAGACCTGCGTGTTAGATGTCATGCACCATGCTGTACAAAGCCCGGCCACACTAAGCTGTGAAATACGGGAAGGCGAGACCTCCTCTATGTAGGTGGGTGGAGGGGAAAAGGAACTCTCTGCCTTCCCTTCCAGGCATTAAGGGATCGGCCCAATTCAGCTACACAATGTGCAAGGATGTAAATCCGATAATGTTGTGCCTTTAAAAAACAAAGCAAGCAAGCCATGCTGATGGCTTCTATGGACAGCTGGCTCACCTGAAGAAGTGGGAACGGCTCGGGCAGGAATGCAATAAGACCCAGGAAAGTGGCAGCATGAAAGGGATGACCTTTATTTGCAATCATGGCTGAGATTTACAGTTTATTACTGATAGCTTTTATAAAGAGCCATTCAGTTCAGAGGTGAGAGCTTTGTCATCTGGAAACGCAATTAACTTTACCTTATCCCAATCCCCCTGGTCTTAGCGTGAAGCAGCACTCCAGCACTCCAGCAGGATCATGATTTCCCCTTTAATTTCATTTCTGTCTATTGCATCCCCAGGTCCCTGGCATTAACGCGGTTGCATATTTTCACTATTATTATTTTCTATTATTGCTACTCCCTGTCATCGATAGCCAGGAGGCACTTGTGTATTTTTTTTAAGATCTAAATTATTTGATTTCCAAAGGAAGAAACCTCAAAGCAGAAAGTCTTTTTTTTTTTTTTTTAAATCTCAGCAGTTAGAGTGGCATGCAGAACCAAGACGTGCTGTCTTAGGTGTCTGAAATTAATTACAGAAATGGAGAGGTTGTGTAAAGGCGGAGTTGTTGTTTTACATAAAGATGGGACCCTCAGAGCTGAAGCCCTTGCACTCAGCTCCCATCCATGATAGACTCTCGGTGCAAAGAAAAGACGCCCGCTCCCGGTGCCTGCGCAGACCCACGAGCGTGTGGACGCAGCACAACACGATTTGAAACATGAAAAAATGAAAGCGATTTTGGCACCCCTGCTGTGTGTGTATGAGAAGTCCCGAAAGGTCTATTTTTGTTTCACAGGTTCAGTTTTATGACCCTCTCTTGTCTGTTAAGTCAGGTCTGCAGGAATTTAAGAGCCAGACACAAAAGCAAGAATTTAGTACTTTTTGCCAGTTGGTTTAGGTTATTTGAAATATAGCCTAGTATATTTTCCACACTAGGCTGCTGCCAGGTAGATCAGAGGAGGGACGTGGCTCCCAGAGCCTGCATCCCCAGCTTTTCAACCTGCACAGAATCGAGGGAGAGGAGCGAGATTCTACCGGGGGCTCCGTCACTCAGCGGTGCATTGTCTGAGGCTCGGAGGCTCCTGCAAATTCCCCTTGCCTCCAGAAAGTCCCTACACCTGCCTTATAAAACCCCAAAGGGAAGGACTCTTTTACAAATTTTGAAGGCTCTCTCTGAAAACTGTTTCCTCTGGGGTAAGGTAGAACCGAATAATTACTGGCCCTGCGTTTTTCATCCTGATTTTATTGTGGCTATTATTTTCATCAGTGTTAGAGGTTAATATCCCTATTTTTCCCCTCCACTGCCTAAATATAACTGGGGCTCAGCACACAGCCAAACTAGGTAGCAAAGGAAATAGCATCGCCTGCGAAAGAGGTCCGGATTAGCCCATCTAAAACGAGGGTTTGGGGCCCTAGAGTAGGAATTACCCCGCTGCAGCTGATAGCAGATAGATTTAAACCCATAGTATTTCTTTTTTCAGCTGAGAGAGGTCGGGTTAAAAGATTCCGGAGGTGAATAGAGCATGAAACGATGCACTTATATAACTATATTGGCGCCACAATGGAATGGCATCGCTAAGAATAAAAGCATCCGAGTGCCATCTTTAATAGGAAGAAGGAAAAGCAAAGATGTTTGAGGCGCACCTCCTTAAGGAACTCTCTCAGTCAAAGCAGGGTTGAAGGTGCTTCACTTAAGGGCTGTGCTAAACTTGAAAAGGATATTCTCGACTGCCCTTGCCCATCCAAGTACCTTTAGAATTAACCTTTGGAAATCTCCTGTTTTAAATCTTGTTTGTTCCCTGAGCTGTGTCTAGACTAAAGCATGGAACGGGAGGAGGCAAGGGTGGAAGGAGGGAGCCATTTAGATGGCTGTCAGAGGAGACTGGGGACCAGGTCTGAGCTTAGAACAGGTACTGGCCAGGAGATGGGTGAGGGGAATGCATATGAGATGCATTTTGGAACTAGAGCCTACAAGACATAATTTGGGTTGAATATGATCAGGAGCAAGTGATTTGGGGTTCCGGTCTTGAGAAAGGTCAAGAGAATGACTTCCTGGAGCTAATGCATCCTTGCACATAATATTGTTGACTCAGTTCTAAATGCTGTAGAATCAAAAACCATTCTCGCTAAGTAGATTACCAGTGCCTGACTCCGAAAAACGGAAGTGGTGCTCACTTAACCATCTGTAGCTAAGCAATGACGCCCAGCTGCTTCTTGCGCAATTGATGCCTTATTTTTAGGGGGCACCTGTAGACCAGCATCTTTGTTACTTACAATCAGCAGTGGATGCTGTGGTATGAGGATGACTCAGGTGCACACACATAGAGAACGGAGCACATGGGTCTCTGAATGTCTCTGAGCCACCACCTCAGGAATCATGGTGGGCCAGCGTGTGACTGGTCTCAAGCCAGCACAGACCATGCAGGTAGTACGGGCTCATAAAAGGATGAACTCATATCTCCTTTCACTCAGTCTTCATTCATTCACTGAATACCTATGAGTAGATGGTCAGCACCATGTTCGGTCATTGGGACTTAACAGGGAATAAAATAGACACAGTGGCCACCCTTGATTGTTATTCAAATGAATTTGGAGAGATTTTGGACCAAGTGGTCAAGGGTAAAGCTTAGCATCTCTTCAACCTTTTAGAGGGGTTGAACCATGGAGTGTTACAGTCCCTGGAACTAACTCAATTCTAGGGCTCTTCTCTACCTGCGCTTCCTCCTTAGCTCTTTCTGTCCACTCCATAGCTTTAGGTACCATCTATGTGCAGATAATGCTCAAATTTGTGTGCTATTCTCCTTCTATTCTCTGATTCCAGCTGCATATATCCAAGTGATTACTTAATATTTTTGCCTGAATGCCCAAGGAGCAACTTACACTAACTGGAGACAGATCCCTCTCCAGATTTTCTCCTCCATACATGGCGCTTCCCATCTTGGTCAATTTCTCCACCCCTCCTATGTCTCCTCTGTCTGAAAACATAGGATCCTTTCACCTTCCCATCCAAGCCACTAGGGATTCTGCAGATTCCACCTTCCCCATGTCTTCCCCTCTCAGCTTGCCTCCTCCTGCTCACCCGGCCCAGGACCCTGGTTTGCTCTTGCCTCCTGCCTGATCTTCCTACATCCACACTTGCCCTGTTCTCCTTGACAATTTCCTATTCAAAAGTCAGAGAAATCACAAACCAGGCATTGTTTTTTTTCCACAGCCAAAGTCTAGCCCTTCTCTGCTCACAACCCCTCCAGGCTTCCTGTTCCTACCCTGGTCTCCCCGGCCCTCTGCAGATGTCTTCTAACCCTGGTATTGGCTTTCACGGGTAGCAGGTGAAGTAAGCTTCATGGCATCTTATTTGCCCAGGAACTTTTCTTTTTTTACTTTTTCTATTTTTTGGTCCTGGAATTGAACCCTAGGAATGCTTCCCCATGAACTGTATCATCCCCTTTCACTTTCTGTGTTGTATATTGAGACTTAGTCTTGCTAAGTTGCTGAGGTTGGCCATGAACTTGTGTTTCTTCTGCCTCAGTCTCCTGTGTCACTGGTATTCTGCCATTGTACCCAGCTGCCCAGGCCCTTTTTATGATTTTTAAGGGTCCCCAGTAATATTATATTTATAAATTGATTTTATCTTTTTTTTTCTTCTAGTAGTAAGGATTGAAAGTAGCACTTTACTACTGAGCTATACATCCCCAGCACCTTTTAGTTTTTTGAGACAGTGTCTTGCTTAGTTGATGAGGCTTATCTTGAACTTATGATCCTTCTGCCCCAGCCTCCTCCATAGCTGAGAATGCAGGCGTGCACCACTGTGCATGACTGATATTATCTGTCTTAAAGACCCCCCACTCCAAACTGCATAAGCTTTAGGCCCCAGGAAACCTGGGATTGCCCTGTTTGTTATCACTCTTCCTCTTTCTAACCTCTCTCCAGCCACATAAGCTATCTTTATTTATTTATTTTAATGTAGTAGGCTCATTCCTACCTCAGGACCTTAGCACTCACTTTTCTTCTAAATTTCATTATGGCTCAGTCCCTGACTTTGCTTAAGTTTCTGCTCATATTTCTCCCGATAGAACCATAAGGGAAGGCCTCTATCTCGGTATTACCTGTTAACTACCCTTTGTCCTTTCCCATGCTTTAGAGTTCTTCACCGACACATTATGATACATATATTTGTTTATTGTTTGTCTCTTCTACTTGTATGAAAGTTACATATGAACAGGGACTTTGTGTCATTCAGTGCTCATCCCCAGGATAAGGCCAGGGCCTGGCTCATATCAGTGCTCTGTGAGAATTTCTTGGGTGATTGAAGGTGGGGACCAATTAATATAGAAAGTCTTTCACGAGAACTGACAGTGTATTATAAGGGTAGAGAGAAATACTGCTTGGTGGTGAGATCTATAGAACATAAAGAAGGGGATGCAGTGGGACCTAGCCATCCAGATCAGCACTGTCCTTTAGAATTTTCTGGGATGATGGAAATGCCTACATTGGCATCATCCAGTATGGTACCCACCAGCCGCTGTGACTGATGAGCATTTGAAATGTAGGTAGTGAAACTAAGGAACTGAATTTTCAATTGCCTTTGATTTTACTTCATTTTCTTTCAATTAACATATTTGATTAACTTATTTCATTTACTTTAAGCAGACATAGAGGCTAATGGCCACCATGTTGATCAGGATAGGTCTAGGAACTCTGAATCCTTTATCTAGGACAACACTACACAGCCAGATTCCAGAGCTGAGACATCTCTCCTAATGTCAGAAATAGCAGCTCGAGATCTCCACAGATAATGCCAGTGTGAGAAATGAATCATGCTTGCCAAGCTGCCTCAAGATCCTCCCAAGGCAGGAACTTTCCAAGAACAGTATCCGATACGCAGCTCCACAGTCGGTCCCCCACTTAGGATGGTTCTACTTGAGATGTATTTCACATTATACTGTGAAAAAGTGTACCCCTTCATCCATTCTGCTTTTCACCTTCAGTACAGTCTCCAAAAAATTGCCTGAGATACTCAGTACTTTAAAGCAGGATTTGTCTTTGATGACTGCCCAACTCCAGGCCAAAGTAAGCATTGTGAGATCATTTGAGGTAGGTAGGTTAGGCTATGGTGTTCAGTATGTTAGGTTTATTAAATGCACTTTGACCTAGATATTTTCAACTTTCAATGGGTGTTTGGGTTGTAACCCCATTTTAAGTAGAGGAGAATCGGTGATGAGAATTTTTATTATTATGTATTTTTTTGGGACAGCCAGATTAGAAACACACACCTGCCATATAAAGTCAAAACTAAATGGCGAGCTGACCTGTACCATGTAGAAACAGAAGCTGTGGGCCAAGGATGCGTCACAATTGTGATAAACACAGAGTCCCACACTCAGGCAGGGATGCAAACAGCCAGAATCCAGACAAGAACGAGACTAGCTCACTGCAGAATGGGTAGGTCTGAAAAACATGTAAGGCCTAGAGTTGATGACCAATCTGGCAGGGTTTGCACACCGGAGCTGGTCCTGTCTCTGAATGAAGGGTGTGGGTCCAGGGGCCGGAGGTGGGGGAATTATCTCCCCCTGCCTCACTCAAAAAAGATTCTGACCACATCTGGAAAGTTAGCCGTGGTTCGCATCCCCACAGTTTAAGAGGGAAATAAAATGTAGAGGAAATAAAAGAAAGGCCACAAAAATGATCCGAATGTTGGAAAGAGAGTACCCGAGTGGCCTGACTGAAGAAGTAATTTATATCCTCCCCAAAGAAAGGCCTCGGTGGGGGAAGTGACCACAATCTATAAATACCTTCAAGGTAGCCGCGTAAATGAGAGAAAGGGATTAGTCACCCTCTTCCGGAATGGCAGGCCCAGGAGCTGTGGCCTAAAGCGAAGAAAGAAAAAGTCCTGTAGCCATTAGTAAGAATTTCTTTTAGGCAGTAAGGGCCGGAGAGTGGACAGAGAGAGCTCTCAAGGGAAGGAAGCCAAGTCCTGTCACTGCACTCAGAAGCTGATCGAATGAGATAGTAATGGAAATAAAAGGAACATCAGAGCAGGGACTTATTATGTCCTGTGAAATAATTGGTCTGATATGGCCGGAAATCTGCCTTTGGCTGTGGCCCATGCATGAGGCCTCCCAGAAAGGTAAAACCGCGGCTCAGTGTTTATCTAGACACAGCGAGGACAAGCGAATGAGGAAAATTCCCTTCTGACAGTGGCTTTCAGTAGGCCCCAGTTTGAAGTTTCATGTGACACGACCTCATTTGCCCACCCTCATTTGCCCACCCTGTCCTCTCTGGGCTCTTGGTTTATCTAACAGCTCTCCTGAGAAAGGTGGGCTGAGCAGGGCCTGCTGTCAGGATACTGTCCCAGGGTTTCTTGCTTAGCTGGAGGGTCCTGCAGCACCGCTGGGAACCTTCCAGAATCAGTCCTGCTCTCCCTAACCCACAGAGACAAAGCAGGGTTGTGGCTACGCCAGCAGTGAGTGCCCAATGCTTCCTTACCTTTCTCTGTCCTCCCCTGAGTCCTCAGGGCTTCCTGAGCTGATGGCTACTTGAGTCTGCCCGCCATCCCGGGGCATTATCACCTCAATCTCCAGCATCCCGCACCTGTGTGTTCCAGGAACTTCAGAGACCGTATCACCTTGTATTTTTTTTAAAACAAGAAAAACAAAACCAAGAAATGTCAGGTGACTTGCTCAAGGTCACACAGGCTAGTTTGAAGTCAGTCCAGACTCCTGAATCTTTGCCCTTTGTTTTCCTCATTGCAAAGTTTGTGTTGTGAGGGGAGAAAAATGACACATCCATTCGCCCGTTCAGTCCATACTGACTGTGTGGTAACGTACTGGACACTGCATAAGACTGAGCAGCTGTATCGCAGGAGGAGCTGGGATAGGCACCAGATCCAGGATGAATGTTTTCTAAAGCAGAAAGTTTCTCTACCTCAAGGGACACACAGGGCATCCACTGTAGGTAACAGAAGAGACCGTAAGGCATCCATTTACATTAAATTTCAT
The DNA here is from genome assembly GCF_052094955.1 of Ictidomys tridecemlineatus. Lineage (NCBI taxonomy): Eukaryota > Metazoa > Chordata > Mammalia > Rodentia > Sciuridae > Ictidomys > Ictidomys tridecemlineatus. Next base: position 46,684,194 of record NC_135491.1, read on the forward strand.
TCTTGAAAAAGGTCTACTTTGTATTCTGTTGTGTAAATAGTATTGATACACCGTGATGTATGTGTGTGTATATATGTATAAACTTACAGAAGAAATAAATATGCATTTATTGGCAATGAACCAGACAACATTTTATCAACAGATTTAGAGGGGAACAGCAGGGAATGCTTGCATTTTCCATCTGTCCTTTTCACCTTCAAAAATTTGAAGAACCTGTAAGATCTGGCAAGTGGAAAATGGGGGAAGCACCATTGTAGTAAAGATTGTTGTTCTTGTTAGTAGTAGCAGAGGTACCAATGAGTAATAACCATATGCATATTGAGAATACATGCAAAAGCATCATAATAAATTATGTGCTCTTCGGTAACAGCCTAAGTGTCCAAAAGCACTGCCTTCTAAAAATGTCATATCTGATTTATTAATTTTTTTAAAATTTTAAACTGGAATATCAGGAGTCACATAAGTTTCTAGGATGGTAAATTGAATACTATGACAATCTTCAGTCTTTATAAGATGACCAATAATCACGTTGCTGCTGTTTCAGTAGCACAGTTAGAGCCAGTGAGTCCCCTTCCGTTAGTGATCTTGTCAACTTGTAAAGCAGCTGTGTTGCCAGGCCAGCATTCCTGGTGTACTGTTGTAGAGCAAGCCTAGTGTCCTTCCGCAGCCATGGTTGTTCCTAATCCTAAGTTACATTTACAGTGGAGAATTACTCCCTGTGATCTTTGTTCTGTGGCTTTAAAATCTTGGTAGCATAGTGATATCTGCTGCTGGAATAATTTCATTTATCATGTGCATTATAACCTCGTGCTATCTCCCTTTGACAAAAGAGGGAACATGGGCTCCAATATCTTGCCAAGAATTGTGCAGCTGGGAGGTGGAAAAGCTGAGTCGCCAACTTTCTTTGTGTGAAGTTCACTGTATCCATGATAGTTAGGACAGCGTACCACACCTGCCATCGCCCTGTGTGAGGGCATGAGAGTGATGTGCCCCCCTCTGTTACTGCAGCCACTAACGTTTTGTAGTTAGCTATGAGCTTATGTTCCTGAAAAAACATTTTTTCCTTAAAATCATAGCCCTTGATTACCATGCTTTTCTGCATGGGAGGGATGTTAATTCTGACTCTTGGAAATGCATATATCCAACATGGATCTGTTGATTTTTTTGTTGTTTTTCTAACGTTATGTCCATGTTTCCAATTCTTGAATTTTGATGATTTCCAATACCCACTTAATGTTTGTGTGTGCATGAGTGTGTAACCGTGCACACTCACACACACACATCTATCAATTCATTCAGCAGTTTATTTTCCCTGGGTTGACAGTGAAAGTGAATTTTATTTAAGTGACTTGATCACAGTATCAGTTTTGACCCATTATTGCTCTGGGTGTTCCCATATTAGCAAACCTGACTAGAATCTTGCTAAACTTTAAGGTTTTCTCATTTTACTGGCTTTCCTCTGGGAAGTTTATATCTCTACCCTATTTATCTTCCCATCAAATGCTATGGGATAATTTTGATACTACTATGTTTTGTCTCCACTTTTTTATTACAGTCTATTACAGTTGTATATATTGATGGGATTTACTGTTACATGCACAAAATATAAAAGTATAATTTAGCCACTATCAGTCCCTAGCACTTTTCCCCTCCCATCCTACCTCCCGCCCCTTAGTCCCTTTCCTCTACTGATTTCCCTTTGATTTTTACTATATCCACCCCTACCTTTGCTTTCCATTTTTCTCTCTAACTTCCTCAAATGACAGAAAACACATGACCCTTGATCTTCTGGGTTTGACTTATTTTGCCTAACATCATGGTCTCTAGTTCCATCCATTTTACTGCAAATGCCTTAATTTCATTTTTCTTTATGGCTGAATAAAGCTTCATTGCGTGTGTATACCGCATTTTCCTTATCCATTCATCCATTGATGGACACCTAGGCTGGTTCCATAGTTTGGCTATTGTGATTGGGCTGCTCTAAACGCGGCTACGGATGGGATACCACTGTTCTCACTGGGCTTGCTCTGTGGACTGGCTGTAGAGGCTCCTACCTCAGGTGGCTTGCCTTCTGAGAGCCGTATCTCTTTGGCAAGTTGCGTTCTTGGGCAGGGTCTGTCTGCCTCCGTGCCAATAGGACAGTAACCAGATGCCTTTTCACTGTGTGAAATGTTGGCACCTCCTTCTGATCCCCGTCAGCAGACATTGCTGACTCTTCCTTTCCGGGACCTGGTCCCTCTTTCCCGGCAGCATCAGAAGGGGGCTTTTTTCTTGGTGGTGGTCCCAGGCCCCTTATCTTAGATGGCGTCCAGTTCAGCTCCAGGTAATCAGAGAGTCTCTTCAGCAACAAGGTCTTGTTTGGTTTTGTCCCTTTTTGTCCTTTTACCCAGTTTTTGCCGATATAGGGGTGCACTGATCAATAGCCTGTGTGCTGCATAACTCTGTGTTCTCATCTCCTGTTCTAAGTGCATTGATTCCGCATGGCGGTATTATATTTTTGTTTGTTTTGATTGCCAAAATCTTAGTGATTTTTTATAACTCGTATGCTTGAGAGTGCCATTATGATCTTAATGTTTTATCTGATAGGGCTTCACGTGAGGTTTATCAGTGCATAATTATTGATAACACAAGAAATGCAGTATATAATAAAGTTTCGATGGCTGCTTTAACAAATTACCATAAGCATAGTGGCTTAAAGCCACACAGGTTTATTGTCCTATAGTTCTGAAGGTCATAAGTCCAATTTGGGTCTCACGGTGATAAAACCATTCCCTTCTGAAGGCTGAAGAGGAAAAATCTGTGTCCTCACTCTTTACCAGCTTCTGGTTGCTACCCACATTCCTTGGCTCATGGCCCCCTTCTGTCCTCAAATGCAGCAAGGGCTGGTAGAGTATTTCTAACATCACATTCCTCTGACCCTGATTCTTAAAGCCATCCTCTTCCACTTGTGAGGATGCTTGTGATTATATTGGGCCCTATCCCAATAAGCCAGAATAATCCTCCTGTCATCAGTTCATCTGATTAGCAACCTTAGTTCCCACTACAGCCTTAACTCTCCTTTGCCATGTAACATAACATAGTCACAGTTTCCAGGATCGTGATGTAGATGTGTTTGGGACACCTTTATTCTGTTTACCACAAATGCTGATAAACCATGGCATCTGAAAGCATCATTCTCTTGAACTACTTCCCCTCAGCCCCACAGTACAGGGGATTGCAATGTGGGTATTCTACCACTGAGCTACATCCTCAGCCCTTTTTACTTTTTATTTTGAGTCAGGTCCTTGCTGAGTTGCTGAGGCTAGTTTTGAATTTGCCATCCTCCTGCCTCAACCTCGCAAGTTGCTGGGATTACAGGTGTGTGCCACCATGCCAGGAACTACTTTTATTCACATACCTAAGCCAGCTTTTATCTTTGGAGCTGTACCTGTACACCAGAAAGGGACATCTGTTGATCACCAGAGCCAAATAAATGGTTCAAGAAGGAAAGATTCAGAGGGATGGGCTCATGGGCAATAATTCTTCCATTCCTCAGACACTGTGTATAGGATAACTGATTTGTTGATGTATCAGGAAATCTCCAGAAAAAATATATTTCCTTTTAAATATCTTTTAGCTTCAGTAAGGAAGCAATTTTGGTAATTGAAAAGGTAGAGATTCTCATTGTACATTTTAAGTCTTTTTTTTTAGTTGTAACAGGTTTGTGGATTGTCAATGATTTTCAGTATTTATACAAAACCAAATAATCACCTCATCTGGAACTCCTGAGTATAAATATAGATGCTCATGCACATTAAAGTTTGAATAAGAATGGTGGCATGGTGCTATTAATTCTGTAAGCATTTGGTGAATTTGTGTAATACACTGTACATTACAAACTAACATAACATTATTGTGAAATGTCATTATGACATTTTCCAGGTCATATTTTCAGTCAATCTAAAAGAGCTTGTTAGGAGCCTCGTAGCTTGAGATGGTTTGCCAGGTGGCTTACAGATGTACTTAAATCCTCATGAGGTTTGTGATCTGAGATGGATGAGGCACAGCATAGGACAGGTAGAACTTTCCTTCTAGTCTTGGTTTGTTCTAACCAGCAGTATACCACTGGGGATTTTTTTTTTTTCATAGCTGTGGGTCTTAGATTCCTGAACTACCAAGTGGAAAGGTTAGCCAAGAATCTCATCCAGTGTCAAGGTCAGGGTTGCCAGAGTTAGCCAATAAAAATACAGGTGGCCCAGTTTAGTTTGAATTTCAAGTAAACAATGAATACTAGTTTGGGCACATGTCACAAATATGGTATGGGGCACAATTGTATTAAAAATTATTCTTTGTTTATCCAAACTCAAATTCAACTGGGCATCCCCTATTCAGGATGCCATTTTCCCTTCCCTCAGGGGTGGGAGGCATGCTTCCTCTCGTGTATAAGGTCGACTTTCAGTTTCTATACACTCATGATGCCAGGTTGCCCCTACTGATCTCTTGGAGTTGGCAGGGATGATAAAAATCCAGTCTCAGTGAAGCTTTGTGGGTCAAGAGATAGGTTGGCATCTCTAATTTCATCTGTTATCTTCTTTTTTCAAGTTGGATGATGCTATAACGTCTACATAGTGTGTGCAGAAACAAAGACAAACCACAGGTGTGTGTTGACACAGAGAAGCACAAGAATCTTTGCCAACCGTAGAAAGGCTAGGTGAATGTTGATCTCAGGAAGGACTGAGGTGACATGCAGCACCTTTGGTTTCCTCTTGAAAGGTAACAGCTTGAAAGGGAAGATGGGACTTCAGGGTAGCTCAAGTTTGAAGGATGAGACATTGGAAAACCTTCAAGGGGGTTGAGCTCAGTGAATGCTGAGCAATAGAAATGAAATGTAACATAGTTTGAGTAGTACATAAGAGTTAGGTTCATGAGGTGTTTGGATAGATTCTTGCCTTCTCTCCTCCCTTCCCTTCTTTACCTTGCTGTGTATGCCAGGAAACCAACCAGTATGGACCATATCCACAGGAGTGGCTGCTCTCTGGTTTCCAGCTGGTTTGGGCAAGTAGGAGAGAGATGCCATCAAGGGATTGGAGAGTAGGAGGAAAAAGGCTGGGCCACTGTAAGTAGCCAAGTGTTGGCTGCATCCCTTTTAACAAAGCCCTGGAACCTTTTTGGTGTACTTTTCATATAGCTGTTCTGCCCAAGAGACAGGATACCCTGGCTTGGTGTACCTTCAGGTCTAGGGGTGGAGATGGCTCCCTGCTATTGCTAGTCTAAGGCAACACCATTCTTTCTTGCTTCCCTGAACTTTGTTCTCTCCTCTGTAATCAGTGCCCTTATTACATACAGTATCCTCAGTCTCTCCATCTGAGTGTGCCATCTGCTACCTGCCAGGGCTCTGGCTGGTAGAAGTGGGGATCACTCTCAGCTGACTGACTGTCTGAGACCATGGGGCTCACAGAGGCTGTCACTCTTCCGAGATGACATTTCTCGTAAGTGGTAGAACTGAGAGTGAGACCCAGTATGTGCATGTGAATAAGGAAGAAATAATAGTGAAGATAAAATATGCAGGGAGCCAGCATACTCCATAGAGAGTCTGGTGATGGACTTGGAAATAACATATTTTTTCTTAATTGCTTTGGGAAATATTCTAAGGAAACCAGCCTACATCACCATGTATTTTGTCTCTTTTTTCCATTTTGAGGAAGTGAAAATGGAAGTCTTACATGCTTACTTAGGGTCTTTTAAAAACTTGAGAAGCAAATAAAAAAGTAGGAACAAGCTCCAAATTTTGTGATTCTCATCTGGTGCTCTCTGCTCTATGGCACACCACTTCTGGAAACTTCTGTTTATCCTCACCACTTTTCTTGAAGTCCACATAATTTTAACTTTTAAAATGAAGATGTTTCTACTAAACATAAAGGTATTCTTGGGATGTTGTTGTTGTTGCTATTATTATTATTGACGAGCAGAGGGATATGATTAATACCATGTTCTCCTTCTGAGATAATGGTTATGAATGACTAGAAATTAAGTCATCTTCCCCCCGCTCCCCAATCAGACTGTTCCCATGAGTTTTCTTTGCTACCAGCTAACCTCAGCATCGTGAACAGGGGCCGCTCCTGGGAACATATGCCACCCTGCTCTGCTGTGCTCTCTTGAGTGGTAGGTGCACAGGGCACTCTACCTGTCCCCTTCTGTGCATCTGGAGTTCATTCCACCTTCCCTACTCTTTCCCCACCAAACTTTTCTCCAAAGCTTTAGCTAGTCTCAAGTTCAAGGTGGTCTTGACTTCTGTCAGCTTCTGACCTCTGGCCTTATCCCTATTAATACTTGGTGGATCGACATCCATTGGTGACCTCAGAAGAACAAGGAACACTGACACAGCCGGAATATGTCAGATGATAAAGGGGATGATGCTATCTCTTATTCCCCGATGGAGAAGGGTTTGGTACCCCAAAGATCCAGCATGTCCTGGAAGACTCGTGATACATGCATAGGAACCAACCTGGTGCTACAGCTCAGCAGTTTATTTGAGCAGAAGAAATCTAATTTGGAAATTTTAAGTTCAGATATCTTAAAAGTGTGAATCAGCTGGGCACGTTGGCGCACACCTGTAGTTCCAGTGGCTCAGGATGCTGAGACAGGAGGATCGTGAATTCAAAGCCAGCCTCAATAATAACAATAACAACAACAACAACAACAACAAAAATCAAGGCACCAAGCAACTCAGTGAGACCCTGTCTCTAAATAAAATACAAACTAGTGCCGGGGATGTGGCTCAGTGGCCGAGTACCCTTGAGTTCAATCTCCAATACCCTCCACGAAAAGTGTGAATCAGTGAGCCAACAGGTTTTTGAAGACAGATAAGGATTTTGTTAATGAAGAAAAATGTTGCGTCTGCATGTTTTTATTTTAGCTAATTTTACAAAACTGGATTTTATTCATGTTGCCACTGTAGCAGACTAAAGTGACATAAAAGGGAAGATTTTTTCCATAAAGGATTTTCTAAAGAGGTGTAGGAATACAAGGACGATTTCTTTTTCTTTTTTAACCTTAATGTCATATGATGTACCTGTCTGAAGAAATTCTGCTTTAATGACTAGATAGGTCAGTAACAACATTAACTTTTATTCTCTCCTAATCCCTAAAAACTTGAACTATATTGAAATAAACTGAGAGTAACCCTTGGGCTTTCTTCTAAAGGCTAGCCACAGGGTTCAGTCACAGCAGCCCATTTTATGTGAGTTTCTTAGGCAAATCAATAGCCTGGCAAAAAGGGTGGAGTGAAGATACAGGAGACAGAGTTTTGTACCTTCATCTTCATCAGGAAAACAAAATTACCTTTAGTTGGCACTGTACTTCTTTTCCAGAGAGCTAGGCCAGAACTAAACCTATTTTTTTTTTCATAGAACTCAAACTAGACCTGTTATTTTTTTTTTTTTTTGTCCTGTGTGGACCAAATAATTTGTGCAGTGTTTTTCCCAATTTAGCTTGGACTGGTTATTGGCCTTGAACCAAAAATGAACCAAATAACTTTGGTCACTACTGAAATGAAAATGTAACTGACTCAAGTCCCAGGTGTCCTTCGGTGGTGTTTGATTTAAAGTCTAAATTGCAGCATTTGGCCCTGTGGCACTCAATAGATGACCCACAGCCTTTCCCAGCCTCCAAAGTCTTCCTTTCATCCTTTTCTGTTTAAATTAAGTATGTAAATCAGGCCACCTTCTACCTGATGGAGGTAGCCACATCAGTGTTTAGGATCAGAAGTACTGTGTCTTTTGCTGAACCGGTATTTTCCCACCTACGCACAGTTAAAAAAGAGGAGGTTAAGAAATTTTAGAAATGCAAAATATTTCACGCTCAAACCCAGACACATTTGCATGGCAAAAGCTGCCCCTTACTCTTTGGCTGTAGAAATTCTGTCTTTCTTAACCCTCAGATAGTGACTAGGGTTGCTTGGGGAACCCATAAGATAAATCAAAGAATGTGAATGAGTTTTTTTGTGTTTTTTTTTTTTTTTTTTTTTTTTTGTGTGTGTGTGTGGTCCTTGGAGCAGGAGGGAAAGGCTAGGATTGAAGGGAAATGAGGGTAGGCCTTCTACCTATTTGAGAAGGGAATGAGGGGAAGAGAGATGGAGGAGGAAGAAGTAAAGGAATTTGGGAGAAACATAGCCATCCAAGTAGAGTCTTGGGGACGGTGCAGGCTGCGCTTCCTGGTCCCAGGCATTGGGATCATCTGAACCGATGTGACATTGACTTCTGTGGGACACAAGCCAGAAGATTTCAAGCCTGGCTGCTTGTAAAATCCAAGATACACAGGAACCAGAGAGCAAAAGGCTACAGATGACTGAGAGGCAGGGTAGTTCAGAGTTCTTGAACTCTGGGACTCTGGGACCCTTGCTTCTGTGCATTTGGCCATGTCCCATGGTCCCTGGTTGCTTCTTTCCCGATGCTTCATTTTGACCAAGTCACCCACATGGCTGCCCTGCCTCTGAACACAGGGTGCCCGACTTCCCTCTTCTCGTGAGCTGGAGATCATTCCCTTTTGTATCGGCTGTTTTCCTTGGAAGCGTGAAGCATTAGCTTTAATCAGTTTATAGAGCCCCTGACCTAATTTTACATCTGCAATAAGATCACTATGAATTCTCCGATTCCCCATAGAGGAGAGAGCTCTGCCCTCCCCCGCCCCTCTGCCGTCTTTCTTTGTGATGGGTGTTAGAGAGCCCGGCAGGTTCTGTTCCACACTGCATCGCTCCAAGAACAAATTTATTTATATATTAATTTTATATATATAAAAAAGATTTCTCATAGGGAGCCAGAGATTGAATCACAGGCAGAAACCTGATTTGAGGTTGAAGGCAGGATGGCAGTGAGGGACGGCGGAGCAAAGGCTTCAAGGGTAGGAAGAGATGGGGATGGAAATGTGCTTCCCCCGAGCTCTGCACCGCTCCCCTGTCCCCTCAGCCCGCTGGCACATGCTGAATGCTCGACTTGTGTATTATTTTCCTACTGTTCTGTAAGAAGTGACCACAAATGCAGTGACTTGGAACAGCACCCATTTGTGATCTCGCGGTGTCTGTGGGCCAGGAGTCTGGGTTCTGCATGGTGGTCCTCTTGGCTCGGAGTCTTGCAAGCTGAGATCAAGGCACTGGATGGGCTGCGTTCTCATCTGGAAGGTTAGCTAGGGGTGGATCCACTTTGGGCTCCCCCAGGTTGTGTGCAGAATTCATTTCCCCCTGGGTGTGTTATTCATGGCAGCTTGCTTCCTCACAGCCAGCCAAGGAGAGAGTCTTTGCTGCTTGGAGTCTCTGACCTTGACTGAGACCCTGTTTGTAAAAGGGCTCCCCTGAGTAGGTCAGGCCCACCCATGATAATCTCATTTTTTATTATCTTAAGTCAACTGTGGAGGGATTTTAATTATATCTGTGAAATCCCTTTTCTGGACCATGTTCTGTTAGTCAAAAGCAAGGACCAAGCTTCACACCTCCTCAAAAGAAGGGTATTATATGAGGATATGGCTAAGGGTCACCTAAGGCTGTGAACCCCTTATCTACCTCATCAGTGCTCCAAGATGCCCAGAGTCCCCCCAAATCTCACTTCAGCTCTACCCTAAATGTGGTCAAAGGAGGGGGAAAGAAGTGTCTTCAGAGTCAGCTGCCTTTCCTTCCTGCTCAGCAGAGTCATTTGAGAATTTACATGAATGGGTTCCTGTGGATAATAACCAAGAAATTGGAAAAAACTAATTAGTTTATTCATAATTATACACCTCACTCAAGTCCATTGGTTTCACCCTGTTTTTTTTTAATTGCTTTCATTTTGTAAATGCCCCAGACTTTAAAAATTTGATAAGGTTTGACATCAGACTTCTCCATGGTCTTTAGGACATGATAAATCAGTTTCAAAAAGGGATAATTGTTTTGTAATTAAGAAATTGTATTTTATAACATTGGGCCCTGGACATTGAAGAGTCCTAGCTTATTTTTTTTTTTAAATCTTCATTTTTAAAGACTTAATATATGAGACCTTAAAGGAGTATTTTATTTCTAATGTGTTTATGGGGTAATACGTAGGAACGAAATCCCACCTTGCATTTACTTTTTCTTCCCATAAGACTGGGAGAACCCCAAATATAAAGTTGCTCTTGGTAGTAAAAGTCTTTGAGAGTATTCTGCATTCAGAAAGCAGTCTTCCTCGATGCCATGGTTTAGATATCAGGTCTCCCCAGAGCCTGTATGTGAGACATTGCAAGAAAGTTCCGAGGTGAAATGATAATGTGAGGAGAGCAGTGTGCTAATCCCATGATGGGGATTCCCTGGTGGTGACTGTAGGCAAGTAGGATGTGGCTGGAGGAGGTGGGCATTGGGAGCATCCCTTTGGGATTTATTTTTCCAAGGTCAGGGTAGCTCTCTATTTCTACTTCCTGGTGGCCATGTCCTGAACCACTTTCCTTCACCAGAGTCTTCCGCCATGATGTTCTGCCTCACCAAAGGCCCAGAGCAAGGGAGTCAAGGGTCTATGGACTGAGACCCCTGGAACCAAGAGCCCCCAAATAAACCTCTATCACTCTAATGTTCTTTACAGTTCTTTTGTCACAGAGGAAAAAAAGAAAAAGAAAAAGAAAAACTGACTAAAACACTCACTCTGTGTTCTTCCCTCATTCACAGAACTCAAAGGCTGTGCCTAGAGAATTGAACCCATGATATAGAAAACCATGATATCCTTTAATTTATGGGTTCATGAGCATCAAAGCTCCAATTCCAGAAGTAAAGCTTCAGGGGAAGAAATTTAGAATACCCAAGTGGATAAAGGTGCTGGAAGAGAAGGAGTTTAGCTTACCTATGCCAGTTGGTATTTCTGCCTCTTTTAACTTCTCTTTCCCCCTTTTGTTTCTCTGTGATCCCTCCCTCTGTCTTACCAGTGGAAACATGCAACTCTGAAGCCAGGTTTTGGAGGTGGCTGCTCTGGCCTTCCTGTTGAGCAGGACTCTTTAGCTGGACTTCCTAGTATGCATCTCCCATCTTCCCTTCAGCTGTGCCTAATACCTGGCCAATGACAGAAATGACATGTGCAACTTCCAGGTTATGTCTTTAAAAGAAGAGGCAGGCCCTCCCCTTTCTTTTTCCTCCTCCCTTCTGACTGGGATTTGAAGGGGCAGATAGGGGTGGGAACAGTCGCTTTTGTGCATGGATGGAAGCTGTGTGTTAGGAATGGCAAAGCATCAAAAGAGGAGCCCAGATGCTAATAAAAATGTGGAGCCACTATGTCTTACCCTACACTTTCACATGAGACAGAAACAACAGACTTGATCTTGTGTAGACCACTTTAGTTTTGGTGTCTTGGTTAGCTAGCCTCACTGATACTGTAAATGTACCAGTTTAGAGAGTTTCAGTCATCAAACATGGGGGCGGGGGGAAGCAGAGTAGGTGACTGTAGACCACTCACTCTCACGCAGACCTAGATGAGCTTTAAATGCTATTTTGCTAACTCTAAATGGGACTCAGTCTGTTTTTTTTTCTTCTGTAAAGTGGGAATAATAGTAAGTACCTCAAAGTACATTGTATAACACCAGGGGATTCAATGGTGCACCAAATAGAAGTCATCTTTGTGCTTATTGAACTCCAAGTACGGGGTGGGGGGAAGATACAGAAGTGAGCCAGTGTGTAAAGAAGGCCAAACTGTAAGTTGTGAATGGGCAAAAGAGATTAATAAGCAGAGGACTCCACAGAGGGGTCATGTCAAAGTGAGGAGGCAGCCTTGCCTCCTTGTGGTCATACATATCTAAATGAATAGGAGATCATACATCCTTCCCCTAGTTCTTAAAGTATCCCTTATCTGAAATGTTCATAAACAGAAATGTTTCAGATTTTGTTTCCTTATATGGGGAAAGTTGCTTATGCACAATGAGGTGTCTTGGACTTAAGTATAAACACAGGATTCACTTATGTTTTCTGCATACGTAAATTTTATGTGATCTTTTTGGTGGGCCCACTTTTTCATTGTGACTTGTCACATGAGGTTAGCTCACCCTGTCACGGGTGGCATTCTCTATTTGTGCTGCAATATTGGTGCCCCAAAAATTTCAAATTTCATATTTTGGATCCAACAGTGGGATTAGGAATGCTCTACCTCTCCATAAATGTGAGGTTGGGCTGTCCCCACCAACTATACATCCCCTCAAGGAATATAATCATCGTTCTCCTTTCTCATTGCTGTAAACATAAGCCACTCTGTTAGTGGCGAGGTACAAAATGATCAAGGCCTAGATGGTGCATCTAAAAGAGAGTTTGTCGTATTATTTTCAGTGACTGGATTGGAGCTAAACTAGAAATTCCACTGTGTGATGAAGTTTCTCTATGTAGTTAATATTTACTACTGAATTCACAGTACTCGGTCCAGTGCCAGGTACAGAGTGGGTGTTTAATAAATATTTATGGCATGAATGAATTTCTGGTCACACCAGTTCTCATGGTCAGAAGTTTGAGCATGGCGAACATTCTAAAGAGGGCTGTGCTGAAGTGGAACGAGCCCCTTCAGGAAGCACCAAGCTCCCCAGTGTTGGAGTTATTTGGGGGATTGCTCAGGATTTGGCAGAGAATGTGACACTCTGAATGGGGGCAGAGGCCCTGACTTCCCAATGCCTGCCAACCCCAAGAATGTATGTCTTCATGATACAGGTGTGGCTTGTGTCTGAGGCATTTGAAACATTATTTATGAACTTTAACCATTTTAATTGAAATAATCCCTGGGCTCGAAAGTTGCCGAAACAAAAGTTTTATGGAGAAGTCGGGGTAAACTTAAGACTGATTTCTGTCCCAGCAAGTCACCAGTTCCGAATGGTATTGTTTTTCTGTGCTTCTTGGACACAGGGGACACATGGAGGCTTCAGAAACCTGCAGACCAGAGACAAAGACCCTGGTTCAGGTTCTGTCATTCCCTGCAGATGCATCGTGCAGGGAACTCCAATTCTGCCTTTTGCATATTTCCATCATGAAAGTCAGTACATCGTAGTGTAACGATGACTTTCGGGGTCCTTTTCTACCACTCAGCCACGACAACCTCATTGATGTCTTGTCCATATCTCAGTGCACAAGAAATATTGGATTAAAAAAAAAAGTTCTCTACCATTCTCTTGGGGATAAAGATGGAGAAATAGTTCCCTGATTTTTTTTTTAATGGATAAAGAAACCAAATCACAGAAAAAGAGTAAACTGCCCCAGTACTGACTTTCACAACTGGTGTCCTGGGTATTTTACTTCTAGGATTGCTTTCTTATGGTGACTGAGTAGGTCCGCATCCCTAATGGGCGGTGGTAGTTAGGACCAAGGACCACTTTCCAACCCACGGGGAAGCTAGCTCCCAGCCATGTGGGGAACCCCAGTGAAGTGATGTGAGATGAGGGAGGGAGATAAACATCCTCCATACATTGCCTCTCTGTCCTCTGCCAAGTGCGCTCCCGCCCTTCCATCCCAGCCTTCCCCATCTTTTCTCATTACCGGCCTTCCAAACCCCCCACCTCTGGCCATTTCAGATTCCCACAGCTGTTCTTAGGAAGAGACGCTGAAGCATCTGCGAGCCAGCATTTGTTCCTGCATATCCTTATGGTGACTAATGGGTAACACCTGTCCTGTGGAGTCCCTCCTGCACTCTTACGATTGGATTTATCACTGCCGTAGTTTAACCATAACTAGAAAAATGTAGCTCTCTAAAGTTCCTATAATGTTGAGGCTCCTAATGTGGTTTAAGTTATTCCTTGCATCATAAATAACACACACGGCATTATTATGGACCAATATCCTGAAAAGAAAAGGCACCGAGATCGTAAATAACACACACTGCAGGGGTTTGAGGGGACTCGTGAAAATGCTCCAGGAAAAGAGTGGGTTCCTGATACAGGAGGGGTGGGGTGCATGGCTTCTAGGAAGGCTTGGGGTTTCAGGGTTTAAGGTGGCAGAGAAATGTCATCCTGTGTGTGAAAACCTTTCTGATTTGGCTGACCTCATTGTGTCGTCGAGGGTCACATCTGGTCTGAGGTCAAGGTCAGCTTGATGACGGACAGCGAGAGCATCAGTCCTTCTGCACATTTTTTTCTTGTCCTGCACACCCTCATTGCTACCAGAAAGGGTGGCAAGTGAGGGGGTGCCATCTGAGCCAGTCCATGTTGCATGAATGATCCTGGTCTTTGCAAGGACCAAAAGTCACCTTTTGTGATGGCCTCTTTTTGCACCGTTCTGTTCTGTCAGTCATCCCATTGAGGGTAGCTGCCATTTTTTTTTTTTTAAAAAAAAACCAGATTAGACCTATTGGATTATACTCTAAAGATGAAGAACATGCGACCCCTCCAACAAAACGGTTTCCACTTTGCCTCAAAGGCTTCTTGTTCTCTTTGCTTTGAGGGAAGGAGAAAGAGAGAGGGAGAGCGTGTGTGTGGTGCCCTTTATTTGGACTTTTATCTCAACCCGGGAATACCTGGTCTTCTGTTTTCTTCCTTCTCATGTAACTCTTCATTGATTTTCTTTAAATCAAACAAGCCACCATCACACACTCTTACAAAAGAAAGTCAGCCACGAGGAGCCCTAGGCTTGGAATAGAAGCCAGTCTAATTTTAGTTGCCAGTGAGCCTCTGAGCCCTGCAAAGTGGTCAGAAGTTCATCTTGGCATGTGCAATCAGGACCCAACAAGAGGGGCCACGGTCACCCAGCCTTGGGGGGGAGGGAAGCCATGCTGATGACAGGTCCCACCATGATTTCCTGATGAGGCAGCTTGTCTGCTACCAGGAGGTCTTCCGGTCTTTACTTTTTAAAAATTAAAATTGCTTCAGATTTATGGATTCCTCTCTTGGCGGCATCATGGGTGTGGGTGCTGTGCCTCATTTCGATAGGCCGCTGAGTGCTGAGCTCCTGTGTGTCTTCATGGGAGGTTTGATTCTTTGCCTTCGGCTGAAGTCAGAAGCTTGGACTAACTTTGAGCCCACAGGGCAATTTCCAGGATGTGTCTGCAGGGCCTTCGCAGACCATCCCTCTAAATCTTGTTATGAGAATGTTACATTATTTTAAAAAATGGAATCGTTTGATTTGTTCATATTAATAAATTCCAGAAGTTCTTGTAGGATTTTTTTTTAAAAGGAAGATGTAGCATGAAGAATTACTCACATATTATGCACTATCTTGAAAAATAGTCCTGGCCCCATCTACTTATTGATATAATTAAAACTGGATTAGTAGGATGGATTAGAGAGTTTCCAAGGCCATTAGGGAGTTTGAGCTCCAAAAGTTTCCTGAGTTTTTTCCCTCCGTTCCTACTCTCTTTTTTCCAGTTCAAATTTATTTACATGGCTATATCCAACTTACACAAGCCAGAATCTTAGACATAAGACCTTGTCTGGCAAACACAAGGAGTGGTGGGAAATAACATGGACTGTCTGAAAAGAAAGAATCTTCAGGGGTCAATCAGGCCCTGTAGATATGTGGGCGAGTAAGGGGGATCTGGAGTCAGGTTGCCTGTATTCAAGCATAACTTAGTAGCCAAGTGACTGTGAGTAAGTTCATGGATATCCACAGCAATCTGGAATTCCTGTTTTCCTCATAAGTAAAGTGGGGATAATAGTAACATCTACTCCGTAAAGGTGTTTTGAAGACTAAAGAAAATTGTGTATGTAAAGGGTCCATACAGTAAATATCCAATTAAAGGTAGACAATAATGATATATTACATTTTTATCATCATCTAGTCAAACTCCTGTCTTTTTCGTAAAGGGAAACTGGGGTTCTGAGATGTGTGAGAGATTTACCCAGGAACTCAGGGCTATAGGCAAACATTTTCCTAAGTGAATTATACATACCATGTAATTTTCAGAAACCTCCTCTCACTGATCTCCTCTCTTGTTTTTTTTTTTTTTTTTTCCTGGTACCATGTTTGTTTCTTCCTTCTGCTGAAACAGAACATAGGTAGCAGAGCCTGCCCTCCATCCAGGTTCACAAAGCCAAGGCTGATTAGAGGTAAAACTCTAAAAAACAAAGGAGCCTTTTTATGAGAGCCAAAGTCAGACCTAACGAATGTTTACTTAATAAGGTAACTCTTTCTGCAAACACGATTCTGGTGCATATGGGAATGTGTGGTACTTGGAACAGCAAGATCTGCTAATAGAATAGGAACCAGAAGAAAGGTCAATACCATGGTTTTGAGGGTACCAGAGAGATGTCTGCTTGGTAGTGATGGTCTCTGACCTCCAAGTCACAAACCATGGAAACCTCTCTCGACCCAAGGTGAAGAACTTGGTTCCAAGCACAATAATTCTCTTGTGTGCTTCACTCCCTTTTGCCCCCAGAATGAAAACTGGATTGATATGATATTTAGAAAGGTCTATAACACACCTAGTCAGGGAAGATAATGAACAATAAGATAGTGGGCTAAATTCTAGAACTTTCTCAAATGAAAACTTTTATAGTTGATGTGGGTTGTGGAGCTGACCAGTATATCCATAAGGCAGTAATTTCTGAAGATCCTGGAGTTCCTGGAGTTTGTAACGTGGATGGAAAGACAAAATACAGGAGATGTTTGGGGAGAAGTCCAAGAGGGTATAAAATGGAATGACATTTTACACACACCATTGATTCTCATTGCTTGCTGTAGTTACCTTCTACAAAGTTTCTTCAAACACTGGGTTAGTGCATGCTGAACCATTGCTCCTAGGGGAAATACAAGGTAGAACCTGCCAGCCTCTGGCCACAACATTTTGTCAAGCTATCAATACATAACCTTGTTGTATGTGTGTTTCTGTTTACAGACACCTCATTTAATATATATTGTTGGTTCATTAACATTGAACTCACAGCTAAGAGCACTGTAACTCACGACTGGATAAAACATGTATTTTTTCCTCCTAAAGCACACTACACAGCCTTCCTGTGCTTAGAAAAACTAAATGGCACCTAAGCACTGCACATAGGAGTCATTGTAGGTAGCAGAGCCACCCCAAACAGCACAAAATGTAACAACAAGAACAAGAAGTGGCACTAAGCCTATAAAAAGGACATCTGTTTGTGGCATAAGTTGAAATAAAAACATGGCCTTGATCCACCTCAGCAGGAGACGGGCACAAGATTCTGTGCCTTTCTACAAGGGACCCGGGAAAGTGCTCTGAGTTCTAAGTGTGAAATTACAGGTCAGTTTTAGCAAGCAGGCAAATGCCCAGATAATGAGGACCTGTTATACCTGCAAGTATCATTTGTTGATACTGGAAATGTGGGGAGACTGACCTGTCCCCAACAGAGTATCTACCCTGAACAGTAAGGGGAGATGAGTTTGGACATTTATCATTTCCATCCTTGTAGCATCCAGTTCCCCTTGTCCTGGTAGCACCTTGCTGCGACTGGGGTATGTTCTCTAGTTTTCACAGGTTGGAAGAATAGATCAATGTGACAGGTTAATGGTATTTGAAGGTGAGACCTTTTTCAAGTAATTAGGAGTAGATGAGGGCATGAGGATGGGACCACTGACAGTGTAAGTGGCTTTATAAGAAGAAGAAAGACGTGAGCTGGCATGTTACTCTCTTGCCATGGTACCCTCTACCATGTTATGAGAGAGCAAGAAGGCCCTCATCAATGTCTGTGCCATGCTCTTGGACTTGCCAGTCTCCAGAACTGTGAGCTATGCAAACATTTATTCTTCATAAATTACCCAGTCTGTGGTATTCAGTGAGAGCATCAGGAAACAGGCTAAGACATGCCGCAATCTTCCTCTAGGAAATAGCTCTTTCCACTTACTCTATATGATTTGGAGGTCTGATACCTCTCCCAGCTTCAGGATGAATTGTGATCCTTGCTGGTCTGAATTGTGATCCTTGCTTGACCAGCAAGGGTGTTTTGTCCCCTTGTTTCAGGAGGGGGCAAATGACCCCAAGTTGGTATGAAACTCAAAGTGTCCTCCTGCTGGGATTATTATTTGCAAAAAGATGAAACTTGAAGTTTAGAGACCATAAGGAAAAGAGTCTGGAAATAAAACCATGTGGAAGAAGAGTGAGGGTCAGCAGGGAATGAAACTGGGTGCTATTTCTAAACCTACAAATCCACTCATGTCAGAAGAAAACTTTGGAATTTTAAATTGCATGAGCCAGTCCTTTTTTTTTTTGTTGTGTTGGGAATTGAAACCAGGGTTTCATGCATGTGAGGCAAACACCATTTGGATGTATTTTGTTTCCTCAGCTCATTTGAGTTGGATTACAGCTGAAAGACCAGAAGAATCCATGGATATACTCCTGAAGGAGTTGTGAGTGAAGAACAGACAGCTTCTCAAACCAGTTTACGTCAAAAAAAGGAGGGTGCTAGAAGCCACAGATACTTACACATAAACCAAACCAAGTCATTTCACCAGATCTCAGGGTTTGGGAATGGACAATTTAGGAATTGGGGTCATCCTCTTGTGTACAAAGAGCCCCAGGTTGTGTTTATGTTTCTGTCTCTCTGGACCTCAGTTCCATCTTTCTTTCCTCTTCCTCTGCTGCTAGATCTTGCTCCTAGACAGGCCTGATATTGTCAAGTTTTAACACTGTTCCTCTTGTCAGTTGCCCAGTTTCTCGGAATCCCAAAACCCTCGGTGAGGAAACCCTTTGCTGCCTCCTCATTTCTCAGAAGACCATTCTGCACATTCTTTCTTCAGATTACTACCTGGTTCAGGTGAAATTGCTGTAAGATGTTGTGATTATGCTAACACACTGACAAGCATCTCTCATACAGGAAGCATCCAAAGTCAAAGGGGGACATTTAGACTTTAGGTTGTGACTATCAGAAGCCCAGAGGTCCCAGAAGATAGTTAACTCTTTTATCATTCTTTCAGGAGCCCTAGCTACCTGGTTTTGAACATGAGAAGATAGAATTACAAAAAAAAATACACACGTATGCTAAGAAAATTGTTTTTATAAAAATTATTTTAAATACACAAATGCACAAATATATGCACATTAGAATAAACATTTTATACACACACACACACACACACACGCACACACATATACATATATAACCATACACGATTAGGCCTTTGTTTACAATCTCTGCAGGTACAAGGACAGATGTTTTGAAAGCTGATATACAATGTTATGCATTGACTTAAGAGTATATGAGTGTATTTTAGAAACTAGAAAGGCTTAGGACATTATGGGTTAAAACCCTTCAATGGTTTTCTATTAAACTGTGCACTTTCCTCTCAAGGCTCTCTAATCTAGTTTATGGCCCTATACTTGTAGATTCTTTATTCAAAACATGGTATTCAGTGCCAAGTACAGCATGGGCACAGAGTACTTGTTCAATAAACACTCATCAGAGGCTTGAATGAGTGACTTTGTGCCACAGGTCTCTAATGTAGTTTGCAACTATATATTTGTGTATTCTTTATTCAAAACAGTGTACTCAGTGCCAACAACTGTGGCATGGGCACAGAGGACTTGTTCAATAAATATTTGGCAGATGGATGAATGAGTGACTTTGTGCCTATGGATTCAAGGACCTTCTTGCACTGGCTTTCAGGTGAGGTTCTCTGTCCACACATTTTGAAAAGTGACTTGGAGATGCACATAGATTTTGGGAACCCAGGTCTGTTTATTCCTCATAGTGGAGTCCCCCATGCTTCTATTAAATGGATGCAAAATCCTGTCTTTCTATTGAGCTTTTAACAGAGGAGACTGGAGGTATTTCTTAGAATAGCGCTCTGCCCAGTAGACCTCTAGGCCCCATTTTGGATTTTTATGCTATGTAGATGGTTATCACGGTCCCCTAGGTTGTTATTTAGCCAAATTATGTTCATTTTATCGCCTGTGTCTTTCCTCATATTTCACTCCCTTTGATTTGTTTTTCTTTTCTTTTCTAAATTCCCATTGAGGCATCACATTACCCCTAATTGCCTGCAGTGTTCCAAGTCTGGTCTCATTGCTGACACAGAGAGACAGACTCTTAGCCACGGCTCGGGATGCCCCTGTGTGCGTGGCTGAAAATTTTACTAGCTCAGAGAATTGCCGAACTGCTTGGCTTGCCTGACTGCTCCCTGCCACTAGCTCACTGCTGGGTGGTGTGCTTGATGACTGCCATCCAGGAATCCCCTTCAAGTTAAGTTCCATCTTTAAGTTTATCCCTCCCCAGGTAGATGATCTGCATTTTTACACCAGTGCCTCACTGTGATATTTTTGACATCTATTAATCGAAGATCTGCTCACCACTTGGTATTGTGTACCAGTCTTCAGCTGCTATTGGGAACACCTCCCAATTTTGTGTCATCTGCAGATGACATTATCATGATAATAGTAATAAGATCTTCCCTGGCTTTCTTGATTCTTCATAGCATAGAGCTGTGTGTCTTTGCAGATTGTGTATTCCAGGTCCTCTTCTCACATCTCTGCCCGTTTCCTGTGGTTGCTGGTCTTGGTTTAGGATCTTGTTTATACTTCCTGTGACGGTGCTAGAGGACCCATCCAGACTTTCCTATATCAAAGGGCTCTCTAAATGCTACTTACCAAGCCTAGGGGAAGCTGTCAGCCCTGGTTTCTCTCTTCCAGTTGAGTTCCTTCCTCTCCAGTTCCTTCTCAGAGGTAAGGTACATCCCCTGGCCCTCTAAAGGAGATTGTAGACTGGTTACTGAGTGACTGAATGAATAAACCCATGAATGAATGAACAAGGCACTAAGGCACTAGCCTCATCATAACCCTGAAGTTCTTGTTGCAATACGGGAAGCTAGGGTGATGGTTACTTCCCACTGATTTGATATAAGCCCTGGTGGTGTTTGAGCAATCCAGGCCACCTCCATGTAGGTAGGTTGTAATTCAGTCCCACGCAGGTTGCCCATCAAGTAGGAACCTTTACCATCTTCTAAACTGAACTTTTCATTTGTGCTTTTAACTCAACTCAGATTTATCCACTTCATGAGAAGTCCAACTGCATTTTATTACACATTCCAGCGTCTGTGGCATAGGCGTGTCCCATCCTCAGATCCTGTCTTTTCCGTGGGGCTCTCCTACAAAATTGTACACAGGTTGACGTCGGGAAGGGATGCCTAGCACTTTCCAACTATGTTGGCAATGCTTTACTTTTTCACCAGCTAGACTTTGTTGTATTATTTCATATCTTTGTTCAATTTTTAAAAAATATTTCTTCGTAACTTGTAAAAAAAAAAAAAAGTTATAGACTTGCTTTCAAAAGACTTCCTGTTTTGAAGGAAGACGTGGATAGGGAATTGCTACGATAAATTATGAGAAAGCACTATAGATGAGATACACCTTGCAATATGGTGGCTCTAGAGTGGAGAGAGCAACTTAAACCTAGTTGAAGGTTGTTAAGGTCTGTAGACAAGTCAAAATAACACGTGGTATTTTGCCAGAGAAATGTTAGAGTTCGTAAACAAGTCTGGATGGTGCCTGGCAAAATGCCAGAGGGAGTGGTTTGAGAAGTAACAAAAGCAAGCCATTAAGTGTGGAGATTCCTTATTGGTTGACTGATGTATCTAGTTTATGCTAATTAAGATAAGCTGTGCAAAATGTATAAATAGCTCTGTTGTCCTATAATAAACGGCTCCTATTCCTGCTGTATCAATCTACAGAAGTTATTCGTCACCCCCCCGGTTATTATGCTGCAGCCGGACTGCGGCAGATAACACGTGGTATTTTGACTTGTCTACAGACCTTAACAGAAGGTGACTGTGGCATTACTGGGATATGGAGTGTCAAACAGAAAAAAGCACCGAAAGGATCCTTTGGGTGGAACTTAAGGGCCGGGTAGAGTGCACCAGGCAGACACAGCAATAAAGATGCATTAGGGAAAAAAACAGCCTGGGAGAAACATAGTACATATAGAAAGTGGTATAGGTGGTCCAAGATGGTAGAGGGAATGGATGTGAGAGTTTGAAAAGGTGAGTTGGGAAGAGATTATGCATGTTTTACCTGCTAGGCAAAGACATTTGAATTTTATTCTATAGGCCTAGGGCTTTTCAACAGGATAATGATATGAGATTTGTAATTTAGAAAGGTGACAGCTGTGTGAAAGTGGGGTGAGCCTGCAGGCAGGAACAAGTGGCCTTGGAGGCTGTATGGTAGAGATGTTACGAAGAACATGCCAAACAGGGAACAGCATGAGCAGTTGCATAAAGGAAAAAGGGGACTTCTCTGAAGGAAGAGAGTCTAAGTCTTTAAAAATATTTGGTCAATGACAAGGACTGAATAGAGCTAGAATGGGATCTTAAGTGTCACACCAGGAAACCTAAACTTTATTTATGTGGTATTGAAGAACCATTTTAGGTTTTGAAAAAAAATTTTAGAAGCCATGACATGAAATACAGTATTAGGAAGATTTAATCTAAGTTTATGACAGACTAAAGCAATTAGCGAAAAGGGGTGGAGACCTGTTTTGCTTTGGTATGACATATAGTTAGTTTTGGGGTTTTGTATGCTGACTTTTTAAATTAAATGACAACATTTTCAATGCCTACACCTTATAAATATTCTTTTTTTTTTTTTGCCTATTGTGACACGTGTCTTCATCTCTTTCCATTTCTTTGACGGACAATGTGAAATTTTAAAATATTTGGTTCTAAATTTTCCCAAGAAGACATGAAACCATGATTTCAAGTGCTTCCTACAACATAGTTGTTAGGACATTATACCCACTGTCTATTGCTCTTATTGCATGTATTTGTAAATAAAGGGTAGAACTCTCCCCTGGAGAGATTTGACAAGTTTCATTAAATTTTATGATAACAAAATAATTTGTTCTCTAGGGTATAGATCTTAGACTCCAGATAATTCTGAGAAATCAAGGGCACTTTTGGAGCCTAAGCAACTGGGTGTGGTAGGAAAGCTGTATTATTTGTGTGTGTCTGTGTGAGCCTAAGCAACTGGGTGTGGTAGGAAAGCTATATTATTTGTGTGTGTGTGTGTGTGTGTGTGTGTGTATGTATGTATGTGTGTGATGTATAAAAAGGAAATTCCCTGGTAATACTAACATCCGTTAGCCCTCTAAGTGGAAAAATTAAGGTGGATGGCTATATACACACACACATATATTTATCTGGGGAGAGCTGGCCTCAAGAGGTACATGTGGGTGTAATCAGCACAGAGATTAGTTGTTAAGTCCATAGAACAAGTTAGATCACCTAGTTAGGGCATGCTAGGCTTTGCTGCAAAAACAAAACTTGGAACTCATAAGACTTAACACAGATATTGATTTCTCACTTATCAATCATGTATGTTTTACCTGCTAGGCAGACATGAGATGCAAATATGGGTAGTTCTCCACTAAGCAAAGATCTGAGGAATCCTGACTCTGCCTGCAGCAGTGCCAAGCTCTATCCAGACAAACCCACTTGTTAAATAAGCATGTTCCATTTGTTTTTTATTAGCCCCTCTACTTTTGTGTGTTTTTTTTAAAGATTAGCAAAATTGTTTTTCACCCAGTTTTAGAATTTATTGAACATTAATAATCTAAAACACAGCCCTTGTTTAGAAAAGTCTATACTTTGGCAGTAAGAGGGAAAAAGGCTTGCCTCTTAATAGTAGGAAAGTTTAGACTCTGGTTAATTACAAGTATGGTGGGGGGATTTTAGTCTGTTTTGTTTTTATATAAATGATAATTTCAGGGCATTTGTTATCTTGCCTAAGGAATGACTCAGAGTACTGGATAATTTGGTTAATTTAACTTTGATGTTGGGGAAACCAAAACAGTATCATGCCATTATCTAGATGGCTGCTGCTCCATTGCCTTGATATTTTAAGAAAATTGGCCCTCCACACAGGAAATAGTCTCATCAGTGAAATCCACTCAGAGTAGGACACAGTCCCAGAAGGGGTGGAAATAAGCCATTGGCCTCCTCGGAAGGGGTTCTTCTAATCCATTTGCCCTGGAAGATAACTCTGTATATAGTATTCTGCCAAAACACTACAGAGGTGCTATCTTTATAGATCATATCTAGGAATGGTTTAAAACTAAGTGTTATTAAGCTTTCTTTTATTCCACATCTAAGAAAGAGATTTATAATAAAAATCATAAATAAGAGACAAAGGAACTCTTTAGTTTCTTCCTTGTTCTTTTTTTTTTCTGCCTGCCTTTGCCTGTTCGGTGATAGAACAATTTATGAATCTGACAGATCCTCCCCTGGATAATGGTAAGAGTAACATAGTGCTCAGCCGAGTAACTCCAGGCCACTAAAGTTTATTAGACTGTGGAGCAACAGCAGCAGGATTGACGCAATAATCAAATGACATGCTTGGTTTGGGCTCTCCCTGTCTCTCTTTCCACCCATTCCCCTCCCATTTCCTTCCCTCCCTTTCTCCTGCCTGTAACTTAAAAAAAAAAATTAAATACAGGGAATATGAAATTGAATAGGTTGGCAGGGGTAGACTCTCAATTTCCACAAACAACATTCACTCATAAAGTATGAGAAGTCTGTGCCAAACGAGTAAATGAAAATAAGGAACATGGTTGTAAACACATTTTGACTAAATTTTTGGTTTGGATCGGGTAACCTAAGAGGCAGGGAGAGATCGTTCCAGCCACCTCACTGTTAGACCAACCCTGGATTGTAAGGGACACCAGAGAAATCCTCAAAGCCTATCAATAACTCGAGTGAAACCAACACAGACAGGTCAGAGTTGTCAGGAAAACAAGTGATTTGGGCCCAAAACAAATGATACTGTGTGTCAAACTGTGGAGTCCATGGAGCATGTTCATGAGAAAGCAGAGCTTAAAGAAGGCACCTTATCTACTGCCTCAATATGGTGGCCAGCAGCTGAATCAGGCTATGTTTTGGTTTGGCAGCGCTAGTTTGTACAGTTGAATTTTAATATCTTCAAGGGAGATTTTCATGGTTTGGTCCACCGGACTTCATCTCACTCTATTATCTTCTGCTTCTATATTTATGGACTTTAACTCCTGGTCTGTGGATGCCTTTATGTTTGACCTCAAAATCCATCCTCTGCTCCTAGTGAGAGCACAGAGTGACTTCCAATTGAAAAGAAGAGGAAATCTTGAATTGGCCTCCTCGTTCTATCCTCATAAGGAGATGAAATTCAGTAGCAACTGCTAAATGTCACCATTGTTCAGGGGACATGAAGGAAGTGAACATATTATGAGAAAACTACTGTGCTGACACCCAGCACAAGATACCTTCAGCTTTTTCAAGACGATGAAAGAAAAAGGTCCCTCAAATATCAAGAAACATACTTTATAACCAGAGTAGTCTGTGATGAATGGGGTAATAATATTCCACCCTGCCTATAAAGAAAAGTGGTATGGACATTATTGCTTTTTTGGACACTGGAGCAACTGTATCACTCATTTCTGAGAGGTTGTCAAAAAAAATTGAAGGGTTTAGATATATGACCTTTTACAGGAATTACTTCAACAATAGCTTATTCTACCCGGTCCACTGAAGTTGCAGTTGGAACAATGAATTTCCTGTTGGGAGATGCAAATTGTGGGCTAATTGCAAGATTTAATTCAATCTTTTTAGAGCAGTTCTTGAAAAATTGGGTTCCTGTTCCACTATTTTACGGGTCAATACCAACTCTTCTGTCACAGAGAAGAAATAATGGAAGGAAATTGAAGAAGAGGGAGAAATGGTAATATTTAGAATGCAAAAGCTGTCAGAAATACAGACTGGTTTGGAGGTAAATAGGTTTTGCTTTGTGAGTCGAAGTAGTCACAGGATAACAGAGACATCAGACTGATTCAGAGCACCAGGAAATAGGCATGGTGTGTGCCCACCAGATATGTACAGTAAAGCAAAATGAGTACAATGATTATGTGTCTTTTCTTTGGTCACTCCAGTGCAGAGTACCATCCTGTTAATACCTGCCTAGATCATGCAAATGATCTCCCCCAAAGGAAAACATTACAGAAATAGTGGGGTGAGGTAGAAGAAAATGTTTGCTGAAATAGATAATCGAAAGCTGCACCTTCAGCCTGTCAGTTTTGCCTCCTGAATAATTGCATTGGAAGCCCTGAGCAAACTCCATCCATAGATGAGCTTTTCAGATTAAATGGTGTCACCTTCAGTCATCAACAACTCCCTGAATCTTCTCTGTCAAGCACCATATGTGCACACCAGAGACATATCCAAAGGCTACTGGCAAACATCTTTGGCTAATGAGTGCAAATTAATAACTACTTTTGTACGTCATGAGAGATCATGCCATTTTAATGTTATGCCCTTTGGGTGAACAAATGGGACAAAGATCTTTCAGATACTAATGAATAGTGTCTTACAAGGATTAATTTGCCCAACTTTTTGCAGGGTTGACATCACATGCAACATGGCTTGATTTGTTGGGTCTGTGGTGGGGATTAGCTCTATGTAGCTACAACGGGGGGTGGGGAGGAAGAGTTTGATCTTTAAGTCTCTTTTTTGTTACTTGAATAGGATGTCATTCGGGATCCTTCATGAAGTGGCATTTCATGGAGCTACTGTGGAGGGCTTTGCAGGCGGTATCGTCATTCATAGAGGTTGTCATCCAGATGAATGGTGCCCCCTAGGGTTGTTATGCTCAGTCATTGCAACTGTTTGCAGTGGTTTTGGTGGCTACTCATCACTTCTTTTTGGGTGACACTGTGTAATGCTAGTGGTAAATATGTTACTCCATTGGATTAATAAGAATCTATTATCAGCAAGGATTCATAATCATTTGGAGTAGGGATAAAATAGCTTTTATCGTTTTACACATGAGTTGTATGTGTATCGTGTCTAATAACAAGGTGTAATTTTGTAGCTATCCCATTTCCATACATTAAAAGTAGCATGTGTAATTTTTAGTGTTAATTAAGAGGCAGGGAAAGAGGCCTTCTCTTTTGTAGCATAAGTTAATAGTCCCTTTTGACTTTTAGGGAAACTTTGAAATAATTAATATGTAAACATGCTCATATCCTTTCGCCAGTGAATTCCTTTCAGGACTGTAACAGAGATGTTTTTATAAGGGTACAAATGTCTGTTTAAGTGTTGTCTATTGTAGTTTGTAATAATAAAGACAGTTAGATATATAGACTTATCTTAGAGTGGTTATTTCATTCAATCAAATGAAGAATTTTCATGCAGTGGAATGTTCTGGAACGGTAAAGAGTGGAGCAGTTAGACTGACTGGGTATAGTGGGCAATATTTGCAAGTGGACATGGGTCCCCTGTCTGTTTATAAGAATCAACCTAAGATACATTGTTAAGTGGAGAAATACAAGTTGTAGCATGACTGTAGGATAGGACTCCATTTGGATAAAAAATTTCAGGAAAAACAAATTATACACAACCTCCCCATATGTATGGAAATAATTATCTACAAATACGTGGTTTAAAAAAAATCAATGACAAAAATGACAAACTTTACAATTTTTTTTTTTGTAATTAGAAATAGGCCTGCAGGTATCCTCATTAAGAATACACTTGAAGGCTCCGCTTGGTCATGCTCAAGGTCAATCATGAGCTCACGTTGACAATGTGCATCTCCCAGGCAGGTAGCTGCAGTCTCACACTGGATGCTGAGACCAGCAAGAGTTAATCCTTGGCTTTTAGAACAAGAGGGAACTTGATTCTTCCTCAATGATGATAACCAGAGTCTTTTGCGGTGGTTATTTACTCTATAGGCTTGAACCCAAATCTTGGCAAAGTGCTGCTATGTACATACACTCCCTTGGATTCCCATTTGAAATAAATAGTCACAAACCAGGCTGACCACATCCACTCCCACCCTTCCAATTTTTGTGTGCTGCTTGGAATCAAAATGATGCAATATGGAACACGTGCCTTCGCCATACAGAATTCTGAATGCTGGTGGCAGAAGGGTTGTTGAACATTCTAGGTGGTGAACACTTAGGAGAACCTTAAGGAAGCTAGGGAAACACAAACCAATCTACCTACACAGCCTCCTCAAACATCTTTTAGTACATAATTTAGGGGCTGTCTATATAATTTAGATGCATTCCATTAAGATGCTATTTTTGCAGGTGTTTACAATTTGTGAACTGGAGAAATGTCTGATGGAAAGTAATACTTGTTAGTAATACTAATAGTTAGTAATACTTCTCATAGGCATATTGGAAAATGGCTATAGCTTTGGTTTGAAGATGGTCCTGGAAAGGTCGCTTTCTCCTGTGAAGATTTGAATAATAAAACATCATTCTAGGCTTCTGCATTGGAAATTTGAGGAGATTACAGGGTGCTGAGCAGTGTATTCTTGATATGCATATTGAAATATGGAACTACTGGAGAAATTTCTGCTTAATCTCAGTATCAGAAATAGATGTATTTCTGTTTGTTTCATTTTGTGGATCCTGGGGATTTTGTCAATGATTACTGTCTGCCTTTTTGACTTTGTTGTTAGAAAGTCCTAGAACAAAGTCAGTGGAAGAGCCCTTTAGAAAAAGTCCCATTTTGCATTCACTCATTTCTGAGTCCATTTTATACCCTCTTGTTTTTTTTTTCTTCAATCAATTCCTAATTTATGTTATTTGTGTAAATATGAAGAAGCTATAATAAACATTTCTTAGGAAGAATATTTAAAAAGTAGAAATGATTAAGTAAGTGTGGATAGTGCTGGAAAGGATGGCATTCCATCTCCAACATGGTGGGGCTCTGGAGTCAAGGCTCCATGGGGCCCATCAAAGAGTTCAGAGGTGCTGTAGGAAACAAACCACCCAGATTTGCAAAGCTGCCTGGATTGGCTGAAATGTGGGCAGGCACATCTGAGCATTTCTTCCACCTCTCCCACCCACATCTTAAACACCATTACATAGCGTGAGAGGGAGGAAGCGACAGAGAATCTGTGAAAGAAAGTATAGAGAGTTACTCTGGGGGCATGACAGAGGAGCCCCTCCAGGGAGAATGTGGACATTCAGGATTCAGACTCGAGTTCCAGACTCAAGAGAACTCAAGTCTTGGCATTTCCCTAATCGCCACTTAATGGCCACTTTGGTCCCAACTTGACTTGTGAAGTGAATATTTTTATAAAGCTGGTATTTCTGTATGCGGTCACTTTCTAAATAACCTGATTAGGAGGTGGCCCACTTTTGCTCATTCAAGTAACCCATAGAATGGAAACTCCTTTTAATTTTGCACTTAAAAAAAAAAAAAAAAAAAACCTGTGCAAAGCCTAGTCACACACATACTTTGGCCATCTCAGAATCAATTGGGAACATGAGGAGGTCACCTCAGGGTGTCCTTCAAGTGAAGGCTTCTTTCTCCAATTATTTGACTTTTTCCAGCTCCCTTGGATTTCATAATGAGAGACAAGATTGAGGCAGGGGACTGCTTTCCTCAGTAATTTACTGTGGGCTGAGAATCTGGGGCTTGGATCTTCTTTGTCCTTCGAGAGTCATGTCACTGGACCCGAGCCCTGAGAAAAAGGCCACAGAAATATGTTTAATCTTTAAAATAAAGTTAACCTTTTAAGTGTTTTGCATTTGTATTTTGTGGATTTCTTTTTGAAGGCATTTAAAGCATTTGAAAATGACTACCATGCTCTTATGGATAGCATCTTGCTGAAGGAAGTGATTGGCATTTTTTTTTTTTTTGATGATTTGGAAAGCAAAGGACCAAAGAAAAACATGGGACAATTAGCCAGTGATGCATCTGGGCTTGAATAAAACCTCCCCCACTTGTTCTTCCTGCTCTGACCACAGCTCCCACGTAAGTGTCAGAAGTCCAGTTTAAAGGATGTTCATTTTAATACAGTGAATCCCAGCCTGCCTATGAGTAGTCACTTCAGTGTGTGTGTTTGAGGGTAGTTAGCAACACAGAGCAAGCTTGGTGCCCAAGGAATGTGGAGAGGAATGTTAATTCTGGGAGCAACCATAACTTGATTTTCTCGATTTCCTTGAGTTTAAAGTCTCGGCCACAATATTACATTACCAAAGTTATTTGCATTTGAAATATAATACCTGGGGGTTGATATTTAATTAAATTACAGTGCTACCTCCAGGCTGCAAGGAACCAGGCTGGTATGCTGTGTGGAGGTGCCAGCAATACCTTTTGCCCTTCCTGAATGACATGACAATCTGAGGGCAGTGTCCCTGGGGGGACTGGGAGGAGGAAACTCTGGTACACACGGTTGACTGGCTTGCACTTGAAAATGCAGATGTGAAAGAGGTCACGGAGCATGGATCATGGAGAGGAGCCCTGTTTTTCTTTGTGGCCTTGAATCTTCAGGCTCCATATTTTCTATAAGACCTGAAGGAGGAGAAATGGTGAATGAGAATCCCTGGACCTTATCACAGCCATGGTCTAGCCGGGATCAGCAGGGTCCCCCGTAGGAAAGGAAACTTGTTCTTCTATCTTCAGGTTCAACATAGCTCAGGATACCTGGGGCGAACCTCTCTCGGACCGTCTTGGAAATTCCTGGTAATCAATAGAAGGGGTCACCATGGCCACCTGATCACAGTCCCTGCCATTTTTAACCCTAAGCTTCAGACTCAAAATAAACCAGCTGTAGAGGAGGGAGCAACTGAGGTGTGGACACAGAGCCCTGGCCACCTCATCTCTTCCAGGGTTAGTTCTCCACAGAGGGAGATTTGTGACTAGAAAGGTGCTGTTGGCAGCTACTGAGTGGACGTTAGGAATGCTATAGGATACCCCCAGGACACAGAGATTTATCCAGCTCAGAATTTCAAGGACTGCAGTTGAGAAATTGTAACAGGAGACTGTGAAGGAGTGGAGTTCAGCTACAAGGTCAACTACCAAGGTAGACAGTAGTCTATAAAATCCACACCCTGTGTATAGATCGGGGCTACCAGGGAAGTGGAAACCATTTTGGTATTCAAAAGAAAGCAAATTGGATGCAGAGATTTATTTTTCCGGGTGTCAGGGAGGCTGAGAAGCAGAGACCATGGGGGAGGCCAGGCAAAGATCAGCAACAGCAGGAAACCACTCTCAGTCTTTGGCCAACGGACAGAGGGAGGAGGTAGCATTGCTGGGGCCTAAGTGTCATGGCAGGTAGAGCCACAGCACAGCCTGGGGGCACTGAAGCTACAGAAGATAGGGAGGCACAGAGGAAAAGAAGCTTCTGGAAAGGCAACCTAAGGAGAGGAAAGGTAAGAAATACTCGGATTTCTCCTTTCTTCCCTCTTCCCTACCAGTGGCTCGAATGGGCTGAGCCCCTGCAGGAAGCCAGCAGACATAAGAGCCTGGAACAGCACCTTCAGGGAAAGGGGATGGTTGAATATGAGTGCACACTGGCCTAAGACTGGCCTGTAAAACCTCCTAGAGCCCTAGGAACTCTCCAGAGCATCAGAACCAAGAGAACAATGGTGGCCTTTTGGAGCAGCCTCTCCAAAAGTTCTCTTACATCTGGAACCCTTTCATTGTGGAATACCATATTCCTAAACCTTGGAACCCTAAGCTGAAAAGAATGTCCTTGTCCTTGAGAAAGAAAGGGCCAATCTTGGTGCTGCTTTTTCACTCGGCCTCAGACATAGCCAGCATGGTGTGCTGCTGGCTGGCCTCATGACCCGACGAGGAGGCTGGAGTCTGTGTGCAGGCAGCAGAGCTGGGTGGAAACCCACGTTGATGTGCAGAGCCCACGTGGATCAGGCTTTGACTCGTTCTAGTGGCAGGCTCCTGCTTCTTGCTTCCCTGAGAAGCATCCTCTCGGCAGGTCCTGCCCCTCTCTAAGCTGGGCTGAAAGGACAGGGTTGTGGGAGCTTGGAGAACCTGCTGTGACGGGTTTTATTTTCTCCTTCCAGTGTAATTTGAAGAATCTAGACAAAGCCAAGGAGATTAATTTATTTGTTTTCCATTTGAACTGCCCAACAGGTCCCCAAACTCACAAGGATAAAAGTGATGGATGTTGAGGAGTTTCTTCTTTATGAAAGTTCTATAGATGCTTAATTATTTTTGCCACACTTTTGATTATCTGCACTAATGGAGATGTGGAGGGCACAAATCAATAAAATCCCTTGATAATCCAAAAAAATCTCAATGTTGCCATTAGTGTTGACCTCCTCCCCCACCAAACCTTTTATCGGAGCTGCTAAAAAGTAGCTCTGTACCCCCTGGGCGCTCAATATATTCAACTTGTTGACAGGCTGACTGATAAAATTGTCTGATTTGGGTTTTATCTCTTTTTCCCTTCTCCTGCCCACTCTCTGGGGGAGGTGCTAATGAGCAGAAAAGAACAAAACCGCAGGAAAAAGAGACTGCAGAAAGCCAGGGTAACACACAAAATGATTAAATAGCTCCTGTATCCCTGAAACTTTATCATGTCAGCTTTGTGGGATTTTTTCTTCCTTTTTTTTTTCCTGAAGTAAATTGAAATAACTAAAATGGGCCAAGTATATGGGGCCTTCACAGACCCTGGCTTTGAAGCTTTGAATAGCATAGCTTTTGTACGGTATTCGTGTTCTGGGGAAAGATTTTTAATTGTTAATCTGAATAAATGGTGCCAATATTGGTCTTCATGCTGGCAAATGCCCAGGCATTTTCTTAATCGGGTTGAGGGCAACCGAGGGTTGGGATGGTGATGCTGTCTTAATCCCACTAGGGATGACTGCATGCAGAAAAGGGCTCAGGAAGCAAGTTAAAATGTTTCCTTGTTCCATTTGGGGTTTGCAAAGCATATTTATCCATTATCAAACATGGAGTCACAGAGACCATAGAAAGAACACCGGAATGCAGCAGGCTGTAGATGCATGTGGTGCATCTGCCCAGACTTTTCTACAACCTCCCTTCGTACTGTAGGGGTCTGGAAGAATTGATAACAAATAAAGCATGCGAACAGGAGATGGCTTCAAAGTCCCCCCTTGCATTATTCTTCAAGATCCTCCAAGAATATCCCTGTTTGGGTCTAGTCTCTGCTAAAGACAACCACCTTTCTACGCATTGTGCCACGATGCTTTCCTAAATGAATTGATTGATGCTTTCCTAAAGTATGCAGAGGTGAAGTGAGATGAAAAAAAGAGAAAATGAATTGGCATAGGATTTGATTCCCATGAGGGAGCCAGAGACCGCCAGTTCCTTTGGTCTTTGTTCTCCACAGAGGAATGAAGTTTTCTGTCCACAGGAGAAAAGCAGAGCATCTCCTGATTTTCCTCTCTGTATTTCTTTCAATCATTTTTATTGCAGTTGGCCAGATATCATTTGAAAACGATTTCATAAACATCAAAGTGGCCGTGAAATTCAGTGTTTGTATCTGGCAGGTAGCTAATAAAATCAAACTCGGGAACCACCTGGATTTGAGGAATTAGGGTGATGTTTCAAGGTTCAAGCGTGGAATCTGAACCAGCATGAATGATTAGAGTCAGGGATTCGTTACAGGGCTTAGATCTTGCCCAACTGTGGAAGCTGCTAGATTGGTCCATGCGGGTTGCTACCTGTGCATCTAGTGTTGAAACTGAAGTTGCTATTGGTCCGTTGGACCAGTTCAGAAGAAAAACTGGAAATGGAACAAGGCAAGGAGGGACTCAAAACCCACAAAGATAACTGAATCCAGGCACAAACTGAAATTGCCATCTGTCTCTGACCATTGCTAAATTCAACTGCTATGAGTGACCTTTAAGAGAAGATGGACCCTTTCATCAAAGGTGCATGTAGCTAATGACTGAGAAATTGAATGAGCAGAAGCAGATGTAATTTCGGGTATTACAACCTGTCATCAGCAAGATCTAGCAGATCCCCAACAATGAGTGTCTGCTGCTGCCACACCCAGCCACTGACCAATCTTCTGAGCATTAAAGAAGGAAGGGCTGCCGTCCCATTTCTGCCTTCCATATTTTGTATAAGGTGTCACTTGGGGACAACTCTAATAAAGCATTCAGAGAAGGGTGCAGGGAAGCACCGTTCTAGTTTAGTTGACAAAGTGCAAAGCCATGATTAAAATTTTTTATCTTCCTGCTTTCGGTGGGGGTAAGTTTCAACGCACTTCTTTATACAAAAGTTTCCAATAATTGCTACCCACCAAGTTGCTGTGTCTTGCCTTTTACGTTTCTGTCTGCTTAATACTTGCTTAAAGGTTTCTAACTGGTTTTGAAGAAAATGCAACCAAAGTTTAGGGTAACTCATTTATTTACAAAATGAATACTATATAGAACACTTATAAGTTGATTTGTAAAGTAGGTCTTCGAAGTTTAAATCTAAAACTTGATTCGTAAAAAAAATTAATAATCTTCAAAGAAGGACATATTTTGAAATCATTTTCCAAAAATTTTATATCTGTTTCATCGCAAGATGTTGTATTTCAATCAGTTTCATTTTGGGGTATATGAAGAAGTAAATTTTAGCATCTATTTCCATGGAAATATAAAATGAGTGCAATTAGAACATCAGTCATTTGATCTAAATGAAAAGTCATGGATGATGACAGAGATACATTGTATCTTCTGTCACCTTGTGGATTAAACCACTGTTTTTGGCTTAGCCTTAGACTAAGATAACACTTATTCTGTAGTTATGCATATATAGCTTTTCTCTTGTCAGTGATAGTATTTAGATACCTCCATCAGGATGGTAAATGTCAACATCCATTTTGTATGAGTCACAAAGTCTCATCTACTTTCTTAAGAAGTAGAAATTCAGAAATTAAGATTCCTTTCAACATGGATCTTTGTAGATGTGCACTCAAGGACACTTCAGGGGTTTATTGTAAGATGACGAGCGTTATTGAATATTAAAATAAGTGAGTAGTTGTGGACTCTCACTATACATTAAAGGACAAAAATCCTATAGCAAATGTGCACAGACTATCCTCAGCAAGGTGCATGATGGGAATACCACCAGCAAAGCCAGAACTCACATTTTTTTCTCTCTCACCACCACCATTGACCAGAGGAGCTACTTGCCCCTGTGTGTTAATTTTATCTGTAGGTGCCCTACAAGTTGTCCTTGGAAAAGAAGTAGGAATTGCCCCTGCAGAAGGAAAAAGACAGCTGCTAATATCGGTCATCATTCAGATTTATTCATCTGATAATGTGAGTCTTCTGTTGCAGACATACATCTCATTCACAACTAGCATAAGCTGAACCACACAGTGCAGGTCTACTGAATCCTTTCTGGATTAATTTTCAATTACAGCTATGACTAATAATAGTGCAATTATAAAATAAAACCCCAAGACAGATCCTAAAACACATGCAACACCAGGACAGCAGGAGTAAACCTCAAATTGTCTTGGGCAAATGAGGTCATAAGATCACTCTACTCAAAGGCAAAACACTTTTTTTGTTTGGTGTGTGTGTGTGTGTGTGTGTGTGTGTGTGTGTGTGTGTGTGTGTTTCTCTGTTTATTTCATTGCTCATTTTAAGAACCTGAAGCAGATTTGCTCAGCTCTGATCTTTCTTCATTGGGAAACGCATTATGGGGAATCTTAGGCCTTGACTAAACCTTCAGATGGTATATTAGAGTCTTCTTTTCTCGGTAACAAAACCTTGGTGTCACTAAGAAGTAAGTATTGAAATTCCAAATCAGCTTTCCTTGCCTTTCTTAGGAGCATTGATCCCATTTGGTTTGCTCTTACCTAATTTGAGATTATTCTAAATATGGCTTAGTTTAGAAAGCTGTACCTATTTTTATTACCAACCTAATTGGTAGAGATGGTTACTAATGGAAATAGTTTCACTTAGACAGATTTAGGATAATTTCTAAAATTATAGTGTTTGCTGCAAATAAAAACATATCCAATCTTGAAAACTCTTACTAGGGTTCAGGTTTTTAACCAACTAGCAGGCATTTGAAAGAGAAAATTGGCTTTATTTTGCTAGCCTGTTTTATAAATTGTTATCCATCCCAAATGCCCAATTCTGTCTAGTCCGTCTTCCCAAAATATCTGTCTTTAACCCTTTGGTGCTCCTGGGAACGAAGGCTGTTCTGCCATTTCATCCTAAGTGATGCTGGCTTACAGAAATGTTTTGGGTTAAAAGAAACTCTTGTTTGATTTTATTTTGAACATAATGTCCCATTTGCATTTTCTTATTGTAGCCTGTCACTTGGTGATTTCAGAAACTTTGCTGGAGGAGTTTGGAGTGTTTTTTTTTCCTGCCCCGCACATCACTGGTTTATGTGTATGAGCTGCTTTAAACTGCAGTGATTGCTTAAAAAACACTATAGTTGCTTAAAAAAGATGACTTTGATTGTGTGTTTTTTGTTCCCATCACAATAACTCTTTGCAGGTGATTATTAAATTAGAGATTTTCTTTGTTTTTCTAACAAAAAAAAAACCTTTTTGTGTCAGCGCCAATTATGAGTGGTAATTTTTCACATTTTACAAAAGATTTTTCTGTCCTACCTCCACGCCCCTCCCCCAGATAAAGAAGGGCTTTGACATTCTATGACAGGGAGGGTTTTTTGCATACACAGTGCTTTTGACTTTTCTTTTAAAAAAATCTGTTGACTCTATTGAAATGTGACAGGACAATATTTAACCTGAATAGAGGATGTTGACTCCTCTTATTAAAACTGACAGTTAAGGACGTTTCTCTCTTTATTCCTTCTGATACACACAGACAAGTCTTCACTGCTAACTAGTATACAAAATCAAAAACAAAAAAATACGGAACGAAGAGATGACTACCTTATAAACAATATATGAATGACAATTGCAAGTTTAATCTAGCAAAGAAACCTTTTTTTATCCTTTAAGAAAATTAAAGCCCTTTCAAATTAGCTTGATATATGAAGACAGACTGACATCATTAATTTTCAAGTATTCTCTCTTCTTTGCTGGCTGCCTTTTCTCTCAAAGATATGGAATATTTCTGCTGCCCTGGGCAGGACCACAGCGACACCTATGGAAAGAGTCCAGGGCCTCTTTTGAGTCTTAGGTGGAGCTGGAAGCTCTTGATTCTTGGAATTTCTCTCTTCTTCTGTGAACTCGTGGAATAAAAATGGCGGACATGGAGGTTGTCCCTAAACTCCATGTCATCTGACACTTGGTCTTTTTGTTTGGGGGAAAAAAAAAAGACTGGAAATATCAAGCTTTCAAGTTCTTTCTGTCTTGTTGGGCCAATAAAGAGCCTCATTAGCATGAATAAGACTTGAGTTCCTTTCAGTTGTACATGGAGTGGGCCTCTCAGGAAGAGCACAATTAGGAACCGGATGCCAACTTTCAGAGATAGACAGGAACCATATGGAATTTAGATGTCTCTGGGTACTTGCCTACTCTCTTCAGCTTCCATGAGTCAAACCTCTTAAAAGGAAGGGTTTCCTAACATATAATGTGCTGAATTTTTATGTGGCCACTGAGACTCAGGATTTTTTTTTTTTAATGTGTGTGTTTTTTTATGTGGAGGGGGAGGGGATATTACACAAGGATTAGCAATGGAAATAATTTTTGTTGTAATGCAACTTGAACTATAGCAAAATCACAGATGGAACCATTTGCTGCAGTGTAGGCAAAGATACCTTTTATTCTACTGCTCTATACGGAGCATTCTCTCTTCCACATTTATTACTAAATAAGGTTATTTCAAATGGTCACCAAGTTTTTCAGCACTTACATGAAGAGTCAGAAAAGTAGCTCTGTGTTCCAAGGCAACCTTCTGTATGAACCATGCAGAAGAATCAGACTTACTGTGTGCTAATACTGGTCAAGTTTGTCTTCAGAAATTACTCTATTTGTGTTTCTCTGATCTAGCCTTGAAAGGGGCTGGATAGGTCTCACGGTAAAGGTTATACCATGGACCATTATACTGTGGAACCAATTCTAGATTTCTTCTCTCGAAAGAAGGCGGCTGCAACGGTGTTTCTATGGGATCCAGTAGAACCTGGGAAAGAGACCACCCTTAGGTATTCAGTGTCAGAAAACATGAAAAGATGTGGAAAGATTCTAGTTTACCTGTGTCAAGATTGTGGGTCAGGCTGCCAAGTCTGTCATGGTATCTTAGTTTGAGTTTTCCCAAACATAGACCCTCAGGCAAGGATTTGATACAAATATTTCATTTGGAAAATGGCCACATGGTCTGCTTTTAGAGGATGGTCATGCCTCTTATTAAAACTGACAGTTCTAACTCCCAACGGGAGTTGGGGGAGAGGAAGGTGGCCAGGGAGGGATGTTATAAAGTTGGTTAGCTCTTTGGGTACCTAGAGCTTTCTTCTTTTGGATCCCATCAGAGACTTTATGGACCACTCATTACAATAGGACCATTGAGGGACTAGAAAGCTACTTATCCACAATGCACAGCCCTTGTTGGTTGAGGGTCACTCCTGAGTGTTAACTTCCCAGCATAGCAGGTGTCTTTTCTTCACTGGTGGGATACGTGGCCTTGACTGAACAAAGCAGAATGGAAGGGTCGGTGGAAATTGCCTACTGGTTACTTCTGTGGTTGAGCAGCTGGAGTACCCTTGGTTCACATGGTTTAGAGAATTAAGCACTGTGACAACTGAGTATGCATGTGTGTGTGTGTGAGCATCGGCAAGGGGGATGAATCTTTGCATTAAGGTAAAATATTACGTATGTATGAAGGTGTGTATTAGTGCTCTGACTCTCAAGCAGAGGCACACGGCTCTTGTTAGACACAGAGGGAAAATTGTTACAGGAAGTAGATCAGAGGTAGAAATTTTTAAGTTCTTTTCCTGGATGTTTTACCTCTAATGGAATATAAAAGGCAAAAAGGAGAGACCCTTGAATGACCTGGAAGAGAAACTCATGAAATGATCAACCCAGTTACCAAGAAATCACAAGGGTTATATAGCAGGTGGAGTTATGGGCCTTGGGCAAGCGATGGTTTCTCTTTATGTCACCAACTATTCATTCTACACAGTATGGTCCAGTAGAACTTTCTAAAAGATGGAACTACTCTATATCTTGGCTGCCCCTTAAGACATCTGGTCATTGCAGGTAGCTATTGTGACTGTATTAGTTAACTAAAGCTACTATAACAAAATACCACAGACTGAATGATTTAAATGACAGAGATTTATTTTCTGGAGTTCTTACTCAGCTCCGTTAGTCTAAGGTCAAGATGTCAGCAGCATTATTTCATGCTGAGGCCTGTTAGGTTGGCTTACAAAAGCTACCTCTCTGTCTCACATGGTCATTTCTCTGTATATTTGTACAGTCCTTGTCTGTTTCTGTCTCTCTCAACCAAATTTCTTCTTTTTATAAGACACCAGTCAGACTGGGTTAAGACCCATCCTGAAGACCTCTTTATCAGTTTAACCACCTCTTTTAAGACCTTAGCTCCAAAGACAGTCAACATTTTAAGATACTAGGAGTTAGAACTTTGACATGTAAATGACGGGGTACAATTCAGTCCATATCAGTGACTGAAGAGCTAAATTTCTAATTTTAAATGAAACTTGCATACCCACTTGTGGCTAGTGGCTACCATGTTAGACAGTGTGGTGCTGGAAGATCCATCTGTTAGCCTTCCTCCCATGAGTTCAGAAAAGTCCGGAGCAGTGGGGTTCTTCCTTAACCACAAAGGAGACGGTTCAAGTGGCACCCCAGTCAAGGAGTTGTGTCCTAGCACATGTCTCCATCAGAGTCAGAACTCTTATAAAACAGTAAAATTCCAGGCTGGAAGAGACAGAAATGCAGATCCTGGAGTCAAAAAATTAAATGGAGCCTCTGGCCAAAACAGGACCAGAAACATAGAAGCTGGATGACAGCAGAAGATGACAGCGGAATAGAACGTACTGAGCCCCAGACACGTGTTACAACTCTGGTTATAATGGGTGTCTTCTTACTCTTGAGCTGCTACAACCCTTGATGGTAGAAGGAAAACTAAAATTTCTTAGCCAGGGGTAACGCCATTTCTTCTAGTTTAAAACAGTCTCTAGGTTGGCTTCATTCTGTTTCGGATAAGCATTGGGTTAATGAATGATTCAGACATCCTTCCCGGGAGGGCTGTTTCTTTGTTCTGGAACCACCTAATCTCACACCACCTTTTTTTTCAGTCACTTCTGGATACAGGGGGAGAGTGTGTCTTGTTGATGGCAATTGATAAGAGGGTATCCCCAGTAAGCATGCTGTCTGCAGGTCTCCTCTGTGGCCTTGGTAGCCTGGCTAGGTCCTAGACATTCAGTGCTGATGCCCACTGAGATTCAACTGGGCCTGGATGGTCTCTCCAGGGTCTGTGTTGGGCTCACAATGTGTGATATCATCTTGTATAGAAGTTTTTTTTTTGTTTAAATCATTCTATATCTACCCCTTAGGGGGTACCTGGTCCTCCTTGATTACCTATATCCTAGCACAGACTCTGAGAACAAGGAGGCTACATCTAGCCCTGTGGTTCTTAACAGGGAATGACTTTTCTCCTTCCCTAGGGGACATGGTTAATGTCCAAAGATATTTCTGGGTGAGTGCACACATCCTGTGATGCATAGAACAACCTTCACCACAAAGAAGCAAAAAAGACTTCCTCCTAGTCCATTCATTTAGATGCTCCCTTTGACCATTTCTGAACAACACTTTGGTAGCCCCATATCTCTTGGTGCCATGCTTAAAGTGGGGACCACTTCCGGAAACTTGGAGCTTGGCCTTGACCTTACCAGGAGAATCAAAGAACAAGTCCCACCATGTTGTAACAAATACATATTTAGGATTTTTATCACCTCTTGATCCTAAACTTTCTCTGGAGTTTTGACCCCCAGAGGGAAAGTCAAAGTATTTGTACCCAACTTGTTACTTGCTTCCCTTTTGCATCGTTGACATTTGCTTTGTCCTGCATCTGATTTGGCTCCCACCAGAGGAGCTTTTGCGTATCTTGCCTTCCCTTCAAGGGATGCCCGTTTATTTAATGGATGATGACGACAGTCTATAGTAGGGGAAATAAATAGTTTAATACATCCAAGACATCCTCCTCCCCATTATGCTCTGGCTAATAGCTCTGGCTAATGGGGTTACTACAGAGTTGTTTGGTGGGCACCTGGTGCCTGGGTGTGTCGGACTGGCATAAAGCTAGGGTATCTGGGAAGTTGCCCTTTCTGTCACTTGCATCCCTCATGGTGTGAAGGAGACGTTCCATGTCCATTCTTGGCAGTAGTGTTCATCGTTACTTCCAAACAGCTTAAACCATGTGCTTACCTCATTCCAGATGCTAAGTGAAGAGCGTTAGAGGAGGAGGTGAAGAAAGGGACTTTGAGAGCACCTCATGGCTTCCCCATCCCCTGCTCTTACCCAGCCCTAAGCAGTCTATACTGGAGTCCATTCCCTGGTCCCCCGCCCCAGCTGTGACACACTCATCCAGACCAGTACCAACAGTGAGAAATGGGAATGTGTTGAGAGGAACAAGCTTCTGCCTCTATGGGGCTCCCAGCTGCCTTGTTGGCCTGTACTCTCCGTGACCACAGTTGGCTCTGCTCTTGGCACCTCAAGGGCCATCCTGGATGCTTTTGCTTTGGCAGCATGATGCAGGAGAGCTGTTGGCCTCCAGGCCTGTGCCTACGTCTCCCTCACTGCTGTCTCAAGGAAGCAGAGCCCTTTGAGGCCAGTTCTTGGCAAAACACACAGCATTCTAAATCAGGCTGGGCCAAGAAATACGGGCCTCGTTTTCTTTTTTAT
The DNA here is from genome assembly GCF_052094955.1 of Ictidomys tridecemlineatus. NCBI lineage: Eukaryota > Metazoa > Chordata > Mammalia > Rodentia > Sciuridae > Ictidomys > Ictidomys tridecemlineatus. The sequence continues at coordinate 46,725,611 of NC_135491.1, forward strand.
ATATGAAAGCTTTTTTTTTTTTTTAAAGAAAAAAAATCTTTAAATTTGTTCTTCAAGAAGAAATAAACCTTTATTAGACCCTATGTATTGCTGTAAATTTGATTGACCAGATGTTTGTCAGATTTAATATACGCGGTTTAAAAAGTTGTTTTCTACATCTCGGCCGAGGCCCATTCTGGTGAGGAAGGAGCCCGTTTATGGGAAACAATGAAATCATTTTTTACACCTTACAGATGCTCTAATCCTATTACAGACGGAGGTGTTTAAAATTCTTGGTGTTTTTTCACTTGACTTTTATGGTGGGAGTGATTGTGGAAGGAGAGGACCAAGGCAAGAAAATATTTCAATGAAGCATGCCTCAAGGGGGCCTCGCTCAAGGTGAGTGGAGGGAGGGACTGGCACCTGGAGGGGTCGGGGCTGTTGAACAGTCTCAGGGTTGTGCTTTTAGGGATTCTTTGTGGTTGGTTTGCTTTCTGGCCCTGGCTACTGACTAAAGCTGAAAGACCACTGCTGGAACTTTGATCAATGATGCCAAGCTCTTGAATCCTGGGAAGCTGCTCTGCTGGGGAATTTGGGACTCATTTCTCTCCAACAGCCCTAAATGGAATATGGCTGCCAATATCACCTGTGGTTCTCTCCTGAAAACAGGCTATGAGTATGGCTCTCAAAAAAGGTGGCAGACCCAAATGCCTACCAGGGCCAGACGACTAGCACCCCAGATCTCACCAAAGGGACCACAGGGCCCTCAGTTCTGCACCCTGTTGCCATGTGGGAATGTGAGTCCAGCAAAGAAAGGTCTCCTAAGGCTTAGCACACAGAATTCACATGCAGGGTCTATTCTTCCCGAGGACCTCGCGTTTTCAGATCTTGTTGTAGTAAAACATGTGTACATAGACATCCATCCCATGTGAATTTGTTGTCTCCAAATAGGAATTACTGGCCCTAGCAAAAATGGTTTTAAACTTTGGAAGCTCGTATTGTTACGTGAGGGTATTCAATAGGTGAGATTATTATGTATTATCCCCATTTTCTTTTATGAAAGAAAGGACATTTATAAATTCCCCCATTTGTTCCCAATCACAATTCTTCCTCCGAAAGAAGAGTAGGAGAAAAGGAAAAAGGTCATTTCATCTGTAAGAAACCTCTTTAGAATAACTTTATTTCTACAGAATTTCATCCAGTTACCTTGTTTTCTTTAGTTTCCTAGTGAACACTCCATCGCAGGCCATTGGTGATCTACAAGCCTTGAGTAGATTGATTCTACCAATTGACACTGGCATAGATTGCTTTCTTTCTTTTTTTAATTTTTTTTTCAGTTTAATATACCAGGCTTTATTAATTTCCACATTTGACTTTTTTTTTTTAATGAAAACATTTTATTTTTATGTGGTGCAGAGGATCGAACCCAGTGCCTCATGCATGCCAGGTGAGCTCACTACCACTTGAGCCACATCCCCAGCCCCAGATTGCTTTCTTAACAGCACCAAAATGATGAGGGTGATCTTGGGTTTCACCCTGTCCCTCACCAGTCTGCAGCCTGTGACTTCTGACATAAAGAAGGGTTCATGAGATTTGGAAGAACCTTGAAGATTGTTGGATTCAACAGTTTATCCTACATTTGAAGCCATTATTTGCTGGGTCATATAAGCTCACTGGCTCAATAGCCTGTTCCATAACTATTTAAGTAACATGAGAGAAATGGGATTTTTTAAGTTACAAAAATAATACAAGCAAAAAGGAGAAAAATAAGTATAGCATGGTTCTACTTCTGTGTGATGAGCTCTATAAACATTTAGATGCATATCATCTTATCTTTTTTTCTAATTGTGTGTTTATTTGGGATGTTTTTGCCTGTGCTGTTTTTACTTCAATTCATGGTGAACATTTTTCTTTACTCAATAATCCTCAACGACACTTTTTAATAGCTCAGTAGTATTACATTTTATGACATAATTTAATGTTTATGGTTACATATTCATATTATGTCTCATTTTGAATTTTCTGAGCAACAGTAGAATCAATATCATAGTAGCTGGAGAGCCCACCTTCTGAATATTTTATTTTGCTTATTCTTTTTTTTTTAAAAAAAAATAGTTCCCTAGATCTCTATAAAATTTCTTATGCCTAAAAATTCTTATACCTAAATGCAAGTTCAATTCATCTGTATTCTCTGTTTAAACTATGTATAGATTCTTTAGGGAATCAACAGTGAAAGAATTCTGTGCCAATGGGTATGTTTCTCAGAGTGGGTGTTATTAGCCAACCTGTGAACAGCAGGCCTGAGTCACTCTGGTAAAGACGATGGCAAATACTGGTCGCATTGATACAAGAGAAAGCATTTGCAGCCGTCATCAGGTCTTAGCATGTAGCTCTGGGACCATCACTAGTCAGGAATCCATATGTTTGAGTATCGATGGGTGAGTTCCATCCTAAAACAGTTGAAAATGTACGAATAGAGTTTTAGAACTGACTCTCTGATTTAACTATTTGGCTTGGGAAGAGATGGGAAATGCTTTGCTCTAAGTATCTCGCTGCATCTTCCTATATTATTTAAATAGATTGAAAAAAAATTATAAAATGTACCTTTTCCAGAGAGATTTAGAATCTCTTTGTGTCAGATCCAGTTTGTACAGAAATGTGGTAAATCTTCCTTGTGAGCCCTTCTTATCCAGATTATTGGAGGCAATTTCATTAAATATGTCATGGTTTATATCCCCATTCAGAATCTTCTCGCCATATACCTCACCTTTACAATTTAGTTCTTTCTTAGGGAAAAAAATGCATTTTTCTGGAGATTTGGGCATATCTAATTTTCATGCCATTGTATTTTTAGAGTACTCTGCCTACTGTATTTTGCACTATCTTCTCTGAATGGGAGATGAGCAAAAAGAACTTCTGCATTTGAAAGAGGTTTAATTTTGCTGCCTAAGAATCACAGCCAAGTGTGAGAGGATTTCTTGGTTCATAAAGTCAAGGTTAATTTTAGAAAAATAGTGTTGGTGTCCCAGTTAGCTTGAAATTGAATTCTGACAGTTGGAATTTGTTAAATTCATTCTGCATTTTTCACAAATCCACATGAGCAGTGCTCCAAGGTGCTATCAACTGACTGAATATCACCTCACCCTCCTTGTTTTTTGAAACATTGTCTCAGACCAGTGTGTGCATACTTATTTATTGCCTATTACTATATTGGCGTATAAGTGTCATGAGGGCAGGAAGTAGACCTATTAGCTAGCTGAGCCAATAGCATACAGGAAGTGCTCAATAGATATTGAATGAGTGAATGAATGAATGAATCACCAAAACTGAATGCATAACTAGTGGTATTATTCATGTTGCTAAAAATGTTTCTGAGTCATGAATATTGTCAAGAGTTAGTTGAGATATTGTTCAACATAGTGAGCTGATAACAGTTAAATCAATGACTACCTCTTTGTATGTATTTTTAGAACCAAACAAGGAGCAAGCCAGGATAGGGACAGTGGGAACACCTTTGTCCAGATGTGGCTTGAAAGGGAGCCATGTTGCAGAACACACAATCTGCTTTTTACTATTTCCACACCGAGGAGTCCTGTTTTGCAGGTGCCAATGTACCAGATATACTTACTGAGGCAGCCTTGATTTCAGATTAACCTATTTGTCTTTGTGATTTCTGTATTTTCTGTATCTTATTGTAGTAAAATTGCTCTTTGGTCCCATATCTCCATTCCTTCATGTGGTTAACAGCTAGAAAAACAAGGAGGAAATAAAAAGAAAAATGATGTATCCGTGTGTTAGCATTATTGTACAAAAGGGACCACGTATCCTGTGTTCATCCCTAATGTCAATCCAATCCTCCATCATTCTTCTTAGTTAATGTTGTTCCAGATTTATTTAAAATTATGATTAACTAATGTAGTAAATAAAATTGAAGCTGGGCTCAGTGGCGCACGCTTCTAATCCCAGTGGCTTGGGAGGCGGAAACAGGAGGATGGCGAATTCAAAGCCAGCCTCAGTAACTTAGTGAGTCCCTAAGCAACTCAGGGAGACCCTGTTTCAAAATAAAAGTATAAAAAAAAAAGGCTGGGCATGTGGCTCAGTGGTCGAGTGCCCCTCAGTTTAATCCCTGGTACCAAAAAAAAAAAAAAAAAATTGAATAGTAATTTGTTAAGCCATCTTTTGAACAGGGATGTATGTCCTTGTGGGCAGAGGTGAGGGGATTTAAAATAGAGGACCCTTGGTGGCAAATGCAGGTGTGGTGTAGAGCAAAGCACTGAGCTCTGTGGCATGGTAGACTCTGGCTTAGGGAATGGCATATACTGTTGGCCCTCCCTGTCTTCAGGCTTTGCATACATGGATTCAACCAATCACAGATGGAAATATGTTTTTAAAAAATTGCATCAGTACTAAACATGTACTGACTTCTTTTCTTCTCATTGTTCCCTAAGCAATAGAATATAACAACTATTTACATAGCATTTGCATGGTATTAGGTATTATAGGTAATCTAGAGACAATGTAAAGTATATAGAAGGATGTGTGTAGGTCATATGCAAATATTATGCCATTCTACAGGACAGACTTGAGTATCTTTGGATTTGGGTATCGTTAGGGGGGTGTGTGTCCTGAAACCAGTCCTCCATGGATACCAAGGGACAGCTGCACTAGGTCCTCAGTCATTTGTTGACTTAAATTATTTAATCCTTATGTGCTTGTTCAGCCATCTATACAGTGGAATTCATAACTTTTTAGGATTGTTAGGGGATTAAAGATGCTTATAAATACTTAGCATGTGTTCTGGCATATTCTAGGCATGTAATAAATAGCAACAACCACAAGCTGTGTTTCCCATGCTGCTGGTGAAGTAGGAGAGAGGCTTTCTAAAATTTCTATGTCTCTGATTTCAAAAAAGCCACCAGAGGAAGCATTATCCAGGTGAGGAGTAGATATTTCAAGGTAGGTGTAGCGATAAGTGAGAAGAGTCTTGAGACCTTTGCATTTCAGGTAGGATTTCTGTTTATCACAGATTTAGATGCACACTCACTAACATAGATAAATAGCCGGCAAATCCAAGGATTGGGAGATCAAGTTGATGCAGGGACCAGGCAGGACTGTGCAAGAAAAATGAAGGAGTGAGGACCATGGAGAACTGGGAAACGTAGATCCTTCCCAGAAGCATTCAAGTTCAAATTTAAAAAATATCATGTGGCACAATACCCTATGTCTGAGGACCAAATGTGACCTCTTGTCTGTCACTGTTGCCGAAGAATGAATCCAATACTATGTATTCCTGATGAGAAAGTGGAGGACATAAACTTGAGAAGACAATAGATAAATTATCTGATCTTCTCTGATTAAAATAAAAACAAATCTTGTACCTTAAATTTCCTTTAAAAATTTTTTTCATGTTTTTTTTCAATATTAAAAGTTCTCAATAAATGTTTGTGGACAGAAATAGCTTATGAAGAAACTTTTGGGGGAAAAAAACAAGAAAGCATGAGAGAAGACAAAATGACCTATCACCCAGAGGTGACCCCTTTATATAATCACACTCTCCTAGAGTTTTCTCAGTGCCCATGTAGTCATATAGACATCACAGAATTGTGCAAAATTGAGACCAGGCCATAAAATTTGTTTCATTTAGCCTAACATTATAGTATATTTTCTTGTGTCATTAAATGCTACTTGGAAAGCATGATTTAAAATAGCTACATGACATTTTATCAGGTGAGTGGGCCAAATTTTATGTCATCATTTAACAGTTAACCATGTGAATGGACATTTAGAGTCTCTATAATTTTTCTCTCTTTTAAATGATATCGTGATATAAACTCTCTACCTGTACAGCTCTATGTAGTTCTCTGATGTTTAGGATCAACTCATGGTCAAGGGGGATGAATATTTTCAAGAGTGTTGATAGATGTTGTCTGGTTGTCATGCAGAAAGGTTGTCACAGTTTATACCCACACAGCCCATATCTACCACTCTTCTGCACCCAGGGCTGGCAGTGAAAAGTGAAACGAGTGAAACTTGGCCAGTGAGATAGAAGATGTTCTCTTTTTGTCTTATTTTCCCTTTCATCGATTATTAGTATTTATCAGTCCATTATATTTCTTTTGGAACCTTATTTTAATACCATCCTTCAGCATTCTCTGGGACAGAAATCCTAGCTGAAATGTGAAGGTCTGGTGAGTCTTCTTTCTTATTGTTCATCAGTTTTTATTACATGGCTACAATGTCCCAGGAATTGTCCTGGCATTGGGAAGACAGCAGTGAGAGAAGGAAACATCTGCTCTTGTCACATTTAAATGTAATAATGTAAATTTTTTAAATACAATAATGTCTGGCTCATGTAAAATTTCAGTAAGTTATTTTCTATAATTCTTGGCGTAGGTCTGAGTGTGTACTAATCGCGTCAAATGCTGTTTTGTGAGCAGGGATGTTTCTGGAAGTTTCCTGTATGGAGTTGGCTAACAATACCTAGATTTTCCTGGGTATGACTGTGGACCTCATATAAATTTATTTCTTTAAAGACAAACAATGTAACCAGATCCCAAAATACCTGTGACGACTCAAACACCCCCTGACCTGAGGGGAAGTAAAACAGAGCCAACACGAAAAGAGACGTTATCCTGACCTGATGGCTCAACCTATCTTCCTTTTGCAGATTTTGCAAAAACATGACTCTCGACTGTGCTGCTTTCTCTCTGGGAGATCTTCCCCTGGGTGAGGCAGATAACCAGAGCTTGGAAAGCATCACCCACACCCCACGCTGGTGGGATCATTGAAAAACAGTTAAAAAATAAAAGTTCAAAATGGCCAAGATTGTTATTTCTCCTTGATTTCAGACCAGGTGCACAGTGTCAGGTTGGAGTTGGCATCACGTGTAACAAAGAATCACGGAACCTTAATCAGAATTACAGGTTCCATGGGACTAATCCAGTTCCTGCCCCTCATTACAGTGTGTTTTCAGAATGGTCTGATACAGGACAGCTGGCTTTTTGTTTTTCAACACGATGAGGTTCATGCTCTGGCCACAAAAGATTAGTGGCTAAGTAGAATCCAGGTCTATTTTAGCAGGATCTCAACTTGCTTATTTGCAAAGGGTCCAAAAGGAGCAAGGAAGGAGGTAGATAGAGATGAGCATCGTTTCAAGTGCAGCTTCTTGTAGTTGGACAACAAAGAGGTTGTTGGGGTTGTTGTGGGGGGGGCATAGCAAGGAGAACATGCTAGGTATTGAATTTATATTAGAATAAATGTTCTTTCAAGAAAGCACCACTTGGAAGCTAATATCAAATCCTTGCCTTTTCCCAAGAACAAATGGCTCCTTTAGATCTGCATTTTGATGAGCTGCTTACGTCTGAGCCGTAGGCTGGTGGGCTGTATGCAGAGGGCCCTGCAATTGTGCAGTCCTCTGTGGTCAGCCCCTGGAACAATATCTCATAAAGATCTTAAGCAGCTCTCCCTTCTCTTGTCTAATGAACTCAGGAACTGGGAATGAGATCCAGAGCTGATTCCTAGGTTAAATCTTCTGAGCCTCAAACAAGGCTGGAATTGGGGGTAAAGAGGAGACTGGAACCAAGAGAGGAGGATGATAGGCTCCCATCTTCTGCAGGAGCCTAGCAACCTGCTTGGAGAACCCACAAATGACCAGCGGAGATGGGACATGAATAACATAAGGCCTGTTTGAGGTCCATAATGCACTTCCTGTGGTTTTTCCCTCTGTTTTTTTTTTCCCCATGGAATTTTTGAAGCAAGGAATATGTATTCACGTGGCAGTCAGTCACTAAACGGCTGTGTCCTCTGGTGACCAATGAGGGGTGGACTGGGGCAGGGAGCCACAGGACACTTCTGGCACAAAGAAATGAAGTCAGATGGGAATCGGTGGTCTCTGAAAGGTGGGTGGTCCATGGAGAAACGAGTTTCAAGACAGAATCCATGTGTGGGGGGGTTGCACACAGAAATAAACAAAAAAACATGTAAACATGTATCCTCTTTCCCTTTATTGAGCACCAAAGACATGTCTGGGGGTGCTTCGCCCCGTGGAGGAATGAATGAGCTGCAGCCCAGGCAGGAATAACTGCATTCAGAATATTTCAAATAGGCCCCAACCAGCTTTCTCTCTCTTTCATCTGCTTTTCTTTCTGAGCTTCTGCAAATGTCCTTTTCCTCTGATTTTTCTGCTGCTCCGTGGTGCTTGCACTCGTTTCCAAGGAAGGACGTGAACATTCTTTCATATGGCAAGGTGAAAATAATTTTATTTTCATCACTTCTCTCTCCTCCCCCTACCCCAACCCTGTGATGGATTTACTTGAAAAAAAATAATGACGGGGCTTCACAAACTGGCCTGACAGTTGTGATGCGGAGAGCGAGCCAGCTGAGTAGGGACGGTGAGGCATCTCTGTACCTATTATGGCAAAAATCGATAATGCTTTCTGTAAATTGCTCCTCCCAAAGGAGTCGAACAAATGCAGGAGACAGGGGAAACCATCATTCCGTGTGAAGGCTCTGCACACTTGGACCAGTGCAATTATGAACAGGCGGGCGGTTAGGTTTGAGTGTGTGTGTGTGTGTGTGTGTGTGTGTTCATAGTAAGAATTGTGTGTGGGGGGGGGGGTATCATAAAATTTTAATTGTCTGCCACTTCTCTCAGAAAGGCATGTTATTCTATCTGTCCTTTGGAGGTGGAGGGCCTGGGTCTACCTGTAAATTCCTTAGGAAGCTGCAATGGGTGGATTAAGGCCAATAGCCAGTCTATTTAATTGCTGATTTCCTGTCTGGGGACTTAATTGTTCTGATGCTTTTCTGAAAACTCTCTTGTAAGGGCTGTGGGAATTCCATACTGTGTCTGTAAACAATCTTGTATGTTGAGGTGTGTTGAAATCTTCTTTAAGTTCCAAATCTCTCATCTGAATGATCTTTGAAAAGATAATATATCTCAAGTTCCTTTAGGGACCGTTTCCTCCCAGCCCACCCATCCCAGGCTCAACTTGCAGAAGGGAGTTGGAGTCATTTTCATCACAATGATTCTTGGGGGCCATTGCTCCATTTGCTATTTTTCCTAGCAGGAGATGCCTCAAAATTAATTACTGATCAACAACTTGATGGGAATAGACAAATAATGTCTACTAAAATAGTTTTCAACTCCATGCTTTAGATTAGGGAAGTGAAACATCTCTAATGCAAAGGTTTTGTGGAGGTTGTTGTATAGGTAACTAAGAAACAGTGGAAATACACTCTGTTGGAAAGATCACTCGAAGTGGAGAGTAGAAGACGGAGGTTTAATAATCAGCATTGCTCTTTCCGAGTTCAGCATCAGTGATATCATCTATAAAATGGGGGTGACTCATCCATAAGCTCCATCATGGTGGGCAAGAAGGTTGTGTGAAAATCCATTGCCAACATTAAGGCACTCTGTGGATATAAATTTCTTTGAGCATTAATGAAGATAAGCAAGTTAGACCTGGGGGAGTATTTGAATGGAAAGACCAAGTGGGACTGTCCGTGGCCACACTATGGACTTGGGAACCTGTTCATGAAGGTGGGTTTCCTATGATACACAAGGCTTACAAGAAACCTACACGTCAACCCATATTGAAGTTAAGCAGATGCATTGGTAGGGAATGTAAAGTGAGGGTACAAGCAATCGGAAATTTAGCTGAGAACCACCATCCGACAGAATCACATTTCCATGGGCTTCAACTTGAGCCCAGCAGGTAGACTAGGGGTGGACACTGTATCCTCAAATGACAAGTAGCTATGACTTTAGAGGAGCTGGGGCAGGGGCAGAGAAATAGAAAACATTTTTACAAGGCAATGTAAGCTTCTGAGAGAGAGAGAGAGAGAGAGAGAGAGAGAGAGAGAGACCTAAATTCCATTTGAAGAGATGAGACTCTATCTTGGTTTCCATTTATTTCATTAAACTGTTAAATTAGTAGAAGGAAGAATAACACATTGCATGCAAGGAATTGCTATGAATCCTCAAGTAAGAAAGTTAAAAGCAGCAAAAGACAGATGATGAGACAAGGGAGAAAAAAGGAAACCATGAGACTTGAATATTAGAAGGAGGACTACACACTTTGGGGAATTGAAAATAATCGCCATCCTCAGGACACCAGGTAATCACACAGTAATGTTGGAAACATGTTCCAGTTGGTTAGGAAATTGGGAATAGATGCTAGCGTCCACATTGAGGGAGTTAGGCAGATATCTCCATGCATTAAAGAATTTGACTACATAGAAGGTGAGCCAGAATGTGGGGTGATTGGGAGGGCACTTGGATGGATGGATACTTAAGGATGCAATTTTAGAAACAAGAGTCACAAATCTCTTAGGGAGGAGCAAATAAATGGAATCCTACCAGGCTACTAAGAATCCAAGATCAAGCCATTCTCTACAGGAAATGAGCCTGGAGTTGAGGCGAATGGAGTCACCTAATCTAAGAACAGGCCAGAAGTAAAGGTGCATCTTTAAAAAAAAAAAAAAAAAAAAAAATGAAACATTGCCTGATGTCTGCCCCCTGCTGGATGCAGCTGCCTTGATTCCTAAAGATGGGAAAGAGGGAGCAATGGCAGGGAAAAAAATTGACCTATTAAAGTCAATAATCCCAGGATCCTAATGTATCCAAATGCATCTGAATAGCATATTAAAATTACCAAAATTGTCTTTTAAAACCTACTGATGTGGGTCACCCAAGCAGCAGGCTCCCAGTTGTTAATAATTAATACTGAGCGTCCTGGGGAGGAATCACTGTGGATAATTGTAGCCAGTAAGTACAAGTCTGGCAGCCCAGTGTGCTGCGGGTCAGAAGAGGGCAGCGAGGAAGGTATCATACATCACTCGGGTGCCAGCCGCTGGGTATTGGTGATCTGCTTCCTCTGGCTGTTCTTATTCTTCTGATGTGAGAGCCTTCTAAACAAGGCTGTGAATTGGTTTTCATGCTCGCATTGACAGATTGGGAAAGCAGTTTGTTCTACCAAATTTAACAATGATATATCATTATCACAACTTTGGGGGAAATCTATAAAATCAATAAGTTTGTAGCCTGAACAGGATTTGTATCGCTCGCTCGCTGTGCTGGTGTCAAAGCGTGAGCATATGGATTGAGTCACAGCCTGAGATCAATGGAATTTGTGGACAGTAAGCTCAATAACAAGCCCTTCTGAAAAGAAATAGATGTAAAAAGCAAATTTACTAGAGTATAAAAAAAAAAAAAAGCTAATATCTTTTCCGCGCCTGGCTGTAAAGTGCTGTTTGGTTGCTGTTGGCTGCGGGTACTTTGAAAGCTGTCTAGGGTATGTGCTTGCAATTCTGAATGCTACTGCGCCAGCTTCATGCTTTGCATGTACCGTTGGGTGCTTCTGTTTGCAGGGTTTGTACTAGGAAACTGGCCAAGAAAGGAGGAGGGGGAAAAAATAGCCCTTTATATTGTAAACTGAATAAAGAATAAAACCAGTCAGTGTGTCTGCCGGGGAAAGACCACGGTGGCTTTATTTACTTTGTGCTGGTAGGACTTGCTAATGGAGAAAAATAAAAAGGCATAATTAAATAGTTTAATGAATTCGCAGCTCTTTTGTTTGAGTGGGACGGGAATGCATGTTCCAGAGAGGCCTCACAAAGAGCTTGGCTGGCAGTGAGTTAAAAGTAGGAAATCAGTTCTTTGAAGGCATTTTTATACTTCATTATCCCAGCATGTAAAATGACTTGTACTAAACGATCGAGGATTTTATTTTTCACTCTCTCTCTTTCTGTCCCTTTTCTAAACAAAAGAGAGCATGGGGCGGCTGGTGTCTAATTCCCCTCCGGGTCCTGAGCCGGGGGATCAGCCTGTCACCAGGCTGGTGGGCCAGTCCCTGCACTCGGGCAGCGTCCAGGGCTCTGAACAACAGCGGAGCCCACGTTAGCAGGCAGCGCTTTCCGCCTCGTGCGCCCAGGGTGAGCTCCGCAGGCCCCCAGTCGCCTCCTGCTAGGCTGTGAATTGGTGTCCTTTATGGTGTGTTTCTGCAAAGCCGACATGACTCACTCTTCCCTCTCGGGATAAAAACCAAAGGGGAGAAGGAAAACCTAAGGGAGATTCAGCTAAGTTTGGAGAGCGTCATCCCCGTGTGCCCCCTGACTTGGTTTCCTTCTGGGCCATGAGGAGAAGTGTTTGGGAGAACAGCTCCTGCAGGGAGGGGGAGCCAGCTGCTCACCAGCGCCCAGCTCTCCTCCCCTCTAGCCCCTTGATCCCATGCCCCAAGAGGCCACCAGAGCCCGGAGAGGCCGGTGTGACATGGCCCCGTTATCAGAAACCAAGGGTCAAATGCAGCTTGCGCTCTCTAGGGGGACAGAGTTGAGCCCCACAGAGGTCACTTCACCCGGCCACCTGGGCAGAGGGCAAGGGGAGGGCCAGAGACTTCTGAGGACCGAGTTTGAGTTCAGATGCATTCTGCTGACTGGCTGGAGAGAGGACCCAAAGGAAGGTGGCCATCCCTGAAGCAGTGCGGCCTGGACCTTGAGCCCTGAGGCTAACTAGGGTGGCCGAGGAGATGTCTGTGCTACCTCAGCCAGGTAGACCTGTATTTGTAAAACTGTGACTGGCTCACTGAGCTCACACTTAGTGTCACAAACTTGGTGGTAACAAAGCTTAGGGAAAATGAGGCCCAGGATGAGTCCCAGGGGCTTCTGGGTGTCAGGACTTGTCCTGACCACACTTCCCCCACCTCTCCACCTCCACCGCAGCCACGGGTATGGAGAGAGAGAGCAGAAGGGTTATTTTTCAGTGACTTGTTTTAAGGGCTTGACAGGCTCCTACCCTCTCTCCCTTCCCAAGCTGTGGGAGCTCAGGGCTTCCCAGAGGGTGTGGCCCGAGGGCTGGACCTGGGACTTCTCAGCAGCTTGGAAGCTCCTCTATACATTTGCTGTTATTTCTTCCTTCCAGCCAAAGTGAGGGCTGTCTCCTGAGACTTCTGTGGCAGCTCTTGGAAGGCGACAGAAAAACAACCCAGCTGAGGTGGTTCTAGGTGACACACCTAATCCATCTTTGCAGGAGAAGGGCCCTCTTGGGTCTGAAAATAATTATTGCTTCTTTCCATCAGACTTATTTTTCCTGTCTCTCGCCCTCTGCTGTATTGCACTTTGGTCTTGCCTCCCAATGGAAGGCACAGTGTGGGTTCCAGGGCTGTCTCCACCTGCCCCCTCAGTGGTGTGCCCTGAGGATCCCTCTGTAGCATGTCTGTACCCTGTCTTGGGGAGACCGGTTCTTGGTGACCTTTTTTTTCTCTGTCCCTATGAATACGCAGAGTCCGCTACCAGTAAGCAGGGAATTTCCATTGAGTTTTTGTTGTTGTTGTTGTTATTTTTTTTTTTTTGCCAGGTTGGAAGATTTACATTCACAAAGCCCCTCTCTATTCCTTATTTGCTTATAAACAATGCTCGCTATTTGGTTCTTGTTAAATTTTACCTCATAAACAAATATGACTCTGGAAGCCCCAGCCAATAATTGTTTAATCCTGACTTCTTTTTTTTTTTTATATCCCTATAATGTATTGACTATAAACCCACAGTTTTAACTTTATTGGAGAATGGGTTCTCTCCTCCCTTCTCTGGAAAGCTGAAGGTTCATCTCTTTGTAGGAACCTGAAATACTTGGACCGATGGACGAGAACAGCAGATAGTGTCTTTGGGGAAAGGATGGATACAGTTAAATCCTCTGGTTAAATAAACCCCAAATGGACAAGCTCTGCATTCTGTTCCCTCTCTTTCTTTGATGCTGGTTCTGAAAAGCGTGAAAGCAAATGCTTTTCACAATTAGCCCTAACTTTTGAATTACAGCATTTCTTTCAGTACAATGACCAGGCGATGCGGTAATTTACAGCCAGTCCCTGGCCTTGCTGAGTAGCAGGGAAGTGCCCTGGAAGTGACTGTTAATATTGATCAGTGAGGGCTAGAGAGAGTTGGAGACCCTCAGCACGGCCACTTAAAGTGGGCAGGAAACCCAAATTGACCAGTAATAAAGTGTTTGAGGTTGTACAAGACGGCTCCTGGGAAACTGCTGTTCCAAGAGGGGAGGCTGGGGGGAGCAGCTGTCAATTATTCTTGTTTGATACCCAGTTACTAAACAGGACAGAGCGGCCTGGGAGCCCTTGGCAGGAGGCAGCGGGAGGCAGGCACAGGCCTGGATCGCCTGGAAAACCACCTTTGTCCTCCTAGCAAGAGCACACAGTGGTGGGAGGGCTCTTTCTGCAACCCTCATAGCTCACCCATTAGGGTGGGCCCGCATTCCTTAATTTTAGAGGAGGGGTAAAACCTGAGATGTTGGCTACCTTCCCTTCCCACTTCTGTGCTGGATATCAGTGGATAACTGGACTTTGGTTGTGGCAATTCTTGGAGTTGTGGGTGAGAGAGAGCAGTAACGCACTCGCCTGGCATGCGTGCCACCCGGGTTCGATCCTCAGCACCACATAAAAACAAAGATGTTGTGTCCACCGAGAACTAAAAAATAAATATTAAAATTCTCTCTCTTTCTCTCTCTAAAAAAATAGACATACTCTTAAAAGGTAAAAAACAGGTAGAATTAGGAATGAAAATGAGATTCTGTTACGGGCTTTGGGTAGAGTTGACAAGCGATCAGGAAAAGGACACGACTTTTCCCTAAGACCAGCAAGTTTTTAGAGGGATCCCGCTGTCATTCCCATTTTACAGATAGTCACTACTAAGGTTGACGGTGTGGATCATGGGTGCCGATGTAAATGCTTAATGGTCTAAGGAAGAAAATGTTGTGTCTTTTGCTCATCCATCCCAAGGCTCCTGGCTGCCCCCTCAAAAGACAGGCCAACAAGGAAAAAAAAGCCCAGCAAATTTATTTATCAAAGTTTCATGTGAAATGACGGTGTTTAGAAATGAAGACCCAAAAGGACAAAGTGACTTTTTATGCTAAGTGGGATGAAAGAAGTAGGTAGTGTGAAGAAACATGATTGGACTAAAAAAAAAAAGGGCCATGACCATGGGAATAAGCTAGGGGACTGAGTGGATCCCATTTGTCCCTGTTCTTTTTGACCTCACTGTGGTACTTCTTCCTGAGTATGGGGCAGGATCCCTCTGGAATGGGGGTCTTATGACTCATTTTGAGGCCGGGTGGGTCAAAGAATTCCTTCAGGAGCCTGCTTCACCGGGAAAGGCCCGGAAGGTCGGTGAAAGGTTGTTGCTTCTGATCCCTTCCCCTTTCCCTTCAGATCAGAGCAGCCTGGAGGGTCATTTTCTGAGCCCAGACAAGGCATTAACTCATTTGAACCCTAAAAACAACCTGGCAGGGGTTTGGGGGTTGGAACTATTATTGTTTCCCTGAGGGAATGAAGTAACTCTAATTACTCCAGGACAGGAATCCCACCATTCTTGGGAAAAGACTATGCAACAGATGGGGAGTTTGTGGGAACCCCTTCCTTCTTGCCCCAGGCCCTTGGCAGTAGAGTACCAGGCATCCCTTCACCACCTGGGCTACCCTGGTCTTTTGGGCTTTGTGTTATTAGTCTTCCAATTCACTGGGCTTCTGTTGTTTTAAACCAGCTGCATATTCTTAATTGAGAGGTAGGTGATTTAGTTAAAATGAATATTGAGCAATCAAACCAAAATAGATGATTATAATCAATTTAGTTGAATTAAAAGATCAAAAAGTATTGACAAAACCGAGGCTTCAGTTATTCCTGTGGAGATTCTACTTTTTCACATCTGACCCCAGGCCGCTCTAGCATCCCTTGATAAGTGACCCATCTCATGTACAACTATTTGGAAATTCTTCCAATGCCAGTCAATACATATTTCTTCAAATGAGGAAATATTTCAAGTGGGCAAATAAAAGCACAGAGATAAATATCTGTCTCAACCACCTAGTTTTCTCCAATCTGAGCATTTCGTGATGTTGGCTTCCGTTTCCTTTTCTAAAATATAAAAGCTTCAAGTCCACACGAAGCCTTCTTTGGATACCTCTCCTTGATCTTATTTCTCTTTCTCCCCCCACCCCAAAAGAATCAATCACTCCTGAATTTGGCATTTATCATGGTTTGCATGGTTCTCTTTTTTGACCCATGTATGTCACCAGAAATGGCATGTAGTTTTTGTTTTGCCTCTTTTTGAACTTCATATAAAAATTATCCTAATAAATGCATTCATCTGCAGATGGCTTTATTTCACTCCTTATAATATTTTGAAAATATCTCCACATTCATATATGTAGGACTTTAGTTTCTGTAGAATATTCCAAAGGCCTGTTTTCCAAATAACCCCACTATCATCCTCTCCATACTCTGGGGAAACCTGTTTTAACTGGCTGTCAACACAGGGGTTACTGTGGGTGCAGTGATTTTAGCCTGAATCCCACAGGGAAAGCAAACACTGAGGAAGTTGGGCAGAAAGTGCTTTTAAAACTCAGGTGACAACTCATTTAAATAAGAATAATTAGATTTTTAATTTTTTTATTAATTTAATCCATGGCATCCTAATAGAATATGTCCACTTTTTAGTTAGGCTTTTGACTCCCAACCAGCTGATTTGGTTTGAAATGGACAAAGCATTAATTTAACAAACATTAAACTCCTATTATGTGTAATATGCTAATAAATAGTCTAGGGGAGAAAAAAAAACGAGTCAAGTAAGAACGGGCAGAAGCCAAGTAATTAAAACACCAATCGGTGAAAGCATGACCAGAGGGTCTGGATGTGGAAGCTGAGAGAATTCTGGACTGGGTAGAGAAGGTGCAGGGACACCTGGGCAAATAGCTTCTGAAGGAGGGAGGACTTTCTCTTAAAGAAAATATCTCATACAAAAGCACAGAACTGTAAAAAGTGGACATGGTTGCGGGGCAGCAAGCAATTTAGTTTGTCAGGTCTTCAGGGAATGCAAGGGAAGGTGGGTGGTTGGGCCTCAAATACTCCTTTGAAGTCCTTCCTTGGTGGCCCCTACCATGCTCTCCAAGGCTGAGAAGAATCTCTGTGAAATACTGCCAGTGTCCAAAGTACTATCTTGTCAAAGGAAAGGTGGCAGGCAGCGGAGACGGACTTCTATGGGGGCTGAACATGTCGTATTAAGAGAGTGGAGGTGAGGGATTCTGAAGCAGGCTGTGTTGGGGAGCAATAGTTCAAAAAAACTGAGGATGGGAGGAGTGATGCTTTGTGGGGTGGAGAGAAGGGAAGGGACATAATTGTTTGGCACATACTTAGTTTTAAAGCACAAGGGTGGGCAGTTCACTGAGTGTGGGTTTAGAACTTGGAAGCATTGAGATGGAGCACATCCAGCAAAGAATTCAGTTCCACGGAAGACCATGCAACACCACAGCAAACCAGAAAGAAGCACCCCAAGGCCCTGGAGGAAATATGGCCTCTCTGTGATCTTTCTAGTAGATTCTGTCAGAGCCAGCCCAGGTCCTGTAATGCTGACCTACATGTTCAGTCTATCCTGGCCTAATGTCCAACTGCGTGTCTGCTGTGTCTGGCCTCTTAGGTTCACTTTGCTTCCTGCACACCAGACTGGAAGTGCTCCATTAAATCCCTGTTGGGAGCATCCTTCAACCAGTGACTGGGGGGGGGGAATTTGTGCAATGGTGGCTCGGAGCTGGCTCATACAGGCTTCCAAGATCTGATTGCTAAATTTGCAGGAATTTTGCATGTCGGTTGTTAAACACAGTCGTTATTAAAAATTAAATTACACACACTTACAATTAAATAAATTATATTAAGAGGAAAGGTAATCGACCGTCACTTACCAATTATTTTACTGCTCTCGTCTTGAGATGATATCTTTTGCGTCTGTAAATTGGCAGAAGTATTTAATGGTGGCTACTAGGCCTCTCTTCCTCACTCCACATCTGATGAAGTTCCGCTGGTAGCCTGAAGTCGGCCATGGTGGAGGTGTTTACACCATGGGCATTGGACAGTGTCACAAATCAGGGTTCCCTCATCCTCCCTCCCTCCCTTCTGAGAATTAAAAGTGTATCAGCACACAATGGAATTGCTAAATGAGAACTTGAGCAGCTAGGATGCAGTTCTGCACTGGGGTCCCAGACTTCTCTAGCAGGTAGAAGGTTAGGTTTCTCACAGTGGTAACTTACTTGATAACGCATCATTTGGGGCTCTCTCTCACTCAATCTCTCTCCCTCTCCTTGTCCTAATGACACACTCCCTTACCAGCAATTCTTGGCTCATGCTAAAATAAGCCACTTACAATTAAATCTTTGTTTCAAGGACAAGGCTCCTAGGACAGCCCAAACTAAGACAAATAACAAGGACTGCTCCTCTTTCTGGTGAGAGTAAATGACAGGGCAAGGACAGTAGACATACACACCCCCGTGGGTGGCAGGATCTTGACAGGTTGCATGGGTGATATGCTGGGGATTAGCCAGCAGGTTTCTTCTCTCTCTGAAGCATAGTCATAATAACTCTAAAATGATGGGCTTCCAACCTCATTTTATTTTTTAATCTTACTTTTCTTCCCTCCCCCCTCTTCTATGTTTGAGAGTGCTCTGTGAATGCGACTTCTTGTTCATTCCTTGAAGAATAGTAGGATGGCGAACAAGTGGCGGTTTAACTGTTCAGAAATGGTGATTTCCAGTCCACCCAAATTTACCACTGCAGAGAAAAAGTCACTTCGTAACTGCAAGTGCTTTTTTATTCATTCATTTTAAATATTGAGATTCCTGTAGTACAAGTGGCCAAAGAGTATTTATTTCGCAGTCTGCAATTGTATAATCTAAAACTATATAATTTGCATGGCTTTGTGTCTGCTACTGGGAGACACATTTGTGCTCAGTCACATCTATAGATAGTTCCCGCGTGGTAGTATGATCTCAATTCCGAAGAGTAATTTTAAGTACGGGTGGGCGTGCCACAGTTAGCCATATAGATAGAATTGGCTTCGTTGATAGGGTCACTGGATGCTCCCTTTCACCTGGCTTTTTATTTTCCTGCTCTTAACTTACTCGCCTTGCCTTGTTATAACTGATCTCTTAAAAACATACCACAGTGAAGCAGAAACATTTTTAGTGCATCTTAAACCTACCGATTGCCTATCTGTGCTTTCTGTCCATCTACCTGTGTGTCCACCTTAATGTACTTTTGTTTAGTTATTGGAAAGTCCAGTCCAGTGTCTGCCACGAACCTCCCGAGACACTTAAATCTTTCTTCCTCATGAAATGACTCAGGTAGGCGCAGTCCACCAATCTCCGCACACTTCTTTATTACTAGTTCGTTACAGATACCATTTCATGGCTCTCTCTGCTGGTGCTGTAGGAAATTATAGACCTTCTTCCTATAAACCTGCCCTTTCCCCTCCCCACATCAATTTTTTTTTTCCTGCTTTCTCTTGCATTCTGGGTTTCAATTCCTATACGAACCCGGAAAACCTGTTTTTAATATTATTGGCTAATTAATATATATCTTGGAGAAGAATGACTTTTTTTTCTTTCCTTAGGTGGGTTATTATTTTTAATGATTGCTTTAATGGTAGTCTGGGATGTCCCTGCCTAGAGAGGACCTTTCTTTCTGTCCATAATGAGACATACCTCATTTGCACTATCCGGAGATTTATGGAAGGATGGGGGTGGGAGGGGATTGCACCCTTCCAATTTATTACATCTTAAATGAACTGCTCCCAAAGCAAGAACAAATGAAACAAAACAGGTTGTGGAGCAGCGTCTGCCTACTGCTTATTGAGCTGGAGAGGGGTTCGCTTACTAGTCTAAGACCGGGAGACAAGAGTTATCATTTCCTTTGAATCATTCTTTTTGTCTTCTATATGCCTTGGCTCTTTCTCCTGCCCCTTCACCACCATGGCTACCCAGGTTGGGCAGTCTTGGCGTTGTTGCACATAATGACACCAGGGTCTTTAGTTCTAATGGTTGATTGCACCACCACTTGAATTTGGGGGTGGAAACGAGGTGAAAGAGCAATCTCTTTATTTCACAGAATTCAGCACAGCGGGGTCAGCTCTTAGATATATGATCTCAGGAACATTGATAATTTAAAAGAAACTGTCTGTCCCCCCTTCTTTTATGAAAAGTGGTTAAAAAATTCAGTTCAATTTCCACCAAAATGCTACTTCTAACACCCAGTCAATGAATTTTGGTATTCTGGACTGTCCTAAATTTTTTTTTTTTTTTAATTTTTAGTTTTAAGACAAGGTCTCACAAGATTGCTGAGGGCCTGCCCCATGTGCTGAGCCTGGGGCTGTCTCATCATTTCAGGGTACAGAGTAACAGAGAATCTCCCCCCAGCGTGACTATCTCGGTACTTGTGCCAATGCAGCTCCTGGTGAAGGGGTTCATATCTGCACTGGTAGGAACGATGTGAGTCCCGGGGCAACATCCTCAGGCAATTTACATTCCTGTTCACTGGGTTTCAAGAACAGGCCAATGTATAGTTATATACTCCTTGTTCTCCATTTGCCTGTCTGAGAATCCTGGAAAGAGAGAGAGAGAACCCCATCATTCATCCCAGTTTTTCTACATTGCTGGGGAAACCAAAGGTGCCTTTGGTCTGTGCCCCATCCAGGCTGTGCCACTATGGCTAACAAAATGTCCCCAGCCAGAGGAAGCCCTTCATCTTTGCAGATCCTGACATTTCAGCGCAGGAGGCTCCCCTTGGCCCCTTCGGTGTGGTCTGCTCCTACGATTTTGCAGCCGTTTGCCACCCTAATCCTCCCTTCACCCATGTGAACAGAGGGGTGCGGTTTTTATTACCCCTGCACTAAAGTAGACTCTGAATTTGAAGAAATTGCTGTTCATGGCAACTGCTCTCCCTGCTTCCTTGATTTTGGAAATGAGGCGTTTCATTTCTAACCATGGTTTGAAGACTATATAAATGCATTTCACACAATACAAAACACCAGCTGCACGTATACAGATTCTAATATTTTTTCATTAAAAACCCTTTTGCTTCTTTGCCTGCTTCTCTTGAAAGGTGCAATGATAGAAAGCTCCCACATACCTGAGATTTCTTCTTATTTTTTTTTTCAGACTGAAACTTCAGAATATTTTCAATATCTGCAACATTATCTTTTGAATAATAATTACCTCTTATATTAAATTATAAGACAGCAGGATTCAGGATTAGATCTCTCCATATTATTCTAGTGAAGGAAATTATGACAGGGGTCATTTTTTAGAATTATGTAGCAGGGTAAAAGGTCCCAGGCAGCATTAGGAGGCAAAGGCGTTTATAATTAAATTGTAATTTAGGCCAGTGATTTATCGTTTTCTCAATGAAAAATTCGGTGCTGCCGAGAGATCCTAAGAGGAACTTTAGTGAGATACAACTTAATGAAATAATAAAAAGAAAAATTATTCTGGAATAGATTGTATTACAGCGGAGAACAATTGCAGCCTGCCTTCTGCCGGCTTTTCCATTATCCTGTGTTTCAGAGGTTTTCTAATTTAACTCTCATTTTCTTTTGTGGATAAGACGTGGCATAGGAATTTTGAGTTTGATGTGTCAAAAACGTTTCTGAAGACTTTAAAAATATAATTAAAATCTTTGGCTTTTGTTGTTAATGCGCACCAATGTACATTTGGAAACATTTGCCAATGTGCTTCCAAGCAACTCAAATTGGAGAAATTCTACCTTGGTAACAATCACAACAACAAAACAAATGATACCTGATTGATTTATTTTAAGATAATAGGTGATTTTCCTTTTGTTGTTGTTTGTTATTGAGGCTCTTGTCCATGAAGGTGGCCCTGTGTTTTTGTTTAATAATTTCCTTTGTTATCTAAACTTCTTTACCTCCCTGGGGTGAGTTTGGGGTCTGATATGTATATGAATACACAGTCATGGATATGTGAATACATAAACCAGAAGGGAAAATGCAGAATATGAATTGTTCATCTTTCATGAAATAGAAAAATACTGGCAAGATGGAAAGTTTAAGAATGGAGTCCTTTGCTTTCAAAAAAAAAAAAAACAAACAAAACAAAAGACCTTTCACAAGCTTTCAGTATGAAGTCAGCGATTTCACAAAACTAATTTTGACCAAAGATTTGTATCACGATAAGGCCAATTCAGTTGGTGTTTTGAGCAGAGAGATTAAACAGTTGAGTTATTAAAAAAAAAATGAGAGTACATCTTGCACTTGTGATGTGATTGTTACATTTATTGTAATTCAAATTGTTCACTTATTGTTATATTTTAATTGAATCCCTAGAACCTTGATTGCTTTAATGATCTTGGTGGTGGTTCTTTAAAAATAATCAAGTTAATAAACTTTTAATGGCATGTGTTTTAAATAATTGATTGAAAAGGGTGTAAATATCTGTTTATCCAATCATCTGTAATAGTTTCTTCCCTAAACACCCAATCTGTTGGGATAAATAATGTGTGTTTCAAAAAATGCACTGTGTATTTACATAATAGGCTGGAGGTGTATTAGGAAAACAACCTGTATTCTCCACTTTTTGTGTTTTCTTCAGTAGCAGAAATCGGCACCATTCCCTGAGTAAATAACAACCCATATTCGAGGAATTATCTAACTACAAGGTGATGTAGAATGTCCTGGAAGGACCTATTAAGAATCATAATCACCTAGGCAATTTCATCTTTATTTCTTAGAACACATCTGGGGGGTCTGGGATCTAACTTTTCAGGAGACATACCCTCAGTGGCTTTGGCTTTTAGGAGAGGAGTGCTCTTTAATGTTTAGTGCTATTTGAAGATAGCCCTCTGGATATCATTTCAATATGAACCCGATATTTCTTATCCTCTATTCATTCTCCATCTTCTGAACTTGTGTTGGACAGGTACTCTGTGGTGGCCCCAACACTGTTCTCCAGGTAGGGTTAGTGATGGTTACCAGCACCTGATAGTGCACAGCCTTGACAAGTAGTGGAACTATTCCTCATCTCTGAAAACTGGAGTAATAGTACCACCTGCCTCCCAGGGGTGTTGAGCACATGCACAGAGTGAACACGTGGGAAGTACTTACGTCAGTGTTTGGTATACAGTAAGCACTTAAGAAATACCGGCTCCTCTGTTTACTTATAATTACAGTGCAGGACTGTCTTCACTGGACAGATATTGACAGAAATTGTTTTATTGAAGGGCTTTAATAATAATAATAATAATAATAATAAACTTGCCAATCTAAATTTTGTCCTAGATGAAAAGCTTTTGAAAGAAGAGCCAGTGGAGAAACACTCTATGAGAGGATAAGACTAATCAGAAGATGATCCACGAAATGTGGCCTTTTCGTGTGTGTGAAAATGTCATTCTGTCATTTCATATTCAATTCTCATTTTTTTTTTACTTTGCAAATAATTTTGGGCTTAGAGAATAATTGCAATGTAGTAGAGAGGTTTCCCAAACACTCCCCCACGAGTTGCTGATAATGCTGACGTCTAGTCTAACACAGGGCAGAACAGCAAAACTTAGAAATTAACACTGATACAATACCACCAAACAGATGTAAAACTTCATTTAGATTTCACGGAGTTTCCAACTAAAACCCTTTTTCTGTTTCAGGATCCACCTGGAGCCCACATTGTGTTTAGTTGTCACGTCTCTCTAGTCTCCTCCAATGATAGTTCCTCCATCTTTCTTCGATTTCTATGGGCTTGATGGTTTCAGAGAATACTGTTTGGTTAGTTTATACAGTGCCCTTCAGTTCAAGAGTTTGCTGACTTTTTTCTTCATGGTTGGATTGAACGTTGGCCAGAAGTGATGTGACTTGTCAGACCCTATCACAGGGATGTGACATCAAGATATGACTTATTAGTGGTGGCGTTGATTACTTGTTCAGGATGGTAACTGCAGAATTTCTGTTTTCCCTTGGTGATAAAGATAAAGATTTTGAAGGAGATTCCTTGAGAGGATGCAAATTTCCTGTTTGTTCTCGTTTGTTTTTTTTGTTTTTTTTTTTTTGCCTATCAATTTTAGCATATACCTGACCTGCAGTAGATCTCTGGTGATCTGGTGGTAACTGGCTGTTTCCTTTGTTTCTTCCATGTTGAATAATTTTAGTCTTCTGAAATCGAGAGCTTTGTCATCTCAGTGTGCCATCAGCTTTTTGTGAGAACTTCCTTTTTCTCTGGCACCCTGAGACCTTCTAGACTCATATTGGATTTAAGGAGCTCTGTTTTCTTTCATTAGATAATAGCATTTACAAAGAAAGATGTAGACTTCGGGTATATTCCCTATTACATGTCTTTGCTCCTAGGCTGCCTGGGAAAGGAGAGCTTGGAAATTCGGTTGTGCATAGCACCCATGCATGCGCCATGTCTGTATGTACTTGTGGAATGGATCATAGTCATTTAGAATTGTCTCTAGTTTTCTTTATGACTGCAGAAAAAAATGTGGTGTAAGCATTTAAAGAAGACAATTAGTGGGTAGAAAAATAAAGTAGAAACATTCTAAAACTGAAATTTAGCCCATATCCACATTAGGACTGTGAACACAGAACAAGAATTTGGTCTTGATTCTTTGGTATATGAAACAAAAACAAGAACTTTCTCACTCTTCTTGCCTTTCTATGTCTTGGGGACCCAGTGATGACTCATCTTGAATTCTATTGTGTAGTATCTGGCAACCTGGGAACATTGCCTCACCAGTGATTTATCAAATAAAAATGTAATAAGTAATTGAGAGAAAACAGTGATGCAGTCAGTCCTGCGTATCCGTGGGGAATTAGCTCCAGGACACTCCCCTTGCAAAAATGCCAAAATCCATGGATGCTCAAGGCCCTTATATAAAATGGTGTACTATTTGCACATAATCTACACACATCCTCTCATATATTTGAAGTCACCTCCAGATCACTTATAATACCTAAAATAATGTAAATGCTGCAACACTCAGTACAATGGAAATCATGGGTAAGCTGTGTTGTTTTAAAAATAAAAACAAGAGAGTTTCAGTGGAGAAGATTTTGTTTTCTGAATATTTTCAGTCCACATGTTATGGTTGAATGTGAGGTATCCCCGCCACCACCCCGCAAGCTCATGAGACAATTAAAGAAGGTTTAGAGAAGAAATGATTAAGTTATGCGAGCCTTAACCCAATCAGTGAATTAATTAATGGGATTAATTGATAACTGAAAGCAGGTGGGGTTAGGCTGGAGGGGGTGGGGCATTAAGGGTGTAGCTTTGGGGGGTATGTTTTGTATCTGGCAGTAGAGTCTCTCTCTCTGCTATCTGATCATCACGTGAGCTACTTCATTTCCCCACACTTTTCCGCCATGATGTTCTGCCTCACCTCGAGCCCCAAGAAATGGAGCTGGCCTCCTGTGGACTGAGACCTCTGAAACTGTGAGCCTTCAAATAAACTTTTCTTCCCTAAAATTGTTATGGTCAGATCTTTTAGTCATAGCAGCAAAAGAAAAAGCTGTCTAAAACACCACACTTGGTTGAATCTGTGGATATTGAACCCTTGGATACAGAGGGCCAACTGCAAATATTTGTGCTGAACAAAATAGTTTGCAAATGTCATTTGTGACTCTGTTTTACTTCTCTTCAAAATACATGAATTTGTGACAAAAAATCAATGACTTCCTAAACTTTATTCACTCCATAAGTACTTCAAACTAATCTTGTATGCCTCATGACATTCACATGATCTTTATTTCCTGATTATTTCTTGGTGTTAAAAAATAATAATTCAGAAATAGAGATTTTTTCCCCCATAAACCCACAGAATGATTCAATCTTTAAGTAAGTGGGAAATAAGTGATAGCATATGAGAGTTAAATTCATTTCCAAGAGTTAATTGGAGACCATACTACCAAAAGTACTATAGGGATTTAATGCAATTCTGATCAAAATCCCAATGATATTCTTCATAGAAATAGAAAAAGCAGTCATGAAATTCATCTGGAAAAAAAAGAGACCCAGAAGAGCTAAAGCAATCCTTAGCAGGAAGAGTGAAGTAGGTGACATCACTATACCAGACCTTAAACTATACTACAGAGCAATAGTAACAAAAACAGCATGGTATTGGCACCAAAATAGGCTGTTAGACCAATGGTTCAAGAATAGGAGACAAGAGACTAACCCACAAATTTGCAATTATCTTACATTAGAAAAAGGTGTCGAAAACATGTATTGGAGAAAAGATAACCTCTTCAACAAATGGTGCTGGGAAAACTGGAAATCCATATTCAACAAAATGAAATTAAACCCCTATCTCTCACCATGCGCAAAACTCAACTCAAAATGGATCAAGGACCTAGGAAGAAAACCAGAGACCCTGCGTCTAATAGAAGAAAAAGTAGACCCTAATCTCCATCCTATGGGATTAGGCCCCAACTTCCTTAATAAGATTCATTTGGTGCAAGAATTAAAATCAAGAATCAATAAATGAGATGGATTCAAACTAAAAAGTTTCTTCTTAGCAAAAGAAACAAACTGTGAGTGAATAGAGAGCCTACATCTTGGAAGCAAACTTTTACCCCTCACTCTAATCTCTAGGGTATATAAAGAACTCAAAAGCACCAAAAAACCAAATAACACAATCAGTAAATGGGCCAAGGTCCTGAACAAATGCTTCCCAGAAGATGATATACAATCAATCAGCAAACATATGAAACAGTGTTCATCATCGCTCACAATTAGAGAAATGCAAACAAAAACCACTCTGAGCTTTCCTCTCGCTCCAGTCAGAATGGCAGCTATTATACATACAAACAACAATAAGTGTTGTTGAGGATGTGGGGGAAAAAGGTACACTCCTACACTGCTGGTGGGACTGCAAATTGGTGTAGCCAATATGGAAAGCAGTATGGAGATTTCGTGGAAAATTGGGAATGGAACCACCGTTTGACCCAGTTATCCCTCTCCTTGGTCTATACCCAAAGGACTTAAAAACAGCACACTACAGGGACACAGCTGCATCAATGTTTATAGCAGCACAATTCACAATAGCTAAACTGTGGAACCAACCTAGATGCCCTTCTGTAAATGAATGGATAAAAAAAAGATGTGGCATATTATTCACAATGGAATATTACTCCACAATAAAAGGGAGTAAAATCATGGCATTTGCAGGTAAATAGATGGAGGTGGAAAAGATAATGTTAAGTGAAGTTAGCCAGTCCCCCAAAGACCAAATGCTGAATGTTTTCTCTGATATAAGGAGGCTGATTCATAGTGGGATAGGGAGGGGGAGCCTAGGAGAAATAGACCAACTCTAGATAGGGCAGAGGGAAGGGAGGGGGCACAGGGTTAGAAATGATGGTGGGATGTGATGGACACCATTATTCAAAGTACATGTATGAAGACACGAATGGGTGTGAATAACCTTTGTATACAACCAGAGATATGAAAAGTCATGCTCTATATGTGTAATATCAGTGGTAATATATTCTGTCATATAAATAAAAAAATTAATAAAAAGTTAATTGGAGAAAGATAAAATGAAAACAAACTATCTTAATTTGACCCCCCCACAATTTTTTTCAATAATTCCCCCCTCTTTGCTTCCTTTCTTCCTCCTCCTCCTATGATTTCCTATTTTCCTTTATTCCCTGACACTAACTATTGTGTCCCTTTTTGATGATGTGTAAGCCAGTGGGTGTTATTAGGATTAATTGCTACAAGCTGGATGTAATGGTCACTATTGATGATTGTGTAGCTGAAGCTCAGAGTTCACCAACACTTCATTCCTAACTAAAATCAACATTTGAAGAGTCTCCCCATTTTCCAGAGGTGTCTGGAAATATAGAAGTTATAAAAGTCACTACAAAATAGATAGATGGAAATTAAGGAAGGACTGTTGTCCAGGTTTGCTGCAGGAGAAGGAAAGTGACTAAAGAGGAAATCAGAATGCCACTTACTAGGCTCACAAATCTGATGGTGTTGATTGGGTTAACCTCACACACAAATCTACACAGCGGAAGGCAATGAATTCAGACATGGGCAATGTGCTACTTTCAGCTCCTATTGATGTATTTTTTTTTCAGTACTGGGGATTGAACCCATGGGGGCTTTGCCACTGAGCCTCATCCCTAGCCCTTTTTTATTTTATTATTTTTTATTTTGAGACAGTCTCCCTAAGTTGCCCAGGTGGTCCCTGAACTTGCCAACCTCCTGTCTCAGCTTTTCAAGTTAGTGGGATTATAGGCATGTGCCACTGAGCCCAGCCCATTGGTGTAGATCTTAAGAACCAAATTGAGGAGTGATCTAGGTTGAATGGGCAATAGGAGTTAGAGAGAGCTTGTATATCTTTTAGGGATGCCTCTTTGGTTCAGAATTCTTGACCCAACAGATTATTTCCTTAGCTAATGTTGATTCCAACAGCCTCTAAAAGTGGCCAGTATCACAGTGTCAGCTTCAGAAAGAATCTCAAGGTGCTGTTTCTTACAGCAACCTTTTTGTAAGTCAAAAGCCCTGTTGGTCACTGTGGCAGATTCTGCTGACCCACCCACATCTTATGGGCACTCACCTGTCCACATGGAAGGCTGATTATCAAGAGGAGCTGTGACTCTCAAGTTTTTCTTTCTTTTTCCTGGCTATATGCTCAGCTTGGCAGCATGTGGGTGCAAACCAGAATTGCCAGAGCCTGAATGCCATCAGAATCAGTCCTTATCTGAAGACCAGTGAAGGTCTGTCTTCAATAGATGCACCTGTTTCTTTTCATGGTTGCGGTAACTCTGAGGCATGCAGCACACTGTCCCAGTGGCTTTGACCTCCAATGTTCCACTTTCTCAGTAAATGTAGCCCATATTCATTGACCTCCTTTTCTTGCTTGTCTCACTCCATAAAATCCTATTGGTTTTTCCCAAATAAACCATTTGTATTCTAGTCTTCTCTTGGGATATGCTTTGGGGGGAATCCAAACTCTAGCCAGGCCAAGCTGAAGTTGACTCTTATAAAAATTTCCAAACCCTCTACATTCTCTCATAGTATATATATATACTGTATATATGTCTACTTTTTCTTCTTGTTTTTCATTCAGTTGATTCCTTTCTAGAGATCTTGGGTATGAGCAGGTGAGCAGGAAAGAGGCAGGGAAATTAGATTGTAAAGTCAGGAGAGGGAGGAGGAATCATGCACTTATTTTCCTGAGCACCTGCTATGAGCCAGGCACTGGACTTACATATTAAGTGCTGTATAGAGGTTATCTTTTCTTATTCTCTTGACAGCCTTGGGGGGAGAGGTGATGGGTCTTATTTTTATTTTGAAGATGAATGAAGGTGATATGCATGAGCCCAAGAGATATACACAAGGTTATAAAACTGCTCATCAGTGGAACTGGGTTTGGAGCCCAAGCTGATGTTCTTTCTTTCCTACTGTGTTGCCTTTTACAAGAAGACCTGGGTCAAGAGCCAGAAAACATGGCTTTAAATTCCATATTTCCTATTCACTAGTTCTATGACCTTGGGCCACTAATTTTACTTCTTAGAATATGTTTTTTCATGTCTAAAATGGGAAATAACAAAGGGCGATTGTTATCATAAAGAGTCTTATTCAGTCTCAGCCCGTTAGGTACACCAAGCAGGTCATTGTCAAGCAACGAAAAAAAGAGTAGTATAGATAAATTTGGGTAAAAGAATTCCTGAAAATTGTTTTCTGATAAACCAACCCATGGGGCCAGGGCCGTGTCGAACCCTTAAACATACGGTGCATTGGCACTACCCTGTACAAATAGCTCTGCAGTAATAAAGCAGAACTGTGCAGCCTGGCAGGCTACCCCCATCTCCACAGTGGCCACCCCATGGCCCTCACCTGCCTCAGCTTAGTAGAGTATTTGACTTGTTGAGTTCTCGGGTCAAATCATGGCCATTTTTTTCCATTGGTCAGTAAGTGGCTCTATCATTATGTGGCCTTTTGCTTCATATTAGTCACTGTCAGGTTGGATTTGTATTTTGGAAAACTTCCAGCATTCATTACCATAATGAAAAAAGAGATAAGAAGAGAGAGAGCAGAGGGGAGTAGGCCAGTTTCCATCCACAGAAGTTTGTATTGTTCACACAAAGACTCGGGAAGATGCTGGAAGGTGTCATCCTCGATCCCTGTTCTTAGACTGTCAAGGAAAAGACATCTGCAAACCCATGTTAAAAATATATATTTTTTAAAGAACAAAGCAAAACAATCTCATGATGATTTGAGTGTTCAGAAATGAAAATGGTGTTGTCCAGAATAGGACCATGAAATCGACAGGCTTAATTGCAGATCTATTTGGGGACTAGTTCGTTGATAACTGTTACATTGCTTTTTAGGTTGAGAGCCAATGGCAACCGTTTCATAACCCATAAGGAGATAGGCAAACTATAGGTTGCTTCCTTTACTAATAGACAAAGGATTTCTAAGAAAATTTTATAAGTGGAAGATGGGCATTTTGTTTTGTGGATTGCAGAAACTTCCTTTATGGGACCCTAAGAACCCAAATTTGTGCATTTAAGTTAGAGTTCATGGTGAATTCTTTCTTCTCTTTCTTGTGCCCTACATGAAGAGAAAAGAACTTGACTGTCACCTTAACCTCTATAGTGCAGGGTATCTGGTGGTCTGTGTTCTCACTTGTCATTTCTTTGCTAGCTATGGTACTGAGAGCCATCCAGCAATACTTCTTGATGTAGCTCAGGCCCCAAAAGTCCTGAGAAGCCCTAATCCAAAGTGAATCTTCTATAAATAATAAACAGCAAATAGGCTCCATTTAGTTATATTAACCCCCAAATAGGTCAGGCACATTGTTTAAAAATGCAAACATCACAATAAAACAGATTCCCTAGATGCG
This sequence comes from Ictidomys tridecemlineatus, assembly GCF_052094955.1. Lineage (NCBI taxonomy): Eukaryota > Metazoa > Chordata > Mammalia > Rodentia > Sciuridae > Ictidomys > Ictidomys tridecemlineatus. The sequence goes on from NC_135491.1 coordinate 46,756,270, forward strand.
GAGTTTGATGTGTATGTGCAGATTTTCTAGACATGGTACAGGAAGAAAATAGCGCACACCTATACTTTGCTACTTAAAATATTTATATATTATCTCTGAAAAGTGCTACTTTTGGAATGCTATTTATTATAAGCTGATAGAGCTCAAGGGCTAGATGTCCTTCTTGTTTTCCCTGATTGCAGAGTAGTTCCTGCTAACTTTACTTTCTGAGACCTGTGGAGTCCTTGAGAGGGTTTGTAACTGCTGCCAAATTTTTTTTGTGATTTCTTGCCGAACAACTTGGCACTCATCTGCAATCCTCTTTCATTTCTTCAATGGGTCTAATTTCACACATTAAGAATCTTATTGTTTGCCAGCCAAAATAAAATGGCATAGTTCAAAACTATTTATACAATTCAAAACATTTCCCCCCCCTTTCAGAGCGCAGTCAGTTTGCCTTTCTCCTTCCATCGTGTGTTAACTTGGTTTCTTTCATGCCGGGAATAATTAGACAATTAAGTGCTGATGCGCTAGAAATGAAATGGCATATTTTCCTTGAAATTCTCACTACAAGAATACCTGCTCTAATTCACATTCCTCTCTAACGTCAGATGGTAAAGTGTTCCATTGTGAGTATGAATGTGTACATCCCAAAGTATTTGCTCTTGGCCAACGATACCACTGTAATTCCATTGAGAAGTGGTAGTAATTACATTTTCCTAGTAATTACTTGCAATTAAAAATATACAGAAGTGACCTTCGTGACTGTGTTGAAATCTCCTGACCCTTTAAAACTAGTTACTTCCTTTAAATGTTGCTTGAATTCTCTCTCTTATCCTCAGTACTCCCTGGAAATGCTATAATTAAGAAATGAAACAGAAATCCAGTGTAGTCAGGATCTGGCTGTATATCTGGCTTGATTCATTCCTATGAAAAGGATCTCAAACAATTCCCAGCGGGATTGAGGGGGTCCCCTCTGTAGCTTCCCGACCGATCTCTGTTAAAAGACCCCAAGTGCTTCAAAGTTCAGGAGAGAATTCTCCCTCCCATCCTCCACCTTTTTCTTCCTTACACATCCATTCATTAGAAAAGGATCTCTAAACCCAGGAAACACTCCAGGGGAGGGAAAATTATGTTCCTTTTCTCGAAAGGAGGAGTAAAAAGTAATTTGTGGACATATTTTAAAGTGACCAGAATCCTGGAGAATTTCAGGCACAGCGATGAATCCGTCTTCAACAGGAAAAGGTTGACATGAAGATAGGCTACAGGCCACACTGACACAGGGAGAGGCTGAGCTATTTCATTATAATCTCCTTTACCCATTAAATCTGAAACCCTATTAAGCCAAGGACCACATCACCTTGGCTTCTCAGCTCTTCAAATCACTTGCAGATAGCAGGTGCTCCTTAAATATTTTTAGAATCACTAAATCAATGAATCAGTAGCTCAGTAAGTCGAAAATAATGAAGAACAAGTGATTGTGTTACATAACTTGAGAGAGAGGCATTCCAAAATACTGGAGAAGATGCTTTACAGGAATGATACTGCTTGGGTCAAATCAGACTCCACCATGTGCCAGATATATTTTCTTGAGAAGTTTCTTAATCTCCTTGAACCTCATAAAAATGGGAGTATTAATGGAATCTATGCTACAGAGGTATTATGGAATCCATGATATTGATTTTAGGCAAATACTTAATGCATGATAAATACTTAATGCAGGTTACCTATTATTATAACCATTTTCACTAATTCTTCAGCTTTTCACTGGTACCCTTGGGATTTGTACTCACACTTGCCTTGTTCTAAATCTCATGGTCTTAACTTCTGCACTTTCAAGACCAGAGGTCATGGATGATACTCTTTCATGGACCGTAATAGTTAACTTGGAGTTCCTTTGTCAATATTTGGATACAAGCACTGTAACACTTAGTTTTTAACCAAGTCTTGGACTTTTCTTTTTTCTTTTTTTTTTTTTAAAGAGAGAGTGAGAGAGGAGAGAGAGAGAGAGAGAGAGAGAGAGAGAGAGAGAGAGAGAGAGAGAGAGAGAGAGAGAATTTTTAATATTCATTTTTTTAGTTCTCGGCAGACACAACATCTTTGTTGGTATGTGGTGCTGAGGATCGAACCTGGGCCGCACTCATGCGAGGCGAGCGCACTACCGCTTGAGCCACATCCCCAGCCCCAAGTCTTGGACTTTTCTATTCAGCTGTAGAGGGAGCCCACAGGGCTGCTCAAGGTCTACTGATGGAGCAGACATTTTTAGGCTAGTTCGTAGATAATAACCAGTAATCATACCATCAGGACCATTTCTAGAACCCACTTGTTTTGACTGATGAACTCACAACAGGATCTGTAGCAGCAGGAAGAGCTCATTTCAACTCAGTTTTGATAACTGAGAGGAGTTGGTGAGCAAGTGAGAAACCTTTAATAGCTGATGGACGACAGTTTCTTTTGGCCTTTTACTTTTATACTGTCTAGTTTATAGGTGGGAGCAATGGATCTATATTATTTAGATATCTATATTATTTATATATATTATATATCTATATTATTTAGTGATTTATCTATTGATGAGTAACCCACCAAACCCTATAGGTTGAAGTCAACCACCATTTAATCTGTTCCTAATCTTTAAGCTAGAGATTTGGGCTAGGGTGTTGGGGCTTTGGTCTCACTTAGTACTGGATGGCTGTAGTAGCGGGTACGTGGTCCAAGATAACATCCCTCATTTTTCCAGTTCTGGGCTGGTGGTGGGGTCCATATCTTTGGTATCTAGTGGGGCTAATTGACATCATGGCTTGAGGACTTTAATGGCAGCCCAAAGAGGAAAGGCCCTAGTACACAAGTGCCTCAGCTTGTGTCATGTTTACTAATATCCTGTGACCAAAGTAAGTCAAAGGCCATGCCCAGATTCAAGGCATAGACACCACCCTGTGATTGGGGGAGCCCAAGGGCATGTTGCAGAGGGTGTGTGAAAACACAGGAGAAATCATAATAACCATGTTTGTAAACAATGACCACAGCGTGAAAAATAGGTTTCAAGTTCATGTTTGCAAGGTGTGAAGCAAGTTCTTCCACAGTTTTTGGAGGGTTTGCAACTCAAAATTACACTGGCCCCAAATTAATTTGTAATGTGTTTTTTATTATGGAACTGCTTCCAGCAGGCTCCTAGGGGATCACACAGCTTTAGTGGGGATCACAGAAACCTTAATGCACATCCCCTGCTTACACGCTAAGATGAGACCAGATCTTTATGTCTGCAAACTGAGCTTTGGCCTGTTGGGGTGGATGCAAACCCTTGTTTTTGCTTCTTAAGTATTGCATGTCTCCAGAGCTGGCTAAGCTTTGCTAGCAAAACTTGATAGTCATTTCTTTTTTCCATGGTTTCTTATGAAAATTAAAAACCCCAGGAACTCTCAGCAATTTCACTTACTCCATCTGACTTATAACATAAAACTCCTTATAAGGCTTTCTCAGGGAGCTGCCATGTTCTGCTTGGCCCATCTCCCTGTGACTCCTATCCCCTTAATATTTCTTTGTTTTTGTTTTGTTTTGTTTTGTTCCAGGGATTGAACCCAAAGGCACTTAACCACTGAGCCACATCCCCAGCCCTTTTAAATATTTTATTTAGAGGCAGGGTCTTTCTAAATTGCCTAGGGGCCTCCCTAAATTGCTTAAGCTGGCTTTGAACTTGCAATCCTCCTGCCTCAGCCTCCTGGGCCACTGAGATTACAGTCGTGCATCATCACACAGGGCTCTCCTTAATTGTTCACCTAAGTCAAGCAGCTGCCTAGCTGCAGAACGGGTGAAGGGGGGATATAATTTCTCCTACAGCCAAGGAAGCTTCTGAATGGAGTCTGGCCTTCTCCCTGACTGATTAGAAAATGTGCCAGCAGTGCCCCCCCTCGCACCATGCAGCTCTGACATGCTGGGAAATCAGTGACCACAGGAAGTCAACCTATAGGACCACATGGCTACTTCTCAGGGATGTCTTGAGTCCATTCATAACTTCTGGGCCTTCCTAGAATCTTACTTTCCCCACAGCGTCATATGAAATCGCAGCAGTAAATGACATAGAACCTTAGGAGTTTCAAGTAAAGAGTACTTATAATGATGTTTTGAAGGGAAAGAAATACATCATCTGGTTTTCTCCTAAGTTCACACCTCTGAGTTTAATTGATTATGTCTTGGAGCAATAAGCATCAGTCCTTTGAGAAGTACTCCTTAGATCATTTTAAATGAGTTGCTCTGCACTAAACTCAACTGACCTTTGGCCATTGTCTTAGTCCATTCTTGCCGCTAAAACAAAATACTTCAGGTAACTTATAAACAATATGCATTGATTTCCTGCACATCTAGAGGCTTTGAAGTCTATGATCAAGTTACCAGCAGATTCAGTGTCTGGTGAGGGCCTGATTTCTGGCTCATGAATGACACATTCCCACTGTGTCCTCACCAGGTGAAAGGGCAGCTCTCTATCTAGGGCCTCTTATATATAGGCATCAATCTTATTCATGAGCATGATAACTTTATGGTTTAATCACCTGCAAATGGCTCCATTTCTTAACACTGTCACCTTGGTCATGAGGCTTCAAAATATAAATTTTGGAGAAACACAAATGTTCAGACCATAGCAGCCATAATGTCATGTGTACACTGAAATGTTTATGTCCTCTTGTGAATTTTGGGTTTTAACTTGGAGACAAAATAGCACATGTGGAAATTTGGAGGTTGAACAGAAGAGTAATCTTCGATATCGATATTATTAAGTCTTAAGATGCTAATGAGGTTTCTCTTTCTGAGGTGCACACTAGCAGAAATGCTCTGGGGGGCCTCTTTGTAGCTTAGCCTTTGCCTCTTGACCTTTAACAACATCACACAAATTTATATAGTAACAAAAGACCCAGAAGTTTGGATATTTTAAAAAAAACTACCATAATTTAAAGAAAAAAAAAAATCTCTCTTCTAACCATTTTTTCCCCCAAATGGCGATGCTAACAATTAAGCTCCCACTTCCCAAATATGTACAAAGTGGGTTCTGTTCTGGTACAGGTGACAAGGAGGTCAGCCCTCCCCAAACAATTCTGCTATGGTCTACTTCTTTTTCACTATATAGCATGAAGATGTAGATTTTAGAATGGAGGTTTTAGAACTCTCCTCCAGATTAGATTTGGAATCCAGAAATATATGCCACAGGTGTTATAATTATCCCATGGCTCTCACATGAGTTCAGACATGTCTTACTTAGTACAGAGAATTTTCTTAGGAGTGGCCTGAGGCCCATCCTTAACAGAGCAAAGCAACCTGAAGAGCATAGGAGAGGCTAAGATCTTTTTGCATTGATCATACTGGGCAGCTCTTGTGACCAGTCAGTTACCTTCTTTGGGCATGAATTTCCTTCTCATTCCAGAGAACATGCAAGAATTCCTATATGTTGGTTGAGTTTGTCCATCACTGAATATCTTTGTTGTCCAAAACCTGTTATGTAGGGCACAAACCCATGTTACTCCAGGAAAAAGAGATGGATACATAGTTAGGTCTGGAAACATTTTGGAGGTCCAGGACAGCACACTAACGATTCAGAGAAGTTCAGCATAAAGAGGACTATTTAATTTTGCTTAAGTCATATTTCTTACTGATAATGTGAGCACATTTCTTTCTCTCCCAACACACAATAATATCCCACAATTCAGAGGATGTTGCTGCAGACCAGCTGTTTAATCTGCATATTAGGCCAGACTCTTGGCCAACAACACAACAAGAACCTCAGTGTTGGCTCCTTGTGGAAGAGCACTTATTCTCTGATTTGTTCTTATGCCCATCGGCCTGCTTAAGGGTTGTTCTGGGAATGGGGTACAGGGGGCCTTGCCATTATAGTCATTGTAGATGTCAGATTTGGTACATGATCCATACTAGCACCTAATAACCCCTGTTTTACTTAGCCTTTGAATCCTTGTGACCAAAATACTGCCCAAGAACCACTTAGAAGAGGAAAAGTTTATTGGGGACTCATGGTTTCAAAGTCCATAGATGGCCAACTCCATTGCTCTGGGCCCAGGGTAGAACTTCATGAGGGAAGGGTCCGGCGGAGGGAAGCTGTTCCCCTCACCGCAGTCAGGAAGCAGAGCTGGGGAAGGGCAGCCAGAAAGGTGAACCTTCCCAGGGCACCCCGGCGGCCCTCCTCTTCCAGCCACACTGCTCCTCAGCAAGTCCATTCAAACTGGGATGGACTGATTGCTACAGCTCTCAAGACTGAACCGTTTCACCTCTGAATATTCCTGCATTAACAGAAGCTTTTGGTAGACACCTCATATCCAAACTGTAATACACCCTTTTAATGATGTACCATGAAATGTCTGCCTTATATTTTGACTCATGTATTTGTTTCCTATGACTGATTTATCACAAACTTGTTGGCTTTACACAACTGAAATTTATCATCTTATAGTTTAGGAGATCAGAAATCTCAGATGGTCTCAGATGGGCTACAATTGAGGTGTTGTCGGGCCATGATTCTTCCTGAAGGCTATAAGGGAGAATTCTTCTTCTTCTTCTTCTTCTTCTTCTTCTTCTTATTATTATTATTATTATTCTCCTCCTCCTCCTCCTCCTTCTCCTCCTCCTCCTCCTTCCCCTCCTCCTCCTTCTCCTCCTTCTCCTCCTCCTCCTTTTACATTTTTCAGCTTCTTGAGGCTATTGGTATTTCTTGGTTCTTGGCTCATGACTCCCTCCATCTTCAAAGTCAGAAGTCAGTCTGTGTCAAGATTCCAATTCTGGTTCTAGCTGTGCTGTCTCCCTCTTCCACATTAGCAAACAAGAAATGTGACTGCAGGGGCCCACTCAGATATTCTGGAACAATCTGTTTTAAGGTCATCTAATTTCATGCTTAATTCTCCCTTGCCGTGAGACCTATCATATTCTGGGGACTAGGCCATGGACATCTTTGGGAAGCTATGATTCTGCCTACTATATCCATAATCCATCATTGAAATCACTCTCTTTACTTTGATTCCACGAATGCTCAGAGCCATCTAGTAATGTATCATACTTCATCTTATTTTCATAATCTTATTTTCCTGTATCCTAACTCTCTCCTAAAATTCACATCATTGCATGTGCCCAAAATCTGTACATAATACCTTAATATAAGTAATCACTATTACTAACGAACCTCTAGAACAGATAATGGGAACTACCACGAGGGGCAAAATCTGGCTCCTTTCTTGTTCTTGTAAATAAAGTTTTATTGAAACATAGCTGCTACTTTCTTGCTGTGAAGGTAGAGTTGAATAGTCATGCACCAAAACTATGAGGCTCCCACAGAAGAAATATTTTCTATATACGTGGCCCTTGGTATAGACCCTCTGAGACTTAATGGGGTGTTGTTTCTCTGTCATTGTGACAGGTCCCTTGAAGTCTTTGAAACTTGTGCATTAGTTAGCTTTTGAGGGTTACTCTTAGATTTTGGATTTAGTAGAGATTGTATAATTGTCCAGAGAATTTGGGACAGTGTGGACCTAATAAAAATTACATGAGGTAGTAAAATTATGTTTGTTTTATTGAATCAGATTGTATCAACATATTTATAAGAGGTTATGCAGTGGCTTAAGAGTAATTAAATTTTGTTCATCAGTGATTACCACCCCATGTTCCCCACTGCTCCATCTCTGAAGGCTGAGAGAGAAGTGAGTGGGCTTTGAGCTAATTAATATTTCACAAATCGAATGATAATTTGTGTGCTCACTCATAACTCACATTATTGATGGTTTCAAAATAGAACGACTTTTAATAAATACCATTTATTTGCTAGACAAAAACATGAGAGACACCTCTAAGAGTGAAAGTGGTGGAGATCTCTAGGGTATAGTCTGGCTCTAAAAATCTCACAGCTGTCATTTATCTTTCTTTTAAATCAGTATGTAACAGGTAGCTTATCAACTGTGCAAATGATGACATTCCTTATGGCCATTCCAAGGGAAGGGGATTTGAATTTTCTTCTAGAGGGTTACTTACTGCGTTCTGTGTAATCTTTCTTCAAAGCAACATTACTGGAGTCTTGTGCATACAAACTCGATTTTGTGTGTAACTTATACATAGAGCAAAGCACTGGGTATTAAATCTAGAGAACAGGATCAGGTACTTACCTTGGGGCACCTGCTACCTGAGGAGTCTATATTTGATAATACTAACCAGGCTTAGCTCGTAGCCAGGGGTTTTCAACTTTTCAGTGACTTAGGAACACTAACCAGAAGCCCAGGGCTCAACTTGCTGCAGACTCTAGATTGTTTTGAGTTAAATTTCATTCTCTACCTCTTGGTCAGTCTCTCTCTCTCTCTCTCTCTCTCTCTCTCTCTCTCTCTCTCTCTCTCTCCCCCCCTCTCTTTTTCTCTCTCATCATCCCCCTCCTTTCTAAACTCAATCTCCTTGTGTTTTTTGTAAGTATAATTTTAATAAAACAAGTCTTTTGAAGTTCATGGTTTACTTTTATAATTCATTTCTGCACGCTTCATTAATTTGGCAAGACATTTTTGCCCTGACTTTGGACAATGATTCTTGGGGAAAAACTAACAATTGGATCAGTAGCTGTTTATCACTCTTCTAAAGAAACAGTTATCTTCTATAAAAATGCTCTTTTGTTCCATGCTCTCTTAATTTTCATACCCATTATAAACCAGGAATGATGACAAGATGCTTCTGGAACCAAGTTCCGCCATGTTGGGACATCTCATCTTTCATTTTTGTAGTGAAAAACAAATAATGAATAGTCGTTTACTCTTCCCCATCCACTGAGACATCCATAGAGAGGAAGTCTAATTCTTATATTCTGTAGCATAAGTAAAAATTATTTTTTGAATCAGTTTGTGTTTGCACTAGTTCAAATTTCTGGACTTGGAATTTCTTCCTTGGCACTCACTCTACATGCATCATCTTTGACCTATGCTCATCCTACAAGCTGATGATGCAGTACGGGTGATGATCGTTTCTACATAATAAGTGTGAAGTTTATCTGTGACACAGACAAGTCTGTGTTAACTCTACATCTTTTTCCAAAAGGATAGAGATTAAGATTTGCCATATTTATATGATGTTGTCTGTCTGTTTTAGGATGAGATAAATTCCACACACACAAACAAAAAACAAAACACACACAAAAAACATGCTGTTGCCTCTGAGTTTCAACCTTAACTTAAAACTCCTTTCTATTTTTGGAGAAGTTTCCCTTTAATTTCTTTGTACTTTTTCTACATGGAGACCAATGAGAAAATCACAAAGTCATTAAACACTAGGAAAAGTGTTTAATGATAGCTTAAAATGTGACCATCATTAGCAATTGTTTAATAGAAATGATTTTTTTTTTTACCATTTTCTATTCTTTCTCGGTGTTGGGGGGATGCAGGCTTTCTTTGCAGTTGGAAACATTTTGAAATGTGGTGAAGCCTTCATTGTTTGTTATAGCTATAACCTCTATGACTTTGAGATTTTAAATCAACTTCCATTTGGAATATGCTCATTTTTAACTAAGGCTGCATATTATGACTGTCAGCTCCCACCCCTCCCCCAATAATTTTGATTGCTGTTTCTAGATCTTTTCCTTAAACCAATTTTTTTTTCATATTTATAGGCTTCTGGATTTTTTGAACTCTTCTGAGACCAAAAGAAGAATAAATCAAAGAAGAACTCTGACCTTGGTATGTAGACACATCCCAGGTGGGATGTCCTAGAAATTATCTAGGGAATCTCCTTCAGAGAGCTTTGTTTTATTCAAAGTAGTGTTGAAGGTTGATTTCAGCAAGGAGGACATTCTCCTGTCTGATTTCTTTGACAATGATTTGGAAGATGTGTGACATAAAAATGAGCAACTTAAACTTTAATGGTTTTACTTTCGAAATACCTATATATCTTTCGAATATTCTGGCATGAGTTTGACTTTGGCCATCGCAGCTCTGATGGCATCTGCCTGCTAAGATGATGTACTTCTAACTGCTTAATATCTGGTCCTGAAAAAAAAAATGAATCCAGTTGCTAGAGATTCTGTTTGCATATAAGAAGAAACAGTCAGCACTTTCTAGGGAATGTGCTGTCATCACAAGACGTGAATTTTCATAATTCTGACGTTTATCACGGCTGGTTTGGGCAGGTGCCCTGTGGATGGTTCATAGTTTTGTTCTTTGTTGAGACTGAAAATGACTCTGGGTCTCTATTGTCCGAGAAATGAATGAAACACAATGATGAAGAGATTCATAGAGGAGTGGGTGTTGGGGTTTGTTTCTGTGGCTGGAGTTGAGGAGGTGGCACATTTGTTCACCAGCAAATTGTGGTCCAAATTTTCCCACATAAGGGGAGAGGAAGAGAAGGGGGTATGGAGTGTTAAGGGTTAATGGAGGCAGAACGAAGTTGACATTGGCCGTTCCTGCAACCCCTTGGCTACTGCAGAGAAAGAAATTATTCAGAAAACACCCTTGGCCCAGGGAGCATTTCATCCTCCAGCAAAACGTCTTTCTCACTGGCCTGAGATATACAAGGCAAAGTGTTGTGTTGCCTTGGGAAATCCCTTTCCAAGCTCGGATATGAAGAGGGTGATGCTGTTAACCACAAGCAGGGGCCCAATGGTGGATATAAAGGGCATTCATTTGTTGAACTATGGAATAGACTAGATGCTTGGTATCAAATGCCTTGATCAAGTATTTTAGAAATCAGAGTTGGTTTCTTTAAAAAAAAAATAATTCTCTCTGGAGAGATTGGCTTATACGTTTGGCCATTTTGTTTTCATTCATTTCAAGTAGCTTTAAAAATTAATCGTATCTATGAGCCCAAGCCATGCTTGGACTATGGATTTGAAGAAGTCAGTGTGCCTGGCCCCAGATAGGTAGTCCCAGCCTGTGGTCAGTTGATGCTTTTCGTCCTGGTTAGCAGAGTGACATCTGTTTAGACAGAGCAACCATGTTTAAGCATATCGAAGCCCAAAGCACTTGAATTTTCTAACAATGAGGACATTGGGTGTTTCTCTTTGTGTGTGCTAATGGTATGGACTGATTTTGCAGAATCACTGCAGCAAGCTGTAAATGATGTATGAAATGAAAAATTCCTGTCCAGTGCACAGAGCGAATATATACAGTTCTATGCAATCACTGCAGTACTGGGCTATTTGTTTTAATATTTCCTTCAGACATATAGTAATTTTTTTTTTTGGTGACTCATTTCCAGATGCTTGCCATTGGCACATAGCTCAGATTTCCTTTGTACAGGTTTCAAGTGCATTTCAGCATTGTTTAAGTATCCTTAAATTAATAAATACTGCATTCTAGAGGATTTGACCTTTAAAAATATTCTGAGGAAGATCAAAATCAATATTTTTGTATTGAAATATTTGGGAAATGCTAAGGAGCCCAAGAGGTAAAATTAGAAATCATTTAATTCCGTTACGGAGAAATAATTAACATTTAGTATATATTTTTGGAGATATTTTTCCCTCATAATAAGATAATATTCTTTTTATAAAATTTCATCCCATCAATTTATTTGTGAACTTTTATTGCCAGTCGCCAACAGGATTTGAACTTCTTTCCATGGTGTTCTAGCGTAACTTTCAATTCCTGTGTGTTCCTCAGTTGTCCTGATAAGTTTTGCTCATCCTATTATTGAATGGTGTTATATTTCCTTTTTTTCTAATTTTGCTAATGTAGATAATTCCCTGTGTTACATAGTATTGTTCGTGTGATTTGACTAATTGTGATGTATATTTGGTTATGCCAAACTGGCCTCTGTTCTTTTCTTTCCAGATTTTCCTGACTGACATTTGTGTTTCACATTGAATTTGGACAGTGACTGAATTGTATTTGGATTTTCTCATATGGATTCAGCCTTACATAGCAGAAATAAGTCACCTTAAGTCATGAGGATGTTTTAGTCAGGCTTCTGCCTATCAGAGTTCTCTCTGTACAGTTCCCTTTTTGCACCACTGTTGCTGCATTTTGGACAAAGAGTAATTGTGGCTTCATAATATTAATTAGCAAAATTCCTCCATCCTCCCCAGGCTCCGGAGCACTTTAAATAGCATGGAGTGACCTCCCTCCTTTAGATCTGATAGAATTAGCAACTGTATCTGGCTCATTTTGGGCAAAAAAAGTTCTTTGAAGACTCTAATTAGCTTTCAGAATTATTGACCTGTTCAGGATGCCTTCAATCTCTTACTGAATCAACTTCAGTAATTTATGTTTTTCTGTTGAATTATCATTTCACCTGGAGGTTAAATTTGTTAACATAGGTGCAAACAAAATCTTGTCGTAATTTACAAAATAATTTTATAAATCCATTGTTAATCCATTGTTAGTTCTTGATAGGAATTAACATTATCTTCATTAGCCATGCCACAGGTAGTTTTAAGGAACTAGCTCTTAAATTGTCTTACTATTTACATAGCTTTTTTCTTAAAATTTTTTTTTCTTTGTAGTTATAGATGACAGAATCCCTTTATTTATTTTTATGTGGTGCTAAGTATCGAACCCAGTGCCTCACACATGCTAGGCAAACGCTCTGCCACTGAGCTACAACCTTAGCCCTTCATAGCTTTTTTTCTTGTTAATTTCTTAAGTAATATGCTTAGTTCATGTATCTTGCTTTGTTGTTGTTTACTAATAAATAGATTTTGGGGGAAAATACTCCAGCTCTTCACAAAATAGCTCTTACCTGGTCTGTAGACAGCTGTCAGTCTTCTGATTTCCTCAGCGCGGCCTACTGTGCGGCCCAGGGAATCTCACTTATTGGTGACAAGGGTGGCAGGGGTGAGTCATCTGACAGTAGGAGAATAGGTCTTTTCCTATTTTCTTTGTGTATATGCTCTTATGACTTTTTGCCACCATTTTTATTAGTAATATGCATACAGAATGAAATATGTGATATGTATGTAAATTACAAAGGAGAGTAATGAAATGAATACCTATAAATGCATGACCCAGCTTAAGGACAGGGACATTAAGGGGACCGTGGCTTCTCCCACATGCACTTCTTCCCTAGTCCTGTTCCTTATGTCCTCTTCCCTGGAAAGGGATAGCCACCATTGTGGATACTGTGCTAATCACTCTCTTGCCTTGTAAAAACAATAGGTTTTTAAAAAGTATCTATGTTGAATTGAACAATATGCTGAGATGTTTGAAATTTTTGAGTATCATAAAAATTTCATCACACTGAATGTAGGTTGAATACAAGTGAAGAATTTTCCCTCAATATTATATATCCAAGATCCACTCAGGTTCTTATATTTCACTTACTTCATTCACTTTACTACTGTACAGTAGCCTTTATGTGAATGCCTCATGTTTTTCAATCTGTTAATTAAATTAAAAACATTTTAATCTCATAAGATAATGTTGCTTTTTAATACTCTGCTATGTTTCTCCTGGTACTAACATATAAGAATTTCTTTTGGATATATAGATACCTCATATTCATAAAAGAATATAATCATAAATACAGAAAGTATAAAAGATTAATATGTTCTTATAATCCTTTTAATGTCTGCAGAACCTTAGTATTGATCTATCTGCCTTCTCTCTTACGATTCTATCTCATCATGAGTTTATCAATTTTATTGCCCTTTGGAAAAATAACAACGTTGGGTTCTGTTGATCATTTCACGTGATATATTCATTTCTTAATTTTTCTCACCTCTGCTTTTATTTCTCATTTGATACTGGTTTGGAGGTTGGAAGGGTAGATACAGTTTGGCCAACTGAAGAGCATAGAATGGTGAAATATTGGCCGGGCATGCAATGTTCTTGATGACATTCACTGGAATCTAGGAAATGCTCTTTCAATATGCATTTTAAAATAGATAGGTATTGGGTGTCCTAAAGTTCAGAAATGTCAACAGAGAGCTCTTCAAAATGTAGGCTCCCTTGATTACAGGTTGATACTGGGGATATTTTAGGACTTTTATTTATCTCCCCAACTTATCACACTCCCCTTGTTCCCAGAATGTCTTTGCTCCTTTCTCTTTCCCTGGCTCTTGATGAAATCACATTTCAAGATGGAAATATGCCTCCTAGGGGTGCCAGAGCAGAGATGATATCATAGATAGCGTTTCTGTAATTGATTTGATCTGCTATCCCAATCAGTCTTAAATGCACTACTCTGTCCTTAAACTATCATTGATTTTTATTTGCTTTGGTTACCTGTGTTTCCTGTTATGTTATTTTATTCCCTCAGTTCTGTCCCTTATTCTTGGGTAGTATCAATTTTCTTTACCTGGTGTGTGTCTGTCTTTGAAAAAAATCCTCAAGGATGATGCTGTTAGAGGGCCATATAACTGAGTGCCAGACATTCTTTCTCTGTACATATGGAATAGAGAGAGATGTATATGGGTTAATGTATGCACTTATAGAGAGGAATATTACAGCTCTTTCATGATATTTAAAACTAAATGCCACCGTTGTATTTTTTTTCCTAAGTCAGCCTAAACTTCCCTTAAAGGAAAGCTGAGAAAAGTAGTAATTTGGAACTAGTTGGCTTAACTTAAAAAGCTCCCCTGTGACATCAGAGTGTTTCATGCTATTGCTTTCTTAGACTTCCTCATTAAAATATTGACTACTCTTTTTCTTCAGTAAATGCTAATCCCAGCTCCCACGTACCTGTATTTACATTTCACTGCAGGCTGCCTGCCAGGTTAGAAATAAAACCAATTTGTTAATATCACCATTTCCTTTGCAGCAAAGAAAATATGCATTAAATTAAAGGTTTTCTAAAAATAATAAGAAACAGCTCCTGTTGATACCAACCATTTAGTTGTCTCTCTGGCTTAGGCTGTGAGTGCCGTGGTGATGAATGGCCTCCGAAGCTCCACTCATCTCTGCTCCCACCATCACTGTGCAAAGCTCCCGATCCTAAAGCCCCCTGTCACAGGCCCTGGTGTTGGCTTTCCTCCCCTTCCTTCTCCTCAGTCCTGTTTTTGTGCTTTCGCTGGTCCCTGCCAATGCCCATCTGAGGATGCAAAACACTATTTCTTTCTTTCTTTTTTTCAATATGAGTGAATGTGGTTAATCCTCGCTGAGAACATGCTGCTGTGTTGGAGCGTTCTCCCCAGAAATCTTGGAAATTTCCAACTGCAAGAGGGTTCCCATTTGATTTATGATTCATAAGTGGATCAGTGTTATTAAAATCCACGGGAGTCCTTTGTTCATGCAGTCATTCCGAGGGCCACCCATCACGCCCTTCCATACACTGTTTCCAACAAAGCATCCTCCTGGAGCCCATTGCTGTTTCTTAAATAACCCTTCTGGAGAAAGCAACTAATTATACAGCCGAACACCAAGTCGTATTAGTAACGGTGGAACGTGTGTGTGTGTGTGTGTGTGTGTGTGTGTGTGTGTGTGTGTGCGTGCGTGCGTTGGGTTATCTGAACTTGCAAAGTCAAGTGAATTTGCAATCCAACCTCACCGTTATTAACTTTATTAATTAGCATGCTTTGCCTGGCTGGATGTTACTCTTTACTGTGCTAAATATTTTATTTATAAAATAGATGGATGGATATTTCCGGTTAGTCCTGTAATCCTTAAGGAAAAGGGAGTCGTTGGCAAAGGTCACAACATCCTTTGGTGCAAAGAGGACTTAAACTTGGCCCCTAAGAATGGGCACACTTTTTTTTTTTTTTTTGGTTTCTCTTGCTTTGTCTCTTTCATTATGTTTTTCCCTGTCATTTTTCTTTGCTAAAACAAAGAATGGCCTTTGCTTTAGTGAGGGTAGAAGAACAAGGTCTTATTGATAATCTTCATGTTCTACTTTGGGGAAAATGTTAAAGAGAAAAAAAAAAAAGATTTCACCTAAGTGAAACTGGCAAGCTTTCTTCCAGTTGACCTAAGTGACCAGCTGTAAGATGACGGAGTTCATCATGGGCCTCGACCTTAGGAACCCTCTTCCCCTCCTGGCCCTTGTATTTTTTGGTCATTTTATTCCGCCTGATTCTCCTTCCTTTTGGGATGGGGTTGTCAGCCTCTCTTGCATCATTGTGTTCGTATTTTAGATGGGTGCACCATCACGTCCAATGGCTAAATTCCATTTAAACTGGAACTAGATGCAGGCCCACAGCTTGATGGCCTGGCTGCTGTAGCTTTGGTCCCGAAAGTGGCCAGCACCGAGGCGCTGCTCGGGAAGACATATTTAGCAACGCAGCATTGTGTCATGAGGGAAGCCACCTCATCCAGCTGGTAAGCAATTTATGCCCTGAAGCATGAAGATTTCATAGCCCTTGTAATTTTATCCTTCCTGGTGTCGCTGCAGGTGCTATTTTTATTCATATAAATATTTAATCTTCTATAAAACTTATTAAGCTGTTGGCCTCCATCATATTTTTTTGGCAGCAAGTTCCCCAGGTTAAAGGGACACAGTCAAGTACAACAGCTTAGCTCAAGATCACAGTTTTAAAGAAAGGTATAAAAGGTGATTTTCTGAGATTTAAAAATATGCCCCCAATAAAGCCATTTGGGGTACAGCTAGGATGTTGCTCCGTAATGCTGTCGTGGACTGAGGGGCGCTGAGCTGGCATCTGAGGGATCAGGAAGAAAGCCCAGTTGAAGGTGAAGGGAATGTGGCTAGTGTGTATCTTTGGTGAAAGAGGAAAAGCAGATAGAACATGAGAGTCTTCCCTTTCTCAGCTTTCAGGCCTTCAGGTTAAGAGTTTTGTATAACCACCACATGGTATGGAAATAACATGGAGATATTTCTCCTTCTCCGTCTTCCCTTAGCCTCTTTAGCCAGCTTCTTTTAGCATATCCCCCTTTTTCCTCTTAAAAATCACACATGCTTCCCTGAGTCTTGGTCACATGGAGGACCAATGAGCCATATTGGGTGATGGCTTCTCCTTCTCTTTAACAGTGGCCTAGTCACTGAGTGGAAGTTTCTCCTGTTGATTTCCGCTCATGCAGATTCACATTAGAGAATTTAAAGATGAGCCACTTGCTTGGAGCGTATTTACTATCTAGATGACCGTGGATCGACTCTGGAATCATATATTTCTTGTCTTCCTGGATACTGGTAGCATCACTTGACCTGGGACATGATGGACGCTTGTACCACAATATAGTATGACACACTTCAAGCCACACTGGCTTAGAGCATGGCTCAGAGTCCATCTCTTGTGACAGACCTAACAGAGCAAGTTGGTGATTCTCAAGAAGTAAGAGTGGTTCTCTGTGTTATAAATAAAATGCAGGCCACGGTATATACAATGAGGTTTTAAACTAGGAAGAAATGGAAGGAGGATAGTAAGAATTTAGAGAAGGAATTGGGTTATTGTTGACCACTTCAGGAGATGGTGATGCTTACATTAAATGTCTTAATGATTAAATTAATTAAACCTGATATTTGGATAAAGGGAATGAGAAAGAGGGGAAGCACCGAGCATGAAAGTCAAGTCAAGGGTGCCAGTCAGAATTGGCAGCAGGTTCTGTGGCTCCTAAGGCGAATTCTACCTGCAGAATCATGAGTGATTTTGTGTTTTGGCTCAGTCCATATTATGTGGAACTGAATTTAGAGTCGTCCTTTTTCTAGTGATTATTATCTCTCCAACTGATATAATTCTTCTAAACATTCTCGTGGCTGTCATCGTTAAGGACATAGTATTTTCTTGAACTCCCTCTTGAGCACTCATTTTTTCTCATTAGTAAACTTCTTATGTTAAATAAATGGCCAAACTATCAATATGTGGGCAAAATACAAGATGGTATAGCTACTTTGGAAAATGGTTTGAAAGTTCTGTTTGTTTGTTTTTTAAATAAAGTTAAGCATGCATGTACTCTCTATCCAGAAAAGCCACTTTTACAGATTTTCCTAAGAGAAACCGAAACTTATGTTCACACAAAAAACTTTATATGAACATTTTTAGTGGCCTTACTCATAACTGACCAAACTTGGAAACAGTCCAAATGTCCCTGAGCTGATGAATGGATACATTGTGGTATATCCACATGGTAGAATACTATTTGGCAATCAAAAGGAGTGAACCACTGACAGATGCAACAACATAGATCAATGTCAGATATGTTCTACCAAGTAAAAGAAGCCAGACTCCAAAATCTCCATGATGTTGATTCCATTTCCATTGCATTCTGGAAAAGGCAAAACTATAGGTTTACAGAACAGAACAGTGGTTGCCAAGGCCTGGGACAGGGCAGAGCACTTGACTAAAGATACAGAGAGATTTGGGGGGAGTGATGGAATTTTTCAGGATCTGGGTGATAGTAGTGTTTACATGACTGTGTATCTAACAAAACTCATGCAGCTGTGCAATGAAAAGGGTGAGTTTTTATTTCATGTAAATTGTGCTTCAATAAGCCTAACTTTAAGAAGTGGCCAACAGTCTGATGTTTGCAGTTCTGACATAATGACCTTACATTTGTACCCTGTGGTAGAGTCTTCAGTGCCTCCCAAACCAGCAGCTCTGCTGTCTTAGGAGGTTTTGGTTATTAACTTCCATCATCCCTCAAAGGAATCTTTAAAACTCCCTTAGTTGTTTTTTTGTTTGTTTGTTTATTTATTTTATTTGTGGACATGCCCAAAGACCTTATATTTGATGGTAAGAGCTGCCGTTGAAACACAAGTATTATTTATGTAAATTAAAAGATTCAGCTTCAGAAAGACCGTTTCATATGTGAATACATGGCTCTTTTGAGAGATGACCTGATAGAATCCTTCTCTGCTATGTGAATGATAGATCTACCGGCCTTACAGCAAGTGGACATTGCAACCCTTCAAACCAATCCACACATCCATTTCTCCAGATCCGGGCAAACTCTCCAGTCCCATTTCCAAACTTCTACTTGGGCTGCTCAAAGGTTATTGAAAGAAAAAAAAATCATAATACTGGCCGTACGGTATGATAAAACATCGATTGGTCTTCAGTGATGCCAAGCCTTCTCCTATAGTATTTAAAGTCATTTGTATCTCATCTGCTTCTGAAATGGATTGTCTTTGGGAAGCAGATACTTTGAAGTACACTCACTATTTTTCTATGCTACAATCCCACTTCCACATCCTCCCCTTGGCTGGCGTGGTCTCTGTATCACCTTGGTCTTTCTGCATCTCTATTTTTCTTCTCAAAAGCACCATGATGATGGAAGAGATCATTTCTTCATTGTTCCCCGGTCACCATCGTGTGTCCCTTCATTGCATTTGTCACACTGCATTGAAATACTCGTTCATCTCCTCGGTTAGACTCTATGCTCTGTGAGAGTAGGGACGATGGTTCCCCCACTGTGCATGGATTCTCCCACACGGTGAGGCCCTAGCACCATACTTAATGAATAAATAAATCGATCAATTCAAAGAAAAATTTAAAGTCACTATGCCACGTCTCAAAATGAACTCTGTTCCCAAAGTCCCACTCACCTGAGAAGTTTTCAGACTTTTCTGAGTGCAGGTTGTGAAGGCTCCTGAGGTTTTGGCGGGGGCAGGTGGGGGTTACAAACAGGGGTCTCTGCCCCCGTGAGGAAGAACAGCCCATTCTACTGTGAGCCAGTCCAGTTCCACCTGAGAGAATGAGCTTTTCAGCACCAGGCACTATGGATTTCATGTAGCATCTGCTATTAGAGTTTTAGTCTGACCCTTGTGGTTGGCATTTCCTACATTTCTTCATTAACAGATATCTGCTCAGTATCTCCTCCATCCCAGACACGAGCAGGGGTTTGGGGGATGCGATGATGTACAAAAGGAGCCAACTGCTTTCAAGCCCTGTTCCTTCCTGTTATTCTCACCACCCCGGGAAACCAGAGCAACTTTTATTCATTCTTCCCACTAGGAAATGAGATGGAGTTTGTGGCTTTCTGCTGAGAGCACACACAAAGTTAGTGGTGAGATGGGGACTGAAAAACAGAGCTCTGTGCTCCCAGCCAACCACGCGGTCCATGACACCAGGCAAGATCACTGGGGAGGGGTGCGGCGGTGGTCAAGGTACCCTTGGATTGGTGGCTGTTGAATTTGTCTTTGCATTGTGACCTTCCGAAGGACCTCCTCGCAGCTTATTCTTGAGAAAAGATGTGCCATTTTCAAACAGCATCAAGGAGAGCCAATTAGACCCAAAAGATGGGAGGCAAGGTATTGAATTTTTAAATTTTCTTTTTGTGTATTTGGGAAAAAAAAAACAATCCACAACTATCAGGGAGAAGGTGTAAAACGAAAACAGTTTTCTTAAACTCTTCTGTCTGTCGAGACGCTACTGATCAGAGTGGCTTTCTCTCCCCCTCCCCACCCCTCCTGGTTCTTATTTTTTATTTTTTTGGATGGGGAGGGATGACCCTGCTGAGTTTTGGAGTATGCCTATAGCAGCTTTTAGCAAATCATGATCCCAGCAGTAGGTTCAGCTTTGAAGAAAGATTTACAAATCTCTCACTGCTTTATAAATATCTGCATTTATATCTTAAAGAAGAAGAAGAAAAAGCCCCCTCACGGTTGTGCTCAGCCTCCTCACCCTCTCTCCCCCGCCCACTTTCCCTTTTCTTGCTTTCCTCTTTCAGAAATTAAAGATTGTGATGTGTGCAGGAAATGAGGGTCTATAAAATTGTGATAAAATGTTCCTCTGCAAAATTGCCTTTGAATTTTCGCCTTGAATTGCAGGCGAAATGAAATTGTTCGCTTTCAGCATTGCTTTGTTTTTGACCCCTTTTTGTGAATTCTCAAAGGAAAGAAACATATTCCCATCTTTTATAGTAATCAAATTTATCTGGCATCTCTCAGCCTCTTGAATTACTTATGCTAGAGTTGGCCGGCCTCAGGAAGACTGTGGCTGGTTTATTTATTTATTGTTCTAAAGTGAGGGTTTTTGACATGAGGTTCTCACATCATCCTGTGGGGGGGTGGGGGGTATGGGAGAAAAATTGAAAGTGCTTTCTGACATCCCATATGTGCATGTATATATGTGCACATGTCTGATGAAGGTAAAAGATATCCATCTGATGAGAAATAATAGGAGGAACCTCACGATCATGGGTCATGGGATGTTTGATTTAATATTTTCACATGAGAAAAAGAGGGGGAAAAAAATCTCATGTCACCAATGTAAAATTATACATTAAAGGGAAAAAGAATCTCGGGGAAAGGCTTTTCATTCACACACGGGTACTATTAATCGGCTGTAAACCTGTTTAGGAACCAGCTGATTTCTGTGACAGGTGTGAGTGCATCACCTTGGAATATTGGGACTTCAATGTGACTCTTTCACATGATGACACAGGCTCACAGGCTGCACACCGGCGTCACCTGTAGCAGTCTTCCGTGAAGCTCGGTCTTGCCCTGTAACCCCAAGTTTGCATGTAACACAATTCATTTTTTTGCTTTTTAATTCTGGTCCTTTATTTCTATCCTGGGGGTATGTGGGGGGGGTGCCTAGAATACAGGTGCAAACCTACAAAAATCAAACTTGAATTTCTAGACAAAATCTTTCTTATATTGATAAAATAAAATAATATGCATCCATGGGAAGAGAATTTGTAAACACACTATTTTTGTTTGTGGCCTTAACCTCCACCTGGCTCAAATTAAAAATTTGGCAAAAAGAATTTTTTTTTTTTTTTTTAAACCCACGACTAAGGCCTTCCCCATCCTTTGTTTAAATCTCTACTTAGGAAACTGTATGGTGCATCCGACTGCTGTGCTCCTTTTACTTAAGAGATTTCTAAATTACACTGAGTTCACTCTGATGAGCTTGAAGGAGTTAACTCGTACTTTTATTGTTACTTACAACACAGGCAAAATACATTTATTCCCTAATTTGCTCTCCATACTAATTTTTTTTTCAAAAGGCTCTCATTGTACGTTTCATTTTATTGTTTATGCCCTTCTTAGGAACTCATAAAAATCAGGACCCCTTCTTTAGAATTATCCTCATTTAGGTCAGTAAGTCGTCCATGGAAGTTGAAGAAAATATAAAATGAAGATCCTCAGGGAAAGACATAGTTGGAACATCTCTCGTCGACTCTTCGCTTCTGTGGCACTTCGAGGATTTGAGAGACTTCTGTGCAAGTCCTCCTCTAACAGATCAGCCTCCATTGATGTAGCAGGGTTTTAGTAGAACAAATCTTAGGGTTAAGCCTGCAGGTTTGATGTAAGTGGGAAGGTTTGTATTAAGTTAATTAATAACATTAGATTTGCATTAGAGGTACTTGTTTTAACCATAATTATCTGGGTCTTGATTTCTAATTAATCTTTGTAATCAAAGGAATCAACCATGCCATCTGTCACATTTTGGTTTTGTTGAAAAAGAGAAGAAAATGGCTTTTCAAGGGGATACACATGCAAAAGAGGTGTGACAGCATTTCGCGTGGAGCTACAGATTTCCAGAGGATGTGGCCTTTTCCTGACCCGTATATAATAGATCAGCAACTTGAATTTCAGTTTGTCCTGTTTTTTTGTTTTTCAATCAAAACTTTACCATGTATATAAATTCTTTAATCCACCAGAAAAATGAATTAATATGATTTTTAATTGTAACAGAAAAGATCAATTATTTATTTGAAAGAATTTAAAAAGCAGTTTCTTCTGCCCCCTCCCAGAAGGCAGCATAAATACTCCCCTGATTCATCCACAGTAATTTAAATGTGTCCAGTTTCGCAGTTGTGCCTACGAATCAATTTAGCGTGGGTTTGTTCACATCTAAAAGAAAGTTAAATGCTGACTTTGAAAGTAGAGAAACGTTCCATAGATATCTCTTGCCTTCAAAAAGCACACGTTTGACTGTGATCCTTAAAAGACTTTATTGAACTATTTTCTTTTTCTGTTTGCAAAATTCACAAAGAGCTGTTCTGTAAGCCCTCTTTCCTCTTTCCCCCAGTTCGTCCTAAATTTTCCCCCAGGGGAATAAACAGCCACAGTATTCAATTTCCCATTCTGAATGTATATGCCAACACAGAGGGCTTTTATTACCAGGAAAGAAATCAAATCATTGTCACCTAAAGTGCTAATTATGCCTGATAAATGTATGGCATACACTTAATGCAAAGAGAGCTTAGGAAATGATACACCTTCCGTAATTACAGTGACCAGCCTCGCTCCATCAATCTAAATTTTTTTTTCCATCCACGTTCATTTGGGTGGCTCTGTTTTTACTAAACGGCTTTCTTAAGCTTCACCCAAGACCCACTTGCTGCTAATAAGAAAACTTGCATTAAGTATTTTGGAACTGTGTGCAGCAAGGAGTGTTTCCTGATACACGCCCAGATGAGTGTGCACAGATAAAGAGGACCCCAAGGGAGTACAGTTACATTCTTCTCCCTTTGGGGCACAGAACTTTAAAGGGAGGGTAGAAGTTGCCATTCTTTACTTGCCTAATGAATTTGGGTGTCTAGTTAACTAAGAAATTAACTATTTCTACTTCAGGAGAGGCTGAAATCCTCTGACAGCAGACCCCTAAGCCCCTTCCCAGGGACATTAAAAGCTTGTGAGGAGGCCTGGGAACCTCCCATGGTAACATTTAGAGCTCATTCTTCTCCCCATGCTTCTCTTCATGAAAGAGAGCCACCATGCCATCCTTCCCAGAGCCAAACTATCTGTGACCTCTAATCAAACCTGACACCCTTAAACAAACAATAAAAGTAGGTTTTAATTAAACTGAAAGATGCGTGTTTTCTTTGAGGCTTCTTTAAGTCCTTCCTATGCCTGAGTCCTCCAGCTAGAGGAGGTGGTTTCTCTGCACCTCCCCATAGTGTGGCTGCAGGATTGTTGCTTCCCTCTCTGTGATGTCATGTCTGTCATTAGAGCCCAGGGCCCCGGGGGATGCTGAGTTGTTTTGTAGCATCATCCATCTGAGTTTCCATCCCTTACTTGCATACCTGGGCTTGCTGCACCCTGTGGGTACCACAGGTATTGGGGCAGACTTCCTCACCATTAAAGAAAGCCACCCAAACCTCCCCCAGTGCTTTTGCCCTTTCCTCCCATCTCTGGACCACCTTCCACCTCAACTCTTCTTGGCCTCTCTTTGCACATTCCTGTCTCTTCTTTGTTATTGTTGCTTTCTTTTTCTCTTTGAATGTTCAAGAGGAAGCTGCTAGTTCTAAAATCTGTGTTTTCGATGACAGAAGCTGAGAATTCCTCCATTTATTTTTGGTTACCCATTTTAGAATTTTAGAATGTGGATTTTGGTGGTAGGGGGAGTTAGCACTAACATCATAGTAAATACCCAATTATC
Organism: Ictidomys tridecemlineatus; assembly: GCF_052094955.1. NCBI lineage: Eukaryota > Metazoa > Chordata > Mammalia > Rodentia > Sciuridae > Ictidomys > Ictidomys tridecemlineatus. The sequence continues at coordinate 46,780,418 of NC_135491.1, forward strand.
CATTTATTTCTATTTTTAAAGTCATAATGGTAATGCTGGGAATCAATGTTTAGATTGGTAGATAGTTATGCAGAGAGAGAAATTTAGAACAAAGGTGTAGTTTTATGGAATAGTTTTTTTTAAAAGTCTCTATTAATAGGTTTGGTATTCAGTTTTCAAACTGCTCATTTGTTTTAGCCTTCTTTAAATCTTTTAGGGTTGCATTACATTTGGTATCATTAAAAATGGCAACATAATTGGACTTATTTACTTGAGCTCTGATTAATAGATCATAAAAAGTCTTCAACAAAGTAAATTAGAAGGGTTTTCTTGTTGGCCTGGAACATTTTAAGAAACTTTCCATAAATTTAAAAGACTAGTATTTTCCTGAAATCCATATGTTCTAGTTGAACAAATTTAATCATAGCAGTCAGAAAAATAAACATAATGTTAATCATAATATTATATCCTCATGGTAAAAGTTATGTATACTTTTCAGTGATGTGGTCATCAGCTCTAGAAAAATAAGTTTATTTCACAAAATGTACTCCCTACAGACTATGAAGAAGAAGTTATTTGTTTTCGAAATAATAGCTTGTTAAAGTCAGGCATAAATCAAATATTAAATATAAGAACTAATTCCATTTACTGATATATGTAAGAGAAATACCAACATATCCCCATTGACACTACACAAATTTTCCTAGTGGCATTATTCATAAGAACTGAAATTTAAAAACAACCAGATGCATGTCAGCAGATGAACACATAAAGAAAATGTGATGTGATGTGATGTGATGTGTGTGTCTCTCTGTGTGTGTTTGTGTGTGTCTATTAAAATACTATTCAACCATAGAAAGAAGTGAAGTACTGATACATGCTACAACATGATGAACCTTGAAAATATGCTAAGGGTAAGAAGACAGACACAAAATAACACATATCATTTGATTTATGTTGAATGTTCAGTATAGGCAAATCTAGAAAGAAAGCAGATGTTGCCTGGGGCATTAGGATAAGGGGGTGCTTTGGGATGATGGCTTAAGGTACCCAGTTTCTTTAAGGGATGATAAAATGATCTAAAATTGATAGTGGTGATGGTTGTATAATTCTGAACCTACTAAAATCCATTGGATTCTGAATTGTACATTTTATGTATATTACATGGTATACAATTTATACCTCAATAGAGCTATCATGGAAAATATTAAATCATATATTGATAAACTAAATACTAATAAGCAAAGAGAGTCATCTGATTGCTTTTGAAACAGAAAACTAACATTTGCTTAAAGGTATCTCTTTTCTGGGCCTAGAGTGAAATTCTAGGTAAAAACTTGAGCTAACGTTATGCTTATTGGAATTCTATCTGAGGAATTGCATTCCTATTAGAAAAGAAATAATTTCTTTGAGAGTGAAATTCTGAAAATGTGTTTCTTTTTTGTTCATTGACTGTCTTAAACATTTTGATATAGATCATTTTTGAAATTTAGGAAGAATGAGAAAAGAGTAATTAGAATTCAATTGTTTAAAAAATGTTTATGGTTTTAAGCCTTTTTCAATTACATTTGAAAGTAGTTAGAACACTGTGCATTAAATTTCACTTTGAAATTATAAAATGTGAGCAGTATCCCTTGGTTTTTTTTTAATGTAAAATTTAGCATATTCAGAAATCCATCTTTCGATCTTCCATTGCTCTGGGTCCAAGGTGGGACAGAACATTTTTCAGTACCATATCAATTTTCTCTTTAGATGGACAATGCAAGGTTTACCCAATTTAATTTTCTTTTCTAATCTTTAAATTATTTTGAATTTTGGGGGTGTTTAGACATCTAAGATACAGAGATAATTTTTCATAACATTTTTTATCTTCCTAACAATTGTAGCATCCAGGCATGTTCTAGCTCATTCTTCACGTAACTCTGCTACATTTACCTTTTCTTCATGTATATTGCTAAATGCTTTGCAATTTTGAACATTCTGTGTGCATTTTAATTTTTTAGAAGTTTTTGAGGTTTACTTTATGGATTAGCATATGAACTTTTGTATATGTACCATGCGAGTGTGGAAAAAATCATAGTGTGGTTCTTGAGACCATCATTCCATGTAGATTATTAGGTCAAGTTTGTAAATCATGCTATTTAAATCCTCTGGTATTCTTATTGTCTTTTTCTATCCATCTAGTAATTAGCTAGACAAGTATGAATTACATATTTATCATTATGAAGTAACATTATTGATGCTTTTTTAAAATATGTATTTTTTCTAATATACTATTCTTTCGGTTCATATACCATGTTCTACATTTTTCTGTCTCCCCAGCATCAGCTGTTTACCTCTTTATTTTTTTAATGTCTCTTATAAATTTTGTTTTTGTTCAGTCCGATCCAACATTTGTTTTTTAATGAGCACTGTCAGTTCATTTACATTTAATGTAATCAGTGTTAGATTTGTACTTATATTAGCCAACATTTTATGTTTTCTGTTTGTCATCCCAATTATATGCTTATTTTCTCTTTTCCTGACATCTTTTGGATTAATTATTTTCATCATTACCTTTATTTCTTGCATCAGTTTGGAACTAATGCACTCTGTTTTCATTGCCTTATTGTTTGTCCCAGAAATTGCAACACATACAAAAATCTGAAGTTAATCAATATCTTTATTCTTTTTATTTTCTAGTTTTGTGCTTTATATTTCTTATGCATTTAACAGAACATTTAATACTCTGAGAAAAACATTTTAAAAGCCACAGAACCATCCAAAATTTCCCCCCAGTGTAGGGAGCCACACGTTAGGGCTAATCCAGGCTCTTCTGTGCCAACCATGTCATTCTGGAACTCCAGCTTTATTACACTAGCAAGGTTCCACAATATTTGGATCCATTTTTTTTGGAGGGGGACACACTTACTATGCCACCAGCACCATGCAATGGCATTGTTCCCAAGTTTACAATGGTGAGAAGTTCTACAGCATCTGGAGGCCTCTTGTAACCAATACAAAAGTAGTCTCTTATCTGCAAGGCCTGGGAGGTCTGTGCAGGGCTGCCTGGCTGGGCCAGCTGTACTTGTCCTTCCTGTCACTCATGCTGAGCTTGCCAGGTGATGTCCTGGAAGTCTGTCATGTAGCATGTCCACATGCTTACTTTGCACCCAGGAGAACCAGGCCTTTACTCAAAGGCTCTGAAACTCTTCCAGTTTTTTGGCTTCCGTGCACATGTCTCTGGGTGTTTTTCCCTTGGTTCCTGGGGGGGGGGGTACAACATGGAGAGGGTGAGATTCAAAAACTATGTGCAGATTCCTCAAAGTTACCTTGCTAAGACATGGGCTGATAGTTCTCAAAATCTCTGGGTTCCTTTTCTCCGTGGAGATCACATGCAGAGACCCAGCCAACAGGAACAGCCCCAGGAAGGTGATCCTGGATGAAGGCTGGCTTGCCACTCTCCTGCATTCCTTGTGTCCCCGAGGTCAGGCTGCTAGGAAACCCTAGGCCTGGCCCTCCTGAGCTGCACAAGATGTAAAGACACCATGCCCCAGGATAAGATTTGTCGGTCCTCAGGTCTGGTTGGGGGTGGCTGGATTGTCCATTGGTCAGGACTAGTGAATAGAGCACCAAAGAGAAGGACTAGGAGGAAGAGGAGGGGCAAAGATGTAGGAGTCACAAGAAAGGGAACTAGACTTACCTGGCCGTGAGTGGCAGGAACAAAGGAAGAGTTCGACGAGGAGACCCTCAAGGGATGGTAGTGGGAAGGGACATTATTAGTCAGAGATGGGAAACGGGTGGGACACAGGGAGGAGAGGGTCACATTGAGCTGGAGAGGAGACCGAGGGCTGGAAGAGTGGGGAGACAGGGGAGGAAGCCGGATGGGGTGGGGAGAGCGGGAAGCAACAGGAGGAGGACGAGGCTGGGGCTTGGGGGTGGAAATTAGAGGCAGCTTCCTCATCATTTTCAGAAGATGCTGCTGGCTTGCTGCTCAGCTTGCCACAATAGGTCAAAGCGATTAACTGAGCTTGTGGCCAACCCTGCTCCAGCCATTTATCTCCCACAGCATTGTTACCTCACCCCAGGACTCAGTGCCCATTGTGATGTGTACATACCGGCCCTGCTGTCCAGGGAAGAGGTCCATTAGCCCAGGGAACTGGTTCCAGTGTTTAGGTTCAAGAATGATCATGAGCCTGGCTTGGTGGCACACACCTGTCATCGCAGGGGCTTGGGAGGCTGAGGCAGGAGGATTGAGAGTTTAAAGCCAGCCTCAGCAACTTAGTGAGGACCTAAGCCACTCTGCAAGACTCTGTCTCAACATAAAATATAAAAAAGGGGGATGTGGTTCAGTGGATAAGGGCCCCTGGGTTCCATACCAGGGGTTGGCGGGGAGCGGGGGGGGGGGCGGGGGGGGACAAATGATTGTGGAACATAGGGCCATATCTGGTGGGATTGCCCATTCTTGAGTGCCTAGTAAGCCTTCGAAGTTTTTGAATTAAAAAAAAAATATATTTCTCCCATCTCAGTTTGTAGTAAGAATTCTGCCTCTATTTTTCAATGTTTGATGGCCAATAGCTTTTTGAGACCTCTCTCTCTCCCTCTTTCCCACTGGTCCTCATTTGGACACTGAAGAGAAAGCCCAGGTGCTCCTTCCTGACATGTGGAAGTGCCCATTCAGGGCCCAGTTCCTTGCCACAGTGAAAGCCCCACCCCCCCTGCCATCCCGCCAACCACCTTCTCTCCTTGATATTATCTGAAGCCACTTTGAGTCAGGTTGGGAGGCCTGCCCTGTTCTCCTCCCCGAAAGCCTCAATTATGTACATAATGAACCTTTTCACACCCTCTTGGTGAGAATGTGGCAGCATCAGTCTCAACATGAAAACCAAGGAAAGGTATCAGAATATAACAGTTACTAATAGGGCATTATGTAAAATTGTGGATGTGTAACCGACGTGATTCTGCAATCTGCATTTGGGGTAAAAATTGGGAGTTCCTAACCCACTTGAATCTAATGTATGAAATACGATATGTCAAGAGCTTTGTAATGTTGTGAACAACCAATAAAAAAAAAAAAACACCAAGTTTTGGGTGAGAGGCCTATCCTGCCTCTCCATAGAGCCTCTAAAACACTGTTAAAAGATACTTTTTCGGGTGTGAAATTATTTTACAAGTATTTCCTTTGGTCACAGGGAAGGTCTCTGTCTACTCTTTTGGCTTTTAGTTCTGCTGAGACCACAAGTCATCTGGTGGTTGACCCTTGGGATACAATTTGTCTTTTTTATGAATGTATAACTGCTTACAAGAATAGTGCAGTCTCTGGTACTCTGTAGTTTCACCTTGTGTTGCTTTTTTTCTCCTTTTGTACTGGTGTTTGAGATTTGAACCTTTAGATGGTTACCTTTGAACACTTCAAGGGAACGCTCTATCATTATCTTTTGATTTTTCTTCTTGACGTTCCTTTCTACTTTCTTTCTTGAACTCCCATCAAACATGTTAGGCCTTGTCACTGTATCATCCTGTAACTCTTTGATATTTTTCTTTTTCCTCTGTGCTATACTTTGGATAATTTCACTTGATCTATATTCCTCTTTACTTATTTTCTCTTCACCTGTTTCTAATCTGATGATTTACTCATTTGTTGTGTTTTTAATTTATTGTATTTCCTATTCTAGAAGTTCTATTTTTTAACTTGATCAAATGTGTTAGAACATATTTTTATAGTGCCCTACATGTATTTTCTTTTATCTTTTTTTTTTTGTATGTGTGGGGGGGGTGGAAGGGGGTATCAGTGATTGAACTCAGGGACAACCAACCACCGAGCCACATCCCCAGCCCTATTTTGTATTTTATTTAGAGACAGGGTCTCACTGAGTTGCTTAGCACCTTGCTTTGGCTGAGGCTGGCTTTGAACTTGCAAACCTCCTGCCTCAGCCTCCTGAGCTACTAGGATTACAGATGTGTGCCATGGTGCCCAGCTCCTACATGTATTTTCAAGTTTAGTTTGTAGTTTCTAACCTTGATAAGCATTGGTGTTTTATAAGCTATGTCTGATAATTCCAATGTAGTTCTTTTATGTCATTTGTCCTTTTCTATTTTTCTTGTGGATTTTTCCATTTCCCTTGAATAGTGATGATTTTAAATTCTGGGCTATTTGCTGTTCTTGGAAGTAATTAATTTGAGTACCTGGATAAAGATGGTTCCCTCCATAGAAGATTTGAGTTTACTTCAACTAAGCAACTTAAGAATGTCTTTCAAGACCATCCTAAACCAAATTCTGACCTTAGATTTGAGTTTTCATTTTGATATTATTTGGGGGTTACTCACTTGTGAATGTAGTCTACAAATCAGTGAGCTTGGCTTTTACTTTTTTTTCCTTGGTATTGCCCACCCCTCTGCCCTCTTTAGTGCCCAGACAACTTTAATTCAGTCCCCTGACTGTAGAGGAGGGCTTGGTGAGCTGCTTCTGACTTACTCTTAGTTGAGGAATGATCCTTTGGGAGGTCAGTTTAATTTGGAGAGTTTTCCTTGTTTGGAAAATGCCCTTAGAGCAAGCAGAACTTGAGTGCCTTGTCCCCTCTCTCCTTGGGTTTCTGCTTTCTTTGATATTTTGAACTGAGTTCTTTAACTCCCTTATCAAATCTTCAATAAAATGTCTAACATCATTTGTGATTTATTTCACTGGGAGAATTGATCCACATAACCCACTCTGCGGTATGCACAGAAAGTGAAGTGCCAAGCACGATTTTTTTTTTCTTTTTCTTTTGCCCCTGGGGCTCATGCTTGGAACCCAGGGCCTTGTGCATCCTAGGCCGGTGCTCTACCATAGAGCTATATCTCCAGTGCATCAAGCTTGACTTTTCAAAAGAGGTTTTTTATTTGAACCACCATTCAGGTTGTGAAAAAAAAAACCTTGATCTTCAACAGGGTTTTTCTGGAGAAAATCCAAACCAAGGATAGAGACTACACGGCTACTATTTTCAGATCTCAAACCAACCTTTGTGGGAATCCTAGTCCTCATAGGTATGGTCATGATGGTTTTCCTCATTTTAAAGATGAGCATACTGAGGCCCAGGCACATGGTTGAGCATCGTGTAACTTGTTCTGTCCCATCCCTAGCCTGTGCTTGCAACCACCCTTGTGCTTCCTCTTGCTGGGTTCCAAATTATTCTAACTGTCCTTTTGATTTTGCCTCACGAATCATGAACTGTTACTATAAAGAGTCTCACTAGGCATGAACTGATGTTTTTTTTTTTGGGGGGGGGGTGCTTTCCCAGTTCTCTGATTCTGGCCTCAGAAATGTGAGTACTAGCCCATTCAGAAAGTTTATTTCTGTTACAAAGATACGGTGAAGAAGAAGACTGTCTCACAAGTACAATGAATGCATCAGATTTGCTGACTCAGACTTTCTATGAGTAAACATTAAAGTCCGTAGGTAGAATGAGCACAAAGTTTATTAAAAATTTTTAAATACAAAGCTCATACATATTCATGACGGAAAATCAGAATACATAAATGAGCAAAACCAAGAAAATAGAGAACAGCTTTTATCATACCCAAAGACGATGACTTGGAAATTCTTCCAAACTCACATGTGCATACACACACTCTACATTTATATTCTAAAGGAGAATCATGCCACACATACTGTTTTGTAGCTAGGTTTTGGCTGCATTGTGTCATGTGACTTAATGATGATTATATGTTGAGTAGGAAACAGTATAGATTGAAACCAAAGCCAGAAACCAACAGGAAGCCAGAAAAAAAAAAACATAAGATATCTCATTTTCCTAAGTGTTTTCTAATATTATGCAGTGATCGTTGCTTACCTATGGAACATTGATATAAAAACACTTGTTCCTTATGAAGCAGAGATAGTTATGATGGTTAACCTAGAAAGTATTGTCCCATGTGGCTAAGGCTATTGTGACATTTTGTTCCTGTTGATTTTTTCCTTCTGAGTACAGTAGTTATTTCAAAGCATGTAACATTGAAAATGATAACCATAATATCCAAATGCAAAGATGTTTGCATCTAGGGAGCTTTTTAACATAGCACCTAAAAGCCCAGGGAAAATTAGTCTTTATTTCCATTAGACATTTGACAATCAGAAAATGTTGAAGGGCAAAGTTTCTCCTCCTAAGGGTGGAAATGATTCTGGAGGCCAAGAACTAACTGGTGCAGAGTTAGTACAATTGTTCCTTGATACCCACAAGGAATTATGATCAGGATGCCCCTGTGGATACCAAAATCTGCTGATGCTAGAGTCCCTTATAGGAAATGATGTGGTAGTATTTGCATATGACCTCTTATATGCTTGAAGTTATCTCTTAATGACTGGTATAATACAATGTCAATGTCACATACGTATTTGTCACATATTGTTTAGGGGTTAATGGTTTAAAAAAAGTATACATATTCAGTACAGATATAAATTTTTCATGCATGGTTGGTTGAATCCATAGATACAAAAACCATAGATACAGAGAGCAGACTATCTATTTCTAATTAAGGGATTGTGAACAACCAATGGAAATCTTAAAATTCTATAATGTTGGGCAAATCAAACTAATATTCTCACTTTTAGTAATAAACCATTGCATGTTTTTTTCTGTGGGGTTTTTTTTGTTGTTGTTGTTGTTGTTACTGGGGATTGAATTCAGGGGCACTCAATCACTGAGCCACATCTCCAGCCCTATTTTGTATTTTATTTAGAGACAGGATCTTACTGAGTTGCCTAGCATCTCACTGTTGCTGAGGCTGGCTTTGAACTCGTGATCCTCTTGCCTCAGCCTCCCAAGCCACTGGGATTATAGGTGTGTACCACCATGCCTGGCATTGCATGGTTTTTGAAGCCCTTGCTTATGCCTAACTTTTATAAGTCCTATAAGCCAAACATAGAAGGATATGAACTTGAACAAATCATTTAATCTCTGAGACTGTTTTATTACCTGAAAAAGTTTGTGGTTAAGTTGTTTCCAGTTTTATTATTAAACAGCGTGGCATTGAGGACTGTCACCCATATCTCTGTGCATTTGGTCAAGTGTTTCTGTAGTAGATTCCTAGCAGGGAAAACATTATATCAAGGGGTATGCATATTTAAACTTTGGAAAAACAGTTGTCAGATTATCCTCTACAGGGTAGGACCAATTTATATTCTTATCCAGAGATCACAAAAGGCCACACTTTTTGATATTTACTATTTCTGTTAACATTTGTTTTTTTTTTAATCAGATGGGCAAAAAATACCACGTTATTATTCATTTCTGTCATGACTAGTGGGTTTGAGCATACTTTTCATATGATTAGGGTTTGTTCATATTTATTTCACACACACTGATTTTGCATCTTTTTGACCATTTTCATTGTTTGGTTTGTTTCTTACTGATTCATAAATAACACAATATATATATATATATATATATATATATATATATATATATATATAGTTTGTTTGTTTAGAATCATGTGAGAGTACACATAGATTTTCTTCTTTTCTCTCCTTTTTTCTTTTCTGCTCTTCTTGACCATGAACTTGAAACCTCTTTTTCTAAACTAGGATACCATTTCCATAACTTCAGAATGATATCTCCTTTGAGAGTTGATACAACCATCGTAGCCATTTCTCCTGATTTAAACAGTTCCTGTTTCCTCATATTGTCCCATCCTAATTATTAATAGCGCTGACTTTCACTCTCCAAAGTGTCCCAGTTTGTACAATAAATTTTAGGGTCCCCCATGGGATGAGTTTATTTGCAGAGCTAGCCATGCCAGAGGTATTTGGGTGTGTGGGTCTTTCACAATTTTTTCTTTTCTTTATGGTGGTCATTGTCCATTAAGATCTTTGTATAATTGATTTTTCAATACACTTGGAAATTTAAATATTTTCTTAGAAAATCATTTCGCTTAGGTTTTGAAATCTATCCATATACACTTGGACAAACATCTGTTTTCAAGGACATTGTAAGTATCATTTCAGTTCCTATGTTTGCCTGGATAAGTCCCATTTCTATTTCCTAAAATTATCTTTTTCTTTTTTGGGCAGACATTTCTCTACCTTACAGATTTTTTTTTCCATTTCATTTATAAAATGTAATGGATTTTTTAAAGTCATGCATCCAACTCTGCTTTCTTTGTCATCTTTTCTAGCTTTTTATTTTGAATGTTCCATTAATGAGTCATTCTATTTACTTTCTCCAAAGTTCAACGTAAACCATAAAGTTTGACCCATGGACTGCTTTTGCTAGGTCTCTCACATTATGAAGTGGGTACCTTCTTTATCTGATTTGTAAATGGTTAACACTTCATGGCTGTCTTTTCACTTCAGTAAACATCATTGCATTCCACTGTGAGGACCTGCCCCTATTTCTTTCATCCATCCCCACAGTTGGGAAGTTGAGACTGTTGTGGGTTTTTCTCTGTAATTAAAAAAAAAAAGGTACAACAAGTTTATTTGTTCACTTTTCATTTATTTCAATAGCAGAAAATTCAGTCTATGTACACAGTCAAGAGTTTAGTCTTTTGGTAATCTGCATTTCAAAATTTCTCAATAGAAAGATTATATTGACCTTCAAACTGATATCTGCATACTATGGGAATGCTTGCTCGTTTCCTTATATCCAGGACACTGAAAAAGACTGGTTTTAGGCTAAAGTATGGCCATCCTGATGGGGTTGCTGTTAATGCCACAGTTGATAGGGTTATGAGAGAGTGAGATAAAAATCATAAAATGTTGAACCTTTCAAAGGGCCTGAAAACACATTTAGCTGCCTTATTTTTATCAATCAACCAAATGGCTTTTTATGCTGTTTAATATTTTTTAATATTTTTACCCCCAAAATTATTGAATAAATGTTCTCAAATAATTTTTAATAGGTGCTTATTATACTAACCATGTTATCTACTTTTATGAAGACAAAACATGACATATGTATATATCTACTGATCATGGACACATATTTATTGGATGCTAACTAGGTAAAATTGACAAATACCTAGGTAAATTTATGGTCAGAGATGGCCATTCAAATGCTACATTTGAAATCCTCAAGAAAGTGTTTCTTTTTAATTATTAATAGAGAAACAACCAAGAATTTCTATCACGAGAACCTCTGTGTTCACCTGCTTTCCTGCTCATCATGGTTGCTGGACTAAAACCCACCCTCTTAGACCCAAGAGATGCTGTACCAAAATTCACAGTTGACCCTGTTGCCTTCTCCTGCTTCCCCCAAACTGTTGGTTGATTTAATGGATTCAGCACAATTCAGTCATCAGCTAGTCATTCTTCCTAAAAGGTCCTGATGATCTCTTGCTGTGACTTCTTTAAAGAACACACTATTTATTGTCTTTGTGGGGCAAGTCATACACATGTGATCCCTACTTCCAGTGATATGTGCCACACACAGGTCTGTGTGAGATGCTAGGAACACAGGCACAGGCATGTCTGCCCACATGGAAGGGACAAGGGTACTTTGGAAGATGGTCCCAAGCAGAAATGCATGCAGTCATGGGGATGTGGGGGCATGTGTGTTAGGAAGGAACTGTGCCCCTTTCAATCTATTGGTGACTAGACAGTGGAGGAGCTGTGTAGACTGGGAGTATCTTTAGTCTGTAGTACCTGTAAGACAACCAAATGGAGCTGTACTCCTAGAAATATGCTCAGGAGCTTCAGAGCAAGGAAAAGACTTGGGAGTCATTGATCTGTGCTTGCACCCAAAAGAGTATATGGAAAGACAGAAGAGGGAAGGGGATTAGGCAAGAATCCCAGGGTAGCCCCCTACCTCCCTGCAACAAGGATCAACTAGAACTGGAAAAATAGGGATGTGATTTGTAGGTAAGCTTTACAAAAGAACATAATGCTCCAATCCATAGATAGATCAGCTAACCTCAGGTCAAAAAATTGAATTAAAAAACTTGGAGATTGTTTTTTTTTTTTTCCATGTGGTGGTAAGGATAGAAGCCACATAACAAAACAGTTTTGAGCAGAAGACTTGGTGGGACAAGGTGTGGATCACCCTTTCAGGCAGTTCACAAGTGAAGAGAGTTGGAGGGCAGATAAGTTTCGACTAAGAGAAAGAACCAGAGAAGGACTTTTGTTGTGGGGCCCTCTTACACTTGTTTCTGGACAAAGGGCTACAGAGAAAAGAGGTGGTGAAGGGACCCAGCAGAGAGAGAGAGAGGATTTTGAGACTCTGAGTGTTCTGTTAACAAATTTATGAAACATTCCGTCAGTTTTAACCTGGACCCCATGTTAATGGAAACATTGGAATTGGTGGACAAGAACACTAGAAGAGATTGAGTTTTGAAGCATCTGTCAGTAGGGGAAAAACAAAATTTTGCTTTAAGAAAACATCAATTTAAGCAGAGTTCGATATGCTTCTGGCTAAAAATAAATAGTATTTTTTAAGTATTACACTTTGCCCGGTATCTAGCCAATGTAGTAGGTAAAATAACTTTATGCATCAGATTTGGCGTATTGATTAATTTGGTGGTCACCTTTGGTACTGGTTATAAAATCTTCTAACACAAATTTTGTTACAATTGAACAGAAGAAAATCATTACTTTTAAACTTATTTCCAGAAAAAGGTTCATTTGTATTTGTAACCTAGAAAGGCTGATCTCACTTAGGATTTTATTTTAACTAACAGCCATTTTCCAAAACTTCTTGGAAGAACTAAGTCTCTTGATGACTTCTTTGCTGCACTACAGCAGAAATGCCTTAAAAACTCTTTTTGCCTAAAATATTATTTTTAGTTCTTTTGCCAAAGGTGCTGGCAGAGCCACCAGGTAGCAGAACCTCTGGGCTTCCTGCTTTTACGTGACCCTAAGAGTTAAACCACTCCTCGGGGGGATTTTTCTTTAAAATTAATTTAACTGAAAATCTCTTCAAATCGTATTGTTGGCTTCAGTGCGGGGCACGAAATAATTTTCCATCGTACCCCACCATTCCTCGAAGGTCAGACTTTGAATTGGACTGTTACTGTCTTGCTGCAGAGTTTCCAAGCTACGTTAATTTTGGGTCTGCCATTGATGGATGGAGCAGTTTGAAATCTGACATGTAGCAGGCTGACTTGAATGACCTGCACAGGCAGATGTCAGCCTGTTATTTCATGCCCGTTTGTCAGGAAGGAAAAACAGCGTCTGTTCAGGCTGTTCTATTCTGGGGTGCCTGCGTGGAAGTGTGCAGATGTGCCCTACACTCAATCTAGCTTCTGGGGGCAGGAGGTATAGGGTATTTATGTGATACGTTGTCATATACAGGAATACCCAAATAGTGTGTGTATTGTATTTTTATATGCCATTTTATATTTTGGTATATCTGAATATTTTGCATGAATGTTAACACAGCTGATTATCTTCAAACACATCTGCGACAAAATTGTTCTAAATGAACAGAGGGGTATATCCATTGATTGTGCCCTCATGCATCCTCCTGTGGATAGATCCCTTTCCTGTTGAAATCACTGAGCACACCAATACAGCAGAGGTACAAAGAGAGAGAGAGTGCAGATCCTTGAAGCTGGGAGATGAGGAGATAGGAACCAGAAAAGCTACAGAGAGGCACGGTCGCCTCTCAAAGACTTTGCACAGAGATGCAGGCAAAGGATCATGCCTAGGGTAGGAAGTCTGATGAACTGCCTGATAAAGTCAGAGAGGATGGAGTTTCATTGGGAGTCAGAGCTGCTTTCATGAGAGACTTGAAATAACTCTGAGTTCATGAATCACTGTGACCCGAGGCCACCCAGGCCCAAGGAGCACCTTCCCTACTTAAGCAGCCGCCTTGAAGAGGAGGAACAAATGAGGTGGGAGGGTTCCCCGACACTGCCCGAATCCCGTACTCTCTGCAAAAAGGCATTGGGGGAGCACGTGGACCTGCCCTTTCTCTACCCAAGCTTGGAACCAGCCCTACCTCCTTCATCTACATCTGGAGATTTTGTAGAGAGACCAATTTGCAGACACTGATTTTCGCGTTCTGATTTTTATTTTTGTAAAGTAATGTGTGCACATAGTTTTGAAAAATCAAATGCATGCAAATAGCACCTCCCTAATCCACCTCTCATCCTATCCCTGAAAGGAGGCTATTTCTCATTTGTCTAGTTTGTTGTTTCTGTGTTTCCAAGTAATGCCACTCTTCCTCAATTTATCCATCTGAGACATGATCTCTGAGCTTCGGTTTTAGTCAGCGTCCATGACTGTAACCAAAAATATATGACAAGAACAACATAGAGGAGGAAAAGTTCATTTGGGGCTGATGGTTTCAGAGGTTCAGTTCATGGTCAGCTGACCCCATGGCTCTGGGCCCAGGTTGAGGCAGAACATCATGGCAGAGAGGAGGAAAGCCACCGGCTCATGGCAGCCAGGAAGCAGGGGGGGAGCAAGTGCCAGGAATGAAATATAAACCCAAAAGCCCACCCTCAGTCATGCCCTTCTTCCAGCTACAGCCTACCTGCCTACAACTGTCACCCGGTTAGTCCGTTCAAATTAATCCACCAAATGGATTAATCCACAGATTCGGTTACAACTCTCATAATCTAATCATTTAACCCAAACACATTCCTGTATTAACACAGGAGCTTTTGGAGGATACCTCGAACCCCACTCCATCGCAGCTTCCATTTCAGTGGATGAGGATTTTAGTCCTGTCAAACATCACCCTGGCCTCCCCTTGCCCGGCCTCCCAAGTCCGTATGAAGGTTCATCTCCCTTGGCTGAGTGGAATAACGTATTCTGTGAAAGTTATTTTACTTTCCTTACACAGTATTTTTATTTTTGCATTTGCTTAATTTTCTCGGCAATTCTTTCTGTATGTTCCAACCCCTTCCTATTAAAATCTCCCAGCAGTTCAGACCTGTCAGGTGGTGGATCTGTGACCGTTCTGCATTTCCACTCCAGCACGGGCAGTTACTTTCTATGGCTCCTTCACAATTGTGTCCCTTTGATCTCGATCTTTTTTCATCATCTTGAAGACACCATACCCTATTGGCTATTTTTGGTTGTTTCTTGTGGAATTTTGGGTGACCTTCCCTGGGATTTTAAACTCTCTTCTTTCTCAGCTTATTTTCTCATTTTCTTGGAGTACCTTGCTGGTAGCTTCCTCAGAAAAATAATGTTCTGAGGGCTGGGATTGTAGCTCAGTGGTAAAGCCCTTGCCTGGCCTTTGCGAGGCCCCGGGTTGGATCCTCAGCATCACAATCAAGTATTGGAAAGTAAATGTTTTGAGAACATTAAAAATATCTGAAATGATCTTTATTCTACCCTGAAGCATGATACTTAAGATATAGAATTTTAGTTGGAAAATAATTTTATCTCAGATTATTTAAGGTACGTACCTGTTGCCTAGCTGAGAGCACGTATGCCATTCTGGTTCCACTTGCTTTTTATGACCATTTCCATTCTAGAAACATCTAGAATGTTCTCTGCATTTCCAATATTTTGTAATTTTACAACAATGTGCCTAAATGTGGGTCTGTCCACATTCACTGAGCTGGACACCCGTTAGGATCTTTTAATCTGAAGTTTTATATATTTTGGGTTAGAGAAGCTTTCCTGATATAGTTCTCTGATCATTACCTCTGGTTCTTTTTTCTTCTAGCATAGACTTTTGTTAGGAAATGTTGGACGTACCTGGATGTAGTTTCTTATTTTCTTACCTTCACTTCTATGTTGCCTTTTTAATTCTGCTTTCAGGGAAATTAATTCTATCTCCTTACCATTCAACTGGGTTGGCGGGAGTGGTTGGGGAGGGGACATGGGACCCTTGACTCTTTCTTCTACAGACTTTCAGCAGTCCTATTTCTAACCTTTCTGGGATTCTACATGGAGAACCCACGTTCTCCTCATCCCTCTGAAGACTTGGCTCAGCCTCATCTGCTCTGCTGGGGCAGTGATTGCTCCTACCTTACCTTTCTTTTTCCCAAGCAACCGTTGACATTTCTCATTCAATGCAATCGTCTCTCCTGTTTCCTTTTCCTTATGGGTTTATACGGTTTTTGTTATTTTATTATTATTATTCCTTTTTTATTATTCTTTTTTATTCTCATTACTTCAGTGGGATTGGGAGAGGAAGCAGAAATAAACACATGTTCAATCTACCATGTTTAAGTGGAAGTCGATGAGGCTTTGCTTTTAGACCTGCTTTTAATGCCTTCGGATTTGTACAGGGAAACTCCTGCCTTAAGAGAAGAGAAAAAGCTTCATTTCTCATTCTGCCCTTGCCACCGACTCTAAACACAGCCAGTGCGATGGCAGGTTTCTGTTTTAATATTAACTCTCATGAAAGGATAAGATTAAAACCATTCTGTTCTCGAGAGCATGGCAATAAAGAATCTCCAGCAACTGGGGAGCCTCCTGGGGCGACCGTAAACCCTAGTTTAGAGATTCTTGGTTTGGAATTTTCTATTTGTGGACAAATGGGTTTAACTTCTCCAAAACATATTAGTGGATTTTCTTGCATAAACAACAACGAAAGAAATCAAGAAGATAAAAAATACTGCAGCACAATGTATCTGAGCAAGGGAGCTGGTATTCTCAGGTTTAGACAGGACCATGGCTACAGATGCTAACTCTGCTAACTGTGGCCTTGATTAGGCTCTTGACAGAGGTACTGTTATGTTCTCCAGTAGGTTCCTAGACATGAAAGGAGTGGAGTAGACACAGAGTTTCCTCTCCACCTTCCTGCAAAGGACCATTGTACGGGATTTATTTCTTTGTTGTTTGTTTTGTATGTCTTCTATGATATGGAGCACAAGCTCACCTACTTGCATACCTAGAAATCTAACAGATTGCTGATTAGATTTCCCCTGTTCAGAAGCCTCAGTAACTTTTATCAGAGGTAAAGCCCATACACTATGATCTACTTTGAAATGCCTTTATTTTAAGACAACATTTTGGAACTTAGCATAGTCTATCTTAGGAGAAAGAAATTAGACTCCTGCTTCATTTATTCAGAAAACCTTTGTTGACTTCTGTGTATGTGCCTGACACTGTGCTTGGTGATGGGGGTGTAGAGATGGGGAATAACTGACCTTTTCTTTCAAAGAACAATGTTCTAGTAAGAAGCATAGGACACGCACATGCACACATGCATGCACGCATACATATGCATACATGCACATACACACATAGTCTTTATGAACCATAAAATGATCACACTCCAAGTACTTTATTGGTATGGCTAATTATTAATGTGAAGTAAAGATAGATGTAAAAGGATGCTCACTGACAGTTTGATTTTAATTTTTCTCAAACTAGAGATCAGTGGAGGATTGAGGACCCCACAAAGGACACATCTGTGTGCCACATTCTCACTGTAGGATCTATATGTACAAAATGGGATAAAGAGCCTGCTGATGCTGTAAACACAGTATCCATGCAAATCTGTATCTGTAAAATATCTGAGAAAACATACTGGCAATTAGAGTTAATGGAGTTGTTATGACTTTAGTAATTAAATTTAAGTGGTTGAGCTGCCTTCTCCATGGCTACATTTTTCCCCAGTTAAAAAAAAATGACCCTAACTTTAAAAAAAAAAAACAACATAATATAAAAGGTGCTATCATAGAGGTTTATTAATTTATGTAACAAATATTTATTAAAGGACAATTTTGTTTAAGGTCTACTAGATGCTAACATGCAAAATAGGACCCTTTAGGGAACTCGTGGCGTTTGAATTCATTTAAAGGCCTAGGACAAAGTAAAAGTGAAAGACCTCATACCACCTCTAAATATTGAAAAGTCATAGGAGAAAACATCCTGTTAGATAAAGTACCTGCAATGCCTAACTGGCAATTCCATTCTTGCTCCTTGATGATCCATTTTATACAAAGCAGTCAGACCTTCTAAAAATTAGACCTAAGTTTAAATCATTTACCTGCCATCCATCAAATCAGTCCTCTGTTGATCTTCAGTTAGGGAAAAATTAAAATCAAACTGTCATTGAACATCCTTTACATATATCTTTATTTCACGATTGTGTTTTGCCAGAGAATAAAGTGCACAGATTGTGAACATTGTGTGATTCTTGAAGGATGTATGCATGTACATGGCGTGTGTGTGTGTGTGTGTGTGTGTGTGTGTGTGTGAGAGAGAGAGAGAGAGAGAGAGAGAGAGAGAGAGAGAGAGAGAGAGAGAGAGAGAGAGAGAGAGAGAGAGAGAGAGAGGGCCGCTGGGAACTTGAGTGGCATGTGATCCTCCATGCCCCTGGCAGAAAGTTGGGACATGACCAACCATCTCAATAACCAACTCATCCAATGTCATCTTCTTCTGGCTTCAGGAAATAAGAAATATGAGGAAATTACACAGCCCTTTGCTAGCACAAGACACGTGCCTGTTTCCACCAGTAAGAGGCAGTCCCTTACCTTTATAATTATACTATAAAAAGACCTGTACCTGAATTTCTTTTTGGAAAAGATCACAAAGGAATAAAACACCGTGGTTTTCAAGTTTGAGTTTTTTTTCTCTACATCTTCCACCCCTCCCAATCACCTCAAATTATTTCTTTTATAGTTAAACTGCTCATCTATGAGAAATTACTCAACAAATTATAAAGGACATAATTTTGGGGAAGCAGAAACCACATAGCTTATTTCATTGCTAAGGTTTTCTTTGACCTGCACTTTGATTAGTTTTTCTTACAAGTGCTACCTTCAGTGATGTGGAAGGGCTTGCTTCCTCTAGGAAGTTCATCCGTTAATACCCAAGGAGCATTGGAGTGTTTACATTCCTGAACTCAAAGGACATATCTGCATGCCATTCCTTCTTGTGGTATCTGTACATACAAAAGGATTAAATATCCTGCTGATACTGTGAACACAAAATCTATACTTTGCAAAACCTGTATCTGTAAATAAAATAAAATTTTAAAAAAGCCTGTGAAAATAGGCTGTCACTTAGTGTTAACGGAGTTATTAAGACTTTCATAATTAAATATTAGTGGTTGAGGTGCCTGCAACATGACTGCATCTTTCTCTAGTAAAAAAAAAACTACCCTTTAGTCTCATTTCCTAAAATTGGGCCAATTCTTCACATAAGCCACTTTGAAGGGAAAACTTCTTTGAAAGAAAGGAGTAGAATTGATCCCTTTTTAGGAGAAGAAAATAACAATATCAAGATATGAGTTCCCAAGTGATCCATAAGGGTCTCCAAATTTCACATTACATATACATTTCCACACTATTGACCTCTTACAGTGTTTGTATGTCTTTGTGTACATATGTATATATCGATAGATTTTTGTACTTTGTTTTGATCGCATATTTTGATCATTTCTGTATATAAAAATGTCAAGAATATTATCTTAATCACTTGATGATACTCCCTCTTTGAAGTCTTACTGTAATTAATTTACTATTCTTTTGTTGGACATTTAGAGTATTTAAAATATTTTAGGGTATTTTAAATATTTTACTCTTAGGAATAATACTTTGTTCAACACTGCTGCCCTTCAATTTTGGTTTTTGCACCAGCTTTTTCCCCTAATGGTAGACATGGGCAGAGCCATCTATAAGGCCCTTCACATGCTCTGCCAGGACTTTGAGGAAGGCCCTGCCATCCGTGCCACCACCACAACTACCAGCATGGAGAAATACTAGGTTTCTATTTTTTTCTTTTTTTTCTTCTTTTTAAAAATGAACTCCTTTTGTTATAGAAAAGTTATACAGAAGGATGTAGTCAAAACCGTGCACCCACCTCAGCAAAAGAAATAAAACATTTCAAATGCCCATAAAGGTCTGAACCTCCCCACTCCCTTTCCTACAGCAGTAGCCTCTTTCCAAAGGAGAATGCGTGCATCTCTCCAGCGTCTCTCTACTTCTAATGGACTACCATTTCTTAGGCATTTCCTGTTTGGACAGGTGAGGAAACAGGATTGAATCTTGGTTTTAAGTAGTACTTCTGTAGTTACTTATTAAGGGTTTTGAATAAAATTTCCAGATTTTTTCAACTCACAGTGCCTAAATGATCCTTTGATTTTTTTTTTCTTGTCAATTTCTATAACCTTTCTACATTGAAGGAAATCAACTCTGCCCTATTTGTGGGGGGAAAAAATTGTTTTTGTCTTTTCATTTTAAGATGATTTTTTTGAAGGACAGAAATTAAAGTACAACAAAGCTCTCTGTCTTTTCTATTAACTTTGTCCATTACCTTTAAGCTCCTAGAATCCTGTGTTGTGTCCACATAATCAAATTATTTTCCTCCTAGCTTCCTATGCATACTTTTATAAAGACAGGCACCTACCTGGGTGGGTGGAATTGTTGGGTGCTGATGAGAATACATTGTCCTTTAAAATGAGATGGTGATCAAAGAGCTTTTATGTGTCCACTTATGATCTCTACCAATTGCATGTGAACGCTTTCAGAACAAGAACCATTTCTTATTCTGTTCTGTCATCCCTGCCCCGTCCTAGCCCTTTAAGAACATGGAAATCATTGGACACATTTGATAAATAACGAAGTGACCATCTATTTCTATTTTTCTTGCAGCCACTTCAGTGAAAACATTTTACGACCCTTTTAAAAATCTGTCCTGGGGCCATTTTCTTCCCATCTTCTCTTATCCTATCATCCTTTGTTAGATTGATCATTTTATGGAAAATTGTTTCTCTGCTTTATTTAAAGTAAGCCACATTCCTAATTAAAGATGCAAAACATTTCATTACAGAAAAATACAAAATATAAACACAGGGAAAGAAAGTACCTGTGTGCTTTTTCCACCCAAGACAACTTCCTGTTGTCATCTAACCCTGGGTCTGTGCATAGATCTGTAATGTGTGTATAACTAGAGAGAAATGATCTCTAGCTAGGTGACACATAGCTGATACAGATAAGATAGATAGAGATCAAGTGTTTTAAATTGCAAACGCTTCTGGTTTGAAGCTGAAATTCCCTCACTTTTAAAGTCACCTATTTGTTTTTTCAAAATTCTGAAGCTCTGAATGCTGCATCCCAAGTTGTTAAAACACATTTTTTTAAAAAGAGAGAGAATTAAAATCCACAGATAACCGTTGGTATTTGTGGGTCATGTTATTTTCAAAGCTTTTGCACGCAGGTCCACAGGGAGGGGGTGCAATCCATGCCTAAAATTCCTACCTGACCCAGGACCCTTCTGTACCTTTCTCTTCCGCCTTCCCAATGGCTCTGAGTGATGAGGGCCTGAGTCTCATCGTCTCGCCCTTGTGACTTCCAACCAGTGCTCTAACACTGAACATGGTCTCAGGGAAGTCTCTGAGACCAGAGGACACAAGCTCAGTATTTTAAGTCTCTGAGGCTTCCTACTGAAGGAAAAATAGAAGTCAAATCCCACATCCCCCTTTTTTTTTCTCCTGAGATTGCTTCTTTATTGCACGGCTATCTCGCACACTTCTCCCAAAGAAATGACATTTAAAAAAAAAAATTAAATAGCGACATGATTGTGATTCCTCCTGACAACAACCAGGAAATTAAAAAGTTGAACCGGTTGCTTTGTCTTTAACTTAGACTGTTCCTGCAAGTCTTTGAGAGATCAGTGAGATACAGTGGAAGTATTTCCTGATGGTTTGCTTATGCCACAAGTTGTCGTAAATGTGCCTCTAAAACACCATGGATGAGCTGGTATAAAGGGGTGAAGGGTCCACTTCTCAGATTTGGCCTTCTCAAGTGCCATCTGTCTCCTTTTCAACAGTGCAGCGTTCGGTGACACCCAGCATCCTAAAACCTACAGAACAACACCTGAAATCACTTGGTAATATGAAATTGTTTTTAAAGACTTCATGGCAAGGTGAAGCTGACATTTGAAGATGATGTATTTAATTTTGTTCACTATGGATCTAGAAAAAGAAAACAGGTGAAATGAAATCTCAAGATCAAACCTGTTACTTCTGCCAACAGAGACACCCCGCCCCCCCCCCAAAAAAAATCATCAAATTAATTTCCAACTTTGCTTTTGACCCTATTAAGGGCTTTTTTGGAGGAGGAATTAAATTTGGAAACTTTCATTTGTCTTGATTTTCTTGTTAAATGTAAACTGTTTCAAAGAAGGTTGAAATTAGACTAACATTTTCCAACGTGTCTACCTTTCAGTCTCACTGAAGAAAACCTCCGGAATTTTTTTTTTTTTTCAGTGTGCTAAAATATCATGACACCTGTCTAGACCAATTAGGGAGAGAGAGCGGCTGAGTCTCTGCAATAGAAATGATGGATGAGCCGGGGATGGATTTAGTGACTCATTAACCAAATGCTATAAAGATATAAAAGTTGTTGTGGTTTTTATTTTCACTTACATCAAGAGGCTGCTTAAAGCTGCACCTCTCTCCCCATTACCTCTTTTCTTGTGCGGTGGAAAGAAACTGTTCAAACCACCTCGGATTTCATATGCAGCCTGTCTTCTTCCTGCCCCCTGTTCAGATATCCCAATCATATTTTTAACTAGTAGGATTTCCAGGTTGGTGCAGGAAAGTGGCAGGAGTTTAGGTGTGCCTTAAATCTCTCTCTTTTTGTCCGTTTATCAAGCACAAGTGATAGACAGGTCATGAGGAATCCCCCCCCTTTTCTTTTTTACTCCATATCTGTTTATGGTATTTGGTTTGCTTCTGTCTTCTCTTACCCTCCCCCACCTGCCCTCCTCTTCTCCTTCCTCCCTCTGATTAGCCCTGGGGCAGGTGCATCTTTCTCTGCTACCTTTGGGAAACACTGGGCCTTTATTCATATTAAGTTCATCATATCATAAAGGACATTTGATTTGGGTGTAGGGGTGGCCCCTGCCTGTAAGATGAGTCCTAAACACTAACAGTGAAATTTTAAAGAAGATGATTTTTTTTTTCCCTAAGAAGGAAGGAAAATAAAATCTCTGAATCTGCTGGAGTCAGACTCCCCAGCTTACTTCCTCTGAACAAAAGGCAATCTCAGTCCTTGTGAATATGAAATTCTGGGCGACATACAGGGCAGGGTTGGAAACTGCGGCGGGAGATGGATGACACCTCCCTCAGTATTTACGTATGGGCAGCCGTGTTTGTGCACACACGTGCGGCACACAGGGGGTGGGAGGAATGGCTGGCTATTGGTACAGATTTATGGTTCCCATCGCTGCTTTCTGTCCTTTGGGATCAACCTTGTCACGGGAACCCCGGCGGGGGTTTATTACAGCATGTGACAGCAGGTATGGGGCTGTATGTGCATTGTGGATTCATTGTCCGCCTGCATCAGGATTTATACGGCCACACACTCCCTTCTTTTCAAGGGCTTGGCATAGGGTCATTCATATCTCCCCAGGACTGGGGCCTGCACAATGCCCCTTGGGTCCGAACCAGGATTCTACACACCCCAGCAAGGACCAGGAGCACATTTAAAAAGGTTTGGTTCTCAATGGTTCATGCTTTTAGTTTCAACATTTTTAGATTACTTAATGGACGTAAATGCAATGGAAGGCAGTAGGGGAGACGCACCACGCAACAAGAAATGCAGAGGTTTACCTACAAATTCAGAACAATTAAACACACGTGCTCTGAAGCTAGTCAGATCGAGTGCTACTTTATCATCTCCTAAGGGCAAAGTAGGTATACGGCATGGTGCTATAAAGGATAGTTCAGAATTGGGAAAATTCGATGCCTTGGGATGTAAATGGTTCAACTTTCTTCCCTCCCTCTGGACCCTGATTTCTGGTGAAGAACTATTATTTAGAATCAAACATAAGCTCTTTGGGGCTGGAGCCCCCTGCTAGCAGACTGTTCTCTTAAGCTTGAAAAATAAAGATGCTTTCCATAGGAGAAGTTGTTTTCTATACATAATTCAGTACATTTGAACTTCAAATCACCTAACTTTTTAAAGCTGTTTGGAAAGAAGAACTTAAAAGAAACGAATGGGAAAATTGGAATAACAGTAATTTTTAAAAGATTCTAACATAGACCAAATGATACATTTGATCACGAGAAAGTGTGTAAACTGCTTTCCTTATCCCAGATCGGTGATAAAAGATATGAATGGATGGGAGGTGGACATTTGGGGTAGTTATTAAGTAGAAGAACTGGGCACTGTGCCACGAAGTAGATATCAAGATCAACAAGACGAATCTTTATCCTCAAGAAAAGAGACCCATAATTCTGGGGATAGTTCGCACTAGCTGATTATCATAACCTGCCTCTTCTGTTACACCTCTTGAGACTCCTTCTCATTAGCAGCTTCTTTCTAAAAGCATATCAAAAGTTTCCCAGGTGTGACAATTAATACAAATAAATAGTGTAGAAAGATGCCCACTGCAGGTTTACTCAAGATTCTTGATTCAGAAAAGCGTAAGTCATAAAGACCAAAAGTCAGGTTTCTCTTTTCAAGTTCATGGGTCAGGTTTTTAGTCGTTTCTATCTCTGGGCCTCCAACTTTCCAGCTCATGAAGGATCAGAGGAGCCTGTGATATCTCTTCTACTGTCTCAACAGATTGATCTGGATATATCTGGCCTGGTTGGAATCTTTTCTGTCGTTTAGTAAATAAGGCCCTTCATAACACCCTTGACTACCTCTTTGGTTTTGTCTCCTCTTGCCTCTGCCTGTCCCAGATTCTAGCAGTGGTAGCCAGCTTCGAGAATATCAGTTCTCTTTGATCTTGCCTCCCTCTGTGCCTCCAGATTCATCTTGCCCCCTACCCTTTAGTGAAACTTCATGGGCTTAAGTATCCTTCCTACTTGAAGAAACCATCCTAAATATTGTCTATACTTCTACTCTTTTAATCATAATGGTGTATTTTTGTTTTCATGTCAATCCTTTCTACAATAATAAAGTGGATTTTTTTTTTATGTAGGGAACCCAGATATTCATTACTACATCAGATGCAAAACTCCCTTTCTCTTAATCTCCTACACCAAGCATGGAGACTGGCACAAAATAGGTGCTAATAAAATATTCATTGGGATGAACATTGGAGGAGATTATACAAGTTAGATGAAAGAAATGAAAGCAAAAACCAAGCAAGAGTATCATGTAAAGTGTAGAGTCCCAGGGATGAATTTTACCATGTTTTAAAGGGATATGATGTTTGTTCAGGAGAAGGGGCCCGTGAATCTTCAAGGAAACCAGAGACCCCGAGTTGGACGTTGATGGCAGAAAGAATGTTTGTTTGGCACATGGAAAGAAGGGATGGATTCCAGAGAAAAACGGTTCTGGAAGCAATGGGCAGTGACCCTCCCCATTGGTAATCACATTGGCTAGATCTCCTAGATGGTCCCCACTTCTTAATTCTTTTTGATGAAGGTCAAAGATCATAAGAGTGTCTAAATATAATTTACTTTTCATAACTTTTTAGTATTTTCATGTAAATAGATTTATGAAGCAGAGTTGATATATATCCCAATTTTAGGTTGGAAAATGGGGTTACAAATTTCCTATGAAGATTCATGTGTAGAGGTGAAAATCTGTTGGAGGCCACAAATAGATTCAAGGAAACTAAGGCCTTGGTGTTTTCTCCTATGGCTTTTCTTTGGTTATTGTTTCTTGTTTAACTGCTTCTGTTCTGGATAGAGAAGCTATGTAGATATCCCTGTCTAACAAAAAGAGAAAAAAAACTCATCCTATAGCCCAGTCATACACTTTATTTAGCCTTATGCCAATGTCCTTCAAGAATTTTCTTCCGTGTCAATTAGGGAATTTTGACAGCTTTCCCGCTCAGTAGTTTCAGGACCACTAGTGTGAGCATCACTTGGAGCTTATTAGAAATGCAGGATTCTAGGCCCTATCCTCTGCTTTTGAGCAAACTACCAAGAGCTACAAATGCCACCAGTCCTCAGGCTGACCTTTACGTAATCAGATGATTGCAGCCCTCTTAACCAGGGCTTCTTACTTGAACCACAAAGACAAGGGAAATGACTTGAAAGACTATTTTCTCCATTTCCCAAGATGAGTACATGAGTAGTACATTCTAGATGCAGAGGTAAGAAGTTAATTCATTAGGTGCACATAGATGCCTTGGAGGATTAGGGTTTAATTTTCTCATAGATTCCCAACACAGAATCCTGAACTTGAAGGAAAATTCAAGTTGCATCTATTACATTTAAACTTCATTAAGCAGGAAAACACAGTGAGTGAGGCAGGTGTGAGCTGTGACCCTACTGTGAGATGTGTGCCTTCCCTTTGGTGAAGTGGCTTTTTAAATATTATTCTGAATTATCAGAAAACATAACCAGCTTTGCACAAACAGCAGCATTCCAAAAATTTAACAGACTTTATATGCTTGATTTACAAATCCGAATGGAGCAGACCTAACTGTGGCTGAGTTAAGCAAATAAAAATATGGCACACATTTTTCACAGCTCCACATCTATGTTGTATTTAAATGATTTCGGAGTCCAGACATTTTTCTCAGGCACCTAAAATAAAAAAAATATTTTTTATCTTCTTTTACCCCAGAGAATGTAGAACAGCCACTGGAAATGTGGTAATAGGAAAGATGAGATATTTCCATGGTCGGGGCCCATGAAAATGGGGCCATAATCGACGCTCTTTGGCAACTTTTCTCCATTAGCATTCATTACCACAGTCACATCTGTCCTGTGCATGGAAGTGCATGTGAGATTGGATGCTGGCGAAAGAGAAATGTCTTTGAACATGAGGCAGCGTGTGGCCTCACTACCTGGAGTAAGAAATCGGGGAAAGCTGAGGCACATTAGCAGTCAGGGATTTCCGTGGGTGACCTCCTTCAAAATTGGACCAGGCTTTCCGTGCCTGTTGTATGACACTCACACATTTGATGAAATGTGCTTATGAAGTCGGCCTATTTTGCTGGGTTTTTTCTTCTTTTTTTTTTCCCCCGGGGGAATGGATTCCTGATTATCTGCTGAATTCATTTCACTGTCAATATTCTATAGAAAAATGATGGACATTCTATAATTTTGACTTTGATATGAATTCATAATTTTGATGGTTCCTCCTTAGGGCTTCATGCTGCTTCTCTCTCTCCCTCTCTCACACACACATACATGCGCTTGCACCCCCCCCCCCCACACACACAGCTTTCCTCCTTCTCCATTCTGCTCCTGACTCTGGGTCTCAGGTTGCTGCACCCAAGCAGCTGAGCCCATGACAGCTGCATCTCTCCTTATTGCCTGAGCATACTGCTCATCTTTTCTCATATTAAACCCATGGTAATGGCAATGAAATTCAGATTTATAGCTGGGAATCAGTCTATTTGTAATATAAACATAAACATTGGAGCATTGGAAACAGCTCAAGGAATTTTTTTTTTCCTGCTTTGTGTTTCTCCTTTCTTGGATCTTCATGACTTACTGGAGTCTCAAACAAGTGCTATTTTAAAATTTTTTGGCACCATGTAATGTAATTGATAATAGTGTTTAAGCAGCATCTAATATCATCCAGCACAGTGCAAAGTGAGCCATCCCAGGATATGAGCTTAAAAAATTGCATTAACACTTAGACAAAATGAAATTTTTATACTTGATTTGCTCATGGTTGGACGAATGCAACTAAACACAATTTGAGCTGTCACTTTGCAAAGGGGAAAAAAATATGCAACTTTGGAATGTTTCAAATGAGCCCAATATTAGATTCTATAACTCAGAGTGACACGGGAAATACTATTTGCAACATGATTGGTTCATTAATATTTGGTAATTGTAGTACATCATTTTAAGGGGGAAATAAAATGCAAACAAATGTTCCTTGCTTCTAGTCAGTCATTGCTTCTCAGCTGCCACCACCAGGAAAGGTTTGGAAGCTAAAGGATACAATGGATTGGGGACATTATATTTCCCCCCTCCCCATTTTCATTTTGGAAGAATAATTTTCATCATAAACCAACATGTCAGACAAAGCATCTACGTTTAAAAAAATATATTATTTCACGATTTTCCACATGCACATTTGATGTAAACCCTGGAGGTGTATTCCCTGAGTACCTATTACCTCCATTTTAGGGAAATTACATTAAATTATTAGTGACAAATTTACTTGTCTGCCAATGTATTTTTCTGGAATTTTACTACAACATCAATACTTGGCTGTTTTATATGGGCCCTCATTTACCTGTCTTTGAAGGCAGCCACCCCTTGGGGAGCTCTGCTGTCACTAACAGAAGCTAGAAACAGACTTTAAGTTTAACATTTGCAGTTTTGAATTAGATGGGGAAAAATATGTTGCACTTTAAAAATATAACATGCCCTTCTGAATTCGACAATTGGGCAACTTGTTTTGTAATCTGTCGTCTTGCTTTTGGGGCAGAGAGGAAACAACACAGATCACCCCCAGGTTCAAGAGAAGGAACAGGGATGTTACGTTCAAAGGTAGAGCATGTCTGCCAGGTGCTGACAGTGAGCTGGGCAGGTTGACATTCACGTTTCTTAGTTCCTTTTAAGCAAGTTGGTGCCAGGCGGGTTGCTGGTGTCACGCAAGAGTCTCAGACTTCTGGGTCCCGCGTTGACATGGTGTCCTCAGAGCTTCTAGAAGGTGTGGAGGGTTCCAGGTGGGGTGACTAGGGTGTCCCCAGGATCCTCAAACCTCAGAAGAAAGGAACCTGAATGCCCAAGGCCCCACCTCTATGCCATTATTCATTTTCTCATTTTCGGCAAATGTTAACGTTGGGACCTGATTCTGTATTCCTCTCTTACGCGCCCCTCTTCACATTCCGTCAGCTTTGAATTGACAGGGTACTGTCAATGGTTGAATAAAGAGCAATTGACAAATAAAGGTGCAGCTCAACCAAATTTGGTCCACAACGCCGGAATCTCCTGCTCACTTAGAATGCGAATTTTCTTTGCATCCTGGTTGTATAATCAGAAATCTGGTTAGGAGGGGAAGTACCTGTGAGGTGTAGAAGGAAAAGTTCCATCTCCAACTCCTTGAGTGATGAGAGGGGCAAACATAATGCACCAGGAAAGCTGGAGACGGAAACAAACAAGAACGTAAGGCCCACGGAGCGGGCACGCCCATCTCTCCAGTGTCCTGTTGATGTGGGATTCTTTTCCATTAGGATTTACTGAAGCAGTACCTGGCTCCAGGGACATTTGCAACCCTCCTCTCTGTCTCACTCCCTGCTTGGTGTGTCTGCTTTATGACTTTGTTAGTGGAAGATTTCAGCTCATTTTAAATTGAAGATGTGGGGTCCTCCATCAGATCAGTCTCTTTCTTGGTATTATAAAGGGTATACTAATAATTTGTTATCGTAGACATTCAGCCTGGAGTTGGGACTTATGCAGACATTTTCCTCATGAATTCCCTGGAATTAGGTTCCTGAGGCATCTGTAGTTCCACATGGTTCAGACTTCGGCTGCTACCTCTTCTTCTCTATTCAGTACTAGCCAGGAGCCTCCCTTTTTAAGGTCTTTCCCTTCCCTCCCCAAATAAACACAACCATTTAGATCAAATTAACTAGAATACCTGTTTCAACTGACCTAAATTCATCCTCTGCTATGGCTTGGGAGATTTGACCTTAATTAAACCTCTATTTTGCCAGAGAATGAGACCGCTGGAGGGGAAGACCATATGAATTTCTACTTTCATTTCAGGTGGAACATCTGTAGCACCTGGGGACAGATTGTTAATGAAATATTTGTTTTATCCAGCCGTGCTTTGTTGAGACCTGGAAATTTGGCAGTTTGGCAAGTCTAAATGGGGAAGAATCGTCGGTAAGGCTGCAGCAGGGAGACAATAAGAAGTCAGTAGTCCTGGTGGAGAAATAAGGGATAATGACTCAGGACAGAGAGGAAGAAACCGACTGAGCATGTGCAAGTAGATATCCTTCCCAGCTTCCTCCCCAGTTTCCCTTCCCAACTTAATAAGGGTCCTTGGTGCCGGATGACTGATACTCAGCATTGTATTCAGCAATCACAGCTACCTGTAAGATGGATAACATGATTCCTATTTTCCATTTAAAATGATCAAGGTGCAGAGAAGTGTTAACAATTTGCTTGGAGTCATTTTAAGGCCTGGCTTGGATTCCCACCAAGATGCACCTTGCTCAAGTACCCCCCCCCTTGCCCTCTGCAGCTGAGTGTTGAGCTGATTCACAATTCTAGCCCTTAATTTTTAAACAGTTTTACTTTTTCCTGAATGATGATGCAATGATACCTCGTAGCCTTTGAGGGTACCATCAATGGTTGAATAAAGAGCAATTAACAAATGAAGGTGCAGCTCAACCAAATTTGGTCCCTACAGCATTGTCCTCACTAAGGGGAAAGGGTTAAGGATGAGCTTGGGAAGGAAAAGGCATCTCTTCTGAAAGTGGGCTAACATGTACCCACCATCTCAACAAAGCACTGTGGATTCCCATCCATTCAAACCAGAATCTGTCCTAGCTGCAGAGATACTTTGCTCAAACCTACCCTACCTCCACCCCAACAGCTTCAGAAACCTGCTGATTACTTTAAGGCAAACAAAAATTAGGGGAAGAAGTTTGGAGTTGCTGAGTGACAGCCAACTAGTAGAACTGTCATCAAAGTCTTTTGGGGGTTTATTTTTATTTATTGCCCTAAGAGCAATATTTATGTTTCTTTGACCTTTGAAATCAATGCTTTCATTTATAAATCCCAATCCAAGAAACAGATGTGTGCTCTTGTACCTGTGCTTTTTTGTCTTTGAGGTGCAAACTAAACAGAGCCTTCTTCGTCTGCTCCCTCCAGTGTCCGGGGTGCCCTCAACCATCCAATGCTGCTGTAGCTTGAGGTCTTTAAAGATGGCTTCTGGGTTAACTTCATCAATCAGATAATGGCTGAGTGCTTGTTACAGACTACTGGGGGCTAGGGATTTGGGCAGTGCAGGAGAAATATAAGCTATGCTCCTCAATCTAGTCCGAGAAACAACTCACGGGCTTATGGAACATCACAGGATGGAAATTCAAGGAGTGGGATAGAAACTACTGTGGATGCTCAGACCACCTGTCTGGGGGCAGTGAGGTGGGGTTGAGGTTTGGTAGACAGGAAATGGCCAGAAGTGGGAGGTCACATGGTCTACATTCAGGAGTATAAGGAAGAAGAAGAAGTAAATTCAGAGAGGGAACCCAAGGGTGAGAAACTCTGCAGGGCATCCATCGGGGGACATTGAAAGACCATAACTCTCTGAGTTCAAAAAAAAGGCAAAACTGTTGACGGAAATGGCGATAGCTTTATAGATCTTTGTTTTCATTTTCCCTGTGGTGCTCATTTTTATTAATTTTTTCATAGTTTGGGGTAGAATGTTCAAGGTGTCCTTGTCTTGAATCTTTTCTTAAGACCTCTTTTATATTTAATTTTCCTTATCTTCCCATCTTAAACACCACTGATATGGGAGCTGGTCCGCGTTTTAATAGACTGGGACATTTTTGGAATTAAAATATACATTTTCCCCCCATAAGCATCAACTAAATTATCCATGGTCATCAGCCGTGACAAGTTATGGCCCATCACATCTCATGCCCCTTGTCATATATGAGGCCAATATTCTGGTTCAAATTTGTGATCTGAGCTACTGAGGGGGAGAGAGAGAAAATGAACAGATGCCTGGGATTGGCTTCATTGGAAGCAATATGTTTTGGGTCCATCTGGATCTTAGGAGCCATCGTGAGTTTGGTGCCTCTGCTTCATCTTCAGAGTTCTGGCAGAACCTGTGTTTCCTTTTTAGAAATTCAAAACCATCCCCATCAACAGCAGTCTGGCTGTTAGAGTTGTGGACATCTTAGGAGTGAAATCCATGTGAGTCTTGAAAAAATTGCTTATAATCAGGAAGAGACCTGATTTATAATATGAACTCTGTCATTATGAGCAGTAGAAACTTGTGTGAATTACTGAGATTTTTCTGAGCCACTGTTCCCTCATCTGTCAATGGGGATTGATAGTATTCCTCATTGGCTTGTGATAAGAAATGACATAAAAAAATATGTGAGGTATCTAGCTGAATATTTTGCTCAGAGTAAAAGATCCTCCGTGTCTTATGTATCCTTGCACAACTCAAGTTGTTCTAATCCCAGGATGCATTACAAGCCATCGGGCATTTAAGAACACCCATGGAATGTGATGCCCATCTTACCTCTGATAGCCTGAGATTCTGGGATAACTCAAATATGAGGAACTGCCCCAAATATAGAATATGCTAATGATGATCACTATTGACTGATATATAGATGGCGGGCAGCACTACTAATGTCCAGTTGCAACAAATTCATTCTTAGGCAAAATCATGGATTTTTCATTATGAGTGATGGGACAGAACCTGATGGTTCAGTACACAGGAGTGGCTCTATCACCCTGTGGGCTAATAACAACTGGAAGACATTCATGGGTAGTAGGCCTTAGGCATCAAAGAGAGACCACAGTGACTTTATTTAGGATCCCAGGTGGATTGGAAGGGGTGGCATCTGGGGAGCTGAAGGAGGGTGTTATCATTCTCCCATTCAGAAAATACATCAATTATAATGATTTAAATGATTTTTTAAAAGCAGATTAACATTTTGGAATCCTCCTTATGGAACACTCCTATGACATAGTTTCCCACCAGTGAGTTTCTCCCGCAAAAACAGTCCTTACCAAGACAATGCATTTGGCTAATAACAGCTCAGGGGACTGTATCTATTTGTCTAGAAATTTATATTTTTCAGGCATGTACTTATCATCTATAAATCTCTGTTCAATAAACTGTAGAAATTAATCTTCCTGGTAAAACTTATTGAGGTAGATGGTTAGTTTTCTTGATATTGTTTTTCACATTTTTATTCATTGTATCCTATAACTCTTAAATTATGAAGGACTGTTTGGAATACAAATAATTATATGGCACGTACATGTGTACCTGCACAGTCCCCCGTGTGTATAGTAGCAGCTTCCCTAAGAAGAATGCCCGTCTTGTATTTGTCTTCAATATTCAGTCCCTTTTATTTTCCCTATGCTGTTTTCTTCACTTCATCGTCAGAACTGGATCAGGACTCAGCTGCCCGCGTGATCTGGTCGGCAGCAAGATCCCACGTTACTAGAAGCCCCCACTATAAATTTCAGCTGATGTCTCGGTTCTGTTCTTCCTGTTGCAAGGGTCACTTGCATTTCAAAATGGTGGAGAAGCAAGAGTCTGGTTTTGAGCAAAAACAACTTCTCTGTGCATTTGCCGTTTACAATCTCGTCTGCACCTAATCTCTCATCTCAGCTCAAGATGGAGGGTTTATGATTAATACAGTCGACGCAGAAAATGGCCGAGTGCTTGGCTTCTTTTAAATATATCATGCTCAGTGCACACATACTCCAAGCATCAGTTAGAGAGAAGTGACAGCGAACTTGACCTTTCTCTCTGAATCGCATGTGGAAAAAGGGAATTAGCCTGCTACAATAGCACTTGAACTTGCTTTAACTTATCACTTTCCTCTTTAGAAGGAGGAACGTACATTAGAAATGGGAAATCACCTTCAAGCCTCACGTTGTTTAAAATGAAACTGAACTTCCTTATAATATTAAATCGGATGTGTCTTAAAAAAAAATTTACTAAGGTGATTATAAACAGCATCCAAGATTTCTTTTATCTTTTTGTTTAAACAAACTGATATTTGCATTAAGGATTGATATGCATTTTGTATGTGTATGTAGATATATTGAATCTTGCAATGGCTATTGAGCTCCTCCAGGTCAACATGGGAACAATAGATCCACTGGTGAGGTGTGAGTTATAAAAGCATTTAAATTGACTTCCATGTAACTGGAAATAAAATAAAGGACTATGGAAAATGCAGAAGGAGACCTAGCAGGGTTTTGTTTTGTTTTTTGATTTATCTCATAGTTGTCAATTACTGCTATTAGAAGATCTGGTTTGTTCTGCTTAGACCTGAAACAGCAGTGATTGACACAGACCTCAGCCAATCATAATGTTTCCTTATCAGCTGTCATTAACCTGGGATCAATTACCATGATTTTAGACTAATCTGAATGGAAAAGTAAAAGCACATTGTTACCCAAAAGCTCATCAGGTAAATATGCCACATAAAGAAATAGATCTTCTCTGACCTCTCTGACATTTTCAAACTGTTTAAAAGCTGAAGTTAATTCTTTCTGATGGCCTTTCATCTTTAGTTGACAACAGAGAGCCCCCGAGTGGTGACAGCTCTTGTCAAGTGGGACCATCTTATCAAAAACAATACCCTCCAGATCTTTCAATCCAAATATTCTAATCTAAAATAATTGCATTTAAAATTTCATGTCGCTTTTATGTCTCCCCAAACCATTCTGGTCTGAAACCCCACGAATCTCTCCCTTGAACCCGCTTGAAGCTGCAGATTTTCAAAATTGGGAGTTTAAAAATGCATCATAGAGGTAACATGTGAGCACCGGAATTGTACAACTGTAGCTGGAGTGAACAGCTACAATTTGTTCTGCTATGTCTTTTATTTGTATCTACATGTTTGAAAGGTGTTTCTGCAAGTGTCAGTCCCTGTTCTGTCTCTGTACTGCTGTACTTCTTGTGCTCAACCCGAGCAGCATAAAATTATGTCTCTGCAAATACAGCAAAGATCCGGAATTTGGCTCTGAGATGATGTGAATCATCCATTGAATATTTAGAATTTTAATGCTGGTGTTTTAGTTATATCTTCCGAACTCTATTCAATTTGTGATTTGGAGGAACCCTCTGATTGACATGTAATTGTGAGCAGATAGTGATTTTATTTCACATCTGCACCAGATTCCAAGTCATTTACAGAAGGACTTTGCTATTTTGTGGATTAGAAGGTAGCTGCCCATCATCTGTTCCAGTCCCTTTGAGAAAGGGACTGATGCTGCAAAGAACTGGTTTATACTTTAATTTCAAAAACACTTTTTATTTTAAAATGGAATTCTGCCATGGACCTATGATTTTCCTCTCCTTATGAGATATAGAATTCCTTCTCTTGGTTTTTGACTAGGCCCTATCTCATTCACCTTTCCCAGACATTCCCATCCTGGTCCCTCTCAGCCTTTGTTTTTGGGGACATGCCCATTTCATTTACCTTCCCTTTCCTCTAGGCCTATCTTCTGCACTGCGCCTCTGGGTGTGTCAAACTTTTTTTTTTCTTTAATAGTTTTACCCCTTTGAACAAGTTTTTAGCTGAGCTTGCTCAAAGGGAG
The DNA here is from genome assembly GCF_052094955.1 of Ictidomys tridecemlineatus. Taxonomy (NCBI): domain Eukaryota; kingdom Metazoa; phylum Chordata; class Mammalia; order Rodentia; family Sciuridae; genus Ictidomys; species Ictidomys tridecemlineatus. The sequence continues at coordinate 46,815,391 of NC_135491.1, forward strand.
GATCCCATTTCAGATTAGAAGAAGTTCTCCTACTCCTGGCCAGTTTTCATTGTTAAAATAGCACAGATGTGCTTCCCATTCATAAAGAGAAACAGGCTTCCCAGCTCTCCCTGCAAGTCAGTCAAAGGTTCCAGATTCAAGTTAAAAAAAAAAGCCAAGAAATAAGATCCTCTAAGATCTTCCCTGATTTCAGCCCTGAGAGGAAGCAATAAAAGCAGAGATGTGTATTCCCCTTTAGTGTTAGCTTTTCTCTTAGATATGCAGCTTCCGCAGAATCTTTTTATTTTTCATTTTAAGCTTTTACTAAAGAAAAGGAGAAAAAAAAGGAGATGAAATGGTGTTTACATCTTTCAAAAACCAACATGAGAAAGAAATGAGATGTTCAAAATAAGAGGCTCGACTTCAGAGCCCGATGTCTATCCACTCCCGGGAAAACTGCGTTCAGAGCCCGAGTTCTGTCCGCGTTCCATGCAAACCCGTGAGTTTTCATTTTCATTGGCTGGGGGAGCAGTCAGAGATGCTGTGGAGAGATCAAGGCCCTATTGCCAACTTCACTTTTATCCCATTCCTACCATAAAACGCCCCCGCCGCCGCTTTCCCTGGCCCACACCTGTTCTCTTCCTTTCTTCTGTGAGGAAGTACATTTCATCTTTTCTTTCCAGACATAGACATCACTAAGGACATGACATCAACCTTCAAACTCAGCTCTTCACTCCAAGTGACATAGATGGAGGTAGTGGAAAGCCCAGAATCATGGCATCACCTGAACTTTGGATTGCAAAGATAAATTCTAATAGAAAAAGAGCAGAGTGCCCAGGGGTCAAAGTGGTTAAGGTTCAGATGCCAGAGGTCAGGGCTCAGATTTTCTGGTGTTCTTGTTTTTGTTGGTTTCTGGAGATCCAGATTGTCAGATCACATGCAGGGCCTGGCACGTGCTAGGCAAGAACTCTAATACTTGCCTTCGGCCCAGCTTCAAGAGTTTAGATTTGATAAGAATTTTAGAAACGCTCTGACTGCATCCTCCACCACCACCGTATCAGGAGCTCAGTCTCGTACTGTTTCAGCAAAACCAATGGGCCCAGGGTTATTTCCGTGCCCTGCTCACAGGGCCGAGGAATGGAAAGGTTCTATGTGGTGAGCTCTATAGCAAAGTAACTGTGTCTCCACACCAGGATCCCGTGGGGACACAATATGGCCTGATGAAGTGATTTTTTGGAAAGGACTGAGGCCTGTAATGCCTGGACCTGGGCAATTCCTACCAATTTCTACTCTCACGGTTTTCTTTCTCTCAGAATAAATGTTGAGGGTGTCACTGAAAATATTGTCTCTCTTTGACTCTCTTAAATCCTTACTTTCTTTCTTTTTTTTTTTCACTTCATCGAATCACATTTCCTTTTTTTTATCATCGTCTTTGCATTTTCTCTTTTGAAATGTGCCTTCTTTGCCTCCCTCCTTCCAGATTCAGACACACTGTTCCTGTGTCTCTTTTAAGGGCTTTAGAAAATTATTCCAGAATGTATTCATTATTTTTTGGTAATATCAAAAGCAAATTGTGAGTCCACGTTTAAAGTGTGTGTTTCTTTGCTCTGCGAATGCAGCTAATTTTATTTAACATTTTGCAAATGTTATAATTATTTTGTCCTTATGTACCAAGCAATGACAGGATGTTCCTCACACTCTTTTTTTGTTCCCAAGAGAAATACATCATTTTGTTTTGTTTTAAAACTGTTTTTTGCAAAATAATTTACATACCATGCAATTTTCCCATTTTAAGTGTTTCGAGGAAACAGAAGCTTCCTTCTCATTTAACGGCATAGGTTTATTTATTATTTGAAACTGGAAAAGCTACAAAACATGATCAAATAGAAATCTTAAAACATTCTGGGAACCCCGTTCCTTTTAATGCATAATTTTCCTATTACAGCAGCGTATTTGCACCTCTGGAGTTAAGGTCATGGCAGCGTTTGCATTATAAACCCTTTTTTCCAGGGTTTATAAATGCAGCTGCTTTTGTTTGCTCAGGACTGAAGCTTGCCTCATGAGGTTTCTGTGCAATAGAGCAGCTTTTTGGGGTTGAGTTTTCTTTAACTAAATTAAAATTTTAAAACACCACATTGCCCTTTAAAAAAAAAAAATCATTGCAAGTGTCAAAAAGCCTCAGCAGGAATTGCTCCCCAAATAACTTTTTTTATGTATATGCAATTTTTTAATTGCTTTTCATTTCCAAAAATTCTCCACCATGCTTAAGTTTGTGATTAATGTTATTTGCCTCAAATATTTACAAACCTAAATCCAACTTGGTTTAAAAACTAAAAAAAAAAACATGTTATACACACTTTCTGTCTCTCCGTGTTAATAACAGAATTGTTTTACCGTCTAAAATATAGTCTCAAAATGTCTTGAAAAGACAGAGAGCCTGTCACAGCTCATGACATGGAGAGTTTAAAATATTTAGAAAGAAAACAATTTACATTTTTAGCATCAATTTTGCCCTTTTCAAAACAATAAAAGCAGGTGGTAGAGGAATCAGAAGCAACCATAAATTATTAAACTGGTTTTAGATGTAAAAGAATGGAAATATATGATTATTGAGTGAGGTACAATATTATAATGTCAATTTAAATGTAGTATAAATGAGGATCCTCACTCTGTACACAGTTGCCAGAAACTTCTAATCAGACCATCACTGGATAATTTTAGGAAATGTTTTACTTTTCAATTACAGACTGGTATGTATCTGCCTAAATATCACCGTATGTATCAGAAGTTGGGTTTCATCAATTAAATTAAATTAATTATAAATGTTTAACTTTTTCATGCAAATTTATATTTTGTGTGAAGAAGGTGGATGAAATTAATGAATGAATAGTTAGGAATGACAAACTGTTCTAACCTGCATAATAATTTGAAGGTAAAACTGCTCTTTCTTCCCCTAAAACACCTATAATGCTTGAGACAAAAGCATTTTCCATTCAAGTTCATCTCAGGAGAGACAACAAGCCCCCAGAAGTTTGTGACCCCCTTCTCCCATCTATGTCTAGTCCATCTCAGCCCGGTTTCTGTGACTTGAGGAAAAAAGGTTTTTTAAATGAAGAAGTGAGTGCCCTGCCCACTTGAAAAGAACCAGGGGGACTGTTTTTCTTGTCATCTGACTTCCAAAAAATAAAACAAAACCAGCAAACACACAGAAGGGTTTAATCTGGAGTTGTGAGACCTGGTACAGGTACAGTGTGACAGCTATAGTTGATGGTTCTGCTGCTTTGGTTCCAGGTGAGGCTCCAGTGGTGGTTGACAAAGGCTATGACAAGTGCAAGAGAAGGGTTGTCTCAAAGTCATCTTGTCTTCAGATCCTGAGCTGCCGTCCAAAGCCCTGAGTGAGATTCATTGACTTGGCTATGCACCCTCTTTTTTTTTGACAGTCCTTCGAATTCAGAATATAATTAATATAATATAATATATATATCTAAATATATCTATATCATATATATATCCCCAAGCCAAAATTTCTCTAACCCCAAGAACAGAATCCTGAACATGTTTGTTTCCGAGTGAGACATTTAATAGTCCTTGTTTCTCCTAGTCTGATTAGTTTTACTGGGAGAATCTATTATCCTGTTTCTTTAACAAAGAATTTTTGTTTAATCTGATTATTTCATAAATTCAGGAGTATGGGAAGAATGGAAAGAATCACTTGGTGAGTTCAGTGCTTCACAGGTTTATCCTTCAGTGTGGCATTTGGGGTAACAGGTGTTTCTCCTGTTGGCAAATAACACAATTCACCTCCAAGTGCTTTCACCCCAGCAAGGTGATATCTGTGAGCAAGAAATACATGAGGCAGAGCTGGGAATGCGCTGTGTTTCTGTAGAGGGGGATCTCCTGGGCCAACATGCCTTTCTGTATCCACGTCCACACTCGGGAGACGCCCAGAGAGAAAACAGTGGTGGAGGTGTGAAACCATTTCTTTTTGTAAGTCATTGCATTGGATTTTCATTCTAGAGTGAAAATAACTCCATCACATCCTGTCCTCCTCCCTTTTGCATCAGTCCCTGAATACCATAGTAGTTTTGTCCTCTAGAGTCAGTGCCATTGAATGGGAGCTCTCTGGACCCTGAAAATTCCAGAGTGCAGGAAAATAAAAAATAAAAAGCCGGCTTTTGTTTGTTCTCTGGTGGTGAAGCAGGATATTTTGAGGCCTGGCTGAGATGGTGAAGAATGAGAATGTGGCCTGCACGACACCAGTGTTTCATGCCACAGGTTCACCAATAGCCAGGAGCCATATTGGCTGAATGATTTTTCTCCCACGCACAGTCTAACACAGTATTGACAAAATTTAAATGCACATTTACACACGTCAGATGGGCCAGTTGAAGTAACAACTCTGGAGTTTTCATAGCCTAAGCAATTTAAATCAGTGTTTCTTCTTTCTTTTGCAATGGACTAGAATAACATTAGGATGTGAACTGTTTGGGCTTGAACTTTTGGATGTAGCTGCTCTCGTGTGGCATTTCTAGAACATTTTCTTCAGTGGGAAAAATGCCTTTGAATAATCCTCCTCCCTCTCTCCTTTCTTTCCTTCCCTCCCTCCAGTCCTCCTCCTCTTCCTTCTTTCCATCTTTTACTGTCAAGGTTCCCTGGGTCTCCCCTGTTAAAAAGCCTCCCAGTGACTAAGATTAAAATCCACAGTCTGAATCCTTTTAATTTGAAAATTAAAATGTGGTTGGGGCTGAGGATGTAGCTCCGTGCTAGTGTTTGCCTAGCATGTGTGAGGCCCTGGGTTCAATCCCCAGCACTGGGGGAATAAAAAAGTGGGCATTCCTGACGGTGCCCTTGATATACCTTCTGTGTCACTCAGAGCGCACTCTCCTTTTAGCTGTTGATGGTACCTTTCAGTTTCCCTTCTACTTCTCTTAGGGACAAGTAACGAGGGGCTTAGATTTGGATCCTTTTATATTTTAAAGTGGAGGAAATGTCAACTATTTGAGTTTGTCTTGATGGCTCATTTTCTGCAAGCCGGGAGGAAACCTCGTGTGACACAGGTGCATTCTGCAGGTGGCCCTAATGAGTGAACTGGCCGGGTGATGCAGACATCAGAGAGCAGAGGGGTGGCGACGATGAGCACATCAAATGTCTTTGTAGAACTGCCCACTGGTGAAACGCATCAGTCGGAGATTTGATGAGAGGGATTCCAAAGGTCTGCTTTTTCTACCACAAAATTTCAGCTTGTGTACCCTGAGACTGAAAAATCAGAGATTCATGCCATTTAGAGGGAGCAGGTTATCAGATTGCTATGGAGCTTACGGATAATTGAAAGTCAGTGGCCTACTTCTGTAATTTACAGAATCTGGGCATCTGCCAGCACTGAGAAGAAAATAAATAGAAGATAAAACCTAAGGAAAAAAGAGTAATTAAGACATGCTAATAATAAATCCAGTTATATGTATGTTCAATGGGCAGTTTTCAAAGCTCTGCATTTTGTTCACTTAAAGGACTTTTGTGGGGTTTTTTTTTTGTGTTGTTTGTTTGTTTGTTGTTTTTGTTTTTCTGTAAAATACATTTGAATGCTTTTTAAATCTGGAAGCAGAAGCCATACAGCGAGCATGGCTTATGTGGACCCAAGTTGAAACTCACTGTATCTTATAGTCCTTTGAAGATAGAGTATGAATCTATTGGAGGGTAATTGCCATGTATTTAGTTATATGTTAATATTGTGTCACTTTAAATGAGGAAAAGCCACACGAAAACATTTTGCCTGAAAAAATTTGTCATTGCCCTCCTTTGGAATATTAGCATTAACAGACATTGAGCTCTGGAGAAATTTTTTCATTTTCATAGAAATGAAAAACAATGTTGTTGCTGTTATTGTTGTTTCCAGCTTTTTAATAATCTCTGAAACTGAGCAAATAAGTAATCACCTGGTCTATATTTGTAACCTGTTTATTCAAAGCACAGAGAGTCAAACTCAACATGCATGTTGTTATTGCCTAATATATACAAGCATTACGAGCCCAAGTACACGTTAGGATTCCCAACAAGCACTACTCTACTGCAGAGGGAGTTTTCTGCAATGATCTTTCAGATTCATTGTGGAAAAATGGGACCAACTTCAAGACAGCAGGCAAGATAAGAGAGAGGATGTGTGGGGCCCATGGACTAAAAGAAGTTCTCTGGGGTTTAAAGCCAATTTCCATACTTTTTTTTTTCTGTCTCTAATCTTCATGCTAGATGGACAGTGCAGTGTCTTTTCCTAGGTCATCTTTATGAAATACATCCTTATTTATTTGTGTGTGTGTGTGTGTGTGTGTGTGTGTGTGTGTGTGTTTTGCTGGGGATTGAACCCAGGGCCTTGTGCATGTGAGGCAGGCACTCTACCAACTGAGCTATATCCCCAGCCCCCTAGTTTTTTAAAAAAACATGAAACTCTTTAGCATATACTTGATCCTTTTGTGGCCACTCCATTGATATGACCCATATGGGGTTTGCCACGATGAAATTTGGTTGTAAGTGGCAGGATTTGCAGTAACAGTTTGTATATAGAAATCTGAAATTCCTTCCCATTTGTTTTTCTATTAGACTTTCAAAAACAATTGTGTTGGTAATTACTGAAAGTGTCTTCCCCATTTTATATATGAAGAACTTCTTGATAATAAAATCATATGGGATATCACTGTCCATTAACTAAGGCAATTTGAAATGGTTACATTTGAAATGGTTTTGTAAGTCCTCATACAATAATTTTGATTTTACCACTTGACCCACAAAGTCCAATATTTTGACTATCTGGCCCTGTAAGAGAATGCTTACTGTTCTCTACACCATCCTCAGGACCACTCAATTATATCCAAAGTCCATCCACCCCAGACACCCCCATATCAGACCATGAACCCTGCAAGGAAGACATCAGCTCTTTCCTCCACCACCAGTCCCTCAAACCAAGTAAGGAACTCTGTGTAGGAATTCAGCTAATACTCTCTGACCATTTAATTTATCCAGAAAAACCCAAATATGCCACTTATGCTTGGAATCCTGACTTTAATTTGGGGCTAAGGCTAGGAGCAGGGATGTGGTGGAAATTCAAAAGACGTAGCTGCTTTCATTTTAGTATCAGATTCCCAGTGTCAAGTTAGTTTTGGTCAAACCTAGGGCCCCAGAAATAAAGCTTTCTTCTGCATACTTACAGCAGAAAATAAATAAGAAGTGTGGATGGCCTTGAATTTCCTTCTTATCTCAAATGGTGAGGTCATTCAGTGAACTTCTTAGCTCTACGGCCGCTGTAACCATTTTTAACCATAGACAATAGAGGAAACGGCGGTGCCAGACATGGTTTCCATTTCCAAAGTGCCTTGAAAGTATTTCAGTGACCATCTCAGCTGCCCTTGGATGTTTCTTTAAGATGAAGCTCTCAGGCCTAAATCATTTTGTTTGTTTGTTTGTTTGTTTTTTGAACTCATGCAACATTGTCAGATAATCAAAAGGCAGGGAACAGCAGTACTATAGTCCACCAGCCAGAGGGGTGGGTCCAGATAACCACAGGAAGTGAATAAGGAACACACAGGTGAAAAATGGATTTCTTTAATCTCTGACTACCCTGAGAGAGGGTTTAAGAACCGTTCAGGTATGGTATCTCATAGGTGACACAACACCAGGCCATCTTCCTGCAAGAGATGGAGAGCACCCAGGGGCTCTGGGTCATGTTAAAAAGCCAGTTGGCTAAGCTAATGCCCAACAGAGCAGCCCATCTGTTTCCAGTGAGTTCGACCTGTAATTGCCTGGGTAGTAATTTTGGCCAATAGTGACTACTCTTTTTCTCTTGATGCTTTCTTTCCAGGATTACAACATATAACTCAATGCAGAAAATTTGGGAAAAATGGAAAAAGAAGAAGAAAAAAAAATTTTAAAAATTCATAATCCTTCTGCCCACAGCCACCAGAGGCACTCTCCCAGACTGTTCGAGTGCACTTAGGTTTAATTTTTATTTTCTGCAGGTACATATGTAGGCATACACTCACAGGCAATTTTAAATAATGTGGAGATTATGGATTCTACTACATTTGATTTCTAGCCTGCTGTTTGTTTTAATTAATGATATAGTATGAATTTTTTACTCAGGTTTTAATGAGTATGTTGATGGCAAAATATTCCACATCATAATTATATAATAATTTATGTGTTCATTCTCCTAGTGGTGGCCATGTAACTCACTTTAGTTTTTTCATTCATTATAATAAATAATGGTGAAATAATGATGAAATTTTTAGGAGCAAAATTCTGCAGGTGAGATTACAGGCTTCCAGGAGTAAATCCTTTTTAAGATCTTGGAAACTTGAATCAATTTATATCTTTTATTAGCTCTCCATGAGACCACATGTCACCAGCTTTCATAATCCTTGTATTTTTATCCTATTTATTTTCTTTTTCTGATTATTTAAAAAGCATCTCAATGTCTTCGTTTTATTTTTATTTTTATGGATTAATTAACCAGTTGCATTGCATTTAAGAGCTATCAATTCCTGTCCTTTGCCAATTCTGTATTGCAGTGTCTTTTTCTTATTGTCTTGCATACTATCTCATGGCCATCAGAGAGTAATATTTGTAAATTACTCTTCAAGGAGACTGAAGGGGGCCAAGTGAAAGTAATCAGAATTAGGAATTCATAGAGATTTAAATGAATGTGAGTGCTTCTTTCGAAAGCCTTTCTTTGGAGGATGTAAAGACTATAAGAAAAAGGCCTTGGCTCTCCTGCCGGCCCTCTGGGGTGAGGCTCTTTTCATAGTGGGGAGGCCTTGGCTTGCTTGGATCTGTTCATCACATCTCATTTAAAACTAGAAGCTCCCTGGTTTTGTCCTATCTATATAGTCTGGGCATTTCAGAAAGTAGATTTCTCATTATGACTAAACTTTTTATGTTTTCCCAAATTAAATAATTAAAACATTGTTTTAGAATAAAACAGTTTACATAATAAAACCCATTATCCATATTTTAAAATTGTACTATTTTGTCATAGCTGCTTCAGAACAATTTTTTTTCTGTATTAAGAAATAATAACTCATCGCCCCTCTTACCTCTTTCCCCTCCCTCTCTCCTGAAGCTGATGGTTTTGTTCCTGATCATGTTGTGCTTTTACTACACTCAGATGTATAATCCAGTATTCTTTATTCCGTGTTTTAAAATGTTGTATTAAGCATCTATTTTAGATAGCTTGTTTTTTTTTTTGTTCATTGAACATTATTTTCAAGATAGCTTTGCTTTTTGAAATATTAGAGTGAACATTTTCAAATGCCCATATGTCAAGAAATCTCTGATGGGGAGAAGGTAGAAGGTGATAGAATGGAACAGGGTGATACTAGTGTGCTGCAGAATCAGACCTCAAAGGAAGTATCTATTAAAAGCCTGTTCTATTGGGTTCCGGTGGGGATGGAAACTCATAAACCCATTTTCTGCCCTCAATGAGTTTTATTCTCATTGAAGTAAAAGAGGAGCAAGAATAAATACATCGCATGTTAAAAAAGAGTGCCAAGTCATATTAAATAATAGTACAAAAAAATTTTTTTAAATGTCACAGAAATACATTTGCTTATAAAACCCTGAACATTTTCTAGAAAAAGGGCTATCACTTGTAGTGTTGAGCCCTTCTCTGGCAGTGCTTTGTGCCCAGTGTGAACGTACATTGCAGGTCTGGAGTTAGAACAGATGCCAGCCAGGGGTACACCATGGTAAACCAGATTGGACTACGTTCCTCCTGTTCTAGAACAGGTAGTGTGGGGGTCACAGGCTAAGCTCATCTTGGCAAAGACAAACTAAGTGCTATGGATTTCAGTGATTCACTGTGGTATTAAAAACAACAACAACAACAACAAAACCCAAAACACCAAGGTCTATATCCCTAGCCAAAAGATGGCAGGCCTGGAAAAATGGGACAAGGACCAAGGAGACAGGGAAAAAAATGTCAAATGTCTTCATATTCCTAGGCAACGGTCCAGGTACCATTTCTTGGGAAGTTTCTCATGACTTCTTGCCAGGGATGATGCTGTTTCTTTAGATATATGCCATTTTAGATCCTTCTCAGTGGCCTTTGATGTAAAATCTAGTTATCATGACCTTGTCTGCATTTGGAGATTGGTCCACTTGGTGTGCAGGGGCAAGGTATCGTACGGTCTGACACAATAAAGATCTCAGAATTTTCTTACAAACATTGGCATGGTTTCACATAGATGTAAGATGCTCAGTATTGTTGAGAGCCATGGCAAGGTCAAGATGGTGCCTGGCATTTTGCCAGAAGGGGCTGCTCCTGCTGCCTCGGGTGCCCACTACTTTTGAGTTCTCCCGAAGTTCCCAGGGGAGTTCGCGTGGGTTCGGGAATAAAGTTCACTCCTGCTTGAATCTACAAGTGGCTCGTGACCTCCTGGTTATTTGTGCCCAGCCAGACTGCGGCACAGTATGATATTTATACCCCATATTCCAGCAACCCCAGCCCTCATGACCTTCCCCGATACTATGGGATGGAGATAACTAAGAGGGAAGAGCCACCATCATCTGCAGTTAGCTATCAGGCAAAATCCACAGCAAAATTCAAGCCTTATATTTTTCCAAAGAGGATAAGCCACATACCCAGTGACTTGGAGAGTAACTGAGTCACTATCCACAAAATAAGCATTAAGTTTTCCTAACAGAGTCCCTATCTTTCTCTGTCCTGAAAGTGAGCCTCCTTGTTCTAGAAGAAGCATATTCACCAGTGGGTTGTTAGGATTTTTTTTTTAATGACATTTTAATCTGGAATTCATTCTTCATTGTGTAAACCATTTATGGAGTTCTCAATCAGCTGCCATCATTTTTGATGATCTGTCCTAATGGAGGAAAGCAGTCGTGGAGAAAATCCAAGGCAGTTTACCCTCCAAATGCTGTTAGTGTTTGCTTGTGAAATGTAACCCCTGGTTTTCAACTGCTGAGGGAACCAGCTTCCTGGACATACAACCTGAACAGTCACACTGGGCCCTGCGCTCAGGACTCCCTCCTGGCTTCACACTTTGCTGTCATTGCCTTGAAGCAGGAATCCTTTCTGAACCAGCCCCCTTTCATTTTGCACTGTGCCCTGCAACTTATACAGCCCATCCCGGCTTCCGATGGACTTGTCTTGGACAGATTGCAACATGATTTTGCATCCACACTGACACAAAGGAAATACCATCCGAAGGCAGGCTGAGCGGCTGACATCTAACCTGTGGCTCTCCTCTGCTGCCAATGGAAAGAGAACCGACATGCAGTCAGAGTCCACCACTGCGGGCCCAGAGCAGGAAGGCAGGGTGCTTATTGCTCAGGATGTCAGACTTGAAAGGCCACACAGCCCAAACTCATCCTCCTCTTAGAAGAACTGAGAAAGTATGAAGAAACCTACACTTTAAGGTAGTATTTTAAGAAGTATGTGACCCATGTCACAGTTACTCATTTTCTGCCAGTGACAGAAAAGAGATGTGAACTGAGATTTCTTGGAAAAGAGTTGGTGTGTCTTGACTTAGCTGGGCCAGCAGAATTGGTCGTGCAGGAGCTGTCTGATGGAGTGGGCACAACAGAGAAAGTGAAGTGGGCACAACAAGTCGCTGGGCTTCCTGAGGTGTGGGGACTTGCTTTTTAGGGAAATCATGCCTGTCTTTCAAGACCTGTCTTTCTAGGACTGTCCTACCCCCACTTCTGAGCTGCATTAGAGGCCTAGTCTTCATGAGTAATCTCACAAGAGCCCTTAGAATCCTCCATTATATTGAACCAAATTTTGAATTTTCAACTTTCTATGCCCCACCATGAAGAGACGGTTGAGAGCCATGACTTACCATGACACAAACCTGCAGTCAGAGTGATAATGTCACGTACTGTATTTTACTGCATAATCACCACAGATTTTATGCAATATTTTTATTTTGCAAAAAAATTGCAAAAAGTTCCTTACTACTAAACTTTCTTTGGTGCAAGATGAGGATATATGGAATATTCAGGAATTTATGTCAATGAGGTATGTTTATGGGGCAAAATGTGATATGCACAGAATAACAGTGTAGGCCTCAGTGTTCATCTTCTTTTCCAGCAAAGGTTACTGAAGTTAGCACTCAAAGTCTGTCCTGATATAGGAGGGAGACACAGTATATTCATCTCCTGGAGTTGTGGTAATAAGTTATCATGGACTAGGTGATTTAAAACAATAGAAACTTATTTTCTCACAGTTATAGAGAATAGGAGTTTGAGAGATGTAACCAGGGCCATTGCCCCCTGCAAAGACTCTTGGGGAGGACTCCTGGCTCCTGGATGTTGATGGCAGTCCTCATTTTGTAGGGAGAGCACTCCAATTTCTGCCTCCACCTTGACATGATCCCTGCCTCTGTCTTTATGTGGCCTTCTTATAAGGAGACCAGTCATTGGACCTCAGGCCCACTTTTATACCATGCATCCTCATCTTAACTAATTACATCTTTGCAGATGACCTATTTCCAAATAAGGTCATATTCTTAAGTTCTGTGTGGACATGAATTTTGGTGGAACATGATTCTATCCAATACACACAGATTTAAAAAAAAAATGACTTCTGCTCCAAGGAGCTTAGATATGGAATGAGAAAAGACAAATACAAACAGATTGTTAGCAGCTACAAAGTGATAAGATGCATAAGGAATATACAGATCAAATGTTGTGGAAGGACAGGGGAAGGATAGGTGATTGCCAGAGGGCAAGATGACGGAAGCTTCCGTGGAAGAGGTGGCATGCTTGTTAGGTTTTGAACAATAAGTAAGACTGAGATGTGGGGAAATCATGTACTGCAAGAGTTTGAGAAAAAAACATGAGCCAGCACAGAGGTGAGAATCAGTGAAGCACAGACATGTGAAATATGAGTTATTTAGGTTGGTTGAAGAGGAGACTATGAAATAGTAAACAGTATTCCAGAAGGTCGTGGGGACCATTGATGCCCAGCTACAAAAGCATTTGACTTTTGTTCAGCTACATGAGGAGGTTTTGTTTTTGTTTTTGTTTTGTTTTAGGAAGGTGGTAGATTGCACTCTATGCTTTAAGTGGAATCAATATGGCAGAGGTATGGGCTATGCCTTCATTCATTTCTTCATTTGTGTAACACATAGGTGTTATCTATTAAATACTGAGGACCCTAGTGGATCTGAAAATGGGGTGGTGCATTATATTGATGTCCTCTGTCCTCTAGAAGCTGACTACCCAGTCATGAATACAGAGAACTAGACAAAAGGAGTTGAGTGTTATGATTGGATGTGCTATAATGGGCTCCATGAGAACATATAGAAGAAATGCTTATCCTAACCATGGGAAGCTTTTTAACAAGCGTGTTGCAGGGCAGATGGTCAAGAGGGCACTAAGGTGCTCTGGGAAGTGTTTTGGGGGTAGGTCCAGCAGCAGAAGACAAAAGAAGTTTCCTGCATGGTAGGGTGCTGCTTGAGAGTGGTCATCACAGTGTGGGGAGAGATGGGAAAGGAGGTTACAAGTTAAGCTAGACAGAGGGACAGGAGCATGTTTAAACTCTATCTTGGAGGCAATGATATAGACCAAACTGCATAGTAGAAATACTTCCACCAACTTTCTTGTGGAGAAGAGATTAGAAAGTGATGGTAGGGAGCCATAAAATGGTAGCCTGGCCTAAAGCACTGGAAATGGATCCAAGACACCTGATTTGGGAACTTTTAGGAAATATAATCCACTGGGGCTGGAGGTTGGTGGGGGCTAGAGGTGAGAAAGAGGGTGGTACCCCAGGTGACCCTCAGGCACAGGGGCAACCAAATGCATAGTGGAATGAAGCAGAGGCCAGGAGGACAGGCGTGGGCTTTGGGTTGGGGAAAGAAGGTAATTCAGTTAAGTGAATTAGAGGCTCTTGGAAAATATTTAGAAAGAAGCCTCTAGTAAAGAGAGATCAATTTGTATATCGGTCAAGGTAGCTGGACTCAGATAAGTGTCAAGGGCATTAGCATAGTAATGCTAATCACTACCAAGAGAGTTGATACTGTCACCCAGGGGATGTGAATGGAGTCAAAATAAAAAAGGACCTTGGCCAGAACCCCTTTGAGCAAGGGCAGTTAAGAAATGGACAGGCAAAGGGGAGCGAGAGATGAGTCTACTAAAGAAAACCGGGAAAGAATGGAATCATGGAATCCAAGGGAAGATGATATTTCCATAAGGAAGTTGTTGATTCTTTTGCTGCATGTGAAAGGTCAAGTAAGTTAAGGACTGAAAATTGTCCATCGGATTTAGCAACTAAGCAGTCCTTGGTGCCCTCTGCTAGAGGACATTGGAGGCCATTATCCAGCCCAAGAGATGTGCTGACCCAGAAGAGGGGAGTGGAGGCAGAAATAAATAAGATGACTAATGGTCATGTAAGCCATCTCAGAGTGTGGGTAATAGGAACGATGGTGATGTTGACAGAGAGGGACTCGGAGGAAGAAGTCATTTACTTGTGGGAAGAGAGAGATAATGAGCTGCTCCATTTCTTGCAATGAAAGTACCCTGAGTAATACCTCTTGCTGTACCAGCAGCCCTGAGACATACATCCTGAAGCATGTTCTCCTGGAGACCTGTGCAAGAACTTCCCTGGGCCATGGATAAGAAATGGAACCGCAAGGCATACACATAGGTTATGAGGACATTTGGTGCCAGTGAGGATTTCCATAGGGTTTGGTAACATTCTCCCATTTAATGCACCTACCAACTGTGTGTGCATATCTTTACTAATGCTTGGTATTATTTCACTTGCTAACATTTATCCATCTGGTAAATGTAAAGGGTATCTCACTATTGGTTTAAAGTATATTTCACCTACTGCTAGTAAAATTATATCTTCAGATACCTATGGACATTTAGATGTTTCCCCTCCTTTTACTGCCTATTCATATCCTCTGTCCATTTTTTCCTGATTAGTTTGCTATCATTTTCATATTGTGTTATTCATTGTGTATTTTTCATACTAACCGTTGGTTTTAGACACGGTACCTAGATTTTGTTGACTAAAAACCCATGATATCAATGTCCTCAGTACCACCAATATTTTGTTTTATAAGTTCTTTCCTATACCCTTTTCTGACATCATAATTTTTTTCTCATTCTTTTGCAAAATTTTTAAATTGGTTGATATAAAGTTGTTCATAGATTTTATTTTACACATCCATGTCATCTGTCATTTTCATTCTCAATACTGATATTGCTATCTTTATCTCTTCCTTCTTTCCTTGATGTGTTCTACCAGTGGCTTGTTGATTTTTTTAATCATGGCAAAATTTAGATAATGAAATTTTCTTGAATTATTCCATTGCATAATTATTTTCAAATTCCATTTTTTTTCTACTCTCTTTTTTCTTGGTTCCTCCATTCTACTTTTCTCTTTTTAAGAAAATTAATTTGTTAATGGGAAATTTGAAGCACATGCAGAAGGAGAGAGAAGAGTAAGATTAACTCTCAGGTACCATCATTTCCCTTCAGCAAGTACTGACATTCATTCAGTCTTGTTGCCTCTATAACTCCACCTGCTTTCCCCTGTGTTCAGGGCACAATCCCAGCCAACATGTTATTTGCTCCACAAAAATCTTAATATATCTCTAAGTTATAGGGAAATGTGACCATTTTTTCACATTTTTTCTTGGAAACTTTTCATCTATATATAAAAGTAAAGGCAATAGTATAATGAACTTTAATGTACGCATTGTCCAGTTTTAGCACCTATCAATTCATAATATCTTATTTCCTCTATGTCCATTAGATTATTTAAAGAAAAATCCATAGTTATATTTTTATTTGCAACCATCTGAATTTATCTATAGAAGCTAAGGACTTCTTCATAAAATATAGACAATAACATATTCTTTTTCTTTAATTTGGAAAATATTTATGTACTTGGCTTATTGGTAACATAAATGTGTTCTACAAAGAAGTGAGTTTCCTTACAAAACAGTAAGGTTGAAAATTGATTTATGGGGTTGGAGCTGGGGCTTGTCTGGCTTTTGTGAGGCACTGGGTTTGATCCTCAGCATCATCACATAAAGATAAATAAATAAAGGTATTGTATCTATCTAAAATTTAAAAATATTTTTTTAAAAATTGTTACATATTAAAAATCAGAAAACAGAAAGTCCTCTAATAAACATACACATGTAACTTTGTCATGGGTGCCATTTTTCTGCCCAAATTTGGCAAAATAGGACATTGATATCTCTTAAAATAGCCCTTAAAATTATTCAATTTCCAATGTCAATTTTCTATCCTTTAATTATACATATTGTTTGATATCCCTTTTTTTGCTTGTTTTAGATATACATGGTGGTAGAGTGCATTTTGACATATTATACATACATGGTGTGTAACTTATTCTAATTATGATCTCATTCTTGTAGTCGTACATGATGTGGAGTTTCACTGGTGGGATATTCGTATATGAACATAGGAAAGTTAGGTCTGATTTATTCCAGGAACATTTTCATGTATCAAAATTGTTGATGATTTTATTCTGTGGGTTTTTTACTCCCTTCGCTGGTGATCAGCACTCAGTTGGTAGTGTTACTCCTCTGAAGGTCAAGGTAAACAACGTGCTTTAAGAAATTTTCTATCTTTTCTTTACTATTCTGACAGATTTGTGGTCATTTTTCTTTTTCTTTTTTTTCTTGTTATTCTGTCATTTTTCTCTGCTTGGGATTTATCAGGCTCTATAAATATAATTTTTATTATTATTTCAACTATATTCTCTGCCTTGTTTATGTTCTCTTTCTCTCCTCTTCTCTTCCTTGTTTCTCTTCCTGTTTTTCTCCTGTGACTCCAATTAGATGAACATTAGGACTTCTCCCTCTAAATCTGACTTTTCTTAACCACATTTTTGCATTTCTATGTTTCCGTCTTTCTGTACTATTCTCTCAAGGGTTCTTTAGATATTTCTTCTAGTTCATTAATTCTATCTTCATCTCTTGTCAACCTCCTCAAGAGCCTCTTCCTGAGTTTTTAGATTTTGGTGTCTAAGTTAGTTTTTTTCCGATTTTGAAATATTCTAACTCGTTTTCCATTGCCTATGCAGTTTTCATTGCAAATTATCCTTTTCCTATACTTTATATTCTTCCTCATATGATTTTGATAATTTTAGAGCATTTTGTGTCACAGTCTATGTTAGAATTGAACCAGAATCCAATTCTGGGAGAAGTTCTAGAGTGTCTTAATATCAGGTTTGAGGAGATTTGCTGATTTTCCTTTGGGGTAGTTTTATTTTAAAGATGCATTTTATAAATTTTGTGTTTTCTTTTGTGGGATATTTGTGACCTGGATTCCAGCATGTCTGTCTAAAAGGATATTGTAGTACATTAATTTCTGAGATTTGGTTTTCCTGCACAGGTGCTATTTTTTTCCTAATCAAATCCCAAGTATAGATAAATTATATTAACTCCCCATTGGGGGGATGGCAAAATTTCTAGCCTGGCTTTCACCAAGGATGGTCTCTTTGAGGACCCCAAATTACATGTGGGTCATTTTGACTCCATAGCACACAGGGCATACAATCTTATTTTCTGTCTCTAGCTGGTCACTAAAATCCACTGGGGTTCTAAATTTGAAACACCCTTCTCTAGACTACACTATCCACATTGTTTAGCTCATGTATTCAACTCCCCGATTTTCAGCCTACTCTTTCTCTCTGGTACTAAAGATTTCTGTGAAATTAGTTGAAGATTTTTTTAAATGATATTTTTTGTCCAGATTTCCTGGATTTGTTTCAATGGGAGGAATTTCAGTGAGAACAGGTATCACAGGTTCACTTTGTGAGGGGGAGAGGTGTGCAGATAACAGCTGTAGACAAAAGGGAAAGGTCTAATTAGCCCAGATGAAGCAGTGCATGTTGGGATTTTCTAAAGTATTTTCCAAGGCCATGTCAGGGTTCTCTGGGGAAAGCTGTGATCTGTTGGCATGTCTCACAACCATGTAGCTGTAATTCCTCTACATCCCCAAACCAGTGTAATGTGCAATAGATGAACCACATAGACTTTTGTACTGAGATTAATCAAAAACTATACTTTATTTAAAATAGGTTAGTATAGCAGTGACCAGAGCTTCACAAAGTTATTGGGAACTAATTCCTAAACCTGAGCATGTTTATTTTATTTGACTAGCTCCCCTATGTGTGTCACCTGATATCACTCCAAGGTAAGAATTGTGTGCAGATGGGAAACACCAATAACAAATACTTATCATTAAACTTCCAGTCTTCTTCATTGCTAAGATCTTCCTTTGTTTTAACAGTGAAGAAGATTGGAAATTTGAAGGAATGAGATGTACATCCATTTGGGGTTATGAGGGAACAAATATATCACAACATTGAGTTTTGAAGATTAGACACGAAATCATGGAGGATGAATCAAAACCAAGGTGAAGAATCTATTCATAAGGACTCTCAGTTCAATATGGCCTCGTCTTTATATTGACTGGGCCCTGAAACTTCTTCAGAACTCCTTCAGAACAGATATTCTTGCCTCTGGGGTTTCATGCTACATCTTTTCTTCCTCTGCTTTTTCTAATAAGCCAAGGCTACATTGGCTTTCTTTACTTCAAGAGTTTTTAGTCATTGTCTAGATCTGTAGCTTGTCTCATAGTGTAGTTATGATATCAATCTTTTGAAGAGCAGCATTTTTCAGTTACTTTAGTAGGAACTTAAAAGGAAGAGGAAGTATATAATTTTGTTTTGATTGGAAAATTTGTTCTAATATTCATCATTGGTTAAATCATAAGTGAGAAGGATGGTAATATAAACACTCTCCCTTTACAATGCTTATAGTTTAAATATAATACTTTAAAAACAACACTGTTGTACTGAAAGATTTCCAGTTTGATCCTTGGTACCTGATTGGAAATAACGAGGATCCAGTCATGTAAAAAAAAAAAAAAACTCTGCAAATAATTTATCTGATTTCAGATGTGAACATAGGCTTCCAGAATTTTGCTACTCACATAGCCAACACATCAATGTAGGAATAACAAAGTGTGATTTCCCAGTGTTGTGGTTGAACTGTTAATTCCTCTTAAAGTTCTAACTATATTATCAGGGTTGGGGTTGTGGTAGAGTGGTAGAGTGCTTGCCTAGCATCTGTGAGGCACTGGGTTCGATCCTCAGCACCGCATAAAAAAAATAAACAAAATAAAAGTATTGTGTCCATTTATAACTAAAAATAATTTTACAAAAAGAGGAATTAACATATATAATATGCAATCATACACATAGACAAAGTTGTGGGCTAGTACCTAAATTATAATATATAATTCCCTTTTCTTGAAAATATTTGAAGAAGACCAAGAGTTTGATCATTGTTTGGTAAAATTTGAGACATTGAGAAAAAATGAGAATTTTTTTTTCCTTGAAAAGGCAATAGGCATGTTTCTTAGATCTGTCCATTGAACAAGTAATGGTAACCCAAAAGCCATGAGCACATTTGGTGTTCAGATTGTGATTTCTAAATACCATTCTTCACTTAAAGGAACTCAGGCTTCCTAAAGGGTTGGCTGGTTCCATTCTGTGTCAGGAAATATACAGGTTAGAACCAAAATAGTTTATTGTACCAGAAAGAATAGAAACTGTCAGAAGGATATAAAATCAATGTGAATAGGCTTCCTTTGGCAATAAGTAGGACACTTCCAACATCAAAAAGAATAAGAAATGAAGTTCATTGAAACTTAAAGTCAAATGACATGAAAATAAATGAGAGAGTAAGCAATAGGGAGATAAATAAATCCAAATTAACTCTATAGCTACTAATGTGTTAGATTAACTTGTTACTCTAAAAATTGGTAACTAAAAGAAAATAAATAAGCAGCCATTTATCCTGTTTTTCTTCCATGAATTGTCTTTCTGGGTAAACTAAATATTCAATTAATGAAGGAAAGTTCTTTTATATAGAGGAATTCCAGCTAACACATAGGGAAATATTATAAAATTGAATGGTCACTACTTTAGGACCATTAATAATTAGTCATGCTAAAGACAGGATGCTTTCATTTAATTCTTGTAACATGTAAGTTTTTAATACATTGTAGCAGAGAATATTTCATACATAATGTATATTTTAAATAAATTATTACAGATAGTGCATAAGAGGAAAAAGGGATAGGTAAAGCAGTATCTAGAGCATTACAGAATCTGAATAATGGGAATATGGAAATTGTCTATTTTCTCTTTTTTTGAATATGTTTGAAACCTTCACAATAGAAAGTAGAAGAAATGATTTTGGTTAAGTTCAAAGGACTTGACTAGGAATTTAAAGCCCTGAATTCTAGTTTCCATTTTGTACAAGGGGAGGTATTTTAAATAAAATAATTCTCTTTGAATATATTTCCCTATCTGTAAAGTTTGCACTACTACATCACAGAGTTTCCAAACTTGTTAATTTTGATCTAAGGAAGGAAGCAAGGAGAAAGACTCTGTGTTGAATATATTGGATAAACCTATTATATTATATTCCCTTCTTTTAGAATCATAATTCATATTAGCATTTTAAAGCCTTTGAGAACTTCTGTAGCAAACAAGGAAGCAATCAAATAATTGAACCTCTTCAGCTCAGTGTTTCCCAAACATATTTAATGTATACATCCTCCTCCTGATGCATTCCATTTAATACCTTGAAGCTTGGAGGGAAAACCTGGACTATATGATTTCTAAGAATGCTTTTTTTTTTTTTGCTAAAATTCTATGAGTCTATGATTTTGTGAGTCTTTTAAATGTCTACAGAAATCAAAATAACCAGTTAATACAGTGGGGAAAAAAATCAATCAAATCAGTTGTCTGACAGAAGTGCCTATTTAATTCAGTCCAAATGTTTTATCAAGTAGCCCCAGGTAGACCAGCTTGAGTGTTGGAAAAAAAAATAATCTTGGCAGCATCCTATGAATCCAGGCTTTGTTGCATTTGTGAAATGCTGAGCTTGAGCAAAGCCACAACATTCATTTGGTCTATCACAGTGATCAATGTCGATTGTTCAACAATCAGATTGGCCCCGGTGATTGATGTCAATCAGAAATCTCAGTCATGGAAAAGTTCATGTCTGCACCTTCCAGGGGTATATCCCAGGATCCCCAATGGACACCTGAAACTGAAGATGAGAGCAAACCACACACACACACACACACACACACACACACACACACACGCACCAAGTTTTTTCCTCTACATATATACCCATGATAAAGTTTAAGTTATAATTTAGGAACAGTTAAAGATGAACAGAAATGACTAATGATAAAATAGAACAATTATAACAATATACTGTACTAAAATTGCCAGGATCGCAACGCATTTGGGACCTTTATTAAGTAAAATAAGGGGTACTTGAACACAAACACTGTGATATTTCAGACAACCAATCTGATACCCCAGATGGTTACCAAGTGACTGACAGGTAGCACATACATTGTGGACAAAGGGCTGATTTGCTTCCCAGGTGGGATGGAGTGGGACAGTGTGAGATTTCATCACATTATCCAGAGCAACATGCAATTCAAAACTTATGAGTTGCTTATTTTTGAAATTTTCCATGAATATTTCTGGACTGTGTGTGTGGGAGCAGACGATCACAAGTATTTGAATTCAAAGAAAGTGAAACCACAGATAAAGAGTGACTTTAGTATTGCCAAGAGTCACTGAAGTTCTTTCTGCCACAGCCTAATTAGACCTAGAATATATTTGTAAACACTATATTTTATCCAAGCAGATAATGTTGCTAATCTTCATGCAGTTGTTCAAATTCATAGGGAGATAACTATAAAAATGTGGAATCTATCGGGAAGGCTGGGTGGCCATAATTTAAATAATTTCTTCTAAAAGAAATTTAGATTTTTTTTTTTTAGATCTTCCTCCTTGAAGATAAATGCAGAACTATAAAACTGAAATAAACCTCCTACTCTTGGCACCCAGTTTGAAGGAAAGAATAAGCCACTGAAGTTTTCTCATGCTTTCTCTTCTTAGAATTGTTTGAGAGGCTGGGATATGAGTTGGGGGGCAGGCACAGGAGTGAAAATGATTAAGAATGTCCAATTCTGTGCCTGTTCTAACTACACATAATGAGTTTTTAAATTTAACTTTTCATTTTGAGATAACTGTAGTCATAAGAAATACAGAGAGATCCCATCTACTCCTTGGTCCCTGTTCCCCATTAATATTAACTTGCAAAACTATCTAGTGTAATATCACAGCAAGAATGACCGTGTATCATTTTTTTAAGGCTTTATGAATGTCAAAAGTAGGGAAAGAAGAAGTAAGGGGTCAAGATATAATTTCTATACAAACCTACTTTCAGATTGCCTACTTAAGTGTTTTAAGAAAAAATATCCAAATTATTATATTTGATCAGGAACAAGACATCCTGATGCTTTCTCTTTCTGCATTGTGTTTTATTGTTAAATATCAATATTTCAGCAACCGGAAAAAGAAAGAAGCATATACAGTGTGATTTTCTGTACCTCCCTCCTTCCAAAATACATTGTTTCTCAAAATGTCTCCAAGTGCAAACCAAAACAAATTCATTAGAAATCTACATGTATCCAAAAGATCCTGTGGATTGACAGACTTACAAAACTTTGAACCCATCATTTATTCTGAGTATTGCAGGAAGGACTCTATAGAGTACCTCTCTGCTTCAGACATTTGGAATGTTCAAAGCATCAGCAAGACATTAGCTGGTCCCTGTCCGTTTTCCTTTAACAGATGTTTCCTTCCATGTGGGTCTGGAAGAAGCCTTTCTCTCCTTGCCTCCTTACATAGTAATTATTTATCCAAATACTTGAGCCAGATGAAACCTGCTGCAGCCATAGATGCATTATCTATTCTTGACCATCACCCAGGTCCTGTGGTGATGCAAACGTGTGTGTGCCAAGGGTAAATATTTGACCACTGTTCCAGCCACCATTGCACAGCCCTCGAGTGACCCTGCATTAATTAGCTGCGGATTTCAGGGCTTTGAATCTGATTGAATCAAAATATTGTTTTTACAAGTTGATGAAGGCTCTTGATTGATGTGGGCCCTGCTGATTCTTTAAAGGATTAAATTGTATGTACAGATTACAGAGGCTGGCTGTCACTGCTTCAATGGGAATTGTTTTTTAACAAAAGTAAAACAAGATAGTGCTATGGAAGTATTTTCTTTCCAACGGGTGCTGCGATCACTTTAGCGGGCATATGCTTGGGTCAGTATAAAAGAATTAGAAAAATGAAGGGAAGTGGTCTCAAGAAAAATATCAGGTAGAAATAGAATCAGAAGAGAAAGACAAAAAGAAATGGATTGGGGAGGCTAGAAAGGACTTAGCTTCCATTGATATTGAAAACACGCTTTGTGCGCACATCTCCCTTGGTACAGCTTGCCATATTTTACCCTGGGTACAGGAGAGGAACGCAATCATCGAAGTCTGAACTGGTCAAGGCTTAGAGGAATTGAGTGGCGTGTGCAGCATCTCTAGTGAGATACACTCACTTGGCCCCCGGGTCACACAGCTCTCTTGCCCACTGAACCCGAGAGCCCCACCGCATGAGTGAGATGTGACAAGACCCAGAGTCCAGCCCTCGTCCAGAGAAAGGGCAAGACAAGAAAAGCCCAAGGGGGAAACGGGCACGAATAGAGATGGAAGAAGGAGGAGCACGGATTTCCTCCCTGAAAACCCCTCTGTGTGAATGGGCAGTAACCATGTGCCCACGGCAGGCGAGTCTCCATCTGCTGCCCTCTGTATTTCTCTTACTCACACCCTCTTCGATGGGTCCCAAGTGGATGTTTTTTTCCACCTGCAAATTTACAAAACTTTAATCTAATTTCATTGTGCACCTGTTAACTTGAAAAATGACTCGTTCTCGTGGACTCTGTGTCGTGTAATGAATCAAAAGCAATCAGCATACAGAAGAAACAATAAAATGGACGACAAATCATCGTGTGCCCAGAGCAGGGAGATTGCTGAAGGTCTTCGCCAGCAGCACCTTGTGTGGCTTCTGAGAATGAACCCCTGGTTTTTAAGTACTTCTGGGAAAAATGTCACTTCTCCTAGGTTTCTTTGGGGACAAATTAGTTGGAATCTTGGATGCCTTTGAAGTTCTATTCTCTTTTCACATGAACCAGGAAAGGGATCCTGAAAATTAGTTAACCCTTCAGGTGTGGCGGGGTGGGTAGAACACCACAATAGGTAAGAGTGGTTCAGGATCACGGCAAATGGCAATCTGTAAGAAGTAAAAATTGTATAAGCCCGTGGCTTGGTTTTTAAAAATAATGATACACACAAAATGGCACATGAACCATTTGATATAGCACATCCGTCAATGAGTGCAAAACGGCGGCTTTAAAATTAAACATGTAAGAGTGGAAAAGGAGTGGACAAAGGAAAGGGCCGAGTAGGATTTGGGGAGTCTGGGAGCCTTCAGAGGCTCCTTGGGAGATGGTTGAGGGGGAATGCAATGAGAGAAGGAGGAACCTACTGAGTGACAAATGAGAAGTCCTAAAAATTGGGGCCCTTGGTGATTGTTTGGCTTAGTGGAGCCGTGAGGATGGCATGGGGTAAAGGAGCTGAAAGATGGTTTAGGGAGGTGGGCTCTTGATGGAGGACCTTGAATCTTAGACTGAGGTGCACAAAGCAGAGGTGACAGAACCCTCTGCTGAGATCCCATCAGAGGGATGGCAGGAGGAAAAGCCCTATGTGAGGACTCCCCTTGCCGGTCCCCAAAGGCCCAGCCAGAAGCCACACCATTAAACCTTAATTGAGCAGATCCTTTAACTGACTGATATCAGATCACCTCGGGAATTTAAAAAAAAATGTACCCATTTCTGATCTCTAATCCCAAAGAACTTGATCTTGTAGGTCTGAAGGAGGGCCCAGAAATAGGTCATTGAAAATCTTCTCACCTAAGGGCTTCTAAACCTCCAATTGCATACAGATGGCCCGAGATCTTGTGGGCAAGATCGGAACCTTCCAGTTCTTAGGTTCTGATCATCAGGCCCCCTTCCTGAGAGGAGCTCAGCCCCAGAGAACAGAGAGGCAGACTTCCCTGTCTGAATGGCACTTTATAGGATCCCTTTGAGCAACAGAAAATAGAGATTTTTTTTTTTTAAGAAGAGGAACAAAAACACATCCATAAAACAGTAAGACTTGGGACTAGAGTTGTGGCTCAGTGGTAGAGCACTTGCCTGGCACTTGTGAGGCACTGGGTTTGCTCCTCAACACTATGTAAAAATGAGTAAATAAAATTAAGTTATCTTTAAAAAAAAAAAAAGTAAGACTTGCTTTTTTATGTTGTTGTTGTTGTTTGCATCTATCTAAGAAACCAGTCTCACTGTACTTTAGCATCATATTTAGTGGAAAGAGATAAGAAAATAGAAGCCTTAAGTTTCTCTGGAATGTATGAATAATGGATTATTCATCTAGTTTATTCTTCCTGTTTTAAAAACCAAGCTGACATTGTTTCAAAAGAAAGGGAAGCAAGAAGAGAGAAAAGATGGGAGAAAGGGGAAGGGAGAGAGGGAGGGAGAGAAGCAGATGGGCTAGCAGGCTCGAGAGTCACTGAAGATATTGCTGAACTAGACCAGGAAGAACATAACTGGTGAGAGAGAAAAGAGAGGAAGCTACGTGGAAAATTTTACACATAGTACACACATGCGTAGACACACCCACATACATATGCACATTTATATATTAAACACACTATACATAATTTCATATTTCTATATGTGAGTAGATTTTTTATATATATGAGGGATAGAGGGACAAGATACAATCAAGCAGATGAAAAGCAAGCCTTTTAATTCTAACATAATACTTAAAAATATTATAGTTACCTATAATATTAGTATATATAAATATAATCTAATGCTAGATCATAATCATCATCACAGAATTAGCCTATTTGATACCTGTCGGTGGCAGGCAGCATTCTGAGAACAACACCTCTAATGTACTGGACTGAAACAAACATCTTGCATCACACGTAGCTATAGCTAAGACCACTGACCACCCCCATTCCCATCTTATAGCCTGTGCCTACAAGAGTCCTGTTTTCCTTTTGCAGGCAAAAAAAATCCTGCTCTCTTTCTGTGAAGGGCCAGGGGTCCTCTGTGCCGTGGCTCCTCTTTGTGTAGGACCTCCGTCCCCTTAACCAAAGCAGGCAGGGAGAAATGAGGTCTGAGCAACGCCAAGAGGTCCAGGGTCCTCCTCGGGTTCCCTTCCAAGTGGGGAGGGTCGTGAGGGTCTCGGGTGTTAGGTTGCAAGTCAGAGCGTGACATGGACTTCTGGGGGCGCCTGCATCAGGTTAAATATCCTTGCAGAATAGCAGTGTATAAAATGCAATAAAATGCCCCCCCTCCCCTCCTTCTCTATAACTCTCTTATTATCTTGGGCTCAGGTGTGTTGTATGAATATACAATAATGGGGCTAACAAGATGGTTTGGGGTCACGGAGGGATAAACCATGGCATAATCCAGCTCCGAAAGCTGTTCTGGTAATGAAAATTGTCGAGCAGTCTTGTGGCTAGTTTTGTAATAAAGATATACAAAGATGAATATAGGTTTCCAGGAATTAATCTGAGAGCATTTGATCCAATTTATACTGGAGGGGCTGTACGGAAAGCAGCTCAGTAGACAGGATTCCAATTTAGGTTGATAGAGTGCTTTGGGATCCCAGGGAGGAAGGGTTCCCTGTAATTGGGAGATGATTTTATTTTTGAAATGCCCATCTCTTGGCTTTGTCAAAGGCCACGCATCTGTCTGCCTCGCCTGTGAATACAGCCAGGCGCAAGGCATCGAACCCCGCGGTGCACGCTTCGGGTTCTGCATTCAGCATGACAGACAGGCTTCCAGTTTTATTCTTTCAGAGGGGACCCCAGGACACACTGCATTTTATTGTTGTGATTGTTTGGTGGACCAAGCCTCATTAGACCTACAGAGAGGGGTGGCTCCACACAGCTTTATGTATCCTTCTCCTTCCTCCCTTTCCCTTCTTGACCCTGCTCCAAGTGACCAAGTTTAAGGCTCCTAAGAGTTTTCACTCTAAAGCCAGGAGCAGGAGTCTAAGGAGTCTGCAGAAACCGTTCTCACTTTGTCCTTTAGACTGTGACATTCTCTGGCAGATGGCCAGGTTGGGGACAGAAGTAGAGACCGCATAATTCGGGCCTCCACTCTTTAAGAACTGGAATTCTTGGCACGCCCTTAATAAAACAGCTTCAAACCAACCAAAGAATGTTGACTGCCCACCTTGTTGTAACCTTATCTGTTGGGTACTCTGAGCTGCCAATTCAGGAAGAAGGTTTTGTTTTGTTTTGTTTTTAAAGAATATTTAGATTCAAAACCTGTTTGATGCTCTCCACTGACTTTTTTTTTTTATTATTTTAAGTGGCATTAGGGAATTATTTTTCTTGACTCTTGCCAGGGTAGCCGTTAAGAGAGCTCATGCTTAAGACAAATAAAACCCGTGCTGTGCTTAAGATGAATCAGAGCGCATTTGACTTCTTCCACCTCCCTTACAACTTCTGGACTTCTTATTTGTCATCTTACTTTGTCCTTTTCTCTAATTTAATTTTTTATATGTAGCAGTTTATATGGTTGGTTACATATGAGTTTTTGTATTTACAATTCAACAGGAAGTAGTTATCAGAACACCTTTTTACACCTAATTTCATATGCTCCTGTCATGAGCACCCAAAAGGAATTTTCATTCCTGACATAAATTATCACTTAGTATTTTCATGTCAGCATTAGGAAAGTTGATTATATAAATATTTGTCAAAGTGTGGTAATGCAATATAATTACTACCGAAGGCCTTTTTAGTTTTACCCATTTTTAATTCTATCCTAATACTTTCTTAAATAGTGTGAGGCACCCTGCATGCTATGCACACAAGGTGGTATCATATGTGAACTGCCTTTAATAACAAATAAAAAAGCAGTTTGCATTCAGCTGCAAATAGCCCACAGCTAAAATGAAGAATATAGCTCTATAGCCAACAAACCCAGAGAGAGCTTAATCATTTAGCCTACAGATTACAACTTAAGGCATTTTTAGAGGATTTTATATGTATATGAACATATATATTATATATATAATCCAATATAATATATAATATAAATATAATACTCTGAAACTTGCTTATTACTTATACAAATCACCTTTTTGCTTAGCACAAAAGATTAGGCTTTTTAGTTCACTTTTACTTTTACACTCTTTCGATCATCTCTGATGGGAGGTAGGCGTGGTACGTCTAGATGCAGCAAATGAGAAATAAATGCATTTCCCCCGTTGTCAGTAATATTTAATTTCTATCAACAATTTCTTAATTGTTCTTCTGAAAAGCAAAGCTTTCATGTGTCAGCCTAAATTACAATACAAAAGGAACGAGAAATTATGCTGTTAACGTTTCCCATTTTTAGATATTACTGATTAGATTAGAGAAAATTATGCCTTATAATTTCACTATAGAAAAGCTATGCATCTAGTCATATCACTACATTGAAATGGAATTGGGAAATGATTTTTTTAATATAGTGTTTGCAGATTTTTTTTTTGAGAAGGAAATGTTGCAGCATCGAATTTACTCATAATTTGTTCTTATTAAAAACTCCGTCAGGGAATTAAACTTTTTAGGTCTGGGCATTGCCTTAAAAATAGAAAGCCTATCCCATTGGCATCATCATAAAAATTAGACTGATTTTAATTTAAAGAGATTTGTGAGTGGATCTCTCAGGAATTTTTGTTGTTTTATTCAAAAGTTAGTAGACCAATAGAAACAGACCAGTGATGTTTAGCTTGCAAGTTAATGAAAAACAAATTCCCTACTGAAATAATCTAAGTATTTTTTCCTTTTAATATAAAGAGATCAAGTTCATGCCTCAGAAACTTTGGAACTTGAGAAAAACTCTACTAAACGTCTTTCTCGAATTTTTAAGATCAAATACCTTCTTTATCATGAAACCTCCATTTATTTAGGGACCTTAGAATTCACTCATGGAACTTTTGTCAGTGTGATATAAAGATCTAAAACAGACCAAAAAAAAATGAAAGGAATCAGAAGATTATTTTAATCTTAATCTTAACAACTCCTTTCAAATATACATGAGAAAAACCACACCAATGCTGTGGAAGAATGCTAAATCAATGTGTGTTTAACTTGAGATGGAAGTTCCCAGGTAGAAACAAGCATCTATTAGGGAAACATTATATGGGGTTGCGTTTGTGATGGGAATCCTAAGGATTTTTCTGAATATGTTAACTTTTTTTGGATAACTCAGTGATGAAAGCTTATGGCAGAGCAAGTGTATTTCTGAACACAAATTTGTGAGGATGGCTTTGATATCTTTATCTTTAATGTTTCAAAGCAGCTTTGTTAAAGTCCAGTTCCTGTAAAAATGTATACGTGAAGTGTCAGATCACAGGAAAAAGGAGGCTTTTAATATTCAAGGAGTAATTGTTTTTTAAGGAAAGCTGGGAAAACTGCCTGCCCAGTCTATTTTTAGGGCATGAGACACTTGTGCACTCTGCCTTCTGACAGAGGGAGGCAGTTCAAGGAAAATTCACGATTGCTGTTTACAGCAAGTGATGGATTTGTTCCTTTTCTTCCAAATATGCAGACTAAGATAAGAAGAGAGGGTAGGTTCCTTGCGGAAGGCATGGTTCTTCTCAAGCCCCACCCTGACACCACCAGCATTTGGTTCCTCCTCCAAGACCTGCCTAGATGTGTGCATGTTTGTATACACGGTTTCCCTGGCAGACCTAATTTTAGAATACATAATGCATGATTTTGAAACCAATTTGTTATTGTAATAAAATATTTTTTTTTTAGGAATGCATGGAAGTACTGGAGAGGAGAATGTTAAATTATACATGCATTGTGGCCGAGTGGATTCATTTAGCTCCGTCTGCAGGTGAATCTCCCTGTGACCTTGGCACTTGCTGGCTAGTATAGAATAACAATCAAAGCTCAGATTGGAAATCCGACCATTTCCAAATATTAACAACTTCTTTCAAAGGAAATGCTGATTTCAGCATTTATGTTAATGGCAGCATCAGTATCTCTTTCAGAGTTTTTAGCAGGAGGGGGAGAAGAAGAAAAAAAAAAAAGCAGCCATGATCTTAATAGGATTAAAAGCCAGGCTTTTTATTTTCAAAATGCTAATTTGTTTCCTGCATTCTGTTTTCATATCGGGGCTTGTTATTCACTATCCCAGGATCCACAGCCCACTGAAGACTCACAGTATTACAAGGGTAACAATAGGAAAGAGACATAGAAGCTTTCTCTCAGAGAGGAATCTTCCCCAGAGTACCGTCTCCTGTCTTATGTTAACCTGGGAAACAGCCTTCAGAGATGCAGGTTGGGGAGGCACAAGAAGCCTCAGAACCCTGGCCTTACCCCCTTCCTTTACCCCTCCCCATTAGGAAACCCACTTGAATCATTAGAGGGGCATTAATTGAAACAGCCTGTGACCCATGTGAATCAGATGAACTTCCCTGAGCAGGAGAAGTTGGGCTGTGAAGTCGAGTTGCCCGGGGCACATGACATTCTGTAATCTGCTTATCTTGAAGGCTTTCCACCAGCTCACCCATGGCTGCCTGTGGGAGCCCAATGGTGGGGCGCAGCAAGGAGACAATAATTTACCATGTAATTTGTTTTTGAGATTCCTTTGATAGATTTTTACCACCAGTGACATTTACAAGCCAACGAATAGGGACACTTAAAACCCAGAAGCCAGCTCATCTTTTGGCTAGAATGGGCTACACCATGCATCAACCTGGTGCAGATGAGCTGGGAATGGCAGTGTCATGAATTTGCCTGGGTTGCCAGAGGTTTGTTCCCTCCCTTCTCTCTTTGCTCTCTCTCTTTCTGTCCAGATGAGGGAAGAAGAGAAGAGGGAGAAAACCAAGTTCCACGCAGGTTGATGAAAACCAGGTGTAGTAATCCAAAAACGCAGGTGATTTTGAGCTCAGGTCTGTTCAGCAAATGAGGTGTCCCATTTGGGGAAATGCACGTTCCTGTTTGGGCCCAGCAGGTGTGCTAATGCAAGGCAGGTTCTAACTGCCACACGGAGGGAATGTTACCTTACCAATGCAAAGACTATTTAAAAGCCCACAAAGACATTAACGAAATATTCCAAGTCTCAAACTTCTGAAATCAAGAAGAAAGCATATCAAAGGAAAAAGAACCATGCACTGGGGTTTGCTCACTTGTGTTTTTAATAGTTGTTTAATGACCTATAAACTCACTTTTCTAAGAAAAGAAACAAAGGAATTTGGAAACTTAAAAAAAAAAAATGGGACAGGTGGGGGAGGGGGGCTGTTGAGACATTTTCTTCAGCTGCTGAGAAAAACCAAACTGGTGACTTTCTAGGGTACTTTGAATGGCCTTTGTGGTTTTGATCTTCCTTCCTTCCTCCTGGACTTTGTTGGGGAACATTAGTATGGAGGCTGTTTTCTTTTCCTTCCAGAGCAGTTGGTTTGTCCGGGGGATGGGGGTTGGTTGGTTTTCTGTTTGAAGGAACAGCAGGTAAAAAGAGAGGCAGCATCTGCATTTTGCTTAGTACATTGGTTTATAGTCAATGTCCTTTTGGGGGAAAAAAAGAATCCTTCAATTAGCGTTTCTCACTGAAACAAAGAGTTTGTTCTGTTCAAGGTTTGCTTATTGCCACAAAATTCTTAAGGCATATAATGTTGTGTCCTGTTGCCATGAAAATGATGTGTGAGTCATATCTTGATTAATAGCGCTCGTAGGCCAGAAGATGTACAAGCAAATACTGACTTGGAATGGGAACCAAACCAATGGATGGAGCCTGTTAACTTTAAAAGAGATTCTGTTTTCGCATGGCAGTTGAAGAAGCAGCGTGGGGTCTGAGGAAAGAGAGGACAGTGGACCTTGAGTCCATTTATTGACCTTGGCAACTGGTAAAGTTCTGTCTAGAGAAAACGCAGGTGGTGGTAACTGGCTGGAGGACATGCCCATGCAGTGTCCCAAAGAATGTGAGGGACTCTTCCAGGGATGACGGTGACAGTTGTTCTATCTTCTTCCAGTGCAGGGCAAGGAACTTGAGCTTCTGCTTCACATGGAGAATGAGTTCAAAGGAAGCCTTGGTTCCAAGACTGCTTAGAATGCTTGGGATTGAGTAGTACCCCACAGGCATTCATGTCCACCTAGAGCCTCAGCATCTGACATCATTTGGAAATCAGCATAATTAGTTATAGATGTAATTCGTTAAGGATCTCGAGATGAAATCGTCCTGGATTTAGGGTGAGCTCGCAACCCAATGGCTAGTGTCCTCGCGAGGAAGAAGAGGGGGAGTTTGGAGGCACTCAGACACACAGGAGAAAGCTGTGTGAAGTCAGAAGTGGAGACTGGAGTGAAGACAAGCCAAGGGTGACATTGGTCACCAGAGCCACCGGAAGCTAGGAGAGTGGCCTGAAATGGATTCTCCCTCAGAGCCACCAGAAGGAACCAACCCTGCTGAGACCTTGATTTAAGACTTCTGGTCTCCTAGTACTGCAGGACAATACTGTTGTTTTAAGCTCCAGGTTTGCAGTAATTTGTTATGACAACTCGAAGAATCCAATACACTCAGAAACACAGTCCTTCCTAACAGGAAGTAATCCTAACAGGACATAAACAGGACTATCATTTGCCAATCTGCAGAGGCACAAGGCTACTGGGGCCTTAGCAGGAGGCCGTGCATGCGGAACAGTTCGTCTCTCAGGAAGGATTAGAAAGACTTTCCCAGGAGGGGGCGCCCTGGAGCCCCAGCCCAGCCTGCATTGAGCAGGAAGTTTAGACCAAGGATCTTATACCCAAGTGGATACAAATCCAAGACTCTCAAGAACAGGTCTCTTTTCCTAGGGGAGAAAGGAAGGAAGGGAAAAAGAAAGGTTTTTATGTGAGTTACTTTCTCGCTCTAGCATTTGGCTGAGGGTTTCTGTGAACACAGAACTTCCCCCAGTGCTTTCATTCTGTGATGTAGTGATGTGGGTTAAGGACACAATATAATGCATTGGTGCGCTCAGGACTTCTTAGCTTGCCGGGTAGGAAAGCCCAAATGAGATTTTTTTTTTAACATAAAAAAAAAACTAACTTGAATAGTAAAGAAAGGAAAACCAAGAACTAAACCTAAACTTTGAAGGGAGACCTGGATCTGGCTGAGTGATCTTGGACAAGTCATTTAACCTGTGGGAAACTTATTCTCCTTATTTCTAACAAAACAAAACAAAACAGGATTGCCTTTTTCTTCCCCGAGTTCTGAGAAGTGAACAAGGTTGTGTGTGCTACACTGATTTATAAATCTAACGTGCCCTGAACACCTGAAGTGTTGGAGCTAACCTGTGGGGAGAAGGACCCAGAGTGAATTTTTTACTCCTTAGCACCATCTTGTGTCCAACTTACTACCTGAATTTTAGAGTTCTAATTACAAAATGGACCAGAGGCCACTAAAGAATTCATTGGTGTCTAATGCTGTCAATGAACAAATAAAAGAGTAAAATTAAATAAACTTTTGCCCTCTCTATTCCCTGAGAATGAGCATGAGATACAAATATTTGACCATAGATGTTTCTAACTGCTCAGAAAGGACATTCCAAACCTATCAATTCCAGGAATTTTTTTTTTCCAGAAGAGAATAGACATCTCAAAGTTACATTGCTTAGTTGCCAGTATTTAAGACACGATGTGGAGATAACAGAGTTTTGGGAAGACTCCCATCTAATTCTGATACCCTGAGAAGCCTGGACTATTAGGTGGAGGGAGACCTTTGCAGTATCATACTGAAGTGACGAGGAGGGTTCACCTAGAACAGCGAGCCAGGAGAAGCTCTAATGTTGGGCTAGCAATGGGTCCCGATGGGAGGCCAGTGGTACAGTGGGACTGTCATTGTTTTCTGTGTGGAGTCTGAACTGGCTGGGGTGGGGATGGAGGCAGATGGGAAGGAAGGAGGCAGTAGGGGAACCAGAGTCTTAGGATTGTGGCAGTCACTGTAATCTGGGTTGTGATGTTTGCATTCACATCTTGGTAGAATACTCAACTGGATTTGAGGGCAGAGGAAGGGAGTTCCAACCTTTGAGGGATGGAATGAAGGGTTGGTGGTGATGAAGATGAGGCAGTAACTATCATCTTGGAAGGGAACTCAGGTGTAGACCAGGTTGTTTGGTAGAAGTTTACCTTTCAGTCACTGGAATGGGGTAGAGTGACCTATGTGTATTAAGCCCTTGGCCCAGGGGAGCTGGGGCCATTGAGGGTGGGGATCATGGTACATGGTCATTTTCACTTCCCAGAGGCTTAGAATAGAAAGAGGTTGAATCAAACTCAGAGGGTCTTCTAGACATCCAAATGGAGGCTTGTGACAGAGCAGGACCTGCCCTGCCGAGTTACAACATGCTCTGACTTGAAAACAGGGTCTGTTAGACTGCTTTTGGCCTATCTCTAGTATGTGTCCTGCCTTTGAGCTATAAATGAAGCCATTTTTAAAAATCACCCTACTCGCTTTTTCATTATAAAGAAATTCCAAAGAAATGCTAGGGGCCACTTGAGGATTTGTAGTCTTCATCTACACAGTGTGTTATCACCTCTCTTATAGGAGTTCAGTCTTCCCACCTAAATGATAAACTCTTTGAAGATGGTGTCTATACCTTTAATTTTTTTTCCTCTTGCACAAAGAATCCTGGGACTCAAAAACAAAACGTCATAGGAACCCCAAGCTTGGGGCCACAACCTATTCCAAGTGGCAATCAATTGCCCTCTGCATTTTGATGGGTAGCAAGCACCAATGCAGGAGATAGAAGGATGGTGTATGATGCAGGGGTGGGGGCTGATATTATATCTAGATCATTGCTGTTTCACTCAACATGGAGTTGGGCAGGAACCAATCATAACCCCCAATCCTGGAGATTATCATATGTGATATTAATGCATGTGAAAATTGAAGCTTTTATAGACTGCACATTCAGGGGCTAATCACCCTCTTTAATGTCCTTGCATCGACCAAGTCTTGGTCTTTGTCTTCCTTTATGAAGACTCTGGGTACTGCTGGTTAACTAAAATTTTCCTGAGCAGTATTTTGAATCACTGACATTAGAACAGCAACCAAATGGTTTACAGTATTTTGAGCAGAGGCCTCCTTTATTGGAGGCAAGGATTTTCCGCTTATCTTCCTGTAATGGTACAGTAGCTTTGCTAGGGGGTGAATTCTGAAGTATCACTTAACAGCAATCCATTTCCTTAAGATTCTTGATAACGTGGTTTGTATTTCACCGCTAATAAATAGGACCAGTTTCTTGACAAAGCTTTTAAAAACATAGTAGCATTTGATTTGCCTGTTCTCATTTCCGCCCCCTTCTCTTTCTCTCTGTCTCTTTCTGTCTCTCAATAATTTTGTTTGTTGACCTTCTCGTTGTCACTTTAAAGACACTTTGAACAGAGACACCTCTCTGTCTTGACTGGTGCAGCAACTGAACCAGGATGCTCTTCCCAGCCTCCTCCTGGATGCACCCCTTGGTGACACTTTACAATTCAGAACTGCAGGGCATGGCCTCCACCCTAGAATATTTTAGTGACTACTCTAACAGAGAAATTCCTAAGATAGGTGCTATCTCCACAGATTCTAGGAAATAATCAGATCCAAAATATATTCCCCAAACCCCAACTATTCTCTTGGCTTGTCAACTTACCAGACTGTCTTTGAATGAGGATGCCAATGGCCATATCCAATTTGGAAGCCTAAAAATGTGTCTACTCTTATCAAACGTTTTGCCGTATAGATTCTAACCTTGCTCTTTTTAAAAGCATGTAATTATTTATGTCCTTTCTTTCAAATTTGCAAACTCGGGTACATGTAGGTGTTTTATTGTTCAGAGTTGAAGTGCAGACTTGCTCTGGGTATAGAGAATGTCCTCACAGCATAGCTCTTATGCCCAGAGACAGACCAGATACACCACAGGGACTCGGAACAATTATCGACTTTTGATTAGTATCAGTGACATAGATCTTGGTAGTTTTGTTTCCTCTTCAGGAATAGGCCTATAGGCAATGAGATTTTGTTGCAATCTAAAGAGAAAAGAGAAAGAAATCAAGTAGGGGAAGATTAGTTGTCTTGAGTAAAACAGAAGAATAATAAACCCCAATTATTTTGAATTTTGCTAATTCCACTTTGTAATAATTTGACCTGGTTAGGAGAAGTTTTAGGCTTCTATTATCATTACCCTAATTTTCTAACTGTAGACCATGGCAAAATTTGATAGAGAATTTGTAAACTAAAGTAACTAAACTGTTTTAAGGGTTTGAGCTAATTGATTGTGATATGCAAGTATGTAACACTTGTTATCTGCCTATCTTTCCTAAGGCCTTCTATTTAGGAACAGTTCTTTTATTTTTGGACTGTTAGGTAATTGCATACACAGTAAATGTGGTAAAAAGTGAACTTTTGTTACAAAAGCAAATTCACGTTTCACAAAGACTGGCCCTAACACATAGTTCCCATCTGCATGTGTATGAAAACTGAAACATGTTACTTGACTCAGGTCTTCTGTTTATAGAAAATTCTAGAACTCCAGGCTTCTATCTCTGAAAATCAAATTAGATCGAATCTTCATTGGGTTGTCAGGTTTAGCAAAGAAAAACATAGAAAATGCCTAGTCGAGTTTGAATTTCAGATGATCAACATATACTTAGTATAAGCTTGTCCCAAATATGGAACATAGGTATGCAAAATAATGTCTGTGTATAATAATAATCCTGTAAATTATCTGACAGCACTAATTAGGAAGTGATTTAGATTAGGTTTGCTCCTTTTCTCTAATGATTTCATACCATTTTGCCTGTTTGGTTAATTAAAACTTCCAAGGTCTCTGTCTTTTGAATAAGGGAAAGAGCCTCCCAGTCTCAGGAAGTAGGAAGGACTTACACAAGTGAAACTTCTGAGTTTATATTAAAGAACTCGAGCTTGTGTGTACCTACACATGGTACTCGTGTGTCATGTACTGTTGACCCCAAGTAGAGTTCAGAAACCACCGAGTCCCCAAGCAGAGCCACTCCCAAAGCACCTTGGAAATCCCTATGGATTCTACCCTTCTGACTTGGACCCTCTCCAAACCTGCCTAGCAATGAAGAAGATGGCAAGGGCACTTCCGGTTTTGTGAAGTACTGACTTGACGTAAGCACAGAGCCACAGGGCCATAAATGGGGAAACAAGCACTGGAAATCTTGGCATCAAATTAGAATTTTTAAAAATCAGCCCTCTCCGTGTCTATAGGGACTTCATCAGCAGTTCCGACATGGATGGATCTCATAATGGGTTGTTTCGTTTCTGCTGCCACCTGTGTGTCAGGAGGGAAAGGGACAGGGGCCTTGACTTTGAGTTGAGGAATTTGCTTAGAGATAATAAACGGAAACTCTTCTGCATATCTGTAGTCTATGAAATGGGCCTGGAAAAGATGACTGTGGTTGGTAAATCCTCAGCACCTACCTGACATTTGGTGCAAAGTGCAAAACCAGCTGATGGAAAACTATGAAAGCAAAACGGGGAAGAAACTTGACGGACAAGCTCCTGATCAGAATAGGACTAGAGGTCTCCCTGCCCCTAGGTCTTCAGTGGATGAAATGTCAAGTGAAACAAGCCCTTTTAATTTTTCTATTAAATCTGGCTTTTAATAACAAGCATTCTGGGAAAAAGAACAGGTGATATTTGTTTTATGAAACGTAACACCTGGTTCCTTTCCTAAACACAAACCTGCTTGCAGGACTTTGTCCTGGGCTCAGGCCTAACAAGGCTACCAATGCTCCTGCTAGTTAATTAATCAGATGCACAAGCTACAGATTGACGATTCTCTCCCCATCCCTGAATCCCTTGGCCTGCAGGGGATGGTAGTGGACAGAGGGACAGGGGGGAGCTGGAGTCTTCCAAAGACCTTTTCGTTCTTGAGAAGTTCTGCTGTGTTGTCTTTATCCTTCTGTTTGTTTCAAATATGGGAGCATCTATCTGTACTGGCTGGCAAGGAGGCATGGATGGGAGGAAGACACCCCTTAGACACCCATGCAGCTTAAATCAGAGGCAGCATCCTGACCCCAGAGAAGTGTGTGCATCTTCTGACAACTCATTAGGTGGCCCACTGTCTTCTAACCTGGACTTAGAAGGGATGCATGAGCTTAAGAGAAGAGTTGAAAGAGGGTGATTTCACCAGAGCCCGACGTCACATGGCTGTTTCCATCAGCTGGATTTAATGTCCATCAGCAACCTGCAAACTGAACCCTGGACTTATATTTGGAAATGGTGGAGGTGGAGATGCAGAGGGAGAGAAGGGAGAGAGGAAAACATGAAGCTCTTTGTGTATCGGTGGGGTGGGGGCAGGGGAGGATGTTGGTGAACAGAAAGCTCATCCTTCACAATTTCGGTTTCTGCTCTTCACAGAGGTCCCCCGGCCACCAGCCCACCCCACATCGCTTTGGTACCTGTCACTAACATCACCGCAGCTCTCTGTGTTTAATCGACTTGCCCACCCCTTCCCCATCTGCTTTTTGCCATGAGAAAAAAAAAGAGGTCCCGCAGTGAGTCCAGACACCGTGGTTAAAAAGAAAACAACTACAAAACCTCGACCTTCGGTACCACTTAACAAGGGAAAGAACGACCCCACCACCACATGGCGCTGGTGTGTGTGTGTGTGTGGGGGGGGGTGCTTTCCTTTAGAAAGTTCCAGGTGCCTTTGCTCTCGGACTGTTTATGAGTCAATGTTGTCCTCGTTTATAGGGGGTCTGTTTTCTTTCTTTCTCTCTTTAAAGAAACCTGTTATTCAGTGGGCTGTAAAATGGAAAATAAAGATCAGAGGGAGTGGAAATCGTATAATGTACCTGGGTAGAAACACTAGAAATCTCCTATAAAACGTAAGACGTTTAGAAATTTGCACCCTATTATTTTGCCGTGGGCTGTCGGGAAGTCGGGATCCTACTGGTCCTTTTGGCCGTGTTGCGGGACAGCTTTGTAGATTTCTGTTCTCCCTTCACTCTGCTGGGTTGCTTTCCAGGGGAGGGAGGGTCCATGAAGAACCACTGTGAAATCTGATTTTCTTAGTCATAATTGCTTTGACGTGCACTGAGATGTTGGGTCTCCACTGACAGACTCCAGAGTGGCTTTGGTCTCCACGTGGCCGTCCTGCATGGTATGATTTGGGGGTTTGGGTGCAGCTTGTAGACAGCCCATTGAGTGATCTAACAGATGGTATGGCACTAACAGAGAGTGTGTCCCTCCAGCCTTAGGGTCTTACACCTCTGTGTCAGGCAGCCTTTCTCACGAGTGCTCTGGACCTTCTGGGCAGAGAAGGTGCCTTTGTGCTCCTGAGACTGACCTCCCACAATGGCTGACCTGGCACCAGGGTCTGCCACGCTCTGGGCCCCCATCTACCGTGTGCATCCTGGAATCCTGGGCTGTCTGTGTTCACTGAGGCCTTCCTAAGCCAGTTCTGTTCTGAAGCCCCTTCTCCAGGGGACGATGCTCAGGAAGCTGGGTCAGGAGGCGACAACCCAGTTTGAATTAAGTCACCTCTCACCACTCCTTCCTTTGGTCCCCACATACCACACTTCCTTTCTTTCTCTCTTTCCCCTTTCCTCACCACCAGGCCCCCGTGGCCCCACCGCCCATAAAACCCCAGATAGGTTTGTCTCCAGAGAACAATAAGCCTCCATCTTTGGTCCGGAGCTTGCAGGAAAGTCGAGGTCAACGTGGCAGGCTGTACAGCTTTCTTTTGAGGCAAACAGATGGTGAAGGTTAAATGACAGCTCTCTGACTGCCTCTTTTGAAGTAATTGGAGATAATTTGTATTTTGAATCAGAACTTGACCATTGTCAGAAGGGAAGAAGGTTAATATGGAAACGATTTTACATTAGCCCCTGTTTCTTGTGCTGCCCCCCTCCCACTCCTTGCTGTCTCTCCTTCGGATCCTTGTCTCTTTAATCCTTGCTCCAGGCGATTGGTAAGATTGTCTCTGGGCTCAGTGTGCCTCGTTTTAGGCCATGGCCGTTATGAAAGCCAACGACAGCTTATTAAGGCCAGTGATAATCTCTTCAACGGATGCATTGCTGCTTTGCAGAGGCCCAATTAAGGCGGCCCATCGGAAACCAGATCTTGTAAACCTTCCACTCCTCACCTAGACCGGTTTGCAAACAAATACGCAGGCTGCTCCTTCTTTTCTGCTCCCCAACACAAACTGACGCCACATCACAGAGAACAGAGTGTTTGCATTTAAGAAAGGGTCCTGCTCCTCTCTTACTGCCCTCCACCCTCCCTCTCCAGACACTTAAAAAAAATTTATTTTAATTTCAAAGCCTGGCTTTGGGGGCCCCTCCGATGTGAAGTGTGGTATTGTTCACCTCCTGACTGCATCCGTTCAAAGAAGTTGGCAGCACTCTCTGGAATTCCACTCAGGGAGGGAAGGGGAGAGGAAGAAAGCCCCTTAAAATAGGAAGTGCCTTGCATGTTCCAGAAAAGTCTGACGAGAGTGGCATGTGGATTCCCCATTTTCCTACGGTTGTCATAGATTCTACCAGAGCCATCAAACTAAAAGGAAACTGGAAAAGAAGTTTGGTATTATTGTCATTGTCGACCTAGGGGGAGCCTGGGAAAGAAAGATGCTACCTTGTGGAGGTGGTTATGGTATTAATCTAGCAGCCTCATACCTGCACCATCAGGGTACTGCTATGTACCCTGAGCACTCCAGAAAAGAATAGGCATATTTATCATTTCTTGGCCCACTGGACATTTGGTCTAATATTGCACAGCTGGTAAGAACAGGGGAGCCTGCACCCCTGCAGGTGAGCACTATTCCTTGGAGGCTTGGCACTCCAGGGGGAGCTAGCTAGGCAAGCAGTCACCTTGGCATCCCTGCTCCTAAGTGTCATCAGCAGGAAGGAAATGCTACCACCCACTGGATGAAGAGGAAGCCCAGTCATTCCAATATGGAAGCCTATAAAGCAAGAAATTAGCTGCACTTTACCATAAAGCGTCTTAATACGATAACCAAGATAAGAAATTGAAGTTTTATTCTGTGCCTCCAGGAAAAGTTTCAATCCAGAGAATCCAGAGAGAAGGAGGAACGTGAAGACTGAGGTCTGTCTACAATGTGTTTAAGTGAGATTTGCAACAGAAGTGCCGAAGGCAATATTGTATTTTATTCATATACATCTGGTTTATTATGGGGCACTCCCCCACCCCCACTAACTTAGAGAAAGAAAAGAAGAGATCATCGTGTTATTCCTGCCTTTTTCTTACCCATCCTAAGTAAAGAAATGGCTGCAAAACCTTTAGAAGCAATTCAAGTACCTCGGTGGCTTTCATCAGTAGTTCTCTGTACAAGGAAAAGAAAAAAAAATCGTTCTATCTTTTTATTTTTACTTTGCTTTAATCTTATTTGATGATGTCTCAACAGGCTGGGACATGCTTTCCTGGATGGCAATTTCACCGCACCATATGTGTCTCTCACAAGATAGCAGAGTGAGATGAATCTTGGCAGGAAGAGAACTAAACACATCGACAAAGAAAAGAAAAATTTATTTACTTAACTCCCTGTTGCCTGCATACATTTCCCCCCTTGCACTGCAACTCCTGGTGTAGTGCTTCAGACTTGGTTTGTTCTAAACAATTGTGTGCAACACAGCCCCCCATTTATCACTTTTCCTGATCATCTGCCCTAGTTTTTCTGGAAACCCACATTAAGCATTTCAGTGATCAGATGATAAAGCACAGTGAATGGAAAATCTGGTTATTCCCCCAGACCCTCTTTGTGGAAGGAGCCCTAAGCCCGTACCCAGCAGAAGCAGAAGCCCCTTCTACCCCATCTCTACTTACTTGGTATCAGAGCTGAAGTCTCCTGTGCATCTAATCTAACCGGGTTGGACCCTTAGTTCTGCCTGATACACAGTCACCTTCTCATCCTCATCCTCAAGTTGGTTTGGACTTTGGGTTGTCATTAAGTCATCACTGACACATTCACAGGACCATTCTATGAAGAATAGGTTGCAGTCTAATAACTGTCAATTAGGTGTAAAGAAGGTACTCCCAATGACTTTGGAGGTGAGCACTGGTTTGGGGCTCTATTGGAAAATGGCCATAACATACCAGTGTTCCATCATTTTCACGGCAGGGACTGCAGACTGTCTTAGAGCCCTGGTCTGCATTCCTCAGCCACCTTAAATGGGGAAGGGTGATCGTATGTGAATACTTTAATATTGTTTCATGCCTTTGGACAATAACTTAATGACCTTGTTGTGACCTCCAGTGAACTAAATCTTAGAGAATGAAGTTCAGTGAGCCATTTCAAAATGTTTTGAGATTTAGATGGAATTTAAATTGGAATTAAAAATATAAGGAATGGCATTCATTTTATCCACTATTTTGGGGGAAAAAAAGCAGAAGGAAGAAAAGTAGCAGCTGCTCAAAGATTCTTCTCCAGGTAGCAATTTAAAGCATTTAGAAGCATTGTCTTTGGGGGGTATAATGCCCATGCTTGATTTTTTCATACAGCTGTTGAGCCAATGGGATACACAGCATTTGTCACCCCTTGGATCATATTCACAGGAATGTGATTAAGATAGTTAGCAGAGAGTGTGACAAAGGTACCAGAAGGATGAAGTTCCCCTACAATGCTCAGGCTGAGGATGGGAATTGGGAGTTTGAGGAGACCTGGATCACAGGAACAGAGTTAAATTCAGAATTAGCTGTCGTCAGATTTGCATGTTGGCAGCTGCATTATTGTCCAAGAATCTCACAGAAAGATCAGTCTGGAACAGGAATTTTTTTTTTAATACATAAAAAGCAATACAAATGCGGCACGACAAACAGGTATCTAATGTTCTTTTGCTCCTGGACAAAATGCCTTTCTTCCCTCATTTATACTTGTGTCCTCAGAGAACAGAGTTCAGAGGAAATTCAGTCTTCTAGTTCTCAGAAAAATACCTAAGATTTTGTGATTGTGTGCAGCCCATCCCAACAGCTCGGTCATCTTTTCAGCTGGAATTCTGATTGTGGTGAGAAAATGAGAATGTTGTAAATGTGGAGAGGCGTTTTCTAATTGTTTAAAAAAGTCAAGCTCCTTTTGTTAACTTAGAGGATGCCATCCATGTCTCATGCTTTTCTAGAATCTGTCCTGGAAATGGACAGTGGGATCAGGATAGGATGAT
Source organism: Ictidomys tridecemlineatus (assembly GCF_052094955.1). NCBI lineage: Eukaryota > Metazoa > Chordata > Mammalia > Rodentia > Sciuridae > Ictidomys > Ictidomys tridecemlineatus. Next base: position 46,858,535 of record NC_135491.1, read on the forward strand.
CATTTCTGAATGAAATGGCAGAATGTCCGTCCGTGTACCGGATGGCAGGGCTAATTTTTCAATTACTACTGGTATCCTTATGAGGTGCTAGAAACATGTATAGGACATAATAGATATTTATTTCTCTTAATTGTGCACTTGCTTGGCTTTGCAAATTGAAAGGAGGAGGTGGGAAAAATTACCGAAAGCAGGGTGGAGAGAGGAGGTTACTGGCAATGATGTAATTTCCCTTTGGTATTTCGTCCCGCTAAAAACTCAAGATTGCCCTATTATGAATACCAGATCAATGCAATTTATTTCTTGAGTTAGGCCTCTAGTTAGAAGTCTGTTTGGATGAGATGAGTAAAAGATGCATGACCTCGTGTTCTTTCTCTCCCCCACCTGTGTGTGTGTGTGTGTGTGTGTGTGCGCGCGCGTGCATGTGCCCGTGCTTGCATGCGTGTGCCTGTGAATGCATTTCTCTCTCATACACGGGCCCCCTCCACCCACACAGCTATTCACTCACTCACAGCTTAAAGGCACATCTGTACTAGGATGCTGGGGTTGTTTATATCCTCTCAAAGCAAAAGCATCAAGATGGAGTTAGCAAATATTGATGGTAGTTGTGTATACAGGTACGTTGTACACACAAGATCCATTGTACGTTGAAAGAAAACAAAAGCTGGGTGTGGTGGCACACCGGATAGGGTGAGAATTGTTTAAGCCCAAGAGTTCAAGGACAACCTGAGCAACTTAGTGAGATCCTAGCTCGTAAAAAAAAAAAAAAAAAAAAAAAAAAAAAAAAAAAAAAAAAAAAAAAAAGTTAATATAATTCCTTTTCCAAAAATATACTAAAAATGTAAGCCCCCTTAAATCATTTGAAATCTCTGAATCCCACAGAAGATCTTGCTTTTAAGCTTCAGGAACAGGGTATGATAAAGCAGGTGTGGGTGTGTGTTTTAATATATCCAATTTCTCTGGAATGAAACAGTACTTAAATTGATATGAAAATGAGAGGTAACCTACATGGTTTGATAAACTGACTCCTTTGAGAAGAAAGAATTCTGAATTTTAGCGAGCTTTAAAGGTTTCAAACTGCATTAGGAGACAAAGAATATGAACTCTGGAAAAGTCTCTCAGGTTCGGATAATGCAAAGTAGACAATGAGACCCTGACGTTAGCTCCGCCCCCTCACCCTTGGCTAAACATATCTCACAGCTGCTTCCTTATTTGTTAGAAGGGTAGTCAATAGTTCAGGAACCACATTATCTTTTTAATTAGATTTTTACTTTTAAGATAAAGCAGGTGCATAATTTGGTCAATTTTGTCAAATTAGTCCATTTGTGCTAACTTTTTTTTTTTTTTTTTTGCTAATTGTATACTTAATAACTGCAATTGTGCAAAGACTACAAGGTGGTTTCTGTTGGATTCACTTTTGGATGGTGGGGGCCACTTAAAAATCCCCCCTCATTTTCCCATCTAAAGCCATATCAGTTAATTCTCAAGAGGAATCCAGACAAGGTGTTAAAATTGGGATAAAAGCATTGTAATACCAGAAAATCTGCTCTGTCAAACCACAGGCCGTCTGGCTGGTGGGAAAGCAGAAAAAAAGTAAACAGTAGCGATCTCTCGTGTAACAGAAGATTTAGGTATAATTTGTTTAAATAGAAGCAATAATGATTATTAATTCACCCTTTGAATGTTAACAAAGACCTGGTTTTTGTTAGTTTGTGCTTTAGATTCATTTTCAAGCTCAAGTTTGTTTTAGGCTAATGCTCCTATCAATGGGAAATGCAATTAGCTTGAGCTCCCACTCCCCCTTCCCCCCAAATATATTTGATGTTTTGTAATACAAAATAAAATACTTCCTTTCCAGTACTGCCTGGGAAATGTTGTGTTCACAATGGAGTGCATTTTTGTAGAATTCTTCTCTACTTCCCTGGGAAACAATAAGGAATTCTTTTTGTTCTTTGCCCACAGAAGGTATAACAAATGGATTTCAAAATACCTGCACTATATAAACGGTGCCTAGAAGAAAGAGAAAAATCAAAGCAAGAAATAAAAATTACAAAATGGTAGAGTTGGACTACTTTAGCCACAATTTGTGTCTGCCTTCATTGTTGAAAAACTTTGGGAAGGATGCAGGTGGCTTGTTTTTCTCCTTTTGACACTGTAACCTTTAAACTAGTTTCAGTTCTACTTCATCCTGCTTGGTGTAAAAGGGACAGAATCCCTGGCCACAGGGATCCCTTGCAGTCTCCCAAAGGCAGCCCCACAGCAGGGCTGCTGTCAACAGAGGCTGGCTCAAGAGCAGGTCCGGCTTGTCCCGTGAAGTTTATTGTCCACTCCATCAAAGGGTCTAATGGTCAGCAGAGGGGGCTAAATGTGTCCCCCGTGACCTGACATTAACGGAGTGGACTGGTTTAAGTGTTACTGAGGGTGTCTCAGAATGATTTGGACGCCAATACCCGTTTCCTCAATGAACCGTCATTTGGGTCATGACTCAATACAGCTTTGCACTGACACAGCCCAGCCCCGAAGTGGTCCTGGGGGACCTGGCCTCACCTCTGAGACCAGCAGACACAGGGCTGATCAATGCCCTCTGACAACAAGTGAGACAGTCACCTTTTCCCTCACCCCTCCACCCTGCGCCACGGCCACCCCCTCGCCCGTCTGACCAGCTTGAAAATGATAAAGATAAATTGTTTTATCTACACATAGAGTCTGACACAGGGGGAAAAAAAACGAGGGAATGAGGAGACCCACCCAGTTTGTCTTGAGTCTTAGATTCCAGCTTTTTTGCTTCTCATGTAATTTTGATGGGGGGAAAAAAATCAGGCTGTATATCAAATGTAGAACTCAACTGATCCAGAAAAAAAAAAAAAAAAAGGAGGGGGAGAAAAAAGCCTGGATTGTGGCGAATATTTTCTGCTCAGATGTAAGCTGGCCTATAAACATTAGCTTTGTAGGTGTTTAGGAGACACAGGGCATTTTCTGTGTTTGGATTGGGATTTTGACAAAACCATATGCCGAGGAAATAAATTTAAATTATAAGGTTCTTTAAGAAGCAGCGTATTTTTCAAAAGGAACCAACAACATAATACTGATGTGAGAGATCTTTAGAAAAGGCTTGAAATACTTTTAAAAAGAAGATTCCCTGCAGAGTTCTAAAATAACCATTTAAACCATTTTTATATTCCTATTTATTTGGATTTGAAACAAAACTAAAGAAGATAAAAAAAATGTAAATATTCTCTTCCTATCCTCACCGGTGTTTCCTTTGTGACTTAATAAAATACAACCCTGTAATAATGCCCGAGTACGAATTGCAAGGTGTATAAAAATATATATGAAAAATATTGTCCATATATTTTGAAATAGTTGACAATAAGTAGATTAAAATGTTTAAGATTCATGTTTCATTTGCTAATGATAATGCTGTTTTTATTGGTTTTGGTGTAAATATTTCTTCATGAAATAATTTAAAAAATCATTTTCTTTTAGGAAGAAAAGGAAAAAAAAATTCTGTTAGAGACTTACAGCCTGCATCTAAGAGCATACTTACTTCTGAATATTTAAATGGGAAAAGAATATCAAAAGAAAATTTAATTTCAAAACATCACCTTTGGAGCAATTTTAAGCAGCTCTTTTATAATTTCTAAGATGAAACTAAAATTCCATATACGTCTTTTAAAATCAAATACCTGTTTTCCTTTTTTTATTTTTTGGCAGCTGAGAACTGTCTTCACTCTTTCATTTGCTGAAGTCAACTGAGAAAGTAAATCAATGGGAAAAGAGTTTTATTTTTGATCAAGAATTGTAATTTGCTGGCTTTTTAAAAAATATCATTGATGTCTAATTTATTTACATAACAATTCAAAAGCACATTTTATTTATGTAATTATTTATAGGTTATCTTTCCTTCTTGGCTGTACTTTTCTGCCTGTTTTGTTTATACCTTCTTGTGGAGCAGGGTAAATACATGGTGTATACATGTTTCTCTGTGTTATTTCAAAATAGGTTTATGCCCTTGGTCACTGAAAGATGAGGCTTAGAAAATGAAGCAAAAGATTGTAACAAAAGATTGAAGTCCATTTTATTCTTTATATGCTAGCATTAATAACAGATTAATGTCTTTCTTTCTGGAAGCACAAATATTTATTATATAATTGCACTTTAAAAAATTAAAAAGGGCTAAACACTCAAAGTGTCAAAAGTCAAGTTAACAAATTTAAAAGCAATGAAATGAAAACCCAGTTAAGCACAAAAGGGCCTTTTTGAATTTAGTGAAAAGCTATTGCAAGAACTAAAGAAGACGAGATCTGTGCCTGAGTATTCGGTTTATTAGGTCCAATGCTCGTCTTCAAAGGAATATCGCAGCCATGTGGCATTTAAGGATTTAGAGGAATTCTGAGAATTTGAGTGCTCTTTGCCAAAATGGATTCCGTGTGCACTTTAGCCATGAAAAACTGATTTAGGATCTTTTCTCAATCTTTTCCCTCTGGCTGTATTTGTACATTTAGATAACTAGGACATTATCAGTCTGTTAAAGGTAGAAAAATTAAGGAGGGATGGACCCAAACAAAAATTATATGTATGAGTAAAAGAAAAAACCTGGTTCTTCTGTTTGCAGCTGGGAGAATGCAGGTGGGTTATAGAGCTGGCCGCCAAAATAGGAGCCTACAAGTTTTCACAGACTACAGCAGCATCTGGCTAAATCTTTATTTGCTCAAAGCATAGAAACCTGTTTGTCAATGGTTTTAAAGTAACACTGGGCATGGTGCCTATGTTCAGAAGTTCTAAAATCATCAGGAAAACCAGAGTTTGACTGCACTTTTAAATAGAAGCTACAAGGTATAGCATGGAGCAGTCCTAAGTGCCTGAGGGAAGCACACAGCCCGGAGGGAGCCAGGACATGCCACCAGGGCAGACATTGCTTGTGACCATTAAGGACAAGTCTCTTTTCTTGATTCAGGTTTAAATAAGGCATTTTAGACCTAGTGTTTGGATAAAAAAGAGCACAGAGTCAACCTTGTATTATGAAATCAAATCCCATTCACTATCAAGATTGCTGGCAAAGGGTACCCCCTCTTTGTCACCCGTCCCCTGTCCCCTGGATGTGGATAAAACCTGGTCCTAAGGTTAGAAAGGAAAGTGACAAGGCTCTTAAGAGACCTAATTTGGGACGAGAGCTTCTCGTCCCTGGGACTAAAGAAATAGTCAAAGAAAGGGACTCTTTCTGGCAAAGACTGAGAGGAAGAAAGTGGGAACTTTGAACAAAAGGAATGAAGTAGGATTTAATTTAAACCAGGGTGTTACTTTCTTTTTATTAGCTCTGATTGTACAGTTTTCTTTCTTCCTTCCTTTCCTTCCTTCTCTCTCTGTTTAATTTACAGCCAATTTGGTAACATGGGGCTTGCTCTGTAAATACAAAAATAGAGCCCTACAATAGCCTGGTGCGTGGGTGGGAGGGGAGGGTTGGGGCATGTACCCTAGCTCTGAAGATCACTGAATTTCTACACAAAGAACAAATCTCTCCATCTTACGTTGTCATTAGGACAGAAAGATTTCTTTTTCTGTTCTTTTCTTTTTTATCATTTCAATATAAAAAAAAAAGGCCCCCTCTCAAGATGAGGTTCCTGCTTTTGCAGTGTTGGATATGTTATTATTATAAAATGTGGTTATATTCTCTGCCTCTTACATTAACAATGGGGACAGGGGTAGGGGGTGGGTCGGAGGGGCCTGAAATGACAGAATGAGGGACACACAATAGGATGGCCGTGACTCTGAACAAATAAATAAAACATGTGAATCACAGGCTCTGCTCCACCTCCTCCCTCCCTCATCCCCCAACTGGGATTAAATTTGCTGTGGTCATTTCCCAAATGTCTTCCTGATTAAAAAAAAAAAAAAAAGACAGAAAGAAAAGAAAAGAAAAGAAAAAGAAAAAGCAAGAAAAAAGGAAAAGAAGAAAAAATAAGAATAGAAGGAGAAGCCAAAGATGAAGCTTCAGCAGCAGCAACAGCAGCAGCACCCAAAGCCTTTTCTCACACCGTAGCTTAAAGCGAAGACTCTTCCTGGGGCTGGCAATCTCCACTCCTGCCAATCAATCCTACAGGCACAGACACGCATGCCGCTTTCATTAGCGAAAATGCTCCACATCTGATTGCTGTCTTCCCCCTACCCCCAAAAAAGGAAGAAAAGGGAAGAAGAAGAGGAAGGAAAAAAAAAAGAAAAGCAACCTACAAATAACACCAACTCTGCCCCCTTAATAAACAGCTCCCCAAACTACCCCCAGCATCTCACTGAAACCCTAGTTGCCCGCCCGGGGCTCAGTAATGGGATTTCTCATACCCCTTCCTACAACTACCAACGCAGCTTAACGGCAACCTATTGGATGCACAGGGGGAGAAAAAAGAATACATTTTAATAAATCGAGGGGAAAAAAAATGATTTGGGTTCTGTAGCCCTGTTCTTTAGTAATAGAAAAAGGTGAGGCTGTTGGGGGAGAAAAGGGAGGGAGAATTTAATATTGCAAGAGATAATAGCAACTATGTTAATATCCGGAATTTTCAATGTACCATAAGTACATTTTGTTTTTCCTTTTAGCACGATTTATAATTAAAGATTTTAATCTGGCTTCACATTGAGTTAATAAGCCCTTTGATTGATTAGGATTCATAAAATTGCCATTTCCCGCTGATGCTTTGTGTTTCTAAGGATGTTCTTTTGAAAAGCTGGGTTAAGGTGAATAGGAAGCAGCCATTGTTTAGTCTGAGCTGTGCCAATTCTGGGAACTCGGAACTGCTTTATTCAGAGTTTGTCCTCTGCAGTATCTTGTTGTTCAGCCAAATTAATGCAGATAGGATCTGCTGGGCTCCGGTTGAGCCATTTTTAGGGGAAAAACTTTTTTCCCCCCCTTAATTTCAGCAGGTGTTCTGCACAATTTCTGCCTCTGTGTCCTGACCTGTTCTTCAGCTGAAATAAATAAATAAATAAATAAAAAGCATGATGAAATAGCATCAAATTGATAAATAGAACGTTACAAACTGTTTCAAAGATAAAGGAGAGAAAAGTACAAAGTAAATACACATGAATGCAGCAAACCCAGGAAAACTGGGCTCCGATTTTTCTTTTCAAAATTCAACTTCAGAGGCTGTGCAGCCAATAAATTATCCTTTTGCATTAATGGCCAATACTGCAATATGTGGGACGTGTCCTCCTTCAGCTAAAGGGATGTCTTAGAAATGTAAACACAAATGAATAAATAGGAGAGGGAACGAGGCGGGGAGGCAGCCGGGCGGTGTGCTAATGCTGTTTATCAAGTTAAATAATATATCCTGCCACCCCCTCCCTCCAAAACCAAACCAAAATTAAGAGCCAAATCAAGAAACAGACGATAAATTCTGCAAGGAAAAAGACAGACAGAAAGAGCATGTGAGAAGGAGGCTGTGATTTGAACTGTCCTGTCAAAAGGTCCCCTTTCTTCAGTTTATTGTCCCCTGGATGTCTATATGGGGGTGTACAAGGGAATTCTTCCCCTCTGCCCCTACTTATTTTTATCAGGGGAAGAAAAGTGACTCTGTTCAGCTTCCGAAGGGCCTCACGGTGGAGAGTGAACCAGAGCAAATTCCCTTTGTGTTTCTTGCTCTGAAGGGACCTGCTATTGTCGAAAGCCGGGGCCTCTTGTAAGATCCAGCCGAGCGGGGCTGTGGGCAAAATCGCCACCGGAACGCTCAACTTGCTTTGGAATTGATACCGACTGTCCTCCCGCATCATCCACCCTGGTTTACTTGGAACAACCAACATTTTTGTATTTGGACTAGCGATGTTATGTTTGGACAACATTAGGATGTTTTCCAAATGGAAACATTTTGAGGACTAATGAGAAAAACCAGAAGCCTTGTCCAGGGCTCGGGAGCCCCAAGGAATCATTCTACCCAGGTGGGCTGGCAGGTGGCTCTGCTCTGGTTTCTCTCCCACACCTGGATTTGGGGTTCGGCCTGCCATTCTTTTGTAACCTCAAAACCCATCCAGCCGCCCGTGTTGCCAAAGACCTCCTCTTGCAAGCTCCTCCAGTCCTGTTGTCGCTCTATCCTGGTCACACAGCCTCCTCGCCCCCTGCACAGTGACCTGGCCCACTTTGCTAGTCCCTCTTTCCCCTGAGGTTTCCAGGTTTTGCCACAAAACAGCAAACACCAGCACAATATAGATAGTGACCAAACTCGTGGAGTGAAAAAGAGTTTGGATTTCCAGACACATAGCAGGGCCCTAACCCTTCCCAGGGAGTCCACTGCTTGGCCATCGCTGACCTCATGAATTCCAGATGGGCAGGCCTGATTGGTGGGCTTTTAAACGTGACTAATGAAGAAAATTTACCCCAAGTGTGTGTGTATGGGGGTGGGGGGTGGACCTCCTTACAAGCAAATAGAACTCACCCCAGTGCATTCTGTTTTGTTTTGTTTTTTTTTTTTTTAAAAAAAAGGGATAAAGAAAAAGAAAACAAAGCCAGACACATGCATTTGCAGCAATGCAGAATAAAATAAATTTCAAACAAACTTCCCCTTTTTAATTTAATTTTATTTTCCTAACCCAAGTCCTAGGCAATGACAGCAGAGAAGGGATAATTCCCACTGCAGCATCTTACATCAGTTAAAGGTACCTTTGAATGAATGTCAGCTCCTTTCTACCTTTAGTGCCAGGCGATCGATGCTTCATTAGGGCCGAATTGTCATTTGCCCATGCAACCTTGAAAATAGTCCCTTTAATTACCTGTGAGGAAGTCGGGGGACCCTCCTCGTCTCTCTCTCTCTCTCTCTCCTTTTCCTCCTCTCTCTCGTACCTCTCCCTCTTCTCTCTGTCTCCCTCTCCCCCACCCTGTTCTGCAGCAGAAGGCTCAGGGAAGTGGGGGCGGGTAGATGGGGGTCATTCACATTTATTCTCAGTCAGTCAGAGTACATCTCTACTTGATAGAGAAGCTGGGAGGAGAAGAGAAGGTGGGGGCAGGGGACTTGGGCAGGGGAAAAAAAAAGAAAAAAGAAATATCGGACCCTGAGGTGAGAGGGCAGGGTTCAAGTCCAGACTACAGATCTATTGAAGAGGTTTCAGCCAGGCAGGTCTCCACTTGACTTTCTCATCAGCCAGCTTTATGGATTCTCAGCTGCTCCCTTTATATCACAGCTCCTTACATCTCCTCGCTGCTAATTATCAGGGGTTGCTAAATAAGCGCAGAACCAGGCCCTGCTTGTGCCTCTGAAGAATTCTGGACAGGCTTCATTCAGGGCCCAAGGAAAAAGGGGGACCTGTTGGCTACATATTTTAGAGAGATTCACAGCTCCATCTAATCCCTCCCATTGAAACTGAAGGCGTTCCAAATAATCGCAGGCCTGGCAAGTTGAGCACTGGAAGAAAGTGCATAAATAATCGTGTTTGTTATGCACTATTAAAAATTCAGAAAGATTTTAAATTCAAGTGATAATCTGGTCATCCTGAGGGATAGGCTTGTATTTAATAGCCAGGTATTTTTACCTATTCAATTATGATGAGAAATATTGTAATGAAGTCATAAACCTCAGCTGAGGAATGTTAATCACCTGTGTGCACTCTGTTAGAGAGCCATGTTGAAAAACACACCTGCCCAAGCTGAGCATCCTCCTAAAGTGGTAATTCAGTATTGCACTTGGAATCCTTCTTCCCTCCCCTGGCACCTGGAAATATATGACTAAAAACTACAAAGCTCATCTGATCTTCTCTCCAGTGACCGTATTTCTATCCCAGCAAGAAGTCAGAGGTCAGAAATGCATTTTCCCCAAAATTTACACAACAGAGTGAAGTTACATTGCTCTACCCCATTTTACACACACACAAACACACACACACACACACACACACACACACTCTGAAGGCTTAAGGTTCCTAGATGAAATACAGGATACCAGTCCAATCTGAATTGCAGATAAACAACAAGCCATGTGTTTAGTATGAGTACATCCAAAATATTGCGTAGAATATATTTATACTAAAAATTAGTCAGCATTTATCTAAAATTCAGATTTAATTAGATGTCTTTTTTTCACTTGTTAGGTCTGGCTACCCTTTGTAGAGTCTTCTTAGATCCAGACATTTCCTACAAATAAATGAAGGCAATGACATCAAGTCATTTCTAAAAAATGTCATCAGAAACAGGATTTATTCAAGAATTTTCAGGTTTAGTTTGTGACACTGAAAAATGAGATATTATACTGTGTACTAATACCTCTGCTCTGTCATGTCCTCTAATTCAGCCTTGATAGGTACACTCCACCAGTTCATCTATGACCATGGGCAGGTGTCTGTTCGTTTAGCTCAGTTGTATAAAACTGAAGATACCAGTTAAAATAATTAATGCTTTCCCTCATTTACCTATGCTCAGGTCACATGATTATCACCATGTCCCCATCCCAATATATCACCCAGTACTGCCCAGGCTGTATCCAAGGGGTGGGAGATGGCCCTATGTAGTAGTCCCTACACCCAGGCTCAATTCCTCGGGTCCAGTCACAAGCAGGGAGCCTTCCTGTGCCTAAGATCCTTCACTTAAAAGTGCATGGGAGAGGGCTGGGCTGTGGCTCAAGCAGTAGCATGCTTGCCTGGCATGCACGTGACGCTGGGTTCGATACTCAGCACCACATACAAGTAAAGATGTTGTGTCCACCGAAAACTAAAAAAGTAAATATTAAAAATTTTCTCTCTCTCTCTCTCTCTCTCTCTCTCTCTCTCTCAAAAAAAAAAAAAAAAAAGTGCTTGGGAGAGGCTGGGCATGGTGGTGGTGGTGCATGCCTGTAATCCCAGTGGCTAGGGAGGCTAAGGCAGGAGGATCACAGGTTTGAAGACAGCCTCAGCAATTTAGCAAGGATGTAAACAACCTAGTAAGACCCTGTCTCAAAAAAATAAAAAGGCTGTGGATGTAGCTGAGTGATTAAGTGCCCTTGGGTTCAATCCCTGGTGCAAAAAAAAAAAAAAAAAAAAAAACTGCATGGGAGAAAATGCATCCTGCATCCACCTTCAGAGCTTGATCTCATTCAGGGAGCAATGACATTGACATATGATGCTAAAAGGACTATGCAGGCAAGCAGAGAACAGGGCTGGCCAAGGAGGCATGGGAGCAGCGGGCAAGGCATTCCTAGTTGTGCATGGGCAGCTAGACCTGGAGCTGTCTCTGGGTGCCCAGTGTCCCTTGAAGGAACAGGAAGAATGGCAGGGTCCGGGTGTCAGTCTTGGTGTGCAAGTTCCTCACACTTGCTGTCTGTGTGACAGAGGGCATTTTTGGAAACTAATTCATCTGCCAAATAAATAGAAGAATTGGGTTTCTAGTTAGGTGTTTTTGACTATGCATTTCTAGTACCCCATGGGGTGGGGTATGGGGAAGAAACTCGATGAAATTGCACAACAATTTGCCGGGTTCAATATAAACACTCATAAAAATGAGAACGTGTTCCAGGGTGCATATGGGTACAGGCCAGGGAGTGCAGCGAGGCCATTGGGTCAGGATGACTTGATACTTTTGAGAAGTTGCTAGATAGGAGAGCAGAGGAAGTGTGGTCTTTGAGATGACTACTACTGTCTGTCCCAAAAGAGGTTGTCCTTTGCCTGGATCCCAAATCCCCTGCATTTACAAAGCGTAGGCCACGCGGTGAGTGCCCTGTGTGCACAGACAGCCCGGCTCACACCAGGGTCTGCTGTGGCCTCACCGGTCTGCATGTTGGTGTCTTTGCTTGGGGCTTATTCTAGATAAATGTGAATGTGGAACTCCTGGTTCTGGTTGCTTTTGACAAACATTCGTCAACAAGCTGGTCTAGAAACAGTGATGGTGATAAGAAATAAGATGAGGTTCTAATGGTAATTTTTTTTTTAACGGGAGTAGGAGGGAACAAAAAATTGTCTTTGTGTGTGACTCCTGGGGGGACAGGCAACAGGATGTCTCCAAAGGAGAACATTATTTTCTCCTACTTTTACTGATGATTTAGCATTTTTTGTTTGTTTGTTTGTTTGCATAAAGACAAAGCCTATGTTTTTAGGGACTTTTGATGAGATTGGAAGTTAGACCTTGGGATTGTTGGGGTTCTAAGGCAAAAAGGACTCATTTCCTTAGTGGATTTACTTATTGTGAGAGAAAGAATGTCCATCCAGAAAGTTGATTTTAAAAGTGGTTTTCACTATTTGGGGGAAAAAAAAAAAGGATTTTGTGTGTGTGTATGTTGTGTGTGTGTTTGTGTGTGTTTCACATGCAGAGCAGAAGTGTTCTATTTCATTTCTACCCATCTCGGGGGTCCACCAGCCCATATGGTCTTGGAAACATTTATTCCTAAGGGTGCTTGAAGCCACCTCCTCTTGGGCTCATATCACATGAAAACCAGCAGCCACGTCAGACCAAAGACAAATACATTTAGTTTTAGTACAACATGCCTACATGGAAAATCTATGACAATGAGCTCCAAAATTCTCACCCTCATACCAGTCCTGCAACACATAGCTTGCGGTATGTGTGGGGAGAGTTGATCAACAGCTGGGATTTTTGGAATATAGATCTCTGCGTTCAGAGCCTAGATGTCCATAGCAGTCTGTGAATTCCTACTGATATTCAGATCTACGTGAGTGTGGGGGAGAACTGTGTCTGCATATACTGGGCATCAAAAAGCAATTTCTTGCTGCAGTGAGTTTAATGTATTCAGTAACCTTCTGTTTATTTGGATATTATTTGCTGAAAAACACTTGGAAAGCTTTGGCGTGAGAGTGTAGGAAAAGTGGGGCCGAGTGTGGATAGACAGCTTCCCCCTGCACACACCAATGGCCTGGACCACTCAGGCAGGCAGCGGAGGAGCTGTCTCTCTCTTTACTGCTCAGCATCAAATAAGGTCAGTAATGCTGCCGGTGCGCCTTCTTCTTTTATTGTCCATGTTATCGAGGAAACCTATAAAAGTTCCTGCTTTTGATATCTTGACCCACGGTGTTGCTTGCATGCTGCTTTGTGGTTTAGAGATTTAAAGAAACAGAGAGGGAAAAGGAGTGAGAGAAAAAGTTGGCCTTAGGTGATAAACAGCAGTGTAAGGCCAGAGGCCTTATGAAAAAAAAAGAAGAGGAGGAAGGGAAAAAAATATAAAAAGAAGAAAAGCGGCCCTAGCAGCAAGGGAGTTTGGAAATGTTTAGGGGCGTAGAGGCATAGAGGAGAGGCAGATGGCTACACATAAATGAGGAGGTAAAGTCGGTTGCACCCGAGGACAATGTAGAATAGAATTCCACAAACTCATTTGCACCCTTGCTTGAATGCGGAGACAGGTGGATGATGCACCTGTTTTCAGGGCCAGGCATCCACAAAAGAAACATGGGTACCCGTGTTCAACTCCCCCAGTTTTCAAAGTCAAGTGTATTTGACAACATGAATTGTTAGTTGGGGGTTTTGGAGAGAATTTAGAATTCTGTGCTAATTCCCACCTACACACCATCTTCCCTCTCAGAGTTAGACCCTCTCAGGGGACTTACACATATTCACATCCCTCCTCTGTGGCAAGTGATCCTTCCTCCCTTAAGGATCTAAGTCAGTGACTTTGGGTTTGGTGCACACCATTGTTGTTGTTGTTATTATTTTGGCACCTTAATGCTGAGCTAAAGCTCTTTTTATTTTTTATTGTTATTTATTTATTTATACTTTGAGACAAAGTCTTGCTAAGTTGCTTAGGGTCTCCCTAAGTGTGGCTGAGGTTAGCTTTGAACTTGCAATCCTCTTGCCTCGGCTTCCTGAGCCACTGGGATTATAGGCATGAGCTACCACACCCGGCTGTATGATGCCATTATTGAGGTGACCGTGGAACACTGTGTGTGACTTCATAATAACTCCGTGCAAGCCAAGGTGGTTATTGAAAAAGTGATAGGAAAAGATGTTATTGGGAGTTTTTCTATTGACCAGGAAGGGCAGAGCTGTCTGTTTATTTTTCCCCAAAACAACTGCTTCCATGTGGGGTGTCAGACTCACCAAGGCTGTGATTCTAAACAGTTGTGATTCTGCTGTGTTTGCTAACAGATGTGTGCCAGGAGTGTGGAATTGGGGACTATGAGAAGAACAAGATCCCTTGCAGAGGAGATAGTGATGCTACAGTGTTTCCTTCCTTCCCAGTTGCATTGTCCAAACATCTCTCATCCTTGCTTAGACAGGAGATAGGATTTCTTCCTTGGAATATAAAATCTATACGACTTTCCATGAAGCTATAAATGTATATATGACTTTTTCAGAGAGAAGTGATGGCACCAATACCTACTGAGGTTTTGTTTGTGGCATGCGGTGTTATGTTTTTCTCACTAAGTACATCTTTGTGCTGGTCTTGGGCTTGGTGTTCACATAAAGGGTGACTTTTCCATTTTCCTGAACCATTAATTAGATTTTCTTCCAATACTTCTTGGTGAAATGTTTTCCAAACCCTGTGCGGCAAAGGAAACAGGAGACAGCTTAGGCTGAAAAGCTGGAGAAGGTGACATAAAGGCCTTTCTATGTTTGTTTTAGGCTGGTTTGTGAAAGGGGGGATAAAACACGCCCACCATACTCTTGGGTGTGATATGTGCCTATGCCTGGTGGCAACGTACTGCTCATGTTCCAACTCAAAATGTTCTATATGGTTCCCCGGCTGTCCCACCTCTTTTTTTCTTACCGATTACTCAGGGGACAACAACACACAAGAATGTAGAAATGATTAGTCAAAACTGTTGTCCTTTGGTGTTCTCAGGTGATGATTCCAGAAACTCCCATCAACACCAAAATCTGAAGAGACTCAAACCCCTTTGATAAAGTGGCACAGTATTTGCATATAACCTAGTACATCCTCCAAGATACTTTAAATCACCTCTAGATTACGTATAATACCTGATATATTCTAATGCTGGGCAAATAGTTGTTACACTATATTGTTTAAGGAATAATGATAAGAAAAAAAAGTGTGTACATGCTTAATAAGAATGCAATATTTTTTTTCTGAATATTTCCCATCTGCAGTTGGGATTAAGTTATTTGAAGCAATAGCCATTTCAATCCTATGTCAATAAGTCCTAAACTCCTTGTTGGTATAGATTTGAAACTACTGTGTTTTGTCTTAGAAGTCCATAGAATTTCAATAAATCCAAGGTCCTAAATGGTCAGCTTTGTGCCTTTTGCTGCATATCAGTTGCTTCTGGTAGGAGTTGAAGAGTAGGCTGACTGTGACTCCAGTGTCATTTCATGGGTTTCCTGAAAAGTGATCTGCTGTAGGGATGGAGGTGTGCTTGGGCCGGCTGGTCTCTGCAACCTCAGATGTAGCCCTCCTGTTAAGCACAGTGGTACTTAGGTATTTTCAGATGCTGGGGGCTACCCGCTTATGTCATTAAGAAGTGACTGGAAAACTGGAATCAAAACCCAAGAAAACACTGCTGCACTTTCTCCTCTTGGGGCTAAAAGTACTGTTGGCGATGCTGAACTCTGACCATCATGTGCTGAAGTTTTGAAGATAAACATCAGCCAGAAACACTGTGTCTTCTTAGGGCTTGGCTACTGTGTGTTGAGAAGATAAATTCAATTGGTTGTAACCAAAAGGGGTCTCTTGTCTGCCCAGCATGTGATGAAATAAATAAGTTATTGCTAGCATCTTTAGGATACTCAGGTCAGATCCACCCTAGGACAAATTAGCATGAAGTTGAAAGGTAGAGTTGGCTACTGCTCATTGTGTTAGTTTATGCTGCTTCTGCTGCTGCTGCCACTGCTTTTACTAAAGAATGTCATTGAATTAAACTATGCAAATACATCTTCCCAAATAATAAAACACAGATCTCTTCGTTACATGTATGCCTACCATGTATTACTCTCACTTTAATAATCACAGATTAGTTCTTCCCGCCACACAGCTTGAAAGTGTACTGTAGCCTCTGACAAATGCAGACTCTTGCAGGCTATGAGGAGTGATTCAGGGACAACCTCCGGAGAGGAGGCTGGCTTTAAAGAAACAAGTCTGACCTCCATGATGTTCCCCCAGGTATGTTCCTAGTGCCACCTTAGGTGACACACAGCGGCATTGTTTAATACTCTGTGTATTCTAAATTATACGAAGATATAATTAACACATTAGGTCCATGACGTTATAGATATTTTGGCTTAGGTTACAATTCCATAAAATTATTTATGGAATTTATTATTTATTATTTAATTATTAACTCATTCAATTTATGCAGATTGAATGAGTCGCATTTCTCTTCTGTGTACGTTGACTGTGCTGAGAAACAGTTACGGCAAGAATCTCAAAAAGTGGTACAAGAATATTGGAAGTTGGCCAACAGTGACCTTTCGGTTAGCACTACTCAGTGTAAACGGAGACTGCGGCTTCCAAAATTTTCATTGCCAAGAGCTTATTCTATTTTTTTTCCCCTGATGTAAATTTCATATTCTGAAAGATTTTTAAAATTATCTTTTCTGATGGAAACTTCATATTTCGAAAGATTCTTTCAGCTCACACAAATGTGCTCATTATGTAGTAATTCACTTTTCTATTTAAAGATATCTATACCTGCTGACAAGCATAAAGTAATCAGTGTGACTGAATTGGTGTAACTCAGGCCAACCCCAATCAAGTTAGCATAATGTATCCTTAGGACATTTGTTTTCAGGTATCCAAAACCACCTGGAGCTCTTGCCGTGATGAGGAATTTATTTTAAAGATAGAGGAACATATGGAACCCAAGTGCCAAGCATCTGGAACAGCTGGATCCAGGAACTGAAAGGTGACCAGCACCCCAGGCAGAGTTTTTTTCTTTGTTTCTTCTTGCTGGTTCAATCTGTAGATCTCTGTTCCCTGACAGCAGCCTTTTCCTACTCCCCTGTGTCATGGAAATGCAAGCTGTCCACAGTTCCCAACTTTATATCCCAGCTATGTGAAGGACTGGCTCTCTCAAGGGTGACTCCACTTCTGTAAAGGAGACTCTTCGTGACTCTCCTTGGGTCAGATGTCCACTCTGATCTCATCAACAGTGTGCTGAAGTCCACTTATACCAACGAGTTCCTGAGAGATTGAATTGACAGGAATTTGGGCTAAAACAATTGATTAAATATAATCAAAATTAAAAATTAAACATAATTAATAATTATTCAAAACAAGTCACTTCCTGAGGATTTTATATTTTACTATTATTTGTGCTCTAGCAATTTTTCCTATCCTATCTCTCTGGTGGAGTTACTGTATGTGCCACTATACATCTCCAACTCCATATTCAGTGACACCATGTTGGAAGCTTGAAACCAACCAGGGTGGAGTATTTACACCATGGAAATTGGCAAACCCTACAAATTGGGGGCAGGGGTTGTTTTTATTTTTCCCTGAACAGATGTTTTGTCAAACATTTACTAGCATATTCCTTATTCTAATTTGCTCCAGGTGGCTATGAGACCTGGGTCTCTTTCCCAGTAAAAAGACCACTGATCGCATCCCACTCTTCGGATGGGGTGTGGGAGCAGAGTTATTAAGGGAATCACCATGAGCTGGGCTAAAATCAAAAGGTCAACAAAATCTAAAGTCCTTCCTTTTGAACTAAGTAAATATTCTGGAACTTATTCCTTGGTTTATATACTCATGCTACAAACTGTCACAAGGAAGACTCAGATACGATGGTTTGGCAATGGCCACGGTGATGGTGATTATGGTGGTATTTATTGAGCACTGTTTGAAGAGCTTTCCATATAAAATCTCATTTGATTCTCAGACCCCTGATCACTCTAACTGAATTCAATTTAATTTAACAAATATGTACTGAGCACCTAATATGTGCCAGGTACTGTTGTACACATGTGAAACCTATCAGTGAGCAAAACAGAGATCCCCGGGGCTTATGTTCTACCTGGTGCAGACAGACAAAAAATATACATGATAAGGATACACCTAATAGTAATATAGTAGAAGATGATACATGTGGTGGAATGAAACCTAGAGAAAGCAGGATAAGAGAAATTTAAAGGTCTGGGAACGGGCAAGGTCGAAATTTTAAATGGGATGGTCAGGATAGAAATCAATGAGAAGATATTTGAGCAAAGACTTGAAAGATATGAGGGAGTTGCCTTTGCGGATATTTCTCTCTGCTCTAGACAAAGAACTACTATGAGAGAAAAGGCTGTGAGGGAGGCAGAAACCTGCTTAAGGAGTCAGGAAGCACTGGGGAGACCTAATGGGCAAGAGGAAGAGACATAGGAAGTCATACAGGTAAAGGAGGCTGGGCTGTTGGATCCCCATGCAGGTCCTTGTAAGAACTTCGGCTTTTACCCTGAATGAAATGTGGAGCCATTAGAGGATCTGGGGCAAAAGGTATCATGACATCACCTAGGTTTCAAAAGGGGCACTTGGCATTCTGGCTTCTAGATGGAGAATAGACTACAGGGGTCGGGGGTGGACAGGACAGAACAGAAAATCTTCTGCTACAATCCAGGTGAGAGATGATGTCACTCTCTGACCAGGGCAGTAGCCATCGGGTAATGAAAAATGGCTGCGGGGGGGGGGGTCAAATTCTTTGTACATTTTGAAGGAAGAGCTGAGATTTCTTGATGGATTAGATGAAGGCTATACGAGGATTCAAGGATATTTTAGTTAGCTTTTGTGTCACTATGACCAGCCGACCTGACGGTAACAAAATAGAGGAGGAAAGGTTTATTTTGGCCCATGGTTTCAGAGGCTCCGTCCATGGTCGGCTGAATCCATTGTCGTGGGCCCAAGGGGAGGCAAAACACCAGGGCAGAATGGTGGGGGCAGAGGGAAGCAGCTCAGGGCATGAGAGACAGGAAGCAGCCCGAGAGATCTTCACTAAGCAGGGATAAAATATAACCGAAAGGGCAGGTCCCCAGGAAACTAGTTCCTCTAGCTACACCCTACCTGCCTACAGTTACCACCCAGGCAGTCCATAGCAGTGGACGATCTGATCATTTTACCTCTGAACATTCTTGCATTGTCTCAAGTTTTGGGGGAGGGCACCTCATATCTAAACCATAAGAAAGGATGGGTCTAGTGTTTTTGTCGTAAGCCATTGGAAGGTTGAAGCTGATCTCAACTGGAATGATTTAGGCTGGGAGATGGGCAGAGTTAAGGGAGAAAAATAGTTTAGTGTAGTTGGTTTTCAGAGGTCGGTACGAAAATTCAAATAATGTAGAATACCCCTTTGGATATTCAAGTTTGGATTTTGGAAGTGAAGTCTGGGCTAGGATACATTGGACAGAGATGGTGTTTAAAGTCATGAAATACATGTATGTGGTCACCAAGAGAATGAGGCTACCGATCCAGGAGGGAGAGAAATGTTGATGATGCAGCAGAGGAGGGAAGAAGAGCTGATAGAGATGGCAGGCCAGGCAGGACCTAGTATGAAGCAAAGGGATTAGCTTTAGATAAGAGCTTGAATAGTTTCTCCCTGATAGCAAGAAGCCAGAGTGTGAAAATGCACGTGCTGTTTGGTGAGTGGCTGTGGTAGTCAGGAGTTTTTGGAAATCCGCTTCTGATTCCTTCATTTTCCTTGGTGAAGTAGGAATCCAGGTCCCAGGTGAGAGCAAGGACAGAGAAGAGGCACGGACATTTTGAAAGGAGAAAACATCATAGTCATCTCGGAGTGTGACATGAAATATATAAATATATATATATATATAGATAGATAGATAGATACAGATAGATAGATATATGGACTATATAAATATAGCGATTTCCAGGTAGCATAGAAGGTCCTTTTGAAGTCTGTGGTCATGATGTGTGTGCAACTATTATTCCTATCACAATGAGGAAAGGTAGCCAAGAAGCAGTGAAGTTACTTGCCCAAGTCTACACAGCTAGTAGTACATGGAGAATGAGAATTCAAATCCAGGCAACCTGGCTCCAGACCCCATCCTCTTCAATGCCACAAAATAAGCTTTTATAGTTAACTAATGAAAAACTGTGATCACAACTGCTACTTAGGACTTTTCAAATAACAATATTCTCTCTATATGACGTAGCAGATCCACAATTCCGAACCACTGAAAACAATATCCTTAATTAAAACACACAACAAAATAAGTCCTACATAAAAATTCCCAGATAAGAAAGGCTGAAGAATAAGCTGTGGGTCAGTGTATCTTGAAGGGGAAGTTATCATTGAAAGGTTTTTCAAAAGCATCTAAATAGTAGGTGATATTAGCCTGAAAGGCTGGAAGAGATCCATCCAGACATAAGAGGCTGCTGGGATATATTTAGCAGCACTGAAGGACAAAGAAAGGTGGCCAGAACCATGTCAGGCCTGAGCCCAAAACAAATTAGACTTGGAACAAAGATTTCCATTTGGAAAGGCAAGATATTTTAAATTAAAAAAAAAAAAAAAAACTATGCAACTCCTAAGTTCCCCCACATATAATTACAGTTTGGGGGGGAAAAAAAACCATGAGGCATACATGACCCAAAACAATTCATAACCCCATTTCATCTCTCGCTCTTAACTAGCAGCTTGAAAACAATGTTCAGGGTTTCAGCAGGTTGGCGTGTTTCTCCCAGCACAGAACTCTCCCAGCTAGCCCCTGGATGTCTCGCCATAACCAAGCGACAGCGTTCAGTTCAGATCCACATCTGGTTGGGAAGCATTTTCTGTGCCAGAGACTGAAGATGAATAAAGTTCAGGCCTGACCTCATGAAGATGGTAATACAGAGATAATATAGATAAGTGAGCAGGCGATCATTGCCCAGTGTGAAAACTGCACAGACAGCAGGATGTGGGGACGACGGCATCTCTGGAGTCATAACGAGCTTATCTTAATCAATGAAAGCCTCCAGAAAACTGAGGAATGAGGATGGGGTTAAAGTCACCCTGGAGAACCTTCTTCTTAAAAAGGGGCTCAGGCCAGTAGCAGGTGTATCCCTTTACAGGTGGCTCCGTATACACACTAATTTCTGAACTCTGACTTAGAAAACTTAAAAGCCTCGCCTAATATCTGGGATAAGAGAAGCCGGTTTCCATCCTTAGAAAGACATCTCTGGGAGTCCTGGGCACATCTGAACGGCTTAGGGGGAATAATGAACCGGGGACACTGTTGATACCTTTCAACTGCCAATTATGGTGGAGTTGTCCCGCCCACTCCTCTACAAAAGTTTCCCTCATAGAGATGAAGTTTAGATCCGAGGAGAATTCTGTTTAAGAAGTTTCTCCTGCCCAGTAGCCTCCCATCATGCACAGCCTAAGATCACCTAATGAAGCCACTGAGAAGCAGGTGCATGAATTGGTATCTGTGAGCCACAATTACAAATGACAAAATTATTTCCAACACTTGAAATCAGAGTTTGAGAGCGTGAAAATCATTTTCCACTGAATTATGATCTAGGCAAAGGCATCAGGTGCAGTGCCACTGACTTCCTCAGGGATCCTAGTCCTCTTTCTGGGGTTTTACTGCAGATTCTGATGGTTGTTTCCTTATTTGTCACCTGAACAGTGAGCACTGGCCAGACAGCAGTTATGTCAAACCTGCCTGCTGACCTCCGGAGGCTCTGAGAAGGCTAGAGCAGGTCAGGTCTTGGCTATCTCTGAGTGGCACCTCTGCTGTAGAGCTGCCAGCTGCCCACCCTGCCTGGGTGGGCTCCATGCTGTTTCTCACTATGGGAAGCTGTTCAAACACATCACGTGAGTGAAACCTGCTGAATTGGCTTCTCTAGAACAGCCAGGGTATTTTTTTTTTTTTATTAATCCTATTCCTTGGCACCAACCTCCTTGATTTCTTCTCCCTTTCTATATAAGCTTTTTTTAAAAATGAACTTACCTGAAATTCATAGCACATCCTTGAACCAGGGCAGCTTTTCCCTTAGCAGCCACTCTGTCCAGTGGTAAAAATTATCAGCCACATACAAGGGTTCTAACCAGCAGAATGAAATATAGGACTGACCAGTGTCTAGATAATTTAGACCCTGGATATATTTTACTGTTTTCAAAGTAGAAGAAAAGCTGCTTTACCCTCCTCATAATGAGCATTGTTTTCATATCATGCATTTATGCTGGGTGACCTCAACTCTCAACATACTCATATTTTATTCTTTGCTGTCCTCAAGGAAACCCTAGCTTATTAATTGTTAAACACATTACGGAACCAGGGATTCATTACATGCTGTTTTCAATTCAGAAGGTTGGATGGCCAGCTGCCTGTCCTGTATCCAGGAGGTTGATGCTCAGTAATGTATCATTATAATGTAGCTAGTGTAATGAAGCTGAGGTCCTGGGTGTGATTCCCATGGTGCCAGTTTCCTGGCTTTCTGTCTGTAGACCATAACTCTGTTCTGATACCGTGCTTCAAATGTGTGGTATTGGTTGAAGCCAGACTGAACAAAACACGTCATCACTACTTCAGGGACATGAACTCATGGCACGTTCCTTAGGGTTAGTGAATATGTCAATCTTTCTTCTTCAAGATACTTCAAAGCAAAGCAAAATTCTCCCTTATTTGACTTCCCACTACACTTTTCTTTTCTCAAGGTACTGATCACTTTCTATTCTAGGTGCCAATAATTAGCGTCCACATATTATCTTCTCTACTGGGATTATAAATTCCTTGAAGACATAAACCATATTGAATACATTTTTATATCTCTTATAATGCTGTTGCATGCTCAATAAATATTTGTTGAAAGAGTAGATAGAAGGATGGATGGATGGTTAGAGAAATGGATGAATGAATATGTGCATAAGTTATCTTTGCAAATTTGTTGGCTAGTACTTCTATTGATATCTGTCAGGGACAGATGACTCAGAGGTGTAAAATATGGTGTAATAATCATGCATTATGATACTATATCTTTCATAAAGCTGATAAATCTGATAAGGTAGTGTACATTGAATACCCATAATATGGTTGATAATGCATAGAAATTCCCTTCTCATTAACAGAAACAAATTCTTCCACATATTTCCAATATTCCAAACCTACTCTAACTTTCAGAAACATCGAGCAATTGAATTGTTCTGCACACCATCATACAGTATCAGTGAATTTAGTGGGTCTATTTGTTATCTATTTATCCATAACAAATTAACCCAGTATTTACCGGTTATAATAGTAACTTTTCTCAGTTTTCCTGGGTTACAAATTTGGGTATAGTTTAACTAGATGCCTCTGATTCAAGCCTCTCATGAGGCTGCAATCAAGGGGTCTGCTGAGGCTGCTGTCACTCCAAGGCTTGAGAGGGTAGGATCTATTTGCAGACTTTCTCATATAGCTGGTGTTAGATCACGGGTCCTCACTAGCTTGGCCATAGCCGAAGCCTTCAGTTTCTAGCCTTGTGGGCCTCTGCAGAGCACAGCTCACTCAAGGCAGCCTGCTTCCTCCCATTGCAAGAGCTTTAAGAGAGTGAAAGAGAGCATGAAAGAGGCTGCAGTCTTTTTGTAACCTAACATCAGAAGGGACCTCCCATCATGTTTGCTGTATTCTATTGGGTAGACATGACTACCGTCCCACCCACACCCCAGGAATGGAGAACATAAAGACCAGTGTCCCAGGCATCAATTATGGGTTATCTCAGACTGTCAGCCATGGTGGGTCCCCAAGGCTCACAGAAGGACCATCTGTGAGCTGCTTTTTGCTTATCTGTATGTACTGTGTTAGATCAGAAGATGGTGCTAGATAAGAGATCATAGAAGCAAGGTGGATCACAAGGGAGGTTTCCTTTCTCCATATTAACAGAAAGTCAAGGTAAATGTGGCTTCTTATTGGGAGGCTCAACCAACAACCTTGTACCCCCTGAATGCTACCACCCAAACTTCCCGCCTGCACTAACTACCTCAGCTCTCTTTAATAGATAGTGATAGATTTCCAGAAACTTCAAGTGCATGGCCTTACTTTGCAACCATTGTGAGTACCTTCTGTTGGATGGTGGGATTGCTTTCCCAGAAGGATCAAAGATCAAAATACTGTGTGGGTGGAGGAATGAAACGCTTTCTTGATGGAGTGAGTGAAACCCCATTCTGTATCCAGTTGTCTTTCGCCAGGGAAAATGAATGCTTCGTATTCCCTAAAATCCCCTACGATTGTATTCCTTTGTGTCCTTTAAAGAAGGATGGCAGGATAGATAATAATCAAAGAGATACAATATATTGGACAAGGAGTGAAGGATATTTTCTAAGCCCCTTTTGCTTCGAATGGTCATTTGCCCTGAAAGTCCACTGTTAGTGCCAAATCTTCTTAACTCCTTAAGCAAGATAATGACATTTTATTAAAGAGCAATTGCTAGATTATTAGCCACTGGGCTTAAAACACTGAAGTGTCATCATTCTCCCACTTCCCTTGGCTCGGATCAACGTGGTTTAAGCTGCTTCTGAGATGTGAAGTTCATAGCAAGCAGCTCTCCTCATCCCGCTCAGAATTAACCAATAAATTAGAATAACTAAGTGAGAAAGGGTGAGACAAAGGCAGTGTTGAAAGTAGAGGCCAGGGCCTGGGTCATTTTGAATATGAAACGAAGCATGGTTTATGTTTTGTATTTTATAGGTTTTAAAACAAAGCTAAAGGATAACATTAAGGATCAAGGTCAGGGTGTTATCTTTTGTGGGGTGAACAGGGTGGGGGTGGTGAGGTCACAGCTCATGCCCAAGACTGGGCCCCTCCTTTCTCTGTAACATTTATTTTCCCGAGCTTCTGTCTAATTAATATAAGGCCTTGCTCGAGCACACTGGCCCTCATTGGGCCTGTCACTCGTTAATCAAGCGACCCTTCTAGCCTTGGGTAATGACCTTGAAAGAATATATCAGCCCATGATGGCGGAAGTGAGGAATTAAATTGTTTCTCTGAGTGCTTATGGTCATTGCTGACAATTTATATCTCACAGCTGCCCTGGGCTGGCCAGGCTAGCCATTGCACGACAATCATTTTCCTGGCTCGGAGTGGATTGTGTGCCGGACAGGGACTGAGCTGGCCTCCTGTATGTCTCCATCTTTATGCTATTTCCCCCTCCCCCCGCCTTCTTTTAATCATGTCTTTGTTTGAGAGACAGGGATTGTACAAAGTTAAAAGCTTTGTCATTAAGGCCACCAAGAGCCAGAAGCTCAGGGTAAATCGCGTGTCTGGCGCTCCCCGGCTTTGTCTCCAAGCACACTGTTTTCGCCTCTGCTGATGTCAGGCTTAAAAGGGAAGTGTCTTGAGAATTATGTCAGCTCAAAACTCATAAGAGAAAAATTACTGGAAATATTAAAAGGCTGCAAAGGGTGCATTGTGTACAAGTGATTATGCCCGAACCCTTTCTGGGTCTCTCTAGCAGGTCAGGGAGATATTGGCTACTGGTCCTGAGGGGAATAGGCAAGGGTGAGGAACTTTCTCGCTTTTTACCTTTTATGGTAGTATATTTAGGCCTCGTGGTGTCTTGGGGTTCACTAGTGTGCAGCTAAAATTGTCCCCTCATACAGAAAAAAAATGTTATCTGCACCTGAAATTAAGCACCGTGTGTCCTCTTCAAGTTCACATACCCGCTTCTCTTCTGTTTGCTTATCTTGAAACTAAGTAAGTGAATTTTAAGTGGTCTTTTCCCGCAAGAGAGTCTTTTTCATTGTTTTACCATGTTACGATGGGTTTGCAAAAGAATTCAGAGGAAGATTCAACCCATTAGATAACATCCAGCTAATAAATAGTGAACATTTGTGCATCCCCTTACAGTCTACAGGGACTGGGTTTTGCATACCAAGTCTTATAAATATAATGGCATGGCTTTGATTTGTCCTGGGCTTTCTCTAGCATTTGGACATTCAGTGGTGATTACTCAAAGTGCATGCTAAAATTTCAAAGAGGAGCAGTCCCCAATAGGACTCACCAGGATCAGGCAAGGGTTGGTAAAACTCAGGGGGGCTTATGATTCCTTCATTTTACTGGCTGGCTGCATGGCACACGGGCCTATTTATCCTACTGAATGACGCTTTCCGTACACAGGGTAAATTCTTTTTCCTGGGGTCTGTATAGCGTGAGTGCTTCTGTGAGTGCTTCAGTTTGCCCTTGAACTTGGGAACTGCCCTTCTTATGTGACCAAATTGTGCAGGATGGTTAATAGAAGGGAATAGGCAATAAGAGCTTTTGTCCAATTGCCCAAGACCTTGCCCTCCATGAAAAAGCATAAACACTGATTCTAACCTCAGTCCACCTGGGGAAAAATTTGTATACAAACTTGCAAAACTGATACCCCTAATAACACAAGTGCCAGTGGTGGTAGGTGACCCTCATTATAAGCTGACCACATACATGCTGATCCTACTGAGGTTCACATCAAGATGCCTGGAGGCCAAGCCCGTGGAAGGCCAGGGCTGCATCGTTTCACCTTTGAATTCTTTATCACACCCAGGGGGACAGCCAGCATATTGCTCAGGGAAGAATGTGGAGGGCTTCCTTCCTTCACGCAGTGTCCAGTGATGGGCTCCACACATTCATTCAGCCATCAGAACATAACATTGAGCTGGTTCTTCTGCTGTTTGAGAACTGGGTGAACGGAGATACAGCAAGGTGACTCTGCCCTCTGCCCTTGTTTTCAAGCACATGTTGTCATGGAAAGTCCACAAAACTGGAAGTCCGAGGTCTCGCTTCCGGTCCTCATGCCACCCTCCCTCACGCATCCACTTTGCAAGAGTTGCCATTCTCGGGGAACATCAGAGTCTATAAATTTAAAATGAAGGGGTTGGACTTGCAAATCTCCATGGTTCTTCTTGGCATGACATCTCTGTAATTCAGGAGGACTGCCTGTCACTTTCTGAGAGAGAAAGCCAAGTAATAGGAAAAGAATGTGTTTATGTATTTAAAAAAAAAATGGTCAGGATTGCCTGGGCCTTGCTCCTGGGAGGTGCCTATGAAGACGGCTTGAATTGGCTGATGGAAGGAATTAGCTGACAGATGAGAAATCCCTCTGTTCAAATCCCTTGGCCTCCTGACCTTCCCTCATACAGATATTCACGCCAACCACTTACCCTGGCTCCTGGCACAAGTAGACCTGCCAGGGTGTCATTTTTCTAATATATGGTTCCAGTGATAAGGCTACTATTTACCTGAAGAATTTGCAAACAGAAATGATGGAGATTTTGAAAGTTTCTTCTGCTTTTTCCAGAAGTTCTCAGAATCAATCCATCATCCACTTTAGTATGGTCACTGAGCTGGCTTCAAAATACATCCCCACTTGTCTATTTTCAATGATGGAGGGCTGAATAGACACATCTAAGTTCCTTTGTTTGTTTCAGTAAAGGACAGAGTTTCTTTAAGACAGAAATGAGTTCTTTATGAGATGCATGTGAGTTAGGGCAAAATCAAGGAAGGAAAACTTCTGGAAGAGGTGAAAGACACTTCATTGATCTCCTTTTTATTTTATTTATTTATTTGTTTGTTTATTTGTTTATTCAGAATGTACACTTGAAAAAAAAATCAAACTTTCTTGCCCTGACCACAGTACCTTGTAAGTCATAGTGAAATGGGCCAAGCATCAGGCTAACTCTGCCTTGTGGGCTAGTGAGGAAAACACTATGTGGTATGGAGTACATACACATGAATGTTGGTGTACTCTGCCTGTGGGATGGGCCACCACATCACAGAAAGCCTGCTCTAGCTGCTTCTAATATGCTGTGTTGTGTGCAGAGTGTACATGTCCTGTGAGGGCACATCTGGTCACTTGTTCAGAACCACATTGTGCCTGTGTTAGGCCCTGAGTCAGCGCTGTGAGATCTCACTGTACTCACAGGCACTGTGTTCCAAGAGTTCTTCACTAAAGAGCGTGCATGTGCTTATTTGACTTAACCTTTAAAAAGCCAATTTCTGCTAGGCATGGTAGTGCACACCTATAATCCCAGCAGTTCTGGAGGCTGAGGCAGGAGGATTGCAGGTTCAAAATCAGCCTCAGCAACTTAGCAAGTCCCTAAGCAACTTAGTGAGACCCTGTCTCAAAATTAAAAAAAAAAAAAAAGGCTGGGGATGTGCCCCAGTGGGTAAGTGCCCCAGAGTTCAATCTCTGGCACAAAAAAAAAAAAAAAAAAAAACAGAAAAAAAAAAAAGCGCCTAATTCCAAATCAGAAGTCCCAAAATACTCCCTAAGATGTCATGAAGTGACATTGTCTGAAGAAGCAAAAATAAAAGGGCATAGAGTGGACCTAGGACACAATCTTATAGTGAGCAAAGGTGAGCTTCCACAACCCTTCCCTAGGTGGGATCCAGCATCTCCTTGGGGACCAACTTGGCCAGGCTGCTTGGTCCACTGCTCCCCTCTCCCAGTTAACCTCCCCATCCTCTGCACCAAGCTGTTGGTTATAATTTTGAATCCTAACTCTGTACTCGACCCTGGGCTAGCCCCTGGGGAGTGGGATACACAGCATGTGTAGGAGCACTTCCCATACCCTCAGCAGACCTGATGTCAAGTAAGACAAGGAGGAACCTGGTGAGATCAGATCTACTCTAATTGCTGACGTCAGACTCCAGGGGAACAAGCATTTGTTGAACAAGAAGCCTAGGACCTACTTAATTTTTGCAATGATGCTTTGAAGGAGCCTACATTATGCCTGTTTTATGGTGTATCAGCTTTTCTGGCTGTTTGTGATTTTTCTAAAGACTTTTAAAATCCAATGAATTTCTAATTTATTAGTTCCCAGTTTTCACAATTTTTTTTTAAAAAATATTATTTGTTGTGCTAAAAAATGATAGATATCCTGCTCTTATGCCAAACTTCATTGATTGAATAATAATGAATTCTTCCTATAGCCATTAAGCAAGGGCATATTTAACTGTGACTCATTAGTTAACCAAGACTTCCATGCAAACTTGCTTTTTTTTTTTTTTTTTTGCCAAAGGGAAAGGAACTTGGTGCTTTGATCAAGGCTTGGGAAATCTTTATCATTCTGGGAAAATACTGTCTTTGGAGACCTGAGATTCTAAGAATCTGGGGCTGGGAAACCACTACTTTCAAAGGTGGAATTTTAGGCTTATATAATAAGCAGAAGTGAAAAGCTTTGGTCAGTATAAGCATCTACCATGGTTTGAGCAGGGTACCAACTCCCAGGGAAAGCTATTCTTGGAGTTTTCCCAGATTTCCACCTTTCTCTTCTTTTACCATATTTTCTCACAGTGGCTTCCATGAGAGCCATTAGGGGGACAAGAGAGTGATGTTGGGATTTGGGGGCAGATGAAGTAGGGGATTCAGTGTGAGGCAGAGATACCGTAGCCCTACATCCCTGCTCACCTTTCCATCCACAGGATATTGGCATGCTTGTGTAAGGAGTTACCTGCACTGTTCTGATGGATTCAGAGCTGGTCAACAGTGACTTAATAGGATAAATGATTCTTAACTGGGATTATTACTTATTAATGGCAGTTCACATTCCACAAGCTTCCCCATGTGCTCCTCTCCATTCTAAACTCCTTAAAATCACCCCTTAAGGTACAGGTGAGAATTTGTATTCCATTGATGTAATTCCTCAACCAGGTAGTAGCAGGACCACTTCAGCATCTGTATTGTAATCTACTCTATAGTGGTAACCAACCAACAACCAGACCCAGTTTAAGCTCAATGATGCAAGGGAGGAATTCCCCTTGAAAAGCAGGGTATTCAGAAGTTTTTATTTATTTGTTTTGCTTTTGTTTTGGGGTCTATGTATTCTGCAGTGTTATATCCACTATTCTAGAGTTCTTATGAATCCAAAGAGTCTTTTATATGTTGTATTTTATGATACTTTCCTTGGTCCCTCTAACCTTGATTTTTAACTCCCTCCCCTTCAGGGTTATTCGTTTGTGCCAACAGATTATCATCTGATATAGGAGGTCTCTGTCTTTCTTTTCCCTGTATTATTTTATGGACTCTTCAAAGGCAGAATCTATGTCTTCATAATCATCCTTTTTTTTTCAGTGTAAATAGTAGGTGCTAAATAAATATTTGTTAAATTAAATTGATTTTGTCTAAATTTGCATTTAATCCCATAGATGGTTTGGTTTATTCATTCAATAAACATTTATTTCACATCTACTACGTACACTTGCTAGACACCAGATGTTTGTAGAAATAATGAATGGCGACAGTAGACTCTTGCAGAGCAGAAGGGGCTGAGCACTGAAAGAGCCAGGTGGAGACTTTGAAAGACAACTCACCTGTTTTTCTAAAACCACTGAAAGATGCAGATCAACATGCATGAGCTGAAATTTGCCAAGACAATGATTTTATAATTTTATAATTTTTCAAAAATCTCTTTCCCAGTTTAGTAAGAGCGGATGCTTAATTCTTTACTAAATAGATGCATTAGAAAAACTTTGGGCAGGTTTCATAGGCTATGACTTTACAGTTTTAGTCCTCCTCCTAGATGAACACACAGGATCATCTAATTCCAATTGAAATTTATAGAATTTGGTACAACTAAGGGAAGTTTTGGAAAATGGAACTTTGGGGATTAGACATAGTCATAAAATATAATAATTGTAGAGAGACACAAGACTCTGTCATTAAATCTTTAAAATGACATTTGATGTAGAAAGGCTCCAGAGAATTCCATCAAATCTTTTTAAAAGTGAGATTTGAAGTAACACTTTTAAAATGAGTTATTATCTAAAAGAAAACCTAACTTTTCCATCCCAAACTTGAGTTTGTTTAAAAAAAAAAAAAAAAGTACTTGGCATGAAATCAAGTTTGCAATGAGTCCATATAAACCAACCCCAATGGCGGCAGTTTCTATATATTCTTTTATCTTTAATTGTATGTGACTTGCTTTGTACCTAAAATAGCATAATTTAATTTCTAAAAGAAGTGTCAGATTGTTTTTCCGTCCAATCACACTGCTAATAAACCTACTTCATTCCCTAGAAATTGTTATTTCACAAACAAAACAGCCTAATTCCTGGTAAGTTGTGAAGCATTTAACCTAAGCATCCGAGTACAAATTGTTCCTCAAATCATGTCTTAGTAGTAACTACCCCTAATAAAAGAAATATACCAGGGTGTGATGGTAATTCCACTTTAGCCCATGCTGGCAGTAGCACTAGAAGCAGAGATGTGTTGGGGCTGCCTTCTGGAACCTTCAACCGTTGAAGTCCCTGGGAAGAGATGCTCTGCTGAAGAGGTAAGGGAAAGACCAGACAGATGGCATGTAACCAGGAAGAATGGGGAGCAGAGAATGGTGGTCTGATTCTGGAAGTAAAAAAATGAAAAAGAAATTCCCACTGAGATCCAAGTTCAAAGATACATGTTAAAAGTAGTACAATTCATGAATGAAAATAAACAATAGGTCCAAGGCAGATAGGAGTGAAAATGAAAAAAAAAAAAAAAGTTAATGAGGAAGGAATTATAAAAATAAATAAATAAATAAATAGATAAAAGATTTTTTTAAAAGGCGAGACAAATAATTAAAAGATTTTAGAGAAATGTGGATAAAAGGTCAAAGAAAGCCTTAAGAAGAGAAATAAAATATTGACCACTTAATCTTATGTCAATGAAGGAGAAAAGAAATGAATTTATAGCCAATAATACAGAAAATAGATTATTTTTCCCCCAACGGAAATTTTCTGTCTTCTGATTTAATTAGAAGTAGCAGAAAAAGTTTTAGGCTTGAAGTCCAGAAGGATGGGTCAGTTTGAATCCCCTGAAATTTAGCAGATCACCCCTTTCCCCCTGAGAAGTTGGTAGGATTGGAAATGTCAACACCTGTCTGCTTACTTCAGTGAGACTTGGGAAATTCACATTTTCCATTAGCAGACAGTGCCTGTCACTTAGTGCCTTGGAGATGTTCTGGACCTTGCAAACTGCCCTTGCCTTCTCCATTTGGCCTCTTACATGCCACGAATCTCCCAGCACTTCTTGTTCTGTGGCACAGTGGCCACTGTCCTGTTTAGCTAGGAAGGTATGTTAACCTTTTAATGCCACACTGGTCACCAAGTACCCATCTGATGCTTTTCAAAGACCTCTTTAGATTCGAAAATGAAGTCAGGCATCAGGATAGAATAAGGGGGGGGGGGAAGAAAAATCTTACAGATAATTTAGGTTGCATAGATGAAAATTTGTTTTCTTTCAGGAAAATCTAAGAAAAACTCAAATTTGTTATTAGAGGATTCGGCTGCATATCCCTCTTTGGAGGTCTTTAAAGTTCTTCTTTCTTGTGGTTAAATATGTCTATCTTTGGCTAGGTCACCCAGCTGCCAACCTAGGAGCTACTGTCCCCTTCTACCTGCCAAGGTTCTACTGACATATCTCCTCGTGGCTCTTGATTTACAAATGCACCTTCTGGAGGCTTAGGGGCTTGTGGATAAGGGAGCTTCACAGAATCAATCATTTGGCAAAAGCTAATTAAACAAGGCAATAAAAAAAGGAACTAGTGGGTAGAACGTAAAAGTAAATCCTAGCAGATGCTTCTTTATCCAGAGAAACAAGACCTAACCACACGAAAAAGTAAATAGCATTTCTAAACATTGAATGCTGTAAATAGTACTGTATATAGTCCATTTAAGAAGAGATGATCTCAGTGACTAGACACAGTGACTTATTTAGACCCATGCCATCAAAGATGGTAACCTCTAGCCATGTGTGGCTCACAAGTGCCAGAATTGTGGCTAGTCCTAATAGAGATGTGCTCTTTCTCTAAAATGCATTCCAGATTTCAAAAACTAAGCGCCAAAATAAGGTGAAATATCTCAAAGGTTGTTTATGTTCATTACATGTTGAAATGATAATATTTGGGGTAAAATATCAGCATATTAAAGCACAATAATAAATGAAAATAAGTTATGTCATTGATGTTAATTTCATCTCTTTCTTTTCACGTGTTGGAATGTAGCTACTAGAAAACTTACAATGAAATGTGCAGGTCACATGGGGGGGGGGCTCATTGTCTCTTTCTATTGAACAGTGGACTTGAATTATTAGGACTTGAATTATTCAGGACCTACATCTCTGTATCTAAGGACTTCTTCTGGGGTTGAGGCAGATGAAAGTGATTTCAATCCAGAACTTCAGGAGTTGGTGTATAAATACCCCAGCTCCCTCCCCTCACAGTCAAGCTAGCTCTAATGTGTGTATTTTATACCATTTCCAATATTTTACCTACAGTTCCTCTGCAGTCATTCCACTCTGTTGCGGCTCTCTGCTCTCCCCAGGTGAGCCACACCCCCTCAGATTGCTTGCTTCAGGGACTGAGACCACTGAGGTAGCAAGGGAAGAAGGCTGTAGGTTTAGACAGGGCATTGGAGATGTGAATGGGATTTGCAGATGTCAATGGGAAGGGACATCCATCTGTTCACTTACTCATCCATGAATTTTACTGATGAATATGGAAAAAGACAGACATTGTGAAGGCAGAAATGCCCCTGCCTGCTGGGGGAGCATGAGATGGGAAATATTTCCAAGGCAAAGAAGAAGAGTAGGAGATAGAGCTAGAAATACAAGCGGATCCGCAAACATG
The DNA here is from genome assembly GCF_052094955.1 of Ictidomys tridecemlineatus. Classification (NCBI taxonomy): domain Eukaryota; kingdom Metazoa; phylum Chordata; class Mammalia; order Rodentia; family Sciuridae; genus Ictidomys; species Ictidomys tridecemlineatus. The sequence goes on from NC_135491.1 coordinate 46,891,913, forward strand.
AATGGTCTCAGTTGCTCGGGGTCTTGTAGGCCACAGAGAGGTTCTCATCAGAGGTGCTGAATGGTGGAAAGCATCATCTCTGCTGGGCTTTCTCAGATGATACTTGAATGGGAATTGGAAATGAGGTGAAGGGAGAATGAAAGAAAGCAGCTCAGCCTGCTGGACCTGCAGTGGGACGATAAAGACTTCGCCCAGGGTGCTGGTGACAAAGTTGACAAATTTGACAAATCACCCTAAATGCTTATGGTGCCGTACAGCTTGACAAGCTTTTTCACATGTTTAATCTTTCTTCATCCCCCATCAATCCAGAGAGGTAAACAAATGCAAACAAAAACAAAAACAAACAAAAAAACCTTTTGAAGAAAGAAATGGCAGGGATGGGTGTGTAATTGGAATGTATCAGAAGTGAGTACCATAGTGGCAAGAGTGGCGACATCAGTGTCTGTCCATCTATCATCCAGCCAAGTCATTCGGCACACGTGCACTGAGTACCTACTGTGTGTCAGACACTGCTCTAGGTGTGGGAATGCACTATGGGCACGTCAGACAAAATCCCCTGCCCGGTGAGTTTGTGTTACGAAAGCCATTGGAGAATAAGGGAAGGGGAAATTGATTTGGGGAGAAAGTGATGATTTTGGCTTTAGATGTATAGGCTCCAAGTTTCAAGTCTCAAATTAAAAGGCCTCTGAGCTGTCATCCTAGAGCGAGGGCCGAGCAAGAGGTATGTCTGAGCTTTACCTGCAGGGAGGTGGCGTTTGAAAATTTGAAATCACCTTCCAATTGCAGCTGCATGACAGCCCCGTTCCACAACATGGAACCTTCAGTCCACTTTGCGTTCAGGGTAGAGATGATAAACATTGGTACTTGAATCTATTTTTGCCTGTGTGTATGCGAATCTCTTTTGTGGAATTAATATACAAGTGCACACACAGACACACAGACTATAGTATTTTCTAACCGTACAGATCTGTGGACATCAGTTGTGGTAGGATTTAAGTCCTGATTATAAAAGAGGACTTGCTGCTCTAACTTCCTCTGTACAGTCCTGGTACAGGGGGAAATTTGAGGCTCTTCTCTGTTATAGCAGTGAGCATACTCAGTGTTGGGATTCGGGGTGAGCTGTAGAACTCCTCAAACTGAAGTGGTACTGGTCACAGCAAAACTGGTCAGTGTCCAGTGGTGATGGTGAAGAGTGTGCAATGCGGAGAGGTGCTGAGGCACCCTGTTTGTCTTTTGAATACTTATTTATTTCCTGGGGATTATTTGTCCCATGTTATATTCCATGAATGGAAAATGACCAATGGAAGCAAAGTGTTTGTCTTTGCTCAGAGAATGTATTACTATTATGACTGACTCGACGTCATCGTCCAGATGGGCTTGTTTGACGGGCGTAGCCCATCAGTCCAGCCACACAATCATTCTGTTTAAACAGCTGGTCAGATGATCAAAATAGTTAGACACAGATATAGCTCAAAGAAACATCTCCCAAATAGAGTCCCAGATTCCCCTATGACAGGTTTGAAATAGTCCCAGATTCCCCCTAGCCATAGGTCATTTCAAAAGAATATACTCCAGCCTTTTCTTCATAATGTTCTTCCAAAGAAACAGAATTGGTAGATTCTTGTATTTGTCTTTACTCTCTCCTCTCCTCTCATCCTTCCTAGTTTAAACCTTGTCTTGTCTTCAGACCTCCGCTCCATCTTTTTTGCTCAGGAATCCTTTTCCATATTTGACTTGGTTATCATTAGCTGGGATGTTCTGCTCCAGTTTAATGTGGTACGTCCTGCACGTCCCTGAGTGCACAGAACTGATAATTGGCAGCCTGGGAAGCTGAACAAAAAGATGACAAGACTCGTGAGCTTCGACTGTGCTGTCCTTCCACACGCACAAATCCAATTTAGGTCAATGAAAGTCATGTAGATAAAGACGTGGAAAAGGGGGATTCAGAAAGCATATTTTCTAAGTCTCATTGAGATTTGGAGCACTCTGGGGAGGAGCATGGAAGGGTGTCTGAAAAGTATTTCGGATGCATACCTTGTCTATATGAGTTAGAACGCACTTTACTTTCATTTATTTACTTCTGAACATGTGAGTCCCTTTGTTTTAAGGGGAAAAAAGACATTGAAATATCAAGATTGTAAAATGACTAAGGCCAACTCAACTGCAATCATATTTTGACTCTCATTACATATGAGGGGAAAGAGAGAGGGAAGGAGGAGGGAAAGACGGCTGGGACAGATCGGTGCCTTGACAATTAGCTCCTTTTAGCTTGTTCAGTGGCCCACCCGTCACCAGCCTTCCACCTCAGACTTCTGGGCAGGGACAAGGAGAGACACAGAGTGCCTTGGCAGGAGGTAGACTTAGTGACTGAAGCAGGCGGTCGGTTTCTTTGAGCTTCAGTCCTGGATAATAGGGGTAATGATATCTTTCTCAGAGGGTAATTGATGGTTGCACAAGATGGTAGATGCAACAATGGTTGTTTATACCAATATTGGAAGTATAGAGTGATGATAATAATAGTCCAGAATATTCCGTCTTCTCATAAATCAAGTGGTAATTAATAATAGGTGTCTTAGTCAGCTTTTTTGCTGCTGTGGCCAAAAATTTCAGAGGAGGAAAAGTTTATCTGGTGGTTCATAGTTTCAGAGGTCTCAGTCCATAGACATCTGGCTTCATTCCTTGGGACTTGAGGTAAGCCAGGACATCTTAACCAAAGGGTGTGGTAGAGGAAAGTGGCTCAGGACATCACCTCAGGAAGCAGAGAGGGAGAGAGCTCAGCTCAATCCAGGACAAAATACCCCAAAGGCACGCTCCCAGGGACCCACCTCTTTCAGCCACACCCTACCTGCCTGCAACCTACCAACCATTAATCCTATCAAGGATTTCTTTTTACTGATTAGATTAAGATTCTCATGACCCAGACATTTACCCTCTAAACTTTGTTGCATGGCCTCACATACGGGGGATACCTAATCCCTAAATCATAACAATTGAACCTAAACCATAGAGCAGTTATAAGACATAAATCTGAAAAACAGGTATAGAATCACTTAGCATAGTGTTTGGCACATCAACACATGGAAGACCCTGTTAGTAGTAGTAATAGCATATGTATTCACCTGCCTCCCATTCATTATGGCTATAGTATGGCTTCTGTGTGCTACCTGCCCTTCCATTGTCAACCCTTCCTATCTCTGTGGCAGTATTTTAATCATTTGGCATAGCTGAGGAGCAGAATGGCCAACATCTACAGGCTCCATCATCCTGTTTTTCCAGTGCCTGTTCTGTGTCTCTTCCCTCGACCTCCTTGTCTCCAGTCTTCTAATCTTGCTCCTTCCAGGCTCCTGACCAACCAGAAATTTGTCTCTGCTCAGAGTCTTTGCATGTCCTTATCTCGGGCCATTTTGTCTTCATCTCAAATTGATGATCTTGTGTATAACTGAGAGCTCTTCATTATAGGATAATTAACCAACACCACTGTCCTGTGAGCCACCCTTGAGGGAAGCTGTTAGATAATTTATATTCACACCAACCTGTGCTAATACATCCGTGAACCAGTCCCAGGTTCATGTCTCCTCCATCAGCTGGTCGTTTGAGGATCTGGGTCAACCGTTGGTGTAACTCTGGACCTTCTCAGAACTGACCCTGAGTATCCCACAGTTCTCCTTGTAGGATGTGATGTTGATCTGCCTATCTGACCTTATGACCCAATGGATCTGATACTCAGCTCACTCAGGGCATCTCTAGTCACATAGTCACTTAGAGTGCTTTGATCAGATTGAGATCACTGCTGAAACTCAGTTTCACACTGGTGACTTGCTTGGCAAAGAGCTGTCCATCTGTCTCACCCATCAGAAAGTGATTTTTAGCCATGTTCACAGATCTCTGGTTACCGTGTCAGCCTTGCTACTCACCGTGTTAATTCTAACCATCCTGCCTGCAATGATTAAGTACCATTATCTGACCTGTATTATTTAAGAATCCTATTATTACCTGCACTGAAACTAGGAAACCCTGTTTCATGGTGGCATTTCCTTTTGTCTACTCTGACATAGAGGACAGGCACCTGTGAGATTTTGGTGCTACCTCACTGCTGGTTTCCCTTAGGACTTTGTGAAACCCGAGTCCTCTGGACCCTCTCAGGCCACTTGGCCAGGTGATGGGTTTTACAGTCTTAGATACTACATCTATTCTAACATTTCCCATCTCCTGACCCTTCTAGCCCATTCCTGAATATAATGCCAAAGCAGCTCTCCTTCTCTACCCCGTAACCCTCAGCACCCCTAAGCTTTTGGGAACCATTCTAGTCAAGTACTAAGACTGGCTTCAGATACCTCTGCCTGATCATCAATCCCAGATTCATAAGAGACTCTTCTTATTTCATTATGTTCTTTGCCTGTCTGTCTTTTCCAACAGTCCTCTTTGAACATCCTTTAGACCTTTTCTCATGAAAGGTTCACATTTTACCATAAATTGGCCATGTCCTTTGGTCCCTTTGGTGTGTAGGTTATGTCTTCCTGGAGCAGATGTATTTTTTTTCTCCTCTTGAGTTTCCTGAGATCTAACCCTGGCTTCAGGCTGCAGTCAGTGAGGGTCATGGGGATGAATCTGAGGAGCACAGCATGACTCTACAGGAACCTGCTTCAGGGAAGGTGTTTTAGGGAGACAAGGTGAGGGAGGGCTGTTCTTATCCAGCAAGGGACTGAAGCAGCTTCTATCCCTGTTTGAATTCTGGGGAGTCCAGAAGTTCAAGATTCATAGGATCATCAATCCAAATTCTTCTAATTCACATTTCAAGGTTCCATTCTTTTTCTATCAGATTCCTGATTTGGGCACAGGAGTTCAGATAAGAACATGCATTTACTCTCCTTTCCAGATGAATGAACAAATATGAAAAGCGTCCAATAATGATACAAGAGGAATTAAAATAGGATGATATCATAGCAAGTGGCTAGATAGTGACTTAGAAATCTGTTGATTGGGGACATCTGCTTAGTAAAAGTGACAGAAGCCACTCATGCAGAGGTCTGGAGGGAGCAAGCGGGCATGTTTGAGACAGGGAAGAAGGAAAAGCTATACCAGGTAGGAATGGTAAGAAATGCAGTGTTGAGGGATGGTCCCAGGCACCTGTGCAGGACTGTTCAATGGGAATTCATTCCACACAGGCCAGGAAGCACTGAAGGCACGGGTTGGTGGATTAGTGCTGCTGGTCATGGCAGCTGGGGTGGTTGGACCAGGATGAGGAGAAAGCACAGCAGAGAAGAGATGAGAACCAGCTGGGTGGTAGCGTGGTCATGCCATCCCCAAACCAGAAAGATCCAGGCTTACTGGATCTGTAGAAGTTCTCCTGGCAGGAGAGGAAGAAGGATATTGTAAAGACAAGGAGCAGGATTGACAAAGCCCAAATATGAAAATATCTGCTCCGTAGCTCCCATTGCAGCCAACTTGTTCCCATGAGGAGCGGGGCCAGTGGAGGGAAGATCTTGAAAATATCTAACCATTGTCAACTGTGGGCACACGCCTTTCTCCATGAAGCCACATTTGGGATGATTTGATCCATTGCCAGTGAGTTTCTGTGTCCATCAAAGAGTCTAAAAGTTACCTGGAGCGTCAATCTTTAAGCCTTTGTAGGTTCGGTACAGGGAGATCTGTTCAAAATACGTCACAGACCCTCAGCCTAGTTCTAATTTTGGCAGAATTGTCAAAGACACACAAGGAGGGCAGACCCGCCGCTTCTATTTTTTTTTTTTTTTTGCCATTTATGGTCTGCATCTCACTGAGCCACGGTTTTCATTCATGTCTGCACAATACCGGCACATCGCGTCTGTGTATTTCCAGTGTGTACGATTCTCTCTGGACTTGGTGTGCTGCTTTTGAAGACTTGTTGGATGATGGAGAATAAACCGGGTCTGATTCAGTGTTGTCCAAAGTTCAGCCTGTGCTATTAAAGGTGTATCATCTTGTCATGGCTGTGGGGAAATAATCTACAGAATCAGGTATGGCCCCTAATCTGACTTCTTCCCCTAAAAGACAGACGTTCACACCAAAGCACGCACTTACCCTAAACCTTCATGCTTCTGTATGGCCCATCTCATCCCTTTCATAGAGAAAGTGGAGGCCTAGGAAAAATAACTCCACATGCTAGAGGTAGAGAAAGCCACTTGCTACTTCGGGAGCCTTGATTAGTGTTCCTGGAGTGCTGGGCAGATTGTGATGGGTTGGGTTTGCTAATAGGGTGGATGGGCATGTAGGGGAAGTCATTTTATGTCAATAACAAACTACCAACCTTAAGCATGTTCCAAAGGGCAGCCCTCTATTGTCCTGGCCTCCTGCCTCAGGCCTCACTTTCGCTGAACATCTCTTCTGTCTGGGTACTAATCCAACTCAGTCTCACAAAAATTTTGTAAGCTCGTTATGATCATTTCATTTTATTGATGGGGTGGTTGAGGAAAAGACAGGTTCAAATTTTCTCTCGTCACCCAAGTGAAAAATGGTAAAGCTGAATTTCGTGCCTTCTCGGACACAGAATCCAAGATCTTCTCTTCTGGTACTGGTTTCTGGTACTGTCCAGTTCTGCTTGAAGCAGTTCTTCCAGAAGTCACTATGGAGTGAGAGGCATCTTGTATTGAAGTTAAGGCATCTGGTGCTTAAACCTCAGGATCCGAGTGTATATAGTAATCACAGTCCAGTGTGGCTCATGCCAACCACTTTGATTTTTCTATTGAATTTGTCCTTCTTTCCTGATACAATTTCCCCTCTTCTCCCCTACCAAAAAATAAAACACCTGCCTAAGTCAGATTGTGCCCATGTAAAGAAATATAAAAAATAGGGGTAGGCAGCAGTAGGACGAAAAGGCTCACTAAAATTGGAATAGGTACTGAACACGTCCCCAAGAGGTATCAGTACAAAACCAGAGAACCTAGAGACAAAGGGAGACTTCCTCCAAGGAAGCGGCCTGGTACTTGTAAGTCCGTGAAGGAGCCAGATGAGAAGGGTTGTGTTGGAGCCCTTTAGGTAATGCTGTCTATTACACGCTGCACAGTTTAGAATGGATTTCTAGACGCAAAATACACATTATCGCCTTGGTTCAGCCAGGAAGAGGGCTCTCTCAGGCCGTATGCATATTAAAGTGTGTAATCCTGCCGTTACTATGGGGAAATAATTTACAGGATCATACAACCTGCTGTCTCCTGTCATCTGCTGGGACCCTGTGGTTGCCGAGGCTGCACATGGGGACTTAGCTACTGAGTTAATGTCACCTACTGTGTAAAATTGCACCTAAGCAGAAGGAGAAGCCTGATTCGTCTCGGTCAGGGCTACATGTGGTGAAGGCTTAACTAAGAGAAAAGCCATCTGAACCCCTGTGGATCCTGGCAAGGGGGCGTCTGAGCCAGGCCTGCTTCGGAGACCTGCTTTGGTCTCATAGCCTAGGATCGTTCCGGCTAAGACACATGGGCATTGTGTTAGCAGGTCTGTGCTAAACTTCAGAGCATTTCTTCGGGACTGTGTTAACCTAAGAATCTGAGGACCCATCAAGGGAAGGAAACCTGGACACCAAGACCTCTTTTCCCCATAGTGTTCTGTTTATTTGGGGGAAAGAGAGTTGGGAAGGTAGAGGGTCGTGAGGTGGGAAAATGGGGAGGATCTTATCCACTAGATTGCCTAGGCATCTCTAGGTACCAGGTCCAGGCCAGGCGGCACCTTCAGAGTTTCAAACCAGTAGCATTTTATATTTACATAAACATAAACTTGTTTTTTAAAAATTCTTGGCATCTGAGATCAGACTACGCCCGAGGCTTAGGAGACACTCTGCAAGATCTAGTCAACAACACATACAGCCCCAGAGCCTAAACAAATTCTTCCTCCACTCTGGGTTTCTATTTTCTTGGTTTATAAAATAGTGAGGTTTGAATGAATTTCAAAGCCCCTTCCTCCCTGATTCCCAGCCCGCTGTCATGGGCATTCCTGAGTCTTTGTGTTGTTTCTGGAACCCCCACATATCATCTAGCAGGGTGCCTCTCACAGAGGGACCAAGTGCCAGTCCTCCTGCACCCAGAAGGAAAGGTTCTGCACCGGTGAGCCCACTAGTGCCCAAGCTCCTGGTCCTGCTCTGTAGTGCCTCAACTTGGCTATCCTAGGAATAGTGCCATCTGTCTCAAGGCAGGCAGGAGAATCTCACAGTGTCTGCTGCTGGGAGAATTCTTATCCTGGCCTATTTGGCGTCTAGTTTTATTTCTATGTATTTTGTGCTTATTTTTTCCCACTTTACCATGCATCAGCTTTAATCTGGGCATAAGAGTGACTGGTGGGTAGTTCATGAACTGGTTTCCTTAGAATGAGGAAGACCAAAAGCCCCTTGACTTTGCATTCGAGCTGGACAGGATAGTTCATGGCTGAAGGGGGTAAGGGGGAGAAACCAGTTAGAGAGAAAGGGAGCAAGTGGTCAGCTCACTGCTGCACCTTCCTCCCAGGTGTGACGTCAGCCACCTCCCAGGGAGAGGCCAGGCCATTTTTTTTTGTATTTGTTTATCTCCACTATCAGGTGGTACACAGCTGCCATTCTGCATTTAGACAGCAGAGCAGGGAGGATATACATATATATTTATATTTATTGTATTTCTTGAAGCACATTCATCTGAAAAGGCTTGGGTTGATTAATATTTTCCGCTGTCCGGTAACCATGGCAATAGGGTCAGCAGATATAATACTTAATTTAATCTTCCAGCTGCCTCAGTGTGCTTTACCAGTATTCCGAATAATAGAAAACCTCTTGCCTCTGTCTCTCTCTCTCCTCTTTCTCTCTCCCTCCCTCTCTCTGTCTTTTCCTCTCTCACCCCCTCTCTCTTTCCCCTCCTATATTATTATCTTTGCCAGTGGCTCCCTCACATGACCTAAAAGGAATACACTGGTTTTGCCACCCCTTCGTTTCATTTTGTATATGCACTTAAAATAAATTCCGCTTCCCACTGAGCCAGTTCCCCCCTTCAACCACCCAACCACCCTCTTCCCCCTCCACCTCCGCTCCCCACCTCTCCCCCCCCACCCAACACTCCAGCAGCCAATCTCCACGGAATGACAGGAAACGTGGGAAGATCCTGATAGCTTTCATAGCTGCACCGTAAGGTTTATGAAACACACTCCTCAGCCAAATGAACCCATGCCGACTCTCCTCCCCGCCGCAGACCCAGGCGATTGGCTGAGAGCGCCTTGCTGGTCCGATTCGCTCTCCAGGTGGGTTAAGTGCGTTGCTTTGTCTTCATTTGGCCCAGTTCCCCTGTGTCCTCTCTCTTTATTTTCCTTCTCTTTCCTTCCTCCTCCTTCCCTCTGATAATTATCTTGCTTTTTTTTTTTTTAAGCTACCATGTTTTTGCACACACTCAGTATTTGGTTGGTTCTAGGAAAAAATAGAGAAACTGACTTGGAAGCCTAGGTAGACTTTGGTGCAGGAGCAAATCAACAGAGGAAGCAGTTTGGAAAAGAATCAGGGGGTGAAATGGTATGACATTGGTTTTGCCCACTTCCAAAAAATCTGATAGGAATTCTTGGATTTGAGTTCACTTGTTGCTTTTCTCCTTTGCTTTATCATCTTGCCACAATTTCTTCTTACATGAAATGAAAACATTAAAGTTGAAATGATACTTTCTTCCCCAAGCAGGGCAAGTAGGGTGGGGTGGTGAGGAGAATATTTTAAAGACCGTGAAGAGGAAGGGGGAGGAGGAGAAATGGTTGCAACATGGGCTATAAGAAAACCGTAGCAATTTCTTCATTTCTGTTTATTTATTCATCAGACTTTTATTAATCCTGTCACTGATACAAACAATCAGCAAATTTTCCTATTCGTAACCCCAAAACCTTTTGTGTTTTTTTATAGAGTAAAAGTCAATTTATAGAGTAGAACAGGATTTTTGAAAATGAGAAAAATAAACAAACATCCCCCTCATTTCTGCCTCGGAGGAGCCCAAACCCCAGTTTATTCTTTTGGGATTTCTTATTTTACTTGTGGAAGAAGTGTTGAAAAATGCTACAAGAAACTGCCAATTGTGTATCCATTGACTTTCACCCAAAATTGGGCCAATTCAGTTGACGACATTTTTCCCAAATGGAGGAACAGTTCCCCCCATCTTTCTTTGAAAATATGTTTTTGTATAGATATGCATTCGGCATCTTTGCTCTTCAAGGGCAACTCCTTGTTCCTTCCCCCCCCATCCCCCACTCAGGAAATGGTGCATCCAGTTAAATCATAACATCGTCTGTAACTGACACATTGGTAATCGAAAGCTGCAGGAGCCAGGTTAGGGACTGGAGAATGGATGTGCAGCTGTCAATCTTGTGCAATAGGTGCCACTGTGAAGCCACCACCACCAAGAGCAGACGTGTGCAGTCAACTGCTTTTGCAGCTAGATCTCACATTAAGCCACGTGACATTCCTTAGGCAGATCCTGTGTGTGTGAACAGTTAAAGTAAAAGGAAAGCCCATACTCATCATTGCGCCCAGCACCACAGACATTCTCTGAATCAGAGGTCCTGCAGATTTATCCCGGGCCACTAATGCTGTTTACCTAAGTGACCATGACCTATAAACCCTGGACTGTGATGCACATAAACAGCTAAGTATGGACATAGGAAAAAGTGCCTCCAGCTCATCACCATGGCTACAAATACCTCACAGATGAAATTGTGGATGTTCCCAGGCCGCAGGTGCCATGGCGTGAATGCCAACTCCCATTTTAGGAATGTGTCATCTACCTCTCACCAGAACATCTCTTGAGAAATCTTGAAAGGGACTAATTGTTCTGAGTAAACACAGAACATTGGGTTTGATCATCCCATCCTGAGGCCACATGATGTACACAGTGGACACTCACTCGTTGTCACGGTTGGAAGGATGATGCTCACCTACCGGGAAGGTGCTTTCAGGTTACAAGGAGCCAAGATGGCCTGAGGTCACCTCAGTTAGTGGAGTCTATTTTAACAATATCCGGGAAAATAAGAGGAGTCTCAAAGGCTCACAGATGGGCTACAGAAAGAACTGGAACATCATTCGGGGACATTCAGTAACTATAATGGATTATCAGACTGCCCTGATCTCACAGACTGTCCTGGTCCATCTTCTCAGTCCTTCAGCAGCTAAAATGCATTGCTCCTACACTAGATAAAACCCTGAGTCTAACCCTGAGCACCTAAACGACCCACTGATCTCTTTCTCTGTTCCCATTTCTTTCTGTTGGCACCAAATCTCTACTCTCCTTGACTCATGGTGGCAGCACCTGGTGGCCTCTCCTCCATCAGAGTTGGACCCTCTTCCTTTGTGGTGCTTGGTGTCTGCTTTGAGCCCTTGACAGGTCTGAGGTCCAGATTCCCCAAAAGCAAAGATCTAAATGGTCAGTTTCCATGAGATGTGGAGACTCCTCTTGAACTGGGCCACTTCATGGGCCACATCTATGATTGCCTTGGGCCCAGGGGCCCATCTCTGATCCTTTGGTCAGTTAGGTCCTTCAAAAAGGAATGCGGTCGTGGTGGGTTTCTCTAGGTTTCTCAGCCACTTCCTGTAATCATTAGAGGTCCCCAGGTCTTCAACTTCATGCTGCCTGGTGTGTCTTATTGGCACAGGATCCAAGACCATCAAGGACAATCAAGGGGGATTGGAATGTGCACCTCTAAACTGCTTTCCTTAATGGCCTTTTAGAAGTTCCCATTTATATTCAAAATGGACTGTCCACAGATTTCTTGACCTATGATCCTTTCTTGCCTCATCAGTGACTTTTAAAGCTGTATCTGCAATGACTTTTTAGTGGGTTTGCCTCCTGGTAGAAAGAAACAGAAAAAAACAAACAGATAACCTGATGATCATGGAAATCACGATATATCAAAATAAACACAGGGCTCTTTGTTTTAAAGAAAATCCTACAGAACAGCAACCAGACCTTTCCCTCCCAGAGTCCCTCCCAGAGTCCCTCCCAGAGGTGTCAGAGGGTTCTTGGCCCCTCTTTCAGGGAGAGGTGTTGGGTGTGTCCTCACACGCAGCCTTGGCTTCCCATCATGGGAATAGGCTGAGCCTCTGAACATCTGTCTTCTCCACCCAGAAGCTTTTCTTTCAGGGTTCTTCTAATTTTGCTAATTAATTTTGAGAGCTCTCTGAGACATTTTCCATTTTGTTCACAGTTTGAGTCCTGCTCTGACGTGTTCTCAATAAATGCCGTGGTGTCTTTAGAGGAATTCTTTCAGTGTAATGGATCCTTCGAAGGAGACTCATATTCCTGTTTAATTTAGATGCCTGATCCGATTGTCAGTTTCAATCCAGCAATGGCTTTCATTATCGATGGTAACCCGTAAATCAAAAGCACTCACATTTCACAGGGGGTGGGGGAGGTGGCTGGTTAACTGATCTAGAATCAGGGAACTTCTATATGATACGATTTCTTCTATGATGGTTAGGGTAGCTTTTCCTTTGAATTAGTTGGGTGTGGTTTTTTTCATGCTGAAAACAGGTCTGTTCCAGAGGCTCAAGTTATGTGTGTGTGTGTGTGTGTGTGTGTGTGTGTGTGTGTGTGTGTGTGTGTGTGTTTTACCAAACCACAAAACATTGTCAGTTTGATTGGGTGGAGATTTTTGTGACAGCTGTACATCTTCTCTGAGTTCTTCTTTTAATTGCTGAGATATCTAAAACATTGTCAGTTTGATTTGGTGGAGATTTTTGTGACAGTTGTTCATTTCCTCTGTTTGTGTATGTTCTTCTTTTAATTGCTGAGATATCCTCCTAGAACATCTTCTGTCTCCGTTCATAATGTTCCTATCTGGGTCTTCGCAAGGGTGCTTTCGTCAGTCCCAGCTTAAAGCTGTGCTTCTCTCATGTTTGTGCATCAGGTGGATATTTGTATCATAACATGAGGAACGAGAAGGCAGTTCAGCTGTTCTCCCAAATGTGTGACTCGGAAAGATCCAATATTCCGCAGTGTGAAAAACACAGATGTCCTCCCCCACTTCAGAGAATGCCTGTCAGTCAGTGGCCACCTGTTCAGAAAAGCAACTGCCAAATGCAAAGCGGCAGCTTGTCACCAACTTCCCAAACTCAAATGCACTAATGAATTCATGCCCCTCGTGCATACTCATCTGCAGCCTGCCTAAAGATGCCTCTCTTTCTGGCATGGTGGCACTCCCGGGAATGTCCCTTGGGTGGAGGAGTCTGCAGTGCCAGTTGTATTTCTTGGCTGTGACCCAACAAAAGAGGTTGTGTTATAAAGGATGGGAAGGTTCCTCTCGGTGTCTCCCAGTCCTCAGGCCATCCAGTTCTCTTTAGCTACACAGTATTTTATCCTAGATACCTGGAATGCCAAATGAGATACTTATTTCAGTAAGCCAATTCTACAGTTTTGCCCATCACTCCAACCCCCAACGTCAGGTCTCAGGAACACATAGCTCACACATTTTTTTGGAGGATTGGATAATATTGGGGGTGAAAGTTGTTCCTGCTCCTTATTTCTCACCTCCCACCTCCCCATAGTGGAATCTTCTAGCATTGTTGAGATCCATCCCCCACATCAGAACGGAGGCATTCATTACTCCAACTGCTGGAAATGGTGGAAACTAGATGTTCTCAACACGGTTCTCTACCTAGTGGTTTTCCCAGATTTAATCCCTTTCCCCAAGGATAGCCTACATCCCAACTCCAGAGCTCCCCCTTAGATGAGGCCTTGGTTTTAAGTGAATGACAGGGAAGCATCTTCCTCTACCAAATCCTGCTTTGTGCACCCCATCTTGGTAGGTGTTGCTCTCCAGCATGCTCCTCGGTAATCTTGAGAATATCCTTGGCAGTCTTTTATCTTTTGTCAATCAATATCCATCAATGCATCCTTTTAAAAGATGCTATAGCCATCATTCTTCCATAAATGAGGCCCTCCCCTTTTTTTAACCTCTTCACGAGTCAACGTTCCAGTCCTTTTGGAAAATGATTATTTTTACTTTTCTCATTGACCTATACATACACAGTAAAGAGCAGAGTTCTTGAGTATAGAGCTTACAAGTTAAATTTTACATAAACACATTATGCATACTCATGAAACCAAAAGCATAACACAATGCCGAACATGTCCAGCATTCCAGAAGTTTCCCCCATCCCTCCAGTCAACATCTCCCTACCAAAGGCCCACTATTTTAAACTCCCTCCGCACGGATTAACATGGAGGTGGTTATTTTGCACACTTTGAGTGTTTTACCTTTCATTTGCAGCCTTCAAAATGGAGCAATCGCTGGTAGTACAGTCACCATTTCTGCTTTTAAAAAGCAATCAAAACATTTAGGAGGCACCATGCATGACAGAAAAAAAGAATCACAATTCAATAATTATACAAAGCATTGAAAAATATAAGCCATGGCATTCTTAATGTTGTGCAGATTCATAACCACACAGACATTCAGAGTTTACAGAGAAGCATTTGCAAAATGCTACACAACCAAGATGTCAGGTTGACCTTGACTCCGTTGGCAGGGTGATTGGGTTGGAGTTGGAAGAGTCTTCAGGCTGCGATTTTGAAGTTCAAGTAGGAGAAGCAATTTAAGCTCTGGGTCTCTTCCTTTTTTTTTTTTTTTTTTTTTTTGTTTGTTTCCTTGTTTTCTAAAGGAGTTATTATAAGGTGAGGTCTATTTTACTATACCTCACCTTAAAAAAAAAAAGGTGAGGTCTAGTAAAATAGAGGTACTGTGTAATGAACATTGCAGGGACTTTGTCAGACCACCTTTGAATGGCCCAGGAGTAGATAAAGCTAGAAGCAGATTTATGTTTCACTCCCAGTCTGCACACTGGTCAGATCAGTTGGAGATGGTGGTAAGCTTCCAGGCTCCCACCTACTTTGTCAAATCTTGGCCAGGAAATGAGAACCCATGTGCTTCATGTGGGAAATTAACACAGGGGCTAGCTTCAGAGGCTCTGTAAGAACATGAGGGGACAATTCGGAGAGGAGAAATGATAGGAAGCTATTACCATCCCCAATGTGGACAGACAGGAGGAGGAGGAGGAGGTGGTCCACACTCAGAAGCCAGGCTAAGTGGTGGAGCTAGACTCTCAGGAGAGCTGTTGAGCAGAAGCTGGAGACATGGAGAAGCAGCTTTCAGGGTTACCCAAGCAGGAGGCACAGAAGAGAGCAATGGGGAGAAATGCCTGGCTTCTCCCTCATTCCCACTCTCTGGGTTCCTGCCAGTGCCTCCCATTTATCAGTCCCAATCAGAAGCCACTTGGCATGGGCACTGCCATTTGTAAAAGATGGCCCCTGGCATAGGGAGTGGAATAGAGGCCAAAAGGGATTGGATCTGAGAGCAAAAAGGATAACAACCAACCAATCCCCTTTCCCAACCCTCATGAATAGAAGAGAGAATCTTCCTACTTTGGAGTGAAGCTTATTTAAAAAAAAATGTTTCTAAGACAAAGAAAAGGCTGAGCTCTTGGTGTATCTTTGTTTTCTGGCCTGGGGACTTGCACGTGGAGGCTGTATGAGGGGACTCTGTGTCTTGCTCTTGGGGGGTTTATGGATGCAGAGCCTTACTTTAGGATTTACAGGCTATCTTGGTTTCATAAATCAGCCATGTGCGCTGCGTGTGTGAGGGTCTGCAAATTCTAAACTAATATGTCGCTCTCTTTCTGTCTAGCATCATATTTATGTTAAGGCTCCATAAATCGTGTTCTCCATTTCCACAGCACAACCATGATGAAAAGTGATGTAACCAACCATGGGAAAGAATGCAAATTAAAATGCAAGGAAACAAAAATGAAATAAAAATTCATGCGACCCTGCAATTCAAAGCTGCTTATTTCAGAAATATGCCTTGAAGAGGGGAAGGAAATCGAGCATTTGGTCTGCTAAGCCCTCAGCCTGTCTTTGCCATATCAAATGTGCTTCTCGTCAGGGTCCTTGGGTTGATTTCCGGGAAGGGCGTTGGTTGTAACCATCTAAGCCTTAACATATTTCCAGAGGGATCTCATGGACCAGTGCATTGAGGTGGGATTTTAAGTGCAAAACTCATCACTTCCAAAGGCCAAATCTCCTATCAGTGGTTGAAGACAGAAGTGAAACCCAAGAAAATGCTTTTCAGGTTTGAGCCAGGAATTCTGTGATTTCCAGGCTAGCTCAGCAGACCAGAGCAAGGTGGCTTTCAGCCATTCTATTTCAGCTTTGGCTGAAATAGATTTAGTGTATTTTATATGCACCAGTTTCTTCCCTTTGTATTCAGTTCCTAGAAGGCTTCACTGCCCCTGAGCCAAAGAACAAGCCTGCTAAATGGTTCACTTGGCTGGCAGAGGACAGCGATTTAAAAGGGAACCCACTTTGGATACAGAGCACCTTGCTTTTCTTGTGGGGTATTTGCTTTTCAGGTTTGTTTATTACATTTGAAAACTGACTGAAATATCAGGTTATGCATTAGACCAAGGAAAATAAAAGGTAATATTTTAACATGCTAAAGGAATTCTGCCAGCCAGTCATAAGTAACAATCCATCACAATTATTAGAAACAATGTACTCTGTAGTAGTAAAGAGATATAGCCAATATGCAGACACACACTAAATAAATTCCAACACAGTTTCCTCCTCTGCCTGGGAAAATGCAGAAACTGTTTATTCCAAGAAGAAATAGGGGCATTCAGCACCCCTTTTTTTGTAGTTTCAGTCATTTCTACAAGTCTCCAACCACAGCTTGCCTCAGCACCTCAGGTTCCCTTGTATAAACAGTTTGGCCCTAGACTGGTGCGGGGGGGGGGGGCTCTAAAAGACCCAGAGTAAGTTTATAAGATTCTATGTGTAGGCATCAACCAAAAAATGGGACGGGGGGCTGAGGAGTGGGAGAAGACAAATGGATTCTACCTAGAAGGTGGACCTCACCTACCTATTCACAGAGAGGATGCCCTTCTTTGTTTCTAGTCTCTTTTCTTTCTTTTCCAGTCATATCTTCATTAGCAGAGAAAATGCCAGAGGCTGCCCCTCTTTCCTGTAGCCATTTGCTTTACGTAAACCAGCTAGCAAACCGCTCCGTTCATATTGATGTAGACATTACCACAAATCGCCACTTAGGGACCTGAACGAATTGACTAACTGGTTTCAGATCCAATACACATAACTTGATCAGACACAAAGTTTAAGTACACTTGCTGGCCTGCCAACTACACCTACCAGGAAGTGACTTTTTGGCTGCTAGTTTAAAGAGGACCTAAGGGAGGCCGGGAGGAAGGTGTGCAGACGGAGAGTACCGTGGCAGGTCTAGAGGTTTCCAGGAGACAAGTCCGAGGTTAAAAAAGAAAAAGAAAAGAAAGAAAGACAGACAGAAATAGGGGATTATGGGCAGGAACAAGACAATTTCAGAAGCCAGGTAGATACTTGAATTGAGGGTGCACTTGATACAACTTTCATCAGCTGGGATTTTTATCCTGCCTTTTAGTCACTCTTGAGGTTTAGGAACCGAGTTTCAGATAACATGGGAGATGATTAACTCAGATCAGAAAAACTCACAGCTGGGCAAGGGTCAGCTGGACATGCATCTGCTCTAGAGGCCACCATGCATCCAGCAACAAAGGTGTTTGAGTCCATTATCTTCTTAAATGTCTAGTAATTTGTGGAAGAACGGAGGGAGGACCTTGGTTGACCATAACAGGTCAGAGCTGCTATGCTATATGGCCAAGGCAGAGGATCTCGTGAGCCTGTTCATCCAAGGGAGCCTGGTCCATCCCATCCTGATTAAATTGCCAACCCTCCCAGAGACAGCTGCTCATTCTGACCCAATCCAGCTACACAGAGTTTAGAACCTCTCATTCCTTTGGTTTATGAATTTTTTATTTCCTCTCATCATCTTGGAAGTGGGAAGGCTATTTTTCTGTGACGTAAATCTTTCCCTCATTATATTGTGTAATAGAACTTAGAAGACTGTGTGTGCAAATGGAATGAGTGTATAGCCATGGAAGTTTCTGGAAAAAAGTAATGAGAAAAATCTGTCACTCCACTGGCTGTGTCTGAGTCTGTCTGCATAGATGTGTGTGTTTGGCGGGTAGGGGCAACATCCATAACAGCGAACCTGATAGGATCCTGATAGAAAGAAATTTACAGTCTATTAGAAACTGACTAGACGAACATCTGTAAAACAATAGGGAATTCAAGAAAGCCTGGAAGTTAGAGCCGAGGGGAGGGATTAGTTCCAGGCAGAGAAGTGAATATGGTTAGAAGAATGTATTAAGAATAAGAAGTCCTTAAAAAAATGGAAAAATACTTCTGACTTTAAACATAGACATATTTCTGTTTCTTTTATATTTATTTATTATGTATATATATTTAATTTTTGATTATATTATTTTCCTATTTAATGTGCATTTATTACTCACCTAGGTTGTCTGGGCATAGTGGATGCAATGAGAAGCAATACTTCTGTGATTGGTAACCAAATGGAATGTACAGTTTCCCTAGAGTTGTCTAGAAGCAGGATATAGAAGGCGTAAGGCATTGTTTTAGCTTGCTTTTTCACTGCTCTGACCAAAAGACCTGACGAGAACAATTTAATAGGAGGAAAGTTTACTTGGGGCTCACAGTTTCAGAGTTCTCGGTCCCCAGATGGCTGGACTCCATTCCTCAGGGCCCAAGGTAAGGCAGGACATTATGGTGAGAGAGTGAGATGGAGGAAAGCAGCTCAGGATATGGCCAGCAGGAAACAGAAACAGAGAGACCTCTCCCCTCACCACCGACAAAATGTATAAACCCCAAGCACATGCCCCTGTGACCCACCTCCCCCGGTCATACCCTACTTGCTGCAGTCACCAACTGGCTAATCACTATCTGGGATTAACATACTGATTAGGTTAAGACTCCCAAAACCCTATCATTTCATCTCTCAGCTTTCTTGCATTATTTCACACATAAGATTTTAGGGGGACACCTAATGCCTAAATCATAATAGGCATTTAGCAAGAAAGCTTAATTCTTACATTCTGAAATTGTTTAAGTTAAAGGTCACTTTTAAAGTGACACAATGGGAAAAAAAATATTGGTGGAACATATTGAGCACCAGGAATTGTGCTGGGGAATCTTTCTATATAATATCATTTAATCCTCACAACCATTTCATAAAGAAGAGACTTTGAATCCCATTTTACATTTGTGGCTTTGAGAGGTTAAGGTACATGCCACGTGCTATGGAAGAAAACCTGGGTCTCAAATTTAGGTATTATCTGATTCCAGATGTTTTGCTTGACTTGCTGCACCACAGAGCTCTTCTGGGGCAATACAGAAGCTGGTACATGGTGGAAAAGGACTGATGTTGGGGTAGGCAACTAGAGGAATAACAGCACACATATTAGTATTTTGTGTGAGCTATAGTTATAGCAGCACAGGGAGATGGAGAGAGGTATCAGATTCCAGGGTCTTTTTGAAACTCAAAATATCCAGAATTGAGTGGCATGTAGGATTGGAGGTGGGGTTCAGAGTAGGTCTTTATGTCCTTAGGTGACTGAATGGGAAGAAGTTCTGACATTAGATAAGGTGGGAAGAAGATTGGTGTCAGAAGCAGAAGATAGCAATGAAATTCATTTTAACAGGTTTTGTGTAAGCAGCTAGTTGGAACCCAGATAAATATAACCGATAGTTGGGTAGATTACATTTGAAAGAAATTAAAGTTAGATATACAAATGTAGGAACCATCAACAAAGAAGCCAAATAAGTTGAAGTGCTGAAAAAAATCTTTTGTCTCTAGCTGCTTTGTTCAAAAACCCTCAATGACAGCAGTGGGCAATCGGTATTTGCTGGACCATCTGGTATACAAGAGTTTCTCAGTGCCAACACCATTGACAATTTGGGTTAGATAATTCATGATTGTGGGGGACTGTTTTATGCATTCTAGGATGTTTGCAGCATCCCTGACCTTAACCTATTAGATGCCCGAAGCAAGCCCACTCCCCTCACCTCCAGCTGTGACAATCAAAAATGTCTCTAGACATCGCCAAATGCAATTTTATTTCCAGTTGATAACCACTGAGTTAGATCAAACACATTTCCTTCTAGTCCATTCTACCATCTAGAAGCACACATTCCTATTAATTAGATTCACTGCTACCCTTGTAACAATGCACACAATGAAAAGTGACTCTGATCTGAAGTGGTAAGGGTGCTGTGTGTTTCAGAATGCTTTGGCACCAGTCACTAGCCTATAGTTTGAAAACAAGCATATTCAAAATCACTTAATTATTCATTTTTGTCTTAGTGTCTGCATTATATAGCTGGGACTCTCCATGTGTTCTCTTATATTTTTAAGGTACCCTGCAGTTGAGTCAGAGCCTTGTAATTATTTCTAGTCAATAGACTGGTAAAGAGAAAGTGACATGGATGATTTCCAGACTGAAACATATAAAATCCAGGTGCCTTTTCCATTTCTCTTCTCCTGATACAATAATTTCATTCCACATGACCTAGCTTCAAGGCCAGGGACAACTGGATATATTAGATATTGCAAAGATTTGACATGTCAAGTCATTGAGACTAAGGGGTGTGTTTGTTACCACAGCAGAGCTTAGCATTATTCTGACTGATAGAAATCCCATTAACAATAAAAAACAGGATAAACAAGAATATTTTAATGAATTTTTTTTCCCAAAGTATATTCACTTTATAGGAACATGATAACCACATGTAAAACTGCACTCAACAGAGTAACAAACTAAATATGTTGCAGTGAGAAATCTGACTTTATATATTCATTAAAAGAAATATCAGCTATCACCCAGAGGTGATTTTTTTAAAATTTTATCTCTTTTTAACAGAAGGTGATTTTTTAAGTGGAGTTTGTGTACATGAAATATGGAATTATGTAACATACCAATTTAGTTCTAATTTTGGAAGCTAATTTCCACATTGCTTAAACAAAAATAAAATTTTCACTGGTGTGAACAATGAGAACATTGTTTTCTATACTTAAAAAGTTTTACAGCAGGAATTGGGCAAAACTTCACAAATCTGTGATGTAAAAAATACATACATATAAAAAGCTTCCTGCTTTTAGAAAATATGTTAGTGGAAGTACCAGAATTAACATGACAATTCTTACACTGGATTCTCAGTAGAGGAAGGGACAGATGTTATTCCTCCATTGTGAGCTGCAGAGTATTCTTGATAAAATTGTGGGCGTGCCTGCTGATAGGATTTCCATTAAGGTAACTTTAAGGTGTGAAATGCAGAGGCTTTAAGGTACTTTCCATCTGTGTTTGAAAAACTGCAATGGTATTTTGTGGGAACTGGTTCTGCAACAGAAACTTATAACAATTATATTGATGGTGAATCTCATGTTTTTCCAGTTAATGTTTTTCATCCTTAAATAGTGTGAATGGAGATACCGTTATCATTTTGTGATTTTATTGAAGTGCAGTTCAGACAAATTTTGACACTATAGAACATAAGGTTTCAGTGACTGATTTCCCTGCTCTTGAAAGAATGCTAATACAGTTGTAATTACTGTGAGCTTTGTTTTATTCCATTGAAAAAAAATTATCTGAAAAAAACTTATTTTAAGCGTTCTGAGTCAGAACTCTGATCCTTTTTATAAAATGATGTTAACGGCTTTTGTCCTCGTAATTCTATTCTTACAAAGATTCAAGGAAGACTATTTTGAAACTGGAAATCATGGTGAATGTTTTCCCTTACAACTGAATTTAAAAGAAAGATTTCCAAGATAATGCTGCTTGAAGTAAGAAAGTTGTGGAAGAAAATTTCTAGCAGTTATATTTGTTGCAGTTTGGAGAACATCCGGTAACAAGGGTGTGTAATGTTAATTGCTGAATTATTCCAGACCTTTGAAAGGCAAATCTCAGTGCTTTTATAAATTATGCTGGATTCAGTTGGAAAAAAAAGCCCTAAATGGGATATCTAGAGAAGATATGGAATCATTTCTACGTCGCTCATCTCACTTTGTCATAAAATGATCTTTTTAATGAACTTTCAGTTCTTAAATCATATCTTAATGAGAACTTGCTAGCCAGATGGGATGGAAATAAAGATCAGATATAGTCAAATGTGCATATAGATTTTCATCAGGAATACATTAGAATCCCAAACATCAGGAAAGTACAGAACTGTCTTTTCTTACTCACTGATTTAAATGCTGGGATCAAGAAGTCATTTCCCCTAATTAATATATTTTAGGTATCAGAGAAAGTATTGATATTCAAATGCTGAAACCTTTCTCGATAATACAAATGAGTTACTTGGAAACTTGAAGAAATATGAAAGATTCAAAAACTATTTAAAATAAAAATGATGATGATGATGACTATTAAAATAAGAGTTTGATTTATGCTGAATACTACGCTAAATATTTTGTATGATTTTTATTTAATCGTCACAGCAGCTGTATGAAAGGGAAGCTATTGTTATTTCCATTTTATAGATGAGAAAACTGAGATTCAGTAAGTAGCCCAGGGCCATCATCGAGTAGGTGGCATATGATTCTGGAACAGAAGCTCTTAGTCACTGCTCTGGCTTGGCATTCTCACAGCTGAGCATACATTGGATGTCAAGTTCAATAGCGACAAGGTGATGAAAATACAAACAAAGATGATGTCTAGACCAACAGGCCACTTTTGCTAGGTTTTGTACTTTCTATCGTACAGGTTTATTTTCTGGGCATCCTATGTATCTCTAAAATATAGTCAACCACCTGAATTGTTCACTGATCAAGTTAGTCAGTGAACTTTCCTCTCAGTAGAGTTAAAATATCACCCCAGTCCAGTGCCTCTTGCGTTGATGGGATGGCAGGAGGCAGACAATGGCTTTACCTGAATCCATCTGTGTCAATATCTATACCTTCTCTGTTATCTCCATGGTCTCTCCAGCATGGTATCTCCAGCATGGTCTAGTCTTCTCTACAATGAATCACCCAGCGCTGGTTGGAGTAGGGGTAAGGAAGGCCAGAGGATTATTATTGCTAAGGAACGAATCACTCCCCACATTAGAAGTGTGAAACAAAAATGATGTATTTGCTTGGTATTATGTAGGTGGACATTGGGGCTGGGCTTAGCTGGGACAGGTGCATTTCTGATGGGCTAACATATGTCTGCGGCTCCATGTAGGTCAGCTAGGGCAGCTAGACTTTGCTCCATGTGGATTCTCATCTTCAAGGAGGCTGGCCTAGGCTTTGTTTACATGGTGGCACAGGGCCCCAGCAAGTAGCCAGAGCAGCTAAACTCCAGTGAATGAGGACTTCTCAAATCAGTGCATGCATCACATTGGCTAATGACTCATTAGCCACAGCAAGTCATATGCCCTATCCAGAGTTAACTGGGAGAAAACTGAGCAATCATGTGGAAACGAAGAGGCATGACATTCATAAAAATCCTCCTGTGATTGATCCAAACGATATTTGAGTGACTGTGTCCCACAATGCCACACCCAAATTATCCACCATTAACTTAATTCTTCATTTGATAGTCAAGGATCTCGCCAATATGCTTCTTTCCAAACTTATTTTTTATAAACCTCAACTCCAGAATCCTCTACTCTATCTAGCCCATGTCCCTATTCAGTCTCTTCCCATTTCCTCAAGGTCAGACCCTTGCTATTTCTAAATAGCAAGCTATTTCAGCTCAAGGAATGCTATTCTTCTACCAAACACCAATCTCTAGTACCATTTCCCATCATTTCATTTCTGCTATTGATGTCATTTTATAAGCCTTATTTTTTTTTTCAAGCAGGTTTTAGGCCCTTAAATGTATGTACCTAAGATACAAATACTTGGTAGCCTGAATTGAATGGAGCTCACAGTGGAAGGAATTTGCCTCAGTGTCTGTGAATTTCTTGCAAGAGTCAAAGTGGTCTTGTTCTGAGTTGTGGTTTAGCAAAGCCTGGGTCCTGGCAGATCAGCGTGTCAAAGGATGGATTCTTTGCAGCATTTGAAGATTAGAAACAAATTCCATCCCTGTGGGGTACGGGGACAGGGAAGGGAGACTTTCAGATACAGCAGGAGGTAAGGAAGGTTCTGGACTAGAATGAAAATTGCATCACAAAATCCATAAAGTAAAAGAATCTTATTAATTTGGATTTTGGAATACACACCGATCTACCTTTATATTGTGGAATCACCAGGATTATGGAATTGATAGGCTTTCCTGGCAAGCAGAATTCTCCAGTGCCAAGGCAGTGTTATCAAGTTACAGGGTAGACCAACAACTCAAGTTCTTATAACCAGATGGCATTCATTCAAGGCATGCTCATGGCTCAGCAGCCATGTGCCAGGCACTGCGGTAGGAACGGGAGACCGAATGGTGAACAGAAGAGGGGCGGTTCCTGCGTTCATAGTGCTCAGGGTCTTGGAAAAGTGATCAGGCAGCCGAGAACTCTGTAAGAAGTTGTGGCACTGGGCACTTTCAGAGTGGGTAGGAGGGTTCTTCCCCACACATGGGGTCAGAGAAGGATGGAAGGCTGCTGGCAGGAAGTAGCATCTAAGCAGAGACCTGAGAGAGAATAAAGAGGAGCCAGACTGGAGAGGCGCATGCGCGCGCTCATGCATCCACACAGGTGCTTGGGGCAGAGCAGGAGCATCCCATGAAGTGGTTTGTGTGAAAGAGAGAGGAGGGAAAGCTTGTTAGATTCCAGACATGAGAAGACGTTTCTTATAATTGGAGCTCTGAGGAGGGAAGAAAGAAATGGGACTGGGGAGGCAACCAGGAGCCTGGACCTGCAGAGCTCCTTGGCCACATCCGGGAGCAGACCTAGGACAGACATCTAAGCACGGTCACAAAGCAGAAGGGCATTTCATCAATGAATTCATTTTTTAAAAAAAAATACGTCTCTCTACCTACCAGAGAATTTTTGTTGCTATTGTTTTGTTTTTCTCCCCTGCATGAGTGTTTTTTTCTTCACATACTTTCAACCAGGATTGTCCCTAACACTGGCATGTTCTTTAAAACTAGCAGGCAATGGTGGCTACTCCCCTTTACGGAAATGGGGTTTGGATGTTACAGAAGGACAAAGAAAGATCATCTTGGTTGGCTCCTTCCCTCCTTGCTCCATCCTGAGAACCCATGGTCCCATCTGCAGGGACTGTTGTGCAAGCAACTTGTCCTTCCCTCCCACCCATCTTTCAACCCTCCACTTGACTTTGCTATGACCTGATTTATTTTTTGTTCATCATGTGTTTTGTTAACTTTCCAAATGTATGCAACTAGCCATCCGTTCTTTCTGTACTCTTTGGAGGACAAAGTTGGTGGGATCCTTTTGTAGCTGTGTCTCTGAGGATACTTCAAACCTTATGAAAATTCCATTTTTTTTGTTGTTCCTTATGGGAAATACTGAATGGTTTTAAAGGCATGTGTGTATATATATATGGCTATATCTTTCCAGTTATCCAAGTGGAAGGTTCCTATTCCTTTTTCTGTTTTCACATTGTACATTTTTTTATGAAATATAAAGTCAAAATAAAATGTAAAGCAATGCATAAGATGTTTCCATATAACTGGAGGTACATAAATGAAAGACATTGAATTTCCAGAGAGGCCCTTTTTCATTGAAGGTATTCCTCTGACAGAATGAACAGATGCTAAAACAAGGGAAATTGGAAGTTGATTGTTTTAAAGGAGAGACTGCTTTTGAAACTATAGGCCCCTTATTCCTCCTGTGTGTACACATTGTAGGTTTTGAAACACCATTATGTATCACCCCCTGTGACACTGTGGCCTTCATCTGGGGTACACTTGGCCCTGAGCTGACCATTTCCCTTCACTCACCCGTGCCACACAAAGGGCTCAGCTCATCCCAGTGTCATCTGATATCCAGTGGCCCATCTGGTCACCAGGCACCTAGTTCCCTGGGACATGGAATTAGGCCATCTCAAGAGAATGCCGAGGGCGAAAGTCTCCAAACCTTTTCTGCTTGAGTTTGGGGCTTAATGCATCATGACTGGAGGTTTTCAAGCTGGTGTCTGAATTGTGAAGAGATGACAGTCACCCAGAACTTTAGACTGTTAGGGAGTGAGACAAAAGACAAAGCCTTGCCATCTCCCAGGAGATGTTCATCAGAGTAGCAGAGGATACTCCTTGGAAAGAGCAGGATCTCCAGATAGGAGTTCCCAAGCTTCTCTCGTCACCCAGGGCTCTGGGCTCCAGTTCAGGGTGCAGGACAGCTGCACCTTTCTTACCTGCAGACGCAGGGCTCTGACACGGAAAAGGATCTCCTCACCCTGCACCCCTGCAAACTGGACATTCTTGCCACCAAGTCCATGCACCGTCTAGCGGGGATTTCAGACTGTTTTCTTATTACTAAATGGCGAGGTATTAACACCACAATGCAGAAATTAAAGAAAAAAAATAAAGGCAGAGGGTGGGGAGTGGGGGGAGAAAAGAAAAGACAGCCGCCTGCTCTTTTCTTCTTGGTATTATTATTTGTGACAAAGCCCTCGGTCCATTTTTCTTCATAATTTGCAGGACTCCTAATGGGAACAGCACCTCCCAATTACCATGGCTGCCAAAGGCTAATTTGGTTACCCTCCGGATCCACAATAGCGAAACTGTGTCGAGCCTTTGTCGATATTTGCATACTATACATACCAGGAATGTAAAACAGCTGCCTGGCCCCTCTCCCACTATCATGGCAATTATGGGTCATTAGCTCGGCCCCCCCTTCTCCCTTTTTCTTGTTCTCGTCTTCCAGGGTCTGGTAGGCAGTGGTAGGCAGCTGACGGATTTGCAGAGACAAGAAATGAGAAAGCGGAGCTGCGTGGCCTATTTGTTAAGAGTCAGAGGCTGACGAACTGCCACTTGAATTGCATGAACACAGCCCTGTGCTTTTATTTCTTGATTACCTCCTCCTTCTCCTCCTCCTCCTCCTCCTCGCCTTTTCATTCACCCCCTCCAGTCCCTGCCCTGGCTCCCCCCATTCTTGGGGAAGGCCCTTGGAGGGTCAGTACCCAGCCCTGCACGTGGCTCTGTGTATGCATTTGTCCTGGCAGTGTGGCCTGGACCTCAGGGCCAGGCGTGTGCCAGCACTTGGCACTGGGGGACACCGTTCCTTCCGGGGATCAGGCCTTCCACATACTACTAGATCAGCCCCCAACCCCCTCTAGCCGATCTCCATTTGGAAGTGCAGCGGATGCTTCACTTAAAAATTTTCTCGATGAATCTTAACCCCATGGAGGAGGGAGGGGTGGGGGGGGTGGGGCAGGAAGAAGAAAAGAATAAGAAGGGGCTTAACCACTGAAGCTCTCTCTTTTGCAACATTGAGTTGTGTCTTGCAGTAGTTAATGGGAAGTTATGGTTTTGAATATAATTTTTCCCTTCAAGCTGCTAATTTTATTGACAATATGGATAGATTGAAAGACCCAAAGCTTTTGTGTTGTTTTGTTAAAGCAAATAAGTGAGGCACAAATGTAAATTACATCTCCAGGTTCACATTAGAGGTTTGCAAATAATACTGAGCTAATGGTTATTGCAAAGGAAAATAGCACTGGGATCAATATTCTATACAGTGGAAGGCGATACCTCTCTCTCTTTTAATCACCTCATTGCAGAAATGGCATTGAAATTTGAAATCTCATTTTCTCCATTTGTACAAATTGAACATAAATCACTATGAGTGAGGGGAGGTGGCAGGCGGCTTCTCTGTTTGCGGGATTGCATTACTAATTAGTGTGGGGCTGAAGCCCTGCACAGCCTGGGAGAGGCATCCCAAGACCTCTGGCCAAGTATGAGATACTCAGGAAAGCTTGAATCACTGAGGGAGGGGCTGGGCCCCCTTCAGTGGGGAATGGGTGAGAGCCAGGTTAGCCCTGCAAAAGAGGGGAGACAAAGGGCAGAAGGCCCTCATGTGCTATAGCAATGTTTTCTGTGCTGGGACCCCAGCTTCCCCACAGTCCTCTTAGATTGCAGTGGTATCAGGATGTTTCAGACATCACTGTCCCCACTGAGAAGCAAGCAAGATGTCAGCATCCAAGCCTTGCATTTTGCCTGTGGCTCTAGGCATAGGAGCAGGAGTGTCAGAGAATGAGATGCCCTGCTCCACGTGGTCACTGCTATGTAAAGTCCCCCACCCGCAGGTCACCTCCTGCCCTCTAGCACTGGTCTCCATTTCTTTCCTCTTCCCTTCCCTTTCCTTTATTTCTCTGCTTGTATACACTTGCCCTGAGTGGCTCTCATAGCTCTAAGCTGAGTTATAGATATTATTTACAGAGGATATTCAGGGATGTCAAAGGCCTCTGATGTTGTGCCCACTCCAGCTCCATTTTCTCAAGTCGCTCAAACATTCTTGATTGATTGGCCATGGGGCCATCTTGGGAAATAGGCTTCAGACTTTTTTCTTCCTCCCTCAGCTGAAACCTCCCACAGCCCTGCACTTCTCGGGCTGGCCAGGTGTGGGGGGTATGCCTTATTTCATAGGTAGCAAAAAATGACTGAGAAGTGGGTACCCCGGTACTTTGGTAGGAGAGAGGAAAAGACAGGGGTGCAAGGCTGGCACAAGTTCTGGATTTCAGAGTTGGTTCTGCAAGATTTTGGGAGACACTGCACAGGGAAGAGTTGCACAGAGTCCTTAACTTGTCCTTGCAGCTGGCCACTTACCCTCTCACTTGAAGTAAATAACATTCTGCTGGATGATTAATGGAGGATGTTTAGTTCATTAAACTTGATACCCTGAGGGCAGGATGAGCTAGTAAAATATTTATATATTTATACATAAGGCTGATCCCATAAGGGCCAGTGTGTGCAGATGAGCCAAAAATGGAACAAGTTAGTGTCCATCAAGGCGGAGACCAAGCAATGGCCATTAATACCTGTGTCCCCATAATAGAGCCTCTGGGACACCTTAAGATTTGGAGAAAGGCATCTTCTTTTTCAGTCCCAGCCAGGAAGGGAATTTAAGAGGCCACAGAGTCCTGCCATGCAGAGACCACCAGGGCACCCCCAACCTGTAAGGACATGTCCGTTCTCCTCTGTCTGCCGGGCCTTTGGCATGCCTGGGGAGAAAAGCAGAGTGACTCTCATAGACTTATCAACACCCTGAGAATTTCTCATCCTTTTTCTTATCCTCAGCAGCCACAGGAGAGTTAAAAATAGGGGAGGTTAGGGGGAAAACTGGAAACAAGGTTCATTACCTAAGGTCCCTCTCACCCATTTCAATAGATGAAAGCAAAGAAAATAAAGCAAAATCCATCCAAACAGTAAGCAGGTGGTGGCCACTAATAGAGAAGAAATAAAAACCTTTTAGAAATCAGAGCCAACTACAAAAAACACTGACAAAGTGGAATGAAAGTTCTGAACAATCAGTTCAAAGAAAAGGGTGTTTGAAATAAACCCTTAAAAACATTTCAAATGCTGAAGGGAAAAAAAATAGCTGCTTTAGATATTTGAAGCCAGGATGACTTAATCTGGAGAGAGGATTTTTTGGATTCTACTGAAAAAGAGAAAGAAAGATGGAAGGGAGGAGTCTTTGAATGCAGTGGCGCTCAGACAGAACACACATCAGGTGCATGGGGACTGCCTTGATTGCCAATCACAGGCCCATCACCAATCCTGGGCTGACCTGGGGCTTTTAACCTCTGTACCTCCATTTGCCCAGCTATAAACTGGGGTTACTAATAGGCATGTCCTCTGGTCCCCTCAGGTCCCTGAAGAGGAATAATAGGATGATGGGCCTGATCCTACAAACGTAGAATATGTAGCTCCCATTTCCTGCCTTCCACCTGCAGAGGCCAACCAGGTGTTCTCGCTAAGCCCACTGGGAGACCTCACCTTTTGGGTGAATTTCCACATCCACTTAACGCACGCACACACTCATTCATCCATTTCATATTAGTTGTACGTGGTGGCACTTGATAGCAAAAAGAGGGCAGACATTCTGTTCCCTCCCTCAGGTGGATCACAGGCTGAGGAAGTCAGGCAGGCAGATCACTGGGGACCAGCATGAGATGCTCTGTGGGTGCATTGCTTCAGGAGGTGATGGCCTGGCTTGTTTCTGGCAGACAGGCAGAAATGGCTGTCTGTCAAGGCTGGGAAAGGCATCTCAGCCAAGGAACAGCATGCCCAGAGGATGAGAGGGATGCATTTTGAGACTCAAAACAGGGTTTGGGGTCAAGGCACAGTGAAAAAAGTGGTAACTGCAAACAGGTGTTTGTGGAAATCACGAATTGCATTCTAGTGGGTCTGGAGGTGGGAAGTTAATTGTTACGGTGGCTCTCCAGTCATCAGCTACCCAGGATTTCTTTAGTTTTCTGAATCAGCATCCTTAGAAGGTGGTTTCCATCCTCAAGTTCATCTCCTTCATAAAGAAGGAAGGGTAGGTGTGGGGCAGGCTCAGAGCAGGCCACACGTCCTTTTGCAAATGAAGGAGTTTGGATTTTACCTGGAGTGGGGTCTGTGACCCAGGATCATGATGAGATTTACATTCCATTCACATCCACACCCTGTCAAATGTTTGTGCGTTCATCTGTTTTGTGAAAGAGCTAGGAGTCCTAGGGATGGGCACAGAGAGAAACACATGAAGAACAATAAGAACATTGGGAAATTTGCTTGCATGAAAAAAAACCCAAGACTCCAAATACATAGGGTGTTAGCCTGTCCCAGTTTGCCCAGGGGAGTCCTGGAATATACCTTTTGTCTCAGTATCATCACCAGCTTAGTATCTGTCCTTGGTCTTATTTTAAATATTATTTTTAAGAAAGTTTCATTACTTACAGTTACATTTAAATATGCCAGAAGGGGCCGGTAGACCTCTGTTTTGTTCCGTAAGCTTCTGCTGAGGTCTCACGGAGCTGGGTTCAGTGAGCAGAGTTCTCCTTTTAACTAATGGTGAAGTCTGCCAGGGATGGTGGCTTTCCCTCCTGTCACACAGCTCCATAAGCAGGGAAAGTGACACCCTTGACTGTCTCGGGGGCAGAAAGCAGGGTGCTTGCTGATGAGGCACAGAGGCTCATAGGGTGAATGAAATCCTCGGGTGACAGGTGGCTGCTGCCACTACCCCTCCTGTCTACCTGTGCAAGGGCCAGTACTGGGGCCCAGGAGCTACAATATGCCATGAAGACACCGCAGGCAGGGCCCAAGGGAACTGTAGGAAATCTAGAATACTTGAGCTCGGGAATGTGTGTCATATAGGACACACAGGCTGGTCTGCCCTGCCACTGAATGCAGACTGGTCCAAATGCCTTTGCAATACCAGCTTTGTCACTTATACAATTTAAGTCCACAAAGATTTATTTTACTATCTGCTAACATTTTTATTTCAAAAATAAAACCTTTGGGCAACAATGAGATCCAAAAAACTAAAAACTCATGGTTAAGGAATAATTACTGAATTTTCCCCACTTAAGTCAACAAACATGTAACTCTCTCAAAGTGTTTATCAGTGCTACCTACCTACTGTGGCAAACGACTGCATAAAGAAATAGAAGAAAAACATTGCTAACAAACATCAGCATCTACTCTGAAAAGTCAGGGCGGGGTAAAGCTCAGTGGTAGAGTGTGTGCTTAGCACGAACAAGGCCCAGGGTTCAATCCCCGGCACCAGAAGAAAAAAAATATAAAAGAAAACAGTAATTATGTTAAGAAGACTCTCCCATAGATGATGAATTCATATAAATCCTGCAGACACCAGGTTACAGATACCTCTAAAGAGTCTGATTTTTCACTTGTATCAAATGACTCAATTTTTTTCCTGAATTTCATTCATTTTTTTTCTAAATTCCATTTTTTTATACATGTGCAAAACAGAAAGTGTTTATAGTTCATATGTTGGCACTTTCAACAAGAGAAATACTGCAAACAGTTCAAAGAATAGTTATTTTGTCAATGCTATTATAGGTTTCACAAAGAACACCAGCTAATTCAAATAAGTGGTTTATTTTTTTACTTCTGATTCAAAAACTTGAAATAAAGTTTTCAAAAGTTTCTTCCAAAGTTGAAATGCCTGACCTATTATTTTACTAGTATAAGATTCATTTTTAAGTGCATGTTTTAGCTTAACATTGAAGATAAAATTATTAGTGTTTGTGCTGATAATGCACATTCAAATTTTGGTGAAGCATTGCTTGGCTGAATGGTAAAAACAATATCATTACGAAATTGAGAAAGGTCTAGGGCAGAAATAAGTTTGAAGTTTTGTTTTGGAGTTCACATAATTCCTAAATTCCTCCCATTAAACTGTGTTATTAGATCAATTAAAATACAAACTGTAGTGGTTTAAATTTACAAATATTTTTATATATCCTGTTAAAGTAGTCAAACCACAAAATTTTTGTGATCAAGTTGATGTTGAATATATATATTAAAAAAATGTGGGCATTCTGCACTCTTCTCTCGTCTGCTTATCGTCAATGGGATTTTAAAAGATTTTGCACCTTTGAAGAATTACTTTTTAAATCACCCTACATGTCTCACAATGGCATTGAACTTCTTTTGTAAACAGATTTGACATTTTGGTGGTACTTTATTCCACTTCATTTGAATATCTTTAATCAAAATCTCCCAAGAAAAGTGTAAAAAGAACTTTAGTGTTTAGCCAACTACAATTATTGAAAATAAAACATAGGGGGCTGGGGATGTGGCTCAAGCAGTAGCGCGCTCGCCTGGCATGCGTGGGGCCCCGGTTCGATCCTCAGCACCACATACCAACAAAGATGTTGTGTCCACCGAGAACTAAAAAATAAATATTAAAAAAAAAATTTTCTCTCTCTCTTCTTTCTCACTCTCTTAAAAAAATAAAACATAGAAACATAAAAACAATAAAATGTTATTCCTATAACATAAACAAAAACAAAAAAATTGTTCTAGAGCTCAAAAAATTAGCAAAATTTAATTCTCAAAATTATAATTGCTTTTGGAATATCTTGATTACTGGGATAAATATTTTGATTGGTATTTTCATTTTTATTTGATAAAGTTATATTCTTGCTAGTTGGAATGAAACTGAAAGACACAGGCTTTGGGATGATAGAGACAAGTCACTTGAAGAATTTTCCCCTGAAAATGTATTGCCAAAGATAAGTATTTAGGAAGTAAAAAGAGAGTATTTGAGAAAATATTTGATCTGACGTATTTACATATTTTAATGTGAAAGAGAATTGGAAAGTACTCTAGTAGAATTTGCTTTGAATTTATAAGACATTCTTAGTAACTTTGGAGAAAGTATTTTCTCAATTAAAAATATTATGATCTCTAGTAATATTTCATTGAGAATGCTAATGGTTTCAAATTTATTAACAATAAAACACAACTTCAATATTTTTCTGTATATAAAACTTCAGAAACCTTTAAACATGCAACTTCAAAGAAGAGTGCATGCAATTTTATCAAACAGAAGGATTAAAAATAAATCCATATTAAAAATACATTCTTTAGGAAAATACCATTGCATACTATTATTAGAAATAGATATGGCTAAAAAAATTAAAATAAATGAATATATAAAAAGCCCCATTATTCTGCAAATGGTATTGTTTCATATTCAGATAAGAGATTTAACAAAATATTTTTGTACTTTTTGCTTTAATGAACATAGTATGTATTAAATTTATTTAGTAGAACTCCATTTCTTGAAAGCAAGTTTTAAATAAGATAGTAGGCTCACCAGTATTGTAAAGTTAATGTATTGGTGAATAAATTAATGTTTTGAATTATATAAATTTTATTATTCCTGCCTTTCCCCATTTTGCTCAAAAATGTCCCTCTTTGATTATTAAATAGTATGGCCTCCGCAATAACGAAACTGAGGAAATAGCAATAATAGAAAACAGACTGAAGAATCAGAGAGAGGGAGACAGAGACAGGATGGGGAGCTTCAAGAATCAGTCAGTGAATGCCTGAAAACAGACCGGTGACCTCATCACATAGAGGGTCCCTGTGGTGAGAATTTCCCACATAGGCCCTCATTCTGAAAGAAAGGGTTTATCAGCTTAAAGAGATGGGGCTCTCCATTCTCTTCTATTCACTGATTCATCTCTGACTTCATTAATTCAATCAACTAAGAAACATTTGCTGAGTGTCTACTGTGTGCCCAGCACTTCCTTAGGCCCTAGTGATGTGCAAAATAGAGAAAAGCAAAGCTGGGGTGTACATAGTCAGTCCCAGGCTGGACGAAGAAGCTGCTGGCTGGGATACAGGGGTCCTGGAAGGGTCTTCTCCCCATCTTCCTGCTCTATCTGACAGGGTTTTGTTGAGAGCCACAGCGGAAGGGGCCCCAGCAAACTTCCAGCTGATTGGCTCAACTGCCAGGACCAGCTTCCCATGAGCCTCTCTACACCCCCCCACACTCCTCCTGCTCTTGAGGCCGATTGGCTGGGTCGCGTGGGTGGAGCCAAAAGAGTCCCCCAATGAGCAGCTCTGTGGTCTGAAAGGACGGGGAAACAGCCCAATGAGCATCACCGCAGAGGAACCAATCAGCTGGCAGCTGGAAGTTTGCTGGGGCCATGGTGAGCCAATCAGCTGGAAGTTTGCTGGGGCCGCTGTGAGCCAGTCAGCTGGAAGTTTGCTGGGGCCCCTTGGGCTGTGGCTCTCAACAGGGTTTTATTTCAGAATTCAAGTGGGAGCACTTTGCCCTTGGTATTTTTAACAATGAAAGAAGAACAACGTTGTGCATTCCAAAGAATGAGTCCCTTTGCTCCCTCCACGTGGTTCCCAACTCTTACTTCATTTTTGTCTGGTCTCAGTCAGTGTCCTGGAAAGACTTGTGAGGACCCAGTAGCTGTTTCCTATTCCAGGTTCCTTGTGTGTTGTTTCTGTGCACAGAAACAAATCCAATTCAAGCAAATAATGCTGTCATCAGGATCTTGTGCAGGCGTTGGAGGGGAGTCTGCCTGGCCAGTGGAGTACAGTGTTTGAAATATCTTGAGATCTTCAGGAACATTTGTTTTTATTCAGAAGTGTTCATTTGATGTTTTCCTGACCCACGCAGTTTCCCTATGGGCTTAAGCTCCCATTTGTTAAAGAAACAGATGGGGAAACCAGTTCAGTTTGTGTTTGTTTTAGCATTTAAAACAGCTTACCAGGAGATGGTAGAGTTTGAATACTGCAGGTAGCAACACATTATTTTTAGCAGGCGTGCAAGAGAACAGGATCATATGGACAATTTAGAGAGATGGAAGTGGAGACCAGCCTGATTCTACAGACTAAATCAATGGATGGTAGTGGAAATGGATCCCTGTAGTTTTACGGGGGACTCATTTAATCTGAATGGGAGGACCCAAAGGAGGCCCTGGCAGGAGACTCTCATGTGTCTGGAAGATCTTGGTAACTGCAGCTGGTTTCCCCATGTCTCCTATCTTATTTCCACCCGGCCCCAATTCTAATGGTAGTATCTTGGCCCACAAGGCCGTTAATGTAGATTATTGTTATCTGGCCCCTATTCTAAGCAGGGTCCTGGCAGGAAAAACCCAGCACACTCAATGTGTTCATTCAATGAAGAAAGGTTAATAATGTGACCATTTGTAGAGGTGAAAAGGTGAAGGGAACTGACAAGGGAGGACAAAGCGCTTCAGGAGACTAATGAAGAAGAATCATTTTTCCAGGACCTGGTGAGTACTGTGGCTGAGGGAGAGGGTGGTCCCGTCAGGAGCTGTGGCCATAGGTGAAGGGATGCCAAAACCATGAGAAGGCAGAAACTGAGCCAGAGCAGCCAGTACCCTGACCTCCAGCTTCCTTCTGGGCCTTCCCATTGGTCAAACACCAGTGGGAGCTGAAGGACAGATGGGTCTGCAGAGGTTGGTCTTCTAGGATGCAGAATAGACTAGGAAAAGATGGAGGGTAGAAAGTAGGTCAAGAGGGGCAGTTTAGGAGGATGTTGTGATCTGTCCACGCTCAATATGCTGTTTCTGTCATTGGTGGAAGTAGAAAATGTACCCTATCACAGGGGTGAAGCTTTGTGGCTCCATCAAAATCCACCAGGTGGGCAACAGGCTCCAAGGACTGAGTTCTAATTCTACCAAACCATCTAAGTACTCCTCCCTATTGTGCCACCAGAGGGAAAAATAACCAAGATCTGTATCTTTGAGTCTTTAGATGTACCATTTTATAGAGAGAGAGAGATCTGAAAAACTGATTCCTGAAATGAAAACCAGAAAACCTGGGCTTGCATCCCAGTTGGCTATGGAACCTTGGGGAACCTTCTCTGGGTGTTTTCCCATCTGTACAATAAGGAAATTAGGCTAGAATTTGGTTTAAGTCTCTTTTGGCTCCAACATTCTGTTGGTATTTAAGTTAAAACCAGAAGGCTATTAGGAGGCATGATATGCTTATAGAGGTCAGCATCTGAGCCAGTCTCAGAAATGAGTTCATGGAATGGAGAAGCAAGAGGTTGTTCTCAGGTGCTTAGAGCCCTGAACCAACTGAGCATCACATCATCAAAATTGGAAGGCGGTAGGTGGCCTGTCATCATGGAGCAGGCTAGCTCATGGGTTGAAGCTGCTAGATCCTCTCAGATGTCTGAAAACTTCAGTCTTTTCCAGGCTAAGACGAGCCCTAAACATACAGGCAATGTCATTTTCCCCTTCTCCAGGGATGGAACGGAGATTTTGCAGTCTCTCTTCTAGGTCCTACCCAGGGAGATTACTCATAAATCTTTTTTCTTATGATTCCCCTGGAGTGGTCCCCAAGGGTCTCATGACACATAAAGGGTCCCCTGAACCCTCATTTGCCTACCATCACCCAAGTCGTTGGACCTATAAAAAGGGATACACCTGAGGACAAAAGAGGTTTAAAAAGAACAGATCCCCTGAGCAGAGGTCTCTCCTGCCCACATCAACCAGTTCAGAGTGTGAGTATCCGCCCTCAGCCCATTGCTCTACCCACAGAGTGCAAGGGACCACCATGGTCAAAACAGGCCTTCAGAGAGGTGCATCTATGTCCCACTTACCATTTTGTAGGGGGAAAAAAAAAAAACTCCAAAAGCAAAAGCCACACCATTACACATCCATTAATTGTTGACTATGACAACATATCTCATTACCAGCTTTTCCTTAATGAATTCCTTAATAGGTGTCATTAGATGTTAAGTGTTACATTACTTCCTCTAAGGAAAATATTTAAGGAAACTACCATTTAAAAAAAAAAAATTCACATCCTGAATCAGCCCCGAATTCCACCCTCGGCGATCGCAAACCACACTGTCAAGTCCTGTTGATCTTGGTCGTACACACACATTAGTTTCTTTGGCTTCTGAGAAAATAGGTCTCTGAGGCTAGATGCCAAGAGTAGGTGTCCATCCAAAGAAGGAAGCAACAGACTTTGCATTCTAAGAAAGTCACCGGATCCCATAGGAAACATCACCATGATGAGAAATAGATAAACCATCTCAGTTTGTCAGCACCCTGTGTAGGGAATTAAACTCACAACTTCCATGTTAATGATACTTTCACATTTAATTTCCTGAGTGCCACCCTGAAAATGTATCTGTTGAAAGTGGAATTCCACTCCATAGAGCTGTCTTATTAAGCAAAATGCATGTGAGGCTGTACCTGTCACAACAGGATGCTGGAAACTCATTTAGAACTGTAATTTGGAGGTGGGTGGGGGGAGCAGAGAAGATTGGATCTTGTAGGACTATCACTGTTTTCTTGATGTCATTATTACTATTAGTGATTGGTTATTCATTAGCACTAAACACTGATTATTACTATTAATAAGAGCTGTATCAAGCACCAGCAAGGTGCTCTTGGCTTGGCTCATCGTGGGCCATTCTAGATCATCCACTTAGTGGACAACACATTAAACTCAAGAGTGGATGCAAACCAACCCACAAGAAGCCCACCTGGAGTCCCCTCAGGGAGAGTTTCACAGCCTTTATGTCCCTGTGACCCACGTACCTGAAAAGAACAACTTAGAGGAGGAAAGGTTTATTTGGGGCTCATGGTTTCAGAGGTTTTTAGTCCATCTATGGCCAACTCCGTTGCTGAGCCCAAGGTGAGGTGGCACATCATGAGGCCAGGGCCTGGGGAAGGGAAACTGCCCAGCTCATGGCAGAAAGCAGAGAAAGAAAGAGAAAAGGGTCTAGGACACAGCCCCAGGGACCCACCTCCTCCAGCCACACCTCATCTGCCTATAATTACCACCCAGTCAGTCCTTCAAACTAGGATGGACTGATTAGTTTATAGGTCTCAAAATCTAATCATTTCATAGATTCAGCTACCTCTGAATATCTCTGCATCAGCAAAAGCTTTTGGGGGAACACCTCATATCCAAACCCTAACAGTCTTATTTCCTTCTCCTCTTTACCATGCGCTCAGATCAAAATGGAGACCATTACTGGGCAGGTCAGTTGATAAGGTCAGATATTCTCACCACCTTTGAGAGAAACGGGTGCTTTCCTTTAAATATGTTCCACCTTCTTTCATAGTAATACAATTTTGGGGTGTAGAGCTCCTTCCCTCCATCCTGAATGAGCTTCTCCCTTGTTTAAGTCCCAGCTCTCTGGGCCTGTCTGACCCTTGCAACTGAGCCCAATCCCCATGATGTACTACCTCAAGTTTCTTCCCAGTATTCCACTCCTGAAGGTTTGTTTATTTGGATGAGAAAGACCTGTACCAGTCTTTTGGAAAGATCAGATACAAACCCAGATTCCATAGGACGGCTTCATAGCTTGAATCTTTATAAGAAATTTTCCTAGCAGATTTGTCCAGCTCCAGGAAGACATGTGGGCAGCACTGAGGAGCCGAAAGGTAGGCGAGAGGACAAGAGAGCACTCCTTCTTCTGCCAGCTGTTTTATGGAGTCATCTTGTCTTGGGGGCCATAAGGACATGGGTTGATGATCTTAGATTCAGCTACCTAATTTTTTTACCTGTTTTTTCATCATAAAACTTTTCATATGCACAGAAAAGTTGAAAACTCTGTGCATCGAGTACCCATACACTCCCCATCCACATCCAACTGTTAACAATGAAACGAGATGGGTTTATCACAACCCATCCACCTCTTCCTCTCTCTGCTTACCATCAACCCAGCTTTTACTTCTCTTAATTGTATTTCATAGTAAATTGTACCCACCACTACACTTTCCCCTGAATATTTCCTTGCTACTTAAATTTTATTAATTTTTATAAATTCTTTTCTGTGTCTGTACAAACCCATTTCCCTGCAAAGAAGGAGAAAAGGAGCCCTAGAATCATGGCCTAGAGTCCTGCATAGGCTCCCACTCCTTGCCCAACTCCCAGTAAATCCCATTACTCCTGTGACTTCCAAGGCAAAAAGACCATTCATTCCCCTTTGGCCAGACTCTTTAGAGCAAAAGACACCTCTATCCTTCTCTACAGCCAACTCCTCCTCCATAAAACTCCACAGGGAATGCGGCCTCTCTTTGTTCCATCCATGGGGCATCTGGTCAGATACCTGTCTAATCCCATCTATGTCACCCGCAAAGCCACTTTACCTCTCCTTGCTCAATGCTCAGGCTTTGCCCTGAGCCTTTTCCCTGGTGTTCCCTGTGGTTACAACCCAGGCCTTTTCAGAGCTCCATCTCACACCCCCCCCCCAACTCTCTGGAAACCCTGTGATTCGAGACCTCCTACAGCTGAAGAGGGAATGGGGTCACTATTCAGATTAAGTCCCTGGTTTTCCAGCAATAAGACAGGCACCTCTAGGAGTTAGTTTGATAAAAGTTGTAGCCGATGGAAAACTGATAGGGTGCCTGGACACTTTGCATGCCATTCCCTCAATTAAGCCCCGCAATGTCCCTTCAAGGTAATAACTTTTTCTTCATTTGATGGATAAGGAAATAGGCACAGAAATGGCAAATAACTGAACTGAGCTTGCACAGCTAATGAAGGTCTTCTTCTGCATGGAGGTGTTGTTGTTTTGTTTGTTTTTGTTTTGTTTGTATCAGGGATGCTCCAGATTGAAAGCATGAGTTTTGTGGGGAACAACGTGGGTCTAGAGCTTTATGGAGCTGTAATCAAGTTAACATTTTCATGTTGCTGGGTTTGTTTCTCATGACAGTGTTTTTTACATCTTCAAACCCCAAGAGTACTCAGGCACCTCATTTTACCACCCTTTTTTTAAAGGGTCCTGGGCATTCATCTAGTCTGAGAAACTGGGCTTAGTGGCTGGGAATAGGGGTGGGAGTGGTACCTGTCCCTCTCAGTCTGTCCTCTCTTTATCCCCATATAGACCTCTCGGACTATAGATTGGGGCTGTTTAGGTGAAACTGTTTCATAACAGTGCATTTGGAGTAATTCTCTTACCCATCTCATCTGTCCTTTGGCTAGAAGTGGAGCCAGGCAGGGAGAGGGCTTGGGGAAGGGAGGAAAACAGAAGTTGTTTTCCAGGCAGTGGAATGGCAAGAGCAAAGTCAGAGGCCAGACCTCATTGGCAGCTTCTGGAAGAGCAGAAGGTGTACAACTCGGAGGCAGGACTGAGCACGCGTGGGCAGTGCATCTGCAGAGCTTCTCAGGCCAAGCCGGCAGGTATGGACGCTGCTCTTGGCAACAGGGAAGCAGAGCAGGAGCAGACGAGGAGGCCCTCAGGGTTCAACCTGGGGGAAAAGGCCAGGCGGCTTCCCGGATGGGAGCAAGGGGCACAGGCAGCCTGGGGCTGGGTGCGGGGGAAGAGGCCCACCAGGGAGACAGCCATCTTTCAGCCACAGGAGAGAGAACACAAGCCCCAAAGACCACTCGGCCCTAGATGCAGATTGTAGCCATTTTCCCTCTGAAAGCAAATTGTTGAATTCTCTTCTTGAGCTTCAGTGTGGCTTAGGTTAGATGTTAACTCGGCGCACAGAGATCACACTCAGGGGATGGTTCTCTGCTCCTCCCAAACACTGGGAGCATTTCTGCTCCGCTCTGGTCTGAGCTGGGGAGCTGTTGACAGCAGAGAGCGAGATGGCTCCTGGCCCCACATATGTCACCCCTCGTGCATTCGTCCCCGCCTTCCAAGGAACCTAAACAAAATCTTTTGAGCAGTGGCTTTCAGCGGGTCAGGGATGGACCAAGAAAATGAACTTTTCCATTTGGACAAAGGAAAGAGGAGGAGAGAGGAGACCAGAGGCAGGTCTGGGACTAAGTTGAACCCCAAGCCCCTTGGCGTGACCAAGCCCCAGCACAGCTGTGACATTAGCAGCCGGCATTTGAGGCACAATAATAATTCTTCAGATCAAAGCAGCTCCGTCTTTAGACAATTATAGTAAAATTGAAGCTCTCCTCTAAAAGAAACACATGCTCTTGTGTTTGCCCCCTCCCCCTCCTTATTTTATTCTTTATGAACAAATTGGTTTTCAGGGCTATAGAAAGAACCTATTGGAAGCTTAAATTCTCACTGTCTGCCCAGGGGTGGATTGGTAGGGGTGAACATGTAACATCTGAAAGCTGACTTTTTTTTTTTTTTAAATTGATATCCAAGAATAAAAGAGAGAATAGTAGGAGAAGCTGATCAGGAATGAATAAAGTCTCCTTTTAAGCTGAAATCGCCCCCTCCCCCCATCTTCCCTCCAGAAAAGCCGGACTGTAATTGCTTGCAATCACTCGGCACAAATTGTCTGTCCGTGTTTGCTTTTTAATTTTGTATAATCTGGTCCATTTCGCTCTCTCTGCCTTTGAGCTTAACCTCTCTCTCCCCTCTCCCTCCCTCCCTCCCTCCCTCCCTCCCTCCCTCTCTCTCTCTCTCTCTCTCTCTCTCTCTCTCTCTCTCTCTTCCTCTTATTCAATCTCTCTTTCTCTCCCCCTCTTCTCTTTAATTCTTCAGGACTGTTTAAAAAATTAGTAATAATCTCAGCGTTATTTGATGGCTTTTACTAAGCAAAGGCACTTAGAGGGGGGAAAAAAACCATGTGCATGCACTCTGCATCCCTGTAAATGTTCATTTCTACATCCAAAGGATCTTAAAGCACTAATACCATTCCTTAAGGCAAGGGAGAGATTTTAATAAATAAATAAATAAGTGGACTGACCCCAAAGTGAGGGGGGGGGAGAAGGAGGAGGGGGGGAGGGGGGGAGAAAAGGAAAGAGAAAAGGCCAGAACAAGAAAAATGACAGCTGACCCCACACCATTTCCTGCAGGTTCCGGGGTACGCAGCTCCTGGTGCTGACACAGGGCTCTTGCTCTTAGTCACAGACACCCCTTCTGTGCAGCGTGATGCAATGTCTGTCCCAACCGGGGCTTCCCTTGCTCTTGTGCTTTACTCACCTGGGGACCAAGTCTAGAAGACACATCAGTCATGGATAGGGAGATTCCCGAGGGGTTTTAGATAATGGGAAGTGTCCAGAGAGAGAATCCTCAATAGGCAGAGAGAAGAAGCCAGAAGGAAAAGAGGTGAAAGCAGGTAGGTATAAAGAGGAAACAGACCAA
Source organism: Ictidomys tridecemlineatus (assembly GCF_052094955.1). NCBI lineage: Eukaryota > Metazoa > Chordata > Mammalia > Rodentia > Sciuridae > Ictidomys > Ictidomys tridecemlineatus. The sequence goes on from NC_135491.1 coordinate 46,934,164, forward strand.
AAGGAAAAGCACACAATATGCCAAAAACGATAGGCAGCTGTGTATTTCCCTTCTATCAGCACCATATACTCTGTTCTTCAGAAAGTCAAATTAGATAGCCCAAGAATGCACTTTAGTAGAGCTAGAGCCATGTGGCTCAGTTTGAGTTCTTTCTTGCTTCTGATCTGTACTGTGTGACTTCTCCCAGCTTGCTTAGCTTCTTTGTGCTTCAGTTTTTTTTTTTTCTGTAAAATTGGGTGAGTAGGTAATCTTCTTGGGATAATTTATATGAACCAACAAATGACAAGTACTTGGCATAGTTTAGGGATTCAGTAAATGTTAACTACTAACTCCATTCAGTTTGATGGCCAATCATTTAAGATATCAGTCAGAATATAACCAGGGAAGCAGATGCTATGAGCACAGTCTATCATTATTATTGTTTTATTTTGTAACCAGTTATTGGTTATTTTTGCCTAATTTATAAATCAAACTTTATCATAGGTGTATATGTATAGAAAAAAAAAGTGCACAGGGTTCAGTGCTACACAAGGTTTTAGATATTGACTGGAGGTCTTGTGATATAGTCATCATGGATAAGGGGGACTCACTCTGTTCCAGAATAAGGAATCTATTATAGGGATCAGACTTCACCCAACTGTAGGAGGAGATGGGAAAGTAAGATCCCGAAGGAATGCTGGAGAATCACCGTGACCCAAGGATCTCAATGGGGATTTCTAACAAATGTCTAACGAAAAATTAACACCACTTCAACCCAATTTCAGTTTTATTTTCTAATTCATTTTATGAAATTAATATCCTGATATCAAAATCAGGCTAAAATGGCACGAAAGAATGACAACTACAGATCCATACCCTTGATGAACATAGATGCAGAAGTTCTTGACAAAATATTAGCAAATAGAATTCATCAATACATTAAAAAAAAGTGTATACTATGACCAAGCCAAATTTATTCCAAGGTTTCAAGAATGGTTAAATATTTTAAAATCAATCAATATAATTCACCATATTAACAGGCTAACAAAAAAAAGAAGAATCACATGGTCATATCAATGAATGCAGAAAAATCTTTTCACAAAATTCAATGCCTATTCGTGATAAAAACTCTCAGGGAAATATAAATAAAGAGGAATATCCTCAACTTTGTAAAGAGCATCTACAGAGACCTACAGCAAACAGACTTCATGGCAAAAGACTGGATCAGGAATGAGGCAGAGGTGCCACTTTACCTCTGGTCCCAGGTAGAGCTGGACAATCAAGTCAGTGCAGTAAGGACAAAAGATGATAAAAATAAAAGGTGCACAGGTTGAAAGGAGCAATGGTTGTCAACATAGAAAATACCCAGGATCCTGCAAAAATAATCATAATAAAATCTCATAGAATGGATAAATGAGTTCAGCAAAGTCATAGAACACACGATAAACATACAAAAATCAGTTGTGTTCCTACATACCAGCAAGGTACACATGGAAACTGAATTTTAAAATGCAGGGAAATTTATAATATCTAAAAAAAAGTGCTTAGGTGTAAATCTACCAGTACATGTATAGGACTTATACACTGAAAACTACTAGATGCTGAGAAAGGAAGTCAAAGATCTAAATGAACACAGAGACATATTTCGTAGATGGATTGGAAGACGCGACACAGGGAAGATGTCAATTCTCCTCAAATTGCTACGTAGGCTTAACATAATTCCTATCAAAATACCAGCAAGATTTTTTTTGTAAATGTAGGCAAAATTATTCAAAAACTTATGTGGAAAGACAAAGGAACTGGAATAGCTACAATTTTGAAAAAGAAGAACAGAGTGGGAGCAAATCAATCTACCTGATCTAAAGACTTATTATATAGCCAGGGTAATCAACACTGTGTGGTATTGTCACACAGATCAATGAAGAAGAATAGAGAGCCCAGAAATAGACTCACATAAATATTTCCAAATGATTTTTGACAAAGGTATAAAAGCAATTCAATGGAGGAAAGAGGGCCCTTCAGAGCAAATGTTGCTGGTACAATTGGGCAGCCAGGGGCAAGCAAAAAATGAAATTCCACCTAAGCTTACACTGTATACCAAAATGAGCCCCAAGTAAGTAACAGTTAATGCAAAATCTACCACTATAAAACTTTTCAGGAGAAAAGTAAGAAGAATGGGCAGCAGTAGAGTGCTCGCCTAGCATGTGTGAGGCAATGGGTTCAAGCCTCAGCACCCCATAAAAATAAATAGATAAAATCAAGGTATTGTGTCCAACTACGACTAAAAAAAAATTTTTTTAAAGTAAGAAGAAATTCTCAGGATCCAGAGCTAAGCAAAGATTTCTTTGACTAATACCCAAACCATGACCCATAAAAAGAAAATTTGATAAATTGGACTTCAGCACAATAAAACAGTTTCTCTACCAAAAAAAAAAAAAAGAAAAGAAAGAAAGAAAGAAAGAAAAAGCCTTAAGAGAAAGACAAAGAGCCAAGCTCCAGACTGGAAGCAAATATTTGAAAACCATATAACTGGAAAAGGACTAGTATGGTGACTATATAAAGAACCCTTAAAGCTCAACAATAAAAAAATTTAATTAGAAAATAGGCAAATGGTATGAAGGGTCATTTCACCAAAGATGATATAGAAATTTCAGATAAGCACAAGGAAAGATGTTCTACATTGTTAGCTATTTGGTAAATATAAATTGAATCTATGGTGAGCTGACAACATCTAAGGCTGGCAAGAGTATAGAGAAAACAAATCCTTCATAGATTGCTAATGGGAATGTAAAATGATACTACTTTAGAAAGTTGTTCAGGAGTTTTAAAAAAGAAGAAATATATATATATATATATGCAATTACAGATGATTCTCAACTGGGATCAGATGCCAGCAAACCCATTCTAAGTTGAAAACAAATCTAATGCATCTAATCTACAAAACATCACAGCCTAGCACACTGGAGGCTAGCGGTTGTTCACTCTTGTGACTGTGTGGCTTATCAGCAGCTGTTTCTCACTGCCAGCGCCCAGCGTCACGGGAGGGTATAGCACCACATCATTAACCCAAGAAAAGATCAAATTTCAAAATATACATTCCATGAGGTGTGTATAGCTTTGTTTTTGCAGCATTTTAATGTTGAAAGATCACAAGTTGAACCACCATAAATCAGAGATTATCATACACAACCCAGCAGTTGCACTCAGGGATGATTATGCCAAAGAAACAACAACTCACATTCATAGGAAAACCTATACCTGAATACTTAGAACAGCTGTAGCCATAATAGCCAAGAGCTGGAAACAATCAGGATGTCCTCCAATGGATGAGGACATCCATCAAATGGATCACTACTCACCAATAAAGAAGAAGCCACTGTTGATACATGCAACAACTTGGATGAGTCACCAAAGAATAAGGCTGTGAAAAAGCCAGTCCCCAAAGTTTATATGCTGTGTGATTTCTAGTTATGTGACACTCATGAATTAACAAAGTTACAGACAGGAAAAACAGATTAGTAGTGGCCAAGGATAAAGGAGGACATAGTAGTAATGGAGGGGAAGGATCACTAAAAAGAGTCATCAGAGAGATGGTGATGATCATGGAGCTGGTCCACGTCCTGACTACACCAGTGGTGGTGAGACCAGAGTTTCTCCTCTTCTGCTGACAGGTGGGGACTGTGAAATGTGTTGCAGCTCTAATGATAGGTTATGCTAGGGTTGCAGCAGACTGTAGCAGCCGATTGCCTATTTCTTCTTTCTGGGTTCATATTGCCCAAATTCAAAAAGTGAAACCCATAACCGAGAATGAGTGAGTGTAAGAGTCGCATTTATTCAAATATGAACAGAAGCAGAACTTCTGCAGTGTGAGAGGGGACCCAAGAAGGGTGGCTGCTTGGGTGTGCCCGTCTAGTAGCACGTGGTCAATGGTATTGGTCCAAATTTATCCTGATCGGGATATGGAAAAGTACCAATGCTATTGGTTCGTCCTGCAATCCCATTCGGGTCTTCTGTTTTCCTTCAATGGTTGGGAAGCACGAGGTTGAGATGGTAGGATGGCGGATGCTCCGGAGGTTCTGAGCTACAGTGCTGTCTGGGGTAGGCATCAGCATCAGGCCTGGGCCTGGCCACCTTGGTGCCACAGATCTGCCTACCCTGGTTTTCCCCGGTGCTGGCTCACGGTGGTGCCTTGGGTCCTCCACATCTCAGGCCCCAGCTTGCGTGCTGAGCTCTAGGCAATGGCCCAAGCTTTGCCACCTGTGCTCCAGCCAGCCAAAGCCACTGATTGGCCTCTCTGGACCACTTCACCAGAGCCTTCCAGCAGGGACCATTGGGCTGGCTGTGCTATTAGGCTGCCAGGATCCATGTCACCAGTATCCTGGCTGGAATAGTTTTGGAAACATTATCATTACAGGAAACTAGGTAGAGTGTACATGGGATCTCTCCATATTATTTCTTCAAATCCAGCTGAATCAACAATTATCTCAAAATGAAAAGTTTAATTTAAAAAAAAAGGTGCTCAATGCCTCCAGCAACTCCATGAACTTTTCCATATTTAAAAATGTAAATTTTTGTGTTTTTTAGTCTTCTTTATAGGAATCAGTTTACTTGTTTTGTCTCAAATATGTGTCCATTCCGTCATCTTTCTGTCATGTTACTGATACCCATCAGCAGAGCAAATAGGTGTGAGAGAAAGTGAGGAGAGTCCAAAGCTGATGGACAAATTTGATCAGCTCGGGTCAGCTTGGGCAGGCAAGTCTGTGAGAACATCAGAGAGGCAGATATTTAGTCTCCCTGTTGTGGACAGGTTTCACTTGCTATAAATATAAAGCCAATGGACATATTTCAGTTATATTGATTACTTCATTATTTAAAGCAGGACAAAGTAGAGTTTATAGAGCTGGCCACTGAAGTCATCTTAAGTCTTTTACTAAGAAGGAAAAATATTATTTAAGAAAAAAAAAGGTGATATAAAGATTAAGGATGAGGAGTAGGAAGAGACAACCCAGAGTACTATCCAGGAGCCCAGGAGCATCAGATAGAAAATAGGAAGGCCAGAGAAGTTCAACAGTCACGGGTCAGAAGGCAACTACAAGCAGACTGACATATCCATTGTGTGCTAGGCCTTTCCTCACATTCTCTCATTGAGGTATCACTATGAGCACTCTAGCTTTATGGGCAACTGAATGAGGTTCAGAGAGCTCTAAAAGTTTTCCAGGGCCATTCTGCTAGTCATACACACCCAGGTGGACAGAAACATCCCATAATACAATCATCCCCATAATACAATCAAAGCCAGGGACTGTCCACAAGGAAGGTCTGGACCTCACTGTTGCATACAGTGGTGCTTCTTTTTGATACCTCTTGACCCACCAGAGTGGTTTCTAGGGAGATGCTACCCTGTGAAATAAAACTGTCGGTTTTTTCAATGAAGATTCTCCAAAATTGGAAGAGAGCAAAGAGACATTGTTTAGCAGGGGAAGGCGCAGGAAATAAGTGTGGGTCTTCCAGTCCTCTCAAAAAAACAAGTTCTAGCCACCCTCTGCCCATGGTGTCCTCTTCATTTCTAACCTAAAGCCATCCAAGGCCTTCCTTCTACCTAGATGTTACCTCAAGTCTTTCTCATCCTGGAGCCCAGGGTCTTCCATGACACCACGCTGAAGGGGGTTTTGAGTTATGGGACAATCTGTCCACTGGCCAATCAAGTATTTTGCCTGGAATGCAATTATAAAATCTAAAAGGGAGGCAAGGCAGAGAATTACCAGTACTTAATGTGTATGCATATGGTTTTCAATCATCAGAGCTTCATGATTCTTTTTAAATAAATACATAGCTAAATGCAGCTTGATTAAATCTCTCCATCCAGATAGGAGGTAGAATGACATCTGGATCCTATTCTCCAGGTCTGGGCAGCTGTTTATTAATTTTGAGATTTTTGTCATTTTCATCTTGACCTTGGGGCAGCTACTTTTTAGAACTGAAACAGAAGAGAGAGAAGTTTGTAATTCTGAATGGCACCCATTTTCTACCATCGATGACTGTGGTGTCCATCGGGACATGTTTTCCTATATCATGGTGGTCTCTAGAGAAAGTAGCGTTTGCCAAGGAGCTCTGGCTGTTGTGGATGGCTTCCTATTGATATAGCCCCTGTGACACCTTGATTTGTCTTTATCTTTCTTTGCTCTGTATAGTGTGGAGGGTGTCTCTGTCACTACATGGGCATTCCTACACTACAGGAAAAGATAAGAAAGAAGAAAAGGAACGAAGGATGGAAGCAAGGGGGAAATCTCTTCCATTAGCAGATTAATCTCAGTCTCCAGCCACTTCATAAATTTGACACATTGAGAAAGCTCGCTTTTTTCTTTCCTTTCCAGGGACTCGAAAAGTGAAATAAGGAACATGTATAAAACATCCCTGTCTCGTGACCCTGTTGGGTTCTCAGGAAAATGAACCCATGGAAGATGGCATGGCGGACATCCTAGCTAAGGAGGCAAAGGACTACTAACTCTTGGGATGCCCTCTGCCAAGCACTGACCCCTGTTCCTGTTGGGAGCTGTTCAAGGACAGCAAGCCTGGTTTCCAAGGCTGGAGGAGTCTGAAAAGCAGTTTTTCCAGGTAAGTGATATTTCTACTTCTGGTTCTAAGAAATCTAAAGAACAACAACAACAACAACAACAACAAAGCAATGTATTATGCTTTGTCAAGGAATACCTGGGTGGTAGGGCTTAAGCCACAGGTAGGTACAGTGCTCAGAGAGGTCCACGAACTCTAGTTGAAGGGTTTCACCAACTGGGCCACTCCTGAATCCTCCCCAGATTAAACCAATTCCCTCTGTAAAAAGTAGATTGCTACCTGCTTCTTAACAAACAACGCTTTGGGTGGTGGGTGGGGGGGGGACAATGTTTTTTTTTTAAAAAAGGAAGAAAATTACAAGTATATTTTCTCCTGACACAGTTTTAAAAGCTGTTTGTAGCTGATTTACAATGCTCAAAGTATTCAGCTTTTCATTTGAAATTCTAATAAGTCCTTTGAATGGCTTGGAGCTTGTTGGAAAGTAAAAGGGATGAAATGACTTCATTGAACTGTGAGGTTTTGCTTCCTTCTTCATGGACATCCAGGTATCTCTAGTTCTCACCTTGCACCTCCTTTACATCCGGGGGATGTTCTTGAGTTGATACGGGCAACCAAAGCACATGTGGAATGGGAAGACTATAGAATCATCCCATATGTTCCTTTATATGTTACCACTGGGGACTTTGTTTTCCACACCTTGATTAGCATGTTCCTGTGATGGGCTGATAAATTGGATGAGTTATCATCTCCATTCTCCAAAGAAATCTTCCTCTTTTCCAAAATGCTTTGCATATGAATACAGAGTTCCTGGGAAGGGTTTTGAGCTCTCAGATCAGAGGTGTTATTTCTATGAACTAAATACATTCATCTTTGTTCCAAATGCAACTGATTGATATAAAAACCAGACCTGCATAGATCTTTGTTCCTATCAGGGGGTCATGGTCCAATTTTATGAGCTTACTCCATCTGTGGTGGACATGAAACAAGGCCATGATGGTTAAAAATTATAAAACACAGTCATATTGAAGTTTACAATGACAACTTCCCTTTGTAAGTCATTTAAAAAGTAGCATTTCCTGGGCATGCAAGTTCTTGAGTCTTGTGGTCTGACCTTGAAAAACATAAATCAAGGCCTAGTTTTCTATAGCCTTTTTTTTTCTTAACTGCCTAATGTTCTAATATCCTAGCTCTCCCAACATTGTATAAATGATGGAAACTCTTGAATATTTGCATAAAGCTTTAGAAGATTTGTAACTGAAAGGATAAGATGTAATTTAAGCAAGCAGATTGGTCTTTCTTTGGTGATGTTAGTCTTCTCCTTTTCCTTTGCCACACACACTATTTGGGGAGGGCTAGGAAATGACCTTCTAGTTAGAAAAGGAGACAATCACTGAGAAGGCTCAGAATAGGTTGAAGAATAAATAGAAGGAGAAGAAACGGAGACAACTGTCAACAATTGATCTGAGAAATATGGCTGAGTAAAATTTCGAGAGACACTGCTGAAGTTGGTAGATCTAAAAGCTCCATTACTGTGTTAGTGAATTCAAAGAAATTTCATTTCCTAAGCTGAAACCCTCATGAGATATTTATTCCCTGGAGATTGGCAGCAGGTTCAGAATTCCTGATGGTTTTATGAAGCCTGTTGATGATGAAAGACCCCACCCAATTCATATCATCTATAAAAGAATTGTAGAGGATTTTTTTGTGTGGATTTTCTCTCTAGGATAAAAAGTATTTAGTACTTGAGATAAAAGCAAAGGCATGGCCAGCCTTTTATTCCAGTTTACTATCATTGCCTTACAAATCACCCCAAAATGCAATGATGTAACATAATAATGCTGTTTTGATGCTCAGGAGGTCTGTGGGTCAAGAATCTGGATGGTGCACATTGGCAATGCCCCATGTCTGCTCCACATTGTAGAGGGCCCTTCTGGATGGCTCAGAAGGTAGTGCCATCCAAAAGGGGCAATTCAGTCTACAGACACTTCCACATGGAATCTGGGCTGGACTGTAAAGATGTCCAAGAAAGCTCCTTCACACGCATGTCTGGCACCTGGCTGAGGGTGGCTGGGATTCCTCTGCCCTCTGAAGCAGCCTCTTCATGCAGCTACCTTGAATGAGACTTCAAAATGTGGAACTAGCATCCCTTCAGAACCAATGTTCCAGATCAAGGGTAGAGGAACCTGCTGTCCTTCAAAAGCAGAGGCCAAATTGTCACAGAGTTACTTCTTCCATGTGACAGAGCAGTCCCAAGCTGGCTCAGACTCAAGTGGGTGGATCAGTGCACTCCACCGCTCATTGGTGGAATCGGGCAAACAATCGGTGGCAGACATTCTGAAAATAAGCAATCACATTGGATTTCATGTTCAGAGCGCCAAATGGCAACCCAGCAAATCAACCATTCTACCTATCGGCAAACATCTCTGCCACCAGTTGTAAGTAGCGTAAGTAAAACAAATGTGATACTGTGCTCTCAGGGTTTACAAATTGACAGGAAACACACACACACACACTCTCACACACACACACACACACACACACACAGAATCATGCTAAATCCATCCAAATGATAGGGCATGATAGAAACATGCAGCTAAGTGGACCAAAGTTGGTCCAACTCTCAAAGACTGAATAAGCAGCGTCTGTTTCCAGTGCATTTGTAGAAAAAAAAAATAGCCACTGGCAGAAAGACAGGGGCTTGTGGTTACTTCAGAACTGAATGAAAGTTCCTTGCCCCCAAGTCCTCACCCCACTTGAAGTCCTGAGGCTCAATCTCAAAACATCCATGAAGGTACAGAAATGTAGCAAAAGGAGGGCCACCTGACTTTTAGGCTTCACTTGGGACTTTGAGAATAGGAACTATTTTTCTAGAATTAGCATTGGGAAGAAATGATTCTACATCAAAATGCATTGACTGAGAGGCAATTCTTGGCTTTGTTATCTTCAACTGTATTTTCTGGCACCTGAGCAAGTCAGAGAAGCGATTTCACACCTTAGGATTGTTTGTGGGCATGAGATTTTTAAGTCTTTTCACTAGTTAGAAGACCTCATTATATTTCTAATGTGATTAAAAAATTAAAATAGTGATTTTTATATACAGATGTTGATGAAAGATGTATTTTAAAGCAGTAAATTAAAATCTCATTAATATTTCAGCGAGAGTATCGCGTGCTTATCTGTTTCATCTCTATTTTTGACCTATGGCTTAGAGTTCACAGCATGAAGGAGACGGTGAAATCTGCTCACCATAAAATGTTAATTATAAGTAAATTACAGCACAAACGTTCAATCAGCCACATTAATTCTACATAAAGTGAATTATTGTAGCAGAAAATTTTGAAATGTGACTGAATTTTGTAATCTTTAGTCTCCTTTTTTTTTTTTTTACCTCTCACACTAACCCCGATTCCCATGTGTGTTTATTACCAAAACTCTGAGTTCTTTTCAGAGTGTCAAGCTCCTTCTACTCACAGTGTTTTGAAAGTTAAATACAGTGAGCAGCCCCCATCTCTCCAAATGATTCTGAAGTGCACAGAAGTCTATTTGCCCCATGGCAACTTCAATGAAATCTTTGATATTTTTTCAAGCTGAGAGTTGGTTCTTGGAATGAAGGGTTGGATATGTCAAATGGAACAATTCTCTTCCACAATATGATCAGAATGCATATATGTGTGTTGTTATTGCTATAATTGTAATTTTCTCCTGGATTTAGTTCTGTTGTCAAGTTACAAACTTAAAAATTAATGCTTTTATTTTTTTTTTAAAGCGATGGATCTTTCATCTGGTCTCGATTCTTAGTCAATGGAGAATTACTTAAAAATCAAACATCTTATCCAAAGAGTAATATCCAAAAGAATAACTCAGAAAATGCTTGAAAACATTTGTCATTAGAAATAGGGGTACTGCTCAGTATAAAAAGAATATTTAATGCTGTTTGGTACAGGATACAAGAGAAGCCAGAGATTTTTGCAAAATGCAAGGGGGAAAAAGACCTTTTCATTACTTGGTGCCACTAATAGCCACCTGAATTCAGGTAGCAAGTAGTCTAAAGGAATTGTGCAGTTGTCCTCTGTTCTAAAGCATTCTGTGGTGCGTCTGGCCTCCATCTTTCCCCTTACCAGGTCTACTGCATCCCTAGTGTAGGCTGGAAATGTGGGTCACACTCTGATCATATGTCTATTGTGTTCGAGTCAGAAGGGACATAGTCTCTCCTGGTCTTGTGCCACCTGGGGCAACCATCTTTGCTCCGGGAACCTGCTCTCTGACTTCATGAGAACAGTATGACAGTGGAACACAGGGCAGGGCATGGGTACTGTTTGCCTCCAGCATCTGGTTCCTGCAGTAAAGCCCTGTTTTCCCACTGAGGAAGGCAGTCTTTGTTCCCATAGATAAGCCATTCCACTTAAGACTCAGGAAACTCAACAGAAGGCTAAAGCAGCTAAGGAAAATAGAAGCGCTTTATAGTGTGCATTAATAAGGAAAATGGAGAAATGGGAATCATCGTACTATTAAGAGAAAAAGACTCCCACTGTAAGAGGGATGAGAGAAGGAATTTTCAATTCACTAATGGCAGAAGCTGTTAATCTGCAAATGCGTGCAGGCATTGGTGAGGCCTCCTTTGACATGCTCAGAAAACCTTGAGGATTAGAATATCTGAGAGTCAGAGATCTGGCACCATTAAAAGAAAAGGAGCATCCACTTCCTCAGAGGCTAGGTCTTCTAAAGAAAATAGTAGAATTCAAAAAAAAAAAGAAAAAAGAAAAGAAAATGTGGTAAAGTTGAGTGGTGGTTCATTTAATTTGAAACTATACACAAAATTATGAAAAATGCATAAAAATGATTGTGACGCTTTTATTATCATTTTCTTCCCCTTTGTTCTCTGCCTCAAATTCTCAGTCTGAGTTCGGGATTGTCTACTTCTACTTTAGTTTTCTGTCTTCTAAAAAAAAAAATCACAAACATATCCACAGCAGGCTGTTTGACAGAATGATGGCTTGGTTTTTATGAAAACGAGACATGTTCACTATATAACATTAAAAATGGTTAAGTACCCAAAAAAAAAAGAAAGAAAAAAGAAAATTTCACTAAAAACTTTCTCCCTCCAAAAATAGTCATCTTTAGATTTGGTCAACATTTTCCCAAGCATTTGTTTACCATGTCTATATAAAAGAAATAGCAACAGAGACAGAGAAAAACTGAGGCTCAAAGAAACTGAGATTTTAAAAGGGATTATGGTGATTATAGTGACTAATACGTATTATTTACGTGAAATCGGATAAGAGAAAAGATTTTAGGTGTCCTCAGCCACATACATACACACAAAGAAACACACATGTATGCAGATAGTAACTAAGGATAGTGACCTCATTTGATTTCAGTAGTGACTACATATACGAAAAGCAAATCATCATGTGTATAGCTTGAATATATACAATTTTTACTTGTCAGTTAACTTTTTAAAAAATAGTTTGTATGGCAAAGATCAGAAGTGCTAAATTTAATGATACTGAACTTTGTTAGATTAGAATTATCAGAAAATTCATGAAGGTGAAATTGAAGGAATTTCTATCTGCAGAAGATTTTTTCTTTCATCAGAATGTGGATTTTTAAACAATCTACCTCTGATTAAGATGAAAGATCAGGAAAAAAACATTGCCTACATCTATTTGTGTTTAACTTCATGCTTTAGAATAAAACCATATAAACTAAGAGCCTGCCTAAAAGTTGAGAGAATTAGCACAACTGCCCAATGTCCTTCCTCTATCTCCTAATATTTCTTGATTATTGTTTTATTTTGTCATGGTTTCTGACATTTATCATCTTGTTCCAAAACTACAAATGCCATATTTTGTCATATATAAAAAAATATTTTTTTCAATTGTAGATGGACACAGTATCTTCATTTTATTTATTTTTATGTGGTTCTGAGGAACAAACCCAGAGCTTCACACATGCTAGGCAAACACTCTACCACTGAGTCATAACCCCAGCCCATTTTGTCATGCTTTTATAGTTATATTTTAAAATAATGATTCAGTGCTCAAAATTTTAGATCCAAATTCTCTATTTTTCTCATTTTTGTATTTTTGATTGATCTTCTAGATTTTTATCTTTAAGTAGAATTTTTCCTTTTAATATTATATTAATTGACATAATAATTATAAATATTTATGGAGTACATTATGATAATTGAGTACATGTATACAACATAGAGCACTTAACTCTTCTAAAAGATTTATAATGTCTTGGTGCTTTGAACTCCTCTCTTCTAGTTCTTCATAAAATATTATAACACACTGTCATGAAATACAGTAACACTATTATGCTATAAGACATTAGAACATATTCCTCCATCTCTTGCATTTTGATAGCTGCTACCCAACCTCCCTCTATTCTCTCTCCCCATCCTTTTCCTAAACTCTAGTGGCTACTATGCTACTCCATTCTCTGTAGGAAGAATTTTAGGTTTTTTAATACTATATTTTTATTTCTTGAATATCTGAGAATGTTATTTGCCTCTTTATCTAAGGTGCATTAGGGAAGGATTAAAAGCGAATTAAAAATAAGCAAAAATAAATGTATAAATAAAAGGATAGTTTATTTGGGTATAAAATTTGAAGAACCATGCACTCTTTTCTTCAGAATTTTGTAGACCCTTGTTTATTGTGTCTAGACTCTTGAGTAACATCCTTTAATCACACCATTGTATTGTTTTGCTTCCTTGATAGATAGTGCCATATTATCACTTAAAGAATCTCTCACTATTGTAATTATATTTAAATGTCAACTTAAATGAATATTATATGCTATACAGCATACTTTTTTTCTTTAGAACATTGTAAATATTGATTTATTTTCTTTTTTTTTTAGATTAAAGGTTGTGGTGAAAACAGAGATTTTTCCAAATTTTCTAAATATAGAGAACTTGATTATTCTTCCTGAATAATTAAAGAATGTTTGTTTTATCCTTTAAACTCAGAAACCAGGATATCCTCAATATATCCTAGTTTATAACATTTTTTTCCCTAGAATAAACTATACCCTTAGGGGGGTGTGTGTTCTTCTTTTAAGACAATTTTTTTCACCTCTTATATAGCTCAATTTTCCCCATCAGTTGAATTCTCTGATCCAGGGACATTGATTATTTTTTCTTTTTTAAACTGTTTTCTTTATTACTTTACTTTTCTTTCATCAGTAAGTTTCCCTCAAGTTTTTCCACTGTGTCAGTAATTCTATTTTCAGTCATGTTTATTCTGTTTCCTGTGATAACTTATTTATTAGTTTTATAATGATGTTTTGATCAATCCTCAATTAGTGTCCTAAGCTCCACAGTCTTTTATTTTTGCACAAGTGTTATTTTAATAGCTTGCCATTTAACACCTATTTCATGTCATATAAATTATAGCATGAAATACTCAAAAAGAAATTTGATTTTCCATGGGTTATATCTTCTTCAAAAAAGGTGTTTCATCTTTCTCTGGCATACCTCATTCTATTTTTATGTTCTTTTTCTCATCCTTAATGAGCAATCTTTTGGGATCCTGACTTCATGGAGGGAAGTTTCTTTCTAGATTCATTACCCTGAAAGGGTTTTAGGCATTAATGTCTGTTCCCTTACACAGAGCAGGGCTATGAAAGCCAAAATTCAAATCTGCTGACTTGGCAAATATCCTCAATGGCAAATGCCTGTGATTTAAGAACTTTTTTTTCAATATTCTGGAAATTTCTTTGGTTTGACCAGTTCTTTGATCTTACAATAGTTTCTCAAAGCATTTAAAGTATTTTTGCTATTTGATCTGGTGTTTTCAGTAAAGAGTTTAGTCCGAAAGGATTCATTTGCCCTTAATGAAAATGGAATTCCCTTCATTTTGTTATTTATGCATTTGTCTTGTTCTTGTTTAACATATGGAACTCTATGCAAATCTTCTCTTTGAGCTGATAGATGTTGGACAAATTCTTGACCAATTTCCTGCTTAATCTGAGACCTGTTTTCTCTTTGCAAAAATTTAATGTGGGGCTGGGGTGTGACTCAGTGGTAGAGCGCTTGCCTAGCATGTGGGAGGCATTGGATTCGATCCTCAACACTGCATATAAGTAAAATAAAGATCCATTGACAATTAAAAAGAGTATATTTTTTTAAAAAAGTTTAATGTGTTTGATTTTATATACTCTGAATCATTTGGGAGAAGGAATGTTCTGAGAGGCTGCTATCCCAAATATCAGAGATTTTGATCTTTCTCCTGAGAGTGTTTTAAATGTCTTTCATCAGGTTTCATTACACCTACTTGGAAACAGCTTATTATCCCAAAGCCCTCCCTCCAACTGAGCCCAGGCAGTTTTCCTGCCTCTAACAATAGTCTGAAATCTTATAATGCTAGGTGGAGGGCTTCTCTTCTTGAAATTGCTTTTCTTCCTACCAGCATTGTGCATCGCTATGAGAGAATACCTGAAATAAACAACTTAAAAGGGGGAAAAGTTTATTTGGACTCAGTTTCAGAGGTTCCAATCCATAGTCTTTTTGGTGTCTGGCAATGCAGAACATCCTAGCAAGGAGCTAGTGGTATAGGAGGCTGCTCATCTCATGGCAGCCAGGAAGCAAAAGAAGAGAAAGAGGAGGGGCTAGGGTTCCAGTGTCTCCGTCAAGGACATATCCCTGATAACCTCACTTCCTTCCATTAGGCTCACCTCCTCAAAGTTTTTCCGTATCCCAGTAGAACTACAGACTGGTGATCAGATTTCAACATTTGAGCCTTTGAGAGACACATAAGATCCAAACCATAACATGACCCAACCCAATGCCTAGGGGCTCCTTCAGTTTGCTTCTCTCCAACCTATGAGGGATTTGGGGGGAAATCCTAGGTATTTTCTTTATTCCTTTCTACCCATTGTGGGGTTCAGGTGTAAGACTGGAAGACGCCGCACTGCACTACACCACATGACACAGATCACCAAGAGGTTCCGCTTTATTGCAAAAGGCTGTGGGTTTACATAGGTCTAAGGAGATCTCGGTGGCAGGGCTGAGGTAGATAACAGGTCGCCCGTTTATTGGCAAGCTCTTCCATATGTCAGTTCTGGAGCCCAAGAAGTTAATTCTAATTGGGGCTAAGGCTTCCCACCAGCAGGGTTTGAACGTTGGCGCCGGCGAGAACATTTCGCACCAGTGAAAGAAACAAAGAGGAGAAAGAGGGTCGTTAGACGCCATGCTGGGGTTTTTCTCTGGGGTACTGCTGCCCTTATATGTTTTCCCAACACAGGGTACAATATAAAGCAGTATTGTGGCATACTAAAATTATTTTCCTACCCTTACCCAGCTGATACTTTTTGAAATTTGTGGTTGAGGTTTTTACCATGTTCTTTGACCATTACTGATGCACCATATTTTCCTGATTTTTTCCCCCCACTACTTCTTGTTCCTTTTGTAAGGATGCTGGAGCAGGAAGAATCTTTATCCCAAATCTATTTCACCATCTTCCCCTCGAATCTGAGGTTTCACATTTTAATAGCAATAGTGTTGCTACACTGAACCAAATGAACAGCAGAAACAGACCCAGAGACAAATATTCAAGTAGAAGTCATCTCTTTATAAAGTGATCCTAGGTTCTATGAGAAGTATAAGCAAAGGAAGAGAGAGAAGAATGCTAATAAACAGCAGAGTATCAAGCAAGTTGCCACTGTGAGCAACAGGTAGCTGATTTCATGAGCAAAACCCAGGGAAGAGTGTACAAGATAGGTACAAGATAGGCCTCACAATTGCCCCACCACCACCACCACCAAGAGAAAAGAGAGCTGGCGAATTTATACACTGATTCCTGTTCTTCATTAATGGATACCAGTACCCAGGTGTGTTCATCGCCTCGCTTCCTACCCATCACATACACAGGATGTGCAGCAGCTTTTGAGGTCACAGCTCTCAATGAAACACAAGATTCCAAAATTGGGAGTTGGGCTACTGTGCCTGGAGATGATAAAATCCATGGAAGGTGACCACTACATAGTATGTAATTTTGAATTTGGGGCACCTTGGCACTTGGGTAGAGTAAGAGAGGGAGGAAGCAGGATCTCCTCAGATGGTTCCATTTGGGTAGTCTCTTACTTGATAACAAGTATAGACCTTAGCCAGTGATCTCTTCTAGATGGTGTCCTTATCACATCTCTTCAAATTTAATGAATGCACCTGTGTTAGCTTTTCTTAGCTGTGACCAAAACATCCAGCTAAAACAGCTTAGAGGAAGAAAAGTTTACTTTGGCTCAGTGTGTCAGAGGCGTAGTCCATGGTTGGCAGGATTTATTGCTCTGGGTCCAAGATGAGAAAGGGGTGAGGAAGGGGAAGGGGAGGGTTCGGAGGGAGAAGGAGAGGGAGAAGAGAGAGCCAGAGACAAAACGTAATTCCCAAGCATGCCCTCAGTGATTTACTTCCTCTAGCCACACCCTACCTGCCCAGGCCACTCAGTCATCCACTTAAACTATTAACCCATCATATAGATTATTCACTGATTAGGTTAGAACTCTTATAGTCTAATCATTTTACTTCTGACCATTGCTGTATTGTCTAACATGAGTTTTTTTTTTGGGGGGGGGAACACTTTATATCCGAACCATAACAGCACATATGCAAAAAATCAGGGGGATTGTCTTAGCAGGCCTTAGAATGAGTAAGGGGGAGCTATTTTAGCTTAAAAAGCTGGAAAAGCCAAGGGATACACACATACAGAATTATATATGTACATACACATAGAAAATTATATATATGTATACACATTATATATACACACATATGTAAATTATATTCATTACACTGTTGTCTTTGTTATCCCTGGAGGATTAGTTCCAGCATTCCCCGCAGATACCAAAAATCTCAGATGTTCAAGTCCCTTATATAAAATGACATATTATTTGCATATAACCTACACACATATTCCCATATACTTTGAATCATCTCTAATTATTTTATAACTACCATAATGTAAATACTATGTAAATAATCGTTATGCTTTATTATTTAGGGAATAATGACAAGAAAAAAAGTCTGTACATGTTCAGTAAAGATACAATTTTTTTAAAAAAAGTTTTTCATCTGCAGTTCATTGAATGTACATCTACAGAACTCATGGAGATGGAGGACCAGCTAGATATATGTATGAAAAGATTTCTATAAGAGGTGAGCATAGGTGAGGGGGCATAGACATAATAAGTGTGTATGATGTGTGTTTTATGGGTGCTGTCTGGACACTCCACTTGAGAGTGTTAAGAGTGTCACTCGGTTATATCCCCATCAGTTCCTCTCTGACACACACCAAAGGATCTCATAGTTCTTACGAAGGCCACCATACAAATCTACTCACCTAAAATCCTACTTTCAAATAGCCCTCTTTTACAAAGATATCATACTGAGCTTAGTTTTAGAAAGGGCATGACTTTTGACTGCTATGTATGTCATATATTTGAATGGAGTCCCACAAATCCATCCCTTTCCTCTGTGAGAACGATCTAACCTGGTGCTTAAAAAGTAGTGAGTGACATTAACTCTGAGAGGAAAAAATTATAAAGATCTCCAAGCTCATTGGCTAAAGTGGAGAGAAAAATTATCATTGACTACAGTGATATCAGAGGATGCCAATCAGCTCTTTTGCATGTAAAGTATATGTGGAGAAATTTTATTTTGATAAGCAAGTGTACTTTAGAAGTCCCACCCAGAGGTCAGATATGTGTGTATATTCATGTGAAAAGTATTACCAACTTGGTCACTTCATGCTGCTCGACAAAGTTATCTATACTGAAAACCATTATTTTAAAATTCTTGAGTGTTTTCTGTTTTATGGAATAAAATTTAACTAAGGATGACAGGTGGCATCGGTGGGGAGAATGGCTTTCTCTTCTCTTAATCCCCCAAATAGATGGTGGAAGTTCCTGTAGATATGTCCCAGTAGTTATTCTGCATTTCCATAGTGGGAGAAAAAGGGAGAAGAGGGAAGGAGTGAGACAGACTGACAGATGGGTCAGCAGAGAATGAGAGGATGGATGGACGCCGCAGAGTCATGAGGTCCCCGACTGCTGGACATTGGCTTCCCCTAGCAAGCGATTCTGGTCAGACATCATGAGCAACTTCTCAGGCAGGGGGACACCACCTCCCTAATAATCTTTAAGTCTTTCCAAGTGTGTCACCAAACATGTGAGCTGCTCCATCTGCTTGCAAAGTTTTTCTCTTCCCTTCTGTATGTCCTTGTCACACTAAGTCAAACTTCATAGTTATCTAAGAATCTCTGATAGGGGCCCCAAGGTCTTTGGCATTTTCTTACAGCCACCTCGGAGAAGTATGCCATGTCCTCCCCCTCTCGTGTTCTCACCCTTTCTCTTCCCTTCCCTTGGAGGGACCTGTCGCAGCTCACCCACATGTCTTTTCTTTCAAGTCATCTTTAACACTGGCCATTTCTCCCTTCTTCATGTTCCTCAGGACTGTCCCCCCAGAACTGTCATCTCCTTCCTGTCCTATCCTTAGTGAGAAGTAGACACGGAGTCCTGTTAGAAGGGAATCCCAAGGCTCGAACTGTCGGGAAAGTTCCATGTACCAAAAAAACCACAAAAAACTAAAACCAACATTTCCACCCATCATTTATGTCATTTTTTTAAGTGCACATTTTAGGGAGACTTATGTTTGTGTTTGGGCAGCAAAAGGATTTTTGCAAACTTTGTTTAACCCTCACCTCTCAAGTCAGAGTCTTTTTCAGGACCCAGAGATTCAGGTTAAATAACTCAGTGAACATTACAGAGCTAACGGTTGACAGAGCTGAAATCTGAATCAAGGTGAAGACCTGGTTTGTCATGGAGTCCCAGCTTGGGATGGCCAGTGACAGCTGCTCCTCTGAGCAGGGTTTCCATGAGCTTTCTGTCGATGTGCATCGTTACCCTAGGCTGGGTATTTATTTAGAAGCCATTATCACCCCAACTAAAGTGGAAGCTCTAGGGAGGCAGGGTTCTGAGCTGAGCTTTCTGTTTAGTTCTGGGGTTGGGGGAGCATCTGTGGACAGAGCAGTTGGTTCAATGGACTTTCTTTACTACAGTCTGGCACGTTTCTTGGCATCTGCAGTGATCTCAAGATGAATGCAAAAGTGACAGGGTGCACATGATGTTGATCCGGTCTCATCAGACAAAGGTTGGGAAATGGTATATACAAAAAAAAAAAAAAGGCGACAGTTTGACATTATATTGCAATAATTATAATTATCATTCCCTGTATTTATGTAGTACCTCTCTCCCTCTCTGTAAGGGGCTCCCAGTCATTTGTAAGCAGTGGGCCTTATCCTGCTGCTAAATAGAAAATAAATTGCTTATCTCTTGGAAGAGAATTAACTCTTTCAGGGCACTGGGGTACCATTTAGTAAATTAGTAATCCTCTAAATGGCACTCTAGATACGCAAGAGCCTCCATATAAACCTGGAAAATGAACGTGTTCCCAGTGCTTAAAAGAAATCAGGGCATGCGTAACAGAAATCAGACAGCAAGCTTAAAATACATGTAATATACTTATCTCTCTCCTCTAATAACTTTGCGTTCATTCTCATGGAAATCTGTTTGTGACTAAAGACGAATCTATTTGCTAAAAGCTGGCACTTCTGATCTTTTAATCTACTAATATGAGAGCAATAAAGGGGAAGGGGCAGAAGATAGGGGGAGCAGAGTGGTGGTGTCTATGCACCTGGGAGCTGTGGCAATTTGTTCAGCTAAACAGATTTTGAGAGGCAGATGAATTTTTGTTTTTCAAAATCAGTTGAAAGGTTGGCCTTGATGGTTCCCTTAGGTCCTGAAAATGTTCATCCATTTCCAAAACGGTGATTAGAGAGTTAGAATTAGCTTCATGGATCTCCTTGGAACCATTACTAAAGTGGAGGTGAACACAACTATGAATCAACAGTAGCTTTTTCCCACTTGGAAATTGACCCAATGGGTCAGAAATGAAGTTGGGGAAATTGACACAAACTCCGAGCTGCTGGAGATGTTCTCCATGGCGGACCTGGAGAAACAGGAATGGTTAATTGATGCTGAGCAGGTCCATTTTTTTTTTAAGCACATCCTCTCTGCACTCTTCCACTCCTATTTTCATTTTTCCTCTCCCAGATTTATGACCTCATCCCATTGAAATTTTTTGGAGCTCAGGCATTGACTCAGACACCTCCTAGACACACGTGCTTGTCTGGGGGTCGCTACGCTGAATTCTGATTGTCATTCAGTAACACGTTATTGATTGTTGAGACTTTCAGTTTCTGTGCAATGAGATCGAATTTGGAAACTGGTGGTGTCTTATTGACTTTCTGATTTGCGCTTCTGGGAAACTCACTGGATGGTCAGGCGGGTTGCTGCCAGGCAGTTTGGCAGTTCAGTAAACACAGTGTGGTTTTTCCCTCCAAATTGTGGACGGTTCCCATCAGGGCCACGTGCTTAGGATTGACACTAACCACCGTGTCCTTGCTCCTTTTCCCCAACCCTATGCCCATGGATTAGCCCATTTCTGCAGTATCTTTGGTTTTTCTTCACCCCTTCCTGCCCCACTGAAAATCTTTACACATGTCTCAGCTTTTCAAGATAAATATGCCACGTCAGTCCAATTTCAGCAATCCACACACCTCTGAGCCCCTCAAACTCCAAGGAGCTTCCTTAAAGGGAAGAATCAGCAGGCTGCTAAAAAGAAATCAAAGCAGATCAGCAAAATGTCTTGAAAGGGGGAAGGAAGGACGAGCCACGTAGACTAACGGCCTTCATTTTCCAGTAAGCAACATGACTGGTGACAAAAATAAACACTAACACAGAAAGTGTATATTCAGTCTAATTGTATAATTGCAGGTTGCTTTCTGTAGATCACACAGGGATTGGAATAATGGAGCATCAGGAAGTAGCTCCACGGTCTCCCGCGTGCACCCGGGCGTTTTGCACACAGTAGCGCTCTGGCATGAATAAAGTTCCAAATAATCTGGGTCTGAGGATTCTATCCCCATGATCTCTGAATATTCCCTGTCCCTCGATGAAAATCAGTTGCAATATCACTCTTGAGCTCAAAGGTAAGAAAATGAGATGAGACACAGAGCCACTAATTCTTCTCCCAAGTGGCCCTTTTAATATTCCAGACTGGGCTTAATCACTGAGCAGTATTGAAGTAAGGTGCCCGGTCAGCAGCACCCTTCTGCTGACCCACTCTTCTAACTTTCTGGCAAGTAACAAAGAGGATTCCCAGCCCATGTTGCTGATGCTAGACCCTTAGAGAGTTTTCCAGGCAAGAAAAAGCTGGATTCTCTTAATTTCCTTTGATTTTGAAAGGAAGGCAAAACCCACAGAGGCTGCATTCTAAGTATAAGGCAGATCTGCTTTCTTGTCCAAATCTCCACCCTTCCTGTCTGTCATACTATAAGGCTCACAGGTGGCATTGTCTTCAGCAAATCAAAGCCACAGCCCTCTGTGCTCTGAACCTCTGTCACCTTTGTCTCTGGTCCTGGCTTACTTCCTTTGCTATTTTGTGACTCTTATCTCCTCTCTAGTGCAAAACACCACCACCCCCTCCTAGGAAGTTCCCATGAACAGGGATTCAAGATGCTGTTAGAGGGGAAATGACCATACATTTTACTGTCAACTTTTCAAAAGGAAGCTGAAAAGATGCAAAGAGTTTGAGGTTCTGAAAATTCTGTACAAATATTATAATGATAATTCAGGGTTCTTATGAATAAAATGAAATTATTATTATTTTTTTCCTTTAAAACCCAGGAATGTTTTTAATTCCTGCATTTGTTACAACCCAGAGGTGATACACAAATAGATGATGTGATTTGCATTTATTATTTATTATTATTTTTTTTCCTGTCAACATGGAAATTTACGAAATCACTAGAATCTAAAATGCATGGAGATGCTTATGTCCTTTATCTTATGTGCATTTGGTGATTTGTCTCTCCTCCTCCTCTTTCATGATTTTTGTCACTGTTATTCAAATGGCCAAGAGTGGATTTGAGCCATCATGAGTTTCTCATGATTGATGGACTTATCCTGTGACCATATTATCAGCAGCCATCCTTCTGCAGGGACACATCTTCTCTAGGAAAGAGTCAATTTTTGTTTTCTCCTATTTGTTGTTAATCTGACTTTGTGATAATGTCATCAAGCCTTATTCTACACTTTTTCTTGATGAGCTGGAATTCTCTGGAGCTGGGGGTTGCAGGCAGGGGAGAGAGTGATAAACTGTGACCACAGAATTAGGCAAATACACTTTTGACAGTCCCCTGCCCCAGACATAAAATTGATGAACCCGTCTTTGTCATTTCTTAGGTACAGGGCAATCAGAGAACCACTTGTATTTCAAATCAAACTCTATATGAACCTCCAACCCAAGAAATGGAAGCCAAATAAAAAGTTGAAGGTTTATATTGAACAAGAATATTGCTCTTGTTTTCAGCTTTGTTTAGTGTTCATTGGTTTAAGGAAGTGACATAATTTTGAGAAAGATGACAGAAAAATTTGCAAAGACCACTGTGTTCTGCAAATATCTTGAAAATTTAATGCACCCAAGTGCTCTGAGGAAAAACGGCGAAGAGGGCCCACCTAAGAAATAGTGAGGAATGGATTTCTTTTGATTAATGTTTCCCACTTGGAAACAGTTTTAGCAAAATCAAGTAAACATGGACTTGGTAAGAGTGCTAACAGTGATGGTTTCATTTATGCAGGAAGTATATGTAGTAGTTTTGAGTATCTGGAACAAAATTTAATAACTCAAAAGAAATTGGGGGAAAAGTTAACAGAAAAACAGCACAAAATGCGCACACTGATATAAGGTATAAATATTTCACAGATTCTTTAAAAATATATTTTAGAAATAGTTTTATTAAAATGTTTTAAAACTGTATTTTGGAAGTTGAAGGGATACACTACCATTTCCTACCACATTCACCTATGAAAATGCTTCATTCCAATGATGACAGGTAAAAAGACACCAGTGTTCAAAACCACTTTCCTAAAGTTGGTTTATTAATTTCAGCAACACTGTTTATAGTTTGCAAGTTGAAGACGGCAACCAGCAAGGGAGCTGAGCATCTTGTTCTTGACTTTGTTGCTTGTTAGTTATGTGATCTTGAATCATTTCATCTCTAGGCCTTAAGTTTTTTATCTGCAAAATGAGGTATCACTCCACAGTCTAGTTTCTACTCTTTGCATAAGTCAGGAGATTCCTATGCAGTAGAGGTCCATGGGTGTGCAAAGCATGCCCCTGGGCTCCAGACCTCCCTAGAACCTGCTTGACCCGAAGACTGAGGAAACTTCCATCTAAGAGAAGCAAGACCCCTTGACTCAGTCAAAAACCATCCGTGGAGGGGAAAAAGAAGGCACAATCTGGAACTTAGAATAGTCAGCCTCCTTTGCATGTGTGCTTTGGGCCAGCTTCCTCTTATATGAATCCAAAGACATGTCTTCCGTGAGGCTCTGTGCCAACTCTGGATAAAAGATGGGATCATTTTAGTGTCTGCCTGCCAGACCATAGAAATAACCCAGAGGAAGCCATTCCCACCTTTTGCCAGGATGTCCCCTGGCTTCACTGCTTCTGAAGTCACAGAGAACACAGTGCAGCCAGGTCAAGGGAGGGTCCTGGTGATCTGGTGGCAGCAGAGTTCATAACACATAGGGACCTGTGAACCATGGTAGCAGAGACTGTGGTAGCTGTGACCCAGCACTACAGGCCGTGCCTGCTTCACCACCCACTCAGGGAGCATCAGCAGATAAAAGCACCGTGGTGCCAAATATCAGTGCTGAGAAGGTGCCCTTGAGTTCCACAGGGCAGCCCAGACTCCAGGAGCAGGTACCCGCAACAGGCAGGAGCAGACAAATGGCAGATTCCCAAGGAGGCGGGGGTGTCTGGTTTGTGAGTACCTGTGAGACCCAACCCAGAGATGGCGATTCTGTGACAGCACAGGAACACCAGGGCCTGGAAAAATAACTCACAGTTGTGGCTTTATCTCAGTGGTTCTTGCCCAAGGCACTTTTACCCCTCAGGGAAACATTTGACAATGCTTGGATTGTCAAAAATTTGGAGAAAAAAAAGTGCTAGTGGAATTTAATGGGGAGAGGACATGGACACCACAATACATAGGACAATTCTACAACATCCAGTGCAGCATGTCAAGAGGACTAGACCAAGAAACCCAGCTCTGCCTCCTCCTTCACGATCATGTGATGTAGGAAAAAAGAGATTCTATCTACACACATCAGGACACTGATTATTGAGCCTTGTGGCCATTTGATTTAATATAATAAGGATGATTCTATGAAGATAATAACATAACTAATATCTCTAATTATACTAGCACGCATTGATTCCTGTCTACTACCTGCCAGGCACTTTTCTAAGCCTCCACCCATTTCATCCAGCTCACAACTCAAGGGGTAGATGGGAATCCCATCCACAACTGAGAATTTAAATAACCAGGCTGGCAATTGACTAAAAAGTGTCAGCCAGACTGCTTGTTTTGCCAGTTTGAGTGGTCACCTCATCCAGAGGACTGCTGAAGTCTCTGACCTTAGTGACCTCTGCTGTTGTCCCAACAACTGGGAAACAGAAGCTGGTCCTGTTCTCCCTACTCTGCATGGGGAGATCAGCCCCAGGTCTGTTACCTCCAACAACAGAGAGTTGTTTTTGAAAAAGGGAGGGAGGAAGGGAGGAAAGAGAGAGAGAGAGAGAAAGAGAGAGAGGAAAGAAGGAAGGAAGGAAGGAAGGAAGGAAGGAAGGAAGGAAGGAAGGAAGGAAGGAAGGAAGGAAGGAAGGAAGGAAGGAAGAAATTAATTATAACACAATAGACATATCAACCAGCACAAGGTCAGGTGGAAAGAGGTGGAGGAAGGGGAATCTGTGACTACAAAAATCTATTTAAATAGATCATTGAGTCTCCAAAGTCTGGTTTTGCCTGAATTATTCAAGCAGGTACAGATTGTTTTTAAATTAACCAATTTAAATTAAGTTAATTGGGGCAGACCTGCTCAGAGTTCTTTCATAGGATTTGGATAGGAAAACTTAAGAGGGACTAACTCGTCCTCTAGCCTGTGGCTCTGTGGCCTTGATTTCTTTGGAGGAACACCACAGACCTCCTGTTCACCTTTTATCTCAATCAATCATCCTGTGTTTACTGAGGGCCCCAGGAGTGGGGCACGGGAAGGTGTAGATCCTTCAATTTGTCGCAGCACATATTTTCAATATCATGATAAGAAGACAAGGGACTCTGCATTTTGTCAACTTGCAAGTCTGAGATCGATCAGCAAATAGATGGGCCTCCCCGTATTCTGAATTAAAGTGTGTGTTGGGGCGGTTTATTGACAGTTGATAACTACTGACCATGCATCCTGATAGAGTTACAAAGGTCGGGTCAAGGCAGGTCAGAGGCACTGAGGTCACCTCATGCTCTGGGGGCTAGTCCCCTCCCCAAAGGGATGCACACGTCAATAACAAAGCCACCTGTAGGGTCTGAAGGCTTTTGCCAGCTTTTTCTCTCTTGCTGTTCTGTGACATAACCTCAGCTTTGTCCCTTCTTTTTACTCTGGTCATTACCCTGGAAGTCACCCGGGTGGCCATGAAACCAGGGGTCGCCCAGCAGGGAAAGTAGACCCCGTCCCCCTGCATGGCTCACCCACTCCAGGTCCTTCCAAAGGGGTTGCCAGTGCAGGCTGCGCTTCTGCCCCATAACCTCAGAGCATTAAGGACACAGAGGCAAAGGCAGTTGCTGTCTTTATGGCTCCCGAGGAGCAAGTCTCTCCTGTGCATATGCAAACCACTCTTGGCAAGCAGAAGTTTAATTAAAAGCCTCTCAGAATGCCTCTCCAGCTGGGATGGGCCTCAGCCACCAGGAGGGGCCTTATCAAGTGGATTTGAAAACATACAAACGAGAGGCCTCATTCCCGGGGAATGTCATTGGGTCCGCCTCACTCAGTGCCTTGCTGGGGAGGAGAGGGTGGGGGTGCTGTGTGCATGTTTTTGATGCAGTAGCCCGTGTCTACCTGGAAGATGCAAATGATATTCAAATTTGGCTCCAGTGTACAGGCTGCTTGAATTTACCCCACAGCAACCCTCAAGCAAGTGACTAATGGGAACATGTGTTCTTTCTATTTTTATAAGGTTGGGAGAACAAGGGGATGGAGGGCTGTGCTTGTGGGGTTTGAAATCTCTCTTTGCAGGGGATGTGCTGCTGTCTGAGATGATGGTAATACCCAGTGGCAGCTCTATGGCAGCGGGCCCTGACCTGCCTCCATGCTCCGCTCCACAAAGGATCTTGGGCTGAGTGAATGTCCCTGCCTGCCCCTTCCATCAGTCAGGAAAGAAACCAAGGGATGCAGCAGAGCTCTCAGGGCAGTGGAGGGCCACGATTTCCTGTGGCTTGGTCTGGTATTGGTCTTAGCAGGACTCTGTCTCATTGAGTGGAAGAGGAGTATGTGTGCGTGTGGTCCAGGGGATTGAACCCAGGGCTTTGCACATGCTAGGCACATACTTTACCTGAGCTACGTCCTCAGCCCTTGGGTTTTTCAATCAGATGATTTCTGACCCTCTCTGTGTCAGGCCAGCTAGAGAAAAACCCTGAAAATGACGTCAATAAAACCTGTATCTGTCCAAAGCTCTTGTAGCTTCTTGCAGTCTAAGATAGAAAAATTCAGAAGAC
This sequence comes from Ictidomys tridecemlineatus, assembly GCF_052094955.1. NCBI lineage: Eukaryota > Metazoa > Chordata > Mammalia > Rodentia > Sciuridae > Ictidomys > Ictidomys tridecemlineatus. The sequence continues at coordinate 46,961,382 of NC_135491.1, forward strand.
TGATTCTGTCCAAGATGATCTTAGTATCAAACAGTGCTTTTGCTGCTCAGTTGCTGTTACTGATATTGCCATGCAGGGGTGGCCCCCTACATCTTGACTGCTTGTTTATACTTCAACTCAGTGCACAGAAGCCACGTGGTAAGAAGGATGAGGTGGGCAAACAAGAGTCATAGTATTTAGAAATGCTCCCTTATAATGTGAATGAGAAGGTACAAGAATTTTGAAATGCTAGGATTGGAGAGATCTGAGCAGATCAACTGGATCAGTGACCATCAGATAGGACTCTCAAGAGGCATCTCAGAAGAATTGGAAGTGGCTTGGACTCTGGGACCTTCCCCCCCTTGTTAAATTGTCTAATTTCAATTGATTTGTTTTATATTGTGTATTTCTACATCTAATCTATGGAATAGACTACAGATATATGTGCAAACTCCAATCAACTAATAGGGGCCACCTACATGGCTTCCATGAGGACCCAGAGACCAAATCCAGAATCTGTGACTAGAAGAGCTGTCATCAACAGGCACAGGACTGGAGAATAATGATATATAAACCATGCATTTGTTATACCATATGTTGATTTTTTTATTTAAGAAAGGGATCAGCAATCTAAAAAATCTTTAAAGAGCACCAAGCTCTGTTTTCTTGCATTTAGAGTGGGATCCTCATTCAAACCGAATGGAGATGCATTTTGATTGTAAAGATGAACTTCACAAGTGCCAGAGACCCACTGCCAGCACTCAGTGCTGGGTAGCCAAGCACTCAGTGGAAGGAAGCTTGCCTTTGTGCAGGTCAAACCCCAGCCTTCCCCTGCCAAGTGGAGGCAGATCTTGGAGATGAGATTAGAGCTACAAGGCCTCCTTGCTTCTCTCTACCTGGAAACTCACCTCTGTTGACCCCATTAGGAGATCCCAGTTGCCTCAAGACCATCCACAATTCCTTACTTGGTGTAAGGATTCTCAAAGTTCATAGGCTTAATATTCTTCAAATATTATAATCAAACTGAATTCCTTTGATCACCAGAATTTTCTCTCCAAAGGAAATAGATCTTGGAACTCTATGTAAAAACAAACAAAATTTGGATTAGTCAAATGTCTAACAATAAATAATTAGGTATACAAATAATGGAACATTTGTGGAATATGTGTACAATATTTATTTTTTATAATCAGAAAACATTTTTTAAAAAGGCCAGACTCCTACAAATAATTAGGGTGCTTTAGTTTTAAGGATATCCCTAGAAACAAGCTACCTCAGCTCAATACAGGAAAAGTGGAATGAATTTAATATTAAAATTCACTTGGGATTAATATACAAATGGCCTAATTCAGAGTAAAAAGAAAGCTACTTTTTCTCTGCAATTAGGAGTGTCCTTCTTTCTTGGGAAACTTTGTTCAAATTTCCATTTCTCTTCGCTTGTGTGGGAACATCAAAATCCATGCCTGATCACACTCAAGAGAAGGCCTGATTGTGACACACTAGCCTGGCCATGTGTCACCCCTAGGTGCCAACAATGTGCTGGGCACTGGAAATATAAAGGTAATTAGGACATCATCTCTTGCTATGAGGGAGTTTTAGGGGGTCATAGAAATGAGAGAATTAAGGAACAATACCATGTGCCACCTACATCATGCCAGGCATTGTCCTAGGCCAGTACGTCATCGTGGTCACCTCACCTGGTCACCTCACGTGGTCACCACAACTGCAACCAAGGTCTTATTGCCCCATTTTAGAGAAGGGGACAGTGATATCCCAGAGGCTTACCAGCACAATGGGCAGCCAGAACTCAAACACAGCTCTACTTTTACTAACTTCTGTTCTAACTCTTGAGCCAAAATGATGTTGGAACAAAAAAAAGAAAAAGAAAACTCTGGACTCTACTGCAGAGCAAAAGCTCTGGGTGCCAAGGGATTTTGTAAATCCATTTTGTTTCCTACAGTATCCTCAGCCAGCCCCAGTAGCCCAAAAGCGACAGGGTGGGTAAGTGTAGGCAAGGTAAGTGTGCCAGATTTAACAGATAAAATAAACTTTATACCCAGATAGGTGTAAATTTCAGGTAAACAATAATTTCTAGTGTAAGTATGTTCCATGCAATATTTAGGACATGCTTATACTTGTTAATTGAAATTCTTCCTCGTTCTGGGCAGCCCAGGGGACCTGGCAATGCTGAGCCAAGGTGGTAGATGGAAAAGCCCTTAGCTATGACACAAAGGCACAGGAGGCAGAGCCACAGCCAGGCATGGAGGAATGAGGGTGCTGGTTTTTCCAGGGAGCGGCAAGCAGTGTGCTCTCTGCACCTAGAGTGGAGACCAGGGTTCCCAGATGGGGGCTCTGACATGTTTTATTTGCTCTTCCTGTTTTAATTAGTTATCAACACTTTAAATCTGTGGACTTTATTTTTTTTTTTAATTTGAAGGTCTTTATTGCCAATGGATAGGAGGTGGGTGGCAGGTGTACTTTGTGGATGGGGAGGAGGTGGGCTCTCCATTGGCTACACTCCCCGAGAGCTTGTTTCAGACGCTGTCTCCTCTTGAGTCATGTGCATCTGTGCTTGCTGCCCCTAGACTAGGGTGATATCCAAAGCATGCTAGGTGTGGTAGACAATCATGACAGAAGACGGTAAAGGAAGGGCCCGTCCAGGCTGCAAAGGGCCAGTAAGCCCAGACAGGAGATTTCTTCCATAAATGGAGTAATCAGCTGGGTGTTTCATAAACCAGACCAGTGGCTACTCCCTTGTCCTTTAGAATGTCACCCTGAATGTGTGAAGAATGCATGGGAGCAGACAGGCCTGGGGTCAGCGTGCAGGTCACTGCAGTGTTCCTAGGACAGATGACCCAGCAAGGATGACCAGGAGGACATGAATTAGGAAACAGCTCAGATAATAAACAGCTAAGATCTGTCTGCAGATCTTTGTAGAAGGGCCTAGAGCCTTCTGGAATCCAGAGCATTGGATTCCAGTCATGGTGCTAGTAACCTTGTGGGTATAAATGCAGAGGGTGGTGGGCTTAAGAGATAATGACATGGAGTGGTCCACACTTATTCTATCTCTGTCTATTAATTTATTTATGATGGTGAGGCAGGAAGAAGGCAACAGATGGAGTTAGAATTGGACATGACCCCGCATTTTCTCTGCTAACTCCCCTTGGCTTAAGGAAAAGAAGCTTGTCCCCTGCCCCATGTGTCTGGCTGACCCACACTGTCCTCCCTGATCACTGGGAGCAGATGCATTTGGAATGGAAGTGTTGGAGACCAGAGGGAGGGCGCTTCTTCATTCACCCTACCAGGAAGGAGTGTGGGGAGGTGTTTTTTCTCTGCCATAATAAGATTGTCAGGGTCCCCTCCTGGCCTGAATGTTGCGGGGCCCCATAGAGGCTGCCAGAATGGCGAGCTCACTCTTCTTAATTAGCACTAATGTAGTCCAGGCCGTTTGCTTGGCCTGACCAAAGGGAATAGTAATTAATATGGTGGGAGAGACAGACGGAGAGTTCAAGGCCGGCATGTGTGCCCCCGACCCTGGGGTCACTGGGGAAGGGGGACCTAGAAGACAATAGCCTGGCTCCCGCAGACCTGGACAAAGGCTGGCTCCAGGTCTCAAACCTCATCCTCCTGTGACCTTATCAGTAATGAGAAATTCTGTCCTTCCACTTCTAGAAACGGGACTGGCTTATTAGGCCTCCCAACGAAGGTGTGTTTGTGTATATGTGTAAGAAGGAGAGAAGGGCCGGGGGTGGAGAAAGGGAGAGTTTTAAAGGATAATTTTTCTCCTACTTAAACATCGAAACTCACAAAGCCTGGGGAAGTGCCCCCCTCCTCAAAACCAGTAAATAGCTTCTGTGGCTGCTGCTAAGAGCTGGAATGGGATCCCCAACAAGTGAAGCCCTCATTTCTACAATATCCACTTCACCTTGATACTTGACCTGCAGCTTGGAGCTAGGAGCTTGGGACTGAACAGGGCGTTTTTCAAGCTGGGGAGAGGTCGTCTGAGTTGCAGCAGGTAGCTGAAAACAGACAGGCCCACCCCCAGAGCAAGGACAGAAACCGGGACAAGTGACGGTTCCTCCTTCCAGGGAATCCTAGCAGAGGGAGGGAACAGGAGCCCTCCGAATGATGGTGAAGGGGATCTGAGTGATCATCTCTGTCATTAAGGATGACCTTACCACTCACATGTGACAGGTGGACACAGTGCACCATGACCGAGTGAAGACACGGCACACTCCCTCCACCCTCTCCTAGCCTTGAGATGCCCATCTTTCCAGTTCTTTTAAATTTTGCCCTCGACTTCCCTTAGTCTCCTCTTCTGTTCCTCCCTCTGTCTCTCCGACTCTCTCTCCCTTCTTTAATTAGATATTGCTGCCTAACTCTTTCGGGTCAGCAGCAATGTCACTAGCATCAGCCATGAATCACAGCCAAGCTGACATTTTAAAAATGGCATCGTCAGGGCAGCTAGTGCAGGCCAGACACCCAGGCTCGATGGCTGAACCCCGTAAATTACACTAAAAGTCTAATCAGAATAATCAACATGCTGACATCTTGGTGCATGTGGGCAGAGCTGGGGAAGGGGAAGGCGCTGCCTTGGCTTCTCGGAGATTTCACCAGATGGGATTCGGGTGCTTTCTGAAAATGTAGAATGTTCAAGGTGTATCTTTTGAGGACTCTCTGACCCCTTTCCTTGTATCCATGTTTTGGGATAAAAACAGATAACAGTGAGCACCTCTTAATAGTGAATTGGTTTAGATGTAGCTCATGCAATATAGCCACAATTTTTGTTCATGCAAATATCTCACGTACACATATTTCCTTGTGGTGTAGGTACACACAGGTAGCTCTTTCTCCCAGATTTATGTGTGCTCACATGTGCGTGTGCACACATGTGCGCGCGTGCACACACGCACACACACACTCACACACATGATGTGAACATGTTCTCAGATGTTTCTGGCTGCAGAACTGTGTTCAGGCTCCTTCTCCATGAGAACATTTTTTCATATTCTGACCTGAATTCTTTACTGATCATCATTAATGTGGTTTCCCAAGGCCAGACAGGACAGCCACTGCCTGAACAATCATCTTTCTAACTTGGTCATACTTTGGGGTCTTTGATTTCCAGCTTGAGTCTCTCTCCAACATGCCCACACCCTTGCTTCTGGTCTCTCTGGTTCCCAAAGACAAGCAAGCCAACAAACAAACTCTCCTAAAGCCTTGGCCTCCCTGCCTCTAATGGAAGGTCAGGACTGCCCTTGGCCATATATATGCAGAAAGAGCGCCTCCGGTGATTAATTGGCCCCACCAGGTCAGAGGCACAGAGAGCCCATTTGTCACCAGTGAGCTCTAGCCATCACACCCAGGCTGCCCAGGGCTGTGGGAGGCTGCAGGCACACCAGCTGGGACTAGTCATTTAGTACCCACTGAGGTGTGGCTAGCCACGGCCCAGGGGTGCAGGCTTGATCAGGGGTAATAGGATCAAGGAGGTGGAGGGAATGAAAGAAAGAAAAAGGAAAAGAGAGGATTACAGTAGACAGATGAGAAACAGAAAAAAAAACATTTTTAATTAATAAAGGAAGTAAGTTCTGATTTGCTGCCACTGATTTCTCATTTATTGAGCACCTACTTATGCCAGGAAGAATAAGAAGTGGTCCTTCAATCTGATGCTAGAGATTGTTGATATTATTCAAAATGCCTTGGTAGATTTTTCCCACTTGATTTTTACAATGATCTCAAGAGAATGACAGAGCTGGTACTCTTGGGCTAATCCTCTCAATGTGTAAACTGAGCCAGATCTCTGTGACTTTCATGGGATGGTGGAGTGGTGATGACACTTCTTCCTCTATAGCTTACTTTGATGACTAAACTCAGGAGGGGTCCATGGGGATGCCATGCCCGCAGCTCCTACAGCCTACCCTAAACATGGTTCAGCCTCCAGTCCTTTGACACCCAGACATGAAAATATGGACTGTGGTTTAAGTTTGTGCTTTTCTACTAACTTCGAAAACATCACTTTTCCTCTGGGATCCTCAATGTCTTCATCTATAAAATGGGCTTCATGCCTTTGGAATTGTAGTAATTCAATGAAACTATAAAACTTGGGGTACAGATTAAGCAAATAGTACATTGCTAGCCGTACAAGGTGTGTGCGTATCTATATACAAACGCTCTGCCCAGGCTGGGCCATCTGGGCGCCCCCCAGTGGCCCCAGCATCAGCATGCATCCCGAGCAGAGTGAAATGTGGAAGGGCAAACACCCCACAGGGCAATTCCCAGGATTATACTTCTCCTGCTTCTCTCTGTCTCTTCTCCTGTCACCAGTCTCTCCCCAACTTTGTTACCATGATCCTTACAGCTAAGCATTCCTTCAGTAAGTACTCAGTGATAAGTACGAGCAGAGAGCACTGTCTGGAGCTCCTGATGTGAGGCAGGAGGAGACACTGAAAGAACAAAGCAGAGCAAGTTCGGGACGGGCACACTCCTGCAGGTGGCCTTTGACCCCAGTTGAGACCACCATGCAGATGTGTCCTGCTTAGGAAAGCTCTAGATCAGCAAGTGAGCCCAGTGAACAACCTCAGGAAAGGGGGCTTCCTGTAGAATAACGTAAATCATTTTGCTAAAGAGAAGAGATGGTTGTTTCGGTCGAGTTCATTTTGGCTCTTCTTTTACAAATGAGCTGGGTTGCAGAATTTCTTGACATAGTAAGATGCCTGAGTGAATTCCACAGTAATTCTGTTTACAACGATATTGGTAGTCTGAACCGTTGTGCTCCTCTGCTTCTGATCATGTATGCACAAGGTACAAGCAGAGCCATATCTAAGCTACCAGAAGCCCCTGGAAGAGTGAAGACCAGGAAGAGATTAGCAAAAACTATCCTGCTTATGGAGCCCTTGCTCAGTGCGAGGCACTGTGCTGAACACTTGATGTGACCCGTGTCACTTGAGTTGTAGAGTAATACTTCAGGGCAGGTGTTATGACCTCCATTTCACAAATAAGGCAACTGAGGCACCAAGTATGACGAGTAGGTAATGAGCAAGTGGTCTGAAGCCCTTCTACTGGTTAGGATGCTTTTGTGGTGAACTTGGTTAAAAAAAAAAAGAAAATGAAAGAAAAATATATTCCAAATTGGCTTAAATAATAAGAAAGTTTCGTGTCACCTAATAATGTGTTTAGCAATAGACTAGACTTTCAGATTGGTGGATTCAGTGGCTCAGTGATGGTGTCAAGGAACCTAGACATTTTCCATTTGTCCCAATGGCACACTGCCCCAGTGCCCTGGCCTGTCCTGCTTCAGATGACTTTGTCATTGTAGTATGTGCAAATTCCAGAGGTTACCTGGAGACCTGCTATTATTACCAGAGGCAGAAATGAAATGGCCATACTTTTTGGGACTTTTAATAGTCGACCTAGAAGCCTTTCTTTCCTCTGGGGCACATGACCTCCCGACCTAAACCAACCAGTAACAAGTGTGTGAGATCACCAATCCACCCAGACTCCTCCTCGTCCAGCACAGCAGTGGGTGAAGGAGACCAAGAGGAGGGCAAATGCCAAAGAAGACTCAGAACTGGAAGTCAAAGGTAGCTGCCGTCATCAGCCACAGCCAGGTTTTAACCCTCTGTGAACCAAAAAGAAAAGTTAATCTTCTCTCTCTAAAACCTTGACTGGCTAGTGCTCAACAGAGTTGTAGGAATTATGAATTATTTTTCCTAACAGCTGTGGAATAACAAAGGGAAACATTATGGGCTATATTATGCCCTGCCCCCAAATTTCTGTATAGAGGTTTTAACCCCCAGTGTCTCAGAATGTGAATGTTTTTGGAGACAGAAGCTTCAATGAGGTCTTGACATTAAAAAGAGGCCATCAAGTGGGTCCTGATCCAATCTGACTGGTATTTTTCTAAGAAGAGGAAATTAGGACCCAGACACTGGATGAGAAGGTCGTGGAAAGACAGAGAAAAGCAGCCACCTGTAAGCCAAGGAGAGGAGCCTCAGGAGAAACCAAGCCCGCCAATACCTTGATCTCGGGCTTCCAGCCTTTAGAACTCGGAAGAAATAAATTCCCATTGCTTAGGACACCTACTCTGTGCTACTTTGTTATGGCAGCCTTAGCAGACTATCAGGTGGGTGTCTGTCTTTCAGATTTCTTTCCACTCCGTTGCATTCACCGAAGACTGGGAATGACAGAGAAGATAGAAGTTAGGGGCAGGACTGCAGTAATCAAGATAAAGGGGAGAGGAAGGACCATGTATGGGGGTGTTCAAGAGGAATTGTGGGTATGCTTTGGAGATTTGCTTCATCAGACAATGAGCTCAAATCTAAGCCCAGGTGCCAGAAAGGGTCATGAGGCCACTGACCAACTGTGAAGCTGAAAGGGAAAGTTGCATTGGGCACGAAGGTGTCTTGGACTTGAGGAAAATTCTCCTTACTTCAATTATTTATGATATGTTCTTGTGCCGGATCAGTGTACCTGGACCCTGAAAGAAATAGATTGGGTGGCCCCTGACTAGGGGGACCAGTGTTTCCTAAAGAGGACCAGTTTAGCCTGGGAGGGAGATTAGTATCAGACCTTGGCTTGCCAACTCTAGCCCCCAGTTGTCAGAAAGTTTAGGAGGCACTGGAGTCATTGCTATTTGTAAAGACAAATTTGCCCTACCTGAGGTTCAAGCAGACACAAATATCTGCAGATTTGGTCTCCCAAGTATAAGCTAAAAAATCTTAATATGTTTTATTTCAATGAATTTTCTTCTTGGGCTTCCTGAATGGTGGAACTAATAATTTTTTTAAAAAAGATGCTTAGATTTAAAATAGAAATAGGTAGAAAGCAAGAACATCCCCAAGATAAACTATATTGCCTGTTCACCCCTGCAGCAAGGTAGAAGAAATGTACCCTCTGATGCAGGAACGCCAGGAAGGTGTCTTTGTGTGTTTGTGACCCACACTGGAATCATGTAGGGTGAGGGGGTTTAGAAGGTTGCTTGATTTGGAGGAATCTGAGTTGGTTTCCCTCAGGGGTATTCTCAAGCTCTCTGAAACCTGGGGCTCTATTCACACAGGATAAGTCAAGGCAGATTATTGTCACAAGTTTTGCCCTGGCTATGTGTGTTTCGGGTAGAAGACCAAATCCTACCAGCAACCCCACCCACAAAAACCCTTGAACAGCCAAAGGGGTCAGATATGGCAGATCTACAAAGATGATAGTTGACTAAGTCCCTCCTGCCTACAGTTGCTTGGGTGTTTTTCCTGCTGATTTTTATTGGCATGAAAATGTTTTGCATTTACTTTTGTGCATTTATCACCGTGACAGGGATGTTCAGATGATGACTGTAAATGAAATATGTATCTATCCTAGAGATATTTGTGTAATTTAGCAAAATTATTTTTGCGGATTCCTTCAAAAGAATCTACTCAGTTCATGTCTTGCTAGCATCGCAAAAGATTTCACTAATTGTATTCTGATGGAGGAATGAACACACATTATTTAAACATACCAAATACTTGAACATATAAATGGTGTTTAAAATATCTCTTACACAATAAATTACGATCGCTGTGTTAAAATACCAATTTCTAGAGAAAATTGATTTAAGAAAAATAGCTAATCACAGTACCCTGTGAGAGCAGCACACACACTCTCTCGCTCTCTTTTTTTCTTTCCTCAGTATCATTTAATTTTCAAGCCAAGAGATTTGGATTGTTGTCTCATTTTGTGTTCCATTATTTCTTTTTTCCATTCATTTGCTGAACAATCATCTTCTAACACATCCCACTTCTGCCGTGGTATCAACTGGCATGATACCAAAAAGATGTAAATGATTTAATTGAATTAGTTTAATTAGGTAAATTAACAGTTAAGCATATCACACACAAGCTTGTTCTGTTTATACTACGTTATGGAGATAATTTAGTGCAAAACGAGAATGGGCATGACCAAAATTCCAATGCAGTGAGCCAGATTAGCTGGCAGAGGAAAAAAATACAAAGATAACAGTTGCTGGAATTAAATCTGGGTAAATAATTTATGTGCTGGATTCATTATGTAATTTGAGTCGCAGACAACCAGTTGATAGTCACCGGAAGTGTAAAAACATGGCTACTGAGCAGACGTGCAAAGGCATTCAGGGTGTTCTTGACTTTTCCAGAAACAAATCCTCAGGAAAATGCTTAACATTCTCTGCTAATTTAGACAAATTGAGGCAATGTAAGACAGCCTGGTTGGCCAAAAATCTAAATTTATGCAGAAAGAAACAAGCCATAGTTTAAGCGCCTTCAAGCACGTACCACTAAATCAAACAAAACAGGGCATGTTGGCCTGGGCACCATTGGCATTCTTTATTGTGGGGGGACTGTTCTGAGCATCCTAGAATTTTTTACAGCATCTGGGTATCTACCTATTAGATGACAGCAGCACATCCCGACCCCCAGTGGGGACAACCAACATATTTTCAGACATTTCCAAATACCCCCTCCCCGGGCCAGGCGGAGGGGGAGAGGTCTGTATCACCCTGGTGAGGCCCTCTAAAATAAAACCATTAAATATTATCTAGTAAGGGTCTTTAGGGATCCTGCTTTAGTGAATTACTTAGAGTGATGAGTAACATTCATAGCACATTGTTTTAATTTTGAAAAATATTTATTCATATATTTGAAACACTTTTCTGCTCTTTCTCAGTCTTTCATACATTTGTTCATTTGGTAAGCAGGTATTAAGCACCACTATAGGATATTAGCAGACACACAGGGTATTAACCCCTCCATATGCAAGAGTTATAGGCAGACTTGTGAATGACAGGATCCTATTGTGTAGTTCATGCTGATAGGTGGGGGAACCACATGCGTATCTGAAGGAATCCCAGGTAACTCACTCTTAGTGCAAGGGCCACCACTATGTCGTCCAAGGCTAAGCTATTAGCCGAACTAGTAGTAGTGTGAGAACTTGGAAGGCTTTAAGTATAAGAGTGTTACATTCAAAAGTCCATGTGGACTTTTAAAAAGCAAAGGTTTTAAAGTCATATCCACATGAGTTAAATGCTGACTTGGCCACTTATCAACTGGGTTACCTGAGCAAATTACAGATTTCTGGGCCTCACGTCCTTACCTATAAATAACGGTTGCCTCGTTGCAAATGTTAAGTGAGACAGTGTATAAAAGCACTTGGCATACTATCCGCCCCATAAAAGTCACTCAATAATTATTAGTTCTTTCCTTCATTAGCCAGTCCGTCCCACTCCTGTCTTTCTCAGGAAGGATTCAGTGGGAAGCATACATTTATGAGGTTTGCATTCCCTGACATCTGGGTTGCATTGTCGAATGTCGCTGAAGTTGTCCAAAACCTTTGCCACTGGGTTTTGTTTACTCTAAAGCTGAGTGTTTAAATCCCTTAAATTGGTAACGTCAGTTTGACGTCCATGTTAATCTTCCCTGAGATTTTAGGGGCTGGAATCTGGAGGTGGCTTTTCCTACCACATCCATGGATCTGGAGCCAGATGTCACCATCATTACCACGGGAATGAGGGAGAACGTGGAAAAGTACTCATTGGAAGAAATGATCCTTTTCTATACAAAAGAATTTCAATGTTTTGCCAACCAAGTTTCTGGCAACGTCTTAAACGCTGGTATTTTCATTCTGTTGGAAAACAGTGACAACCAAACAGAGGGGAAAGGAGACCTGTTTTGCATTTGGAAATACCAACTAAACCACATTCCCACCCCTTCTGCAAATTTATCACTAACGTACACAGAACTTTGTATATATAATGAAATGCAGGGCTGAGCTGTTTTCTTTGGGATTCTGACATGTCTCTCTTTCTCTCACACACATACTCTGTAGTGATGCATCTATAAACGAAGAGGACATTTCCAAGAACACATGTCATGGTCTAAAACATATGCACACAATGGAGAAGCACACACCCTGGACCAAGATCCCTCTTCCCTACCTTCCTCGCCTGGGCACCCACTTCCCATCCCTTCCTGGGTCCGTGGAACTCCTTGTTCTGGGTGTCCAGGCCAGGTACACCTCTGTGAGTGCAGCCTGTGGGGTGGCAGCCTCACCCCAGCCTGCTTGACATTTGACAGCCAGCACTCCCTGCTCCCTGACACCAGCTGCCACAGCCGAGGAAAACAAGTCCCCCTTTAATCCCTTCCACACCCAGCGACTTATTCTCAGAAGTTTATTTAACTTGTGTATGTTATGGCTATGATAACATACAAGTTCCAATAAAACCAAGAGGGAAATGGCAGATTCCCCATGACCACCAACCATCCTTTAGGATTTAGAAGGTTCTAGAAGGAATGGTCAGCAGCCATGTACATCTTTATCCCATTACTCTCTTTCCTTTCCCCATTTCCACAGCCTTCTCTTTTTCATTTTTTTCCCAGAAATTGTTTTAGACAACAAAAAGTTGGGAAAATGGCGTGTTTCCTATATACTGTCCACCCAGCTTCCCCTGATGATAACCTCTTAGATAACCACAGTACAATTATCAAAGTTAAGGAGTTAATTGTATTAATGGGTCTAATACTACTAATCAGTCATGAATACAATACTATTAACAAACTACAGATATTGTAAGTTGTGTGTGTGTGTGTGTGTGTATGTTTTGTTCATTCTTTTTCTGTTGCAGGATCCAGTCTATGTTCCCACATTGTATTGGCCATCATGTTTCTTTGGTCTCTTCTTTGGTCTCTACCAATCTGTGACAATTCCTTAGTCTTCTCTTGGCTTTCATGACCTGAGTACTGTCGAAATGTACTGATCCATTACCATGTAGAATGTTCCTCCTGTTTTTTTTTTCCATCAGTATACTGAGATTATGCGTCGGGGGTCAGAATGCCGCAGAGGTGATGTGCTTTTCTCAGCATCTCCCATGGGGCACCTGGTGTCAATAAGTCTTAATATCCAATAGTAACTTTGGTCACTCGGGTAAGATGATGTCAGCTGAGTTTCCCTACTATAAAATTCATGCTAATATCCTACTTCTCTTCAAACTTGGGTCTGATAAATCTGACATCCCAGGCATAGGTCTTGCATGTGACAGTTATCAACATGGGTCCTCACAATGATCTTTGAGTCCCCCAGTTCCTTCTGGATGCAGCCCTCAGAATTCCCACAAGCTTTGGGATGGACAGACTCCTCAGAATCTGTCCTTCCTTATCTTATAGGACTTTGTCCAGCCTCGCTCTTTAGTCCCTAAAAAGGATTCCACAAATATTTTCAAAAATGTAAAAGAAGAGGAGAAAAAAGACAACAGAATAAAAGAACCTCAGAGAATTCTGGCCTAGTTCAACCATGTGACTCTTAGCAAGTCCCTGTTCTTGTTTGAGCTCAGGGGTTTCTCTTTCTTTCTTGCTGCTGCTCTGGAATGGAACCTCGGTGAGAGCTCTACCACTGAGCTGCACCCCAGCCCAGCCCTTCCCACCTCTGAATCTCTGTGACTCCATGACGGGAGATGGGGTAGTGACAGAATCTGCGTCTCGTGTCACCAAACTGCCCAACAGTGAGATGAAGGAACACAGGGCAGCCACAGCCCAGACAGGGGAATTCAAAAAGGGGAGGAAATGGTCCATGAATCTTTTACAAGCACTGGTGATACTGACATTAATAATACTTTCCACCCTGAGAAACACAGTGGAGGGGAATGCTCAGGCTTAGGGGGGAGGCAGCCGCATTTGGGATGAGGTCTTTTGTCTTTGCCTGGCCCTAGAAACAAATGAATCAGCTTCCCCCCCCCCCACCGCCGCCACCCCAGATTGAAGAATCCATAGTGTGTGTGTTTCTGCAGTCTATTTCATTACTTTGCATCAGGCTTAATACCCATTTAGGGCTTAATGATTGCAGAATTACACTGCACATAAGATATACTTTTTAACGGGATAGTTTATAAGAGCTGAACTTCCACTCTTATCACTCTATAGAAAGCTTACAAAACATCCAGTCACACAGACAAAAAAAAAAAATTCTCTTAATCCCTTATCAGCAAAGTCTGCTTCTACAGATTTGCAATACAGAGCCAATTTTTGTTGTTATTTTAAATATACAATTGAAAATCACCAATTACTTTGCCCCTTTTGCTAGATAATTTTAGAATGTTAGGAATCATTTTAAAAAAAAGACTGAGAGAGAAATATTTGTGATGATGAACCAGAGAGTGGTCCCCCAGGAGTAAGCTGTGATTGCTGCAGGAGTTGACCAGGGAAGAGGTGTTCTCTATGCAACAGAAAGGAGTCCAGAGATGAGTAAAACCCCCAAAGAATCCCCAGCTTGTTTTATTTGAGATAGTTCTTGCTTAAATCCTTTCCCAACTAGTCTATTCTCAGACCTGCCAGCTCACAGAGAAATGTATTAGTTTGGAATCCTACTACTTAATTACCCGCTTTTAATGAGGAACTTTTGAAATTTTCCTATAGCAAAACTGCTTTCTGTATATATAATTTGGAAAATCACAAGGGAACGTGAGGGTAGGAGATGGAGCAGAACTTTCATCACAATTTATAGCCAAAGATTCTTTGTTACTGACTAAACTGTGAGCTCAGTCCCTTATAGATAGGGGACACACACCTCTCTTAGTTATGATTGCATGGCTAATGCCACATATAGTGCCAGGCACATAGTAGGAGCTCATTAAGTCCCTTGGTGATTGACAATAGCCAGAGATATGGCTCAGTGGTTAGGTGACCCTAGGTTCAATCCCCAGTACAAAAATGAAAGAAAGAAAAATAAATTATTCCTGTTTGAGTGGCACCTTGCATTATAGTCCCTTTTATTTACTTTTGAGGTAATAGGTAGAAGTGGGAGGTGATCTAGCAACTGCACCAAATTGTAGACCTTATATTTATGTAACACTTTGTGACAGTATTCTTCAAAATACCTTTCTTATAAAGTTAGCAGATATTATTTATTAAAACAATCTGTGGTCAAAGTTTGAACTATGAAAAGCCCAAGAGGTTTTTGTTGTTGTTTTGAACTACAGGACTTAATGGAGCCTTTGACAATTTGATGGGTGTTGGGACTCACCAACAAAGCCATAAAACATTTGACTACTGTGTCTTTATTTTATTTTTATCTTTTTTTTGTGGAGGGGATTATTTCATGCTAACAATCAAATGAACACAGTTTGAAAAACATCATTTATAAAACAGAGAGCATTTTACTTAGGTGAGTCATCCTAGAACATTCAGTTTTCCTTGTCTTTGGTCAATTGCTTCTGTGTGGAGAAACTTCCAAATCAAATGTTAATATGAAAAATGCTCCTACGCATGCAAATTCTTGTTCACTGGATGGATGGATGGATGAATGGATACCTATATCAGAATAATATTGTGAGATAAATAATGTAAGGATTAACACCATCACTACTAATATGCAAGAGAGTTCTTGAGATTTCCCTAAACCACAGGTGCTTTCTCATGTAAGCTTTGTTGGCCTCCCCATGAAGACACTCATTACCTTTTACCAATTGGAGCTGCTTTTTACCAGGGCAAATTCCACATCCGGTCTCCGTGTCCTTCAATCCACCCATGCCCTGTCCCTGAAATGCCTGAGTGGCACATCCTGCATTGTGCCCAGGGCTTCCTCTAACATGGTCCCAACTCACCTCCTCCCATCACTTAATTTCCCATCACTCCCTGATGTGTGGGCCACATTAGGGAGTGATAGGAAAGTCTCCTCAAACCAGACTTACTTTCCCTGCCACCTTCGTTCACTCTGAAATTTCTCACTCCGAGGCTGTCACTTGGGTAGTTTTCTCTGTCTGGAATGTCTAGGGAATCCCATTCATTGATGGGAAGGAAGGGCCTCTTGAAATATCACCCATATTTTGCTTTCATTCCAAACCACCAGCTTCATGAGACTATCTTGAGTCCTGCCATTTTCTGAATCTCCACAGCTTTCCCTGCTGTCATTAGACTCACGCAGTACTCCCTTTGTTTGCCTCTTTCCTGCCCTGCCCTCAACACACACACCGGAGCTGTGAATTCCTGCCTAGCAGCATTTTCCTCTTCTTTTCCCAGTCCTTGCCTGGAGTGGACCCTCCACTCAGAGTTGATGAGCTGTGCAGTTCTCTTAAGATCCATAAATGCACCTGTACTACTGCTTATCCAGAGAGGGGCGCAGAGAGGCGGACACAGGTCCTGCCTGAGGAAACAAGAGTTCCAAATGGGGAGCCCAATTAGCTTCCAGAATTTAGAAGCACCAAATTTACTAATGGGCTAGGATGTTGCCCAAGTTCATTTGAGGTGCACTGTTTGGAACTTGGGCTGAATTTTCCCTTAGAAACAGGATTCCGCAGGGCAGTGTGTCTCCCAGCCAGCCCACAAAAGCCTATTTAGCTTGTAATGTGTCTAAAGTCCGATACTAATAGCAGCCCCAGGGGTTCAGCGGCCTCTTCTCTCAGGCCATTGCCAGTCTTAACACTACAGACCTTGCCCTGAGGCAAAGCATGAGGCCAGGATGGATGGGATCAGGGGCACTGTCTTCTGCAGCTGCGCATGATGAAGGGGGCAGGGGGAGGGAGGGGAATGTCTGCTGGAGGAAGGAGGAAAGCAGAAGATGGGGCCCTGAGAAACTGAGCAAGCACGTCCCTTCTGTGTGGCCATCCTGGTGTAATGGGGACATCAGTGCGAGCTGAGTGTGCGGTGCTTGAGGGGTAAGCACATTCTCTGACATTTATTTCTATTACAAAGTCTTTGGAAGCAGACTGCTTGGACCTTTCTTGAAGGGTTTCAATTGTTCTTCCTTTAAACCTAACCACAGTAGAAACTGTCAACAAGGAAACCAAGGACAGACTGGAGGCCCCAGGTTCCAATGGTTGAGGGGTCAAGCAGGCCATGGAAATTCATGATGCAGAACCATAGTGAGAAATTTGGAGGCTGTGCCAACCGGCACAGGTGGAGTGTCCCATATGAATGGGGTGGTCTGTCTTTACCTTCAGTCAAACGTTTGCTCAGGTTTAAAATAGTCCACTTTTTCTCCATGAGAAGCCATCAGTATGCATTTTTATATACTGTCGCCTGGGTTTTATATGTTGACAGTTAATTTAGAATTTTTGAAACATTACTTAAACGAGGGCACATGCGTGTGTGCGCGCGTGTGCATGCACACACACACACACACACACACACACACACACACACACATACACATGTGGGTCCCACCCATGATATTTTTGCTATATAACGTATTTCATTCAATGTGGTCCTGGAAAAAATACAGAATTATAAATAAAACCTTGGTAGAATCATATATTTCCATTTGATGGACATTAAAATTTTAGAGATATATTCTCATAGATAAAGATTTTTGTCCAACAATACTTTTTTTAAAAAAAAAACCATACTTCTGGGAATAATTTATGCTCATCTTTCAAGGGGCAAATGCCAATTTCTGATAAGATTTTAACAATAATGCACAAATCTTCTATTAAATTTAATTGCTAATGCCCCTAAAGCCCAGGGTAGAATAACTCAGAAAATTAACGAAATTTTCACCCAAGGACTGAGACACTCCAGACAGAAACTGTTGCCAGCATTTCTGAAGTCTGCCCCGACTCGTGGCTATTCCTGTTCTCTGAAGATTCTGTATCTCAGGACTGACTTTAAAATTTTCAGTCTCTTTTATAGTAGCTGCTAGGATCAATACACCAGAGTTCAGGGACCTAAGCTGTTTCTGGCTGTGGTCTATTCACCCATGGGCAGCATCCTGCCATTATGATAGCTGTTCAGTTGGGGACCATCAGTGATGGTCTCAGGAGTCCTCGATGCCCCAGTAGCTCTATCAAACACAGCAGCCACACCCATCTGAGGTATGGGGCTCTGTGCTGTGTCGGGGTGGTGGACAGATAGAAATGCAGAACATGTCATTTTGCCTGTAGTAAGTTATAGCTCCAGAGCTGCCATCGTGAGCTGGGCAAGTAGCTCTTTGAGCCTCAGTTTCCACACCACCAAAAATGGATCCACCCCCGGGATTATTCTGAGAATGAGACAGAATCATATTTGTGAATAGCACACACTGGTGTCCAGTGGTCACTGTAATTTTTCCTGCTTAGTGGTTCCTTGTGCAGCATCATCATCAGATGCAGCCTCTCTGTTGGGCCCTTCATCCACCCACCAACTGTTGTCCCTTGAAATCATGCATGTTCAAGTACAGGAGATGAGGCAGCACCCAAATGTGCTGTGGCTACAGTCTGGAAGATACTTCTTTAAAATGAGAGGCCAAGGATGCTCCATCTTAGAAAGATTTCTTATTATTTAACCAGAGCATGGCTGTCCCCAGACCAAATGCAACTGTTTTTTTCTTGTCTCTGGGCATATCCAGGGTTGATGACTCAGGCACACATGTCTTCTCCATGGATACATCATTGGGGTCTCCAGGGAACAATAGCTTTCAAAGAGCAGGGCATGTTCTTCTCTCTTGCTGTCTACAATACCTAGCTTGGAGCTATAGACCAAAAGTTACTGCTAGTTGGCTTTATAACAAGTAAGCTACTCATTTTGGGTGACATATTCGGCCAGTGGATGAATTAACACTTTGATTTCACCGTGGCTAGCCCTGACCAAATGAATGAATCCCTGCCCTGAATACAGAGAAAGAGCTGCTAACAGTAGGAATCTTTTGGACAAAGCCATGTTGAAATGAATGGGGAGAGAGGCAACCTTTTATTTTTTTTAATCTCTAGAGCTGGCATCTGTAAAGTTTGATTTAGTCTGGCAGATGGGGACAACTCTGGTTTTCCTGTCTGGGATTTGATGCAGCTTATGGCCCTCTCCCTTGGGACTCTCTGGATGACATACGGGCCCCATATGAGGCCATGCTGTCTCCCTTCTGGGTAGGGGCCGAGCACTTCAGCCAACACTCAGCCACATCTGGACCAAAGGCCTGACCCTCGGAGCTGCCCAAGGGAAACGCCAAAGCCACAGCTGCCTTGACTCCAAGCCTAAAAGATCCCAAGTTCAGCTGGTAGGGAAGCAAATTTCCAAAGTCCTGATCTGTTAGGCTCCTTTTGTTCCCAGAAGAGTGTTCCCGGCCCAGAGGCTTCTGGATGGTACTTGCTACTACATGTTGGGCCACAGCAATTCCAGATGCTGGGATTCCCTTATTTCTTGGCAGGGCTGCCCTGGGGATGACAAGGAAGGGTGGAGGTGTCAAAGAGGAACCAGTAGCAGCTGCATCTGCTGCCAGTTAGAGTTCTTGGCGCCCAAATCCCTTTTACTGTTGCTCTGTTGGCTTCAGATCTCAAGACCCTGTCGGGGACTCGGCTTTGTCTTGCTCGATTTCTTCCGCCTGCATTCACCCTCTCTGGTTAAGTCTGCTCTAAGATCATTTTCTCCATGCATCTATTTTTATGGTGGATACAACAATAGACTTCTCTTTCTCTGTATCTGCTCTGATATCCCTTAATTCAGAAATGCCTATGGGGGCTTGGAATGAACAGCCATCCATTTAGGTCTCATGCCAAATCCCTCCACCCAAGTGGAAAAAGCAACTCAGGCTTCGTCCACCAGAGCTGCTCCCCCACTCACACATGACCTCCAACCATCTTCCCACTCCCAGCCTGCTCCGCCTCCCCAGGGCGCCAAGTCTCCTGTGTCCATCACAAGCAAGGATGGGTGCAGTCCCTCATCTGTTCTTTGCCTCCCCCAAGCCTGTGGGAATCAGAGGTTGGGGTAGGAATTGATAAAAGTGAGCATTTTGCCATAAAAAGAATCTAAGAGGGCAATGGAAGGCCATCCTTGTGATTCCCCAGGCTGTCTGTCTTTGAAAAGGAAGATCTGGCCAAACCTACAGAACTTGCTGCCTCTGGAGTTTACTCTTTATTTCACTCTGTGCAGCACGTCCTTGTGTATGAATTAAAGATTAAAGGCAACTTAACCTGCATTTTGCTATATCTCTATATACAGGAGAGGAAGGGAGGGAGGGAGTGTGTGTGTCTTTGGAGCAATCTCCCAGTTCTAACTCCAGATTGACAGGTGAGAGACTAAAGGTGAGATGGTCAGTGGTCTTTTCCTGATGCGGCCAGCCCTGCTGTGGCCTCTGGCAGATCACTGAACTGGATGTGCCTCCGTTTCTTCAACCACAGGACGAGCAGAAGCACATATGCTGGGACCACTGTGATGTCCCCCAGCAAGCTCTGTGGGCATCAGAGCAATGATCACAACATTATACAACTGGCCATTTAACAAAGGACACAAGATGCACTGTTCAATGGAAAACGAGAATTTGGGCTCCTCTCTCATTCAAGTGCAATCTATTTTGGATGAAACATGGCTGAACTATAATCTCAGCTGTTTCTAGTCATGAAATATAATGGTCACCCTTGCATGGGGCCACCATCAGAATGAGGCTTCTAACCCCTATACAACTGACACTTGAGGCGAGAACATTCTTTATGCATTTATCCTGTGCATTTTAGGATATTTAGCAGCATGCCTGGCCTCTACCCACTGGATGTCTGTAGTGCCCCCCCAAGTTGAGACAGCCCAAAATTTCTGTAAATGTTGCTAAATATGCCCTGCAGAACAATATCACCCTCTGTCAAGGGCTGCTACTATCAAATCAGCCACCCTTGGAGGAGGCATCACCAAAATCCTGATCCAATTAATTATTACTCTAAAGAAACTGAGACATAAATGCATAGGCTAATTTGATGCCATTTCAGGAACTGGAATGTTGCCAGAGAATATAAACCAGTCTCAACAAAAGCTCAAGAAGATAAGGCTGCAAAAAGAAAACACATTCCCAAGCCATTCTCTGCTTCTTTGAAGGCATTCTTCATGCCACTAATATCCTGTTAGTGCAAATCATGGATCATTGACCCGATAAAGACCACCCTCCAGCCTGAGCATTGCAATAACATCTGCTGGGCTCTTGGGGTTTTCCAGGTACAGGCAAGATGTGAGCAGGAAAGCATTTTAACATGCATATGGGTTAGGTGTGCCCATCTGGTCCTGTACCTGGGGTTAGGTATCTATGTAACAAATTAGTTAAACAGATGCACTGCATTCTGTACATATCATTGTATGAGCCCAGAGCAGCTAGATTAGCTATCAGAATCTGCCAAATTGGATGGATTTTGAGGATAATATTTCTTCAGTATTAAATAGTAAGAAGGCAGAAGCAGGTCCTAAAGGTGGACACTATTGTCTTTGGGTCCAGCAAAGTATCAGTTGATGTTCCTTGATTGCAATTCTATGACAGCTGCAGAGACCCAAGGAAGGGCTTTATACACAGAGACGGTGGATGCCTCCATCATTGACCAAGAACCAGAGCACCCACCTGGTCAGTAAGTTCCACGTCCAAAACCAGAATCTCTAGAGACATGCCAGCTATGAAAGAAATGGGGCTGACTCTGAGGTGCAGGGGTTCACTCCAGGTGCTCTTTGCAGCAGATGTACAACAAGGCCCCTGGCAGGGCATCTTGAGGCCAGCTTCCCAGTCCAGATGTTTCTGCTCTGCCAGCTCCTCCTAGAGACAATGGAATATGTGTCCCCTCTTCCCCTCCCCATGGCGTGTGCCCCCAAGGATGCCTCTTGGAAAGGACCTTCCTAAGGGGGAACTGTTCCTGGTGGCACTCATTCTCCGTGGATCCAAGAAAAGATTTACATTTTGCTGTGGGTGTTCCACAGGTCCCAGACATTTCCTCTCCTTCGAAGAAGAAGATTCCAGATGAACATAAATCTTACTGCAGCTCTGACAGCCTCCAGTCATCTGTTTACCAAAATAAACTTTAAGCATACATTGAAAAATAATTCCTAGTGAAATATGCATCCCCATGGCATTCAAGCCTGGTATTTAATGTCTTTTTTTTATGGTTAATAATGCATCAAAAGCATCCCTTGTCTGAAGCTGTCATTACATCACATGCATGATGTGCAGGGCCCATTTCAATGACTAAAAAACTTGGAGTCAGTTTTTATTTCTTTAAAAAAAATACTAATGTATAATTACAGTGGCCTGTTTCCCTCTATCTATATTTCTTTTTAATAAATCTGTGGCTTGATGAGATCAATCCACTGAAAGTACCTGGAGAGATTCTTGGCTTTATACAGATAAAGCAACGTGCTGCATAAACAACTCCAAAATCCCCTCATTAGAACGGGGTTCTGTTTGAAGAAGACCCTGGTCTTTTTTTTTTTTTTAAGTATGCAGGATTTTTAGCTACATAAAGTAGTACAGCTGAGAATCATCCTTTCGGGTAGAAATGGAAAAACAAGTGTATTTGAATGAAAACATTGACATTCATTTTAATTCTGGCTCCTGAAGTTTTTTTAAAAAATCTGGAAGCCTCTATTTGCCTTCTCTTTATTGCAAAATGAAGATTACCCTGAAAGTTTTTCCTTATTTCCTGTCTTGGCATTGGCCACTGATGCTGAGAACAGTGAGGACGGTGGTAATGAGGAGGGTTAAAAGGTTCCCTCCCCAGTTATCTGAATGCTCATATCAGACTTGAAGAATAACAGCCCCAGGGCCCATCACAGCCATCTGTAATGGCCACACTCATGCCCAGAAGTGATTTCTCTGCCACCCTGGACAATTTCACATGGTCTGAGGATGATGCAACTCTGTGGGAACAGCAAGCTTGTAAGTGCTGGGAGTTGGGCAGTCAGCTTACCTTGATTTGTGGCTCTGTGGACCGAATGAGATAATTAGATAATGTATGTAAAGTGCTTAGGGCCAGCCTTGCACCTGGGAAGTACTCGGAAAATGGTAACAGGACTTGGAAGAGCAGTACCGTGCGTGAGTGGCTAAGAGTGTGGCTATGCACCCAGGGCTCAGTGGGACCTCCTGGATTCAAAGACTTAGACTCCTTCTGCATAAAATGGGGATGATAATAATACCTACCTCACCCTCTTAATGCCTGTTACGATGGTTCAGATGAGAGGACCTGTACTCAGTGGATGGTGTTTTGTCAACAGCAATCATTGCAATTAGCTCTGCCTGTCTTCATATGCTGGGGTACACCTCAGTAATGTAGTTTAGTAGTTTCTTTGTGGCTCCCTCTACTTAATATTTGCTAATGATGGAGGATCCAGACCCAAAGCATGGACTTGAAGCCAAGATTGATCCCAGGAGATCTTCAGAATTCTCCTTTGTGGCAGATAACAGCACATGCGTCTTTTAGAGAGCAGAGAGGGATGAAGGGATGGCCACTTTCCTGTCTTGCAGGTCTTCCATTTGGATTGTTAGCTCTGGGGAACCATGACAAACCACAGCAAGCAGGTTGAAGTCAAGTCCTCCTCTACAGCCAAAGAGGGAATCCTCGGCCCAGAGGCCAAGGGCTGGGCTGATTCAGCTCCAGCTGAGGGGGCAGGGGTTGGGGAAACCCTTCAGATGGTGTAGGTTTTTCCCCAGCCCTTGCAGGTGGATTCTTGGCTACCTCTGACAGGCCCAGTACTTAGCAGACTGAATCCTTACAGTCCCCAGTGGGGCAAGAAACTTTTTCTTCTTAATGCTTTTTTAAGATCTGAATTTGTGAGATTCCCAAAGAGACTCCTAACCTTAAAACTCCTTGTAAGAGTTTTTCTTCCATCTTTGCCTGGAAGGAAACATCCATAGCCAAAGCAAGAGTGACTCAAATGCCACCAAGACCAGAGACATTTTAGGCAATCTGCCCATGTGGCTGGTTCACCATCCCCGCCTTCCTCTCTCGCCCCTGGAACTTGAGTCCCCAGCCCCCCCCCCTTTCCAGAGGCTGACAGGCCTCACAATCTGGAGACAAATGCTGCTGGCTCTCCCTTTGAGAGGTGGGTTAAGAAGTCCCCATTTGGATGTGTTCACACTGGCTGCCTTTGAGTTCCTCAGCCACCTCCCTCCCACCCAGTTCACATCCTTTCTTGGTCTCCCTATTGTTCGACTCCACGGTACTTTTTTAAGTGTCAAAGCAAATTTGTGTTTCCAGTAAGAAAGCACCTTTTTGCTTTTTGCCATTTGTTTTTAATTGCATGTGGCCTTCATGATTCTAATTCCCATGGAAAACTGAACTGTATCCCTAAGAAAAGGCACAAACCCCCCGCACAAACCCAGCCAGCGGACCTTCCCGTTCTTCCGCACACCCTGGCAGACACACAATTGCATACTGCAAAGCTGGCTAATGTGGATGCATCCGGGTTAGAAATGACAGGATATCGTGGAGGGCCAGTCACTTAATGAACCCCTGCGGGACCGTCTTGGTTACTAACAATTTCTCTCCAACTCATCAGGCAGGGGATTCGCAGCCCTCCGTGTTTCACTCCATCACGTTCCCCACTGCCCCCTTCTTCCTGCTCTCTACAAACAAACCAATTACAGCAACGGATATAAATTGGACCCCTTTTCTGAAAATGCTCCCTCAACCTTTTTTCCACCCTTCCTTACTCAGCGCCAATCAGCCTGCCCACCAGGTGGAATATGCACTCCCCCCAGCCCCCCCCCACATGTGCTCGGGTTGTGTCCGCTCTGCTCACAGCCTTGGCTGATTTTCTGTTCTTTGGGCCAGCCTGGTTTTAGCTGTCTCTTTATCCCTTTAATCTGCTATTTCGTGGAATATAAGCCAAGAATCACTTTCATGTTTTTTATACTTCAGCCGACCCCAAGCCCTTCCCTCCCTCTGTGATAGCTTAGGGTAAGCTCCTGAGTGATTCTTGGACAATGCCTTTGTAATTCATATTGGTATTAATTGCCCTCCATCTTGGTCAGCCCTTGATTACTTCCTTTAGAGATTTTTGTGGAAAAACTCCTCCCTATTTAAATAAAACCATTAAAGTGTCAGATTCACAAACTCTTACAAAGTTTAAGTGGTGAAAAGTTGTATAGTTGGAAATTGAGAGCACAGAGAGCAAGACAGTTGCCTCTGTATCAGTGCTACTCAAAATGTGCTTTGCAGACCATTCCTGACCTAGAAGCTATTTGTTGGAGGTCCTCAATAAGTTAAGGACAGACACTCAGTGTTTAGAAACTTTTATAGCATTCTGACATTGCTACAACATCCAAGCAACTTTTTTTTTTTAAGCAATCCATCTTTTAAGCATCTTTCAAAAGGATCAGTCTATGGAATTGTATGGTAATGCCAGCCACAAAAAACGGTAGTCCTTCCTGACAGATAATTTGAGAAGCAAGATTCTCCATCATCAGGCGGGTGTTCATGTTTACCTAAGGATACAAGGGCTCCCTTTAAATAATCAAATTATTTTGGTTCTGTTACTGTGTGAATAGATGATGTGATGAAGGCAGAAAAAGTTAATATTTCTCTCAATAAAGATTGCAAAGAACTAAAAATAACCTAGTGTGGGGAAAAGTTAGATAGGTGGGAAATGATCACACTTTACAAGGAGTCTGTTTTAAAGTAACTTTGGGGCTACAAATCCATCACGTAAAGCAACCTCGGATCCTACTCCATTGCCCCTATATGAATATTCTAGAAAGGGCCACTTTTCAAATGCCAGAATCAGATTATCCAAACAACTTGCCCATTAAAAGCTCCATGCAGTTTTCAGGGAAGGATATTGTTAGTCTTTTGGCATCTACAAATCTCCGTGGAG
This sequence comes from Ictidomys tridecemlineatus, assembly GCF_052094955.1. Taxonomy (NCBI): domain Eukaryota; kingdom Metazoa; phylum Chordata; class Mammalia; order Rodentia; family Sciuridae; genus Ictidomys; species Ictidomys tridecemlineatus. The sequence goes on from NC_135491.1 coordinate 46,986,872, forward strand.
TCAAAACCCTGTTATAACAGGGCTCTCTATGCATCAGCCTCCGCACAGACACACACACATTTCAAAGGCAGACTTTTGTTCCCTCCGGCATGAGGAACAATTACCCAATTATCTAAGCAGAATGATAGGTGTCTATGACAAATCGTAGGCTGGAGACATTTTAAAAATAATAATAACTTGAATCTTTAGTGCACTTTCCCATTGACAAAGCACATCCACCTCTGTTAATTCCCTTGCCACTCAGAGCCGACCTGCAGGGATTTGTACCTTCATTCTAAGGCAAGCTTTCACCTGCTCCATTGTCTCTGTGTGTCTGTGTGTCTGTCTATCCAAATGCTGCACAAGGCCCAGGGAACAGAAAGAAACTCTCCTTGAAGCCATTTCTGCATTGTGTAGCACCAGGAGAAGAACCTGCAGGGAGACTCTGGTAGATTCCAACAGTCCTCTGGGCTTTAAGGGTATTTAAAAAAATAAAACCAAATACCTGTGGGTTTTATCGGCTGGATTGTGGCTGGAGGCAGAAGGAAAAAGGGAGCACCGGGCATTAAAAATGACAAAGCACTTTCATTTGTGAGAGCCATCTGAGGGAAAAGCAATTTCACAAACCCTGCCTGCCTGTGTACAGATGAGCAGGACCACGGGCTGACTCGGGATGGCCTCCGACATTCCCAGGGAAAGACAGATGATGGATGTTTTCTCATTATGTGGCGAGAGAGGGAGTTTTATGCAAAATTCAAAGAAGGAAAAAAAAAATCCCAGTTCCAGCCCTTCTTCCTTTCAATAGGGCCTTTCTGCATTGCAGCCAGACAGATGTGGTGATGGAGCTGACCCGGAATTACCCAGAGGTGATGGGGCTCATTTCAGGGGGCACTTAGATGAGCCAAACTTAGCAAGACCGGGTTGCTGTAAAGGATAATGTCCCCTCTGGGGAAGAATGCAAGGTAATAAATGGCTCTGCAGCAATTAAACACAAGAGCAAAGGTGAGCCTCCAACTCTGCAGTCTTATCCCTTTTTAAAGAACAATAACAAAAAAAAAATAACCACAAGCCACCAACTTAAAAGAACCTTGCCCCTCACTGAGGACATGAGCAACTGTTTTTCCTATTAGTGAACTTTCTACTGAAACTCCTTATAGGTTTTGCAGATCAGCTGTTCAAGAGGAGCTGAGAGAGTCTCATTCTACCTTGCAATTGCTGAAATGCATTTGGAATTGCATTTTATAATAGATTATGCAAGATGGAAACAGGGTGAAGATGAAAATGTAGCCTTGGATGCTTCTGAGAGAAGGAAGTCCCACTGACCCCTGAGAGGCCAAGCCGCTGGCTTGTTGCTTTTCCACAGATCTACTTGCCTGAGGGAACCGCTCAGCTATTCCTGCCTTTAATTCCTGTCTTGTGGGAGATGTGAAAACATGAAGCAAGCAGAGAATATCCCTGCAACCACTGTCATATGCCAACAGTTCCACACACACACACATACACATACACACACACCATGCACACACATCTGCACTCTTGTGCACACACGTATACCCACACATGTGAATGCACACAAACACTCAGTCACTGAGGTTGAGGTTTGAAATTAAGACTTGGGAGCTTGCTTATGGGGAAGCTGGCTGGTGAGCACTACAAATGAGTAAGGCAAACTCAGATCTGCACTAAAGAATTGTGCAGCCTGAAGCAAACCATTTAACCTCTGTGTGCCTCGGTTTCCTCATCTGAAAATACAAAGCTTTGGATTTGATGACTTTTGTGATTCCTTACAGACAATGCTTCCTGATCCTGTGAATTCATTTCCAAAAGAAAGCTTCACTTGGAAAGGCTGTGGTGGGTTTTGCATATGTGTTGGGGGCCTGGGCGTGAGCACCTGCAGCCCTGCTATGCACAGGCAATCATTCCATTTGGTCCCCTCTCAAGCCCAGCCTCCCTAGGTGTCCCTACTGCTATCGCCTATGACACCCCTTCTATGCACTTCTGATGGCCCAGTTAGGTCCGGACAGCTCCATCTTCTGAAAATCCTCATTAGGGAGATGCTGGAATGACACATTGCTCGAGCCCCGAGTGTGGAGGCAAAGCAGCACTCAATTCCTGGTGGATGCAGTCGCGGTAACCACGGCCCACTGGAGCGTGCAGGGAGACTGCTGCATGCTCCATGCTCCAGTGCCCCGCAGCAGGTCGATACTCCTGAATAAACTAATCAACCCATTTGCACCTTCATGAAAACACATCTCGGAGTCACTGATCTAGGTGCAGTGAAGACATTGCCAACACTGAGCAAGAAAGAGTAGAGTTATAAAGACCAAAGTTGCTGCCTTTCCAGAGTTTAGTGTGGTGCTCTGTGTCCTGAAGCATGGGACAAGATGCACAGGCATCCAAGAGCCTGCAGTTCCCTGTGCCTTCCTGCCCTGGGCCAGAAATCCAGTTCAATGTTGCCCCCTATGCTCTAGAGGAAAGAAAGTCTATGGGTCCTTAAATCCTTGAGGTGTGTGTGTGTGTGTGTGTGTGTGTGTGTGTGTGTGTGTGTGTGTGTATGTGACTATTTTTAAGAGAAACAATAGTGTCCTTCCTTTCTAAGAATCCATTCCACAAAAAGCTGTTTAGGAGGTTCCCAGCCTCTCTTTGTTGTTTTCCCAGGGCTGCTTAAGACACACTGTCACTTGTCACCTGCTAGTGATGGTAAGGAGATGGGCTGAATCAAGGCTGCATGTTGTAAGAGTTCCCAGCGGGTGGGATGGTGCCACTCTACTGCAAATGATGCTCTGCACCTACCAGCTCCTGGAGGAATGAGGTCCTCTTGTTGTGCACCAACAGGTCTGGCGACCCCATGCCACTCCTCTGGCAAGTCTAAACCCCCAAAATGGTTAGGGATCCATGGTGTGCTGACAAACAGGATCTCAAAAATTTTAAAGGTCCTGATTTGGAGAATTTGGCGATTGCTGTGGCATAGATGCCCCCGTTGCAGCTCCCTCAATAACCATATTGAATGACAAGAACACACAACTCTTGAAAATGTAAGACCAGCTCTCATGGGCCAACCCAGGCCAGCACCAGCACCCCACTGAAGGGGTTGCATTAACGCCACTTGGAATTACCAACGATAGCACAGTCTCCCTGAGTCCCTTGGAGATGCTAAAGGGTATTTATCCCAGAAGTCGTTGGAGAAAGGCCAAAATTCTTGCTGAATAAACTCTTCTTTTCCCTTAGAACCCCTCACTTCTCTCTCCACTTCCCTAGGAAGATATATCTGGGGCTTATGACTTTAAATTCTATTTGCTAAAGACTCCCCAAATGATCTCCCTGAGCCCCCAGGCTGTCCCCTCAACCTGGAGCAGGCAGCTTAACTTTTCTCCTTATATAACAGGCCTTTTGGTGTCCTCTATAATATTTCTCCCCCAGTCTTTCCCAACTCAGGAAACACCACCATTGCCCATTTGCTCAAGACTTAAAACTCCATCCCCCTCCATTTCCAATCTGTCAGTCAGACCTGTTGGTTTTAATCTCCAAACACATTCTGAATCCTGCCCTTCTCCCATCCCCACTGTGACTGATAATCCTGGTCCAAGCCACCATCATTGCTCACTGACCCACTGCAATTATGGCTTCTCTATTCTTGATTCTGTTCTTGACCCCTGAGATCTGTTTTCCATACTGCAGCCAAGGCGATCTTCAACGTGCAAGTCAACTGTTCTTTTTCTCTCTCCATGTACACACACCTGTGCCAGGTTGCAGACGCTGCTGGCTGCATCTCACACCTAGAACTGCCTCCAGGTCCCTCACTGTCACTCAGTGTCCTCCCCATGGCACCCAGTGCCACTCAGCCAAGTCACTGCCCTCTGGCAAGTCACTCTTTCTTCTTCAGACACTCAAATTAACTTCTGCTTTTGTCCATTAGTTTTTCATCTGCTAGACCACGCCCCCCTCACCCAGATATTTTCATGACTGACTCTCCATTCCATTCAGGTCTCGTTTGAATTATAATTGTCACTTTATCAGAGAGACCTTCCCTGATTGCCTTTGGTATTTATTGTCTGTCTGGAACAAAAAACCCAAGAGGGCATAGACTTACAGAATTAAGCAAGCATATAAGTAGCCAAGTCTGTCACCAAACAAACAGCCCAATGGTAGAGCAGCTGAAAGAATGAAGGAGCCAATTTCTTGCTCACAAGGTTGTTTTGATCAGTTCCTTCCCTCTTGTTGCTTCTCCATCACCCCAGGCATTGCCGCCATCTTTAGAATCAAGGTCTAGGTATAGAAATGGCTCAATTCTTTCCCACTCATTTGCCATAGATGAGAACTCCTTCCATATGGCCACACCCAACTACAGGAGTCTGGATCTACAGCCTATCCAGTGCCCAGGGGGTACCTTGGCACTTGAGTGTGTGTGGGATGAATGAAAAAATGAATGACTCTTCTAGTTTAACAGTAAACATTTCAGTTCTCCTTTTTCAAGCTGCAGAAGGAGGTCAGGAAGGTGAGACCCAGCCTTCCCCTTCTCTTTGATCCTGCATGCCACACTCGCCACATCATGAAAACATCCACAAAGAAGCCAGTCTTCTGTCGCTATGGGCTTGACCTCCCCATGAGCCCACACCCATCATCCTTACCCACACAGGACTAGAGAAAGACGTCTACTGAGAAGCCAATGGGGGATCTTGTGTTTCTCAGCTTTCTAACTCCTTGTCTTCCACATAGGCCCTGGAGCTGCTTCCTCCCACCTTCAATAGAATGACTGCGTTCCTCTAAGGTCCTGTCCTATTTATTCCGGGTAGGGTGACGGTTATGAAATTGCAAAGGGAAAAATCCCAAAGAATTTTTTAGTAAGCATTGTTTTCTTCTAAACCTTGTTAAAAGTATAACTCTTCCTGAGTGCAGATGAGCATATTTAACAAAGTCCTATGGGACAACTGGTGAGTAGGGGAATAAATTGGTCGTCGTCTTATATTTTTGCACTTAAGGTGGATAACTAGGTTTATCAGTAGGACTTTTGTACTGTTTATAGATATTTTTACACATCAAGGCTGCTGTTCTGTGTACCTGCGGTGAAGTTCACGTATACAAGCCTTATTTAGGATTAGTCACATAATCACTTATGGAAGCTTATGGTATCTTCTGTATAGCACTCTAAGAGCTTCAATAACTTTAGGAAAATAATCCATTTGGTAATAATTATAAGAGATTTAACTGCCTACTATGCACCAGGCACTGTTCTAGGTGTTACGGGTAACAATTAATTGGACAATTAATTCCGAATTTTTTAAAGAAAAACAAGTGTAGCATAGTGTGGCATTTTCCCACTTTGTCCCTGTTGGGCTTGGGGCCTGATGATTCTCCATGTGGCAGATGTCCTGTGGATTGCAGGATGTTTAGCAGTATCCCTGGCTTCTACCTAATGCATGCCAGTAACTCCCATATGCTCAGATAGGGCAACCAAAAATGTCTCCAGACATCACCAGATGTCTTCTGTAGGATAAAACACCTCTCAGTTGAGGACTCCTGTCCTAGTGAGGAAGAACATGGTCTTTGGGATCAAAACTGGGTTTAAGTCCTGATTGTACTAACCATTAGCTTTAAAACTCAAGGCAAATTTCTTTACCTTTCTGGGCCTTGGTTGACTTATCTGTTAAATGGGTGAATAAGCTTTTAACATAAGAATGTAAGATGTTAAGAGCCAAGGATAAGCTTACAGTAGTACTCAGGAAATGTTAACTAAAGGATACGAAGTCTGGTTTCCTTTTGAGATCCTCGGAAAACCTCTATGAATATAAAACCTATGTACCATGCCAACTTTTATACTTTCAGCAGAGTTCTGTGTACCACTACAAGCACGTCTGTTTTCTTCTATCTCTGTTCATGTAGAACATTGTTTTAACAGGCTCCATGGTGCACGCCTATAATCCCAGCAATATGGGAATCTAAGGCAGGAGGATTACAAGTTCAAGGACAGTCTCAGCCATTTAGCAAGGCCCTAAGCAACTAAGTGAGGCCCTGTGTCAAAATAAAAAAATAATAAAATGGGCTGGGGATGTTGCTCATTGATTAAGCACCCCTAGTTCCATCCCTGGTACATGATATTCAAAAGCAAAAAAGTATACTTTTTTCAAATATGATATGACTTGAGTGGTATTGGTGACAAAGATAGAAAATTGCTAAAAAAAATCTTGCTCTCAATGAACAATTCAGTATTTTCTAGCACTTTCTTCTACCATAGTTCTTTGACCCACTGGGTGTTCTGGTGGATCCCAAGACAGTGTGTTTTCCTGCAGGTGTCTCTGTATTCTCAACAAGGTCCCCACTTCCCCTACTTCACTCAATGTGATTAGAGCTGAAAATCAGCACCAAGTATCCAAAGAGAGATTCACATGAGAATGATGCATACTTACTTCCAGTGGAAACTGGATTTTATCTCTAGTGACTTTTGAGTTGTGAGTGGTACCAAATCTTTGAGGTCCATGTTCATGTCTGCTGACAATCTGAGACCATAACTTTGATCTCAAAGGAACTGGCACAATTGGGATTGCTGAAGGTGAAGTATGCACAGAGGAAGAGGGAGGACCAGGGACTGCAGTATCAGGATGATGAGATACTGTCAGTGATAGTGGAGAAGGTCATCGGGACAAGAATTTATTGACAAGTGACCTGTTGATTTGATCAAGAAAAAGTTCAGCTTAAATTAGTGGAGAAGGAAAAAAAACATGCAGTAAAATATAGTTTTTAACGTAGAGGATCATGAAAAGACATTAATGAATAATAGAAATTTTCTGCTATTCTCAAATATATATATATGTCTATATATCTATTTAGATATATGTATCTCCATATGTATATATATATATATATATATATATATATATGAATGATCAAGATCAATTAACCAAATGAACTTGAGAGTTTGATATAGTTATACAAAGGCTCTATGAGAGGCCAAAATTTGAATGGTGAAGTGTGGGATCTTTGAGCCTATGCATTGAAATGTGCCGGAGAATGAATCCATCTAGATAAATATGGAAATAGCAGTAAGGTATAAGTTGTTTATCCACACAGTTTTTTTCAAGAAGTATTATCACCTTTATTACAGAAAGACCAATAGCTCCCTAGAATCCCACACCCAGTTCCTACTCCCCAGAAATAAATTCTTCAAACTGATTCCTTAGACTTTACCTCTATATCTCTGAGTATCATGCTTTATTGCTATTTCTGGATTCTCAATACTAGGCAATACCTATTGACTTCCAGTTATGGAAAATGAAGACCTTGCTCTCTTGTAAAAATCCCCCTTTCAAAAGCCACTTGAAATTCCTATCCTCTATGGTGATCTTAGATCAATATTTAGCCTAGCCAAGCCTTGTAGTGTGTTACGATTTCTTTTCCTTTCCTGCACAATTCTGTTTCAGTAGTTCTACTTTTGCTTTGCTTAGTTGTCTATTTAGTAATTACGGACATATTCATAACTCTCTCTATATATATGGATATGTATCTATAGATATATATCACCTCTCAGTATATTCAGGTACATTGTCTGTCCCACCAATCTCATTTCTCCATGAAAGTCCTGGAGCTTTTCAACCTGCTCCCACTGGGGATGGTGACCTTAGCCGGGAGCTCACCTGTTCCTCGGATGTCACCTCCCGGGCATTCTTTTCTCCTCTTGGGCATGCTGGAGTCCATTTCCTGTATCCTGTTTCATTTTGTTCCTACCCAGTTACCAGGTACTAGTATTGGTTCTATTTCACAGGTGAACCAAACCAAGGCACAAGGAACTTAAGTAAAAATTCCCTAAGACTTATGGTTTGGGCACAAATGGCACAGCAAGGCCTTGGGTCCAGTCCATCTGACACTGACCCCAAGCTCTTACACACTCTCTGGGAAGTCACTGCAAGACCCTCAGCAGTCCTGGTCAAGAGGACAGTGGGGTGGCAGAAGCCCAGGGCACATCCGGGTGCTCAAGGCCTTGTGTGGACCATGCTCCCTGCCTGGGTCCGTCAGAGGCAGCATTTCTTCCTAAAGTACTTCTACAGGGCCTGACTCACCGTCCCTCATGGCAGCTTCTTATTTCTAGGATTAGCTGGTTTAAAAAAAAAAAAAAAGAAGAAGAAGAAGAAAGAAGGAAAGGAAAAAAAGGAAAAAAATAGCTCCTGGGCATGTGACACTATTCTGGGGCCTTTAATGTCAAAAATAATGATCCTGTTAAATTGGAGCTCATTACCATGGAATGAGACCTCATTGAGCCCCCTTTGGTGGTGGTGGGGGGGGTGTTTTAATGACTTTTTTAAAACATAACTCTGACACAGTGTGCTGGGGGTGGGGAGAGGGGGTGTTTAGAGTAGCAGATTTTTAAATAAGAAAGCTCTCCTTTCATGATGTAAGGAAAAGGGTCTGTCCTCCATTGTTCTCAGGATGGGGCTGTTCCTTTGTTGTGGTCTCATGGAAATTTCCTGAGCCCCTTAAGCCACTAATACCAGTTGTATCCCCAGCAGCCATAACACATACTTAAGGCATTATTTTCAGCACAGCTTTTCCCATAATGAATCTGACAATCCCATTTTATGATTTGTTGAGTGGCTAATTGAAGATATACCATTCTCCAAAAGGAGCATTCCTGGGGAATCCCTGCTAGGCCCTCAGCCACCAGCTCAGAGGCCTTGTCTAACCATCTGCAGAGGGCATGGGTGGGCCAGATTGGATGGTGCTACTGTCCTGCACCAGGTACTTCAGAGAAATAGGCCAGCATTTACCTTCTGCCCTCTGGGACCGCCCCTACACACATTCCTATCACGCACTCAGAACATTTCTCTCTATCAAAACTGGGGTGGTAGCCAGGAACAAGTGCCCAGTTGAGGTACCCAGTGTCCACATGGTTGGGACCTAATGTCCTCACAGTACTCTGGCTACCAAGAGAAGCTAGAAGAGGCAGGGGGCCTGACTTCACACCACCTAGGAAACAGATGGAGGGACTAGGGATTTCTTTAATTAAAAAGGCCTGACTCATACCAGTTGTCTCCAAAAATATAATGTATTATTTTATAATTTATAAGAGGGGAAGTTCTTTGGCAATTAAAACAAACAGACGTGTTTTCTAGATATAAAAATGTAGCAGGATTCAGCGAGCTTTTTCTTAAAAGGCCTGAGAGTGAAGATTTGAGATTTTGTGGACCATATGATGTCTGTCCTGACTACCGTTATGCCCTGTTATAGTACAAAAATAGCCACAGACCATGCACAAATGAATGGGCCTGTCTGTGTTCAATAAAGCTTTATTTATAAAACAGGTAGTGGGCTGGTTTCTGCCCATGAGCCATAGTTTGCCAGGGCCTGCTTTGGAGGATATTAGGAAGCCCCAAAGGGACTGGGAATAAAAAGTCCATGTTGTATACCTGCAGGCGTCAAGCTTGTGTACAGTCCACGTATGTGCATGTATGGGTTTGGAGATGTGCATCTGTGAGAGTGTGGTTTGGGGAGTGACACGGAGAGAAAGAGACCAAACACGCACAAACACATGGACAGATGAAACCCCTAAGTTGCTGTGGTCATGGTCTGTGCAGACCAGTCCTCTGTCACAGTGATGTAAAGGCTCCAGCCCCGGAGGTACCCCAGGGGAGCTCTACACAGTGTCTGAAATTCCTGCTGCTTCACTCTCTTTGCTTTGGGCATCCGACTTGTGACGGAAAAGGCCTAACTAAACCTAATTATGTCCTCAAGGAGGGAAAACACGCTTACCCAGATTGGTTTATCAGATTGGCAGGTTGTCACAGAGGCTTTCAGAAAGGAAAGTCGGACCAGATTTGGTAACTAGTGCAACCAGGAATGGCAAGACAGACCTCAGCTGCACAAGGAAGGGAGCCCAGGAGCCACCTGAGAGTGAGGAGGTAGGGGAGACCTCATTCACCTGCCTCGCAGGCATGCTTAGGGTTAGCCCTGCATGTGTCTCTGGTCCCCCTGTGCACTTAACTGGGGTAGTCACAGGGTCATTTTGAAGAGACTATTTCAAAAGCAGCTGATGACATTTGCAGAGACGGGTATTTTGGGGTTTTTTAAACTGGCGTGGTTATGTAGTTTAAGGTGGCTAAAATATGACAAATTCTGTCTTGGGGGACTCAACCTAATCTCCCTGAGCCCTCTTCTTTTCAATCCTTAACTTTTGCTTTTCTCCGGTCATTTTCCTTGTGGAGTGTCCCTTCCTTCTAAATGCATCCCGTTTCTTCACCCTGACCTTTGAAGCCTCCCAGCCCAGGGACCCCACTGCAGGCTTGAACGCACACACCTCTTCAGGCACAGGAGAGGCCCCACTGCCAACATCTCCCTGTTTCCATGGTGGCCATTTTGTCACAACTGGAGAGAGGAAAGAGCAGCCTCCCCCATCCCTTCTCAAGTGCGCTGTGTAGTACTGATTTTTTCCAATCATCTCTAAATAGAGGTTTCTTTCCCCCTCCTACCAGCTCAGCATCTGAGCGCGCCATGAGCGTGCCCTGCATTTGAAATCTGACATCTCCTTCTCTCCCTCATTCACTCCGTCTTCAGCTTGGCAGAACACTTAAAAATTGGTATCCCTTTAACTAGGTGAGCTATTCTTCTGCCGGGAGATGACCTTTACACAGAGGATAGGGCTGTCATAAGTGATCTCTGATATATGAAAGTTTCCTGTGTGTTCCAACAAGGAACCGTATCATATCCAAGAGCAGTGGGTGTCTGCTGTGTGTTTCTGTGCAACTTGTATGTAAAGATGTATTTTATTACTGTAAATGGACCTGAATAAATTATTACCAGATCTTGAACATACTGCCAGCTCTCATAGGGCACATCTGTTCCATTTCTTTTTTTCTTTTTTTAATTGAAAAGAACGAAATTTGTCAGACAAGACTCTTGGGGGGGAAGGATAGGGGAAAAAATCATTGAAAAGATGATAATTTACCATGAGTTTCATAGAAATTAATTGTAGAATCTCAAAGTTGTGAAACTAGCCTTTAAATAATTCTTCCCACAGACTTGAGGAGCAAAAACATCAGGTGGCTTTTTCTTTGCCAAGATAAAATATTAACCTGAAGTCTTCCTCATCTCCCCTTGTTTCTTGTTGGAAGTCTCATGTCTGATTTTCCCCCAAGCAGAACATTATTTGTTGTTGTTTGTTTTTTTTCAAATCGTTATTCTATATTACTATGGAGTTGTGTGGTATTCTCAAAGCAGAAGTGAAATACAAAATTTCCAATATGGGGAATGATGAGAATTTGGCACTCATCTGCTGGGGTCCACACTATTGATGAATCTTAACTTCAGGACCTTTGATCTTGGTTCAGGTGATACAATACCTCGGGTCATTAGTATTCAAAGGAAACATGGCTCCCACGCTGTCATGTACTATATTTTTGGATGGAATAGAAATTCCCAGGATGTTCCAACCACCTGAAGTTCCCTCTATTGTCAGTTAAGAAGAGTCCTAGAAACTGTTCTTGGAGTTAAAGAAATACTTCTCTATGCGATGGGTTCCTTCTCCATGGTACTGTTGCTAGAAGATGGATTTGGAACATCCTAATTGATGGAAGGGAGATCACTTACTGGATGATGATTCCGTTGACCAAACTAAAAGGAGAGTCTCTGTGGTGGGAGGCTCATGGAGATCCCACCCTAAACCAGTCCCAGGTCGTCCATCAGAATCCAGTGGTGATAATGACCTCCAAGATCTAGATTTTTAAGACTCAAGTTTCACCTAATGGCTGCTCTCACTCTCTGGAATTGTTCTTTTGACTTCTCCACCTATGGGCTATGTTTCTAATTCTCAAGGTCATGGCCTAAGGACTGTGCAGAGGTCCTGAGCACCCTCATAAAGTGGCCACCTACCAAACTGAAACCGAGGAACAGATCTGTTGTTGACACTGAAACTCTGATAGTAGAGTGGGTTGATCCCTGTGAGAGTGCAAATACTTCTGAGAGGGGAAAATGGTACTAATATTTTCACCTTGGTATTATCTTTATTCATTAGTGATAGTCTTATAACTAACCACTATATACATTATCTCATCTCCCTATGATAACTCAGCAAGGAAAATATTTCTTTTATCATTTTATTTTTATGACATTGGAATGCATTACAATTATTATTATACATATAGAGCACAATTTTTCATATCTCTGTTTGTATTCAAAGTATATTCACACCCATTCGTGTCTTCATAGGTACTTTGAATAATGATGTCCATCACATTCCACCATCATTTCTAACCCCATGCCCCCTCCCTTCCCTCCCACTCCTCTGCCCTATCTAGAGTTCATCTATTCTTCCCAGGCTCCCCCTCCCTACCCAACTATGAATCAGCCTCCTTATATCAGAGAAAACATTCGGCATTTGTTTTGAGATTGGCTAACTTCACTTAGAATTATCTTCTCTAACTCCATCCATTTACCTGAAAATGCCATGATTTTATTCTCTTTTATTGCTGAGTAATATTCCATTGTGTATATATATGCCACATTTTTTTATCCATTCCTCAATTGAAGGGCATGTAGGTTGGTTCCACAGTTTAGCTATTGTGAATTGTGCTGCTATAAACATTGATGTGGCCGTGTCCCTGTAGTATGCTGTATTTACTATGGGTATAGACTGAGGAGAGGGATAGCTAGGTCAAATTGTGGTTCCATTCCCAATTTTCCAAGAAATCTCCATAGTGCTTTTCAGATTGGCTGCACCAATTTGCAGTCCCACCAGCAGTGTAGGAGTGTACCTTGTCCCCCACATCCTCGCCAACACTTATTGTTGTTTGTATGCATAATAGCTGCCATTCTGACTGGAGTAAGATGAAATCTAAGAGTAGTTTTGATTTGCATTTCTCTAATTGCGAGTGATGATGAACATTTTTTCATATATTTGTTGATTGATTGTATATCATCTTCTGAGAAGTGTCTGTTCAGGTCCTTGACCCATTTATTGATTGGGTTATTTGGTTTTTTGTTTGTTTAGCTTCTTGAGGTCTTTAAATACCATAGAGATTAGTGCTCTATCTGATGTATAAGGAATAAAGATTTGCTCCCAAGATGTAGGCTCTCTATTCACCTCACATATTGTTTCTTTTGCTGAGAAGAAACTTTTTAGTTTGAGTCCATCCCATTTATTGATTCTTGGTTTTAATTCTTGCACCACAGGAGTCTTATTAAGGAAGTTGGGGCCTAATCCCACATGATGGAGATTAGGGCCTACTTTTTCTTCTATTAGATGCAGGGTCTCTGGTTTTAATCCTAAGTCCTTGATCTATTTTGTGCATGGTGAGAGATAGGGGTTTAATTTCAATTTTTTTTTTTTGCATATGGATTTGCAGTTTTTCCAGCACCATTTGTTGAAGAGGCTATCTTTTCTCCAATGCATGTTTTTGGTACCTTTGTCTAATATAAGATAATTGAAATTTTGTGGGTTAGTCTCTGTGTCTCGTATTCTTTTTTTTTTTAAGAGAGAGAGAGGGAGAATTTTTAATATTTATTGTTTTATTTTGTTTTGTTTTCATCGGACACAACATCTTTGTTTGTATGTGGTGCTGAGGATCGAACCCGGGCTGCACGCATGCCAGGTGAGCACGCTACAGCTTGAGCCACATCCCCAACCCCTGTGTCTCCTATTCTTGAATGGTCTACCAATCTGTTTTGGTACCAATACCATGCTGTTTTTGTTACTATTGCTCTGTAGTATAGCTTGAGGTTTGGTATAGTGATGCCACCTGCTTCACTCTTCCTGCTAAGGATTGCTTTAGCTATTATGGGTCTCTTATTTTTCCACATGAATTTCATGATTGCTTTTCCATTTCTATGAGGAATATCATTGGGATTTTGATTGAAATTGCATTAAATCTGTATAGTGCCTTTGGAATTATGGTCATCTTGATAATATCAATTCTGCCTATCCAAGAGTAAGGTAGATCTTTCCATCTTCTAAGGTCTTCTTTGACTTCTTTAGGGTTCTGTAATTTTCATTATATAGATCTTTAACCTTCTTCATTTTTTTGAGTCTATGATAAAAGGGGTAGTTTTCCTTGTTTCCCTTTCTGAGGATTTGTCACTGATATACAGAAATGCCTTTGTTTTATGGGTGTTGATTTTATATCCTGCTGCTTTGCTATATTCATTTACTAGTTCTAGAAGTTTTCTAGTAGAACTTTTAGGGTCTTCTAGGTATAGAATCATATCATCAGCAAATAGTGCCAATTTGAGTTAAGGTAAATATTTCTAAAATCAGCAAATTGGGATTCAAAGCAAATTAGGATTTCTTATCCCTATCCATGCACCTAGTAAGTAGTGAACCTGGAGTTCAGATCCAGATCTATCTGATTCAAAAGCTGGTGAACCTGATTACTATAAATTGTCTAATAAGATCTTTTCTAATCTGTTTACTAGATGAAAGCTGTTTTTATAAGAGGGTTAAAGAGAAAGAGAAAGAAGAATTAGAAGAATGAAGGGGGATAAGGAGGAGGAAGAAGATAAAAAGGAGAGAGGAAGGGGAAATGAATTAATTAACCAATGCACATTGGTTAATTTGGGGTTGAAATGATACTAAAAGAACATGGAATGTCACAAAATAAAACATTACCTGGTGTAGTGTTGCCTGGAATGACCTACCCTTTGCTATGTTCTCTAACACTTTTTTGCCCAGTTGATTTGAGGCCTTGAGTTGATTGCTAAGCCCTTTACCCAGAACCAAACTTCTCAAAACAGGAAATATTATGACAAAAGCTTGTTGCAGGTGGACAGGTAGGGGCTTCCAGGTCAGTAAGCAGTGGCAGTCTCAGAGATGACCAGGGTAGCAGGTGCCCCGGCTCCAAGATGGGCAGCTATCTCTCCATGTTCCTTCTGTGACGTGCCCAAATATGCTCAAACATGTAGAAGTCTCAAGAAAACCTCCATGCACATCAGGACTGCACATGAACCAGCTGCTCAAATATAGTCAGATGGAAATTTTTCATAACTTTTCCCATCAGAATGATTTTTTTTTTGTCTTGAAAAGCAGAATCCCCAATATCAAGTGGCAGAAGCAATGTGAATAAATGTGTTGGCTTAGATAATTGAAAAACAGGTGGTTAGGTAGCCGAGCCAATGGTAGTATTTGATTAGATAGTTACACCAGGATACCACATTTCTTCTCTTCCCTGGGGCTTGGACCTATCTTCTCCATACTGGTTCCTTTTCCATGAGGAGTCTCCTCAAGGTTGTGAGATTAGTTACAGAAGCCTAGATCCTACTCACTGCAGATGTTCTAGGAAAGAAAAAATATTCTTTCCACCAAAGACCCTGCAAAAATCCCAGGGAAACTACTGGGTCACATGCCTAAACCAATCATGGTGACCCAGGGAGGATGCTCTATTCTGGTTGGCTTAGGCCTGGATCATGTGGTGTATACCTGGAGTCAGCCCCACCCAAACTATGGGGATGAAAAAGAAATACACCAAATATGGCAACATAGGGAGAGCCATGGATGGATGCTGGCGGTCAAAAGGCAACAAAGGTCCTCATCTGGCTTTTCAGCTGCCACAAATTAAGCAGGCATGTTCAGGTCCTTTGGTGTCTGCTGCTGCTAGCATTGTATCAGTGGGTGAGACTGTGAGGGAAGGAAGAGGGATTCCCCCAGGCTTGCATTGACTGTGGCTAACTCCAGTTGTGTGGTGCTGCAGGACAAGCGTAGGCCTCTTTTGTCATTGACACTTGATATTGATTAGTTCATCTACTTTTGCTTTGGGGGAGAGAGAGCCTAGCACCTTGTTTGTATCAGTGACACCAGGAAGCTTCTTAGACCCTACTCCAGTCTTGCTAAATCCAGGTAGTCACCTAGAACAGTGGCTGGCAAATGTTCCTGGAAGGGGCCAGATAATGTATAATTGAGACTTTCCACCCCAGACATGATCTCTATCAACTCAAGTCTTCCCACTGTTAAAGTTCAAAAACAGCCCTCAATCTACATGTAAGCAAAGGCTGTGTTCCAATAAATCTTTATTTATAAAAAAACAGACTGCAGGCTGAATTTGGCCCTCAGACTGTGGCTTGCCAGGCCCTGTCCTAGAGGACCTGAAGTGATCATGGCTGTGATTGAATTCACCTGGTTGTCACCTCTGCTTTGGGTTTACATTTCCAGATGGAGAATTCCAAAGGATCTCCAAAATAGTCTCCATTTATTTCTTCAAAGCATCTGTATTGAACATACTGTTTGGGTGACACTGAGTTTGGGCAAAGATGGTAGAGAGATCCAGTATTTCCTGCATGCCTACTATGTGGCAGATGCTCCCTGGAAGGCAGGCAGGCCACCCCGTGTGTGGAAGTGTGTGATGTGGACAGTGCGAGGCACTGCTGTTTTGTTAAAGCCTATGGCACGTAGGGCCCACTGTGCCCATCTCCCTGGGAAACCAGCCACAGCTCAGTCTTGGAGAATAGAACAATTTCAACTTGCTCAGATGCCTCTGCCAGGGACAGAGTCGCAGGAGAGCCAATACTGCCAGCCCCCACCTCCCGGTTCCTTCTGATCCCCCTCCCTCTGCCTGGTCCACCAGGGATTCCAGGCAACTGAGAGCCTCCACACATCAGCAGCGCAGAGCTCCATTGCCAGATGCCGGGTCCCTCTGCGACCCTGCTATTCTCTTCCCTTTGCAGCAAATGTCAGCTTCGCCGCCTCTCCCTGCAGCTCACGTCTGTGTGCATTCTTTCATTTTTCTCCAGAGATTCCTCCCGTCCGGGATGTTTTTTATTTTACACTTGAAAAAGCAGAGGCTCTGCACAGAGCCATGGAGTCTGCCTTACCAGCTCCAGCCTGGTGCTACTGTTCAGCTTTTTGCCTTCAGCTCCCTAAACCTTGCATGGGAAGGCAAGGGATGCTCCTCTTTGCTGTCTCTGCAGCTGCTGTCCTGCTGCAGGGTAGGTGGACAGAGTTCTGGAACCCACTTCCCAATGGAGGAGAAGCAAGTTTTTTCACTCTGACCACTTAGGCTTGAATACTTTTGGCTTTACAGGTGGACAGGTGACCTGCAGACAAATCTTTAGGGCAGAGTAGGGACTGTTTGGTGCACTCCCCCTTCCTCTTCCCTGCTGGGGGCTACAGGTGCATATTCTGTCCCCATCTTGGGTTGTTGCCCTTCCTCCCATGCCCTGGCTCATTAGGCCAAGAAGCTACTAGTTCCTCCAACCTGCAACTGATCTTCCTGCCTCCCCTTCCCATAACCAGAGCTGAGAAGGACCTTAGGCAGAACCACCTGAGCCACTATGGCAGGATTTCTCAGGACTTACCCATCCAGAGAAAGTTCTTAGCTGTACATGACCAGAGATATGCATTTGTTGGTACCAGAGACTTGAGAAGTCTCATACTACATTCTAAATCTCAGCTAAAGGAGCAAGGACCCTTGGCCTGGATGCTGTAGGGGGCATGACATAGACATGTTCATCAACAGCCTCTATTTATTGAACATCTATTAAGCATTCTTGGGAATTCTGCAGAAACATCCTGGCTGACCTCCTTGGGTCCATGATTCCCTGCCCCAACAATCCACTCTCCACATGGCAGCCTGAGCCTCTTTAAAGCATATTATTCTTTTGCTCAAAACCTGCAAGGCTCCAATTGCACTTAAACTAAAATCCAT
Organism: Ictidomys tridecemlineatus; assembly: GCF_052094955.1. Classification (NCBI taxonomy): domain Eukaryota; kingdom Metazoa; phylum Chordata; class Mammalia; order Rodentia; family Sciuridae; genus Ictidomys; species Ictidomys tridecemlineatus. The sequence continues at coordinate 47,004,463 of NC_135491.1, forward strand.
ACCCTTTGTCCATCTTTCAGTGGAATTGTTTTGTCTTTTTCTTGCCAATTGGTAAGAGCCTTTTGTAGATAAGAGCTATCAGTCATCTGTAGGACCAACATTTCTCTTAAAACTATTGTTTATTGTTATGGTATGTTTTTGCCATAGAACAGTTTTACATATTTATATAGTCAAATATGTCCAATTTTCTTTTACAACTCTGAGATTCCAGACTTGGTTAAGATGGATGCCCTTCTTGTTATAATCATACCTTTGTCCACCTGGATTTTTCTTCTAAGAAGTTTTATGTGGTTTATGTTTTTCATTTAAGTCTTCACTCCATTCAGAATTGATTTTTGTATTTGGCCAGAGATAAGGGAAGAGAGCTAATTTTATTTTCCTCTAAAACCAAGGCTTGATAGACTATGGCCCACAGGTCAGCTGCTTGTGTGTAAATAAAGTTTTATTGGAACACAGCCATATGCATCCACTTAGGTGTTGTCTCATGGCTGTTCTTACACTATAATGGCAGAGTTGCATGTTGTCAGCAAAGACAACAAGTCCCCAAAGCCTAGAGATTTACTATCTGACTGTTTACAGAAGAAGCTTGCCAGCCCTGTTCTAGATGGCTAGTCATTTGTGCCAGTACAATTTGTTAAATAAACTATCCTCTGCCCTCTGAAATGAAATTCTGTCTTTATCATATATGAGATTCTAATGTGTCCTCGGATCTCTTCCTAGATTTTTCCATTCTGTTCTACAATCTCTTTGTCTCTCTGCCAATACCACTTAGATTCGATTACTAGGACTTTATATTTGGAAAGTCATATCGCCCCATCATAATTCTTATTTTTCATCCTTTTTTTGGAAGTTCTCATGTAATTACCCTCCCATTAGAACTTAAGATATTTTTATCTATTTCAGAAAAGAAAATCTGTTGGAATTAGAATTACATTACATTCTCAGTAGAATGAATATTTTTGTAGTATTAAGTATTCCTATCTTGGAAAATATCTATTTGGCTTACTCTTTGTTTGGAATCTTTTGACAAAAAAAAAAAATGTGTTCTTTTTTTCCACAAAGGTCTACATTAACCAAGGTCTGGTCAGAAGCCACACCAATAATTTATACAGGGAAGATTTACATAACACTTATAACAAATAAAAGGTGGTTAACTCCTGAAAGGGTTAAAAGAAGACTCTAAGGAATATCAGATTAGCAAATGCAGGAAGCAGTAACCAAGGCTGAAGGAGTGCACTGCATGTAGCAATAGAAAGAAGAATCTAGAAGAAGGAGCTCCAAAGCTGAGGTTGAAATCCAGAGCTCTCTGGGAATGACATGGCTGCCACAAAAACATGACATAGATCCAGCTCCCTTTTCTATTAAATTTGTCTCTCCCCAACCTCTAAGGGCACTTTTTTCCCCTGCTGCTCTCATTTCTGGGTCCTTATTGCTAGTTGAAAGTGAATCTATTGATTTTTGCATATTTATCTTTACTATCTTTACTAAATCGTCTCATTTATTTGACTAGTGTTTCATTAGAGTCTCTGGGGTTTTCTAGGTATTCAAACATATTAGCGCAGAGATGATTTCATCTACTTTTCTCAATATTGATACCACTGATCTCATTTTCTTGCCTGGGTACATTTACTGGTTCCTCAGATAATGTTAACTTTAGCAATTTTTCCTCTACCAATTTTTTGAAATATTAAATTCCCACTGTCCTTACTCGTTTTGTTGTCTCCTACATACATTGAACTCTGAGATACTTGTATAGATATCTCCAACTTTTATTTTAGTTAAAATGCACTTGTATTTTAATAGCTTTTTGTCTTTATATGTTTAGTTGTTATGTTGCATGGCGCATATGGGTTTTTGAATATGTCTCTTTTAAGAAAGGTGCTGTTTAATATATAATGCCATTCGTCTTTCTGTTTCCGACCTTCACCCTTAAATTCACCTTTTCTCATATGCATATTACTATTTTTTGGTTTTTCCTTTTTGCCTAGTAACTCTCCATAATTTTTGTTTCCTCTCTCCTTTCTCCGCTTCTCCCTGAAGAGTCAATTCATATAGCTGTCACTCCTGAGTTTATCCAGAAAGTTCACAGTTATTGTGGCTTTAGACTTCACAACTCCAAGGTCTTGTTTGCAGCCCTAGGTACTTCTTCCAGTCCAGTCAGAGTGCACACACTGCTCTTTCCACACTATAATACACCCCTAAAAAGGCACTAGGGTCACAGCCCTGCTGAGTAGGAGAAGTGCTTTAGCAACACTCTCTACCTAAGAGCCTTTGGACTCTTATCACCCTGGACATGCCTGGCTTTCTCTTTGCTCCTGTTGACCCACCCTCTGGCTTCAGTAGTTTTTCTTTCAACTTATATTAATAATAACTTCCATGTATTGAATTTTGGCTCTGTGGAGGCACCTTGAATACTCTATGCACATTATCTTACTTAATTCTCTTAATTATCCTGGGAAATAATTACCAGCAGATGAAGAGACTTAGGGGGTCTGCCTGTGGGAACACAACCTACCCATGGCAGGGATGGAATTTGGCCTTATTCTGTTTTACTCTGCATGCTGACTTTCCCGTGTCTAGTGTGCACCAGCCCCAGCCTGTGCTGAGATTTGGGTTGTGGCCTAATAGAGGCAGAAAGACAAAGAATTCCAGAATGACCCAAGAAATCTGTTTCACCAACTGTAGCAGACTGTGCTCTTACCTCTTCTTGTACCTACTAGCTCTACTGTTCCATGACTAAGAAATCAGATATTATCAATAACCATCTGAAAATTCAGTGAAAATCACATTAGGGCTTGGTCTTATGCAGGTATGAAGGATAAAAAAATTTATCTCCCCAATCTGCCATGACAGGGCCTCATTCACAGGATCGTGGAAATCATCCACACTCTGTGTTCCCCAAAGTGTCCAAGACACTGGCATAAAAGAGCCCCGAAATGTGTTGTCCTCCTCCTTGAGAGTTCTACACTTCAGTTAGGACACATGCCCCTGAACAAAAACGTTTTAAAAGGTAGATGACATGAAGCAGAGGGAGGTACTCATAAGTGTTCATAAGGTCAGAGGTGATGTTCTCCCGGGGACATTTAAGGGAGATGATACACTCAAGCCAGGCATAAAAAGAAATAAACTAAGCACGTGAAGAGAAAGAAATGATAAGAGCAATGAGAGCCAAAGGATGAGGGAGGCTACATCACGTAGAGAAGGAAGAGGGAGCAGTCGAGCTGGTCAAGGAGGGGGGTGTGTGTGGGAAGGGTAGGATGGAAGAGAAGGCTGGGGTTGGTTTGGTGCACATCATGCTCTGGTGAAAGATTTTTATCCTCATCAGTGGGTAGGAGGAAACATTTGAAAGTACAAGTACAGTCATTGCTGAGAGATGATAATTTCAAAATGGGCTTACCTGCTGGATGAGATTGGTGGGAGAAAGAGCAGCCTGGTAACTTGTACAAAGTCAAAACGTTTCACAAAAGAAAACTTTAAAGGGTCAGTCATTGGGGGGAAAGGTGTTCCGCTTAAAGTTATCAAGTAAGTACAAATTAAAACAACCGTAAGTTTCCCTTCTTCCCTCCCTCATTGCAAAAATATTTTAAAGTAATGATATTCCATTTGTCCAAGAAAGCATGTCAACTCTTCCATATGCTGCTGTAGGAATATAAGACCTTTCAGCTAGGAATTTAGAATGTGGACTAGGTTTTTCCAAGATATCCAGTCCCTTTGACTTATTATCTCCATCTGATGAATTAATGTCAAGGAAATAATGTGTTTAACATTTTAGGTACAAATATCTCCAATGCAGCACGGTTTGTAATAGCAAAAATTAGGAAGAACAATTTAACTGTTGAATGTGGTATAGGAATGCCACATTCATAAAATGTACTGCTTTGTAGCTATTTAAAATAATGTCTAAAAACAGCTGTTGAAATGGAAAGATATTCGTGAGACCCTGTTTTCATCTTTTCCCATTGGCTAGGACCAACTGTGTTCCGTGGTTGCCTGTCTGTATATCGCACCATCTTAATCATTATGGATTTATTATGAGTCTCAATGTCTGGTGTGTCCAGTTTTCCTGCTGTAGCCATTATATGAAGGACAAATTTGGACAGAGGAGCAAAGTTAAATGGGAGCCCACTTAGGACACTATTGCGATAATTAAAAGTACAGGTGGTAGTGGAAATGTTCTTGGAAAAAAAATAGTGGGCTCACTCTACTATTTTGCAAATCAAAGGGCATTGAAGGACCACAATAAGACCTTCTTGCCCATATATTGGGAGCTTAATAAGATATCTTAGATCATGGAACAACTCAGGTCAGACCACGTTTGTAATTATGAAGGAAGGGAACTCAGTTACTGAGTAGAACATTGAAGTAAGTTCTGCGTCCTCTGGGCCCTCCCTCGTGTCTTCCATTTGATGCATCTGGACAAAAAGGAGGTGCATCCTCCTCCCCAAACCTCCACAATCCAGCAGCTTCTCAGTCACATTTTCTGGAAAGTGCGAATTGCCTTGTACAATTGCTGCCATTATAAACACCATAAATTAAGATTTCAACATCGACTCCAACCAACAGTGAAAGAAGCACACTGTTCCTTGTCACACAGCAGATATTAAAGAGTCCCAAATGTTCCTGTTTTTATAAAAGAATTAAGAAATGATTTCAAGGGGTTTCCTTCCCTCCATGAAAATAAAACGAATCAAAGTCCAGTGAGTAGGTGGTGAAAGCCTTGCTGACATAGCTGAAAAATTCTATGGAAGAACTGATCGAAGGTCAGGGAGAGAAAATGGTCCAGGACCTAAAACAATTTTCCCAGAGTTCCGTACAATGTTAAAGAATTAGAAGTCAGGAATGACCTTATTAAATCTGAACTGCTCTAGGATTTAAAACAGCACCTTGAGACCAGCCTAGGTGTCCATAAAGATAAAGAAAATGCAGTATAGATATACAACAGAGTTTTACTGCACTGTAAAGAAGACTTGAAATGATATCGTTTGCAGGAAAATGGATGGAACTGGAGAACAGCATGCTAAGTGAAAGAAAACATAGAGAAAGTTAAAAGTTACGTGTGTTCTCTCATATGTGAAAGGTAGATAGAAAAAAAGTGGGGATCTCATGAAATTAGAAGGGAGACCAGTATAATTGAAAGTGGGGATCAGGGAGAGGGAGGAGAGGAGGGAAAGAGTAGGTACCATGGAATGGAATTGACCAAATTCTGTTATGTGCATGTATGAATATGTCACAATGAATCCCACTATTAGGTATAATTATAATGCATCAATTAAAAAAAACAATACTTTCAGTAATTATATCCAGCAATAGCATAGGAGACACATGGGTTCTATCCAAAAGATTGTATCAAGTGTAAAATAAAAAATTGCATAAAGTATAAAATAAAAAGGCAGATGCCTACATTTTTAAAAAGAAATTAAAACAAGAATAAATTAGAATCAAAATGAAATCAGTACCCAACTCTGTATCCAGAAGGTGGCATGACTACAGAGAAGGACTCATCTCAGTTATTTCGAAACATACTAATTTTATGTATATCAAAAGCAGAAAGAAATGCAAAAAAATAGCTGTTTCAGTAATGATATCACTGATGGCTATTTTTCTTTTTACTCTGGGACTGTTGGGTATCTAGTGTGGGATAATGCAAATAAGTATTTAGATTAGTGACATTGAGAATTGAGGATTTCAGCGTGGGCAAAGGCAATACCACTGAAAGATTAATGAAGTTATATAAAAACTTGTAATTCTGAATTTGGATGGGAAGTATCAATCTGAACTTAAAATATAATTTATCTTAAGTAGATACTATATATTTTGTGTAATACTACACATTATGAAGCGTGTGTGTGTGTGTGTGTGTGTGTGTGTGTGTGTTCTTGCTATATTCACTGATACAGCCTGGAAACAGTGATTAGCCCAGGAGCACAGATCCATCCTGGCCTCTTGATTGTGGTCTCTAAATCTTACTTCTCCCTAAAAGAACTCAGGGCTTCTTGAAGAACAGTTGATTTCAAATCTGGAGGAGTAAATATAGGCTGAACATGTATAGACTTTTTTTCCCTTTTCATTATCCCCTAAACAATACAGTATAACAACTAGAGCATTTATATTGTGTTATGGATTATAAGTAATCTAGAGATGGTTTTAAGTACATAGGAAGACATGCGTAGGTTATATGCAAATGCTACACCATTTTATTTTGGGAACTTCAGTCTCTGTGGACTTGGAGATCTTTGTAGGAGTCTTGAAACCAATCCCCAGTAGATACCAGAGGACAATTATACTAAATTCCAAATATGTTGTTCTTTAGGAAATAACCTGTCTGCCCTCTTATGCTTCACACTTTACCCCGTTGCCTGTAGCCTCATCTTTCTGCTAACACCGTTCCTTGCTTCCAGTCAGAGGCGATTCTAATGGACTGGACACAGTGCTAGAGGACCTGACCCAACCACTGTCTGCCAATTTACCAAGAACCTGCCACGTGCCATCCCAAGAGCACATGCACAGTGTAGCTTTGATTTTGCAGATCCTGCCACTCTCCTGTGCAATCTGAGTTAGTTGTCACAGCTTAACTTCCTTCAGTAGCTATTGGAAGTCATTTGAGTCTGAAGTTTACAAAACTGTAGATAGTCAGAAGGGTTAACTCCAATTTTTCAGCTACACTTTATTGTATTGTATAGGGAAATCGCATATCGTAGTAATGACAGAGAAGGGAGCCTGTGAAGCTCTCTTTGTAAATTTCTGAACCAAAGAAGGATTCAGAGGCATGGCCTGAGGCACAGAAGGAGAATTTTATCATGTACTGCCTCATTTTGTTCTTTGAACACAGATATCTCGTGCGCCAGTCCTCAGTAGAACCTGAGCCCTTTTTGATTTCATTTGCCATGAGTCTTCCAGCTGGGCTGGCAGTGGCTTGCTTTTCTGGCTAGCAGGACTTGAATGGGGACTCCATGTTGTTTCCATATCCTTGTCCCCTAAATCTCTTGGGGTATCCCCTGAAGGAATCTTCTCTTGGGCAGGACAGTGCTAAAAGAAGCTCTTCCAAGTTGCTCAGCATGAGTCACACTGCCAAGGCCATTTCCCACCAAGTTCTTGGCTCCTAAGTCATCAGAGGTACAATGTACCTGGTCTCTAGCTAATTTTTTCTCATGAAAAAATCCTGATCCAAGAGCTATGCTTCATAAGAGTCAATACATTGATTCAAAAGGCCATGGGGTGAATAGCCACCCAACTGGTGACCAACGGAAGCCGAGAAGCAGTCTGACAATTGCTGTCTTATAAATTAGGGAAAATTGACCTGGAGACCCTGGAAAACTCTCAGCCCTGCAAATTTAAGTCCTCAGGCCCAAGCGCCTCTAATTCTTCACAGAAGAATAGGAGAAGTTAGGAGCCTCAGTGGAAGCTAAGCGTCCCTCTGGATGCTCAAGTCATTAAACTCTGTGAAAGTAATTTGACAGCATCCGGGACATGTTCTGTCATCGGGGTGGAATTGGCACTGTTACTTATTTTAGCCAGGAAGAGGTGTGTGAAGGTGTCTGAGTGAAGGGTGTATGTTTCCAATGCAGTTGTCACTGGGTTTGTGTGTGTGATGGACGGGTGTGAGTTTTTTGAGGGTTTCATTCCTATTTTTGTTTTGTGCGGTTTCTGGTGAAGAGATGCTCCAAAGCCTGTGGCTTTGATTCCTCTAGAAATTCTGCTTGCTTATCTCTTCTTTGTCACTGGAATTATCCAAAGTACCGTCCTTCCTCTGAACCGTTTTGGCCATGATCATTGTACTTTCTGCATTTAAAGAGAATCATCTCTGAATTTACATTTCTCTTTCCTCTTACCCAGAGGAGAAAGTTGTCATTCTAATTAAACAATCCCTTTATTACGTGATGCAAGGCATAAAACCTTTGAATTCCTTTTACTAAATTCCAGTTTAAATAAAGTCTTGCAAATAATTACTTGAGTATAAATTATTTACCCATTAATTCTTTATTTGAATTTTGGTGAATTCAAATATGTTTTCTGGCAAGCGCTTCCTGACCAATGACTTCTGTAATGACTAGTAAATGTGTTATTCTTATCATTTCTAGCGGATAATAAGCAGAACCCGGCCATTCCTGTTTCATGTGTTCTTTTTAAGCCCTTTATCACCCTTTGAAAAAGAATCTTGTTTAATAGATCACAGACATGATCTTTTAAACTGTTTTCAGTAGTTATGCAAAATCTTCACAAAAGTACTGGTAGGCAGACTACAGGGACTTCTGGACTTTAATCAGCCACAAGAGTAGGCAGGATTTAGAAGTCATTTCTCAACTCAGGATCACCTGCAGGTAATGAAAAAGTCCCAGGGAAGACTGCTGAGTGAAAAATGCCATTGTGTACATAGACTTTTATGGACTCTGAAAAGCCCTTTGACTCCTTGGAAATAGAAGCTATGTTGGAAGTGGAAAGAGTAGAAAAATTCGTGTGACATGTGCATGTGAACGCAGCACTGATGTTTAGGCTTGAAAAAGAGTGAAGAGGTGCAGGAAGGGGGCTCGTAGCCACTGACAATCTTAACTGCTCGCCCAGAGGGGCTGGGCTGAGACCTTGAATGGGAGGGAAAGGGCATCTCGATCAGTGAGAGAGGCTTTGAACTATTTGCTGGCGACATTGACTTCAGAGCCCCGAACCAGGCAGCAATAATCCAGGAACTGGAGCAACGTATGGAGAACGGGCTCCACATGAGGAGGAAGAAACCATATTTAAAGGAAACACAATAAAGGATAACTAGTGTTCGGGAGAGGCCACGTCTGTGGGCCTTGCTCGTGTTTGCAGTAGAAAACCAAAGTGGATAACGAAAGACTGTAAAACACACATCTTGCCCTCATTGCCGTTGAGGGAGAGAGCTTCCTGTCTTCCCTGTGGCCCTGCTCACAGTGTGACCTAGGGCAGCCCATTCAACTTCTCTGCCTTGGTTTTATGCCCCTTATAGTTGAGAGCCAGAATGGCTGGCCTGAAGAATTCTTGCAGGTGTAACATTCTGCAATTTTGCAACAGTGTGCCAAGATCAAAGAGCTTGGCTTCTCAGAAGGCTTCCAGTAAGTAGAGCACTGTGGGAAAGAACTTGGTTTCGCTTCACCCCCAAGCATCTTGCAGCTCTGGGTAGGAAGTCACCCAAGCCGCTGCCACAGGCTGTCCAGAAAATAGGAAGGACCCACTAAGTCGGAGATAACTGAGCAATGAGATGGAGAATGACTGAGACCTTCCTGTAACCCTGAGGCATATATGGGTTGCGTTTTAAAGCAGTCACATACCAGGACAAAGGCAGCAGACAATTGTACCTCCATTACAATCTAAGATCGTACCCTGGTGGGATCAGGGTGGTACCCTGTGCATGGCCGCACTCGGGTAGAAGTGTCTTCCAGTGTTGTAATAACTTGGTAATCAACCAGTATCCCCATCATATATGTATGGGGAGAAATCATAGCCAGGAAATTTGAGTTGAGTCTGTATCGTATTATGGAGTTGGCATGCAGGCTTCCCTATATACCAGCTACTCACTGCAGGCACCTCTGAGCTTCCTATTTATGTTCATGTACCACCCAATTAACACCCTGTTAATGGCTGCACACATGCAAGAGCTTTGCTTTGTCACCACTGCCCTGCAGCTCTGAACTACCCCAACCTGCCTTCCCATATAATAGAATCGTAATTAATGCTCCCACTCAGGCAGAACACAATCTGTTTCTTCAAAAGTCAAACGGCTTTGTTGAGAGGATGCATGTGCCATGTCAAACGTGGCTATTCTGTCCTTCTCTGAGATAGACACCCAGGTGCGAATGCAGCCAAGTTACAGTGACATGTGCCAGGTGGCTTGAAAGCTATCACCACGCCATCAGTTTTCTGCTTGGATCTGAAGTGTTTCCAAAGAAAGGCTGCTGTCGTACATCCGTTCTCACTGGCGCTGGTCTTTTCTGGTTACGTGGCAACCAGAAGCCGGAAGGTTGCAGGTGGGAGGCGCAGAGCTCAGTGGGAAAACTTTCAATTCCTTGTCTAGTGGTATAAAAGGACCCTTTTGTGTGTCTTAGAGCCCTATCACCAATGGACTGACCAATTGATACATTGAAACCATTTCATAGGGTGAGCTTCTAAGGACTTGGCCCTTCAAATATGCTTTGACTGTAATCCCAAAACAAAGACAAGACCATCCTAATCCTGAGTAATTAAGTTCTTCTTCTAAATAATACCCTTTTCTTGGTAGAGCAGTGCTTTGGGATCCTAGCTGCAAATCACCTTCAACTTGTTATTAATACAGATGCACAGACCTGCACTCCTGGATCCCAATCAAGAGCAGCTAGCATGTGCAACTGGCCCACAGGTGTCATACTGTATAGTCAGGACAGACCCACAGACACAGGATTTATGAATCAGTCACACTCCTTGATCCGTCAGTCATTTGGTACTCCCTATAACCTATGAGGCAGGAATGGTCTCCATTTATAAATGAGAAAACTGAGAGAGAGAGGAGGACAGACAGACAGACACTCTCAAAAAGTCCCACAGACTGTGTGAATATCCCAGGTAGCCTTGACACCCTCCACCTGAGCTGGCTAAGGGACACGCAACTTGGGTGCAAATGCAGATTCCAGTATTTCAAATCCCTGCAATTGGTTCAATGCTCTGCTCTTGACATCTTAAAATCCTTAACAAATTTTTTTTAACAGAAACACCCTATTTTTACTTTGGACTATGTCGTGTCAGTTTTGTATCCATCCCTGCTGTCTGAACTTATGCACCATGTTGCCTCAACCATATTAAATCCATGCTGAGAAGTGATTCCAGCCCAAGAGTCATTACTGTAAGTGTGCTACAATGGTAATCTAAGAAGAAAACAGTTAACGGTGTAGAATAATACTTCCTCTTATTGAGCACTGTCATAAGCTCTTCATAAAGCATCTCAGTTCATCTTCACAAAAACCCAGTATAATTACTGTCACCAATTTATAGGTGGAAATACTGAGGCCCAGAGAAGTAGGAAATCACAGAGTTGACATTGTATGTGCCTATAACAGTGGATTCTGGACATGACTTTCCTAGGTCTGAATCTCAGCTCTGCCATTTATCAGCTGTGTGATCTTAGGCAAGTTACGAGACATCTATGAATTTCAATTTCTTTATTAGTAAAATGGGAGAGATAATAATTGTCTCAGAGAATTAATTGTTTGGAGGATTGAATTAATTAATAAGGACAAGCTGCCCAGCACATAATAGATATTCAATGAACATTGGGTCCTCTAACAACCTTTGCACTCAAGACTATTATCCATTACATACCAAAATAGGTATTTAAGTGGTACCTAACTTAAGGATCTGAAGTGTTTTCCCAGCACTGGATAATATAGTCAAGGTGCAATTAGCTATACATTATAATATTTTTAAGTGATTCAAGTGACACTTCTTATGTCTAAGTGTAATCTTTCTCACTTTAGCATTTATCATAGTTTAATAACTACTGAATGCTGTTGAATTAAAATACTGTTCTGTCTGCGGATATGTTGACCCTTAGCATAGTCAAACTCCTCCAAGACTCAGCCTGGAAAAGTGCTAACCTCAGGGATGGAACTCACGTGCAGCTGAGACAAGAAAAGACCATAAGTAAAATGAGAGCCTGGAACCTTTGGGACACCAGACATCTCCACACCTAGTCAAGGAGAGGCCCAGGCTAGGAACTTACTCATAATAAGGATATTTCTGTAACATTTTAAAAAATGTTTGGCAATTCTTCTACAGTCTATTAGCTCATTTATTCTACCCAATCTGTGTTGTAGGATGGGATGAATTGTTAAGACCTTCTTTGATTATTGCCTCCATGTATAACCACTAGTGGATACCTACTGTGTCCCCAGATGATATATTCAGTATTAGACGTATGCTTGCTCACAAAGTTCTCAGGCAATCTGCGTGTTGGGAGATACTATCCATTCTACAGATGAGAGAAAGGAGGCTCAGTAGATACACTGGATTTGCCCAGTGGGAGAGGCATTCAGACCCTGGGTGGGCTGCCCAGAGCCTGTACTCCTTCCCACTCCCATGGGCACATGATCTTCTTTGATGGAAAGAAGAGGCCAGGCAGGGCGAGGTGCTCACTCAGTAAGCCCTTGGTGACCCAAGAATCAGAAAAGCACCAGAATGTTTTGACATCCAAATGAACTGGCTTGAACATGTGACCCAATCAAATGTACCATTGTTTTAAATTATTGAAAGACTTTGAAACATTTGTTTTTCTAAGTGGCTATTGTTCTTGTCTTTATTGCACATTGTTCTTTGGGCTCCCCACCGCAGGATGTGCCAGCTTGATTTAAGGGCATGTGGTCTCCTGGGCAGTGGGCCATCTCAGTTCAACGATCCCATTTGTGTATCTCAGACTTGGCTCCAAAGCCATGGAGCTCAGTACCCCCAGTCACCATTCAGTGAAAGGGAATTTAATATTTTTGCAAATCCACATGAAGTCACTGAAATGATTTTGGTCAAAGGTCCCTTCACTTCAGCCAAGAGTCCCCTGGTGAGCTTTTTGGGACCTAGAGGGTTGGATAAAGATTGCTCACTGTGTGAGAAAAAGGGCATAAATGTTTGTACAGTCATGTTCAGTGTGGACACCAACACAGGAAAGGCATGGGCCTCTCGTGCAAATCATTCATCTTGTGGGCTCCCTCACGGGGTTCTCGAAATGCTGGAGGGTGGTTGTGAAATGAGAAATACTTTTCAGCTATCTCAGAAAACTGTAAGTTCCCAACCAAAACAGAAAAGCAACTATGCTATCATCATTTGAACTATCCCCTGCAGTCTTGACCTGATCACAGATCCCGCTGAGAAATAATGAACTCTTGTTGTCCGCAACTCATGCCAAGAAAAACTTACACCTGCAGCATACACACCTGCATACATGTGCACTCACATACAATTTTTTTTTTTTGGCAGGGGAAAGAGTACTAGGGATTGAACTCAGGGGCACTCGACCACTGAGCCACATCCCCAGCCCTATTTTGTATTTTATTTAGAGACAGAGTCTCACTGAGTTGCTTAATGCCTCCCTTTTGCTGATGCTGCCTTTGAACTCCTGCAGTCAGCCTCCTGAGCTGCTGGAATTACAGACATGTGCCACCACACCCGGCTACTTTCGTTCAGTTTTGCCAACAGTGCCAAGTGATTCAGGGGATTTGTGGGTTGCCCTGTATAGCATTACTTCCTGGGCTTTCTTTCCTATCACAGCACAGTATTCAAGACCAGGAGAACCTTCTACCCCTCTGTTTTTGTCTCTCTTTCTACTTAGGAGTCAACACAGTGGGTCTTCTTTTCCGTAGTCCTTTTCTTCCCCACTGTATCATACCATGAACCATTCTCCATACAAATCTTCACAACGGTCATTATTAACAGCCGCATAGTATCCCACTCCAAAACTGTCTTGGAAGTTTCTTATGCACTCCCTTATTGCTGGACACTCAGGTTGTTTCCAATTTTTGCAATTTTATTTTTTTGGTACTAGGGATTGAACCCAGGGGCACTCAACCCCTGAGCCACATCCCCAGCCCTTTTTATTTTTTATTTTGAGACAGGGTCTCACTAAACTGCTTAGGGCCTCACAATGTTGCTGAGGCTGACCTTGAACTTGCAGTCCTATCTCAGCTTCAGTTGTGTGTGTGTGTGTGTGTGTGTGTGTGTGTGTGTGTGTGTGATTTTAAATAACATTTCAGCAAATAATTTGCCAGCAGTGTATCCCATTTCCCACTGGAGCTGTCAAACTTTTTCTTTATTCTTGAAGCACAACCGTAGTCATCATTTTCATTTACCTGATTTAAATGTGCTCTCAACTAACCTCCTACCTACCCAGAAAGCATCATTTTTCTTCCTACCTCTTCAACTGGATGTCCGATTCAATCCATCTTGCCACATTGGTTTTTCCTTTTCCGCATCCTCTTATGCTTTTTTCATTTTCCCTTTCCTGGACTCCTTCCTTTTCAGCAAGGATGCCCACATCCACCCCACTCAGCTAAAGCTCTCTCACTTCCATGAATTTGCATGTACAGGTTCCTCTGCCTGGAAGGTTCTTTCTCTCACTGCACCTGGAAATCAAGCATGAGCCTGAGAAAAGACATTGTTTAAGAAAGTGACTCCAAGGTTAGAAGGAGGAGGATGTGACTTTTACAGTGAGCGGGGGGCCAGCAGGCTGATGTGGCTCTGTGCCCGTATTTAAGGCTCTCAGTCTGGGTGGAGGATCTTGGGCATCTTTGTTAAGTTCCTGAAGGAGAATAGTGTCCTGGAAAGAGCATGGTGTCTGTAATTGGGCTGACATTGAACCAAGTCTCAGATCCGCCATTTACTAGCTCCCTGACCCTCTATATGTCACTGAACAGCAGTTCCTTCATCTGTAAAGGGATTGATGAGCTATTCTTTGGCTTGGTGCTGAGCCCCATAGCTAGAGTTTCATAAATGGCTTCTCTCCTCCACCATAAGTTTTCATACCCCAGCAACGTCTAGACTCACGTCTGGCTCACCGTAGACACTCAATAAATATTTGTTGAATGAATAAACATTGACTGATAGCTCAGAGGTGTGGGCGCGAGCCCTCATCTGCATCCCCACTCGGCCCAGCCTGGGCAGATGAGCAGGCTGCAGGCTGCAGCGATCCATCTGTGTGACAGGAGAGTCTGATTTCAAGTGCACACACAGCCAGGCAGCAGCTGTCTCCTGATAAGGGGGTGGCACCATGCCAAGCACCCGCAGCCTCTCCACAGAGGTGCAGTAATAATTACCATCCCTCATGTTCCTTCTGGAGAGGGCCTCTCTTCTTGGAACACGTGGCACTTCACAGACATCATCTCCGTGATCTTCACCACATGCCTGAGAGGGAGGTAACGCACCAAATGGCAGCTCTGATGCCCTGTGGGCCCTCAGGGAAAGGAGGGTGGGTGATGAGAGAGGAGGGGACAGGTGGAGGAGGCACATGTGCTTACCCTACAGGCGGGAGGATGGCAGAGAGGTGTCAGGGGCTGGCCCACAGTGAGTGGTGTGCAAAGGACAAGTTCAGGTCCCAAGGTCTGGGCATCATCGATAGCATCCATGTGAATGTAAAGGTGGCCACCAAATGGCAATGGCTATAGGAGAGAAAAGGGTAGACAAACCATGTAGACTCAGAGTTCTCAGTCCACAGTTCAAGTTCATCAGCACCTTAAAATTCAGTTTCAAACCTTAAATCCGCCAGAAGAAGAATGTCCTAAAGCTCACCAGCTCAAGTTGTAAAGACCCTTGAGCTGAGCTGCTTGCTTTGCCCAAGAGCTCCTGGGCCGCCTACGGCCCAGACTAGGTCATGTTGCTCTGTGATAGTACCCTGTGCCTTCGTTTTGTGACACCCAGCTCATTGTGTATTGGAGTTATTGTACATAGAAGGTCTTTCTCCCTGACCAGACTAAAAGCTCTCTGAGGTCAGAAAGTGCTTTGTTCTAGTTTATCCTATCTGTAGTGACTACCAGACACACAGCACTCAGTATTTATTGAATAACTAAATTAATTATAAAATTTATGAAAAGGAAACAAAGATGTCAAAAATCAACTCATAAGAAAGAAAACGCCCTGTTTCAGGATGAGATGGCATCGGCTGTGGATGTGTTGACCCATAGCTTTGCTTGACATTTCTGCCAATAGTTCTAAAATGAAATGAACTTGGGTGCATACAGAATTAATGGTGTAAATTTCTACAGCTCCCTGAGGCCAGGGATATCATCTGTCTTATTTATCCACTGTACCCTGGGGGTGGGCGTTGTGCATAGTGCAAATTATGTACTGAACAAGTATTTGTTTACGGACAGATAGGAGTCTGTGCATGCCTTAAAATTCATGATCCATGCCCTATTACTTAAGAATATTGGATACTTAAGAAATAGTCTTCAATTTTTTCATTTGTATTTTCTTTCTTTGTATTTATCATCATTCCCTGCCTTATTTAGAAAAAAAAAGATTGAGGTGCCATCAGGATGAATCTATTTCACACTATCTTTTACTCAACTAATCTTTACTGAGTATCTACTCTCTACCACACACAGGGTTAGTTGAGGGAGGTAAGATGAGAGAAAGTACACTAATCTGACTTCATAGATCTTACAGTATTGAAAGCATGTTGGGTAAGCAAGTCAATAGAGTTCGGAGAAGTGTTTAAAATATGTCACAGTCAGCTTCTGCTGCATAACAAAACACCTTGGCAATTTATACATTAAAACAGCAATGATTTACAATTCTATGGGTCAACAATTTGATCTGGCTCATCCAGGCAGTTCAGCTGAGCTGGAAAAAGCTCAGCAAATCTCGGTTGAGCTTCATTTCTTGAGTGGCTCTGTAGGCTGGGCCTACATAGTAGGCTGGCCGACTGTCAGCTAGGTGTCTGGGTTCAGTTTTGTGTGGCTTCGTCCTCCAGTAACCTATCTTGGACTTTTTCACATGGAGATCTCAGGGTTTCAGGATTGAGAGTGGATGCTACAAGGTCTCTGAAACTCCAGCCACCAGAACCCCTGCTGTCCACTGTACTGGTCAAAGAAAGACTTAAGGCCAGCCTGGATCCCAGTAGTGGAGAAATAGACTTCACCTCTTGATGAAATGAGTTACAAAGGATTGTGATCATTTTTTTTTATCAACCACAACATATTCACCAAAAAGCTGTTTCATGTCTTTATATATCGTATTTGAATAGTTCTCACTGGTTTATAAATTCAGCATTCTACTTAAAGAGATACAGAGCTGCCAGGAATTTTATCTGGCCATTCTTTCGCTATTTTAGATTCCTGAATTCAGATAGCCTGTCTGCCCCCTCCAGTTTCACGTTAGAATAAGGTTATTGTTCATTTTCACCTCCAGGAAGTAAGTAAGGCTTCCTGCCTGCACACCCAGCAGTACCACTGGCTGGTGGTCAGTGCCCTATTTGCCCTGCCTGGTCTTACATCAGGCACTGAAATATTAGATGAATTCATCAGTGGTTCTGGATGTTTCTTTGTGACTCATTTGCAGGATATTCAGCCGTCCTTCTGAGCACTCGGTGGAGTGTGATGCATGGGTCTGGTGAGGCCTGACACCCATTACACACTCCTGCTGTAAATTAGATGTGCCAGCCCCTGTGAGCTGGTGCCAAGGTGTGAATTAGATAGAGATGCTCTTGACTACTCCTCTGGTCTGCTGTCTCTGTTCCCGGGCCATCCCAAGGCTGGCCAAACCTCCAGGCAGCCAGCCTGACCACAGTGCCTCAGGACAGGGAGATGCTGAATGAGGTAATAGTAGGAAACAGTGGCAGATCCTGAGTCCTGTTTGCAAACTCTAGCAAAACATGGCAGCTCTCAGAGACCTGAGCCTCTTCTCATTCCTCTTCTTGGATGCACATCTCCGCTGGGTGGGGAGTGGGGTGGGGAACAGGGGTTCCTTCAGGAGTAGAAAAGGCAAGGAGGCACGTGGCTCAGAGTGGGAATCCAAACCATTATGGGCTGCCCGTTCTCCCAAATCATGCGAAGACAAGTTGTCCAGGAGGATGTCCCCATCTGTGAGGATATGGAAAACAAAAGTTGGCTTCCAAGTTCCTCTGGGGCACATCCTTCTCTGAGGATGCTCAGGAAGGGAATTAACACACTGATTTAGCTTGGTCACAAGCATGGAGGCAGAGGAATGGACAAGATCGCAGGCAAGCTGTGTTTTTTCATACAGTCAGTGCACTTGGGTTTGGTCTTTTCTGTTAAGTCTCCCCTTCTCTTCTTTCGTATTTCACCCAGTCATTTGGGGGAATGGCATGGGATGGGGTGGCTCATGATCCTCCCTTACCTTCTCTCACATTGCTACCTGAACTGTCTATCCCATCAGGAAATCTCAGCCGTGACCCCAGCCTCCCGCAAAGAGAGAACGAGGACATCTTGGTGCCCCACCAACACATATGGCTGTCAGTTATCCATCAGATATTTAGCACCCACATATTTGATGCTGCCAAACAGACATTAAGGCTGTCTTCACAGGGTTGAACAGAGGCCAGGTCTTGACCCAGACTGCCCAGCTTCAAATCCTTGCCCATCACCATCTAACCTTTGGTGAGCTTCTGTGCCTTGGTTTCCCCATTAGGTGGCTGTGAGGATTCAGTCGGTCCAACCTTTAAACCTAGAGAAGTGCCTGGCACGTGGAGCATGACAGCAACTGCTGTCACTGTCATCACCATCCGCTCTGCCTTGCTTCATTCTCTCACCCATCTCCCTGCCACACAGATATGAGCATCTCCAGGCCTGTCAGAAACCTGGGACACAGAAAAGCTCAGGCACTTTCCCACGGCCGCACAACTAACGAGTGGTACACCAGGACGCCAGGCCGAGGTCTGTCCCTCTTCTAAGCGGTGCATTCTGTCACTACCTTATGTCTCACTAAGTCCCCTCAAATGAGGTAGGTTCAGATGGGAAATGCTTACTTAGTTTCCCACCAATAGTTGTTTGATCATTTTTTAAAAATATCATCTAACAAGACCTACCCCATGATCAATATCCATATACACTGAATCTTTAATGCTCTGTCTTATCAAATTAGCAGCTTCCACCAGAACTCAGGGTGGAAATCAATGTTCCCTTGACCTTAAACATGCACCAACTTGCAAACACTCATGCCTCAAGGCTTCTGAGGCTCATGGGTGAAAGAAGCCCCTCTCAGACACCTCTGCTTCAACCGGAAAGTCTGCAGTTCCGGACGTGCGGTGCTGTCACAGACCCAGCAGCGGTGGTTCCCCCATCCCCTGGGGGACCTTCCTTTTGCAGAGTTCCTGGGCACATGATACTTAGCCAGGCAGCCTCTGGGGTTCAGTTTAGTTGAAGAATATGTGCTCCGGCTTCCAGGTTCTCCCTTCCCAACCCTCCTGTGCTGGGCCCTTTGGACAAGTATTGAGCAGTCTGCAGTTGGCCCCCATCCTACAGAGTGGGTCTGAGGCTTGCCCTTGGTGTGCAAAGTGTCTGCCCTAGTTGTCCATCCTCTCCAGTCTCGTCCTCCATCCCACGAGCCCCTGGCCCTGCTCTTTACCTGTTTGCTCCACCTCTGGTTGCCTGCTCCTGCCAGGGCTCCCCACTCCTTCCTTTTATGCCTACTTGGGGTCTAATATTCTTTCATGCTTAAAATTTCACCAAGAAACATTCCAGGGGAATCCAGCCTATTTTTTTTCTTTACCTCTAAACTCCTTCAACTTATCAAGTCTGATTTAGCATCTAATCGTGGATTACCGCATGTCGTCTTCCTTCGTGAACTGTGGCATCCCCCTAAGCCGACAGCAAGATCTTCAAGTTCCAAAGTTTTTATTATACCCTCTCTTATCTTCATAGGAGCAAAAATAGCTAGAATTTATTAACTGTTTACCATGTACCAGGTTATGTTTTGAGCAATTTACAGGTGTTATCTTGTTTAATCCTTATAGCCACTTTAGAAGATTACTCTTATTATTACCTTCATTTTGCCCATGAGGAAACAAAGCCCAGAGGGCACAGAACTGGCCAAAGCCATCTAGGTGATAAGTAATGAATCCAGAATTTAAATCCCAGCAGGTGAGTTCAGAGCCCAGGTTCCTGAGTGCTCGACTCTTGCCAATCCCATAGCTTACAGAGTTATTTTTCATTTGATGCATTTTCTACAATTGTTCCCTAAAGAATACACTGTCTCTAACTCCTTGGAATGACCACATATAATGAGAAGATATAATCTGTGCTAGTTGCTAAGTGCTGTATAACAAATTATCCGCAAAGCTAGTAGCTTAGAACAGTATATACCACCTTAACTTCTCTAGGGTCAAATCCACACACAGCTTAACTGGATGCCTGTGGCTCTGGGTCCCTCCCAAGGCTGTATGCCCAGTGTCCATCAAAGCTGCCATCATCTCAAGGCTGAGCTGGAGAAGAATTTGCTTCCAATCTCACTTACCAGGTTGTTGGGAAAATTTAGTTCCTTGTGGGCTCCTGACAGAGGCTGCCCTAGCTCCTGGTCATGGAGCCTCTACTCTATGCAGCTCACACCAAGGCAGAGGGCATCATCAGAGCAAGGACTGGAGTGGGGGAGGAGTCACAGATTTTTGTATCCTAATCCTCCAAGGGACACCTGTCACTTTTGCCATATTCTGTTCATTTAAAGTGAGTCACTGGGTCCAGTTCACCTGCATTCCCCTCCCCTTGCAGGAAACCTTGAATACGAGAAAG
Organism: Ictidomys tridecemlineatus; assembly: GCF_052094955.1. Classification (NCBI taxonomy): domain Eukaryota; kingdom Metazoa; phylum Chordata; class Mammalia; order Rodentia; family Sciuridae; genus Ictidomys; species Ictidomys tridecemlineatus. The sequence goes on from NC_135491.1 coordinate 47,024,670, forward strand.
CAGAAATCACTGGGCGCCCTTTTGATAGCTGTCTAATACAACTCTATGCAGAACAACCAGGGGAGGCCTCCATGAGCAGAGAGCTGGCAAGCAGACACCTGACGGGTAAAGAAGACTTGGCCAAGATGCACATGGAGGTGCAGGGAAGCCATGCAGATGGGAGAGATTGGGGATGGGGCCGGTGGAGTTAGGAGGCTTCAAGGGACAGCAAGTGTCAGGATCAGGGGAAGCACCCAGATGAAGCAGGGCAGAGCCTTATGGGTGGGTCCAGAATTTTTGCCCTTCTGTGAGCAGTGAGAAGTCAGTAAGAAGTCCTTGAACAATTTTAAACCAGGAGATACGGGCATTAGAGAATTGAAGAGGGTGATAGGCTGAAGGCCATTACAACTGGAGATGAAGGTGAGGAGTTGAGAGAGAGAGAGAGAGAAAGAGATAATTTGGATGAAGAATCCACAAGCAATCAGCTCACTGTGCAGGCCATGGTTCAAATCTTGACATCGTGGAGTTGCCTAATAGGTCCAACCCATTTCCACCCTTCCTTCTGCTGGTCTGAGGGGAATCTTTCATACTGACGCCCTTTTAGGAGCTGGAGAAAAAGGCAACATTATATGGCAACATCCTGGTTTTCTGACAAAATTGCCCTAGCATTGAGGTGGCCCGTCTGTCATAGTCTTGAGAGCTCTCATCCATACACCTCCATGGTTCTCTGCTCTCCATCATTATTATTATCATTATTATGACCATTATATTCATTTGAGTTTTCCAAGAAAGAAAATAGAGACAAAAATTTGAGAGCCATCTATTTGGGAGGTGATACTAGGAAACACTAGTGAGGGGAGGTACATCTCCCAGGTGCAGTACATCTGCACCTGGAACGTGGGAACTTAACCCTGCTGGACACCTCTGGAGGACAGTGTAGAGGACAGAGTCACCCCACCTGACAGACAAGGAGGGCCAAGCCATGACGGCTGGACAGCTGCTTCCTGCCCTGACACTCTTGGGCATATCTCAGCCCAGGCCTGGTGGACTCCCATAGCCAGAGAAGAAAGGGCCTCGGGTGGGAACCACAGGTGTTTGCAACCAGTAGCCTTCATGTGTAGATTGAGTGCCGAGAGGACAGGAGTGGACCTAACAAAACCTAACGACAATAACAATCAAAGCTAAAAATACTTTCATATAATTAGCCCATTTAGTCCTCTCAGAAACACCAGCTCAGTCCTTGACACATAAAGGCGCTCAACAAGTGTTAATTAAACTTGTGAGCAACGACCTCGTGTTGTCTGAGGTCGCTGGGCTTGTAAATGTCAGAACTGGGACTCCCACTGGGTCACCTAGTGCTGAGTCCGTTGGTCCTTAGCCTGTTGAACAAGGAAAGTGTCACCGTAGGCAGGGGTCCTGCCTGGGCTGTGGAGACAAGCCGAGGAGAAAGGTGCACCTGTGATCTGGAGCGCTGACTGCAACATCGCCATCTTGCTCGGGGTCAGTCCAATTAGCAGCATTTGTCTGATAAAATTATGAAGAGGAAAACCCCAGAATGACCCATAGGGCTGCACGTGAGACTGGGAGAAGAACAAATGAGGGCGACACAAAGTGCACACCAGCTGTCTGCATCAAGCCCAAGTACCAGACTGAAAAATAATCAGTGAGTTGATTTGCATTTTGTTTCTAGAGGCCAGACTGGCTTATCCAGTTGGTAGTGGGGGGAATCCCACGCTCAGAGAGCACCCGATCAGCTCAGCATTGGTTGATTCCTTAGCTGCATTAATTCTTGGCTCTGATCGCTTCTTTGATTCTGGAACCTTGAAGTTATTTCAGAACTGAGTCTCTAAGGATGGATTCCAAGCAGAATGGTTAACTGTGGAATGGCAAGGTTGCTGGAGAGGCGGAGGCAGCAGAAGCAGAAGAAGCGCACTTCAGGAAGGGCAGAGCGCCGTGTTTCTCTTCTTTGATAACTAGGTGCATGACCTTGAGCAAGAGAAAGGGAGGGGTGTGAACCCCGTAACACGTGGTCCTACTACATGTTGGCACTTCTGTGATGCATTGCAGGGGATCAGCACAGCAGCCTGGTAAAGTAGGTGTGTTCACCCGCTTTGTACAAAGCTGTTCAGTGACTTGCCCAGGGTCACCCAGATATTAAGCAGAGGGAGCATTTGAACTCAGTTCTGCCCAACTTCAAACTCCTTACCTTTTTCTCCTTTGTGCCTCAGGTTCTTCTTATTTTTTTTAACCCAGGGGAGCTCAACTACTGAGCCACATCCCCAGCCCAATTTATTCTTCATTTTGAGACAGGGTCTCACTAAGTTGCTCAGAGCCTTGCTTAATTGCTGAAGCTGGCCTTGAACTTGTGATCTTCCTGCCTCAGCCTCCATGCTGAGGCATGTGCCACCGTGTGCAGCTGTGCCTCAGTTTCTTTCCATGCTTTATGGGACTATTGCATCAAATATATAGAAAGTGCCTTTTCTCTAGCATTTAATTTGTTATGTACAATGATGTAGAGTATTAGGGGGAGCAGTTGCCCCAGCTCCTGCCCTGCTATTGGCATCCTTTTGGGGAAGAGGTGACAGAGGCAGAACGCCTGCAGGGCATGTGCCTTTTCTGTCCCAGCTGAAGGAGTCTGTCACTTGGGAAAAGGGCTCTTTGGCATCCACAAATCAATGGGACAGGGTGTGGAGAGCCGGAAAAACCCAAAAGGAATTTTTTAAGCCAGATTTCCTTTTATTATTATTATTCATGTCAGGAGTCCACCAGGGAAATCTTTATCTGCATTAAAACATACATAAGAAGGAGGAAGAAGAAAAGGCAGACAAGAGTGTGTCCTACAAAGCACTTCTTTGAGCCCAGCTCTATTCCTCTGTCAAGTTCTTTGCCGGGCTCTCCACAAAGATGGAATCTGGGTTCAAGGTTGAATGGAAGCCGGCTCCTGATGGAACGCGTATCCCCTGAACACACCTCTAGGAGATTAGCCCGTCATTAAATATTTGTAGGATAACAGGAGAAGCCTAATTTAGTTTTTGTTTCTTTCTCTCTGTGGTTTAATCACAGATGAAAGAGACTAATAGCACTGCAGAGCTTTCTGGTGATCAAAGGCCAATCAATCCTCTTTGTGGAGTAATTAACTATTTGCTAAACTTGCAGAATTGATTTCCATTTAGGGCTAAGAGAGAGGGTTTTAAATGAAGACCGATTCACCAGGCGAGAGGAGGGAATCTCGGGGCTGATGCCAGGAGATACTGAGGGTGATGAATTGGAATCTGCTAATTAGAGACTGAAAAATACAGCCGGAACCTGACCCTATTCAGGAGTACTTTAGGGGAAGGGTGGGCAGGAGGAAAGGTGGACGTGGACACTGTCTTTCTCTGCCAGACAGCTGTGTACTCTTGAAGCAGGGGGAAGCCATGGCATCCTGTTTGGGACAGAAAAGGCTTGATTGCAATCAGGTGCTGTCCTGGGAAGAGGTTGGATGCATGTGGTCCAGTAGAAGTCTGCAGGTGACCGGCCTGCAGAAAAGAATACCCCATGAAATGAGGCTCTTCTGGGGAGACTTCCCCCAACACAGAGTGGGCCCCCTGGGTTATTGTGCACTCCTAAGATTCTACTCGGGCACTTGAAATTTGCATTGGAAACCAGTCAAGAATTTGCATCCTGTTGGCATCTCCACAGATGCTCTGAGAATTTGAACAGATAAATACACTTGGGGCTTTAAGTGAAAAGTTCATGCCAGCTTAAAACTATGAAGACTAGAGACAGCCTAAATAATGCTTCTGTTTAGGGTTGCCAGATAAAATACGCAACGCCCAGGTCAGTTTGAATATCAGATGAACAAGTAATTTTCTTAGTATAAGAATGTCCAAAATTATTTGTTGCTTTAGTATAAGTATGTCCCAGATGATTTGGAGTTTCTTTGAAATTTAAATTGAACTGGGTGTTTTATGCTTTTATTTGCTAAATCCCCCAGACCTATGCTGGCTAGATTTTAGCCCTGAACTTTCTCATTTATAACCTCTCTGAGCCTCAGTGTCCTTCTCTAAGGAGATTCTTAGCAATGCCAATTGTCTTGTTGTGAATCTTAAATGAAATTACTGAATGCAAAACTTCATATAGCATAGTACCTGGCATATTTTATAGTCTTCTTAAATGTTATCGTTATAGGGAACACTATTTATTTGATCAATAAAAATAATAATGTTAAATATGAATAATGTATTTTTCTTTTTGATGTCTCCTCCTTTTCTTTACTTACAACTACTTTTCTTCCTCTCTCTCTTCTAGTTTCTCTCCCCTTCCTTTTCTTTTTATTCCGCACCCCCCACACACACACACCACCTTGCAAATCAGGTCTGTGCTAACAGCTTTCATGTTATTTTGTAAAGTACAGCTTGTTCATTCATTGCTCCCCACTGCAGTGGGACAGGAAGGGTGAGCAGCCTCAAAGCTGGCTCGAGGTCCTAATTGTCTGATCTCAGCCATGCCCTTTGACCTCTCTGTGCTTCTATTTCATCAGCTGAAATGTCAGTGATATTACATGCCAGATGAAATGAACTAATATGTGCCCTTCCAATAGTGTCCGGCATATTAGCCTCATTATTACTTATAATATTTAGGTGTTAGCTTGGGTGCGCCCTGTAATGCCCCCAGCATGAGCTCATTGCAGGACAGCCCCTGGAGCCAACCTGGAAACTGGTTTGAGCTAAGAAGTGAGTAAGTGGATGCCATTTGTAGCTTTGGTTTCCACAGCTCTCCTCTGGTCAGAGGAACTCAGTGAAAACCAGGATGCCTTTAGTAAGAGGAGCGAGCCCATGGGTGGGGGTAGACTTTGAAGCAAATGAGAATATTTTCTTGTCTTCCACAGACTAGTTCTGAGCAGAGCTTCCTGGCAGGTCGATTGTGATTGAACAGCATTTCCTGAGAACTTAAGAGGATCAGTTTCCCATATGGCCACTGCCACCGTGACCTCCTTGCCCCAGCGATGGGATTCCCCCTGGAATGGGTTAGGGCAGGCAGGGATGTCTCTTCTGTGCTCTTCTCCAAGGCTCCTCAATTCCCAGGAAAGCAGCGTAGCTCAGGCAGAGACACAGGTAGAGTCCACTGGCCCTGAACAAAGCCAGTGGAGGGAGGATACACTGGGAAGCACTTGCAGTTGATTAGTGGGTGTGGATTTCACAGCACATGAGGTCCCAGATGAAGAAAAGATCCAGGCTGATTCTATTGGATGTCCCTTGTACTACCCTGTAAGTGGCTGATGGTGACTCTCATTATTAACTCTTCTGTGTGTGCCAAGCAAGTTTCCAGAGCTTGACAAATATGAACTCAGTTTATCCTTCTAACAACCTGCTACTGAAGGTGTTATATTTACCCCCATGTCACAGATGAACAAATACAGGTACAGAGAGGTTTAAGCTATTGGAAGTTCACACAGCTATTTGGTGGCCTTTTGTCATTGCAAAGCACTCTATCCCAGCTCCACAAATCGATGCTGACTTATACTTTAGACAACAGGATACCAGGTACTAGGAACACAGGATGCCCTAGACCCCAATCCTGTACTCCCCGTGGGCTACAGGTGTAAAGTAATAAAAGGATGCGTATAAGGCATTTTCAGTATGGTCATTCTCCAGCCTGTGTGAAGTGTGTATTTCTCAAGGGGTGAGGAAAGTGAGGAGTGGAAAGGAGGATGGTGGTCTTTGGGATCCTGCATCCAGATATCATCTGGATATCCTGGGAATTTTCCTCATATCCTCATAACAGGCCTCCCAGCCCTGGGAACCCACTGGGGTGCAGACTTTTTAGTGATCAGCTGGAAGGTCGAACATCATGCCCTACTTGACCGCCTAGGACCTGGACCCAATGATATGAGTCTTTGAAGGAAACATGCTCTCCTGGCTGGCTGTTCCCATAGAAGTAACTGGAACTATGCTACCAAAAAACCTTCAGAGGAAGGAAGGGGTTAAACCGAGAAGCATTTTTAAAGGATTCCATTTGATGCTTTGTTGTAAATTGAATTCACCTATCAAACCGCCGGGCCTTGGTATTCATTGGCACAGGACGCCACGTGCTTCCCCAGCTCCTCCTAAACAGGGGCAAGGTGCCCACTGAGGACGGAGCTGTGTAAAGTTGCCATTGCTGCTTAAAGTTGTTTAGGAAGGAGGAAGGAAAGTGGCTGGTGGCGGGGGCAGGGAGGGTTCCCAAGTGGTGTTTGGAGAAGGCACCTCGGCTGGCCCTGCCCTCTCCTGGGCTGACCAGAGGCGTTTAAATGCAAGGGCTGCCGTGAACTGACTCACTGCTGGGTAATTACGTTAGGGACCAATACGGCCTGTTGAAAATCAATTCTGTTGGACCAGTGTGTTTGTTCGGAAAGCCACTCAGCCAATTCAGGAGTATATTAGGCAGCAGGCCCAGTGCGGTGACCTCTTCCGGATTGGGGTTGACACTTGAACGAAGGCGTTTGTCCAGTTAAAGGACAGTACTAGCAGCAAGCTCTTATCTCCCCTAAATTGGATTACTCAGATCTGCTTGTTCTCTTTAAAGATAGCTACTCTTGGGTTTTTTCCCCTCTCTTTCTATCTGTCTGAGATGGTTACCTGGTGATTACTGTTTAACTTGCCATCCTTATGCATTCCTGGGCAGTTAACACTGAATGCCACCAGGATCACTTCCCTTTCCTGCATGGGAAGGTCATCTGAGGCTGACACTTCCATTTTTCAGGTCACTGGTTGGATCAGCAAAAGGGTTTGGGTCCGCTAGGCTGCGTGTTCTCTTTGAGGGATCCATGGTTGGCCAGCCTGTGAAATGCTTTCCAGGAAGAAGAGCCCAGGACATAGGAGAGCACAAACCTCCCTCCAAACACGACAGTTCCCTCCAAAGGATTATTCCCCAGAGACCTTCCTTGGCTTGAAAACTCAAAACTGCTCATCAGTCAATGGCCCTTGAACAGGAGCACCAGTGGCCACCAAGGCATGGACCAAGGCTGTCTCCAGTTCTCTGGAGCTTGGCAGCACACCACCAATGGGTTGGGATGCAGGAGAAATGAAGACTAAAGGGGAGCCTCTCTGAGGAGCCTGAGTACCCCACCCAGGCCCCACTTTCTTGGAGTTGGAACAGCTGCCTTCTTCATGCCCAGAATTATGTGGAGTGTCAACAAGGTGTCAGAAAGACCCACGTACTCCTCTTGAGAGAACCCAGGGAAAACTTACGGCTGCAATTATGGTTCTTTTAATGACATCAAATTAACCACTCCAGACCTCCATTTGCTTTGACAGTGAGGATTTCGCTGTGATAAAAGGCGGGCCACATACACCATCAGTGATTCACATGTCCCTATCCCAAACCCTGTCAAACAATTAGACTGCAAGAACACTCAGCACCATTTCCTAATGAAGCCATAATCAGGCTGCTCCCTCACCCAGAAAGCAGACATTCGTGTCCAGAACGGAGAAGGGGATCATCAGGGGAAAGGGTTGGAATAAATCAGATGCCGTTCTGGTGAAGCTTGCTGGAGGTCCTTTATAATTGGAGTGGAGGCTAATGGAGACTCAGCCTCCCCCTCTAAACATCCTACTTGAAAGAAATCAGAGTTCTCGGTGTGGGGAAAGGCAACTTGGTTTCTGAAATCAACAGAGAGGAAGGCAGAAGCTGAGGATACCAGGCCTGAGTTCTCAAGGATCCATTGAAATGTGAGAACAGGGAGGAAAGAAGAGAGGAGAGGGAAAGAAGCAGGAGGGAAGGGAAGAGAAAGAGAGGGAGAGGAGGATTAAAGGGAGAGAAGAAAATGGAGGGAGGGAGGAAGAAATGGAGAGAAGGAGGGAAAGGAGGAGGAAGATAACTAGCTCTCCACCCAAGCTTCCTCACATACCAAACGGATTGATAACATTGTTAGTTCTTATCTCTCAAAATTAAACCAAAATCGTGTGGATGAAATCGTGTGGGTGTTTGGAGAAGGTACCTCGGCTGGCCCTACCCTCTCCTGGGCTGACCAGAGGCGTTTAAATGCACCTGTATTAACACACCAGCGACAGGAAAGTCCTAAACAGGATCTCGCCAACCCTGTTTGATGGAGATGATTGTGCACTTGGCCAGAGGAAATTCCTCCCATCAGTTAGATTCCCACAGGTGTCAGGATCCCAGGGAGGCAACCCTTGCAGTCGGGGAGGGAGGACGGCTACCTGAACGAAGAGCAGCTAGGGACAACGGAGGTGACAGAGAGACAGTCCTGCACCCTTTCCAGATTTGAAAGTCTCCAGCACCTTTGCTGGGGAAGAACAAAGGAGTCGAGGCTCTGGAGACCCACAAAACCTCCCTTGGGGGATATCCAGGTGGAAAGATCTGAAAAATGGGTCCTTGGGAATTTGTCACGCTTTGAATTGCATTATAGACCTCTCAAAAGGGAAGGGGAGCCATGTAAGATCCTGTGGGCCCCCAGACAGGACAACAAAACTATCTCCTTTCTTATTGTAGATCCTTTTAAAAAGTTTATTTTCACTCTGTATTTTAATACAGTCATTGATTTCCCATCTGACTGACGCACTAAGATGCCACAAGAAGGTATCAGGTCCCCTAGGTAAAGTCATAAGCTTTGCCTCCAATGGGTGAGAATCCCCTGGACCCCCAATAAATAAATTTTGAAGAGTTTCTGGGCTTTGTCTCTCTACTGTACTTGGTGAGGGCTGGTCACCCACAAGGGAATTTTCCCATCTTTAACTGGGTCCCACCGGAGCCTCCCAAATGAGCACCAAGGGTTCACTGCGAAGAGGGTACATGCACGTTGCTTGTGCCAATTTGGCTTGTGTGGCTAATTGCTGTGTGCAGAAAGTGATACCTGTGAAGATCAGTCCATCCTCTGAACGCCAGACTCTCAAAGTCAACGACAAAGCTCTCTGGGTGAAGCCCATCAGTAGAAATGCCGGTGGAAACTTCAAACACGGCTTCAAGTGGAAAGTGACTGAGAGTGAAACTTTAAAGATCAATGAGAAGGCTAAATTGAACGAATTCTTTCAGGGTCTGAAGAGGATGGAGGCTGGGGGCTGGGAGGGGGCAAATGATGCACCCCAAGGGTGAAGGACCCTTGCCAGAGAGGCGATTAACAACCCATTGCAGAAACACTGAGCTTCTCCCGGTTGCCAGAAGACGGGGACAATGGGACGATGAGGCTTTTCCTTAGGACCTCGTTTCTAACCAACTTCAAGAAAACTTGGAGCAGCGGAATGCTTGGGATGTAATTACATGGGGTGTGACTTGGTGACCAGCTGAACATAAACAGTGGCTTTGACAGGTTGGGGCTGTTTCCTTTAAAGTGTCTGCCGGGCCCAAGTTCAAGGAGATTAGTAAACAGAGATAGAGAGGCCTTGTTTATGGTGAGAGCAAAGCAGGTCACCCTGGTCCTGTGGAAGGGCTTTGTGAAGTTACTTCCCCCCATCCCCCCTTAACCAGGCCACTGCCTAAGGAACAAGCTTGATATTTCTGCTGGCTTTTTAAGAAAATGCTTAAGTATCAAAAATTTCCACTCTTTCTGTGTGTGCAAAACATCAGCTTAAGGCCCAGTGGCAGTCAAACTTCTTGCTTAGCATACAAAGGCTTACGAGTTTTATAGTGTTTGGGACTTTAATCTACAAAGTATAATTTAATCCTCTTTGGGCTATCTGCACCACGGAGCCCCGGTTGTAAATAGACCATATGGTTACAGCAGAGGCAGCCACAGCTGCCTGCTTCCATCACTCACCCTTAGTCAATATTTCTGCAAAACAGATGAAATTAACTATTGTAACAGATAAATAGAGAGCATAGTTCTCAGAGCCAATGAGGTGCCACGGCAGTCGTGCTTAAACACAACTGATAGCTCCAAGGTGCGGCTCAGCCACTTGCCAATACCAATGACTTTTTCTCTGAGACCTGGTAGCTAGTGAGAGGAGGGGTGCTGCACAGAGACACCTATGGGGCAATGAGGTCGTGAATCCCCGATTCAACCAAAAGGAGTAGGTGCTGATAACACCATTGGGCGCTGAGTGGCCCTGTAGCAGACTGTGGGCGCCATTACGGGTTACAGGAATCCCTAGTTGTGGGCATCTAGATCTGGGGAGGGCAAGGGAACAAAGTCAAGGTGAGATGGGGGTTCCGGTGGGGCTGCAGTTGTACCAGGTGAAAGGAATTATTACAATTGTGATTCCTGCTGTGCCAGGAAGTAGAATCAGATGGGAAAGTGGATTGAGTACTTAACTAGTAAATTTGGATTTGGTAGTCATTTGAAAAAGTCAACACTTATTTGGCTATCTCTCCTCCCTGTGGCTGTGGTATCACAGAGATCTAGATCTGAATCCAGGTTCTTGCAGCCAGCTGCTATGGGACCCTGGGCTGGTCATTTCAACCACTCTGAGTTTCAATTTTCTTCCCCTGTCAGATGAAATGGTCCTCCCTCCTCACAGGATGACCATGAGGCTCTATCGGAATGTTTGGTGTCATTCTTAAGTGAAATAATGAGAGCGGTTATGGCAATGGTGAGTGGCCAACTCCATGGTTTGGGAGGAAAAGAGGCTGCTCTTTCTGCCCTGGCATTGTGAGGTCACAGTCTCTTTGGCAAGGACTGTGCCACCCTGTCCCCAGTGTCGAAAGGGCATGATAACTAAAGGTGACCCATTCCATAGCTCTTTCATCCAATTGGAGGTCTCTCTTCCCCTTGGCTGTCACAGTGCTAGGCTGAGTGGGCAGAAGCTTGTGTCTTCTCCAGAGCTTCCTGAGCAAAGGGGGCCTCTGCATCCAGTCATGTCAAGGAGGCAGATGGCAGGAGAATCCAGAGCGTTCAGGGATGTGAGGTTTTCAAAGACCAGTTGTCAGCAACCTAGGAGCGACAGGTATTTCCCTGAAGTCTGGGAAAGGTCCAAAAGTCTGGCAGAAGGGGCCTCCATTGGCACCTCATACCTGCTCTGAGCATCTGACTGCAATGCTGAGGCACGTGGTTTAGCCAGGCACCTCCCCAGCCAGGAGAGGCACTGATGGTGGGCTGCAGGTCCCTGAGCCTTCAGGGAAAGAACCCCAGGATAAAAGCTCCCTTAACCTGGCCTGGGAGCCATCCCCAAGAAGTAATTCAGAGCCCAGAAAAGACTCCATGGAGAAGCCAGAGCCGGATGTTCCAGACCCCAGATATAGCTGAGGCCGTGGCCCACCATGCCCCTAAGGGCAGCTGGCATCAGCTGGAGTCACCCAGGAATATAGCAGAACAGCTTTCAGGACTTGTCATTCGCAGGTTCGCGTCATATTTAAAGCTGTGTCTAAGTGGATAATATTTAAGAGAGAAAGAAAAAAAGGACTTAAATCCCAGATCATTAAAAAGTGCTATTAACTGGTAACAGTTTTTTCCATAAGGATCATGTACACACCCTTGAAGCTACAAGTGGGACTGAACAGGTCCACAAACAGCATAGAACATGGGGAAATCTGGTCCAGTTTGGAAAACAAAAGCCCAAGGGACTCAAATTACCTTCATAGCCCCCAGGTGTCTATGTAAGTGCTGAAACAGGGGTGATCATCATCCTGCTCTCGGAGAACTGTGGGCAGTGTTTTCTTTGCTTTTTATTTTCAAATTTACAAAAAAGCAACTAGGATAAAGAACTCTGCTACAGTCTTCATGCAGCTTCCTCTCGGTCTATACTTTGTCTCTTTTCTTTATAGACTGCCCCTCCTTTCTCCTACGTCCGTTCTCAGTCTCTCTCTCCCTTCCTCTTCCTCTCTCCCTCCCTTCTTGTCTGCTTCCATATTATATATACATACATATATGTGTATACACACACACATATATATATACATAATTTGTATCAATCATGTGAAAATAGTAGCTGATGTTGTATCTCTTTATTCCTAAACATTTCATTGTATATTTCCTAAGAACAAGCATATTGTTTTACATAATCACTCTACAATTATCTAAATCAGAAAATTGAACATTTTTTATAATACCATCAATTAATCCACAATCCGAATTCAAAATTTGTCTCCTCTTCCAGTAAATATGCTTTATCCAGAGACCACATGCTGCCTTCGGTTGTCACATCTGTGTGGTTTCTTTTAAACTAGAACAATTCTTCATTCTTTATCTTTACCTGTTCTTTTTCTTTCTTTAACCTTGACATTTTTGAAAGGTACAGACCATTTATTTTGTAGAAGGTTATTCAATTTGGGTTTGTCTGATGTTTCCTTGTGATTAGATCCAGGTGATGAATTTGGGGCAGAAACACCCCAGAAGTGATGTCGTGTCTTCCTCCGTGCATCGAGTTCCAGGGAAATGATGTTGGGTTGGCGCCATTATTAGCGATGTTATCTTTGATTACTTGGCTAAGATGGTGTATGCCAGGTTTTTCTGCTCCAAGGTGGCTATTTTTCCCTTTGTGATTAATATGAAATTGGTAGGAGATGTTGGAGACTATGTAAAAATATTCTCCTTTTCATCCAACTTTTTCCCTCCCATGGACAGACTGTTCTTGCTCCTATCACTTATTACTGTGATGTTTGCCAAATGATTTTCTGATTCTATCATCCTATACTTATTAGACTAATTCTACTGAAGGGAAGACTGTAATCTTTTCCCCACTTAATGATGCACTTATTCATTCATTTATATCAGTATGAATTCATGGATTCTTCTGGAATAGTCAATGGGCTACGGTCTTTAGTGTCATTATTTTTGACACTCAAAACTGTCTCAGAGTTGGACAGTGGGAGACCTTTTTGTCTTTTTCACATATTCTCTTTATTTTTTAAGCACTTTTTTACCCTCTGGAGCAAGATGTTCCTGCTCATTTCGTACTTTACCTTACAGGGGTCAGCCACTTCTCCAAGGAGTCCTGGACCTTTTCAGTGAAAAACGGGAATTTTAAAGCCACACTCTGGGCATTGGGGCTATGGAGATTTCGTTATTTCAAGGTCCTTGCAATGAACAGAGCTTGGAGATAGTGGTGTATGTTTAGATAAATAAGATACTTAAACCATAAATATCGATACATTTAAATCATACTGATACTTTTAATTCCAACCCTATTGCATTATAGACTTCCCCTTTTTTGTATATTTGGGAAGAAAAAACCTAGTTCTCCATTAGTAAGACATCTAGTTCTCATTTTTATCAAATATTTATTCATTTACTGAACTCTAGAAAACAAAGTCATTTTTAATTACTCTTGCATACCACCGTGACAAGCTAGCTAGATTTCTGTATGTCTTTACACATCATTTTGTCTTTAAGGCTACGTAGTCAAGACCCTGAATTCAAAAGTCATTTGGGATTGTGTCCCCCACCCCTACCCCATGTACTATCCTTATGTTGTTCATTTGAAATGCACTCTGGTTCATTTGTTTCTGTTAGGGGCTTTCTCCCATCCTTGTAAATCTTGTTTTAGTATGCAATTCACTAACATGGTTATAAAATCCAAAACTATTCAGAGAAGTGTCATTTCCCCTCTCAACCCTCCCACCCCAGCCCCATCCACATCTTACAAGTAACCAATCTCATCTGCTTTTCTTCTCAGTGTTTCCTTTTGCTAAAATAAGTAGATACGTGTATGGTTTAATTCTTCTTCTGAGCTCTTGCACTCTGCTTTTCCCCCTCAACAACACATCCTGGAAAACTCTCCACATCGGCTCAGAGAGCTGTTCCTCATTCTAGTTCGGACAAATCATAGTACATCGAGTGGTCGTCCCAGTTTATCCAACCAGTCTTCTATTTGTGGGCACTTACATTGTTTGCATTATCTTGCAGTCATGAACAATGCTTCAATACCTAACTTTGTGTCTATGCATTTTTGTATATACTGTTGGGCAGGAATTTTCAGGGGAAATTCCCTGGGCAAATACCTGGAAGTGGGATTGCTGGGTCCCTGGTGTGTAAATATGTAGTGTTGTTGGACACTGTGAAATCCCACTCCTTATATGGTGTATCAATTTGCATTCCTTCTGATAGGAATACCTGCCCCCCCTGCTTTGCCACACCAGCAGAATGTATTGAGTCTGAGAAATGAGAAATAATACCTCAATAGAGTCTTTTAAAATACTTTAGATACAGTTCACCTAGTTGAAGTGTAAAATTCAGTGGATTTTACTATACTCACAGGTATCTGCAACCCTCATCACAGATGAGTTTAGAAACTCAGTATCTTTTACCTTTACTTCCTAACACTCCAGGACCCTAAGCCAGCACTAATCAACTCTTCCTGTGTATAAATTTATGTCCTTGGGACATTTCATATGAATAGAATCATACAATAGGTGACCTCTAAGAATTAGCTTCTTTTACTTAGCATTTTGTTTGCAAGTCTCTTCTGTGTTATAACATATATGAGAACTTCAGTCCTTTCCATGGACAAATAGTATTTCATTGTATGGACATACCACATGTTGTTTATCCATTTATCTATTAATGGATATTTGGGTTGTTTCTGTCATTTGCCTCTTATGGATAATGTGACTATAAACATCTACATATAAGAGTTTATAAAAATAGATGTTTATATTCCTCTTGCATATATACCTAGAAATAGAATTGCTGGGTCATATGGTCATTCTATGTATATTCATTTGAGGAGCTATAAAACTGTTTCGGTGGAGTTTTTATTTGTATTTCACTTACTGTGAGTGAAATAGAACATTCCCCCTATATTTAAAGGTAATTTGTTATACCTTTATCAAATCATCTTTCCTTCAATTTTAGAAGCCCTGTGTATCATAGACATTAGTCTTTTATCAGTGATACTATTCCCATTATTTTTCTCCCATTTATCATGTGTCTTTGGATTTTGCTTATGGTATTTTTTTCTATGCATACTTCTTAATGTTTATATAATCAAATTTATCAATCTTCTGTTACTTCTGGATATTGATTCAAGTTAGAGATCATTTGTCTGCACTCAAGAATTCACCTGTATTTTTCTCTAGAGCTTGTGGGTTCACATTTTTGTGTAGCTCTCTGATCTATTTTGGAATAGGTCCTTATGTGTGGTCAGAGGGATAGATCTAACTCAGCGCTGTCTACCCGCTTGTCCCAGCACCACTTGGTAACAAGATCATCTGCACCCCAGGCATCTCCCCTGCCTCCCTCGTTATATCCTGAGTGTTCATTCATTCGTGGCTCTACCCCCAGACTCTGGTGTCCTTCAACACTTTGTTTTTCTCAGGCCCCAACACCATTATGCTGTTGGAATTCTTCCGAGCAAATCTGATGACCTCCTGAGCAGCTGTTCCCTTGCTGAGACCCGACTCTCGGGAGGTCCTTCTTTGCATCTAAGCTTTCATCTCCCGCTGCAAGCAATGCACCCTTCTTGCCGTGAACCCAGAATTCTTTGTTTGCCTCCCTCTGGGTCAGGTGCTCTGAGCTCTCTTTATGCAAACATGGCCTCTGCTTTTCAGCCCAGAGGTGACTCTCTGACAGCCCTGACTGCCAACTTTACAGGGAATTTGCTACCTGTCAAGCAGTGCTGAGTCATATAAATGCCAATATGGTTTTTGTCATCGTCGTCATCGGCTGAAGCAGAAGTGGCTTCCTTTTTCACCTATTGTTTCCAGCAAATGAAGAAACTGCTGACGCTCCAGACAGAGGCTTTAGCTTTGCAGTGTCCAAAGTCATGGGCCCTGGAGGTCAAGTTGTGTCTAAAAGATGTCACACGGGCTGGTGTCACGCACCTCCTCTTGATGGTTGCCACGTTGATTCTTCTCACAAAAGCTGGATAGGCAGCCTGCCCACCCCCAGTGAATTTTCCTCTCCTGCTCTTGGTGTGATGGCAGGATGTCGAATTGGAAAATATAGATTTTGCTTAAGGAATAGTTGTAAAGAAGAACAAGAAATGGGCTTTCTAAAACCTATGTCTCCCACTGTTAGATAGTAGAATATACAGTCATAGGCATGGGACAGTTAACCTCTAGACAATATCCCCTCCTCCAGCTCATTCACTCACAGCTGGAGAACTTAAGTGAGGGAAGAGAGAGTCAGGCACACCTAACTTCCTTGGAAGGCAGATGAGAATGGAGAGAAAAAGAGAAATCTACCATATACTATGGAAATGTAGAAGACCAGTGATTCACTCCAGGGCTTCTTTGGAAGAGATAAGACTTAACATTGATCTCTGAAGAATAAATTGGATGGCCCAGAAAGACAGGCTGGCATTAAAATGGCTTAAGCAAAATTTTAGAGGCAGAAATGTACATTAGGTTGAACCATGTGAAATTGCTGATTTGAGGTCCAACAGTCACAGTTTGGCAAGTTCATATGCTTGAATCTGATTTGGTTTGGGGTACCGCAGCCTTGCTGTAAGCCTCATAGATGGATAATCTGAGGGGCTAAGAGATCCTAAGCTAAAGAGAAAATGAGGACCTGAAATGTGGCCAGGGGATTCCATAAAAAAGACAGAAGAGAAAGCCACTTCAGAAATGCAGTTGACATTGGCAGTGGTGACCACATCAAATCAACGTTGAGGGAGCCAAGTCCTACAAAGATCTCTAACATGTCCTCTCAGGAGAACTGGGAGGATCTCAATGATATTCATCCCTGAAGTATTCATGGAGCACTGAGTGCAGGATGAGCGTTGTTCAGGGAACATAGCAGAGACCAAGACAGGGACACACATCTAACATAGAGAAGGGAATGAGTAGAATAAACTAACAGGACATGATCGCAGAGAGGGGCGAGCACCAGAAAGACAAGTTATCCAAGGTAAGGGAAATGTGGAGTGGGAAGTTCCTGGGGTCATCAGAGAAGAACTGGCAGAGACGGTAACACGGGAGCAGAGACCTGAATGACATCAGCAGGGGCCCTTGGAGGAACTGGGGAAGGGCAGTTCTGGGAGAGAGCGGGAAGTCTAGAGGCCTGAGGCAGGTAACAGACTAGAGTACTTGTGAGTTACCTGTAAGGCCGCAGGCAACTGCACTGAATCAAGAAGTGGGGAGACCAGTAGATGCAATGGGAAGGACAGGGCCTGAGCAAGGAGTTCAGTTTTATGTTGAACATGCTGCTTTTGAGTTTGGAGAGATGATCTGTTAAAGCTCCTCTGGCTCCTGTGTGGAGAAATAACTATGATGAGATTAAAATGGAAGAGAACGGATTTGGTGGGCTGGTAGGAGGCAATCAGATCAGACTTGGGGTGAACTGTGACAGTAGAGCCACCAAAAGCTGCTGAGGAATTAGAAACCCAAATATCTAGGAATATGCATGACTTCCATTTCCAAGTAGGAGGAAGGAGAGTGGTTTGCCAAGGGAATCCAGGCTTCTGATTTGGACATGGCAAGTTTGACATCTAGATAGCCTGAGCTGGCAGTGGGGGGCCTTGGACCTGGAGCTGAGGGGTGAAGCTGAGACTGAAGGTCTAAAGTGGGGAACCCTCAGCACAGAGACATGTTTAAAGCTCTGAGCTTGAATGAGACCAGAGAGTGGGTAGACAGAGAATATAAGAACTCTGGTGACTGGCTGTGATGGTCATTGTTTACAGGTAATGAAGAGAAGGGAGAAAACTAGCAAAGGATACAGGGGAGGGGCCGACGAAGGAGGGAGAAGGCAGGAAGGTGGGGCACCCCGGAAGCCACGTGCAACAAGTGTTGTAAAGGAGAGGAGGTGGCCAGCCCTGCTGGTGTCACTGAGAAGATTTCATAAGACCAGGAGAGAGAATTGGCAGGAAGATTGTTGGTGGCATGTTGGGACATAAAATCTGAAGAGAATATAGGATATGGAATGGAATCAAGAAACAGAGCACTCTTTTTAGGGTATTTGCAATAAAGAGAAAGTAAAGTAAATCTGTAGGGCACACGGAGTCTAAGAGGAGTTCTTGTTAAGGAAGGCATACATATTGTATGTTTGTATGCCCTAAATGATCAAATGGGAGGGGGATGTGGTGATTGGCCAGTGGAGGTGAAGGGCTTGGGTTGAGGAGCACAAGCAGGAACACTAAGCTGAAACAGAAGCTGGAGGTTTTGCCCATTTAATGTTGGAACTCAGAGCAAAGGGCAGTGTATTCATCCGATTTTTGTTATCATAAAAATATCTGAGATGGGCTTGTATGGTAAAAAGTTTTACTTAGGTTACAGTTTTGGAGGCTGAAGTTTCAGGTGACATGGTGCAAACTCTGGTAACGGCTCCTTGGCCACCTTACCTCATGGCAGATGGCAATGGAGAGAAGACATGTGAAAAGCACGTGACCACATCCCCCACATCCCCATCCAGAAAGCATGAGGAATGAGTGGGACCAGGCCCTAGTTTTGCAATATTCTCTCAAGAAAACTAGTGTCCCATGAGAAATCCCTTCTGAACGTACACCCCCCACTTGACCTAGGACATCCCACTAGGGCCACCTCCTGAAGGTCCATACCACACCAACACCAATACCCTGGGCACTAAGCCTCCAACTCTCGAATTGTGGGGGAGCATATCCAATATCCAGACCATGGTAGATGGAGGTGCAAAATTCATAGGTTTGGTAAGGGAGTCCAGCAGCTGAGGCCCGTGTGTTAGGTGGGCCATCTGTGTGGATGTTGAAGTTATCAAGAATAACGAGGGGCCATGAGAGGGACAATGACAAGAGCATTAAGAGATTCAGTGAATCAGAAGGTATGCTACATAAGGTGACCGATGACTGCAATAGGAGGGGTGTCGGGTGGCACAATGCAGTGGCATGTGCCTCAAAGGAGGTTTAGGAGGAGATGAGAAAGGCAGCCTTGATGAGGACACTTAGCAGCCTCCTGCCTCTACAGGATATGGGAGGTAGAAGGGAAAAGATCACCACTTAAGGGGGCTGCAGAGAGTGTTGGTAAAGCCGAGATTCACAGGAGAGGGGAGGTGGTGGGGACGTGAGTGACAACAGATCAGGAGTTCCAAGCCCATGGTATAAGGATTTAGGGAGTAGGAGTGGATGAAGGATTGGGTCAGATTGGGAACACACAGCTATGCAGGACAAGACTCTGGGAAAAACTGGGTGGTTTGGAGTCCTGAACTCACAGGTAAACTGAGGCAAATAGGGATGTAAAATATGATGGCATTGAGTCTGATGGATTTTTAGGGAAAATCGTTAACTTATGGCTCATTTTGAGAAGGTTCCTTTGATGGACAATAAAGGTTGGGGGTTTAGGGGACATGGCTGGGGAAGATAAGAAAGGAATTTGAAATTATGGTGGTTGTCAATTTGGTAAGGACTGATGATCTTTAGGAGTAGAGGGGATGATGTTGCCAAAATGGTGGAGAATGGATTCTTCATTAGTAACAGGGAGATATTGGACTCGGAATTGTTAAGATGATGTAGAATGATTTTTTTTTTTTAAGTTCTCAGGGTATATACTGAGGAGTGGGATAGCTGAGTCAAATGGTGGTTCCATTCCAAGTTTTCTGAGGAATCTTCATACTGCTTTCCAGAGTGGTTGCACCAATTTTCAGTCCTATCAGTAATGTATGAGTGTGCCTTTTCCCCCACATCCTCACCAACAATTATTGTTACTTGTGTTAAGTGTTAACCATTCTGACTGGAGTAAGATGAAATCTCAGTTTATATATTTATTTCTTCATTTATTTATTTATTTTAATTAGGGATGTATGACAGCAAAATGCATTTTGATTTCTTATACATAATTGAAGCATAACTTTTTATTTCTCGGGTTTACACAATGTAGCGTCACACCCTATGTGCAGGCTTACATGTACCTAGGGTAATGATGTCTATCTCATTCCACCAATTTTCCTAGCCCCATGCACTCTCCCACCCTCCCTCCCCTTTGCCCAGTCCACGTTCTTCCATTTATCTCATGCCTCCCCCCTCCCCACTTTGGATCAGCATCCACTTATCAGAGAGAACATCAGACTTTGGTTTTGGGGGATTGGCTTACTTTGCTCAGAATGATATTCTCCAGCTCCATCCATTTACATGCAAATGCCATGATTTTATTTTCTTTCAATGCTGAGGGATATTCCATTGTGTGTGTGTGTGTGTGTATAATATATATATATATATATATATATATATATATATATATATATATATATATATATCACAGTTCCTTTATCCATTCATCTATTGAAGGGCATCTACGTTGCTTCCACAATTTAGCTATTGTGAATTAATTGCTAGAGATGTTGAATATTCTTTCATATATTTGTTGACCATTCCTATATCTTCTGTGAAGTGTCTGTTGAGTTCCTTTGTCCATTATTGATTGAGTTATTTTTATTATTTTTGTTTTTGTTTTGTTCAGCATTAAGTTTTTTGAGTTCTTTATATATATCTTTTATATATATATATATATATATATATATATATATATATATATATATACCTCTTTCTGAGGTGCAGGTGGCAAAGATTTTCTCCTGTTCTCTAGGCTCTCTCTTCATGTTCTCGATTGTTTCCTTTGCTATGAAGAAGCTTTTTAGTTTGATACCATCCCATTTATTGATTCTTGATTTTACTTCTTGTGCTTTAGGAGTCTTAGTGAAGAAGTTGGTTTCTAAGCCAACACAATGGATAATTGGGCCTACATTTTCTTCTAATAGTTGTAGTGTCTCTGGTCTCATGCCTAGGTCTTTGATCCACTTTGAGTTGAGTTTTTTGCAGGATAAGAGATGGGGGTTTAGTTTCACTCTTCTCGGTAAGGATTTCCAGTTTTCCCAGCACCATTGTTGAAGAGGCCATCTTTTCTCCAATGTATGTTTTTGCACCTGTGTCTAGGATGAGATAACTGTATTTATATGGATTTGTCTCCTTGTCTCTATTCTGTTCCACTGGTCTTCATGTCTGTTTTGGTGCCAATATTATGCTGTTTTTCTAACTATAGCTCAGTAGTATAAGGTCTGGTATTGTGATACCTCCCACTTCGCTTTCCTCATTGAGGATTTGGCTATTCTAGGCATCTAATTTTTGAAATTAATTTCATGACTGCCTTTCCAATTTCTATGAAGAGCGTCATTGGAATTTTAGTAGGAATGACATTTGTATAGTGCTTTTGGTAGTATGGCCATTTTGATAATATTAATTCTGCCTATTGAAGAACATGGGAGATCATTTCATCTTCTAAGGTCTTTTTCAATTTCTTTCTTTAGTGTTCCGTAGTTTTCATTGTAGAGGTCAAAATATTGTAGTGATACAGCCACATCAATATTTATAGCAGCTCAATTCACATTAACTAAGCTATGGAACCAACCTAGGTACCTGTCAACAGATGAATGGAAAAAGAAAATGTGGTATATATACATACAGGAATATTATTCAGTCATAAAAACAGAATGATTTTATGATATATGTGGGTAAACTGATAGATCTGGAAACTAATATGCTAAGCAAAAATAAGCCAATCTCAAAAAACCAAAGGTGGAGTGTTCTCCCTTTAATATGGATGCTAACACACAACAAGGGGAAGAGGGAAGAATAGAAATTCAGCAGATTAGACAAAGGGAAATGGAGAGAAGGGAGGGGAGACAGGAATAGGAAAGATGGTAGAACGAATCTGACTTAACTTTCCTGGGTACATACATGAATACACCACAGTGAATCTCCACAACATGTACAACCACAAGACTGGGAACCTAATTAGAATAAAATGTACTCTGTGTTTGTATAAATATGTCAAAATATACTCTACTGTCATGTATAACTAAGAAGAACAAATGAAAAAAAAAGAAGTGTTAAGACAAGACAGCCAAACGAGATCATTACTACACAGTGCCTTTGCCTAGCCCCTTGTACTTTATAGGTGCTTAGAGTTAGTTCCCTCCCTTTCCACCAGTTTTCACATTGTCTCTGACTTACCCTACAAATGCACAGGAGTGGGCTCCATAGTACCTATGGGAGGATGGGTAAGGATCCGTATAGAGCCATCTCCAGCTGTTAAAACAACTTAGGATGCACACTTGGTTATAAATGGCTAGAGGCAAAACAGGCACTGAATTAGAAGAAAAGGAACCTGTGATGTGCAGTTTATAGAAATGTGGCCCAGACATTTCAAGACAGTTGCAAAATCTCCATGATGGCCAGGACAGCTTTTGGGTGAATCAAATGGCAAAACCATTGGTACATTTAGGGAACATTATGGTGAGTATATGAAATTAGACAGGACAGATGTCATCAATGCTCCCATCTCGAGTCTTCATTGGCAACCAACAGTAAAAATAGCTGTCAGAATTGTATTTGAATTTGTATTGATCACTTTAACTACAAAGTGACAAGTGGTTACATCAGTACCATAAATACAGCAATTAACGGAAAAAAAATATTCTTCAGCACAAACTTTGCTTCCGGTTACATTAGACGGATTCTGAAAAGTTACAGCGTAAAAGCTAAGTCCTTCTACTGAGTGTTCTTTTTCTTTTTTTATCAGTTTATCTTTTAATCTCCAATCCACTCTAGAGTTTGTTGAATTCAGAACTATAAAATTTCTGGAAAATTCTAAGTCATAGGGAAAAGAAATCTGTCATTTGTTTGTTTGATGTCTTTGTTTCCTGGGGGGAAAAAAATCCACAAAATCTAGCAAATGATGCTTGATAAATATTAATATTAACACTGGGTAATATTACTGAGTACAACAGATTGGCATCACTTTCTGGCTACAATTTACTTCATTAACCTGGGGAAATGAAAATATATATATATATATATATATATATATATATATATATATATATAGTTTGTTTGATTTTGTTTTCTTGAAAATTACCCTTTTCATGTTCAAAACTGGGTTTGTCACAGAGTATTGATTCCTCATTTTGCTCATACAATTTACCTTTAAATGTTTGGAACTTTGTTGGGATTACGGCTTCTGAGTTGTTTAGTGTTTTGGGGTGGATTTCTCCCCCTTGGTGAGCAGCCCTGCAAACTCAAGAACAAAACAAACCGTCCACATTAGGGGGGGACAAAGAAAGTTCTTATGTCAAGCAGATCCTGAAAGCATTCAGCTTCCAAAAGGGAAGGAGGAAGAAAAGGAGGGAAAGAAATCCCCTTATCCAACTGAAGGGAAGATCACAGGACTGGGAGGGGGAGGGGCTGGTTCCAACTTGGCAGCCCCGAGGCCTTCCACTTGTCCCTGCTCCTGTCCTGGAGCCTCTTGAGCCTGCAGCTCCTTGATTCTAATCTCTCCAAGCACAAAAGAGAGCGGCTGTGAGTGGCCACTCGGCAGGTCCTTTGAGGAGCAGGCTGGACAATGGCCGCTGGACCCACCCCAGGGGCTGCAGGGAACAGGAAGTTGAGCACAGGGAAGGCACCGGGTGCCACTTCCTTAACTTTCCAGAACTGAAGTGCTCTCCTGGAGGCAAAACTGCATTTTATTCTCGCCTGTAAGTTTGTTATTCTTTTTGTCCTGGGCATTAGGATAGTTAATGAGTTCTTTCCTCTTATTGCCCTTAAGCTCTTGCCAGTCCCTTCACTCCTTGACCCCCTGCAGGCTGTCCTCTGTCCCTACCTCCATGAAAACAGCCCTCCCACCGGTCAACAAATTCAACAACCTCTTCTCCCTACTTATCCTGTGCCGCTTATTCTCAGCAGAGAGGCATAGATGGAGCCAAGGACCCTCCGTGGCCTCCTCTGCATTCTTAAAACCCTCTCCTTCTGTGGTAGTTTGGAGACTCTTGCGTTAACTTTTCTGTCTCCCCTTTCTCCTTCCATCTTAACACTATAAGCGATGCTTTGGGTCCCTTGTCTTCTCTCTCTCTGATTCCCCCTGCCCATGCGCCCTGGATCTTTTCTGTGTACCTGTTACCTGTTCTCAGCCAGCACCTCCAGACTTGACCTCTTTGAGACTTCACCTGCTAAGAATTTCCACCAGCATAAGCAGCAGGAACTTCACCCCACTAGACGGAGAGTGGAAGCCCGTCACCCTTCCTCTTGACTGGCTCTCCCTCTGCTCAGTTTTCCCCTTGGAAATCCTCAATCCCCAGGCCACCATTCTTGTGGCATAATATCTATCCTTCATTGGGTACCCCAAAGGCTCTGGGAGCCCTTCATGGAAAGAGAGTGCTGAGAATTTATGAATGCCATTGTGTCATCGTTGTATTTGTGCTTTTGATCCGTTCTGGGTGAAGTTAAGTGTCTCTATTCAGTGGCGTTGATATTCTGAAGCACCAGCCAGGGATTGAATTTCCCCTCCTAACCAGATACAAGTCTTGAGAGAACATCCAAGAAGGTCCATTTGGTAAATGGTGTCAAAAGTGGCAAAAAAGAAAACAAGTTTTACTTTTTAACTAAAGGTGGTTGTTTGGCCCGAGACTGGTGTACCTAGGAAGATGCACAGTCTTCCTTGACTGCTGATGCTTTGGAACGTGTGCTGATGGGAAAGTCAAGCCATACGTCCTGATCAGGAAGAAGGGCAGCCTAGGGGTCTGCAGTGTTAGCTAAGTGATTTAATTGCTCATAAACAGCTGGGGTTCTTACCTCTTCCTCGGTTGTACATAAAGCCTCAGTTTTATGATATCCCCCCTTGTGTAATTCCCCATGTATAATCTCTATTCCCTGATGATTTATTTAATAGGTCCAGTTTCTCCAATTCCAGTTTTTTTCCATCTCATCTTATTATATATCAAGTTTCTCAGGATACTGCAAATACCTCCATCCAGCCTTGAGAAAGGCTCTTCAGCAAGAGAGAATCAATGTCCAATATGGTCAGCTGGACTCTTTGGGATGCATATTGTCCTAAGCCACTTGCCACATAAAGGCATAAAGTCAAGTATAGGCGAGGGAACCTCAGAAGATGTCATTGCTTCCTTCTGCCTTGTTTCTTTTCATATGCGATGCAGTACTTTCAATCTTTGAGTCACCGACTCTGTTCCCATGTGACCCTGGCTTCCTCTTCCAAATCAGGGACACCCCTGCAGATCAAGAGTTTAGATATGGCAGTCTTTCCCCAAATCTCAGATATGAATTATTGAAAAGAAATGCCATGATATGAAACCCACCCTTCATCTTCTTCTTAAATTTCAATATCCCCACACAATGTTCAAGTTGGGGGTCACTGTAATGAAGCAGAAGGTGCATATATATTCTTGTAATATTCTGTGTCAAGAGACATGATCTTCTACAAGAAGTACCAAGGCTTCGGGGTATTCTCACCACTGCAATAAGAGAGTTACTCTTCTTCACCGTATTCTGGGGGTGGACGGATTCTCGTGAGAGCAAGGTTGTGAATGTACTCTTCGTTCAGAGCAGATAGTGACTCTCGTTCTAAGAGGACACAAGAACAAAGAACTCCAGGCAGAAGGCCAGGGATGGCTCGGCTCAAAGCCCGGCTCTCGTCTCACCAGGGGAAGCCGAGCACATTCTTTCCAATTATCTCTCTTGGACGTTTCTGCTCTTGGGATGCCCTTTCTGTAAACGCTGCCCATGGCTCTCCCATTAAGGATAACTGAGCTATTTCGTGATGTGCAAGAAAAACAAAAACATAGGGAGCCATCGGAGTAAGACCAAAGTGGAGGTGAAGAGGAGGGGGCACCAGTATGGAGGTGAAGCTGCTCTTCCTTCCAGAAGAGAAAGCCAGACTGGGGGCAGCAGGGGGTGGGGGGAACCACCATCTTAAGCCTATCTTCTAGCTATTTCCTTCCCCTTCACACCACAATAAGTGTTTAGTAACGACCCGTTGTCCTCTGGCCCCTGGGACCAACAGGTCCTTGCCACCCCCTTATTCAGTGATAATCTCAGCTAAACTTAGCCACATCCAATCCACCCATGAGCATTCACGCTCTTCCCTCTCCAGGCCTGTTTCAAAATTCAGCCAGGTCATCTGTGTCCTAAGTAACAACTGAGGCAGTTCCTGACTACAGTGCGCTGGCGTTTGTCCTTGTCACATTTCCCCATGTGATGTGGAGTATCCTTAACACATACACAAGTTGTGACCTCAGTTTTTCATTATCTGATAACAAACATGTACCCTTCACCATACTTTTTTATATTTATATTAACCAGAGCTTGACTGATGTCACCCTAATAACCAGATAAGTTAACTGGTCCAGGTGCATTATGAAAGCCAGTTAGCTCACTGCTTCTTTCTCCCCTTCCTTCCTGGTCACCGTGTCTTACCTGGGCCACCCAGGGTATTTCCATTGCCCATCAGTAGGTGGCTTAAGGCTCTCCTCTGGCCCTCCCTTCACCCAGCCCTAAGTGCGAGGCTCCTTCTGCTCTTGGAGAGCCTGTGTAGGATGACCCTACTTGATCCCTGTTACATTCCTCTGGGCTTGTCAAAGGTTTGCATTGTGTCCCCGAGTAACTGGGGCATGTCACGAAGAGTGAGCACGGCCCAGTCCTAATCATGACAACCTCAGCCCCAGTGAAAGATGAATAATAACAACTGCTCCAGCCAGTCCCAGAAGAGCCCACTGAGGACGTTTGTTTTGGAATAATGAATATGGAAATTCGGAATCCATAATAAACTGCAAGCAGTCTTTCAACTCACTCGTGCCGAAAATTCACACTCGCCTTTCCCATAACTTGTCACTTGTGTTTTTTATTGTTCGATATGTAAACAAGGCCGGGAAAGCCTTTGTTCCTTGGTGCCTACTTAGATTTGCCCATTAATCCCAACCCCCCCTCCCTTTCCCACCAATGCATGCAGGATTACACAAAGCAAAAGTCATTAATTTTTATCTCTGACTATCTGTAGGGTTTTTAATGTGGCCTGGCTTGCTTATGCACCACCAATTACATGTCATAAGTGCTTGTAGATGCTGGAGCAGTATCCTGGGCTGATGAATCACTACCTCCTTTCCTGATTAGTATGCAAGGGGCCGTGTCCCTCTTTGAGCAGCTGGCATGCCAATGAGGATCTGGCTCTGCCGGTCAAGGCATCTGGACGTGAATTCAATATGGATTGCTTTAATTAAATGGCTAAGCGCACAAGACGCTAAGAAACGATTCCATCATTGAGTGAAACTTGAAAATATAGTCCACACAAACAAGAGGGTGGAAAGGGTAGGGAGATATTTCATCAACACGGCCCACTCTACCTAAAATCCTTGAAATCTCCCCGTGTGAAGCACAACCACTTGCTAAAAGCATGATGAATGGTGGAATCCACAGTGAAACGTCAGAGGTGAATCTAGTTCATCACCCTTAAATTTAGAAATCAAAACAGGAGCAAAAACACCTACTCTCCTGCCCTTTGCAAAGGTTGGGTTTTAACTCTCTGCTTGCTTGTGTGCGAAACAAAGTCGGAATGTACCTGTTTGTTACAAACATCCTGGAGGAGAACCAAGAGCTAAGGTAGCTCCACAAATACCAGGAGGACAAAGAGGTCCATGGTGTGCTCATTCGCTGAGGAGGGGAAGGGGAAAGCCGCACGGATTTGTACCATCCACTTGGGATGGGTTTTGCATAGATCAGAAAGATGAAGTATCTGCCGGCTCATGTTTGCTTTCAGCCGATCCCTTATTAGTCTGTTTCAATAAAGGAACAAATGGAATATTTTCATAAGGAATAGGTATTGCGGCAATCACCCCAGTTTTATACTTCTGAGCACTTATTTTTAATTCTGTTGCAACTTTTCTCTTATTTTCACCTCACCCTGGATGCAGCTTTCCTGTATATGTCACTGGGAAGCAAGAGTAGTGGCCCTCTGGATTCAGGCAGGTCTGTGTTCTTACCCCACCATCATGCATTTCTAGCCACGTGGTCTTGGGCAAGTTATAGGATTTCTCAGAATCTCCTGTTCCTCACTGGAATAAGAATAATAACCATCTCACCAAAATTTTGTCAGGATCGAGGAAATCCATGCCAAATCCGTAACACATATTGTAGGCTCCTAAAAATGATGACTGTTATTAATGTTTTGTGAAATGTGGTTTTAAGAGGTGATGTTTTACTGACCAAATACAAGGAATATTGCTTCCTATGTTTGACTAGATTCGCCAGTTTCCCCAGTAGTCATGAAAGGGGTACCTTTAAAATGGGTTGCCAAATGCAGCCACTGCCTCTCCTGTTTCGTTTCTATTCCTTCTGTGCCCCCCCCATCAAAGATCTGGTACTTATTATCTCCGATGACAATAATATGCACTACAGATGGACCTGCAGCTCTATTTTATTTTTTAAATAATTCATTAAGATACCATTGTTAAAAAAGACCCTAAGGCACTCTGCCTTTAAAAATTAAAAAAAAAAAAGAAGGGGAGAGAGAGAGAGAGAGAGAGAGAGAGAGAGAGAGAGAGAGAGAGAGAGAGAGAGAGAGAGAGAGAGAGAGCATATGAAAATGGTAAAACTAGCTCAGCATCCTGGCCAGTGTCCCTCCCTCCCTCCTTCTGAGCTGAAGGGTTGGTGACTAGTAAAAGAAGTTAAACGCTGGAACTATGCTCACCCTGTCCCTGTACAGTCCATTTTCTGGGGTTTCATAAATCTGTGGAGGAGTGGGGCATTCTATGCTGGCAAGATCATTAGATCCTAAGAGTCCTCCAGAGGCAAATGACAGAAAGCAAACAGTCCACGGTGTGAAGAAGTCAGTTAAACCACACATGGAAAGCATGTAAGATAGATCATGAAGATTCTATTCAGGCCAACTCAACATTTGAAATATCTAAGCTTGACATCAAGTACCCAGGGCAAGCCCTTCTCTGAATCTTGCTGTTCTCTTTGGGGTCTTCAGAAAGGAGGAGTCCAACCTAGGTCCTCCAGGGAGCATCGTTCATTCACCTTCCAGGTGCTACTTTTGGAAGAAAGCACGTTAGTAAAAATGACTGTCACAGGTGAAGGGACATGAAGCCTGTGATCCAACGTGTTTTCAAAATGGTGGGCCCAAGTGTCGTCCTGGGGAAGCTGGGGGTGAGGAATAAAAGAAGGATGTTTGAGCACTGACTCTTGGAGGGGTGAGAGTTTATCTAGAGAATGAGTCACCATACCTGGTCTCATGCAGCAATTGAGACAGTGAACAGCAGGCACTGTAGTGGTAGATGGAGATCGGCAGTAGAAACCAGTCTACCTGGGCCTCAAAGCCAGCTACAAGTCATAAATTACTTCCCCTTGTTCCAGCTAATAAGAGGAACATAGGGAATACACAGAGCTAAAGAACAAGTGAGCCAAAGTCTTATTAGAACCTGACTCTACCAACAGTTGAAAACCAAGAATCATTTGAGCCTTAAGACCCAAGTAAAGGAGTGAAGTCCTAATGTACACTACCGCTTGGAAGAACCTTGAAAACATTGTCAAGTGAAATAAGCCAATTGAAGAAAACCACATTTTCTCCAGGATTCTTTCTTGCCAAATGTTCTGTTTTGTGTTATTTAGACAAAGCCTTTTACATATCCCTAGTGAGATAAAATTTTTCTCAGGAGTAGGACTTCCCTTTTACCTATGAATATTTAAGTTCCGCTGTAGCTCTTTAGAACCTAAATATACACTGGAAATATTTAAGATGTCAAAAATGTAATTTGATGTGTTGAACCAAAGAATCAGTTGCATTGTCTTCCAAATCTGTTGGTGTTAGGCATTTTAATATGCTAATGAATACGCAAAGACCCAGATGAGCTGTCGTTTTAGTTTTTGCTAATACCTTTATTAAGATATAATTCACATACCATAAAATCCACCCAGCTAAAGCATGTGATTCAAGAGTATTTAATATAGTCACAGAGTTGTACAACTCTCTCCATACGTTGAGAGAGAATATTTTTGTTCCCTCAAAAGGAAACCCCATGCTTATTAGTGGTCATCCCCTATTCTTTCTTCCCAGGCCTCTGGTAACCTTAATATACCTTCTGTTTCTATAGACTTGCCTATTCTAGACATTTCATATAAATGGAATCAAGATATGGTCTCTTGCAACTGGCTTCTTTCACTTAGCCTATTTTCCAGGTTTCTCCAGGAAGTGGTGTGTACCAGGACTTCACTCCTTTGTGACTTCAGTTTTAAAACACACAAATACCCCCATGTTGCCCTGAGAACTAGAATATCAGTTCAGAATGGATTTGAGAACTTGCTGACCCTTGGAAAGTAGCCTGTTTTTAGTCTTTAAGGCTTTTCAAATGTGATTCATTGTCTGCGGGTTTGCCTTTTAGATTCCTTTCAGATTTCCAAATTCTTGAATGGCCTTTCCATATGAGAAGAGATATTATCCTCTATGATTTGTCTATATTAGGAAATAAAAATATTATTAAAGAAAAAAAATCTTCTTACAGAGCATGGTCACATTATATAGGCCCAATATTTTGAATTTTGATCACCATTTCAGATCTTGAGGTCACAGGCATATCACTTTGCCTCTTAACTTCTGTCTCCCTATCTATAAAATGACCATCCATCTCCTCACACCTTCTCTGATTCCTCCATGGTCTTGAAAACCAAATGCCAGCTTCTTAGCATAATCACATGAGGCTTTCACAATGTGGTCTGATGTCACCTCTTCAGCACCCTCTGCCCTGGGCATTGGTAGTATTGGAGCAAGCTCCCTAAATCTTGGACACATATTCAGTCTCCACCTGGCTTGTCCCCCTGAATTTTTTTCTAGGAAAATCTCTTCTCATCTTACCCGTGTCTGCTGAGATGTCCCTCCCCTATAGAAGGTTTCTCTGGATTCCCCAGGTAGAATTGTTTTAGTTATTATCTTACTATGCCATAGATATTTTTTACACATTTATCTCAGCATTGCTCACACCAAACTTTAAGTGATCTTAATATACAACATTTCTAAGCACCCAGAACCTAACACTGTGTCTGTACCATAGTTGATCCCCATAAATGATGGTTAAACTGATCAATTAACTAGTTTAGAGGAACTGATGTCAAATTAACCATCCACTTCTTTCTGTTGTCCTGTCACTAGCTTAGACTGAGCTACCATGTTGTATCTTGCTTGGCCTACTCCCAAGCCCCCTGGATTCTTTCCTCCTCATCTCTAGTGTACACCTAGCAGCCAGACAGGTTGACAAAGAGTTAAATGAGACGCAAGAAAGAGATTTTCAAATCCAAAAACATTACACAAATATAAGATTTTTAATTGTTCAAATTCATGCCTTTCTGATTTTGATATGTGGAATAAAAGTGATCAAAAAGAGAGTAAACCAGGCATGGTGGTACACACCTGTAATCCCAGAGGCTCAGAAGGCTGAGGCAGGAAGATCACAAGTTCAAAGCCAGGCTCAGTGATTTAGCAAGGCCCTAAGCCTAAAATTAAAAAAAAAAAAATTTAAAAAGGGCTGGGGATATGGGTTAGTGGTTAAGCACCCTTGGTTCAATCCCCAGTACCAAAAGGGCAGGGGAAGAAATATTGTGTCTTTTGAGATAATTGGAAACACTCTGGGCTGTCACAAAACTGGTGCTGAGAACTATAGGATGCATGATTGTAGCACCTCATTCAGAGCATTTCGAAGCACCAAAAGTCTGGAAACCCTTCCCATCCTCATGGGTATCTGTTCCAGAAATTCTGTAATTCCTGCCGGAGACCCCAAATCACAGAGCTCAGGTGAATCCTCACACTCTCTCTACCAATGGCCTTCCCACTGTATGAAATATTGACAGCACTGGCTGATGTCATCTCCATCCTAAAATCAGTCAGTGGTTTCCTTCCTTCCATTTTCATCATCTCATTCTCTCTTTCTCCATATGCCATGAGAAAGCTCCTGAGCCAACTCTACTTACTCAGTTTTCTTTGTGGAAACTACTATTGAGTTTCCTCCACCCATGATATTCCTATAAAACTGTCCTTATTCTTTCTTCTTTCCCAAACTCTGGCATGTTCTCACAATAAACACTGTAAATAAAAGTATGAAATTGTCAATATGCTTGCAACTCTAACATTTATAGTTATCCAAGGAAGAAGCTGATGGAATCAAATACCCCAGTCCATCTGCTTCTCTAGATTGAGGCACCATCCAATCTTTTGCCAGTACCACTTCAAAAGTCTCCATAATCCTTTGCTCTCCTGTAGTTCATTCTTCACACACAGTTTTGAGTGATCTTAAAAACAAAACAAACTCAATTGGATCTTCTCACTTCCTTATCAAAAATTAAACAATGGGTCCCCAAAGCTTATAAAATTGAGTCCAGCATCTTTAACCTAACCTTTGACCCCTATGTGATCTGGCTTTAACCTGCACCCCACCTCATCTTTGTCTCTCTTCCCCATCCCAAACTAACCAAGGATGTTATATTAGCTATTTTATCTGCCTTGATTCTTCTTCTAGACTCTCCAATAGCAATAATTTGTTTGTCATTCAGTTCTCTTAAGTTATCACTTCAGATAACTCATTTCTACTACCCACCCTAAAGGATCCTACTGTATTGGTCAGGGTGAGTAAGGTTGTGCTGTGGTAACAAGCAACCTTAATATCTTGGTGGTTTAAAATTTAAAAAAAGAAGGTTTGTCTTCTGTAGTATTTTACTGAGGTTGCCATAACAAAATATCACATACTGGGTGAGTTAAACAATAAAAATCTGTTTCATTCTGGTTCCAGGGTCTAGAAGTCCAAGACCAATGTGTCAGTAGGCTTAGGTTTTCTTAAGGCAATGTTGGCTTGGCTTGCAGATGGCCACCTAGCATATATCCTCACATGCTCTTTCCTCTATATGTGCAAATCCATGGGTGTCTCTTTTAGTCCATATTTCCTTTCTTTATGAGGACACTGATCACATTGGACTGTTTTTTTTTGTTTTTTGTTTTTTGCTTTTTTGTTTGTTTGTTTTATGTAATCGGGTCTTTAAAGGTCCTGAGTCCAAATCCAGTCATATGATGAGGTTGCAGGTTTAGCATTTCAATAAATGAATCTTTGTACCTCTTCCTCTGTACCCTTGCCCATTTTGCTTTCCCAGCCAAGATGCCCTCTCCCTTCCTCTCATGATCTCTTTTGCAACTCCTCACATCCATCATTGTAGGAAGAAAGCATGCATGGACTCTGTGTTCCGATAAAAGCTTATTTACAAAAACAAGTGGCCATCCAGTTTGGGCCCACAGGCTGTGAGCTGTGATTCGCCAACCTCTAGACCATTTGAGTCTTTGATCTCTTAAATAGCTTACTTTTCCCATAATGGGTGTCTTATTTTCCAACGAAATTTTAAATTCTTTTAAAAGTAGAAATTCTTTTTCCAACTTCTTAGTGCTTTGAAATGCTCTTAATGAGGTGCTATAAATAGGAGTTTGGTAAATAGAGAATGAATGAGTGGAGACCTGCTTGACAATAGCCTATGGTGCTGGTGCTCCGTGGTTGGATCCCCAGCACAGCTCTCCCCACACACGTACAGTGCAGTATTTTATGTTGTGATTTTTCCCTGAAAAGCACATCCCAAATCAAGGGCTGTTAGAGAAGGTTGGAAGCAAAGAGCCCACTCTGCACCCATGATAAGAAATATCCTTGCATTCACCACAGGGCAATAACCACCAAACAGCCTGTCCTAAAATTTTGTATTTAGATTTTCAATATTGCAAGGCGGCGTCTTTCTCACACCATTCTACCTGATGGGACCATACATCAAGACGTGCCACATAACCTTATTATTCTGTTATGGCACATTTAAATGGGAAAGTGTCTTTAAACTAAGCTGTCTGGCCATTAAATGTGTGAAAAGTGGATCATAAGCTGCAAAGAAAAAAATACTTGTGAGGGATTCCAATGCCTTCTCCCTTTTCAGCATTTTCTGGCTAGTTTCCTCCACATCTGGGCTCCCACGGGCCCCATGTCTTTTTTCTGCATACCAGGCTGGTGAGCCGGGCAGGGCAGGGGCCCAGCTTTGCCCGCCGTCCCTCGGCGCTGTGTGGAAGGGCCGGTGCTGCCTGCTCACGGAGCAAAATCAGATGGAGTGGAGGGGAAGCAGATGAACGGCGAGGGCTGGGCTTTGATGCCTTTTGGTTGGGAAATCACGAGTTTTATTCTCAGCCTCTACCTCCGGGATTTTTATGTGCTTAACGATTTCGTACACTTTGTAGTTATTTTGGTCCTCTGGAGGGAACATGAGTGCAGCTGTCATGGAAAGTTGATAGACACCAAAAGGTTTCTCTCTCTCTCTCTCTCTCTCTCTCTCTCTCTCTCTCTCTCTCTCTCTCTCTCTCTCTTTCCTCCACAATATAGTTTACCAGGCTTAAGGAGGAGAAGCTTGCCCACCCTTTGGGAAAGAAGGATGAAGCTGGTATTTGGTCAGTAGTCAAATACTGAAAAAAAAAAGGAAAAGCATCTAGCAGAAGGCAAGGTGAGCTACATGCCAAGTCTGCCTTTCTGGCAGCATCTAAGAGAGAAGGTTCTAGAATAAATATATCCAAGCTGTTTTCTGACCTGGACTCTTCTAAAACAGGGTTTGTTTTGTTTTTTTTTAAAACAAACAAACAAACAAACAAACAAAACATTGGCCTCTTGTTTGAAAGAGTTTGATTTCTGAAGATCATGCGTTTCTCTGTTGCTAAAATTCCAGTGGAAATGGCATTGCCTGCCACAGACTGGGTAGGTCCACAGGAAACGGCAATAATTAATAAAATATATATGCTCTGAATTGAGTATATGCATTTACAACTATGACCTCATTTCATTCTACCAATAATCCAGAGAGGTGAGGTGCTGCTATGGCCCCACTTTTCATACCAGAAAACTGAGGCTCATCCAGCTAGCCAATGACAAAACAAGTCTCCACTGCAAAGTTGAGGGCCTTAACCTCTGAGCTATCCTGCTTCCCTCATACTGGCTTTAATAATATAGACTTGTAAGGAAGCCAGAGCTTGTTATAGAACTCCAGAAATTATCAGAGAGCAATGTTCTATGGCCTAAGACTTAGGACAAATGTGGGGTTGGGAGTGGAGAAAAGGCAATTTATGGTGGTGTTTAGCTTTGCTCTCTGTCTTGGTCCTCAGCCCCTCCTGCTGTCTCAGAACTCCATGTCCCCTTTCCGTACCAGGACAGGAACCGTGGAACTGAATCCTCTGGCTTCTGGGCAATTGTCATCTAAACCAAGGGGAAGTCAAGCTCACCTTCTGCCACCCGTTCAAGCCAGGAGATGTTTGTGGCTTGCAAAGAATTCCCTTCACTTTATGGTAATGAGATTTTCAAATAAAGCACAGCCAGCCACAGAGAAGCGAGGAGAAGGGGCCAGGATGAGTGGGGGAGGGGGAAATGTCGAGGGCTCAGGCATCCCACAGATGGTTTACGATATCACTCAGAGCCCACCGTGGGATTATATAGCCCTGTAATTCCTGGCTGTCTCTTGTGTGTGCCACAGCAGTGCTCGCTGAATGGCAGAAAGAAACACAGCACGGATAGGTAGGGAGGGTTGTTGGGATAATATCTGCAGAATTATCACCACACTCTCGACGTCAGTAGGAGGAAAAATTGTCACTGTGTTAAAGGAAACGTGAAACCAGATTTCCAAAGGAAACGCTCCCACCAGCTCTAATGTGATATGATGTGGATCTGCGGCTGTCAATGGACTTTTATATTCAATAAATAAATGCCGTGTAATTTACCACCCTCGTCGTTATTAGAGTATTTTATTTAAGTGGCGGTCGCTCTGCTATTCATTACAGCGACAGCCCATGGGTTGGGTTTAGTTTACCATGGATGTTTTCTGGAGCCAAGCTATGGCAGGTTCATTTGGAATATGTTTTT
Source organism: Ictidomys tridecemlineatus (assembly GCF_052094955.1). NCBI lineage: Eukaryota > Metazoa > Chordata > Mammalia > Rodentia > Sciuridae > Ictidomys > Ictidomys tridecemlineatus. Next base: position 47,060,146 of record NC_135491.1, read on the forward strand.
AAATAAGGGGTCATTAGCCTGATGGGCCGATTTGGATGGTGAACCCCATAGCAAACAAAACTCATTGTCCATGTTCTGAATCTCAAGCCCTCAATTGAGATACAGAGCTGAGGATCTTTCTTTTCACGGTTATTGTATCCCTACGATTTTTCCCCAGACCTCCAACCTTTTCCTCCTCCTCCTCTACTCCCTCATTTGTACTGGACGCTAGTCTCTGTCCAGCGCTCTCTGGAGATAAAGACCCGCTTTAGCATACAGCACACTCTCCTTAATGCAACCGAGTTCACTCTCATCATTTTAATAGTGGACCTAAGGTATGTTGCCATGTGAACAAGCCATCACGTCACCATAGCAACCAGCCAGATTGCAGCACACCAGTCTAAGGACTGGACTTTTTTTTTCCCCCCACTCTCTCTCTCTCTCTCTCTCTCTCTCTCTCTCTCTCCTCTCTCTCTCTCTCTCTTCCTTGCCTGGGCTCTTTCTTTTGTTAAATTTGCTGAAGTGCTCACAATAGGAAGATTCAGTCTGCTTTTTCAAGCGGGGTTTCGTTTAAACCTATAAATTGTTGTATAAACAGAAAGGCCACCGTGGCACTAGACTTACTTTCAAAGACGACTTGATGAGGACTTTGAATGTGGACCCCACCCCCACTCTCTGCTATGCCTTACAGTTTGATCAAAAAAGAGACGATCACACGTATTGGTGGCATTTGGACTTAACCAACCCCCCGCCCCTGAGTTTCTTCTTAGCTTCCCCCAGCAGGACTCCGTGACTCTCCCATCTGGGCCTGGTGACCACAGCTAGCCCTCAACACCGCTCAGAAGCCCTTTACAGTTTCTGAGCTCTGTAGGACCCGAATTAGACCCAATTAAAGATGTGGATTCTCCTTCCCCATCCCCTATTGCCAAGTACCTGTGCTGGTTCCAATTCCAGCCGCATGGGGAGAGCTGGCATGTTGAAAGGAGGAGCGATAAAGGGACGTGGATCGTGTCCGCCTGCCCACATTCATCAGCCTTGCGTGGCTTTTGATGCTCCTAACCCTTCTCATCTTTGTTCGGGGAAGCATAAAGATTCATTCTTCCGGGCCCTCACATCTTTTCCTATTTGATTCCCTGCTCTCCTGCACATAGTGCATCTATTGCCTGCCCTGGTCCTCTGTGTCCCCTGCCCCCGCCCTCCACAGCACCAGTCCCCTTGAGCTCCTGGCCCTTCCGTGACGCTCACTGCTGAGCAGCCCCATCGCAGGCACTGGTGCGCACAGGCGCTGGGTGGGATGAACTGCCCTCGACGGGCAAGAAGGACCCGTTCAGCTTTGTGCATAAAATTACAACAAACAAGCTTCAAATAACGCAGGACACTTTCATAATTGATTTATGCAAGGGCGCCTAAAGTTCTATTACCTTTTGTTTAGCTCAGGGGGCCTGACTCTATGCAATCCATTGCTGAAACTAATTACAAGATATAATTAAACTGTGACACAAAGATATTATACCGTTAGTTTACTAATGACACCGCGAAGCTGTACCGCCAGCACAGGACAGTGATTACGCTTCATTTATTATTTATCCTTTTGCTAAATGAGACGCTGACATTTTCAAAAATTACTTTGAGGTTTCTTAATTGTCGGCAGCAGGATGGACCAGAAGGAGATCTCCTTCCTCTTAGTTACTTATCCAAACCTCAGAAGCATTATTAGCCAAAAGAAAAAAGAATAAAGAAGAAAAAAAAAAAACAGTCACCCAACAGTAATAAGTAAAGCGTAATTGCATCTTTGGACATTTTTGAATTTTTATAAACAGCGCTCCACAGTGGATAGGGCAGCTGGCCAGGAGTGTAGGTCCAGGGGAGGGATGCTATGTGGTGAAATTGAAGGTGATTCTTACTCCGTAACCTGGACAAGTCCAGGTGGCCCTGGATGGGTGTGGGAAGAGGCCAGGCCATGAAGGCTAGAAGGAAACTGACCCCAAGATTCCAGCGCTTCTCAGGAGCCCGGTTCAGCAGGCAGAAAGCAGGTAGGGCTCTGATATTATACTAAGATTGGGGTTCTTTGCAACTTTCCCCCTTTCTGATTTCCCTACGCAAGACAACTGGTTGGTCTTACTGAGGTAGAAACTTTTTGCATATGAGACCAGTCAGATCTGCGTGGAGTAATGTGTGTTTCTGGCTCGCCTACTCTTTTACGCTGTCTGTAGGTAGCAGGATTCCCTGTAAGGACTCCTAGACTCCCAGTGGATGCTCTTGCTTCACTGTAAAGATTTCCTTCCTCGCTTTCCTTAATTGTCAATATCAGTCAAGCTACTGGCAGAAAAGTGCTCTGGAAAAGATGGGAAATGGGAATTCCCTCTGTCAGTTTTTAGGACTGGAATTCTCTGGGCCTATTTATTTACCACCCCTGCATCTCTATGCATGAACCTTGCTTTATTACCCTCTCATTTATCATGTTCTTAGAACAATAAAAGATTAATTTACTGGCTGCCGTTTGATGAGTTTTTGATGCCGCAAATGTGTGTGTGCATGAGTGGATCTGCTTACAGCTCATCTGGGTCAGACATCCTACAAGGTACCACTGGCCCCGAATGGCCACTAACCTCTCCATAACCCCAGTGGTGATGCAATCACAGCAACCGCTGGTCGACTTGAGACAGGGTTTAATTTCTTCTGAGTGTAATGGCATCCGGCATCTATAATTATGCTATTTTCTCTCCTGTGCTGATTAAATACGATTTACCCAGAGAGCTAAATGATGAATATTTGAGTGGAGTGTGTTGAGCCAATAGCTGGTAAAATAGCCACAATAAATAAACTTGGGGTGGGGTAGGGGGGCTTGGCGATACATTGACTCTGCCAGGTAACATTAGCAGGTGCAGGTGGAAAGGAAGCAAGATTAATACTGATGCCACAACAACATCCTCCTCCCTCACTTCTGTTTAAGGAAAAAACAACCCTGAAACCTGGAAATCTCACCTGGGGAACTTACTCAACCTCAGCGTTCCTGATGCAACCAGATTCCACCCCATCAATATTGTGGCTAGGTATTATTTCCAGAACTGCACCCCTCAACCATACTCTTCATTCCCCAGCACATAACTGAGAAATGAACTTCTGTTGCACCTCCTCCCATCACCCTGGGCGGCTCATCTCACATCTCCTGTGTGTACTAAAAGGAGACCTGGTTAGTCCCAGTGTTCTTCTGCCTGTCTCCAAGATTCTCGCTTGAGCTAAATGTCTTTGCATGTCTCATGATATAGCCATGAGCCTGATGCCAAAATGGGTCAGGTACCCTTGCAATCATTTTCATCTCTTAGTTCCAAGAGAAAATCAAGAATCCTGAGCAATAATATGCCCCTATCATAATGTTTATGAGAAATGATGATTTAAGTGTTTGTGCTGCTGGTCAAGAAAGCAGCATGGATGTGGGGGCCTGTTTGGAAGTGGCCTAGAGATTGTACAAAGTAAGCAGTATATCAGCACAAATGTCTTGAAGCCACCAAAGTCCTAGATACAGTGAGCGTGAGGCAAGATCCTTCTCGCAAGGCATGTGGAGTGTGATTGGCACCCCTATGCGTGAGCCATTGGAAAAGAATACCAAATAACATCTACCTGAAAGTCCTGGGTTGCACAGTGGAGATTCCATTAACCACGTAAGAACAGATCATTGTAGGTAGAGAGCCGCAGGGAAGGCCCAAAGCAAGTGTTGACTTTCTAGGTGAACAGCCAAGAGTGTTGGGGCTGGGTGTTGAGAGTGAATGTAGAAATGCAAAAATGGAGGAGCTGGAGTTTGAAGAGAGGAGGCAGCCTCTGCCTGTAAGCAGAGCCCTGTGTCCCCACACCTTCAAATTATGTCACTTGAGACCCTGCCTTCTCTCCCCATTCAGATTGTCTTTCCTCAGTGACATTCACTGACCTCAGCTTTGCACTGCCCAGAAACAGTTTTGTAGTGGGCTTTTCTGTTGGGGCTAGACCCCTGCTGCCTTTGGTACAACACCTCAGGTTTGGATTGGACTGGAAGCTTCTGGATTCATTTTCTCCTTGACATCCACAGTCTTTTATGACAAAATATCAAAAAAAGAGGAGGCTGCTCTCCAAGAGCCTCTGGCATTGGAGTGGCCCTTGTGGGCCTCACTAGGAGGACAGGGAAGGCTGGAGCAGGCAGGGCTGTGGATGCTGGATCAGGCTGTTTCTCCCATGCCCTTGACTTTGAGGCTAAGCTGCTGCTTCTTTAGCAGTAACACCTTCCTCCTTGCAACTCCCAAGGGTACAGCAAATGGATTTAAAAGCTACTCTTACATAGAACTGTAAACAGGAAGTGAGGGGCAACGACACCCTCACAGGGAAATATCCTTTGAGCATATGTGGATGCGCACAAAGAACACACCGTCTCCATGGGCGCACTGGTTCGATAGGCATTTTGCTTTCCTCTTTTGCTAACCTTTTGTTTTGTTTTGTTTTCTTTTCTTTTTTTCTTTGCTGCTGAAATCTCATATAATAAAACCATTGTATTTCTGTTTGGATCTGTTTCAATGCCTTTTTTTTTTTATCCACTACCTGGTACCATGGCTTGTTTTTGTGCTGCTTGTGTCTGTGTTGTCTTTTTGTTTGGAAATGATGTAAAAGATGAACCAGCGAAAGAGAATCTACTTTGGATGGTCCAAAGAGATAGCAGTATTTGCAGGACTCCAGCGAACGTGAAATTAAACTGAGAGTCGCAAGAAGGTTATCCTATCAGTGAAAGGTTTTATAAACTCATAGGTAGAAACTTGACCATCAGAATTGCTGAGATCGGCTGCGTGTGGTGGTGTGTGCCTGTTGTCCCAGCAACTGGGGAGGCTGAGGCAGGAGGATTTGCAAGTTCAAGGTCGGCCTCAGCAATTTATCAAGGCCCTGAGCAACTTAGCAAAACCCTGTCTCAAAATAAAAATAAAAAAGTGCTGAGGATGTGGCTCACTGGTAAAGTGCCCCTGAGTTCAATCCCCAGTACCTGACCCCCCCAAAAAAAGATTGCTAAAATAGGGCAAGAATTCAAAACTTTAGAAAAATAACAACACATGTGCTTATGCATTTTTTCCCGGGTAGAAAAAGCATGAAAGAAGATTCATGTAGGTGAATTGCTTTGAAACAAATTATCTGATGAGGATAGAGAGTATAAGTGGCAAGAGAGTTGCCTCCAACTTGTGGGAAAGTCCAAGTGCCCAGTACATCCTTTATCGATCAAATTGAACAAATGCCAGGAAGAGGAAAGATATGTGCCTTCTTGCCTTGGATCTGTCAAATATTAAGAAATGTCCCACAGGGGTGGGAGCCATCTAGGGGAAGGAATGATGGCCACTTGGTAGCAGGAGGAGCCCAGGTAGATCATTCTTTAGCTCCAGCAGCTGACTTCTCCTACCTTGAGAGGTTACTTCTGTTAGTCCCGCAACTTTACATCACCTAAACTATGAAATGTGCAGCCATTGAGAAAGCGAAGAGCTCCAGGAATTGTCATGTAGACGTGTGGGTGTTATAGCCAGAGGGTTGGACCTTTCATCAGACTCTGCCATTTACTAATTGTATGGCCTTGAACAAGTCATTGAATATTTCTGGATCTCTGTCTTCTCATGTTTAAATGGCGATAATAATCACACCTATCTGTATTAGTTAGATTTCTCCAGAGAAGCAGAGCTAATAGGATGTGTAGAGAGAAAGGAGATTTATTAGAAAGAATCAGCTTATGTGATTATACAAGCTGACATGCCCAAAACCTGCAGTGGGAGCTAGCAGGCTTGAGACCCAGGAAGGCTAATGGTGCAAATGAAGACCAGGGGCAATCAAATGGAAAATTCCCTCTTGCTCAGGGAGGGAGGTCTTTTTTAATTCTATTCAATTCTTCAACTGATTGAGTGAGGCTCACCTACGTTATGGAGGACAATTTGCTTACTCAGAGTTCACCAAATTAAATGTGACTCTCATCCAAACCACTCTCCACACTGACACATAAAATTGACCACCACAATACCTCTTAGGGCTGTTGTCTTTGCCTGACATGTAGTATGGGCCACGTAAGTGTTTGTGCCATTATAACAGATGGTGAAAATCATAATAGACAATAGGGATTATTAGTTCCATTGCTACTAATACCATTATAGAGTCTAAAATACCAAATTTCACAGCCCCACCTCTGTGGCTCATCACTGCATGACCTTGCCCAAGACTAACCTCCCCCAGTCTATACTTCCCCACAGGTGTATGAAATAGTTAATATTGGATGAGGTTTTGAACTGTGTTTTCCATAGATAGTCAGTACTCTACAGGTGTTTGCAGCTGAAGCGATGATGATGATGATGATAAATGTTACTGTCATGAACTACAGAATTTCACACAATTCTGGTTTGGGACAAGGATCCCCAAATCTTCTCTGTAAAATGGGGATTTAAAAGGAGTCCCACTTTGAACTTGATTTGATGCATAGGGAGTCCTATATAAATATTGCTACTGTAGTCATTATGATTAGGATGACTCTTATATTAGCATTCTAGAATCTGATACACTAGCTGTTGACCTTGAACATAAAATGGTAGCTTCCTCATGAAGTGGCTGTAAGGATCAAGTCGAGGCACGTGAAATGCTCGGCACCCTTCCTGGCCATGCCATGGACGGCCTTCAATAAACACTGGCTGCTCACATTAGTTCATGCACCAGGGATGTGAGACAGTAGTAGCAATGTTGCTCTTTGTCCCCCCACCCCACACCTGCTCTGTCCTCTCTACAACAACCCTGACACACGTATTAAGTCAGTGACTTCAAAATTTGACTTCAAAATTAACCATCAAATTTTGGACAACTTAGATGTAGACAAATTCATCCCCTGCCCAATTAAGTAGAAGAAGATGCATTATCAGTTCTCATCAGTGATTACTGCTAGCCCTGTGGTCTGGGCCCATGCAGAGCACATTTGTCCCTTTTCTACATGACAGCCCTCCAAATATTTGAAGGGCTCTTTCAAGTCCCTCTTGAGTATTCTTCTCATCAGTCTAAACATCTCTAGCTGCTTCACCCTATGTCACGTAGCACAGTCCTCACACCCTCTAAGTCTGGGTTGCTCCCATCTGGACCTACTCCAGGTCCTCCTGTCTCCTTACACTATGTCATGCAGGACTACATTCAGCAGTGTGGATGAGCAAACTAGCCCTGCAGACGACTCTGGTGTACCTTCTCCTGGCACAGTATTTTATGAAGGTACCCGACATCAGCAGTAGCTCTTTTAGTAATCCTGTCAAGCCTTGAGTTTCGATTAGCTCATGCCCCTTATATATGAGATTGGTCATAAGCAAAACCATCTTCCTCTTGCCTTTGACAATAAAAGCTTTGGAACCTGTATCTAAAAGTCTCATGGTCCAGTTACATTTCATCTTAAGTTTGGCCTATTTCAAAACACTGGTGTTTTGAAAAAAAAAACACATTTGTTATATTTTTATTAGAAAATTAATTTATGTTTATTGTAAAGATATTTCGGAAACACACAGAAGTGCAAAAAATAAAATAAATATTTACGTCCTACCATCCAGAGGTAACCAGTGTTGGCATCTTTGTGACTTCTTACCAGTCCTGTTTCTCAGGTTGATTGTTGTATATGGCATGTATATGCACTTTGTTGTTACAAAACTGGGATCCCACGGTATATACAATATTGATTTTTTTCCTTAATATAATACTGTGCAAAATTACCTGTTTCATTAAATGATATTGGAAAACATGACGACAAAGCATATCCTGTGGACATATGGATAGTCTGTAATTAATCTAATCATTCTTCTTGGAAATGAAGATGATTTCTAAAATTTTGCTGTTTAAAATAATGTCTTGATAAGCATTTTTTGTCTATATCAGAATTCGTCCTCAGTAGTCTTGATATTTGGGGCTGGTTAATTCTTGGTCATGAGAGCTAGCCTGTGTACTGTAGGATATTTAGCAGTATCCCTGACCTCTACCCACTAGATGCCAGTAGTATCACCTCTGTCCCAGCTGTGACAAACAAAAATGTCTCGAGATGCTGCTAGTCTTTTGTCTCTTTGGTTGTCTATGTGGGGAGACAGTGGGAGCAGTCATCCCAAGTGCAGAGAGCAAAAGGAATGCATATCAGTAGAGGAATTTTTAAAAATAATAAAAACCAACCAAAAATGGCTGCTTTTTATTATCATCATGTGCCAATAATATAATTAATAAAATCTTCCCCCCACCATAGTAGAAGGTTCCCATTCCACCATCGCCGCCACTGCCTACTCAAGTAGTTTTGCTTTTGTCTCTTTTAGAAAGAATCCCAAAGTAGGCTATTTATGCTCTCCAAATTTCATAGAATTTTAACAAAACAACCTTCTTGATAAGTTTTGTCTCCCTGCCCCTTGTAACTTCCTGATCCTTACAGTTCTCAGACCCACTGGGCACAGGGACAGAAGGATGTTCCTATACTCAGAATTATCTCATCCCTCTGTTGAGCCCTATTTTCCTACTGAATTTAGTTCAAAGGTCCTAACTCTTTCTTTAGGGTCCATTATCTCCCAGTTTCCTGGGACCACATGCCTGAGGTTCTCTGGTTTGCCGAGATACATTTCCATTCTAGTACTCCTCTGCTCAGAACTGACCTTCCGTGTCTTGGTTTACTGCTGATGAGATGTGAACCCCATTCTAATTCATCCCTTCTCAGACCCTCAAAATTGACTTGCTCCAGTCCCCAGATGGGTACTACTTTGGAAAGTCTCCTTGCAGCCCTGAGAGTACACAGATGGCCCTGCTTCCTTGGAATCCCCTTTCTCATTTCCTGCACAAACCCTACTGGTGAGAAGACTTCCTTCTGTTTTAAATCACTCATCAATGTTCTGCTTCTCTGAACTCTGATCATATGGTCTGGATCCTGTCATGACACATGATTGGATATTTCTGTTTGTTTTAGCAACTTAGTCCCATCTTGACAATCAGAATGCAAACTTCCTGAAGATAAAGATATCTCCCACTTAAATATCATCTCAAAAAAATGAGTCTGTAAAGAGTCAATAAATAGTTGGTGATAAACATACACATTTAGTTATGTCCTGTTACTGAACTTTCTCAATTAAAGGTAAAATTCAGTGCAAGAACTGAAAATAAATGTGTACACATTTGGATAGCTTAACTTAGCTTTAATATTAACTAGTTAAACATCTCAACCTAAATCTCAAAAAACATCAGATTTTTCTATTCCTTCCCTATCTGACGTGTACTTTCTGCAGGAACCAAATGATCAGTAACTCCCTCTAGCAGTTCTGGGTACATTTCCCCCATTTAGTTGTTTATTCCTTCCGTATTCAAAGCCATGCCACCCAGGTTTCAAAATCTGACAAATCTGGAGATGAGTGCTGGTTCTATAAAATCCAGGGGTTTCCTGAACTTTCTTTTCTGAATTCCTGTAAAGGTAATTGCTAATCTTCAAGGAACCTGGTGCCCATTTCCAAATGTCACCCCACAATTCATTTGAACTGAAAATAATACCTAATGCTCTTTGTGCTGTCCTCCCAATTTTTCAAACTCTGAACTTTTAGGAAATTATCCTAATCACACTGTAGGTAAAATAAAAAAAATTAAAACATGAATTTTAACAAGTCAGAATACAAAGAAACCAAAAAGATGTCCTAAGAAGAAAGATGGCCGAGGGTGAGAACAGAAGACCGTGCGGCTGTTTCTCTTGAGAATCAGCACATGGCTCATTTCTCCATCTGTGGTACCCGTGGCTATTGGATGTCACGGGAGAGCCCAAGAGAGAACACCAAAACAAAACAGAGTTAACCTTGACCTGGCTACTGGCAGGAGAGATTCAAAGGGCTGTCCTAAAACAGACCAGATTCTCTTCTGAGAATATGTTTTTGCAGAAAGAAGCTGTTTTTTCCAGTTTCAGGGAAACCAGAGAGTTCTTTTAAGTCCAGCCTCCAAAAGCTCCTTGACCAACAACCTTGAGTGCTCACTGTCCTCATGGGGTCAGCCTGGATTGATTTAGTGATTAACTCCAACATTTTTCTGGCTCTTCCACTACACCAGCACATTTCAGGTTTCTAAATATAGGTCAGCCCAGGCAATTAGGAGAGAGCTTCTGTTTTTTGAAAGGTATTCAGCAGGCAGAAAGCCCAGTTTACAAATGAGTGATCATGTGTGCGATGTTTGTCCTCAGACGACTTGACTGACAGGGACTGCTATATTCTCGGCTACTTTATTTCAACATGTGGGGAGGCTATAGGAGAGGCTTCTGCACTTCTTGCTCCAAAGACTATTTGGACCACGAGGAACTTTAATTTGTCATTAAAAAAAAAATGCATTTGTCAATGACCTTGTTGGTCACCTTCATTTCAGGTTGTGGTCTTGCTGTTCTTGTTGTGTGGGAGATTAACTGATATAAGTCAGTTGAACCCATGGTCCCACATATGGGGGACCCATAGCTGGCTATTGGTAGCTTCTTCAGGAAAGCCTCCCATTTAGTCTTAACCTAACTGCTCACCCTTCTCTCAGGAATGTCCAAGCTCAGAAATAGGCTCCACTGCCCCAGGAGGCTAGAAATGACAATTGATTTGGGTAGGACATTCTTTAAGGGGCCAATATTCAAGGATGATATTTTACATTAACAATCTGATTCCCTTTGGACAGGGCCTGGCAGCCTGTTCCTCCCAAGCCACAGGGTCAATTAGTCCAGATGGTCCACTCACAAGCAATGCCAAGTACAGACGCTAATCATGAACTTCTAATAAGATGATACATTTGGGGAGATTTGAAGTATTAATGTGCTATATGCAAATGTTGGAACTACCAATTTTTACAATAGTTTTTATATAAGAGCAGGAGGGAACAGCAGAGAACACACTAGTTATGGGACCAAAGGAACAAACTAGGATTTTCTTGGGCTCAGAGTTCACAAATGTACTTTAGAAGAGAGCAGTATTGTACAGAGTAGAAACCTGGTAGACTCTAAAACCTAGTTCTTCAACATTCATTTCAGTAGCTCCAGTAGCATAAGCAATACCTGGGAATTTGTGAGAAATACAGCATCCCAGGACACACCCCAGGCCAGCATCTGCATGGTGAATCAATTCCCAGGTGATTGCTTTGCTGGTCACAGTGAGACTGGTTTAGAAGTCCACAGAAGTTGTGGGCTCCATTATCCACCTGGGATTGTGTAGATCTCCATGCACACAGAAACTGGGCCTTGGCATTGTTCCTGCCAGGATGCTGAATTTTATTCTCTCCAAAGAGGAAGCAGCATATAAAATGAAATCATCTACCATCGTGTGATGTTAACATATCAAAGTCACCTTTCCTTTCTTCCTTTCCGGCTCTTTCTCCCACCGTAATGGATATGGCTGGCAAGTTATTAATGCAGAAACTTCCTGGGACTTGGGGCATTTCAAAGAAGCGGAAATTCTTGGGCATTGCAGTGGTGAATGTTGGCTTCAGCACTGCGGGGTGATCTCAAGTTGCAGAGATGATAACTAGGAAAACACAAGACCCGATGGGCTTTCATTTCTTGCTCAGCAGAGACATGCAAGCCAGTGAAATTTGGGAAGAAACTGATTACTATTCCTAAACTACAGTAGTTTCTTTCTTTCTCATCGTTAGCTTCCAGAACACAACACCTCACCTTGGATGTCATCTCTGGGCTATTTCCGAATCCATTGTCCTCTATTCATGGACCAATTGCCTAGAATCTGCCCAGGGCAATGACTACCTAACTGATGTTTGAAAACAGATTTCTGCTGCTCTCCTTTGTAATGGATTATTGACCCAAACTTGGCCTTTCCTCTTATTCAACAACTTTACCTGCTAGAAAATCCCTTTCTCCAGCCACCCCTGGCCAATTGCTTCCTTCTGAGGACTCCAGAATTGCCCTGCTTACAGCCTCCCTCCTCCCTCCTCACCACCACCATCAAATTGGCGGCTCACTCACTGTTATGAGGCAAGACTGGCTCTTTTGCTCTAGTCTTGGGCCATTTTTCCTAGGCTGCTTTTTCTTTAATTTTTTTTTTTTTAATTTTATTTGTGGTCTCTGTCATTCTGCTGGGGCAAGGGGGTAAAGAGATCTGACACTAAGTGCGGGGAAATGCCGAATCTGGAATCTATCTTCCAGACGGCACAAGAATAAAAATTCATGGCAGGACAGCCGCTGCTGACACACTCCCAAAGACATATTGCAGGTAGCATTATTTATTGTGGCAAGGAGTTCATAGAAGTGCTACCTCAAAGCACCCTGAGAGATCCTAAAAAGCCCATCTCCCATCAGGTGAGGCAGATTTATGGAGGCTGCTCTGGAGAGGTCAGGCGGTGCGGCTCAGGAAGCAGGCTCCTTGCAGAAATCCTGGATTCCCTTAACATATTCAGTGCAGTGCGATTGGTTCAAAGGAGGGCTTGAGTCTGTAATGTTGACCATAAAATTGCAGTGACACGCTGCTTTAGATAAGAGGGCTGGAGGAAGGGGGCAGGGATGCTGCGGGCGCTGGAGCAGCCAGCACAGGCAGGACTGGAGCATGCGCTCATATTTTAGGTTAATATGCGGGGAGAGGGTGGGGGATGGGACTGGGCAGATGAATGTTCACACAAAGAAAGCTGAACCCACCAGCCTGGCCACAGCATCCTGCTCAGCATCCGGGCACTCTGCACCTGTGCACATAAGCCAGGTGAGAAGCAAGTACATGGAGACGCACAGGGACCTCGTGGTGCGCATGGAGCCGTGCTAATAGAAAAGCATACTAAAGCCAGGCCAGCCAGTGTGGCCCCACCACTGTCCTGGAGTCACCCAGAGAAAGCACCACTCTCCCCATCACCCCTGCCAATTTGATCAGGTGTCTCACAGGTTCACCAGGCCAACAGCTCACCAGGCTCGGGTGCACAGAATCTGACTCCACTTCAGGCTGCCCAGACACAGGCCGGAAGTGACGTGCTTCTGCAAGCTTAGTGGGACTGAGACTCAGAGGAGGCTGCTCTGTCCAGGAATCAGTGACATCCACATTGGGCCAAGGGCAGGACAGGCACACAGAGGATGCATGCCATGGGGAGATGATCTTGACCTTGATACCTGGGTGGAGGGTTTTTGACCTTGGCAGATGGGGGAGCACCAGAGACAGAGGCAGATCAGTGTCTGGCATCTGACTTGCTCCTGGTGGTCAGTTTCCACTCACCATGTTTTGGGGGCCCCATATTTGTCCTTCAAATCGGTGGGCCCTCTGAGGACGACTTGGTTAAAGAGACTTAATTGCAGTGACTTTCCACATCTGAGTTAGAGATGGAATGTGTAGGGGAGAAGATGGCCATCTGAATAATTGAGGTGATTATCTTTTTCTGAATTATTCAGCTAAGACCTAAATTGTCCTATAAATTCAGAGAAAGGTAGGTTTTTGGTTTGAATTATACAGATAATAGCTTTAATTCTTCACCTCACTCAAGCCTGTGGGTCCAGTTATAAAGTGACTCTTTCTCCTTTTATTGAAATTGCTGTCATGCAGACCTTTGGCTCTACCTGGTTTTAAATGTCCCTCCAGACCAGATATTTGGGATGTCCATCTCAGTTCAGAGGGTTGGCCCCTAGAATGGGAACCAAAGGAGGCAGGAACTTGAGGTAAAAAAGCTACTAAACTATCTCCAATTGAGTTTTGGGCCTTCATAATTCTGCCCATTTAGAGGATTCCCTCTAATTCCTTAGCATGCCCTATTGATCTCTTCCGTCCATGATTTTTAAAGTGCAAACCCCTCAACATTTTTCCATGCAAAGGGCACCCAGCACTGTTGTATTTCTATGTCACTTTCTGTCCTACCCTCCCTTCTGGCTGTGTCCTTAGGGATGTGGATACTGACTCCACCAAGTCCAGGAGGTTGCTCTGAGCCTCTGAGTGCCACTGCTCTGTGGTCATCCTTGCCCACTGGCCTCCACAGTCGTTGTTCCTCCCAGTCCCACTGCTGACCCTCTGAGGTCCAACGCTTGACCTCATTAATACAAAAGGGGAGAAAGCTAAGTGAATGTTTTCGCAGCCTCCTTTTTCTCCAGGCCAACTGGAGGTGATCAGGGCCAGAGGCTTCTCTCTAGTTCATAAACCTGTTAGGGTATTCGGAGTCATGATTCTCTCATTCAACTGTCTGTGCTTTTCCTTGGGACAGCTAATCCCTCAGCGTGACTGGTGGAAGCTGCAGTATTGATTTCTGTGTCTCTCTAAACCTCAGTTGTGTTCAACGCTTGTTAGACATCTGAAGGAATATCCAGTGGGCTCTGGGGGCAATTTGAGAGCGTGGCTCAATAGGCTGCTCTTGAGAGAAGTTTCTGTAAGGTTCCCGGGCAAGCCAATCGAACAGATTTAAAAATGAGAAAGAGAGAGGAGAAAGAAAGGGAAAGGGGAGGATGAGAGGAGAGACAGAGACAGGGGAGAGGGGAAAAGATGAAGAAGAATGAGAAAGAGAAAGGAAAGAAACAGGGGAGAGTGGGAAGGAAGACAAAGAAAGGAAAGAGCTTTCTCCTATAATAGAAATCTTAAAGATTCACATCTTTCTGCCCCTTTAGTCTCAATTCTCCCCTTGTTTATAAAGGAGCTTTTTAAATTTTCTGGTCAACACCAACTGGACCGAGAAGAAGATGCACACATGTGGCACCTTCTTGGCTGGTCCATACGTTGAAGAGGACCCAGGGAAGTCCGTGGAGTGTATGCACTCTATTGAGCCTGATGGTACCTGCAGTGGTCACTTCTGGAGTCCTGGGTGCATCTCTGCTTCTGTACAGAGATGAGAGTTGGGATGATTTTTCTCTGTCCCTCTGGAGACAGAAAATGCCTTTTCTTTAAGATGCCCAGGCTAAGACCTTGAAGTCTATCTAAACTAATCTCAATTAGGGGCAAATTTGCACCACCATACCCCCATCCAGAGCAACCTCTGGACACATTTTTGATTGTTCTGACTGGTGGGTAGAAGCCAGAGATCCTGCTAAACATCCTAGGAAGCACCACAAACACTGATCAGATCAGAAATGTCAGGTTTAGTAACCTACTCGAAGCTTTAAAAAAGTATGACTTCATTTTTTTTTGTCTTATTTGCTGCCCATGTTTACCTAATATTCTATTTAGTCACAATTATAAGATAGTCACCTCTAGGGAATTTTTTTTTCATCAAAAGGAAAGACAAAGATGTGTATATGTCCAAGCAGTCCCATCAAAGTCATCCTAAACCAACCTCTCTGGAGATGGGCTCTAGATCCATATTTTGAAGTTTTCCAGGTATCTCCTACAAAAACAGATTTGAGACACCCCCGAGGAAAATATGTGATCCTTCAACATGCTGACAAGTGTGCTGTCCAGACTTTTTTTTATCAGAAATCTATTTCTTGATTGGAAGTAAGGCTTCCAGCCTGCCCTAGTCCAGAGCAGGGCAGGTCCATCCACCTTATCAGATGCTGGCATCTCATACAATGGCCATCTTCTCCAACACAAGCATGTTGGCCTTTTCCTAGTGTCATACCTTCCTGAGCTGATAAAGCCTAGACCCCTGGTCTGCAAACTCAAAGAGAACTCTTGGCTGTTAGAACCCATGTATCCTGGCACCTCCTCCCTCCATATCTCCCAGATAGAGTCCAGAGGGGACTGCCTGTAGGCCATGTACTATTTGGGCTGCATCAAACCTGGTTTCCCTAGTGGTCTCCTGGAGTCTATTTTCTCCTGGGGGCATTTCAAGGAGTCCTTTGTCTCACGAGTAACCATTGAGACAAACTTGAGAAAGGACAACAGTGAATGGATCGCACCAAATTCAAAAGAAGAAAAGCAGAATGTCTCCCGGTAGAACAAATCACAGTCAAAATTAGGCTGAGACTGCAGATGATACCATGGATAATTAATATTTGCAAAATCTGTTTTCTTCCTGCTGAGAGAGGCAGACAGACAGAGATGAACAGAGAAGCAAGAGGTTGAGATTGCCCCATTTGGTTTTGGGCACTTGTCACAGTCTTGCGCTTTGCTAGGCTCATGGACAGCTGACTGGGAAGCCCAGAATGCTTCTCATCCCCCTTCCTTGGCCTCTTTCAGACATAGTAGGCCCTATAACCAACCTCTGGAATATAGGACCATCCTGCATGAACAGGGCCAATGGCCGGCCCTTTCCGGAGACCAGGTCTCAGCCCCGCTCTTCCTGGGCTGAGGCATCTTATTGGTTTTCTTCTCTTCATCTGCGGCATGGGCTCTTGCCCCTCCTCATTATCATTACCTTTCCTGAGACTCTGGCCTGCCCCTCATCAAGATTTATAGTGCCACATTCATTAGGTGATACAATACTGTCAACAGAATCAGCGGTGGCAGCGGTGGCCTCATTATCTCCGTGGTTAACCCCTGCTTCCCCAGTGTTGGTCCCTGTCAGGGATTTTAAATTCAAATTAAACTTTAATGCAGCAGCTTTGATGTTCGAGGTAGAACTGCCTAGTCAGGAGGTGGCTGGGGATGGGGATTCTATTGTTAGTTTACTTCACCCTCTTACGAACTCCAAACAGAATGTCCCCGGAAAATATTTTTCCTCTTCCAGGGACTGATCAGCAATGTTCTGATATTGTAACTTATTTCATTTTCTGGTTGGAACAATAAATTAAAGAACATATATTTCAAATGCATAGATCATACCAGATTGTCCAAGGACTATAGTATATGGGTCCAGGACTATCGTGTATGTGCCCCTAGGGGCTGGCTAAGGGATACTGGACTGTAAAATAATAATAATCATAATTTATATTTAGGGAGAAAATGAGTCATTTTAGAGATTTCTTTTTACATTAAAAAAAATAGCCTCCTTTCCTGGATCTTTATCTCTTTGTAGCTTTCTCTATGTGGACGGACATTGTTTGAGATTTTAAAAATACATGGTTTTCATTTTTATGAACTTATTTAAAAAGTGAGATTTTTAATTAAAAAAGTGAAACTTTTCCAGCCATATTAGAAGCAGCAAAGCAGAGACCTTGTCTCATTTTAGGCATCATTATAAAGTAACAAAACTAATCTCTGCTACATAACTGGCATGTGATAGGTACTTAATAAAAGTTAGTCTCTTTTCCACTTACTTTCTCTGCTTTGCATGCCCCATCCTATCTGGGAAGTGATTCTCAATAGAAACTTGTATTCTGATACTGCTTTGCCCAGCCTCTATCCATTGGCCTTCACCGCTAAGAGCATCACGGTGGCCATTTCAATTATATGCTAAGGCCCAGGAGTCTAAAATATACTCTCTGAGCTTTCTACTTAATTACCCTCTAACAATCAACAGCAGGCTCTCTTAAAACTGTTGATCAAAGTAGCAAACAACATAAATAAAACCCGGTCTAATATTAATTATGTTCTCATAACGTGCCAGGCTTTGTGCTAAGTGCTAGCTCATTTCTGCTGTCAATAAAATAAGGTCATTTTCACACAGATGCTTTTCAGAGGAAAGAAGGGAAGCTCAGAGAGGTTCTGTAACTTGCCCAAGGTCACATGATAAAAGAACAAGATTTGAACTTGACTGGCCCAACTCCAAAGTCCATGTATAGTCTCCCTACAGTACATCTTGTTTCTCTCTGAAAATTAAAAATCCACTAGGTCTGAGAGCTGCCTCTGTCCTGTTTGACTCCTCCATGCTGAAGCAAGCAGGTTCCAGACCAAAGAAACTGGCTTGCTTCCACTTTTAATAGTTTATCATATCCTTCTTACTCAAGGCACATTATAAATAAGGCAAAAGTAGAGGTTGTGGGTGTACATACTTTGAGCACACCACTTACTGTGTCTATGTAAAAGGAGGAAGTCAGCATTGCCTAGGAATCATCGTGTCTCCTAATGCAGATTTGCCTTATATTTGGCACCAAAACCAGGAAAGCTCTGCATCAAACCTGTGAGCTTTGAGACCTAGATTTGCATCCTGACTCGACCCCTTGCTCTCTTGAGCAATTACTTAATCTTCCTTAACCTCCATTTGCATGTCTTCAAAAATGTATAATAAATATTCCTGTTTCATGTGCCTATTATAAAAGTAAATGAGATAATGCATACAAAGTGCTGTGGATAGTGAATGCCCACAATAGGTATTCAATAAGTGTTTATTATCATGATTACCCTCAGTATCACTATTACTAGTATTTTGTCCAAGAAAATCAACACAAAGAATCTGCCCATAACCAAGATCCACTGTAGATACCTCTTGACTTATAATGGGTTATGTCCCAATAAACCTATCAGAAGAAGAAAATGTGTTTAATGCACTAGTCGACTGAACATCATGGCCTATTTTATAATAGCATGTTGAATATCTCCTATAATTTAGTGATCGAATGGCAGTACCTGGGTGCTCTTTCACACCCCTGTGAAGTAAAAAAAAAATGAATTCCAAATCAAACTATTGTTTAGTTGGGGACCATTCCTATGAAATTATATTGGGTAACTGATAACTGATCAGGGGATGAATTGTATTTCTGCATCTCTCTGAATAAGGGACTGGGGATACAGAAAAAGAAAGCAATAAGGAAACAATTAAGAGAATTGTTGTCTGGTAAATTTATTAGGCTTCCTAATGTACAAGTCCATCTTGAACATGCTAAGAGAGAGTAATTTTCTAATTGTGCTCATATTATTATCCCCACATTAGGATGGCACTG
This sequence comes from Ictidomys tridecemlineatus, assembly GCF_052094955.1. Classification (NCBI taxonomy): domain Eukaryota; kingdom Metazoa; phylum Chordata; class Mammalia; order Rodentia; family Sciuridae; genus Ictidomys; species Ictidomys tridecemlineatus. The sequence continues at coordinate 47,078,768 of NC_135491.1, forward strand.
CCCGTGCTTGGGTGTGTTTTCTGAGCAAGGCCTAGAAACACCACAGCTTAGTGTTAATTTCCCACACGAGAATATGGAAGGCCCATTAAAGTTCTCTCATCCTTTCTTCCCAGACTTTATTTCCACCATCTTCATAATTCAGTTGTAACATAGCACTTACACATTATCATACAAGGCCTCAGCTTGTAGTGATGTTTTTGAATGATAGAGTTTGGTCGTTTTTATGCTTTTTCAGTTATGTCTCTTAAAATGAAATTTCATAAGCATTTAGCCGGTAATATGAACCAATTGCCTGAGTTATTTCCAAACAGAATGCCCAAAGGTCAGGGTACTATGGCTTGAAACACACACATACACAAGGGGATCTTAATGAAAGGGCTGGAACTGTGAACCTCTCTGAGGTTGATGTATGAACTGTGGCTGAACCATGTGACCCCATTCAGGGGTGGCTGGGGTGCCGTTCCTGCTGTCAGAACAAGTGGAAATGGGGAAAGAGCCGCAGGCAGCTATCCCGTGCCATGTCTGGAAAAAAGTTACTTCCAGCTGTAAGTCCCAGATGGGTGGAGTCCGGCTGGGCTTTTGCCTCCTTCTCCTATCCCACTTATTGTCTGTGCAAGTCCTCCATCCCATCAACCCCTTGCCTCCCAGGCCTGGGCAAGGTGTGAAAGGCAGCTGCTGCCTTGTTAATCAGTCCGCTGTCTAGTCCAGGCTCAGCTCTACTCACCCCTGAACAGTTCCTTCATGGCACTCCCAACCCCATCATTAACTGAAAAGCAACAAGATTCACTAACATCCTAATGTCGTTACCTCCTTCTGGAAATGGAAACTGGGTATCCCTAAGAATGTTGCAGATTCCTCAGAGACAGTTTCAAATACTGCGCTGAAAAAGTTGCAGAAGTTTGGCAAATGTACTGAAACCCAGAGGTGTAGCCAGACCCATTAAGCCATGGAGAATGGCTTCATAAGTGCGCAGATTAAACCTACAGAAAATCCACGCTTTTCTTTAGCTACTTCCTCTAAACCAATAAATACCCAGACATATGGAGTTTGTCACTTCCTCAACCACTAATTAGCTAAAGTGCTAAATAGCCAGAGAGCAACACAGGAAGGGGGAGAAGGAAAGATTGTGAGCTCTCCCTGAGCTGGCTTAGTCTCTAGACAACTGAGAGTTAGACATTCCAGAATAGAATGGCTGTGGGTGCTGGGTGAATATCCATCCACAAAGGAAACTCACTGGAGCATGTTTCTGCCTTTTGTGGCTGCATTGGGTGGTTCTGTGTGTGTCCCTGGGCCCCAGACCTTTTGCAGTATGGCACACAGAGGCACTTCTCCCACTTCTCCTTATAGTGTACAATCTCCACAAAAAACACTTTGCTCAGCCCCTGCTTTAAGCATCCTTGATGTTACCTATAGAAAACATGAGTATGTACTTGTGAGTATGTAAACACAAGTGTGGGTCCTGAGAAAGAGGGTCTGCCTACCTGGGTAGAGGCCTTGAGGCTCATGGTATAGCTCCTGCCACCTAGTTGGTTTAATGACATTTCAAGATGTGATTCTCCACATTCTAGGCTGGGAAAACGTGATGACATCCACATTCCAAGAATGGGTCCTCCTCTCAGGTTAAGAACTCCCTCCACCAAATTTGTGAAATAAAATAAGGGTAATGTACACATTCACACTAAGAAAATAAATAAATAAATCCAATGGAAACAAATACCCAATACAACCTCTGCCATTAAGATAAGGGTCCATGGGAGCACAAATCATAATGAAACTGTAAATATATTAATTGACTATGAGAAATAATTGTCCCAGGAACTGGATTTTGTACTTTTAATACTGAGCTTTATTCTTATAGGCATATTTTCTTAGAAATCCAGAAAATAATCCAAAGGTTTTCTAGTGAGCACTGAATTTATTCAAATTGCAACAAATTATAATGGATGGTCTTGCCAATGGCCACAAATCCTCGGAGTCTGTTGGCCAATGCTTATTGAATCTATATTGCATCCACTTTGCCAATAAAACTCCCATGCTGTCCATCTCCAATGAATGGCTCTCACTAGGCATTGTCACCTTGCTCTCTGCTACTGGAGCTGACCAACCCTGTTTTAGATTAACATATTCTCCCATTATATATGTTGATGCCCCCAAGAGGCACAGTCGTGCTGGTCTGCACATTAGTCTGATCTTTGGGATGACTCTACCCACATAGAATTAAAACCTCAAAATCAATGCCTTTAAATCATTTCCTTCACTCCCAAGTCCCTAGGGGAATCTCCTCCCTATCACCTTCATGTACCAATAGCAAAAAAACAGAGTAGAATAAAATATAGTTAATTAAACTATAGGGACATTATGAAAAACAGTACTTTATAGTCATTTCTGCCTTTCATTTAAATTCATGGTCCCTTCCCTAAGAAATTCCAAAAGAAACTCCTAGTTCTCCTGAAAATCAGTCCATCTTTACCTTATTGGTGTTGGATACTTTAAAAAAGGATTCAGTAAGGTTGTTTCTAGATGTAGAGGGACCCAGAATCTCTTTCATAGCCTGTTTCTGGAACCCATCAGATGTACTCCCGGTATTGCCCAAGTGTTCTCCTTAAAGAGTATAGCCTTGCAATGGTTTATCAAACCTACCTGTGATCCTGGTCCTCACCTCCAAGTTGTGTTCTTCCTTTCTGTAGGTTTGTCTACAACACATACACACACACACACACACACACACACACACACACACAAGCTAGGTTTTAAGGCTGATTCTATCTTTAGGCACAGAATGTTGCCTCTTCCCTTTTCTTCCAAGATTGGTTGGACCATCTTTCTCTGAGGGCCATGTGTCAGTGATGGACTTCATTTCTGAACCCCAGCTATGTTGACTTTGGCTTCTTTCAAAACTCTCAACATCCTGTCTTCATGTTCCAGAATTCAGGTCCCCTATTGAAATACCCCAGAGTCCCTTCTTCTAGCCTAGGGAGTACTTTGGGCCTTCCACCCAGGCACAGAACAAAGACGGTGGTGTGCCTTGGAATGAAACCAATGTAGGCTCAAGTGGCCAGCCCCACCTATGACCTCAGCTCTCCCTGGGGACCCAGCATGCTCCCCATCCCTTTTTCATGTATGACCCTTAGAGTCACACACAAGCACTCAATGGAAGGCATTTTCACCAAAGCAAGAGCCAGGCAACTCCTCCTACAGCCTTCAAGAAATTCTTAGCTTAAGACTTGGAGGGAAATAATTGCCATAAAAGAAGATCCCTTTAAAAATTATTGCTCTGTTCTCTCCAGAATTTAAAAAAGTATTTTAGCCTCCTACAAGTATTCTATTAAACAGAAGCCCAGCAGATCTGTAACTCACAAATGTCAAAGTGTTCTAGATTTGGGCTAGAAATGAAAGCCACCAACACTGCCTTGGCTCACCCTCCTGGAGTAGTGGGGCTAGAACTTCTTGGCAGGCTCTGAATCTCATAAGAGATCTGAGACATCTTTTTCCAACTCCCTCAAGAAACGTCTGTATCCAAAGTTCACACTCCGTGCTGTACTCAGTAATGTATAGTAATCACAGTTAAGGTCATTACCCTGCCCTGTTCTACTTTCTCTTGTTCAGAATAAATTGTCTTCCCCTTCCAGCTTTACAAATGGCCATGGGCAATGTTTGCACTGGTTTTATTTTTGTTTTTAAGCTTGCTTCCCAGCTGTCTGTAAGATAAGTAACATGATTAACTTAAACATGGGACTTCAATAGCATCTGGCTCCAGAGCCAGGCCCAGAGAACCTCAGCAGGGTCCTGGAGATCTCTCACATGGAATGATCCAACACATTTTCACAAAAGCCTATCAAGCTTTCTTGAAATGGCTATGACGGATCAAAATGGTTCTGATTCTAGAACACGAATAGTTAAAGGCACCTGCATATTCCTTCAGGGTCAGTATACCTGCTCACCAGGTACCCAGAACTCTTCTCACTACTATCCATTAGAGAGGTGAGATGAGCAGATGCCACTCGCCGCATTTTAGGCTTCCTAATCAGTGGTGAGCAGATGCTGTCCTGAACAGCCCCATGTTGATGTGTCACTAATGTAAAAATTAGTGTTTTTCTCTTTCTGCCAGAATGCAGGATTTACATGATCCCTCACACATATCTCTGGAGACTGGGGCATAATCTCATAACCAGCAAGGAGCCAATAAACCTTCACTCGGGAGGAAGTGAATTTTCCCAGAAAATTCCAGAAGCTTTCTTTCACTAGCACCTTCCCAAACTTCTCCACCCTGCATCACCGAGCCTGACCCTGTTTTATGGTGTATCTCTCACTCCAGCCTGTAGGGTCTTGTCTGCCTTTTGAGGGGAATCATGAGCCAAGCTGTGCTCTAGGCCTTCTGTACCATCAGACGGGGTAAAAGTAGATCTAAGTAGATACACACAGAGCTGCTATTGGGTTTGAGTGTTGGGGAGCATAAGCCTTGGGTCATCATCAGAAAGAGAATGGGATCACCCATTTTCTTGTGGAATTTGATTGGGCTGGGAATGTTGTGGCAGGCAAGGATCATCTTTCTAGTGGATTTTCAGCTTCCGAACTCAGATAGGCTGCTATACAAGACAGAAGATTCTTCAGGTGCTATTCCCAAAAACCATGTTTTTTTTTTCCTCTTGTCCCTCACATCCTGGGTTTCCAGTTTGCTCACATACAATCCTCCAAGGTTTGCTTTCAAGAGAAATTTATTCCACTACCCCAGTTCCTTAAGTCTGTTCCCAAGCACATAGCTAAGGCCCAGGGTTGTCTGGGAATTGGAGAAGCAAGATGGAGAGACTGTTGAGTCTGCGAAGCCCCGTGCTGGTTCTTCCCTCCTCTCTACACCCTGGAACCCACAAGGCTCTAGGCCACTGTCTAAGAGCAAGGGACAGGTCCCTGATGAGAGGCAGGCACCTTCGTGGTGATGTGTAACATTAGTCCGATGCTCTGAACTCAGGCCTAGCTGGTCTCCTTTCCTAAGCTGATGAGTTAAGTTTTAAGCTTGGAATGTTTGTAGATGCTGCAAAATCTCACTATGTCCTTCGCTTGCATTCCTGGGTACCACTGCAGGGCCTTTGCTCAAGCCCTTCCCTCTGCCTGGAGTGCCGGCTCGCCTGCCTCATGCTGACTCATCTTCCCTCTCTTAGCATCACCCCATTTCCTTGGAGAAGCCTTTCCTAACTGCTTGGAGGAGCTCCACTCTCCTGCCAGGTCCTCATAGTACTAAATACTATGATTTTGTACCCACTCCATTGTTTGGCTAGAGGCTTCCCCAAACTTTAATCTCCATGAGGGCAGGCTCAGAGTCTGTTTGGGCTCATCTTTGATTTCCTTGTGCCCAGCACAGGACCTGGCATAAAGTGGGCATGCAATAAATGCTGGTTGAACCCTTGTGCTTTACATAAATGAGCTTATTCTTGGTTACATAGCATCATCCCTTGGTATCTGCCGTGGGTTGGTTCCAGGATCCTCTACAGATTTGAAAATCTGTGGGTACTCAAGTTTCTTATGGAAAATCTGTGCTATGCACATCTTCCTGTATACTTTAAATTATCTCTAGATTACTCATAATCCATAACACATTGTAAATGCTATGGGAATATTTGTTCTGCTGTATTTTTAATTCGTATTATTTTTATTATGGATTTTAATTTTTATTGGTATTTTGTATTTCACATATCTTTGATCCGTGATTGGTGGAATTCACAAAGGGAGAACCTGCAGATGTGTGGACCTATCCATGTGTGGACGAGCATGTATTTATTTATACTATAATTAATACCTATGGCTTTGATTTCATGATTTTCATCCTATAATCAATGCTCAGAACCCACCTTTCCACAGCACTCCTGAGCCACAGGAAGGGGCATGACAGAGCATCCTGGGTAGTGTGACCCGGGGAGCCTGGCCAGACTCCCTTCTTTATGCCTGGTTAGCGTCTACATCTGAGTTCATTCAGCAAGGTCTTTGTTCCCTCTGATGCTCCCCAAGATGAAAAGCAAGTGGCTGGTTGTCTTTCGCCTCCATCAACCCTTACGACTAAGGCTGGGGCCCTGGCTTAGAGAGAAGATTCAGGAAAGGGTGATTGTGACTCTGCCTGGGGCCAGCACTCAGGCCACAGGACCTTGCTGCCCATCCTGAGACCTCACTGTCAATTAGAGGCAACACCTCTGGGCCATTGAGAACTGCTTTATCTGTCCCACCCCTGCCCCATTAGAGACAAATATCTGGGGCATGTCACACGGGATGTGAAGCTGGGTGAGTTTTCCGCTACATTGAAAACAAACAGCGGGGTTCCCCTGAAGATGATGCTTTGAATCACCCACGTACATTCCCACCAAAAGAATGGAGTGCTTGCTGATGAGGGCACCGCATGCCTCTTTCTCCCCCTTCACTCTGAAGAGCTGGAATGAGAACACACCTGTATCACAGGGTCTGGGGGGCTTTAAATCACCAACTCAAGCCACACGCAGATTCACGCCCCTTTGGAGGAGTGTTCAGCCAGACACCGGTATCTTCCTCCCTGCCACGTGGTCCTTTAAATATTCCACTTCAAAGAGGACCTGGCCAGCACCCAGGCACCTCTCTCCCATCTTAGGAGAGGATCCTATTCAGCCCTTGCCTTCGGTTCATCCACTCTGTGCCTCCTTTTTGAAGGAGTAGGCTTGATTCAGTACTTTTGGGACTTGGTGACATTAATGTATCTGTTTTATGTAACACAAAGTCGTTATTAACAGCATCCTAGATCATAAAAAAGGTATAACAAGAGACGAGGAGGATTTTTTCCCCCTTGAAGATAATAGCAGTCAGGCTGAAGAAGAGAGGGGTCGTGGAGCTGCGCTCTGATTGGTGACTTACACCCCGCACTGACATTTCTGCAGTTTCATCAGAAATTCTAAATAATCCATGTGAAAACGGGCAGTTATTTACTGAAGATATACGCACCGCATGTGCCTGTAATACACTGAAGACATAATCTTGGCTCTTGGCGCTGCCTTTTGTGTACCGTGGAGGCAGCAGCTGCTACAAGAGGCTCAGATGAGGCTGTCCAAGACATCTGCAAGGGAAACTGAGTTAGTGGGTGACAAAGTACAAGGGTTTGATAACAGGAATGCTCAAGAAATCCATCTCCGCTGCAGACAGCAGGCGGAGTAGCTAAGTAGGCACATCTGGCCAGCAGCTGAAATACAACCAAGCCGCACAGCCTGGACTCGGTCCCTTTTTGTTTTCCAAGCTGGTTCCCATTTTCTCTGGGCGAGGAAAAGCACCTTCAGCTATCAAGTGTAGGAGCAGGTCCATGAGATTTGTCCCCCTGTGTTTTCAGTGTGCATCAGCAAGGTCTCAGCACCTGGGCTCATGTTTCCTTTTTATGCTAACAGGACAGAGGGAAGAAACAGAATCACATGGATGGATACTGAGTCCAGTTTCTGTCTAGGACCAGAACCCTGGATTCCCCTGGTCAACTTCACATTTGGAAAATGATCTGAATGTGATTCAAGACACGCCCCCCCTTCTTTTTTTTTTTTTTTTGGTACCAGAGATTGAACCCAGGAACACTTAATCACTGAGCCATATCCCCCAGCCTTTTAAATTTATTTATTTATTTATGTTTTTAATTTTGAAGCAGGATCTCAATAAGTTGCTTAGAGTCTTTCTAAGTTGCTAAGGCTGGCCTTGAACTTGCAATTCTCCTGCCTTAGCCTCCCAAGTCACTGGGATTCCGGGAACGCACCACCACACCTGGCTCAAGATGGTCTCCTTCCTGCCGCTCCATCTAAGCCCACATGACTGCCCTTTACCCCTTGTCTTTCCCTGGGGTAGCAGGCAGGAGATGGTGACAGCCACAGTGATAAAAAGCCAGATCCCTCTTCCTTCTTCTTGGCTCCCTACTGAGATTGAAAGTCTAAGAGCAAATGTGCAGGGTCAGAGCCTTAATGGGGGCAGTGGGCAGTCCATCTCTGCCAGCACAGAGGCTCCGTGGAATGTTCTGGGACATGATGAGAGGGAGCAGACAAGAAGAACAGCAAGTCTGCCTGGAATGGGGCTCATGTCAAATGGGAACGTCTGTTTTCCTGGGTTTATGTGACACACACGCCCGCACAGCAACCTGCACAGCCGCACCAAAGCTCAGGGTTGAGGGCCCCTCCCCTGCTGACAGCACAGTGTGATTTCAGATTCCACTCCTGGACTCAGGGTCACAGCTTGGGGAATTTGAAGAACATTCTGTGCAGAGGTTCACGGAACCCTTTCTTCATTTTTGGTAGCCTAATCTATTGAGTTCTGAATCACTGCTTTTCACAAAGTTACTTTGCCTGATGATTTCTGTGTGTGTGTGTGTGTGTGTGTGTGTGTGTGTGTGTGCAGCTTTAAAAATCAGATTTATTCTTCTGAGGCTGTTGTTCCATTACTGGTTTTATTGTCTATTTGTATGGGTGTGATACACAGGAGGGAGAAAGGGGATGTTTGTGTGGATCTGTGAGAGTGGGTTTGTGTGTGTGTGTGTGTGTGTGTGTGTGTGTGTGAGAGAGAGAGAGAGAGAGAGAGAGAGAGAGAGAGAGAGAGAGAAACAGGAGTGCGACTATGGGAGCCACAAAGGGAACAGTCGTTTGGCTCCTTCTAAAGCATTTGTCCCTCCCAGAAATGTGTTTTCATGACACATGGCCTCAGATCCAGGGAGGAGAAGGCAGCTTTTCCGGCACATATTATGAATTCCAAAATGTATAATAAATACACATTTTTACAAAAGCAATATGTGTTTTAAAACATAATATATGCAAACAATCTTATAAATCACTAGGCTTGACACAAGTCAGCCGAAGAGGCTTCTGGGGAAATGGGTCTCTGCGTGTGCATGTGTTTTTAATAATGTAAAAATATGTGTAATATGTTTGAAAAACAACAGCCAAAAACCCCTTCTACCTGCCAACTTTACCATACTTATTTCCCCAGGGTCGGCTGCATCTTAGATTCTCGGGGAAATAACAGGGGCTTACACGAGAAACAGGAATAGGAATAAGATGTGAAAGCTCCAGCCGTCTCTGTATGGATTTCCCTGATGGACTTGACCAGCCCAGGCGTCATATGTCAAAAAAAAAATATGCATTTTCTGGTCATCATGCAAAGGTTTCTCTAATATCATTGCATAAGGCAGAGAGCCACAGACAGCAAGAGGAACATTCCGTCACGTCCCCCGTTCTGACACACCCCACGGAGCCTGATGCTGTCATGGTGTGTTAAGGGCTAAATGTCAACCCACACTATGAATTTTGTGCCCTTTGTCAGCTGGCGACACCCTTGGAGTTTTTTTTTTTTAGGCACATTTTTAGCATTTAATGGTCTAATGGAGCTCTCCTGGTGGTAGGTAGTAATGGTCACAACGGGATTTCTGCTCTCACAATTACCCTCCACTGGATTCCTTAATCTTTTCAAGTAGCTTTGTGGGTCTCATCTCCTTGTGGGTATTGCATCACAGAACATCAATATCCTAATCCTAATCCAGGGTTGATGCCTCCATCTCCTCCCACACAACCCAAACTAGCAAAAGGAACCAGAATTTCTCATGTTGCAACCAAATCTTCAACAGAAGAAATCAAACAAATGGCCAGACAAGGTAGTCTATTTATAAAGAATTATAATACAAAGGTCATATTTGAAAAAAAAACAACAAAGAATATATGTTTATATGTAGGGGAAAGGATATTCATTTCTGTGTTGTTTGTAATACTGAAAAAATAGAAGCAAAGTAAATTCCCAAGAATGAGAGATTTCTTTCAAAAAATGTAGCATATCTATGCAATGGAGTACTATGCAACAATTGCAGAAAGAATGTTTAGAAACTTGAAAAAGTCTCTAATATATTCAAAATATATTAGGAAATACGAAAACAAGCCTACAAAATAGACCAATTCCATTTGTGCTAACATGTTATTCCTATCATGTATATTTACTTATGATATATTTTATATAATAACACATTTATTATTTTCATATAGTATTTTATTTATGTAAAACTATTTGGAAGAATATCCCTCACAAAGTGAACATTGGCTATCTCGGGAGGAAGGATTCAGAATCATTTTTATTTTCTTCTCTTTTTTTCTGCAATTAATAAAAACTGTTTCTTTTTAAAAACATGTATTTTAAAAGTATTTGAGTGGTCTGGGAAAATAAGCTGACAGATGCTGGAAGTTGTGCATAAAAGAAAACAGGCCATAGAAGAAATACTAAGTCAGCAGGTGGTGTTACAGTGTGCCTCTGGACTCTAACTCAGAGAGCTCTCTTACTGGGAGCCCATATTCTGTCATTCTCTGGGCCTCCATTAATTGGTAAGTGACCCCAGTAGTAGGGTTAGAGAATTGCAAGAAGAAACCTGTATTGGATTCCAGTCTGTAAGCCCACACTGATAATCAGAAATGAATCAGGGCCAGACTTGGCCAAAAGGCCTGCTTCCTCGCTGCACGCCCCCCCCCCCCTGGCGATACCTGTGAGCAAGGAGCAGGGGTTCAGCACCTGTCGGCCCCTCCTGAGTCTTTCTCATTGCAGCCCTCCTTGCAGGCTCCTCATCAACCTCCTCTCTTTTCCCTTGTGGAATGACCTCAGGAAGCAATGCCAAAGAGAGGGTGGGAATAACGTGAAAATACTTGCCCTAGATCAGGTGCTAGCAAGGTTTCATGGGAGCACAGCAACACTTAGGAATTCACCTGTGTCTATGGCCATCTTTGCGTGACAATGGCAAAGTAGTTGAGTAGTTGAGACAAAAACCATACGGTCCACAGTCCCAAAATATTCACTATCTGGCCCTTTACAAGAAGAGGTTGACCTTTTATTATATCTTTCTTTTCTTTTCTTTCTCCTTTATTTATTTATCATCTGGGATGTAAGATCTCCAAGGGTAGGAACTTGGTTTCCCTGCCAGATCTTTCATTAGCATTAAGGATAGTTCTCGGCACATAGTAAGTATTCATTAAATTGGTATCTAATGAGTGACCCTGAACATTCCAACAGCAAATGAAGGCCTTACTCTAGAGGAAAACATAAGCCAAGGAAGAAGATAATCCCATGGAACATTATCACACTGTTAGAGGACAAGGTACCATGTGTTCTACAGGAGAGGAGTGATTAAAAAAAATAATAATGAAACAAGGGAGACCACAAAGTTGAAGTAATTGAAGACTAATCAACAGGATCCTGGAACTCACAGAATAGCAAAGACTAAAGTGTGATCAGCTAAAAAGAAACTTTAATGTGAAGAAAAGGCTTAAATTAATAGTGGTGACCACAGAGGGGGAAAATAAGAGAGGAAATTAAGAGAAAAGGTAATTGATGTGGAAGACAGTCCAAAGAAATGCAACAAACAGAAATAGAGCAGAGAATCCACAAAGAAAAAAAATTTAAAGATAGAATAACGAATAGGGCAGAATAACCAATAACCAATATTTCCCTAAAATAAATATCAGTATTGCAGAAAACAATCAATTGCTAATTTGTAGAGAAATACTAACCTTAAGCTATATTCTGGTTACCAAATTTAACCTAGGATGCAAAAGAAAGTGTATTTAGGTTATTAGGCAGATTATGCAAGTCACAAGCAAGGAGATAGGATGGAAATCAATCAGCCTTTTGGCTTTGCCAAAGCAACATGTATTGACAGACCTGGGACATGCCAACATGGTGCTAGGGTAAAGAAATGCAACAAGAATAGGGAAAAAGTAAAGAAAGAGAAGTTTCTCAACATTTCCAAGCAACTAACTAGAATAATGAGCTGGGCCTGGTGGTACCCGCCTACAATCCCAGTGGTTTGGGAGGCTGAGGCAGGAGGATTGTGTGTTCAAGCCAGCCTCAGCGACTTAGCAATGCCCTCAGCACCTTTTCATACGCCCATTGGCCATTTGTATGTCTTGTTCAAAAAAGTATCTATTCAGGTCCTTTGCCTGTTATTTTATAGTGTTCTTTGGGGTTTTTTGCTATTCAGTTGCATGAGCTCCTTATGTGTTTTGGATATTTACCCGTCATCCGAGGGATGATTTGCAAATATTTCTTCTTACTACACAGGCTGCCTTTCCATTTTGTTGTTTTTTTCTTTTGCCATATAAAATTTCTTAGTTTGTTACAGTCCTACTTGTTTATATGTTTGCTTTTTTAAAATTCATTTATTTATTTTGCCTGTGTGCTGTGTGTGTATGAGTGGTATATTTTTAAAAAAAATTATTGCCAAAATTTTTCTTTGTTTTCTTCTAGAACTTTTATGGTTTCAGGTCTTAATTTTAAGTCTTTAATCCATTTGGGGTTGATTGTTGTGGAAGTTATAACACAAAGGCACCATTTTATTCTTTGGATTATAGATATCTGATTTTCCCAGCACCATTTATGGAGGAGACAATTCTTTTCCTGTTTGTATTCTTGGCACCCTTGTTGGAATTAAGTTGATCATATAAATGGATTTCTTATGGGTTCCCTATTCTGTCCCATTGGGCTATATCTGTTTTCCACAAGGTTTTCTAGTATGCAGAGTTGCTATCAGTAGATTATAGGAGCATCTTAGGTACTTTTTATTGTGGTCTCTGATTTGTGGAATTGGTGATTACACCTTTGGCTCAGGTGCAGAACTCAGTTCTTAGAGGACCAGGGTTAGTATTTCATGCCCTTCCTTCAAGCCACAGCTCTCTGTTCTCATGTTTGAAACCTGTTTTTCCTGAGAGATAGTTTCCAGTGCCTTCCAAGCTTCTAAGTACAGAAATTATTATTGAGAAAAAAAATATATTATTGAGAAAATCCCAAATACAGATATATGCATCATCTGGCTATCCATTGACCAAAATCTGATTGCTATCTGTTTCTCAGTTTTCTGAAAACTCCTTGGAGGGGAAAACCAATACCATTGGCTGGCTCACTGGAATCTTCTAGCTTAAAGTTCATACAAAAATGATTAACTCTAAAGTGAAAGAAAAAACGTCTGTAAGATAAGATGACTAGCGTCTTAATTTGTGAAGGTTTTCATTGGACTATATAAACAGAGAGGTTAAGGAAGTTGTATTAACTGAGAAGGATGGGATTGTCTCCCACTTGGGAAGATGGTAAAAGAGAAAAAAAGGTAGAAATTCCTTGAAGTTATCTTCAGAGCACAACTCTTCTCCTTTGTCTTGAACACTGTCCCCAACAAACAAGCTGGGACTGGCTGTGACTATCTGAGATTATAATTCATAACATGATAATGATGAAGTGATTTAACAGGAGATTCCCAGAACCATCAACAAAAAAAACCTCATTTTAACTAAGAAGAATATAAAGATTCACATTTTTATATAATTACTCAGTTTGAAAAACTTCTTCGGTGGGTTCAAATGATCATTCACTAAATTAATAAAAAAGATTAAATTGCCCAAAAATGTCTCCTTTAAAACACAAAAATTGAAAAATACAGGCTGGGTTTGTGGCTCAGCAGTAGAGCACCTGCCTAGCACATGTGAGGCCCTGGGTTCAATCCTCAGCACCACATAAAAATAAATAAATAAAATAAAGGTATTGTGTCCATCTACAACTAAAAAATAAATATTAAAAAAAATTGAAAAATACATCTCTCTTTCCACAATAAGGCAAATGAATTTGAAAAGAATGAATTAGAAAATTATCAGTGACTGCTCCCCCAGCTTTTATTAGGTGTATTGGTGACCTACAAACAGAAATGCTCTCACTACAAAGTCATAAAAAATGGATCCAACCTACAATTTGGGGAGTTATTCTCCTCTATAAACAGCAGACTCTAAAGAAAACACTTTGGTACTTTTAGATTTTAATAAAAATTTCCTGTCCCTTGTAAGAAAAACAAATAGGAGCTAAAAGCCAAAGCAACCTGGCCTTGCTGTGGGACTCCAGAGTCACAGTGCTGCCCTTGAGAATGATTTGTCATCCTAGGCAAGGTTGGTATTAAGTAAAGCTGGGGTGACTTTCAGTTCATTCTGAAAATTAAATATTTTCATTAGATAGAAAACAAGGACATCAACATGCAGTTTGTCAGCCTTGAAATTTGTCACGATTAAAATGCTGAGATTGTGCCAACTGCGTTTTATAAATCAACTTAGCAAGTGTTTGTCAAGACCTTAGCAAGTCCTTTCGAGAAAAATCAAAAAAGGTTTGAGGCGTAAGCGTTCATCTGAGGGAACCCAGCAATGTGTTTAACAAAAGCAATTCAGAATACCCCAAACACACTGTGTGATTTACCTGATTTCTCGGTTTCTGTAGAATCCCTCCATTGAGAAGCTCATGGGTACATTTTTGACCTGTTCTAATCAACGGAAATTGGTCCTCAACTTTAGAAGGTAGGAGGGAAAATGGCAGAGGATGTTGCTAAGGACTTGCAGGCTTCTAAGTAACCCTGATTAATTCCACCTGATGCAGCGTTTGAGCCATCTCCAAAACATCACTTCCCCTCAAGTGAACAAAGATTTCCTCCATTCATGGAAAATTTGACACTTGCTTTAAGTGATTCCCCTGTGAGTGTATGCAAGGATTTTCTACTTTTGAAAAACTATAGGAATGACCACAGCCGAGATATTAAGATGACTTCACATTTGAGAACCAAAGAAACCATTTTACTCTGAACAAGTATATCAAAACCTCATGTTACACACCTTAAACATATACCCCTAAAAAGAGAAAATGTGCAATAAAAAAGAGCCAAAGAAATGTGGAAGGTATAATTTCCTTGGATTTTTATTGATTCCCATATTAGGCAAACTGCACCATGTAAGTAATAATACTGTAAGAAATGCAATATGGAAAATCGATTACCTCTTCAATATCTGGCTTCCTGAATCAGACAGCACAAACAATTTGAGTTAGTGTGTTTAAGATGGATTAGAGAATATATATTACACAATCTTTTATGTAAAAAGAAAAAAAAGGAGCTAAAAAATATGGCCTGGAAGCTTCATCATCTAAGAAGTCCCCAACATCGTCCTTGCCCAGTCCCCACCCTCACTGTTGTCACCAACTTGAGAGTCAGGTGTGGAGCAAATGTGGCCTATAGATTAAAGGCTCCAAAAGTCTCACTATAGTATTGAACAAAAGCATAGAGGGAGTGTTTTGCTCATGAACGGGGAGTTTAACACATTGGAGTTTCTATTTATAGAAACAAACTCACACAAATTCTCCAGTGAACAGTGGCTATATGAACTTGCTCCTGAGCGCCCACCAACCATTGTCACCTGTCGCTTTTAATATAAATATGGATTCCTACCAAGATGCCAGGGCATTGTAAATTCACACATTCACTCACCCCACTTCTGCTCTAATCTATAATAAGCCATCAGAAGAGGCAGTGTAATATGCAGCTGGACTCAGAAGCATGATAAATATGCCCGTGGAACAGACAAGTAATGACTAAGGCTGAGTGGACCCACCAGACTCTCCATCCAGAGACAGACAATGACAACGGGAGAGAGAGAGAGAGAGAGAGAAATGAACCTTACATTTAAAATGAGCCTGTATGCCAAAATTCCAAACCACATGAAAAAATCTAAAGTCAATAGAATGAATGAAGTCTACAGTTAGAACATGGATGTTCTATAGATGAAGTAAATGATCTGAAAGAGTCTGACAAGGAATTTGAGTTAGCATGTTTAAGATGTTCAAAGTTGGGGCTGGGGTTGTAGCTCAGTGATAGAGTGCTTGCCTAGCACGTGTAAGGCACTGGATTCCATCCTCAGCCCCACATAAAAATAGATAAATTAGATAAAGGTACTATGTTCATCTACAACCAAACATATTTTTTTTAAAATGATGTTCAAAGTCAGCTAGGTTTATATCCACTAAAACTAAACAAGAATAAATATGTTTTAAAGCTGAATTCAAACTATTATCTTGAAGTAGG
Organism: Ictidomys tridecemlineatus; assembly: GCF_052094955.1. Taxonomy (NCBI): domain Eukaryota; kingdom Metazoa; phylum Chordata; class Mammalia; order Rodentia; family Sciuridae; genus Ictidomys; species Ictidomys tridecemlineatus. The sequence goes on from NC_135491.1 coordinate 47,094,645, forward strand.
TACAAATAAAGCAAAAAAAAATGAATGTGAAAAAAATAATTAAAAATCTTGAAAAACAAAAAATTTGGAAGTCATTCTAAAAATGACCTCTGAACTTGATACACACAATACTCCTCAATGCATACAGTTATTGATCTCTAAAAACAGATTTTGAGACACCACATATGATTAATAGGTTCAGAAAAAAGAATAGAAAATGGTAAATTTCATATAATTAAATTTTTAATTTTTTATATGAAGATGCTCTATAAACAAAGCTAAATAATAATAATTCTACAACAGATACATAATAAGAAACCAACAAAAAATGTAAAGCTAGTAGATAGAAAGATTATTTTTAAACAAAAGAAAAATTATATTAACTTGAAACTTCTCAGCAGTAATAGTTACTGAAGACAGGTGAATAGAGTACTAAAAAAAAATTAACTGTCAATATACACTTTAATACCCAGTTAAACTACTTTTTAAGACTAAGAGGAAACTAAAATTCTTTATAGTTAAGTATAGATTAGGTGTTTAACATCCTCTGAGTTTTAAGAGAACTATTAATAGAACCTAGAGCAGATTCAAAAAGCAGTAAGAAAAAAAAAGGTAAAGTAAAATGTCAATAAATTTAATTGACTGCTTACTTTTTAAAACAATTTTGTGTTTTAAAATTAAAATGATAGGCAGCATTGTCAGGCTGGAGAAGGGAAGATTTCAAAGAATAAAATATTTTATAATGCTCAGGACTATGATAGAAATACTACATGTCTCTTAGCTTTTGTTATAAAAATCTACAGTTAATATATGTGTTTTTAAAAGTAAGGCTCATGGCTAAAATAATAGATCTACAATAGTTCAAATAGTTCAAAACCAGTAGTGATCAATATGACCAAAAATCTATTGTTAAAAAAACTAGGAAATGTTGTGCGTGCGGTGGGGCACGCCTGTAGTCCCAGTGGCTCAGGAGGCTGAGGCAGGAGAATTGAGAATTCAAAGCCAGCCTCAGCAATAGTGAAATGCTGAGCAACTCAGAGAGACCCTGTCCCCAAATAAAAAACAAAATAGGGCTGGGGATGTGACTCAGTGACTGAATGACCCTGAGTTTAGTCCTCAGTACCAAAAAAAAAATTATATATATATATATATATATATATATATATATATATATATATATATATATATATATATATAGAGAGAGAGAGAGAGAGAGAGAGAGAAAGACATATTTAATATACATATATGAAAATATAAAAATCTGTATATATAAAAATTAATAGCAAAAAAATGAGGAGAAGGAAGGAAGGAGGAAACAATTTTAGAAAATGAATCTTATCGTTGAATAAAGGATTTAAGTACAGAAAAATTAAAACTTGTAGGAGTCATAATTTTATGCTAACAAGTTTGAGACAGAAAAAGCTTATAGAAAACCTAGAAAAATATGAAGTACCTTCTTCTCCAGAAGAAATGAAAATATTAGCAGTTTAAAATTTGAATATATAATCAAATATCTCATCACAAAAAATAGTAAATTTAGAAAGGCTTACAAATATTTACTAAAATATAAGGAACTGAAAAATCCCTAATAATCTATTTCAGAGAGTAGAAAGAAAAATATGGCCCAGTTCATTTTATGAGGCTAATATGATCCCCAAATCTGGCAAGAACAAAATAAGAAAATACAGCAAGGAACCAATCTCATTTATGAACCCAGTTGTACGAGTTCTAAATGAACAAACAAAACTAGCAAATCAAAATCAGCATTAGATAAAATATAGAAATGCATATTAATGAAGATGAGTTATTTTCAGGAGCGCAAAAAATGATTTAAATTCAGAAGAGGGATAATATGATCTATCATGTTAACAGATAAAAAAAACACACTGTATGATATAGAAAAATGATTCAGTTAAATAAATTCTTGTTCAGGGTGCTAACCTAGACATCAGGAAGTTCTTAAGCCAATAAAGGGTATCAAAAGATATATATATATATATATATATATATATATATATATATATACAACAAATATCATAATTATGGCATTCCATTAGAGTCATTCTCTTTTGGTAAAGAAAATTAAGAAAATGATACTGGTAATTATTGTGACATAAATATATAATCTATGAAATTTCAGGAAGGGGTTTTGGAAGAGTAATAGAGCAGATTGTCCCTATCCTCTTATCAAAACAGATTAAGAAGCAACAATAATTAAAGTAATTTTGTACTGTTAAAGAAATAGAATCAAAATAGAATCCAGAAATAAACCTAAACATGAAATAAAGATCAAGTTAGTAAAGAAGAGATGGATTACTTAATGAAGAGTATAAAACACCTGGCTAAACATCTGGAAAGAAAATCAAGTGGCATCAGTAAACCCAAATAAATTCCAGATGGATCCGAGACTTTAAAGGGACAAAAGCATAAAAGTTACAGGAAAGAATACAGGTGAACTTGAGATCCTGAAGAGGACACACTTTTTAAAATAAACATAAAGACCAGAAGCCACAATGAGAAGATCAATAAATTTGGCTATATACAAACCAATAACACTAAACAACCCAATACAAAAATAAGAAATGCAAAAACATCATGTGATATCAAAAGTCATCATCTATTGGTAATAATGCAAAAGTTTGAGAATATAAATTCCTGGCAAGGGATTCTCTCATTGTGCTTTGTAAGAATACAAAGAATGTAATTTTTAGAGGACAATTTGGTAATAACTATAAAAAATTTAAATGCACATATTTTGTATCCAGTGTTCCAGCTAGGAGGAATTTGTAGATATGCACACACATACACGGAGATACTTGTTTAAGCATTATTTTTAAATAGACAGAAAAGTCACATATATGGCAAAGAGAGGGCTGAATTTTAAAAGAATAGTGTACCCAAAGGTGGATTACTACATGGCCTTAAATAAAAGGGGACAAATCTGAACAAACAGGTACAAAAGCATCTGCAGTTATCATTCTCGAGTAAAAACATACCAAGTGCAGAGAAGTGCACTTTAGTATGAATATTTTGAGTAAAAAGAGGCAGAGAAAGGGAGAGAGATGTGGATGGATTATATATATTGAATTAAGTGTATTTTATATATAAATTTTGATGGCATATGCATGGAAAAGTTTTCTGAACAGATACTTTGGAGATGACCTACTGAGAACAGTGAGGATTTATTTTCATCTTATGGCTTCCTGTTTTTTAGTTGAATTTGCTAACCACATGGTAAATTTTTTTTTAATTTTCATATCCCTCAAGGGTGACTCAGGTGGTAGATTTGTGGGCTACTCATTTTCTTTATATTTTAATAAATTTTTCAGCTAGTTCATGGCCCTTGTATCTATGCTTTATTTTTTCTTTGTTAGATAGAATTTAGATTGCTTTCTGTGCATCCTCTTGCAGAGGTGAACCCCAGGAATGTTACCAAATGAGGGTTCCGACACTCTTATCTGTTTAGCCTATTTGCTCGTATCAGCTTAGAGATTGATAGACTGTTACAGAGCAAAGAAATTGTGTCATGTCTAGTGGTACTTTTCCCCCAGGGATCAAGAGACCCCTTAAAAATGCTGATGTTGATGGAATATTTGTGTACAATACTAATAATAATGAAATATCATTATCAAAAAATGATTTGCCTATATCAACTGATGTTTCTAGTAAACCTATTTCTTTTCACTTCTCCTAAAGTAACTATTGGGAATGACTTTCGGCTCATGGAGAACAATGATTGTGTTTTTGTTTTGTGTCCTTAGACGCCAGCTCAGTGCTGAGCACAAATTGGATGCTCAATGAATATTGGTGGGAAAAGATAAATTAGAAGCTAAGGACTTTTCTTACTTCCAATTAGCAACATGTTTGCATCAGGAGATTATCTCAAGTGTCATATTTATTGATTTAACAAGCACAAATTGAGCATTATTTTATACACAGCTGTTTTTTGGAATAACAGGCCTCAAACTGTTTTACAAATATAGGATACCCAATATTTTATTTTGCAATATAAAATAATTGTAAAATATTTTCTGTAGTCTGTTTTCACTACCATGCTTTAATAAAAGGGCACTGAGTAGCCCTCTCCAAATAGAAAGGCTATAATCTTAGATTAAAAACCAGTCTTTCGGGCTGGGGGTGTGGCTCAGCAGTAGAGCACTCGCCTAACACGTGCGTGGCCCTGAGTTCGATCCTCAGCACCACATAGAAATAAATAAAATAAAGGTATTATGTCCAACTACAACTAAAAAAATAAATATTTTTTAAAAACGGTCTTTAAATAAATAAATACGATAAGCTTTCCCTTTTTGTTTTATTTATTTTCACTCAGTGCCAAGTTCTACAAAATGCCAAGGCCAGGGCCATACCCCAAGCAAATTAAATCACAACCTTTGGGGTGAAGGGCAGCAGGAGTGGGTCCAGGTTTGGGGAGAACTTCTTAAAATGAAAAACGTTACAAAACAAAATTGCCAACCAAAAAGAAAAAGAAAAAAAAAAATCCCAGGCTTTGAATTTTTTTAAATCAAGAAAGAAACCTTACAAATTGCCAAAACCCAGGCCTTTCACTTCTGAGATCTCCTGGATTGTCCTGATTGCAACCTGGCTTCCTCCCCTCTCCATCTAGAATACTCTATAACTCCCAGCTCTCAAAGAGCACCATGCAAATGAGATCCTGAAGCTTGAGTCTCATTGGTTTGAAGGTAAACCCTCCTCCGGTCCTAGGCATGTCCATTTTATAAACTCTCCACCTGGTTCTCACAAGCAGCCTGATCAGGACCACTAACTTCTATACAGCAAATAATGAATACCCTCCACTGGGCAGAAGCTGTTTCAAGGTGGTGGATCCGCCCTCAGGTTTCAACATCTCTCACCACTCGCACACACCCTTGAGCTGTGTCCTCGTGGAGTACGAGCCTCCACCTTCCCTCCATGAACCATCGAATGTCTATTGAAGGACCTGCTGTGGATTTGACCCTGTGCTATGAGGGCTGCAAAATTCAGACCCTGCCCTGAGATGAACTCTGCGTAGAGGAAAGTTCACCAAGAGCAGTTGGGCTTCTCTAGCCACCTCCCTGATTGCTGCTGTTTTGCCTTTTCTGGGCTCCACACTTCTAGGCATATAGGTGGGATTTGACAAATCCTAGAAAAATAAGTTGCATAAAAACTTTCTTCAATGAGAACCTGGACTACCAGGGTCCAAAGTGATTTTTAAAATTAATTATAGCATGATGCTTAGAATAACTAAGATTTTTAAGCCACTGTGACTTGCCTATGCTGATGGCAATGCAAAATGGTGCATCCTCTTTGGAAAGTATTTGGCCGGTTTCTTTCTCATAGAGCTTCACACATGCACAAAGATCAAGCAGGCCCACTGCTAGGAATCAGTGGAAGAGAACTAAAAATATATGCCCACAAGAGATTTGTACATGAATGCTCAGAGCAGCAGCATTCCTAGTAGCTAAAGGTGGAAACAATCCAGATGTCCATCTGCTGGGAAATAAACTTGGCACGTCCTTACCAAGGAGTACTACTTATCCATTAAAAGGTACCAATTGCTGGTACTTGGGGCACCATGGGTAGATCTCTTTAAGTGAAAGGGACCCTCACACCAACAAAAAGTACTTACAGATTCTACCTATAGGACATTCTGGGAAAAGCAGAATTATAGAGACAAAACTCAGATCCACTGACACCTGGGCTGGGCGAGTGAAAGGGCATCTACAAGAAAAGGGCGTGAGGAGGTTTTAGACAGTAGAGCCACTCTGCACCTGGATTATGGTGGTGGCAACGTGACTGTTTACATTTGTCAAAAATCATTCAACCAGACACTTTAAAAGGGAGAATTTTCCTGAATGTAAATGATACTGTAATCATCCAGACTTAAATTAAAAACAATAATAATAATGATAAAACCTAAAGTACTTAAATGACAACTACCAAATTAGGACAAAGGGTGCTTTCCTGGAGTACAAACAGGTGCCAGGCTAGAGGGTGCGGCTAGGAGGAAACAATAACCAAAGAACTTGCAACCCCAAAGTGGGGTGAGCCCAGGTCTTTATTCCCATCCCTGTGTCCACGTGGCTTCTTGTCCCCAGTGGTAGGCACTGCGATAAGCCGGGCCTCTGAACATCTGTGGCAAGTTCCTGGGCCCACCCAGTTCGTAGGTGCCCCACTGAGTAGCAGCTTGGGCTGCCCGCTGCTTGCTGCCCCCCTTGGCAGGAAGCTTGCATTCAGTGAGAGCAACCAGGCCCCGGTCCAGGCCTCCCCTGGGTCTCCATGGTTATCCCTAAGCAAGGGGAGAATGCAGTGTTTCGGGTTGCACCAACCCCTCATTTTAAAACAAAAGTCTGATGAAAGGGCAGGTGTGGCCCGGAGCCCTCTGTGATTAGCTGTAATTCTTGGCAGAGTGCGACATGCTTATTCTTCTGAATTAGCACAGAGCACAAGGCATTTACCACGGTGCTAATTGCTATTGGATGAAAACAAGCAGTCCCAGTATGTGGGCACGAGGCTCGACAAAACAGATGCCAGAGCCATTCAGAGCCATGCCCTGCACCGTGCGCTGTGCCGGGGGCTGAGAACCATTCTATCGAAATGTCAGTCTCCTGTGGGTCGGGCAGGAAGTGCTTCTAGCTGAGTAACTGACAACCGCACCCCCTCCGCCTCCCCTGCTGTACTCGGGGTACTTGCATTCGGTCCTGTTGTCCATGCATCCGTAGAGTTGGACAGGGAGATCGTGCCACATCCTTAAGCTTCTCCCCCAGAGCTCTGCAGCCCAGAGAATTCCCTCCTTCGAAAGGGACGCCCATGCTCCAGCAAAGCCAACATAGGCCAAGAGCAACTCAGACCACCAGACTTCTTGGCAAATCCAATCTCGGAAAAACAGTAGGCTTCCTTCCACTCACTTGTTATGGAGTGAAAAAGATCTATGCACTTCTATTCCTTGTTTCTTCTTGGCTTCCCAACCATCAATAGAGACCTATGGAGATGGAAATGTCTAGTAAATCAGACCCACTGACCTCCAGTGGGGTTAGTAAAAGCATTAATTTCACTGTCCACTTTGTGTAACACACACCTGGGGAGTGAGGAGGGGACCTTGGGAACTAAAAAACTAAATACCCTTCGTCATGGTTTTCACTTACTTCTCCTTTAGTTAAAAATAAAACTGGGGAAAAATAAAAGGAGAGGAAAGTTCACTTACTGGAGCTTTGCTTATTGCTGTACGATGCCTAGAAGCCGTGGTGCAGAGTCTCTCAGGACCTTCTGGTGAACAGAGTTTGCTCCCAGGAGTCCAGCCCAGCTTCTCCTCCTCAAGGTACCCCAGACCAAGCACACTGATGGGGGCTTTGGCAGCAAAGGGTTGCAGGAGGCAAAGCTTTCATGGCAGATAGTCAGGGCTCAGAGGTACAAAAAAAAAATGCCTATAGCAAAGAGCCCACCTCCTGACAGATAAAAATACCCCATGATTTAGTGAATTATGGCAGAATACCAAATAAATACAGATCTGAGCCTGGTTAATCAGCACCAGTGACCACCCTGTCTGCCCAAATTCCATCTCTCCCAAACCTAGTCAAACCATGGAAACCTAGCTGCCTGGTGGTGGTGGGAGTGGTCATGAGGAAGCCATCTACTCCCTGTTTATACAAGAGGACATCCCCCACCCCCAAGAAACCTGTGTCCTGGACCCAAGATGGAGTCACAAAGGGAATGGATATTTTACAAGAGTCAAAATGGCAATTGAATAAAACCCTCGCTTGATGGAGTAGAAAGATGGATGAGAACCTCCTTTTCTTTCTTCTTTCCTCCCCCTAATCCCAGTTAACTTCTGCCATAGACGTTTCTCCCCTGTTCCATGACACCTTACTCCTGAGGTCCTCATAGAAATATAAACAACCCATAAGTCATGTTTTTGCTTTTTCTCTTCCACGCACTTGGCCACAGGGGTGCCCTGGAAGACATGTAACAGAACTGGAGTGGAGATACCTGGGTTCAAATTTCCTATCTACCTCTCAGCTTCCACATAATCATGGCCAAGCCCCCTAAGCTCTTGGAGTCTGTCTTTGCACAGTGAAATGGGGCTGTGTTGATGCACATCACTTCTTCATAGAAGATTGTGAGAACTCTGGGTGACCTTACCTTTCAAGATGCTTGTTTTTGGATCTGTTACCTTGTATGTTATCTTGCGTGTAGTAAAAATATATAGTCATTCTTTAAATTTGTGACAGTTCTGCACCCCCACACACATACACCAAAAAAATGCAAAATTTGCAGGATGGGTTTATAAAAGTACTGGAACTCAGAAAAGAACTCAGCCTGAACCACCTACTGGGTGCAGGCTGGAAGCACTCTCTTTGCTTTTAAGGCCTAAAGGTTACATTTGCATCAGGGTCCTGCCACCATTTGATAAATGGTAGAGCAGCTAGATCTTTCCCTTGAATAACATCAGTCCCATTGCCGTAGAGTAAGTGGTTTCTTTTCAGAATTGACTGCGGAATTGCTGCGTCTCCTCCAGTGTCTGTTAGCGATTGAGAAAGTGGTCAAGTTTGGGAAACTCCTGCTGGAAGACGAAGTGGTCCCTGACACCCACACCCTGCAGCTGTTCCCATTTTCATTCGTGGCCTGGGAACTCTTGCTTTCCTTTCCAGGACCCTTTCGGCTTTGGCCAGCAAAGCAGAACACCCCTCCTGAATAGAACCCCAAAGCACCTTCCCCCATTGCCAGTCACAGGGCTAGCAGAGATCACCATAGCCACTGTTACGCAAATGTCCAGAACCTTCTAAGTGGATGCTGTCCATTTGGGATAGAAAAGTGACCAGGGAAATTCCAGAGGGGCTGATGAGGTCACAGGCCAGAGTTTCCAGGTGATGACACAAATTTCCTTATCCCTCTCCTAAAATACCCTCTCAAAAGTACCCAGTACCCCACGGGCACCTCGGCTTATGCCAAGAGTCTGATGTTCACATGAAACATCTCAGGGTCTGGGGATGGCAGAGTTCTGAAAACGTGTCCATCAACAAGTGAGGCTGCGAGGGGAGGAACCCTGGGGAGAAGGAGACAGCGGCAGAGTTGACCCCAGCTTACCTCCTGTTTAGTCACCTTTTTCATTGCTGTGACCACGATACCTGACAAGAACAGCTTAGAGGAGGAGAAGTTGACAGGGACTCCTGGCTTCCGAGGTCTCAGTCCATAGATGGCTGACTTCATTGCTCCGGGCCCAGGGAGAGGCAGCACCTCATAGGGGAAGGGCCCAGAGGAGGAAAGTGCTCACCTCATGGCAGGCTCAGGAAGCAGAGAGAGATGCAGGGGCCACCAGGAAAACGAACCCTTCCATGGCACACCCTTGCTGACCCACCTCCTCCAGTCTTGACCCGCCTGCCCACAGTTACCACCCAGTCGGTCCATTCAAACTAGAATGGACCCATAATGCAATCATTCCTCCGCTGAACAGTCCTGTGTTGATGGGAGCTTTGAGGGTAGCACCTCATATCTGAACCCTAGCACCTCTTCCCCAACTGCCAGTCTGTAGGTTTCGGGGCCCCAGCAGATTCTACCTTTGTCTCTGAAATCAGGTCATTTCTTTGCCCGTGTGTCCATGGCCTTCTAGTAAACGGAGGTGCCGAAATATCCAAAGATTCTGATTGAGAGACTCTAGGGACTTTTGACAGGTGCTTAGCATGTCTAGAATCATCTATGTGAGGACAGTTGGGAGGAAAGTATAAGAGAGAAAAAATGAACAGATACCCAAATTTGAAGGGAAGAGGAATGAGTGGAGGGTATAGGCATGAAATTTAATTGGAATCAAGAAACCCTTCATTTATTTCTGAAAATGGATAGGATTCCTTGAAGGCATGGGGTGGGGGAGCGGTGGAGCTATTAGAGTAAAAGGGGAAATGAGGGAGGGAAGGAGGACAGGGATTCTGTGACCCAATCCCTAGCCTCATTTTGTAGGATATGAGCCTGTCTCACAGCACCTTCCCACCACAGCCAGGGAAGCACCTGCCTTCTTGATCCTACAGAAATAATTTATTGATCGTGTGATATGTGTGACTTATAGCAGGGGTCTGCAGTCTGTGGAGAAAGAGGGGAGACAAAAGGGTTTCTGCAACCAGGGCCTTGAACCCATTTCTCTTGCTCTAGCTGCAGAAGAATGATGGTCTGGGGCTTTGGAGGACACAAATTTTTCTATCCCTAGGTAGTGTCCTGGGCAGAAGCAGTGGGATCATGCTACTCATAGGTGGGGAGAGAAAGTTCATCTTGGTAGAGAATTGGTCACCCAAGACTTTCTAGGTGTGATTTGTAAATGTGGTCTCATTGAAGAGAGGCCTCATTGGGTTTGTTATCAGGTAGCGTTTGCTGTGTAACAAATGACTCTGAAATTTGTGACTTAAAATAGCAATCTTTTATTATTTAGCTCATTATTCTGTAGGTTGGCTGGGATGGATAGACAGCTAGGGCAGGAAGATAGTATTGGGACCAACTCAGGGGATTTCTGTGACCTCTTGGTGGCTTCATTGGGATTGAGTGATCTACAGGACCTCACACATGTATCTGGCAGTTGACTGGGGCATCTAGAATGGCCTCCACTGTAGCTTCTCAGATCAGCTCCACATGGTCTTACCTCTTCCCATAGGCTAGCCCAAGCTTTTACACAGCTTTTACATTCTTACAGAGTGAGGGTAAAAGCTCTAAGACCCCTTGAAGTAAAAGCTCCAATTCCATACAACATCATTTCCACATACTGAGGGAGAGGGAAAATAGACTCATCTTTGAGGGGAGGATCTATAAGAAATTTATGCCTATTTAAAACCTACCACAGCAAGCAATCTGGGCACCTCTGGTCTGGGGTCAAATCTGCTTCTGTTTGATGGTTCCAACTTGAGCAACCACTTCATTTCTCAGGCCCTATTTTTATTTCTTTCATCATCTGAAAAATATGAGACATGGTTATATGATCTCTGAAGACCCTTTTTGCTCTAAAAACTCATATATATATACACACACACATATATATATGTATATATATACACACATACATACACACATATATATATAATGTGTGTATATATGTGTGTGTATATATATATATATGTATATATACACAATGGAATATTATTCAGCAATAAAAGAGAATAAAATCATGGTATTTGCAGGTAAATGGATGAAGTTAGAGAATATAATGCTAAGTGAAGTTAGCCAATCCAAAAAAACCAAATGCCAAATGTTTTCTCTGATATAAGGATTTGGGGGGGCAGTGTGGGCGAATTAGAAGAACTTTAGATAGGACAAAGGTGTGGGAGGGGAAGGAAGGGGCATGGGGGTAGAAAGACAGTGGAATGAGATGGACATCATTACCCTAAGTACATGTATGAAGATGCGAATGGTGTGACTATACTTTGTGTACAACCAGAGATATGAAAAAAATGTGTTCTATATTGTAAAATGAAATGCAATGCATTCTGTTGTCATTTTTATAAATTAGAATAAAAAATAAATTTTAAAAAAGGACACATCACTGCTATTGCATTTTTACAAAGTCAAAATGAGAAATGTTATACAAAGTAAAGTAACAGGTCAATGCTCTTCAAAAATAGCAAGGTCCTAAAAGACAAAAAATACTGAAGAGGTGTTTCACAAGAAAAGAGATTAGAGACACGACAACTAAGTGTAATGAATTATTGGATTGGATCCTAGAGAAAGGGGGAATATTTTACTATAAAAGGCATTAATAGAACAGTGAATAAAATTTGAATAAGATATGTAGATATGCAAAAACAGTGATCTGGGGGCAGTAGCACATGCCTGTAATCCCAGCAGCTCAGGAGGCTGAGGCAGGAGGATCGCAATTTCTAAGCCAGCCTCAGAAAAAGTGAGGTGCTAAGCAACACAGTGAGACTCTGTCTCTAAATAAAATACAAAACAGGTCTGGGAATGTGGCTCAGTAGTCAAGTGTCCCTGAGTTCAATCCCTGATACACCCCCCCAAAAAAAAGATATGAAGGTGATAATATTATACCCATGCTAATGTGCTGATGTGGGCAACTTCTTTATGGTTATATAACAGAATGTGTTTGCTTTTAGAAAATGTTTAGAGGAAAAGTCATGGGAAAAATAAAACGTATGCACATATACATATACATGTATATAGACATAAATATATAGAAAGGGAGATGGAAGAGAGAAGTGAGGGAGAGATTGAGGATTTTAATGCAAATGTGATAAAGTAACACTTAGACAACCAGAGTGTATGGGAATTCTTTTCACTGTTTTTGCAAATTTTCTATAATTTTGAAATTATTTTTTAAGTTCAAAGAAAACATGCATATTTGAAATTTCAATAGATTTCATCAAATAGCTAGCTATAGAAACTGTACACATTTTCGCTCCCACCACCAGCAATGTACAAAAGTGGCACTTCATATTTACAAAATGCATTCACACATTACACTCGGAGAATTTATTACTACTCCAAGAAATAGAAAAAGGTATTTTCTTCATTTTACATAAATGAAGCTTCAAGAAGTGTAGACAGTAAGAGTAGTGGTTAAGAACACAGACTTTTGAAACAATAATTATATGCTATTTCATCCCAATCAGACTGGCAAACATTATAAAGTTTGAAAATACCAAGCGTTGGCAGGATGTGAAGAAATGAGCAGTCTCGTAGTGTGTTGGAGGAAGTGCAATTTTGTACAATCATTTTGGAGAGCAATTTGACAATATCTAATAAAGTGGAGGATGTGCATGTCCTGAAAGCCAGGAATCCCACATCTAGCTGTATTTCCTGGAGAAATGTTTACATGCACACAGAACCATGTTCCCAACAGTGCCAATTGCAATAGTAAAAAATGGGTGATGATCTCTATGTCCAACAAAGGGTGAATGGTCAAATACTCTGTGGTCAATTTGTTACAATATATCAACTTAAATAGAAGGACCAAAACTGTAGTTGGAACATAGAAAAAAACTCAAAAACTCCATGGTGAATAAAGAAAGTAAATTGCAAAAAGAATGTGTGCCTTTATGTACATTTTTAGAGTGTTATATATTTTTCATGAGCATACTTACATACATGTAAGAAAAGTCTAGAATCTTTCCCTGAGAGGACATGGTATCAGTTTCAGTGGAATGGTGATTTGTGGGAAGAAAGTGTGAAGGACAAGATCAAGAACGTATGAAAAGGAGATTTTCCTATATTTAGAACATTTCATTGGACCCAAAATAGGTATAAAGCGAATTGGACAAGAATATTAACATTCTTGCATTTGGGGTGCTAAGTATTGGGTGTTTGTTAAATTATACTGAGTGTTTTTCTGATATTTGAAATACTTCATAGCAAAGTAAAAAGTTTGGCAATAATGAACATGAGCTTTGAAATCAAATAATCCTGGATTCAGATCTCTAATACTTGTCGGTTGCATAAGATTAAATGGTTTTCTTAATGTCATTGACCTCAGTTTACCACGTATAGAATGCCAATAATAATGCTTGCTTTAAAAAGATGGTGTATCTAGAGTGAATGTGATAATATGTATGAAGCCCTAGTACAATGTTCCTAAGAGGAGCTCAAAAATAGTTCTATACCACTAGAATCAGATGGTTCTCAACCAGGGACAGTTCTCTCCCAAGAGGCATTTGGCAATACCTAGAAACACTTTGGATTGTCATTATGGGTGGGGAAAGGCCAGGAAGCAACTAAATATCCTGCAGAGCACAGTGCAGTGGCCATGTTCACAATAAAGAATCATTTGACCCAAAATCTTAATAGTATTGAGGTTGAGAAGTGCTGATGTGGGCAACCTCAAGGTCACCCAAAACTTGACCCAGGCCTTCTGACTCCCAGTTGAGTGCTCTTATGCCTATACCATGTGAATCTATTAGACCTTGACCTTTCTACAAAATAAGTAGAGAAACTGGTGATGCTATCTACCTTTCTTCCCAGCTTCATTTTGGAGAAAACTCCACATCTTTCTAAGCAGAACAACTACCTGGCATATACATTTTCATAAATACTATTTGGGGTTTTTTTTAGTTAATTATGGGGATTTTTTTTTCTTTTTCTGTTGGTGCATTATAAGTATACCTAATAGTGGGATTCCTTGTAAACATTCATACATGCACACATTATATAATTTGGCCATGCTATAATCCCAACTGTTTGGGAGGTTGAGGTGGAGGATCTTGAGTTCCAGGCTAGTAGGGCAACATAGATCTTGTCTCCAAAAAAGAAAAAGAGAAAAAGAAAGAAAGAAAGAAATATAGCTCATAAATACTTCTTGAATAAATGAGTGAATCAGTTAATCAACCAATCAATGTCTGCAACCTACTAAATCGTGAAGAGATGTCACTATTCTTCCCTTCCCTAATTTCCCACTCATTTGACGTGATGGCCTATTTTTCACTGTTGTATCTTAAAAAGAAGAATCAAAACAGCAAGTGAGTGGCAAGTTCTCAGAGCCTTGTGGAACATATCTGAGGAGTCTTCTAACAATTCAGAGTTAAGTCTATGAGCTAATCCTCTGACGGCCCTTGTCAAGACACAGCTGGAATTTGGGGAGACAAAGAGAACATTTTTGGCTTAACCTGACAATGGCCATACAGCATAAAGTGGGTGACTGGCTTGAAGATGACCGTAATCAGGACATTTCAAATCTGGTTTGATTTTGGCACAGCTTAGGAAGAACACTTGCTGTTCTCTTAGGAATAACATACTTTTTTTTTTTTTACAACTAATTACTTTTGCTTTCTTGTAGACACCGATTTGGTGAACCCAGACCCTGTGCTTTTTTGGAAGACTACTGGGAGTCCCTGTTCTCATCTGCTTCACCACAGACTCGGAGAAGGTAGGTCCAGCTGCTCTCTGGACTCCTTTTTTCTAATGTTCATTTTAGCAACCCTGAAATTCTTACTAGTTATTTCAAGGGATATAAAAATTATCAAAATTATTACAATTATTATTTAGCGCATATTATAATTATAATACAAATGTGTTGTGGTTTCAATGTATGTATAGCTCATAAATATGCCCAGTAGGACTTAAAAGAGAGGAGGTTCACCGAAGGAAACAGCATACTGATACAAGGGGCACTATACAGTCAGTCCTAACTTTCTGCTTGTGACTGACTGACTGACCTTGAGAGAGTCACGTGACCTGTCAGTCTCTTCATTCACAAAATGAGAAATTTGAACTTGTTTATTTTGAAGACATTTTCCTGAAATGTCTAATTCTTTGGCCTTGCAAAAATTGAATGATTTCCAGAGTCTGATGGATAATCCCTCCATCCCCACTACTGAAGTGCTTACTAAAAATGGACTTTCCCAGTCCTCAGCCCTAGTTTCCTGAATTGGAATCTCTGAGGTTGGAGAGCAGAAATCTGCCTTCTTAATCTCAGGTGACCGGGATGTGAAGCAATGTTTGACAAACTAGTGGCCCAACCATGGGCAATGCTATTCTATTAGCACTAAAGTTCAGGGTCATAGATGGGTCGAGGTGGGTCTGCTCCAGACAGAAACACTTTGGACTTGTCTTGTGTTTGTAGAAGAACTCACAAGGTCAGCATCCAATGGCTGTTTTGCCTTTGATTCTTGGCTCTGGTGTCCCCTTTAGCCCAGAACTCCACTCTACACATCTTTTGCCAGATCTGGGTATCCACAGCAGACTCCTTGGATGTCCTCCCCTTGAATACCATTGAATGAGAAGATAATTCTTTTGGAAATGACCACTGAAGGAGGACTCCTCCTCCTAGATGGTATTCCAAATGCGACTGTGACCATTTGTCACCTCCTATCTTGTAAACAGCTTAGCTGTCAGACTCTGGCTCTGGAGGGTATGGCTGTGCTCCTGAAGGGGTGGTCACTGTGGAAGGACCACAGTGAGGGAGGTGAGTTCTGGTAGATATTGTTTGGTAAATTATGTATTACCAAGATGGCGGACTCCTAGAGAGAAGGGAGCTGGCCCAGTGGCCCCAAGTCAGGTGACACCACACCACGGCCAGAACTCTAGACTGAGATCAGAAAACCATGCAGACAATACTGTAGTCCATTTCTGATGCCAGTATAGGATTATGTGGCCTTTTGGCCTTTCTAGGTTGTGTGCCCAAGCCCTCAAGGAATCACAGAGTCCCCTAAAGAGACTTATGTCTTAGAAGAGAACTAAATACGGACCTTGAAATAAAATCAGTGTCCCCCAGTATTGCCTACAGAGACTTCTCACCAGGATAGGTCTAATTGCTCAGCAGGATGACTATTGCTCTTCTCCAGAGCTTGAGCAGATATGATTTTCTGGCATCAAATAAAGGGAAATGGAGCCTTAAGTATATAGTGTCACTGTTGTCTGCTATGGATTGGATATAAAACTCTTCTCCCAAATCCCAGGCAAGGCATTGTGTGTGATCTGTCAGGTAAAATACTAACAAGTGCCCCTTCAAGAGAGAACCACTCACCCATAAAGAACATCCAGACAACACCTACTGCTGGCTGGGGATAGATATGGGCTTTATTTGATTTGGGGTTGATTTATTTGTTTGCCTTGCTTCTAGAACAGCATAACTTGGATTTAATGTCTTGAATACTGAATCCAATACTTCTAGGTTCACTGACTTGTTATTATTTAGCATTTATGAAGTATATGTCAATGCACTTGGCACTTTACAATGACTCATAAAAAGGCTCGATCCTGGCCGTTGAACATAAGGTTGCTATCAGTTGAATTATTGCTAATATGGAAATGGTCACAGGACAGATCTGGATGTCTTTTGCCCCTAAAACAACTGTTCATCCCAGTCCCTTAATGCATCTGAGCCCAATCAGAGATATAGTAGCTGCTACTGTTTTTAGAGCAATATTTCAGTGCAATAGACTCAATGTGTAGTTTCTGACACTTAGGAAAAGCTGAGCAAGGATAGATGGATGAATGATGATGGATGGATAGATGGATGGATGAATGGATGGATGGTTCACTTCTCAATGGACATCTCCCATTTTTTTATTTGTTCTTCCACCTGAAGTTTTATTTAAGCATCTTACAAGCACTGTGCTTATAAAGCTAGCTGACTTTAAAAAGAACTGTTAGGTCACTTTTTGTTAAAAAAAAATTGATCTCAATATATCTATAAGGTGGACAGAGACATAATGAGAAACAGATTGCACAAAATCATATAAACTTGTTAATAATATTATATCAGTGTCAATTTCTTGGTTTTAACCTTGTTCTAGAATCTGTAATGGAACATGTTACCATTAGAGAATGCTAGGTGAAGGGTCCAAGGGATTTTCTGCCTTAATTTTGCTTCCTGAGAATCTGAAAATTATTTTTTAAAAAATCATATGAACTTTAGCCTCACCTATTTGTAGTCACACCTCACTGCACATATCTTCAGCCTCTAGGTCTTCCAACTAATAACTAGCAATACCAAGAATGTCCATTCCTACCAGTGCCTCACCTTGGGTCTCATCTTTCATGACCTTTCATCTTACCCATCAAGTCCCTCATTCTCCAGATTTTTCTTCCCACTTGGATTCTAGGGAGTGTTCCTCTAAGCTCTCCTCCTGTCTCCTGACCTTATCTTTTCTGATGTCTTTTCTTATGGCCTCTAAATATAAATGTTCCCCAAGATTGTGTCTTCCTTACTCTTGATTTGGCTCTACTTTCTCTGACTTCACATCTCATCAACTTTAATGGCTTTTACTCTCCACATCCTGCAGGAACTCTAGGTCCTGGCTCTGACTTCCCTCTTAAATTCCCAGTGGCCCTTATATTTCGCCAAAGCTTCACACTCTGTGCCCTTACTCCCAGCCCCATACTCTCTTCTCCTTCCCACTTTCCTGTTTCTCCTGATGAGATTCCTCATTCTGTCCGTCATTCAGAATGGAACTTTGCAGTTAGCTTGACTTTTACATCTGTTACTACCCTGGCCAGCTTCCTCTCCAGGGTCTCTCCCAGCCTCTGTTCCCAGGGCCACTGCCCTAGCTCCAGCCTTCCCCACCTGTAGACACCACTCAACTGCCCTTTGCACCTTAAGTCTTGTCCCTTTTCAGGCCCATCAGACTTACCATGGCAATTTTATTTTCCTAAAAGAATAACTTTCATTATGTTCTTTTATGCTACAAACTTTTGATGGCTTTACACTATATACTCTACCCTTTCCCACCTATTAGCTAAAAATAATCTCCTCCTAGCTGAACTTCCATAGTTTTCTTTTCAAAATGTCTTTCTTTTAGAATTACTGGACAGTAATTCTCCAGGCTCCCTCCTGTATTTCACTGACCCCCAGAGAAATAGAGACAGTAGTGTGGGTGTGTTGTACTCTTACTTCTCTCCTACGACTATGCATTTTCCTTGAAGTGATCACTCCCCCAGAAGGATGTAGGGAGTACATCATCCTGTTGAGTTCTATTCATAAACACAGGTCACTATGGTTCTGGGAGTCTCTGGGATTGCCCTGCAGAGAGCCAAATGTCATAACCTTGGACATACCATTTACTTCTCCCAGCTTTGGTCTGCTCATATATGAATAGGCTACTATTGTTATGTGACACTATGATGACTAGATAAGTAATAGAGCCATGCGTGGTGTCAAAGGGCTCGGTGTTAGCTATTGTTATCATCATTGTCATTATTGTGTTGTCACACTGGCAGTGTGACATTATCCGAATCTTAAGTGTTCACTGTTTGACAGATGAGACTAAGAAATTCCACCCACATGGTGAATTAATATCCTGAGTACTTCCACTAAGATTTGGGTTGGTAATCTTTGGTACTTTAAATGATGGGTGGTAGGCCCCAGAAGATCCTGAAAACAAGATTCCGTGATTTCCTAGTAGGAGATTTGTCTTCTTTTATATTTAGCCCTCCAGAGTTCAATGTCAAAGCTTTCAGTGTTGGACAAACCAAAGTCAGACTGCAGGAGAGGAGGTCTTGTTGACTTGAAATCCCTGCTCCCCTACACATGTGCTAACACACATGTCTCAGACTGAGAATGAGGCATGAGTTGGCAAGGACCAAAAGGCAAAATGGAGGAAGAAGGAGAGGCTGGACTGGAGGAGATTTAGAATGAAGAAGGAGAAATTTGAAATACAAAAGTTGATTCTAACAAAGACATCAAAATGAGTGTTGAAATAGAACACATAGTTGTGCAACATTTTGAATATAATATTGCCACTGAATCATACACTTAAAAATGGTTAAAATGAAAAAAAATGGCTAAAATAAAAATTTTTGTTATATAAATTTAGAATAAAAAACAAACCCATAAGCCAGGCACAGTGGTGAACACCTGTAATCCCAGCAACTCGGGAGGCTGATGCAGGGGATCACAAGTTCAAAACCAGCCTCAGTAATTTAGTGAGGCCCTAAGCAACCTAATGAGACCTTATCTCAAAATAAAATATTTTAAAAAATGGGCTGTGGATGTTAATCACCCTGGGTACCAAAAACATGAGAAAGTGAAACCACAAACCCAAAAAACAGGACAGCTGTAATGTGTAATTTATAAAGCATATTTTATTTTAGAAATATTTTATTATATGACAGACATGCTTATGTTGATGTAGTGATCATTGAGCACCTATTGTTTACAATGGTATATTATATCTTGATATGTAGCTATATTGGGTTTTCTTGTGTATTCATATTCAACTGGCACATGAAGGAATAATAATCATATCTGACTTGTAGGAAGAGTACACTAATTTTATTGAATGGAAATAAAAGCAAAGACCTGGCTTCAAAATTATTCAAAAAGCACCTTCTGCTTTAAAAATAGACAAACTGAAGCATGAGCCAAATCACATCAGCAGTGCATGAAGTTCTGGTGCCTCTATCCCACCCAGGCCAATGCTGCTATTGACAGACTAATATTTGCCAAGTTGGTGGGCCTGGAGGTGTTCTCTCATTCTCTCAATCTGAGCACTGATTGGCCATTTGGATTCCTTTTTGCAGTGATGCACCTGTTCAAGTCTTTTGCCCATTTGGGGATAGATGGTCTGTCTTTTTCTTACTTACATGTCAGTGCTATTTATTGCAAGGGCTTGTAGAATTCTCATTCATTTAAGACTTAAGGAAACCTTAGTGTGATTAGCCAGTCTCCGTGAGTGACAGCAAGAACACGGAGCCAATTCTTTGCATGCCCTCTTTTTTGTAAATGGTTTCAGAGAAAATCATTTAAGGACTTTTTCTCCAAACAAGTTACTCATTATGGAGTCAAAACCAGGTTGGGGGGACTCAGCATTTCTTCCACATTCACTGAAAGTGAGACTTCAAGCACAAGGCCATTTTAAAATGGAAATAACACAACTGAATAGATCATTCGAGGAAATGAGACATATTATTGAGGCCAACACATCCATTGGCACTTGTTAGCTCATCTCCAAAGAACAAAATACTGAGTAGCAAAGGTTTAAAGGGAATGAGACTGTATCCAGTTCCCAATAGAATGAAAAGGCTTTGGGCTCTGGCCAGAGAATAGATTTGGACCATAGATTGGACTTTTTTTCAGGGCCTTAAATTTAAATGACTAGAATTACTTTTAAAGTATCATCCTACTCAGTCTTTTGGAATAAAAACATGGTTTTCAATTTTACAAAAGTAAAAACGTCATCTAGCATAAAGATGCAAGACACCGTCGTTGATCTCACTTGTGTGGGCCAGAAAAAAGGATGGGGAATTCTAGTGTTGACTCAGCCTGCAGGGAAGCTGCCTCTGTAGCATCCTTAGACCTGCAACACATATGCACATACTACACACAGGAACACATCTACACAGACGCAGTATATACATGGTATACATGCATACACGTGTGTACACACATGCCATGCACATATACATAGAGGTGCATTACAAACTGTATATACACATGCATATATACACAGAGACCCATTTCATACACAGGATACATGGATACACATACAAACCAAGCACATAAGTGCATAGACACATATATATACATGCATATAGATATATATAACACATGTGTGCACCCACACACTGATAATCTGTGCCTGAAAAACTTGAGACAAATACATATATAGAGGAGTATAAAGAAATAGATCTGTCCCTCTAAAAAGATACTAAATATTGTATTGTGAAGCTTGTAAAGCCCCCATTTCTCAGTCAAGAAAGAAGGGACCATGTTAGATTACTAGGTCATATAAAATTTAATTATCTAGAAACTGAAGTCAGTTGCAAGTTTTAGGGGTGGAAAAAAATAGAACTCAAGTTGTTGTTTATTTTTTAAATCTCATATCTAAAGAACAGATAGATTTATATCCAGATGTGAGCATTTAGAAGGAAAGTGTGTTGCTATGGCTCTCTCATTTTCTAAAATAAATAGGGTGATATTAACAGTCAGTACTGATATATGAAAAGATCCAGTCATCTGGGAAAGACCCTTCTTCCATAAAGGTATCATCAAAAGCCTGGCCCCGGTACCCATTTCTTCAGGGTTCAATGGGTGTCAGTTACCCAGTTGGCTGCTTAGGGATCCAGTCGGCCTGGGTCCCATATTCCTAATCCATTTACCCTTAGACTTCCTGTCCTGAGCCCTGTGCCCACAGCTCCAAGTCTGCATGGGGAGATCATGCCTTGTGACTCAGGAGCCCTTTGCTGGCAAAGCCTCGTTCCTCCAAGCACCTGGCCATGAGGAGGAAGCCATATCCCAGTGATCAGCAAGTGCTGCCAGTAGGACCTGGTATTTAGGACCCTTTACTTCTGGGGACCCCTTTGATTACTATGTCATTCTTCTTGAATGTGCCTATGTGCCCAACCCTCTTCTCAGAATGAATACTTGTCTAGAACATTCCTTCAACTGCCGCTCAAAAATATTCCCAGCAGCTATTCCCGCAGTTACCCAGCCATGCCCAGGGGTGAGGGAATCCCCAACCAAGGACACTGCTATTAGATTTTCAGCTCAGTTGGTATGACAGGCAATGTTTCCCAGAATTCTTTGGGTTCCCTCAGCACTTTCCCTCCACTTCTCAATTCAGATACTCTCCTAGACTCTCAAAAGTGAATAAGGGGAAGTCTCCAGGAACCAAGGAGGACTGCAGACCCTGGAGACCCCTTACACTGGAAAAATGCTGCCACCTCCCTTTCCCCACAGGGGCCAACACACCCCGGGTAGCTGTCATGAGTTCCCACACTAACAAAGATGGAAGAGCCCGAATCCTGCCCTAGCAACCCTTTCTTTCGAGAGAGGGTAGACTTCCGCAGCACAATTACCTATGCAGAGCTTCTGGCCACCTACCAACCAGCCAAACCCAGTGCTTAAAAGGAGCCTGTATCCAACGGGTAATAAAAGTTGGAGGTATTCTCTGTAGTCCCTGAACTTCCATGATGTCACTTCAGTAACAACATTTCTGGATTCTTGGAGGGCTTTTATTATTATTATCATCCTCTTCATTACCAATTCCAGATAAGTGAGGTCATTGTTGAATCGTTGCATTCTGGATAAGAGATTGTGTAAATCCAGATTAAGCCACTAAACAGACATTATGTTGGACACTGGTGTGTGTTTGTTGGGATGTTTTTCTGTGCACATAAGATGCTGAAATTACTGAAGCAAAACCCTGATGAAAGCTATTCATAATTTAGCCTTTATTATCATACAGATATGTCAGCTCCATCTACCCAAAAGAATATCACAGGCATGTTCAATATAAAATGCAAATATAATAGTTTAGTGGGTTGGCTATGTCAGAGGTGTTTGACTTAAACCTATTACCTTGGCAGATTAAACACAGTGACAGATCTTTCACAAGGCAGATATTCTGATCAAGTTACATCTTCTCTCAGCATTCATAGGTCATCAGTTCAGTTGGGTCTAAATAGAAAGAGGACAAGAATGGGTGAGGAATCGAGAAGGAGTAGAGCACAGCCACAGAGAATCAGGAGGACCTGCCTGATAACTCCCAGACCATGCAGTGTCCACTGAGACGTACTATGTTTTGCTCAAGCATGAGCTATTTGTAGCAGACATTGATTCTCTTGTGTGATGGAATAGGTGAGGGTCCACCAAGCCCTCCAGGCCGACCTGATCACTTCCAGATCTTGATACCAACTCACCTGAACAGAAGTGGGCCCAGTCTGAGCTTTGACATTGGCTCTAACCCTTCAGAGCATTTGGCATTCTCACTTGACCCACACCCCAGACTCTGACCTCTGCTTTGCAGGCAAGACTCATTCTGCACATGAGTGGTCTTGCTAGGGCCGCTGTCCTTCTAAATAGAAGTTCCTGCCTGAATGCTCCATGGTCCATCTCCCCATGGCACTGCCCACTTCTTACAAGGGCTCTTCCAGGACTGTCCTGTCCCTCCCTCACACACACAAGCCTCCAACCTGATGACAATAACACTGGCGTCTTGGGACAGCCCACTTTAAGCCTGTACTCCACTCAGTGAGACAGGCTTGGTGGAAAATCACCAGCTTCATCCACTTTGTCCAGCATGGTCTCTTGTCCCAATATGGCATGATCACTTATGAGCTTTGGAGCTTATATATCCAGTGGCTTTTCCAGGGGAGCATCTTACAAACTGCCACAGAGAACTGCAGAAATAATTGATCCCTTTTTTAAAAAAGAGCACTCCTTCTGTGGCCTTTGTGATCCTTCTGGCTTTCATATGCTGTGAAAAGTATTGGCTCATGGCTATGTATATGTATAGCCAGGAAATAGGAAGAAGTCACACTCAGAGCGGGTCCTCCTCTGTGTCAACTTCTAATTGGCTGACGCTCTTTTTTTTTTTTTTTTTTTTTTAGAATCTTTATTATTTATTTATTCTCGGCGGACACAACATCTTTGTTGGTATGTGGTGCTGAGGATCGAACCCGGGCCGCACGCATGCCAGGCAAGCGCACTACCGCTTGAGCCACATGGCTGACGCTCTTAACACGGAGACTTTTTGCCAAAGTAGATAGTGACCCACAGAGTGACAGTTGCCAGGCTACTAGGGTGGGGTTGGCAGTGGCAGACAGTTAATAGTTGGGGAAGGATCTGGAAGAAAAATCTAGGTGCTCAGGACTTTGGCTGTCCTCTGGATCCGACTGGCTGTGTGATGTGTAAATCCTGCACAGCCAAGTTTTCCTCTATAAAATAAGGAAGTTGACCTAGAGCAGGTCTCTTCACTTCCAGTTTTCCTAAATATGCATGACTCTGAAGTCAGA
Organism: Ictidomys tridecemlineatus; assembly: GCF_052094955.1. Lineage (NCBI taxonomy): Eukaryota > Metazoa > Chordata > Mammalia > Rodentia > Sciuridae > Ictidomys > Ictidomys tridecemlineatus. The sequence goes on from NC_135491.1 coordinate 47,118,774, forward strand.
TGGCTAGGTAGGAATCTGGAAAATTCTAATAATTACCAACTGCCATTTTCATAAAATTTTCTCCTGGAGTTTAAACATACATTATGTAAGCATTTGACATCATTATCTCATTTAATCCTCACAGTCTTTCCAAGGAGTTGATACCATGGTTCATTTCACAGAAAAGGGAACAATTTTTGCAGAGGTTGCCTGACTTTGTTAGGGTTGTGGCCTTAATAAACAACAGAGTAGAGATTTCAGTCCCGCTGGAACTAAACTGATTACACTTCTATGGAGACACATTAAGTTTCCGAGCCTCTTTTTAGAATCCTCAGTGCCTGAATTCTGTCATGCTGCCCCTCGGTGTCTACTCTACATTCCCAACCTACCCGCTTTCCTGACTCCTGAGACCCACGTGAAGCACGCCTTTGGTTTGTGCGAAAGGGTAGTGTCATGCTTTAGTTCTGCATCCATTCTTCACAACACGATGGGAATCAATAAGAAAACAGCACAAATGAATTTCTGAGCAGCTACTTGCAACATGAAATATAAGTGAAGATGTGACTCAAAGCAAGATTTAGCTCAAAAGAATAACTTTGTAAGACAATCAAGTATCTCCTCTGTGTCCAGCAAGTGCTTAACACAAGTCGTCTATAATTTTGCTGAGTCCCCCTTTGAATCATAGATGCTGGGAGGCTTCTCGCAGTTTCCAATGAGGTCCAATTGATCTCCCAGCCTTTGCATCTCATCACCACAAACCAGTTTTGAAGGAAAAAAAAAATGCACCACCCCACCCCCAACATCAGACAACTTCTATTGAGCGCCAGTTACATAAAGACTTCTAAGGAAGTGAAGATGATCCCTCACCAGAAAGTAGAAGTTCTTTACAAATTAAAGAATAGGCTTCAAAGTCAGAATTGGCCTCTGAGCAAGGTCATTGTATTCTATTTGGAAATAAGCAAAAGCTCTACTGTTTCATCAGTATATTTCTGGTGATACAGTCAATGCTCAGGATTCACAGATTCTATGTTGGTGAATTTGCCTACTCCCTGAAGTTAAGCTGTGACTTCAAATCAGTGCTCGCCACACTGGTGGTTACTCATGGTCATGTGCAGAGAAGTAAAAAGTTTGAATCACCCAACATTCCCAGCTGAGGTCGAATAAGGCCATGCTCTGCCTTCTTGTTTCATTTCTCATTCTGTAAACAAGTGTTCTTTCCACAGGGCCACGTTTTTTCACATCGTGTGCTTTGTGTTGTTGATGTCACTGTTTAAAATGCCCCCCCCAAGCATAAGGCTCTCTAGTGTCCCCAAGGGCAAGAAAGCTGAGTTATACCTCACAAAGAAAACACATGCTTCATGAGCTTCATTCAGGCATGCGTTAGAGTGCTGTTGACTATGAGCTCAATGTTAATGAGGTAACAATATATATTTAATAAGGTGTTCTTAACCAGAAACACTCAGGGCTATGTATTGATCAGTTGAAAGTGTCAGGAGTTCACAGGAAACTAACCCTCTGGTTCTCCTAGGAACAGTGGCTCAGTATTCACTAATTCAACGTCTGCGGTGACTCTGTAGAATATAACTAGAGCAAATGATCATATTTCCAAAGTTAGGAATTCCTAATAAGGTCTCGAGACTTTCTGGGGGACTGCCAGGGAGGTCTGGGCGACTGATCGTGTGCCACTTTCGGCTTTATTTTTCTGCTTTATGGAAGATGAGAACTTACACAAGCACACCTGTTCCTTGTGCGATGACGAGCAGATTTTTCTCAGTGTTCAATTTACCGGGTACGAAGTGAGACCCCAGAATCTCCTGCTGCTGGAAGATACACAGAGAAGCTGCCCCTGACCTCAAGAGCCTCCACCATCGTGACCATGACCCATCTCAAGGTAGCGAATGTACGGGTCTAAAGGAAAGTGGAAACGCGTTAGACTTGGCAGGGAGAGGCACGAGCTCCCTGAGGCAGAACCTGAGGGAAACAGGCCATTTTTCTAATAGTAACCTTGAACTGTTAATTTTGTGTTTCCTCCCGGGAACTCTGCAAAGGAAGTCCAGCTTTAGCCAGAGCTTCTAATTAACTCTAAAGTTTCTACCGCATCAGCAGACACCTAAGGACCACCCTCGTGCTTGTCTCTCTCCGGACAGAAGTCAAAAAACTGCTGTAGGTGAGAACTGCACCATAGGAAATCCCGTTTTCTCTATGGGAAATGGTTGTCATATTTTCTTCACCCTGATTGTTTTGGAGACCTTGTGATCTTACAGCTGAAAAAATAGTATTTATGATACTCAGAATAGAAATAGTAACGTTAATTTATTAAGCATCCAATTTACGTCAGGACCTGCGCTTAGTGCTGGGAACAAAGGATAAAAGGCACCAGTCTGCCTCTAAGCATCTCAGTTATTGTAAAAGTGGGATAAAAGCCATGGAAGAGGGACACTGGGGTAGGGAGCCGGGGGCAGCACATAACTCAATGGAGGCTTAAAGGGGGATGATGGTATGCTTCTTGCTGGAACAGTCCCAAAGGTGGAGAGGAATTAGGCAATGAGGCAAATAGAATTGACCATTCTGGAAAGCAAGATGCACATATCAAACCTTAGAGGCATGAAGGAGTTCTGGGCATCCCACTACATGGGGCCCAGAGTTGGAAGAGTCCCAAGAGAGAAGGCAGGTAGAGAGGCAAGACCCAGATCCAGAGGAGCCTTGCAGGCCTCCTGGGGAGGTAAAGCTTGCTGAAGGACCTCACAGAGGCCAACAGATCACCACATTTGCACTCTCTGCGGACCAGTTGAATTGAGGGACGGGCATGTCTGCGGAGGAAGACAGCAGTCAAGCTGTTGGGAAAGCCACTGAGGAAATAAACTAAGAGAGAAGTAGGAAGACAGTACAAGTTCCAAGGACCCATCCCAAGGAGGAGAAAACAGGTCGCCTGCTACTTGTGGTTGAGTTCAGGAGAGTGGTTTGGGCTGGAGATGGTAAGCTGATGGCTGATTTTTAGACGGCCATTGAAGCCAATGGTTTACATTGCAAAAAGCAAAGAACAGAAGCCGCAGAAACCCTGTCCAGGAACATTAGTATTTAAAGGATGGAGGTGGGGGGAGGGGGGAGAGGATAAAGATCTGAGATGAAGCATGTGGGGAAGTTACCAGAAATGAAGGACGAAGACAATTGTGCCTGATTCAACAGAGGGGAAGTTTCATAGAGGAGGGAGCCGTCACCAGAATTCAATGATGCGGGGAAGGAAGGCACCATTTTACGGGCCACTGGTGGGAGTGGGAATGGGTTGCCTTGGGTAGAGAGACAAATGGGGAAAAGAAGTAAAGGCAGAGCAGCTTTTTGGTAAACTTGACTCTTAAAGGAAGGAAGAAGATAGATGCAAATGAAGGGGATTTTTCCAATTGCCAGTCATAACCCAGCAGCGGTTCTTAACTGCTGATAGGATTCAGGGAGTAAAAATTGCAAATTGCACAAATGACACAGGCTGCCTGATGAAAACCTCCTAGAGAGGAAGGGAGGGGGCAGGAGGGAGAGCCAAGGAAGCTCTGGGTCAGGAGTTCTAAAGAGGACATCTTTTATGAAGACGTATGGGGAATAATTAAATGGAATCAGATTAAAACCTGGTTTACCCAGGACTGTCTCTTTCTAGCTTTTAACCTTAGGCAAGTTCTCTCTTGGAGCCTGAGTACTCTCGTCTGTAAAAATCAGCCAAATCCTATCTGTCTCACCAGCATCACTGGCCATAGTGAGAATTAAACAGGACGATACGTGTGAAGAACACCTTGGAAATTGGAAAGCCCGGTACGGTTGTGAGATGTCGTCGTGGGAGAAGAGGGGCCTTCTTGCTGCCCTTTGCCATCTGCCGGAGTGTCTTTTTCTGTTGAAGTCACTTCAGGCACCATGGAATAACTTTCTTCCAAACTGCAGGTGGATTTCTCTCTTCTGGGGATTTCTATCTTTTTTTTTTTTTTAATTTTTCTTACCCACTTGAGAGGGAGAGTTCTGTGGATACATAAGAAGGCATTTTTTAAATTAAAAAAAAAAGAAAGTTAAAATAGCCCTAATTGCTAATCATTTTAAAAATTGATGGAGAGATGCATGAAAAAAAACCCAGGCAAACCACATTGCTTTATAGACATTTAATCTTCTCAGTTATGACCCTGGGGAAATAAATCTTTTCAGAGGTCACTACCATAGAAGAGGGTAACGTTACACCATCCTACTAACTGGGAAGGCAGTCTACATGGAAATCCATCCCCCAGCTCTTCATTGTTTTAAATCAGTCTTCCCTTCTACTCCAAAACACACTCTTCCATGATTTTTGTCAGTCATTGATAGTATCTACATTTTTCAATGAATACAAAGTAAAAGTACCTGTGCTAGATATTTTATACTAAAGCAAAGACTACAAACCGCTACACTGTGGGCCAAGACTATCTTTGCAAATGTATTTTATTTAACCATAGATAGTTTTTAAATTGGTCTATTTTATAGTTAAGCATGCCAGCGTCCACCTCTGGGAACCTCAGGTCAGGTAACACCAGCAGGGCTTTGGTCCCCCCAGCAGGTGGCTGGTGCTCTCAGGTCACTCCAAGCCCCAGTCCACCATGTTGCTTCCTCAGGCTGTTGCCCACAGGTCCCTGGAGATTTCAGCATATATAACCCTTCCTATCAAACCAAACCAAGAAAGTACAATGGAAGGGAAGACTTTTGTTTCTGAGGTTCAAGTGGTTAAAATAAAGAAGGAAGTAAACTTTCACCCTCCTAATACTTGGGATGAAGTGTCTGATTGTCAACTCTTAGCATCCTATCTACTTCAGTCTGGGGCTCCACAGAAGTAAAAGTCAAATCTTTTCTTTTGTGTGCTTCCTCATATAACAGAGATTAAAACCAAAGCAACCACTGCCTTTACAGAGGACCCAATGCATAGTCCAAAAGAAAAAAAAATTGTATTAGTTCAAAAACAAAAGGCCATTTACCAAAAGATTCTAGAATGCTCTTCCTACCCTCACAAGGGCAAGAAACTTTGATCACCTGTGCCTGAATGGAAAGACATCTGGTAGACCACACTTCTCTTTCAGAGTTAGGAAAATAAAGCTTGTTCTAGGTTTATTAACACAGACATACTGGTCATGGCTGGGCTGTGCCACATAGAAGAAGTATTCCAAGCAGTGCGTTCTTTGGCTCCCGTCAAGTGGCCTGTTGTCTGTGGAATTTCCTATTCTCCAGCCCCAGAACAGAAAGCAGCCCTGCCACCCCCCACCCACAGCATTGGCCGTCATGAGGTTTAAAGAGGATCATTTGTTTTCATTACAGCCCCTTGAAGCCCTTCCTTCCCTCCTCATTAATGAATTTCCAGTCTTTCATCAAAAAACAAAAACAAAAAAACAAACACAAAAAAGGACCTGGCAGAGGACATAGTTAAGTGGCTGGCGTGCATGGCTGTGCCGGCTTTAGAGAGAGGAGACAGCCATTTACTGATTGCGAGGAGGGGTTGATGTCCTTGGTTAGTATGCTAATTTCGTCTCCTGCATTTAACATTCAGATCAGGTCCATGCAGGCCCTCCAGAGCCGCAGAGTCCAGGGATGGGTGGCTGTCTGCCTTGCAGCACTGAACATGCTCTGCATGAATTACATAAAAACCCAAACATTCAGCCTTCTCTGACTTCACTCTTTCCCTCCCTCTCAGAGAGACATGCAGACACAGAGCCGCATACACGCCACATGATGCCCACACACGCCCACACACCAGTGCCACGGGTCTCCATGAAGATATGCGATATAAGGTTCCCGAATCATCCACAACTGGCTTAATTCCACCTCCTCTGGGTTTCCAAGGCTCACTTCTGCAGGATGTATTTCTCCTGCTTGGGAAACTTGGAATGCATTGGGGAGTTCAAAATAAGGAAGCAACATGAAGATTTAAAAACAAACAAAAAAACATTTACAAGGAGGATATCTTATCTATCTTAACTCCCAGTTCCAGAAATCCTTAAAAAAAAAAAAAATACCCAACTCCACTCATGGGAAAGAGAACCATATAGCTCAATTAACCAAACACCCAGAAAGAAGGAAAATCGGCTCACTTTATTCCGTAGGGTCCTCACTTTGTCATGTGTGTTTGAACAGTATATTAAAAGAGTCTTATTCATGGTTGGTTTTGGACTCACCAAGCCACAGCTGGGTGACAACAGAAGAGGAATCCTAAACTAGCTCCCACATGGCGGTCCAAATGGCAAAAGATGATCACCTGGCATTTTTGCCAAAAGCCCAGCCAATGGAAAACTGAATTTCCTCAACCTCCTTCCTCCAGGACATTTCTGTAACCTTGCGGCAGCTTCCTGGAAACAAACAGAATCAGCAGCTCCTAGCATCAGAAGGCATATTGAGGGGGTTGCTTTTAATAAACTGAAGCAATTTTGAGCAAGCAGAAGGCTCCAATTAGAAGGAGAGGACAGGTTGGTTTTTATTGTGTTGTTTTTTTGGTTTGGGATATTTTTTTTCTCAATGTATGACATAACCATGTACCCTGGCATGCCGTAGCTCCTTCCTCCGGACACTCTGATGGTCCTGGGTCCCGTCCTCTTGTGTGTCTGCACTATATTCCATGTTCAGCTGGGGAACTCCAGGCAATCCCTGCCGAGCCTCCCACCGGACCGATGGGTGTTTTCTCTCCGAGCTACAGACTTGATTTGCCTCTATTTTTTTTTTTTTTTTTTTTTTTTTGGCTCTGGTCCAAGATGTTTTCCTGTCATCATTTCACTGTCTTTTCCAGTAATCCCTTTTTTAAACATTGACAACAATTAGTCGATTTATCTCCATCACCAACCACCACCTCCCACCCCCAGATCCACCGCACACACACACTCCACTGAGCCCCCATCACCGTCTTATTTTTTGCCTTGAAGTATAAGAAATTACAGCTTCTCATTAGCTGGAGAGCACGTTTGGAACGGCTTTGTGTTTACTCACTTAGTAAGTGATGCTGGCCTTTTTAATTATTCTCCCTCTGCGTGCCATCGGAGAGCAGCAAGCTGTTCAAGCCAAACCCAAGGACGGCACATCCTCCTCGGCGAGGCAGGTGGAAGGAATCACCGTGCGCTGCACCTCACCGCTGCTGCAGTTCTGCTTTGCCTGTCAGCGAGCCAAGGAATCCCCCCAAAGCTCTTACGTAGGAGATACCAAAACTGTGAGTCACTTTTCACTCCCAGAGCCAAGGAAGTCCACGGCCATCTGTGCGTCACAGCTGACCCAACATGGGGGTTTCCTCCAAGCCATCGAGATCCCCAGGACCAGACCGTCCGGCCCTGGCTTCCTTCTTCTTGCTGTTGCGCCCCTCTTTCTCTTCCACTCTGGCCCAACCCTTCGTTTTGAAGTCCTCTTCTCTCTTCTTCTCCCTCTCGGTGTTGCCGACAGCCGCAGACCCAGCAAGAGCTGGGTCCCTGTCGCCTTCTGTTATTTTATTTTATTTTATTTTTTTCCCCCTGCAGCAGCCTTTGGCTGCTACCTCTGCAAGCTGGATCACCAAAGACACACGACTCACTCACAATGAATAATCAATACGGATATTGATCTGGGGAAAATGTTTGTAAATTCCTGAAAGGGGATCAGGAGCAGGGGGCCAGGGAGGCTCGTGGGGGACGACGCTGCCCTGCTCATCGGCGGTCGGAAGCAGAACCGCCTTTGGATCCCCAAGTTGGGCTGGCTCCGAGGCGACCGGTGCCGGAATGCGTGCGGACGAGGGTGTGCGCGCGTTAGGAGGGTGTTCAGTATTCTCATTTCTCTACAGCTGCTTTCCCCGAAGAATCAAGAGCCAAATGGTCGGGAGCCCCCGTCAGCGCCATGTCTTGGCTGCGGGCCAGCGCTGTTTTGTTTTCATTATCACACGCTACTTTGCAATTTGCATAAATACAGGGTTATTTTTTATCGTGTCGCCCAAAAGATAGAAAAAAAAATAGAGTCTTTGTTGTGTGCAAGAGGGGCTTGCCGCCTACTCATCGAAGCTAAGGATTTACCTCCGAGGCAGGGCTTTGGGAGTCTATGTAGAGGGCTTCGGAAGAAATATGGGCAAAGAAGTGGTAATCACAGGGCAAAAAGAATACAGGAGAGAAAAAGTAGAATTTAATAAGAACTGCTGGGCACTCAGCTTGGTAAAAACAAATTTAGGGACCCATTTTCTCCTGCAGAGAAGACTTAAGCAACAGTCCCTACCCAGTGTCCTGGTCAGCCGCAATGCATGCATTCAACTGGAAACCATTGATCCTTGGTGGGAAAGGTTTGTAAGATGAACACACACTTGCTCTATCCCAACCCCATCCAAAAGGTGGAACAAGTGGACACAAATGGAACGTTCCTGTCAGGGGCTCTGCCCTGCTGGTTTTCTGCCAGGGTGAGAGATTTCACACCTCGTCTTCTCCCTTACCTCCCCTTGGCATAAGTGGGTCACCTGAGCTCCCTGCTCTGCATTTGCCCAAGTACCCTATGGGATTTGCATCCTCCCCTTAGCCTTCTGTCTTCAGGGGAGTGGGAGCAAGAATGTGATATAAGGTAAGTGACAAGCCACAGATGGCTTTCTCCTGCAAGCTGCTCTTGTCTGTGGAGAGGAGGCCTCGGAGTCCAGAGTGGCATCTGGCAAGCCCACATGTCCCAGGGAGCGGTACTTCACATTAGGAAAACTCTCCAGTCCTCTTGGCTGTTGATGGTGATCACCTTCCCCACCTTGGCCTGTGCTCCCTTCATCTCTCCCTACTCACTCTGTTTTTACAATTGGGCAATAAAAATCTCTTTGGGATCCCTCTCCCCTCTCTCCCATCGCCCTATCTATCTCCTCCTGGCCTTGTGACAGAAGGGATGTGTCACCTTTGAGATAGCCATCTAGAGTAAGACCTCCACATGAGGATTCAATTCCAACACCCCCTGGCCTGAAAGGAGCTGTCCGCTTTATCAGCCAGCAGCAGCAGCAGCAGCAGCTGCAGAAGCAGTGATTTTTTTTTTTTTTTATTCCCTTTCTGGCTTCTGATTAGCTCCAGCAATCCAATTAACAGAGGAATTTATATCACACGGACTGAGGTGCCTCTACTCATCACCGCAGCTCAAACCCACTCATAAATTCTGCCGATACTACATCTTCCTGTGACATGGATTAATTACAGCACCAGGCTTTCCCAAGTAGGTCTACCAGCAAAGGTATATATGAATATCAGAAATAAAGAGGCTAAAAGGGATGTTTTCTTGTGTATTATCAAGGATGAAGAAAGGCTGCCCAGGGAAGTCACTTTCGTCCTCCATCTCTGCATCCGCCTATTGTTCTCTGAGGTGTCAGAGGCCAGATGGGCCAGAATTAAGTAATTATGGAGAATTCAAAAGTGGTCTAGTCATGGCACACCCATGTATATTTTCACATCTTTGAAGCATTTAACTTGAAACTTCAGGGCCCTCAAGACCAACTAATTTCCTGCCTCCAGTCCATGCGCCCCCAAAATAGTTAAACAGTTTTAAGATCTCCATGAAGAGAAATGCCATTATCTTCATTGGTATTCCACTGCAGTTGGGTACAATCATGATATTGTTGCACCCTTTCATCTATCTACAATTTCATTCCAAATTTGCCCTCACATTCATCAATCTCCAGCATCTATCCATCCATTCATCTAGCCATATTCATTTATATATCAACTATTTATTCTGCTTCCAGTCATCTATTCATCCATGTGCATCTCACTATCCATTTTCAAACCATATATTGATCTATGAATATCTTTCTATTATCTGTCATCTACTTGTCTATCCATTTGTGTCTCTATTAATTCATTCATCTGTATTATCCATCTGTTTTTCTGTCTATTCATTAATCTATTCATGTATCTATCCATTCAATCATCTGTCATTTGCTTACCAGTTACCAATCCCTTTTTATTTTGTGCCTTTAGTGAACTATGATCTCAACAGAACTCCAAATTCACATTCTCAATCCATTTTTTTAAGATAAATAATGCCCAATTTCCAAATGAACTCTGTAAATGCAAAATACTTGGCTATTTGTTCTCTGGTTTAAAAGACTAAAGAGTGAGGTCAGTAACAGCATACAATTTTAAATGAGTTCAAAAATTACAAGGAAAATATTTTATCCTCAATTCCTGGAGCTCTTTCCTTGCTTAATAAAAGTATACATTGCTGTTCCTCTTTAAACCATGCCTTTAGACAGGGGAAAATTTAGACACATGAATCTCATTCAGTCTGTTATATCTACCACTGAAAAGACTTCATGCAAATGACTTAGTTCAACCAGTACTAATTTGAGATTACTTTTATCATAAAGCAAAACAGATATCAACCCTAAAATGGGATTGTGGTTATACACATTTGGATTTCCCCTATATCCAGGAAAGGAATTGAGGAGCAATGTGGGAACTAAAAATAGATTTTGCCCCATTATCTTTACTCAAAATATATTCAAGTCTGGGCCAAAGCTTGAGATTCAGTACCTTCTGAGAGTGATCTCTAGTTTTCTTTTTAGCTCCCAAGAAAATAGGTCAAGGAAAGCACCGCTGGCTTGAGGAAAGAGTTGAATGAATGAATCTCACTTTCTGTTTAAGACAGAAACCCCGGCTGCTCCCTGTGAGGGAGGAGGATGAGCTTGTATGGTTGGGCTTCTCCTGCATGTGCAGGGAATCATTTCCCAAACAGCAACCGAGTCTGAATCCTAATTGAGCAGCAGATCTTGTATCTGTCAACACTCACCATCTCTAATATTCTGTTAGTTTGTAGGTGGTATTATCAGCTGAGCATCCAAGTTTGTTAACAAAAAAGATTTAGAAGTACAGTCAGCCTTCTTTATTGAAGGGTTCCCTATCCATGGATTCAACCAACAACGGATCAGAAATGTCCCCTTTGCAAAAAATTTCATCTATACTGAACGGGGACAGACTGTTGGTCGTTGTTCTCTAAACAATACAGTGTCACTAGTATTTATACAGCTTTCACATTGAATTAGGTATTTTAAATAACCTAGAGATGATTTAAAGTCTACAGGAGTATTCATGTGAGTTATATGCAAAGAACTACATCATTTTACATAAGCAACTTGAGCATCCTCCAATTTTGGTATCCAGGCAGGTCCCAGAACAAAGACCCTGTGGATACCCAGGGAAGACTGTGTATTGAAGACCAGTTCAGATCTGGAGTTGTAATCCCAGAGGAGCATGAAGAGATCCAGGCCATGTTGTCCTCCAGAAATATAAAGGAGACAGAAACCCTCTGGTTCCTTTTCTTGTGTTATTTCCATTCATGGTTTTCTGGATTCTGTTGTAATAGAAAATCAGACTCTAGCTCTGACTTTGCTCATCATGCTAACCAGGGCTGAATTCTCCAGTAGGGACAGTAGACTTGATACCTAGGGCCCTACCACTGTTAGTGGCCCAGGAAAATTCTTCAATTTCTTTTAAACTCATTTTTTAAAAACAAATTTTTAAGGTCAAAGAAAATATTTAAACATAGAAGAGTAACACTGCTATTAAATAGCATTCACATTCACCTTTATACTAATTTTTATAAAATATGTCTCAATCATTTTCTTAGGAAGGAAGAGGTCCTTTTGGGAAAAAGCACAGAGGGCCCATGAAAGGCATTTATAATGTGACTCTTGTCATTAATCAGACTACCTATAACTTAATGGTTAGCCTCAAAAGACTGTAGTGGTTAGGGATCTTTTCAGGAGCGAGACTGCCTGGGTTCAAATCCCTAATGCTACTACTTGCCTATCACCAAACTTCTCTGATTCTCACTTTCTTTAGCTGTAAACTATAGAAGATAATAGTGACTAATGCACATAGATGTTATGAAATTATATGAATAAATTTCTCAACACAGAGCCTATACACAAAGAGTGCTTGATAAAATTTTGTTTTATTAATTGTTACAGTTTTAGCTTTGGTGTCTTGTGATGCCTACTTCTCTGTAACCCAGTATCATGCCTAAATTGATTATTTTCATTTAAAAGAAAAATGTTAGAATATCTTCTAGCCACCATGGAAGGAAGGGTAGCAATTGAAGTTTCCTCCTTACTCTGGAAGTCAGAAAATTTCCTCTCCTAGAAGCAGTAAATTTTGTACTTTCTACTTGGAGCTCAGTCTTTATTCCATATTATAAAACCCCTTTAATAAATCAGCATCATCTCTCCTGATCGGAGATTTGATTCTTTCCTAACCTAAAACAATCCTTGCAAAAATCTTATTAAGAACCACAGGTTAAAAAGGATATTGTCAAAACTTTCTCTCTCCTTTTCTCTCTTTACTTTATTATCTCCTCATTTTTTTTGTCATTTAACTCCAATTATGAGATGCTAAGTGCTTTTGGAAATTTCATTGTTAATATCTTCTTACAGTGCTATTAACGTAAATCAAGTTTAATAGTGTCCCAGCAAGTGTAAAAGCAATCAAAAATTCAGTACTCACGAATCATTCTGTAATTTCAGCATAAAATGTTAATAGAAATAATATCTAATACCATAAAATATCAGTAAATCCAACTTTAAATATAGGTGATGAATTACTTCACTATCCTATAGCATTTGTGGAATATTCTGGTGTGAAGTACTTAATTGGCTGAGCCATACCTCAGTCATGCCCAGACTGCCAGAAGTCCCCTCCTCTGCCTCAATCCGACTGGCCAATCACAGCAGAATGAATCACTAATGAAAGGCATTTCTTCACATTTCTTCATCCCAAACACTCTGAGTTACTCGGCAATCAAGAAATATGACTGAGGATCAAGAAGTGCAGTCGACCTAAAGGAATTCAAGTAAATGCAAAACTAAGACACTGTGGTTCAATTCTGAGAACACTGATTAGTAGCTGCAAGGCCTTGTGCTCTGTGTCCCCAGCAAAGGTGGCTCTGTCCTCGGGGAGCTCACATCTCATGAGACAGGCCAAGTCCAAGACACGTCCAGCTAATGCTATTTCAGGCCCAGCAGTGAAAACAGCATATTACATGTGCCGGTAAAAAGCCTGTAATAGGTCATTAGTTGGCCACTTAACTTTATAAGTTCACTAAAATTGGGGCATTTATTTTTTTTATTTTTTTTAAGCATTTTAACTTAAAACAGCATACATACATTTACTCACTGATCCTCTGTGGAAGGACAAAGTGAGTTCTTTTGAGTGATCTGCTTAGGGTTCCATGCCATCTTTCAGCCACCACCAAGTGGCTTGCCCGCAGTTTCCAGTCTCTGTTTCTTTAAGGCAAGGTGTACTCCAGAAGCCAGCAGAGAAGAGAATCCTTCAGTTGCAGTTGTCCTACTTACATGGAAACATTTAGTGACTCACTTGAGTCCACAGAATTGATGTAGCTGTCACAGAAATGCCTGTGTTTACACTCAGGTATCCCCGGTCATATTTTATTTCATTAAGCCATGAATTTCACTAACAAGAATAACTTCCATAAAGAGGTTTGGGGATGAACACACCTTGTTCCTAAGAAGGATCCAGCTCAGATAGTGAACTGTTCATGGGCTCTAGGACGGAGGTGATTATCTGGGTTGAGTGCAGTCAGCTTCTCTCAGGACTTCCGAAGGGAATGGAGAGTGACTATAAGTACAGATAGTTGAACTGGATGTTGTGTTAAGGATCCAGAAACAAAAAAAATGCCATGTTGGGTCAGAATAAGAACTCACAGGGGCCAGTATTCAGCTTGTGCTCCGATCCTACCATGCAGAACAGAGTGGGTTCTGATATCGGGGAGTCTAGTAAATACCTTGTACAACACTGTTGCGGTTCTAATTTCTAGATATGTATTCATATCTTTTTAATACACTGTGGTGGCTAAATCCACCTTTTAAAGAAGACTTTATTTTATTTTTTTTAGACCAGCTTTAGGTTCACAACAAAATTGAGCAGATGATACAGAGAATTCCTATATATCCTCTGTCCCTACATATCCATAGATTCCCTCATTGTCACCATCCCATGCCAGAGTATATACATTTCTTATGATTGATGAGCCAATATTGACATATCAATATCACCCGAAGACTATAGTTTACATTAGGGTTTTCATGTGGACATGTTTTCTACTCATTTGAGCAAACACCAAGGAGTATGACTGCTGGGTTGTGTGGAAAGAAACTGTCCAACTGTTTTCCAAAATGGCTCACCACTTTGTGTTTCTACCTGAAGTGAATGAGCACTCCTGTTGCCCACATCCTCAACAACATTTCATTTGATTTTTGATAGCTTTTTGGATTTTGGCCACTCTTAGGGGTATGTAGTGGAAACCCACTGATGTTTTAATTTGTGTTTCCATATTAACATATGAAGTGAAGCATCTTCTCATATACATATTTTCCATCTGCATATCTTCTTTTGTTTGGTACATTTCTTATTTAGATTGCTTGCTTTCTCCCCCCCCCAGTTTTAAGAACCCTTTATATATTTTGTATAACAAATCTTTGTCAGTTACATCTTTTGCAAATATCTTCTCCCAGTTTGTGGCTTGTCTTTTCATCTTCTTGACAATGTCTTTCACAGATAAGTTTTTTTTTTTAATTTTAACCAAGTTCAGCTTATCAATTCTTTAGCTTATGGAACATGACTTTCAGGTTATATCTAAAAAGTCACCACGAAACCCAAGGTTATCTAGGTTTTCTCCTATTATCTTCTAAGAACTTTATAACTTGTGTTTTACAGTTAGGACTGTGATACATTTTGAGTTAATAGTTGTGAAGAATATAAGGTCCATGTGTAGATTCCAGTTGTTCTACCACTATTTTTTGAAGAGACTACATTTTCTCCACCATGGTGTATATATATATTGCTGTGCTATCTGTTCTGTTCAACCTATCCATTTGTAAACCTTTTCATTAGTACTATACTGTCTTGATTAATCTAGCTTTATAGTAAGTCTTGAAGTCAGGGAGTGTCCATCCTCCAACTTTGTTCTTCTCTTTCAATATTATGTTGACTATTCAGGGCCCTTTGTAACTCCATATAAATCTTGCAGTAAGTTTTCCAATAACCACAAAATATAATGCTGGAATTTTGATTGAGAATTCATTAAATCTATAAATCAAGATGGAAAGAACTGATGTCTTAACGGTAGGAAGCTTTCCTATCCATGAACATGGAATATCTCTCCATTTATTTAGATCTTCTTTGATTTCTTGCATCAAAGTTTTCTCATATAGCTCCTGTACATATTTTGTTAGATTTCTACCTATGCATTTCATTTTTGCTAGTGCTAATGTAAAAAGTATTGTGTTTTTAATTTCAAATTCAAGTTATTCATTGCTGGTATATAGAAAAGTGATTGACTCTTGTATCCTGAAACCTTGCGGTGATCACTTATTAGTTCTAGTAGTTTTTTCTGGTTCTTTTGTACTGTTTACATAGATAATTATGTCATCTGTGAACAACAGATCTTTTGATATAATAAAAAGCAGTAATACATTAAATCCAAGCACTTTACATATATAATTTTGCCTTATTGATCTTGGCATATGACATAGATGTGAGGAGAGATTATTCACACCTAATAAGCCTCTTATTCATCTTTGGGAAATAATTATAAACAATAGTGATTACTTCAAGATTCATAGTGTTACAAAAATATGAGAAAAAGAGGTAAGAGTCTTCTGAAAAACAATTAAGAGATGTGTAAAAAATAAACTTTATCACTGGGTCATTGATAATGGGGAATTTTTTTAATAACATAAATATCTAATAACAGGAAATATACTAAATAAAATGTGGCATGTTCATGTAATAATTTACTGTTCAACCTTTATGCTGTGAAGTGATACTTAAAGACATGTAAAGTATATATAATACATTGATAAACAAATTTTGAAAACAAGCTAAATAGTATAGATAGGAAATCTCAATTTTATTTTTAAATCTAAATATGTGCATCTTTTAAAAATAAAATGGCTGGGCACAGTGGTGCATGCCTGTAATCCCAGTGACTTGGGAGGCTAAGGCAGGAGGATCACAAGTTAGAAGGCAGCCTCAGCAGCTTAATGAGACCCTAAGCAACTTAGTGAGACCATGTTTCAAAATGCAAAATAAAAAAGGCTGGGGATGTGACTCAGTGCCTCTGAGTTCTGTCCCTATTATGTATATTTTCATATGTATGTGTGTGTATTTATAACAAATAATATATAGTATACTCATAAGTAAATAATCTATAAAAATAAAAGATATGCTTATGCATAAAGCATTTAAAATATATATACCAAAATTGTAACTATGAAGAGAGATCTTACAATATTTTTTATTTCTGTTTTGTATTTTTTGCCTTTTCCAAATTTTCTACAATTCAGAATACATATCTTTGTAAGCATAAAAAATGCATATAAATATATATATGTATATAAATATATATACATATATATAGGTTTGATTTTAAAAGAAAAAATGGTAGAAAATACCTGTAAAAGTCACCATTTTAAAGTGTCTGATTCAGTGGCATTAAGAACATTCACAGTGTTGTGCTCCTATCACTGTCTAAATCCAGAGTATATGTGTGTGTGTGTGTGTGTGTGTGTATACATACACATATATACACATTTACAAAGCATGATACAGCAGCCCAGCATATAGAATTGCTTTTATTTAGAACAATCATAATAGGCTACCAATTTTGTAATTCTAGAAGGATGTTTATGTAGTAAACCCTGTTTGCCATTATGATCATGGCCATAGATTGGGATGTTATGATTAGCCAAATTTTCCTCTGAGGAGTATCCCAAATGGAGTAATAGTTTTCAGAGAACCTGAATATAAAAACAAAACTAAGACAATATAAAAATAATTTAATCATCCTGAGTTGATTCAGAAGAAATCTCATAATCCCTTAGTGCTCTGATATTCTTTTCATTTTGAATATCACTGACCTCTGAGCAGAGAAAGCACCAAGGTGAGAGTACATAGGTGTGTCCAGTTTAATATCTAGCTCAAGTTTTCCCTGAGGGCTCCTAACCCCACATCCTACAGATGACTCCCTGTCTGAGTTCTTGGGGCTTTAGAGAGTATTACTCCATCCTTTGAAATTCATCAGGTCCATCCCCTGTCTCTGTTTTCCAAAAACTGTATCCTGACCTTGCCAAACCTTCCCCTCAACTCCTGACCAAGGAGGAAAGCTTATATTCAAGCTAGATATTCTAGGGAGGTCAGAAACAATTCAAATGCAGAAATTCAAATATGGTAGCTCTATTACAATAGGGCTGTGCTGTGCTTTCCAAAAATATTCATCCCTAATGAATTCCATGATGCTGTGTCCACAGCGATCTGCCCCTGGGTTCCCTTGCTCCTATAACAGTGCCCCCAGAAAGGTAATCCTGCAGTTGCCTAGAACACTGCTGTCCCCTGAGGACACCTCTCCCCACCACACACACACACACACACACACACACACACACACACACACACCCAGTGTCCCACCAAAAAATCCTACAGAGAATCCATGTGAAGATTGAGAAATTGAAACCATTCTTGCCAGAAAAAAATAGAAAAAATAATAAGTAAGTAAAAAGAATTATAACCCTTCTCAGTGAACATAACTCCACAGATTCTTGGCTTGGTAAGCAGAGGGCAAGAAACATACATTTGAGCTCCCACTAGCCCTCTTGATTGGATATCTTCATGTAACAGGAAAGCTACAAAATGAACACAGCAGCACTAAAAGATTCCATAGTCAAAGAATTTTAGAAAAATACTGCATCCATACTATTCGTGGCCTCTTGGAGGGTTAGAGCATACTCGGTTATATTACACACTCTAAGAAGGCCTGTATACCAAGAGCTATTTAACTTTAGCATTTCTACCATTTATTTGTCAATGGAAAACAAAACCTTTCTTTTGTTTTTTTTTAATTGACTTATACTTCATCTAGCTTTCCCCAGAACTTATTTTTCAAAAGAAATCTTGCCTATTTTCCTCGGACCCCACTGCCTGGAGGAGGCAGTCTTCAACTCTCATTAATCTAGATTCTTGGCCAGGGCTGGTGCAGGGGCAGCCATAAAAAGCAATAACTTCTGACAGATGCATGAATGAACCTTGAAGACATCATGTTAAGTAAAAGAAGCCAGACACAAAGGGCCACATTTATATGAAATATCCAGACTAGGCAAATCCATAGATGCAAAATGGCAGATGTGGTTTGAGGAGCTGGGGTGAAGAGGAGGGAGGGAAGGAAATGGGGCAGTGACTCCTAATTGGCATGAGGTTTCTGTTTGGGGTCATAAAAACACTCTGGATTTGGACAGCAATAGTAGCACAACACTGTGAATGTTCTTAATTCCACTGAATTAGACACTTTAAAATGGTATCTTTTGCAGGGATTCCCTGCCATTTTTTTTCTTTTAAAAAATCAAACCAGTTCTGGGGAAGCTCTGTGTGTCGTAGAGATGTGGGAAAGAGTTCATTGGCTCATCTCTTCAGCAGCTCAAGATTATTCCCCATACTTCCATGATTCTTGGGCCAAATAACCACATCTCTGGTTTTAAGATTGAAATTCCTTTTAATTGTGCAGGCCAAAGCATACTGAGTATTTTCTTTCCTGTTTAGGTATGGTTCCATGACATATGACATACACACTACAGAATTTCTGTTGTGCTATCTCTAGCCTCCTAATGTGTATGAACGTGAATGAGGTCACACCACGTATCTTGCTGCATTCTGGGAATCCCATTCCATAGGATGGGCAGTTCCAAAACTGCACTAAATATGGAATAGTCCAAGGACCATCCGGGATGGTTGAGAAAGCTTTCTCTCTCAGAACAAAATTGAAAGAAACCATAACTTTTATACTCCAGAAATAGTTTGTGGACAATATAAAACACTAATCAATGTTTTTAAGTCTTATTGTGGATATATTAAAAGAATTAGATTTTTTTAAGGTTGGCTATAAAGCCACCAGCAGGGGGAAGTATGCAGTGGGAAGTCTGGACCATCACTGGGGCCCCAGAATGTCTTGGGCTCCTCTGTAAACAGGGAGACTTCTTTATGCCTTCAGTAGAGGGGAAAAAATAGCCCTATTGTGAGGCTGTGAGAGAAACAACCTTTAATCCTTGCAAAGCCCAATAATATTATGTATATTGACTGAAACCCCGTGGAGTGGGCCTGACGGGGTTTTTTCATTACCAGGGTACATTGTAACCTAGCTACCTTTGAAAAGTAACCAACATCGAGAGGCACTTGACATTTGCAAAGTATTATGGGTGTCCTCTCTATGTCTTCTCAAGTTCCCAAATTTACAATGGTCTTAATTTAAAAGTTAAGCCAGGGGATCAATTGCTTAGTGTAGGGCCAGGCTGCCCTTTTTAAAACAAAACAAAAAAATACCAAACCCCTGTGGGCCAGTGTGACCTGACTTCCTCATGCGGCTCAGGTTTGGGTGAGTCGCACACGTTGTCCTGTGTTTAATTTCGAAGGAAGGTGTCTGCACTCAAATCCAGCGGTCATGTTCCACTCCTCCAGGTGTTGCCGCGTCGCTCGAAGGCCGCAGCAGCTGGTAATGAGTTGGTGAAAATGAAAAAGGAACATAAGTAGCTTCTTTAGCAAATCCCCTGGAAATGACACGGAGCCCTGAGGATCGATACCATTGATCCACGGGAGGGCGAGAGCCCTGCTCCTTCTGACTCGCCTGCAACAGTCACAGCACAAGGAAAACAGCAACATTATTACGGGCAAAACTGTGACCGAATCAACTGGGAAAATCAAACCCCAGCCTGCTTTCTGCTCCCTCTATTTGGGCAATGGCCATGGGTCAACATTAGAGCAAGGATCAGGCGGAAATCCCAGGGGAGAAGTGAAGTGGGCCGGGGCCTTGGTTCCCAACATATCTTTATGACCTTCAATGATATTTGCACCACTGACTCCTCCTGAAACCCAGGTCATTGTGTAAACCAAGCCTCCCGAACTAGGAAACTGGGGAATTTGCGCACTTTTTTGAAAGCACTCAGATAATATTAGAGCCTGTGGTGGTTAAATGGTCTCTAAGGGTTTCCTATCAAAATCAGGCAGGCCATAATCATTACTACATAAATCCAACCTGTTTACCGTAGTCTAGTGTTGAGGCTCCAAAGATGAACAGGCTGACTCTTGACTCCGGAGTCCATAGGCTTTTGAGGGAGGCAGTTCTCACATGAGGCATATCCAATATAAGAAGTTCTGGTGCGGTAGATCACCAGCACACTCTGGAAACCCACAGAAGGGAAATTGATTCAGTTGAGGAAGTTTTTGCAGAGAAACTGACCCTTAAGCTAGAGATGGGTTGGTAGGAACCTTGAATTACATGGTAAAGAGTTAGGATTTGTCCCAAAAGTAGCCAGAAACCATACAGCAAGGGACAAACAATTCCATGGCAGTTTAGGAAAGATAATTGAGGTAGCAAATGCATCAGTCAGCGGTTGCCACAATAATGCTGCATAACAAACTTTCCCCAAACTGAGTATCTTAAAACAGCAAGCATTTCTTTTCCCCTGTGTGTCTTTAGACCCGCTTTGGCTCTACTGTACTCAGCTGGGATCAGGTGAGCTAGACTCCAGATTGCCAGATGGGTTCAAGTCAACTGTATGCTCATCCTTCTCAGACCAGTCACTCTACAAGTATAAGCATGGACAGAAAGATACTGTGCCTCTTGAGGTCTCAGTCTAGAACCAGCCAACACATGGACACACACACACACACACACACACACACACGTACACACACATGTTGCATTAACCACACCAAGTCACACAGCTGAGCCACACACCAATGCAATGAGGAAAGTCTCTGCCCCTCTAATGGGAAGAACCACAAAATCACAAGACAAAAGCTGTGGATGTATAATTCTCAGACACAGCGGGCATGAAGAATTGCGAACAGTGATTCATTCCACCACACCAGGGAGAGGACAAGCTGGGGGTGGAGAAACCGCAGGCGGCTTACGATATGTGGAATCTGCATCCATGTAAAACAGAAGGAAACAATCCATTGAGCAACCCCGAGAACTCTTCTGAAACTGCAGGGTCCAGGCAAGTTGGCCTCACTCACATATTTAGAACAGGGAGAAAACTGCAGCTAGAACATTATTAAATGGCTGGTTGAAACATTTAGGAATTCCCAGTTGAATTATAGCCTTGGCAGTAGCTGCCTTCCCGACCCATCTGGTTTGAATTGGCAAAAGTGCAGCTGTGCTTGTTGGTATGGGTGCGCCTCGCCTTTGAGGAACGGGCCTGCATGGAAGGGGTGGAGAAAGGATGGAACTGTTGTCATGAAAAAAAAATGGGTAGAGAACAAAACAGAGCTACTGCCGTTATGCCTTGCCACACAGGAGCGGGCCTGTGGTTCTGGGCTGGAGGACAGCTTTGGGTAGGATTCCTGGGTCCCCTCTGCTACTCTTGAGCTGTCATACCCAGTAGATGCTGTCACATCACATACTTGGGTTATGAATTGATTGTTTCGCTTTTATGGGGCTGGCATAATTAGTTTCACATTTTTAATTTATAGCATCGGCTAAGCTTTTTAATCCGTTATTTATGGCAAAGAACTAAGAACTAAATTGCCTCTCCTGCCCCCTCAACAGAAAAAAAACGCTTCACTTCCATAGACTGTGATAAGTTGCTTAGCTGAGCCTGTGGCCTTCTTCAAGGAAAACTTTTCTCACAGAGGAGTTGCTGTGGGTCCTTTGGATTTCCTCCTCTGTGGATCCTGGAGGGGAAAAAAAATTTAAAAGACTGAAACATTTGAATGGAGTGATGTTTCTCTGAAGCCATGAGCTGCTGTAGGAGAAAGTGAAGCCGGCAGGGATGAGAAATTCATGCCAGAAAATTTCCATTTAAAGAACGGCTTTGTGCGTGCTGTCTTTGGTACTCGGGTGTATCATTATTTTCTGGAAACAACTAAGGGATCTTTAGCACATAAGAAGCAAGCTCCAAGAGCTGGGATACGTGCACATAGGTCTGAGCCTGAGCCAAAGGGTCTTGGAGGTTGGATGAGTCCAAGGGCAAAGCAGAGTTGCAGACTCCAAGAGCATCCTGATAGACATCTAGGTTATTCCACAAAGGGCTCTGGTGCATCCGGTTTGGCCTGGGAGGACATCTGGGAGGATTTTTGGACTTTTCCTCCTTTGCGTTGAGGGCCACACCGTAAGTCACTGAAAAACATCGCAATTGCCTGGGTAGGTCTGGGAAGTGAGATGCCTCGCACCTCTCACGAGCACTGAGATGGTATGAGGTCAGGATGGACTGCATCCAGCCTGGTAGCCCCAGCAGCAGCTGAGCTGCAACAGTTGCAAACTTCAATCCCAACTTTGATCCCTCACGTGAGGAGCCCATTGAGCTGGGGTGTTGAAGGGTTAAAGATGAAGCCTTAGGCAGCACAGGAGCAGTTCCTACAGGACAAAGGGGATACTGATCCTGGGCCAGGGTCCTGCCCCTAACTGTGCCCCCATCCAGGCTGAGGGGTCTGTGTTTACTGAATGTTAAATAAATACCAATTGAGTCGTATGTTTAATGAGGTGTATCAAACATGTAATAAGATACATATCTATTAAACAGTTGTGAAATCTCGGTAAATATGTTCTTAATAATAAAGGGTACAGATGGCTTACAGATTGGACCAAAGAACAAAGACTACAGGAGCTTATGGAAGGAATAGAAGAGCCATCTTCTGAAAGTTGAGAAGACAGCGGATTTTCCTCCAGAATTTGATACATGTATCTGCACTCAACCAGAGCAAAAATAGGACCCAGGCCCATCAAGGAGAGACTATAAACTTCAAAACCTAAAGATGAGGAGAAATAGCAACTCCAATGAAAGACAGAAAAATGGTTTTAAAACGTCAATGTTTTAAATACACCTTCAGGTTTTAGCAGTACGCAGTTCTCAGTATCACACACATTTACCCCTTGAGTGTCCCCAAACTATAGAGATTTCGCCAAGTATCAGAAAACAAAAGAGTCACATGATACGTAGGTGCAGATTATTAACTTGTTTTTCTGTCTCTAAAAAGTGGTGATTATCATATTATATTGCAATATGCTATTGAAGTTACCTCAGAAAACTACTATTGAAAACTGATCTCTTTCTCCTTGCACATGTAGGTCAAGCTCAGAGTCTGGTTAGGTGTGATTGTTTGCTAAGTAATTAATGCTTAGATTTCAGGGGGGAAAATGAGAGGGGAAGCAAAATTTGTGGTAGCCGGGTGTCTTAAAGAAAAATCCAAGAAAAGCACAAAGCTCAGGATTGTGCTTCCCCACCTTTCTCAAATGAGATTTGAGAAATCTCAACAACAGAAATGACTCTCTCTGTTCATCACAGTGGAATAATGTAAGGCTGTGTGCTTTCAGCCCAAGGCCTCTGATCCCTCAGGCCCATCTTGAAGGCAGAAGATCCCTCTCTCATCACACAGTTTGGGGAACCATGTCCCATCTCAGAGAGACTGGGAGCTGTGGGAACTCAAAGATCATGTTCCATTTCTCAGATCAGAAACCATCCCAGCTTTGAAATGGTCAAAAAAGTATGAGGATAGTAATAATTAACATTTTTATTACTTCCTGGGTGCCTGACATTGTTCTAAGTGTTTGCATGTATTAACTTATTTAAACAACATAATAACTATGAAGTAGATATGATCTTTACCTCCACTTAAGAAATGAGGAAATTAAGGAGCATAAAAACAAAGTCATTGACCCGAGATCTCCAGCTGGTAGATGGGGTCTTTGAGATTTAAAGTCAGCCGACCTGGCTGCCAAGGGGATATTTGTAACTCCTACTCTACATTAATACTCTACAAGAATTTTATGGTTGGGAGTCATCAAAAAAAAAAAAGCCATTTTTACAGCATTATTAAGGTAAACACCAGAAGCAGCTCATAGCTTCATCGACAGGCATACCAGCGGGGGATAGATCAGCAGTTGATAAGAGAGACTCCATATTGCCACATACCTGTCACTTGGTCACACTCTACCACGGTGTCAGGGTGTACCATTTCTGCTGTGCCTGTTAGGATGTTCACAGTAGGCTTGTTTATCATAGCAAAACAAATGTCTTACAAGGGGCCCCAGATCCCCAGATAAACTATATGCATGATAGAAATGGATAAAGTCTATACACTAGCTCCCTAGGCAGCCTTTAAAAAGTATGACGTGAAGGTATATTCATGGGCATGGAAAGGTACTCATAATATAATGTGTAAAGAAAATTCAAGTGACAAAACAACACATAGATTTTCTGATCTCATTTTCATTTAAAAAGAAGAGAAAAAAATAAATACGTTATGCATAGAAATAACAGCCTTATGGAATGGTCGTGAAATGTTTACAGCAGTAATCTCAGGATAAGGGAATTATTGGTGCTTTGCTTTTTGCTTATCTGTTTTCTCTATACCTTTTCTCTAATGAGCGTGACTTCTATAATAAGGATAACCTGAAACTTTAGAAAGAGAGAGAAAGGGAGTGAGAAGTCACCTGCCGAATCCGTACAGGAGGATTATGAATGTTCCGAGTCCATTTTAGTCTAAACATAGTTTTGCCAGACTGGTGACTTAACACCTTTCATTGTCATTGTTCTCAGCAGCAGACTTCTTTCCATAATAAAATCTTACCTGTAGCCTCAATATGTAGAAACAGATCAAAGAAGACTGTCCTGATAGAACATGTCGCCCCCACCCCATCCACTTACTGGCCCCCTCCCATACATCCCCAAGGCTCCTGGGTCACAGAACACTTCCTTGTAGCACCTACAGGAGAATCACACCACCCCCAAAAAAAGCATGCTTGGAGGGATTCAATCTATTTAAATAAAATTATTATAACAGAAATATTAGAAAACTCAATTGTAAGAGAAAACGGTCCCTTGGGGATTTAAATGTGAGCGCATAGGCTCTTGCCAGGTGCTGCTCTAGGGGTGCTCATTGGGAGTCTTCAGGGAATTTTCCGACCCGGTGTGGAGCATGCCGCCTTCATCACTCATACAGGCAAACGTCCCTCTTTGATTTCTGTTCATTTTTACGTCGTCCTTACATTTTGCATTTAAAAAAAAGTATAAATTTCTCTTAGCTGATGACTAGGGTATATAACCATTTAATACCCACTCTTCAGTGTCACTGGGCATCGACTTCAAGAAAAGTCCAGAAAACTAGTGGTCAGAAACCCTACTTTTGCACACTTTGCTCAAGTTTGCTCTCAGGAGTTTTTTTTTCCCCCCTCTCCCTCTGAGAGGCAACTTAGCTGAAACTGGTAGAAAATGATTTCAAAGAAAAAATTTTTTCAATGAAATCTGGTCCCCATCAACCAACATTTGTGGCTGATAAATAATGGCAGGGTAAGACAGACAAGAACCAATTTACAACACTGCCCTGATGTGGACTTTGAATAGAAAGCCAGGGCCATGAGCTTCATTCTCTATTTCTCTAGAATGAACCCTCCTAGTCAAGGAAAGAGATACCTTTCTGCTAATATTTATTATTCAGTCTCAAGAGGAAAGCTAAGTAGAGGCATCACATAAGAATTTAGCAGCCATCATTCATTCATTGGAGAGCTATGGTTTTGTTATCTGTGCCTCCTGACTGCTCAGGAAACCAAAATGATATTTGAAAAAAAAATCTTTTGGAAAAAGAAGGTAAGATGTTCCTACCTCTTTCCTATTTCCATGGTTTTCTGTTGTTCTGCCACACAGGAGTAGCCTCATGGCTCTTAGAAAGGATTAATTGTGACACCCCAAGCTAGGCTCTACTGAGCTGAACTGAAACCTTGTTCCGTATGCTACAGGTTATTAGGGTTAGCCGAAAGAATGTGCATTTATTTACTGAAGGTACTTTATAAATCAATACCTTGTTTTTGAATTCAGGTCAATAGGAATAACTCTGAAACACAACCAACAACTACAGCAACCCTAAAACAGCACTTTCAACTTATTGATTTTTAGAAAAGTATCTTTTCCTGGCATTATTCACACACCCTTGATAAGCAACTCAATACAATCAAAAAATTTAATGGATTTTTTTATCCCCAAAATATATATTTATATTTTTTTTCAACATGTCTTTGAATTGCAGCCAGTTAGGTTCTTTGGAAAAGATAAGTTTGAGGGGGGAGAAGTGAGAGTTGGCATTGGTGCTGATTTCTTCCCCCTATGTTGTCAATCTTAGAGTGGAGCTAACCAGATCCAACAGCCATTTACCACTTAATTTTAGTCAGCATTTTGGTGATTTTAGGTATTTCTCTACTTTTGCTGCAATTTATATTTCTTTTCCTTCAACAGCATTTATCAAGCACCTTAACTGAACAAGGTCTTAATCTGGGTACTTCAGAAAGCAAATATATCCAAAATACTTCTTACCTTCCTTCCAGCCTGAGTCGTCTTAATCCGGGTGTCCACAGACTTTAGGGTGTTAGTGAACCTACCCCCCCCCAAGTTATTTATAGCCCTGTTGGTGTAGGTGTACCATGTATGCATGCTTATTTCTTATACAAGAGAGAACATGCATAGTTCTTGGGGGAACCATGACTCTGGAAATGTACCATTAGTCTAGAGCAGCAGTTCTTAAAGTGTGCTCTAAGGAACCCTTGGGTTTTCTATAGTATCGTAGGTCCAAAAAATTCACATATTAATAGAAAGAGATTGTTCAGCTTTTCCACTTCATTCCTCCACAACATACAGTGGAGTTTTCCAGAGAGTACATGACAGTTAATAGTGCAACAGATTGAATGCAGAAGGAAACCTGAAAACCCAGCTGTCTTCTTACTAAATCAGAGACTTACAAAAATGTGAATTGATGCTTTGTGTGGCCCGAGTACTTGCCCTTTCCAAAACTCAGGTGGAAATTTAATCCACAGTCTTGGGAGGTGGGGCCTAATGGGAGTCAAGTGATGAGGACTCCGCCCTCAATGAATGGATCCGTGCCTGTTGACAGGGCTTATGGGGGCCATGGGCATAACTCAATGGTAGAGCAGTTACCTGGCCTGTGCTAGGGCCTGGATCAATCCCCAGCATCACAAATAAAGGCTCATGAGAATGGGGCCCAGCTCTATTCTGTTCTTCTGCCATATGAAGGTAGAGCATTCCTGCCAACTGGAGGATAGAGCATTCAAGGCACAGCCTTGGACCCTCCCCAGACACCAAGCCAGTCACTATCTGGATCTATTAGAACTCTCCGTCTTCAGAACTATACAAAATAAATTTCTATTTTTTATAAATGACCCAGTCTGTAGTATTCTGATACAGCAGTACCTACAGACTAAGACAATGTCACTCTTCTCACTAAATTATTTTGGTTTGAGAAAAATCATTATTTTCATTGAAGTTTATTATATTGCTATATAATGATGGATTGTTTTATTTTTAATTGAACTAAAAAATATATTTTTTCAATTTCTCCATTTCAATCTCTAATATAGTAATCGATATAACCCAGATAAACAAAAACTCTTTGGCATACATCATAGTTTTTCACAGTATAAACACTGAGGCCCCCAAGAACAAAAAAGTTTTGAGAATTGGTACTTGAGAAAATCCTGGCTTTTTCTGAGCAACAGTAACAGTCAAGAGTAAAAATAAAATTATGTGATGTGGTCATTAATTTATAGATAGATAGTTTACACAGTTTTCTCATATATCAATTGAACCAAATGGCAAATATTTGACCAAATTGCTTACAAAAAATGGTAATTTCATTGGTAAAACCCAATAAAAAAGATAGTAACCTTCTAAATGGGTTGCTGTTACTTTGACATTTCACAGTTTGTTGAGAAAATATTGGTGGAAGCGTTTTACTGTTTTATCTACATTCTCTTATCCAGATTTCTTTTTGTAAAATAACATTTTTTTTTCTTAATTATTTCCATTATTTCTGATTATGAAAAGTAATACAAAAAAATGTATAATTCTAGGCACCCATAATCCCACCATCCAGACATAGCTATCCGTGTAGGATTTTTAGTAATACAGTACTTCCACTCTGTTTTCTAGGCATATTTTACCTATAAACAAGCATGTTGTATTTTTAATATTGAATTCTACTTTTGTCACCACTGTTCTATAAACATTTTTCATTTCATTTAAATTGTCTTGTTAAACTTTTTTTCCTGATTATAAAAATCAACATGTACATTTTTCAAAATCTTTAAAAATGTAGAAAACTGTGAATAATCAAATCACATGAATGTGATTAATTAATTAACTAATTCGGCACCACCTAGAATAATGGTTCCTATGATTTGGGTATAAATTTTTCTATTGGTAGACATATTGTTTGATAGCCTTAGTATATTGTTATGAACATCTTGGGGCAAATAAAATAAATAAAACTCTTTTTTTTTTCCTACTGGAATTTTTGTTTTGTTTTTGTTGTTGTTCTAAATAGTTATACATGACAGTAGAATGCATTTTGACATATCATA
Source organism: Ictidomys tridecemlineatus (assembly GCF_052094955.1). Classification (NCBI taxonomy): domain Eukaryota; kingdom Metazoa; phylum Chordata; class Mammalia; order Rodentia; family Sciuridae; genus Ictidomys; species Ictidomys tridecemlineatus. The sequence goes on from NC_135491.1 coordinate 47,147,127, forward strand.
TATAAATAGAGTATAACTTCTCATTCTTCTGATTGAACGTGATGTAGAATTACACCAATCGAGTAATCATATATGCACATCGGGTCCTAATGTCCAATTCATTCTACTATCATGCCTACCCCCATGTCCCTTCCCCTCCCTTCTTCTCAAAACTGGAATCACCACAGTGGCTTCTGTCACACAATCATGCCACTGATGGTGATAAAACACAGCACATAGCAGACAGAGAGTGCTATAGAGGATAGTGGCAGTGCCCACCATTCTGCAGATTCCTCCAAGTAGAACTACTGAGACCAAGGGCATGGACATTACCTTTGCTTCTTTTATTGCCAAATTGTTTTCAAAAAAGTTGTCCCAACTGACATTCCTACCTGCATGCTTGAGTGCCTATTTCACCTCCCTGGGCCAGTACTGGGCTCTCTCTCTCTCTTTGTCTCTTACTCAATGTCTCCTTTCCTTAACCTCTTCTCTCCTGTTTTCCACAATAACTTCATAAACAGAATGTTCCCCTGTTTCAATGTGCGTGACTTTGAAGTTTACTGATGTTGAAACTGTTTTCCCAATTATCGTTTGCCAACCAACCCCTGGCTTTGTCTCTGTAGTGAGTCACTTTTCTTTTCAAGATGGCTGACTCACGTTGGCGTCAAACTTTGATATCCAGTCAGTAGTTATGAAACTGGTGTAGCCAGCTGGACCACAAGGGTATTGAACTCACTCTTTTGGCTTCATTATTACCTATTTGCTAACCAAACAGACTAACTAGTCACTGTTAGAAATATTTCTGGGAGAAATACAAAATGTTGAAACCACAAGTAACCTTCTCATTATACCCTCTGCTGGTAAACACCCAACTACAGCCTAATTTTGTGCCCTGTAATTTAAGAGGAAAGTGAATAACTTATACTTCAAAAAAAAAGAGCAGTAACAGAAGAGTAAACCTGAAATTGGTCCTATTTACTTACTTAGGAAGCCCTAAACCTGTCAATCATGGTGGCTAAGCCCTGAACCTGTAAGCCTTGCTGGCTCTCCTTTGAGGTTAAGTTTCTTAACCTCAGTAACACACATCAACATATTTGAGATAATACACCCCGAAAGAGAAAGGCCATGTCTTATTCCCTTTTTTACAATTCTGTGCAAATAGATACATCTAAGCATTCTGTTTTTATAATCCTCTCTCGGTATCCACTTGGAATTGGTTCCAGGCCCCACCCCTGCAGATACCAATATCTGAGGATGCTTAAATCTCTTACATAAAATAGTGTATAATTTGAGTATAACTTATTTTCCTGTATACTCTAAATGTCTTCCTGTTTATCTTCCCATATGATTTTAATATCTTCTTGCATACTTGAAAACATGACTTAGGAGGCCTAATAGAATGTAAATGCTATGCAAATCGTTGTTATACTGTATTGCTTAGGGAGTAATGACAAGGGAAAAAGTCTATACATGCTCAGTGCAGACACTGTATATATATAAGCATACACATTTTTTTTAAATCTGTGGTTGCTCGAGCTCAGAGATTCAGAGCCTATGGTTACAGAAATCTCATGATATGTACATTAAGATAGCAGCTATATGTAGGGCAGCAAAAGAAAGGTAGAAAGATGAATCATGGGAAATAAATTTAATTTTTAAAGTACTAAATATATGAAATAGGGAAAGGACCACAGCTGCCAGTAAGAGTCATTGAATGGAAAACCTCAAGATATCCTCCTATGACATAACCAAGCTCTGGCCTGGATAGGAAAGGATAGTGAACTCTAAGCATCCCTAGGGATATGAAGAGATCAAAATTGAAAGGAAAACACCCTGACATAAATGTCTAAAAACAGCAGACTCCCTGTTTTCCTGTGTTCTGTTGACCAGATCTCTTCATTAACTACCTCCCAAGCTTCTCCAGTATCAATAGTGGTTCATAATGATGACCTGGGGCACAGCAAGATCTTGAAGTGCCCTCTGACTCATCAAAGAAATATTAAATTAAATGTATTTTGTTGTCGTCTAATTATTTTAAAATTGGTAATCCATGTGTGGCATATATGGTAATTCCCTATTAATCCAATATTTGATTCAACCAGAGCAGTATTTGAGTAATCCATTTCCCAACCAGGATGAAGAGTTGATGCTTGTTTTAAAAAACGTCTCGGAGCATGCAACCGTCGCGTCTCTATTGTATGTCGCTTGAGGAATTTACATAAGCACGGCTGAGCATCAGTTGTTTCCTTGCTCTGCGATAAAAGTTCATTTTTAAAACCTCAAATTGCAATTTGTCAAAGTCCATTTGCCAGTACTTTAACAATTTCAGCCAAATTGTAAATTGTATAACTGTCTGCATCATTTGCATACATAATCATGTTAGAGTGATGGTCTAATCTAGGCACATCATTTATGAGAAGAGGGAACAATAGCAGCCGGCTTCCAATTCTTGGGATACTCAGAGTAATTTATTACATGGCTGATGTTTTCTTTCTAATTTCCACAAAATGATCTCTTTTAGAATGATGAGCAGTAAGAACTGCTGTCCCTTGTGTATTGTCTTTACTGCTTTCCTAATCTTGAATTGAGAGCAAACATGAGCACCATGTTACCTGTCTGCATCTCACACACACACACAGAGTCATTCAGTCCAAATGATATCACAAGAATTCAATGAAACAACATCCTCCCCAAATGGTACCCCTGTGTTAAATTAATTTAATCTGTGGGTCTCGTTATTGAGGATTCTTTTCTGTGCATTGACAATTTGCCAATTGCTCACTTCCTATTTCTAATCAATCTTGCAGATAATTTACCAGCCAACTAAATCGTTTTACTGGCCTATCATACTCTTCCACCCGACAGAGAGCAAAAGTAAATACAATCAGTCTTGTGTTGCGCCATCAGAAATTTATGATGACCCCAGGCAAGTAGCTTTCTGCAAGACTAATTTATGTGTAGTCACATCTGTCACTGTGGCACTTGGACACGTCCTAGGCTTTTTTATTAGTTATTCCTGGTAACAACCCCGTGAGATCACAAGGTGGGTCATATATGCACCCTTTCTGGAGAAGCTTCTGAAACGGTATTGTATGCCTACATTTGGGGATTCAGCCCTCAAATCAAGAGAATGGTCTGGACCATAGATCAGGGTCACCTCCAGCCTTAGAATCTCTGCCGGGCCCAGATTCATCATTGCCAGTATTAATCCTTTCCCCATGATAAACACTGGAGCTCAGAAAAGGAAATCATTTTTCTGAAGTCATAAAGCATTTGCATAGCAGTGAGGCAAGGCTCTCCTGTAAGGCAATGGTTAACACAGATTCACACAAACCTGGATTCGAATCCTGACTCCTCCGTGTTCTAACCGTCTGACTGCGGGAGTTGCCTACCTTCTTTTACATCACTGTCGACCTCTTTAAAATGAGGGTGTGGTGATGCACACCTGTAATCCCAACCACTTCTGAGGCTGAGGCAGAAGGATCAAGTTCAAGGCCAACCTCAGCAACTTGGTGAGGAATATTCTATAAAGGTCTGGGAATGTAGCTCAGTGGTAAAGTTCCTCTAGGATCAATCCACAGTAGCAAAAAATAAATAAAAATAAAAAGAAAGAAAGAAAAACGAATTCAACCCCCAGATAGCCACAGGATCCACACTCATTCTTTGGGCAACAGAAACTCTTGTTCTTAGGATACCACACAATAGGGGGGCAAACTCAAGTTGTCCTTCTTTCTCATCTAAAAACTTGCTGTTTGGTTACTGGAAACATTTTGAAAACTTTTCAATTCAAGTTGAAAACAACAAACAGGATAATAGAATTTAAAATAATTTTAGCTTAAAATACTTAAGTGTAGACAGAGAAAAATTGATGAGCCTCTGCTGAGTCAAAACACATCCACAGGGTCTCAGCTTTTATCTGCAAGCCAAAAACTACCAGATCCTACTTTCCCTCCTGAGTTACAGATGTTGTCCCTGACTCAAATGCAAATCACACTGGGGTACCAACCAACACTAGTGAGTGTTGGTTTGATACCCATAGAGTCTTGCACAGTGTCCCTACAGTCCTTAAGTGTTCATAGGTGTCAGCAAGTGCTATAAGGCTCCACAGATCAGTACCTTTTTTTTTCTTTTTGGTACTGGGTATTAAACCCAGGAGCACTTCAGCCCTAAGCTACATCCCCAGTCCTATTAATTTTTTTATTTTAAGACAGGGCCTCACTAAGTTGCTGAGACTTGCCTCTAACTTGAAATCCTCCTACCTTGGCTTCCTGAGTTGCTGGAATTATAGGTGTTCACCACCATGCCCAGCAGATCAGCATACTTCATATCTAAAGCTGAGAAGATTCTCCTCTTCAGTTTGAGATTTGTTTAAATAGCTTTGACATAATGCCATGTAAAAAGTTTCCTTCGATGTTTAAAGAACAGGAACAGACAGGCACCCACCTTGGATGAGGTATCTTTCAAAATGAAGAAATCTTGAATCCTTACCCCAAAGAGCTAACACTCTTTCTAAAGAGAGGGTAGGGCCTATCCATAACGCAAATCGAACTGTGAGATTCTTTTTTTATCTAGTAAACTGCAAGGAGACTGGATGGGTTTTGGAACTTTCCAGGGGAAGTAGATGAGAGCCGGACCTTGAAGGATTAGATCACACTTCCTTCCTGCCAGCCATCTATCTGTCCACGCACCCTTCCTGCTGAGCACCAGGCACTGATAGGAATACAAAGTTAGTGGGTGCTTGGTCTTGGGCCCCAAGGCCACTCCAGGCATATGGAAGAGATGCATGGGCCCATCAATCAATGACTGCTGGCCAGAGGAGTGGCACTGATGAAGTGGGCCCCAGCAGGCTCAAGGAGTATGGAGGAGGGTCTTCTAACAGGAATGAGAGGTAAGGGAAGGCTTTCAGAAGGAGACAATTAGAAAACTAGGTTGAGAAGAGGAATAAAAAGAAAAACAGGCTATGTCAAGGCATGGAGGCCAAAAAAAAAAAAAACTGGGGGGGGGAGGGGGTGGAGGCTGATGGCACCCCAAGTAGTTCAGAGTGTGCAGGAGGGCTGGGGATGAAAGCACAGAAGAGTGGGCGGGATAGTGAAGACTTTGATGGGGGTGAAGGAGAGTGAAGAAGGTGACCATTCCAGACAGAAGGACCTGCATAATCAAAGGCACAGAGATGTGAAAAGCACATTACATGAAAGAAGACCAACAAGCAGTCCAGTGTGGCTGGAACAGAGGGGAGCAGAGAGAGGAGACTGGAAAGGTAAAATGGGGCCGAGGTCCATCCTCCTGCTGTGGAATTCCTGTCTGGGTCCCTCTGCGCCATCTGGCTGGCCTGGTTCTCAGTGTTACAGTACAATCATTCTACTCCAGCGGCCCACACATCTTCCCCTGCCATACTGATGGTTTTATGACCTTAATTTTGACTACGGGCCAAACTGGCCATATGGCTGGGCTGCCTTAGCAGAGAAACCCTTTGAGCCATTTGCCCTGGGTACTGTTCGTATTTTCTTCTCGGCTTCAGATTTCTCTTCCATGTGGCTTCTGATTGGCTTCATATTTTGGCCAACAGTGGATGTCAGAAAAAAAGATGGTTAGGAAATAAATACCTAAGAGATAGTTGGTTCCCAATGAACGCATTCTTTTAATGATGTTCATTCTAGAGAATTCCAAGGGCTAAGAAATCCTGGGTCGAGCCCAGATTTTGGCCACATCTATGAATTCTAACAGGGGTAGTATTCTTTCACATCGTCTGGGGTAAGACATGATGGTCGGCTCAGCAGCTTTGGAGTGAATAAAGTGAGCTTAGATCTCTTGCATTTTAAATGCCTTTTTGTAGACCGTGATCCTATGAGTCACAGAGAAAGAAGACTCTTCCTATTGATTTATGACCTTGGTGTTTTCTGGGAATTTTGTCCATCTTAGGAGGACAGCCTGATCATTTTTAGATTGCATTGAATTCCTCAGAAATATAGCATGCCATAAGTACCTTTCATTTTTTAATATATAGTAAGCATTAATAAGTGACAGCAGTTCTTTCTAATAAGTTTAGTCTAATAAGTGCCTGCTATGCACCCAGCTCTTTGTTTGATATTGTAGATGCTGATGAGACACAATCAGGAGATTTCATATAATTCAGTATGACCCGAAACAAACAAAAAAGTAGTAAAACTTCCTCTCCATTCTCATTTTTAAGGATTTTTTTCAACATCTCTTATAGTGGGTTTCTCGTACCAAGGCAGTTATGGGGTCAAGCCTAAGATGTTTTAGCAGCATTTTCTTCTCAGATGAAGGACAAAAACATTAAATTCCTTTTAATTCTGTGAACCTGCCCAAATATTCCAGACTTATTTCAGAACAAAAGGAAATCAATTTGAAACCCTCAGACCATTCAGAGACAAAATGGCCCTCATGAGGTAGGGCACTTTGAGTTAAGACAAACTAGAACCAAATTCACATTAGCTGAAGTAAAAGTGAGAATGTATTTATTCATATACTAAAATACCTGAGGTAGGGAGCTTCGGGCTCAACTGGATTCCACAGCTCCAACAGTAACATCTGGCTCACTCCTCAACTCTTGCCACCCACTTTGGCTCCATTGGCCTCCATGTTTGCCTCATTTCCAGGTGCACCAGCTGCCTGTAATCCCCCCCACCCCCACCCCTGGCAGCTCCAAGCTCATACTCAACCACACAAGCTCCTGGAGGAGAGAGGGTTCCCAAGGAGGTTCCAGCAAGAGTCCTGGTATTGGTTTTCCTGTCCCCAGCTTGGGTCTTTAACTGTGGACAGAGTGGTACAGTCACCAGGTGGCCAGACTTGGGTCAACCTAGAACCAGGGGTAGGATTTGCCCCACTCAAACCAAATGATCTGAGAGGTGCCTCCCTAGCCAAGAAATCTCCAGTGAGACTTCCCAAAGTAGGGGACGGGAGCAGACAGGGGGCAACCACCATTCATCACACTTACCACAGCAAGTCCTCACTTTTGGAGAACCAGGCGGCTGTCAGTGAAGGGCAGATGGCAATTAATTGTAGTAAATGTCATCGATAATAGTCAAAAGGCAAAACGTTACTGAGAATTTGGGGTTTGTTTTTCAATCTTCCAATGCCAAATAACTCTTTCGATTGGATTATTTTCACTGATTTCAACAAACTAAAAAATACTCGGCCTTCTAAATACACTTCAATATTAAAAAAAAAAAAAACTTCTGCAGTTGTGTGGATTGGTTAGGTTGATTGTTTTGGAACCATCTAGAAATGGTTTTCAGGTCATAGAGTTAGGTAAGCTACATGATACTGCAAAAACAGCCTGACATTTATCAGGTTGTTTTTCTCTAAACCATGACTTCCCCACAAGGCCAATGTAAAATACACTCCTTCAAGGGATCCTTCATTTAATGTCATTTTGTAGAAGCAAAGAGAGAATTCGACCCTATCTTTGGAGGAAAATGCATCACATTATTTTACCTATGATTATTCAATAATATTACATTTTCCCTCCAAATTTATCAATCACCTTCTCACCATGACTCCATATAAAATAAAAATTTATAAAGGGTTGTTATAGGCAAAACAAATACACACACACACACACACACACACATTCCCTAGAAATATTTAATAACTGGGGGCTGGGGCTGGGGCTGGGGCTGTAGCTGTAGCTCAGTGGTTAAGTGCTTGCCTTGAATGTGTGAGGCACTGGGTTCGATCCTCAGGACCAAATAAAAATAAAGATATGTGTGTCCATCTACAACTTAAAAAAATTTAAAAAAGAAATATTTAATAACAGAATAACATTTACTTTTTAATTAAATTTATTTTTAAACAAATACCTAAAAACATGAACATTATTTGTATTCATGGAGTACCATGTGATGTCTCAATACATTGTGTAATCAGACTACATGTATCTATCTCCTCAAACATTTATCACTTCTTTATGGAAAAACCATTCAGAATCCTTTTATGCCTTTTGAGATACACATTTGCTCCTTGCAGTCACCCTGTGTTGCAGGGGCCCCCTAGAACTACCCACCCCCATCTGACCACAACTTGGTACACACTGATCCACCCAGCCCCATCCTTCCCTCCCTGCTTCTTTTCCCAGCCCCTTAAAAAAATGAATCTATATTTTAATTATAAACTTTTATAGCAAAATAATAAAGTCTGTATGTAAGACTTCAGAAATCTAATAATGAAATGTGATTTATTACTATGAATCTAAATTCAATCTTTCAGGGAAAAAATGATTATTTTAAATTTCATATGTCCCTCCTTATAACACTGGTATGATTTACCCAAACAAGAACTCTCCTGAAGATACTTATCTTTTTCTTTTCTTTTTTTTTTTTCCTATTTTTTCCATTCCACCTACATTTTTCTTGACTTCCATCTTTTTCTGGATGGAACCTGTATACAACAAAGGCAAACATATTTCACAAATTGAGGAGCATGGTGATTAGTTTTCAGTAAGATCATAATAAATCCAGCATCAGGCTGATTTCATAGGCTTTTGTTTTAAGTATTATTATATACAAAACACTGTTGGCACCATTGCCAAAGTGAAGGTTGCGTGGCGGTGTGCACCAGCAGGACCATGACAGCTTCCGCTCTGCAGTCAGCCTGGTCCATCCTCCTGCCATTGCGCCAACTCTTGTGATGCATTCACCCTGGCTTCCCAAAGGTACTTGCTTGAGCAATGAGATTCACCCATTTTTCATCATTCCAGAAAAGCCAGAAGCCGGCTCTCTCTCTGGTGGACTCGGTGATCTTACCTGGAGGTGTTAAGAATTGCTAAGGGCTGTAAGGACCTGTGTAAATTACAGCCATGCAGAGAGGCGTTGAAAAATCAATAAGTAATGAAATAGTACTGGAGCGAAGTAGCCAAGAGAGCAATGGGTGGGAAACTCCCAAGGATGCAGTTTCATTTTGTCAAAAGGTAAAAGAAGATATTCTGATGTGTTTCTATAAAACGGGCTTCCTTGGAAATGAGAAGGTTTGGGCATGAATAGAGGTAGTGTCTCTCTGGTGTGCCACAGGAGCACAAGGGACTGTGGACTTCTTGGCACTACAGCTTTATTTAAATTATGCATTATTATTCCAATAAGTATGGCATGTCTTTCAGCACCATGGGAGTCTGCCCCTTGGTTGGTTTTCTGTGCTTGTACTTGGATGCTCAAGTACACCCCATTTCCTCCAGACTCTACATAGCCTACATTGACCACCTTCATCCTTCTCATCAAGGTTGGAAACATTCCCCAAGAATGCACTGGTGTGGCTGAACCTTGACATCAGTTCCCAATGTCTCCCCTCTATTCATGGATGGTTCTAGATAGGTATAGGATGGAGGTTGAAGCACTCTTGTCTAAGCCTAATAGCCAAATAAAAGATTCATAATGTTGAGAGTCTCTGAGTTGATATTTAAATCTGCTGATGTATTTTTTTTTATTTGAAGTTACAACCTATCCATGCTTGTGATGTTCCTAGTTTGTTTGGAGATAGCAGAACTGATTTTTATTAAAAAGAAGATTGTGGAATATTTGAATATAACAAAGAATTAGGTGGAGGGAGGAATCCAGTTCAGTAGCATTTGGGTAACCTGCTACCCTCCTGCTTCTGAGTGAAGGTCTCACTTCCTCTCTGCCCTTTCCAATGATGAGTGATGACCCTCGCCCTTCACATGCCCATCTGGAGTATCACAGATGTTTCTGTAGCGGGGGATGAGCCACCAGCCGAACATAAAGGTCTAGATCAAAAGAGAGTCATAGAAATATCACCTAAAAGCCCAAGATGATGGAATTATATTTGTACTTGTGTTCTTTCTCTCTCTCCCCACCACCTGTTTCTCTTAATGTAGCTCCTATGTTTCTCAGTAGACCAATGAAAACCAGAGAATGTTCCCAAGCTGTCTTTTGGGTTAGATGGTATCTCCAGCTCTCGGGGGTGGGGGGGTGAAACTTGAAAAAAAAATGGAAGGGAGGAAAATAACCATTGCCATATGGTGATTGAAAGACTCACAGTCATTGTAATATTGTGACTTGAGTCTTAGAACATTGAGTGAGAGCCTCTACTTACCTTCTTCCCCTTTACTGACACCCAAGTATGTCTGGAACACTGACAGGCAGAATCTTTTGTACTTAACAGGATGGGGAACTAACCATCAACTGAAGAGCCTTGGAATTTGAATCAACTGCCAGCCCATTTGTTCTACATCAAGAATGTTTTCCTGATAATTAACAGATGCGTTTTAATGGTTGTTTTCAATTCTCAGGTGGAGTCTGCCTGAATTATATAAAATATGATAAGATTCCCCCAGAAACACTCTTCTCTGAAATATCTAGATCCGTAACAGGAAGGTGGTCTCGGTGACTAGGATTAGCTGGTCACTTTGACTTTTCCTCCTCTCCTTTGGTTCACATAGGTAACCAGTGGCTTCCTTTTTTCTCATAGTGTGTGGCAAAGTCTGGACTTGAGTTCCAAGACGAAAACTCCAACCGATGACAGGCACAGCGCTTGTGCCACTCATCACATCCCATTTGCCTGCTTCTTCTCTCCTTGATGGGCTGGGAGCAAATCCCTGCCAGCCAGACTCCCATACCACGAGCACAGCCATCCCCACCTCCTCCAACAATTCATCCGTTGATGCCATTATCCATTGTTTATGACATTGCAACCACAGTAATGAATTGATACATCTTGATCTTTGAAATGCTTAGACAGGAGGCCACACATTATAAGAAGGAAAAAAAAAAAAAAAACAATGTCAAGACTCAATTCTATTCGGCAGGGGTTGGAAATGGATATTGTGCAGGAAAATGCATTAAAGTTGAAGAGGGTTTCGTTTAACGTGATGGTTTTAAAGACGTAAACAATTATGATGAGCCATAACTCCTTCAATCCGAAGATTGTGGGGAGGCCCTACTTAGGCCAAGGTACTGGTGTGATTCCAAGTCGTGCTACCACCACAAAACACTAGGGGGCACCATACTAATGCCAGTGTCTTCCTCCATGGCCCTCCAGAAAAACCTACCATCCCAGGGTTCTTGACTCCCTGTTTATGCAAGGAATGTCACTCAGGGCCTATCGTTCATGACATGTGACCACTTGCAGTTATTTCAAACGCCACTGAAATAGCGGGGTAGAGTCCTTTTCTAAACCTTTTTCCAGTAAATGATACTTTTTAAGGACCACCTACACATATCAATCCATTACTTTGGGCTAGATATAATTATAAGGGTGCACAGGCCAGTCATCCAAATATGGAATGTTTTCATTCAAAAGCTACATGGTGTTCCAGTTCAGATGTTCTGCTAATGTCTGATTCTATCAGACCAGGATAACACTTTTTCTTGTAGGATTGACACTTCTGTTGAGTGTTGATTAAAAAAAAGACAGAAAGTAAGTCTTCTTTCTCAGCTCTTAATGTTTTCAACTCCCAATTCAGAAATTATTTCCCAAAGAAGAAATTGAAGCAGTTGTCAATAATCTATAAGTATGTTATGAGCAGGCTCTATCATGGTCTCTAGTGTCAGGATGGGAAACTATGGACCCAGGTCGACAGGGAATCAACAGCCCCACAGAGATAGAATTCTGCTTACTCCCATTGCAATCTTAAGAATAATCCTCCCCAGCCCCACACCAACCACCATCCCTAGCAGGAAGCTCAAGATATATCATTTTGGGGTAGAGCTTCTGGAGCCTGGGATTAAAGCAGATGAAGATCTGTAAAGGTTTCTAACACACTCATACACACGAAGAGTATTTCAAGGGGAACAGATGGCAATTGATAATAATGGTGAGATCATAGCCTAGATAAATACATTTCTCAGTCAATATTAATTTCAAAGCTTTTGTATTTTATACATTCTCTTTGTTTCTGTTTCATTGATTTATTGAGTACCTAGTCTGTACAAGGCATGTATGTTGGGTCATGAGGGAGATACAAAAACACATATGTCCAAAGAAAGTAACTAGTGACTACCACATCTTCTTCCCTCTCCTTACCATTAGTGCAACTGCCTTACCCAAAAGTGTCCCTTCTATATACTCAACTTTCCTCCCAAACTAATGAGATGGTCTCTTACTCTCTCCTGCAACCTCAACCATTCCCCAACTCTTTTTTATTTATCTTTTCTCATCTTCTTTCTACCTACTTTAACTGGATGCAATAGCAAAGAAAATGAACTATATTTTGTGATATCTTCTGCATGGTTAATGTTTAAAACAGGTGTAACTTTCCCTAAGAAAAGAAAATGGCAATATTACTTTGATTTTTTTATCCTCAACTAGTTTATTCCTTATTGGTCCTTAATAGAAAAATCAGGGAGTCGCTCCTCTCTTTTTCTCCCACGCATACCCATGGTTTGGTAGAAGAGTGATTTAAGGTATTTCTATGCAGCAAATTAATTTTGCAAAGCCAATGGTTTAGAAGAGAGAAATAAATCAAGAATACACAAAAGGTGGAATTTGTTAAGTAGGTATATTGGGAGACTTGAAATATGCTTCTGTCTAAACTGAAAATTAAACTCTTATGAGCCCAACCCTTAATTTCTACAATTACAATGAAGTCATCCAGGGGATGATCATATCAAAGGGTATATTTGCTATTTTTTGTTCTTAAGTTTAAGTTCTTTCAAACCCTAGTCTGTAAACACCATGCTAAAAGAATGTTCTTCCTATGACTTGAAATAAGGAAACTTCCACTGTTAACCGAGGTTTACAACTTTGACCTTGCATTTCTCCAGAAATGGGAATTCTTAACAAAGTGACCCTTGTCTATTTGCAGCTGCCCTAGGAAGAAAAGCAGAGAGAAAGTTTCCTCCAGGTTCTCTCAGACCAGTGTCCACTGAGTGTGGTCAAAAATCACAATGGCATGCATCGAAGGCTCACCACTGAAGAAGGAGAGTCTTAGATCTAGTTTGGGTTTGGTGATATCATGCATTTTATTTCCTTTGTGGACTCCCATTTGATGGTGACCCCTGTAAAAGTCTCTGTTCTTGGAGGACCAAAATCTGTACCTGTTGGTCCTGGTGAATAAGTCATTCAGAAAGCCATAAGGGGGCTGGGGTTGTGGCTCAGGTAGAGCGCTTGCGGGGCATGTTTGAGGCCCTGGGTTTGATCTTCAGCACCACATAAAAAAAAATTAAAAAATGGAGGTGTAGTGTCCCTCTGCAACTAAAAATATTTTTTAAAAAGCAATAAATAAGATGGAAGTTTCTCATCAAGGGTCTGTAGACCCCAATAATTTCACAAATGGGTTGAGAATAGATGTGAAATTTGGAGCATGTCAGCTTCCCTGCAGAATCCATAACATCAGTTATTTCTTCCAACCAGCCATGGTCTCTAGAAGCACAAGAACCCACCAGATAACAGGGTCCTGATTTAATGATATCTTTCAGAACTGAATCAGAAATCTTTTGGTCAGGCCTTCTCACTGTGTACACCTGAATAAGTTGATTAATAATAATAATACTCTATTCACTGAGTGTTTACCATAGGCCTGGTCACCATTCTAAGCCCACAGTGTATGTGCATTGAATCCTCTTCAGATGGGGACTCTATTCTCCCTATTGTGCAAATGAGGATGCTGAGACAGAGAGGCAAGCAGCTTCCCAAAGACAGTTGGAAATGTGGCCCAGTTAGGATGTGGCTGGGATCTGGCCCTAGAGACGAAGGGTCTGACCAGCCTTTTGTCCATGGTCCGTCCTGCCTCTTGACTGAAGGGTACTTACTCCCAGTTAGGACTCGTCACTTTCAAAACAAAAAAAGAAAAGAGTGTCTCAGGAAATTTTAACAGTAAAACATAAGTAAGAGAATAAACCTGAACGTGATCTCACCCTGGCCCTCACTCCCAGGACATAACAGCACAATACCAAGGTGCTCCCTGGAGCCAGGGCAGCAGTGTCTGGGGTCAGAGAGCATTGGTTGGTCTTCACACCTCACATAGGACTCGACTTTCCAGTTGGCAGTGTATAGCCTTATTTCTCCTGTCATCCAATGTCCCCCTTCCCCTACCAGGAAGAGAGGACTAGAAAACTGAAACCTTAGAGGCTGTGCTTTCCCAAATGCTGTGGTTTGGTGGAGTTTGTTGTCTCCCAAGGATCCGCTGTGATTGAAGGCTTGAGCTCCAGGGTGGGGCTATTGGGAGGTTGTGGGACTCTTAAGAGGTGGGTCTCATAGGACATCCTTAGGTCATTGGAGGTGTGAGGTAGTTCTCCTGCAGCCCTTAGTAGTTCTTGTGAGATGCTTATTGTAAAAGTAGCCAGCCTGGCCCCCTCTGCCCTCTCTTGGCTCTGGCTTGTCCCCAGTATGCATTCCACCATGATGTGCTACCACCTACAGCCCACATCCGAGGCCAAACCAGCGAGGCCACCTGCTCTTGGACTTGGAATCTCTCAAACTGTGAGCTAACTGAATCTCCTTTTCTTCATAAGTAGCCCATGTCTGCTTTTTGTAAGAGTGGCAAAAGCTGACTCATAACCAAGTGAGGGTCATGGGGCTGGGCTAGAGCAGCTGTGTGTAGTACCTGGGTCTCGGGGCCCCTGGACCCGTTCTCTCTTCACTGTTCTTTGCTGCCTCACCCATCAGTATCACCTGGCCCCGAAGAAGGATGAGCAAGAATTCCTCCCTGTGCCTCCAGCTCCTCTGTGGACCTGTCATAGGCAGCACCCTGAGTGGATGCAAAGCACTTGCTTTCCATCATCTCCTTCAATCTTCAAAACAACCTAACAAGACAGCTGCTAACTTTTCTAATTTCACACACAGGGAAATTGAGGCTTGGTCGCACAGTTAGTTAAGTTTCAAAATCCAGACGTCAGCCCTGGATGTGTACAACTCCCCATCGGTAACTCTCCACCACGGGACTCTAGGACTGTCCCCGAGACAGGAAAAAGCCCAGGAGGAGGAAATGAGTGGCTCCGTCCATAGGACGAGCAGCCCTTTCTACCTTCTCTGAGGCTGGCGCAAACGGAAGTCTGCTGTTTCAAGCACTCACACATGAGGTTAGAATTAAAGAGGACAATTACCAGCGATTAGTCACTCGAGTGGGGCTCCATGGGCGTCTTCAAAAATAGGATCAGCTCTCACTCCTTGGACCTGGTTCAGAGAGCCCTCAAAGAAGTCTTTTCTAGGCCTGCAATTCTGTGATTAACTCTTTTAAAGGAGCCAGACTGCTCAAGTTCATTAGCAACAATGACCCCATTTCTCAGGAGGTGTGGAGTCAAGCGGGTCCCCGAGGAAATTTCTTTGGCACCCGACGATTGTGAACTTAACACCCGCGCCGCTGGCAATGGATCAGTCTCCTGTTGTTGGGTCCTGGGGAAGGGAGCAGTCACTCAATCTTTTTGTCCTGAAATCCCAGGAAGCCTGGGCGCCCGGGGGTTCGGGTTTCAAGACCTCCGAAGGCACGGTTTCAAACAGCCGTTCTTGCTAAGTTGGAATTTGTCCTGGGATTCTAAGAGGAGCAGCCTGAATTGACACGCAGGGGCTGCCAGGGTCTGAACAGTGGGGTGAGGCGTTTGGGGAGACGTGAGCCCAGGGAGCAAGACACCCGGAGCAGGGAGGGCTGTGAGTGTGCCAGGCCGGTGTGCCAATGCCAGGGAAGGTGCACCCCCCGTCTCCAAATCCCCTGGGAATAAGGAGAACAACCTAAACGGGGGCTTCTGGGGACAGACTCCCTGTCACTGACAGCCAGCCAGGGGACTGGGGCTGCCACTGCTTCCACAGAGGGGAAGCCAAGGAGGCCACACCTTTGATGTGCTGGGTGGGTTAGATTCCTCTTCATGGAAACTTCCCTCTGCTTCTAGGGAAGTTACGGCTACTGGAGAATGTCCTCCCAGCACAGGAGGCCCGGCCCCACCAGGCTCCAAGCCAGAGAGGCCTCAAGGCTTCTCCCCTACCTCCATTTCCAGATCCCCCGGGCAGCCCCTCGCAGGGACCTGGCCCCAGGCCCCAGAGAATTTGGGTCTCCCTCCAGTGCCAAAAGAAAAAAAATCCATAGCTCCAGGGTTCTCTCTGAAAGAGGCGTGGGTGGGAGAGAGTGGGAGAAAGATCTGATTTATGGCCACAGTGAAAAGAAAGACAAGAAGCTGGTGGGGTGGGCAGGAATCAAGTGGGGTGGGAAGGACTAAAAGGGAGGAGGTTTCTCGAGTATTTTTCTGCAGAGATTTCTCTTTTGGAGATCTAAAATCTGCAAGTGTTACGTCAAAGCTTCCTCCAAATGACTTGATGAGGGTTTTTGTTGTTGGGTTGCTGCACCCCCGGGACTCTTTGGGATGGCAGGATAAAAATTAATTAGAGGCTGTTTGGAGGGGGCTTTGCAAGACAGCCTGAGGCTACGCTTCAGTCTGGTTGTTAGAAGCAATATCATCACCGCCTCCTCGCCCAGCAAACAGACCTGCGCCGGGGCAGCCGGGGGGAGCCACGGAACGTTCAACACAGACATCAGAGCCAAAACTTCCTCCCAGAGAGATTACTTACCACAAACCAGTGGATCTACCTGCTGACAACCTCGGAAATATGTCTTGTTTCATTTTCAGATTTTTAAGAGGGGTTACATATGAAGCTTGAAGAATCCTAATGAAACTGCTGTGGCAGGAGGGGTCCTGCCCAGCCCCACACCTCTGACTTTGACATTGCAGGCTGGGCAGAGCCACCAAACAGCCATGCGGAAGGCAAGATGCCTCCCATCCACAGGTCTGGCTCTCTTTTAGGAGATGACAAACTAAAATAGGGACTCCAGAAGCTGGTACACTTCTGCTGGCCAGTGATTCACAAGGGAAGAAAATCTCTAGCCTCTCTCGTGATGGCCTTTATCTCCCCTTGGCCCTCCGCTTCCTGGGGTCCCCACTGCTCTCTTTCACACATAATCCTTCTCTACCTGGTTGGATGAGTGACCTTGGAGTTTGATTAATTGGGAACTGGCTGCTTAAATCTGGATGCAACTCTTCAAAGCATGATGTCAATCCCAGCATTGCATCAGCCGCAAATAGCTTTTCTATTTCACCCTGGAAATGGAGAACGCAAAGTGGACAGATGCCCGGGTCCCCTTCTTAGGTGTACTTTTTTTAAAAAAATATTTTTAGTTGTAGCTGGACACAAGACCTTTATTTCTTTCTTTATTTTTTTTAATGTGGTGTTGAGGATTGAACCCAGGACCTCACGCATGCCAGACAAGTGCTCTACCACTGAGCCCCAGCCCCAGCCCAGGTGTACTTTTAACTCTATGAAAGATCCTTCACACTTCTATAATAGTTCATCTCCAGACCTCTGTAAAAGTCTTAGTTTGTTCTTATAACATTTTCTGTGATGCAAGCAATAATTAAGATCCCTGTTTTATGGATGGAAAAACTGAGATTGGTCTTATTTCCCATGTCCAGAAAAAGGCAATCTATGTGTGAGCTGAAAAACACTTGGAGACTCCTAGGGCCTACCCCCTCTCTCCCAGTGTAGCCGTGTCATTTTTATTGCCTGTAATTGTCTCCTTGCGTCATGGTGGGGGGAAGCCAACGGGAACAATTACCAAAAGAGAAACAGCAAGTCTCCCCCCAAATAGCCATCTTCAAAATGAATTCACCAGCTGGGTAATATGGAATCGCCCCGTGGCACAAGCTCAGCAGCTTCCCGGGAGTTCATAGGTGCCTTCTTGAAAGTAAGCACTCGACCTCAGGCCCTTGGCTGGCCACGGTCATGACTCTCACCTCATCTTCTGAAGAAGCCAGAGGGACTGAGCCTGGCAGCCTCGCCACTGACCCTGACCGTGTGGCTCATTTCAGAGCCCACTCAGCACTCGCTTCCTGGTTTGGCCGTGCCCTTTCCCACATGAGCCAGCAAGAGTCCCCAGGGCACGGAGGCAACAGAACTTGGTTAGCAAGCCCAAGGAAGAGGCCCAGGACAACCCCCAGCTCCTCCGCTCTCTGCCACA
Organism: Ictidomys tridecemlineatus; assembly: GCF_052094955.1. Taxonomy (NCBI): domain Eukaryota; kingdom Metazoa; phylum Chordata; class Mammalia; order Rodentia; family Sciuridae; genus Ictidomys; species Ictidomys tridecemlineatus. The sequence goes on from NC_135491.1 coordinate 47,165,017, forward strand.
GGGAGATAGCGGAGTCGCTCTGAGAAATCAGGTACCGACTGGAGCGAGGGTCAAGGGGTAGGGCCACGTGAAGCCAAATCCTCTCCACTGAGTGCTTTCAAAACCAACCCGTCTGCCTGAAAATCAATCTGCTGCTTTATAAGCAGCCGGCATATTTAGAACCATAGAAATTAAAGATGGAAAAGACCTATTAAGTCTTCTAGATCATTCCCTCGGGCCCAGTGCAGGCTCATTCCCTGTAGTACATTTGTTAGTGCTGTCAGGCCTCATTTCAAGTGTCTCAGGCAATGAACATACAGGAAGCAGAGACTGAAGCATCTGTCCACCCCTGTGAAATGATGATCATGTGATTAGAATTCCCAGAGCCACTCGCTGGCCTTCGGCATGCCCGGAAAGGTTTGGACTCCCCAGGGCTCCATCCTGAAGAAACCAGAATCTTCTAGAAGGTGGAGACATTAGAAAACATCTTTTCCCTTTTCTGTTAAGCAGAGTAAACACGCTGCCTTCCAGAATCATCCAGGCACTGTCCTGTCTCTAAATGGCCATCAGGGAAGAAGAGAGAAGCCAGGTATTTTGGGATTCATTGTGAATCCAAACAGGCCTTACCCGAGGGGACCCAACGTATTCTCTCCCTGCTTCCTTCTGGGCTGGTTGGCAGTCACAGTTGACAAAGCCACATCTCCAACCAGCAGCAAAATGGAGGACACATGTTCAGAGATGCTAGGACTTTACTATAGGACACGCAGGACCAACTGATATGAAAATAAGGACAGATGGCTTCACAGTAGTGCAGTGCCCTTCTTGTAAGAAAACAATTTCTCTCTTTTCCCCTATTCCCAGTCGTGGAGGAAGCAAGTCCAATGCACAATCTCAGGTTGGGGGGTAAAAAGAAGGTAAAGCTAACAAAACCCAGAGAAGAAAGGGACCCAAACAGAGCAGGTGATGTTCTTTTGCCTTTCCCATTTTGAAAAGATAGAGTGACACTAGATATTCCTGTTTAAAATTCCAAGTCTGAGCCCTATAAAATCTAACTCTATCCCACCATCACGACTGAGGTAAAAAGCATCTCAGTGCGTCCCATGAAAACACCATACAGCCATTTTCTACAAAAAAAAAAAAAAAAATGAAAACATCACAACTGCACATTCACAGGGTCATCCAAAGAGTGGGTATAGCTCTCATCCAAAGAGAATCGCCCACCCTGGTTCTGGTCTAACAGATCAGGCCTAGGGCTAGGGAGGTGGCTCATCGGTAGAGCACTTGCTTAGTATGTATGAGGTCCTGGGTTCAATACCCAGCACCCAAAAAAATTTCTTTTAATAAAATAAATCAATAAATGTTGAAACTGCTTTCCTTATGGGATCCTTTAAGCAGCACTGAACGTTTAAAGCCTGAAGTTTGACTCGCAGCCTAGGGACACATTCACTTTCCAAGCCCCAAAGCCCCTGCCTCTCACCCCAGCCCTTTTCTCTCTTCCTCCAAAACATTATCTCATCTCAGCACTGCAGCTTTTTTTAAGTTCAATGTCAATAGCTGGTTAGGAGAGGGCAGGGGGTCAGGGATTAGGACTCCACACTGTCCTTGACGTTTCTCTGTAGGCTGATTTGCTGTTTGCATCAGCCCAGTTTAAAAAAAAAAAAATCCCACTTTACTATCTGAGAAGAGATCAGAACAGGAAAATGTCAGTTTGAAAGCTGACAGAATTCAGATAAGAATGAGCTGGAAACGAGAAGGAAGGGAGAAATGCTGTCACTCTAAGAAGTTTTTAATTTAATGTTTTTAGACAAATAAGTTTCCCACTGAGTGTGTGTTTTTCACACACGACTCGCCCATCCCTCCACGTCTCTTCCAGATGCGCTTCTTGAGAGAAAGGCTGTCTCTTTTGACTTGATTTGATTTGATTTCTACGGTCTTTCCACGCCGTGCAGAGATCTGGAAGGGTCAGCCTCTGCTGGCCTGAGAGCTGCGAGCGCCTTCACTCCCACAGAATTTCCTCTAAGCCCCGAAGTAGTTTCCACTTTCAGAAGTCTCCATACGTATTTTTAGAGCTAGAGAGATCATTTAAATTCTCAGGCTTAATTGAACCGACAGAATGGAGAACGGAGCTCTGCAGATGGAAATATTTTCCAAGTGTGACGACCTCGGAGTTCACATTTAATACCTACATAATAAAGGCTTGAATATAATATAATGGGCATTGTTTCTCTTGCTCTGTTGTTTTTTTTCCCCTCAACTTATGTAGCAACTTTATCATCAGAGGAAATGGCTGGTGTTTTTAAATACAGGCTACATGAAACATCAAACAATGACCCCCATTAAAAAATATCTTTTCATGAAGAAAAGGCCAAGTCCTTTGATGAATAAAATACTCAATAGGAGTTAAGTGTTCTTCTGAATTAAAAAAAAATAATAATAATAAAGCTTTTTCTGGAGAAAAAAGGGAAGTTCCTTGTTCGCCTACAAAGCATTTATTGAGCACCTACTGTATGCTTCATGCCCTATTGGGCATTTTTATATCATCTCAGTTAATCCTATAATAACCAAAGGATGAAGATATTAATGTCCACATCTTGCTGGGCTAAGAGGGGTCTGCCCAAGGTCATATTGCCATGGATTTGGCAGACTCAGGGTTCATAGGAGATGAGGTAGCTGGGCAGCCTGAATATATGGCACATGCCCTGCCACAGATGGTTTTATCCTGGAGGCTTATTCATCTTATCAGAATGCCTTAAGAGTCCTGTGTTCAGCTATTTTTAATGTTACACAAAAAAAAATCATTAGAAAGATTTTTCTGACTTAACTGGACATCCTGTATTTTTATTTGCTAAATCTGGCAACCCCAAACTCTGAGTCTCATGATTCTCAAATCCAGCATCTTCCCCTTCCATGCAAAAGGGATGGCTTTTTTAGGACACTTGCTTACTTTTTTTTTTGACTTGTTCATTCTATATATTTATTTTTTATTTGTTTTGTTTTAATTAGTTAGACATGACAGTAGAATGTATTTATGCACTTTGATATATCATACATAGATGGGATATAATTTCCCATTTTTCTGAGTGTACATGTTGCAGAATCATATTGGTCATGTAGTCATATATATATAATGTCTGTTTCATTCTACTATCGCTCCTATCCCCACAAACCCTCTTCTCCCCTCCCTTCCCATCACTTCCCCTTATCTAATCTAAGATAATGCTATTCTTCCCTAGTGCCCCCCGCCTTATTATGAATTACCATCCAAATATTAGAGAAAACTTTTGGCCTTTGGTTTTGTGGGATTGGCTAATTTTGCTTAGCATGATATTCTCCAACCATTTACTGGCAAATGCCATAATTTTACTCTTCTTTAAAGCTGAATAATATTCCATTGAGTATATATACCATATTTTCTTTATCCATTCATCTGTTGAGGGACACCTGGGTTGGTTCCACAGCGTAGCTATTGTGAATTGAGCTGCTATAAACATTGATGTGGCTGTGTCACTATTATATGCTGATTTTAAATCCTTTGGGTATAAACCAAGGAGTGGGATAGCTGAATCAAATGGCGGTTCCATTCCCAATATTCTGAGGAATCTCCATACAGCTTTCCATAGTGTCTGCACCAATTTTCATTCCCACCAGCAATGTAAGAGTAAGAGTGTGCCCTTTTCCCCACGTCCTCGCCAATACCTATAGTTGTTTATATTCTTAATAGCTACCATTCTGATTGGAGTCAATTGAAATCTTAGAGTAGTTTTGATTTGCATTTCTTTAATTGCTAGAGATGTTGAACACTTTTTCTTATACTTGTTGTTCAATTGTATTTCTTCTACTTCTTGATGAAACAATGTCTTCATTAACTTTGCTCTAGAATAGTTGCTGCTGATCCAGTTAGACTTGGGTTTGAATCCTTGCTCTACCACTTGCAGCCGTGTGACCTTGGGCAAGTTTCTCAACCGCCCCGAGCCTCAGATTGCCTGTCTATAAGATGGGGACAGGTTAATTGCAATCATGAAGCCTTAGTTTTGTGGGGATTTAAAAAGTGAACAAATGGAATTAAACAACTCACTACATAGTAGATGATCAAGAAATACATCTGGAAACATCATTTGGAAATGGCCTGTCTAAAGCACAGCTGTGCTGGGGCCACTCCCTTGCTGTGCAACATTCACTGTCTGTAAGAGACCACACAAATTCCTTAATTTTGTATCCAGTGCCCTCTGTATAATGGCTCCTCCACACTCACCAATGCTCTTCCTGCCATCACACATTGGAGATAATCAATCAACATTTGTTGAGTTCACCTGTTGAATATCACTGAGTTTGATTAAGGGAACAAGTACACCTTAAAGTTTGTATCCTTTTTCTCCCAAAAGTGATTTATGGATCTTGATTCCTCATCCTTGAAGGTGGATTTCACTTTTTAATTTAAGATGCCAGGTACTTTAGGAGGTGTGTGTGTGTGTGTGTGTGTGTGTGTACACTAGGGATTGAACCCAGGGGTACTTTACCACTGAGCCACACACATCCCCAGCCCTTTCTATTTTTTATTTTGAGACAGTGTCTCAGTTGCTTAGGGCCTTGCTAAGTTGCTGAGGCTGGCCTTGAACTTGCCATCCTCCTGCCTCAGCCTCTCAAACGCTGGGATTACAAGTGTGCACCATCATGCCTAGCTAGTTTAGGATATCCAAGGACTACACAAGAAAGAACCCCAGATCAGCATGGCTGAAATGCAAGGGAATGTGTACAGGGAAACTTTTCTGGTTTGGACTCTCTGCCCCGCTGCAAGGCACGCTCACCCTCTACCTCTCTCTCTGGTGAAGTCCATTGAGCTAAATCCCCTGGGGAAATAGCAGAGTGGCTCCTGGGCTGAGAAGCAACCAGGCCATAAACACAGAAAAGGGATTTTACTAGCTGATTCTCAACTCTCTATTTTATTGTCAGACAATTCCACCAACTTCTCTTGAAACTGACAAAAAAAAAATGTCTTCTATAAAACTTGGGTTTGGTTTTCCAGCCTTGGATTCCCATTATCTGCAAAGACCTCTTTCATGGCTACATCTCTGTCTCTTCCCTTCCTGGTCACTCAGGAATTAGAAGTTTTGGCCACTGCCTGGTGCTTCCATTGGTGGTTGAGAGAATATTGAGAAACACCCGACCCTGGGCATGGGACAATCCCTGGGACCCCAGGAAGTCAGGCAGGGCAGGAAGCTGAGTCAGACCGGAGGTCAGGACACACCCATAAAGAGCCCACGTCCCACTTCGAGAGACAAGAAGCCCTGGACCGTAGGCCTGGTATGGTCAAAGCCCAGGACACAAACCAGGCCTGTTTGCAGACTCGTGGCCTGCCTCCCTGAGGCCCTGCTCCTCACAGATTCATGTGCTGGCAAAACTTCTAAATTGTTGCCAGTTTCACAACTGTTTTTCATTTAAAGGGCTCCAGGCCACACTATTCCAGGGCAGAGATTTTTCAGCAAGCAGAGCAGAAGGAGAGCACAGCGCCCCGTAGCTTGCAGGGGCCCACTTCACCTTCTCAGCTCATGAAGTCGTAATTAATGTCTCATCTCCAAAATGTGCTTCCACTGGGAGATAAGCGTGCACCCTGGACGACGTTCAGAAGAGGCTGGGAGTGGGCAGAGCCATTGAGCGCAGCAGCTATAAACATAACTTCCTTTAAGAGGAAAAAAAAAATAGATAAAAGGACAGCTCAGACTTTTCCAGAACTTCAGACATTGTGTGACGTCTGCCCTGTTACTCCACCACCTCCGGAGGCTGATGGAAAGAGATGGATTCAATGACACCCCTGCACAAGGAGCTCACTATTTACTCAGACAAGGCCTCGACACATCCCTTTGGAGAGGAAAAAACAAAAGACACAGCATATGCCTCACATTACGGTGACCTAATTGCAGAAAAACAGGAGCTCGGGAGAGGAACCCAGGTGACCACAGGCTTGTCCACTGCCACCCTGCAGAAAGGCCAAGTGAGAACTTTTGAAAGCTCCCATCCACTCTTCTCCACCTCCCCTGGCTCCCAGCTCCAAGGAAAAGAGGAGGAGATTCAGAGCCTTGTCCAGCTTGTTCTGTCACCTGGTGCCATTAAAGAGCAGATGGCCTCCCCTGCAGGAAGAACTAGAAAGAGGCTTCCTCACCCCAGGTGGACAAAGCCCCTGGGCTGCACGCTTGCACAAACAACTTGTCCTGAGTATGAAGAAAAAAAGTTACCTGTCCCTCCAGGTGGATGCCGACCTTTGTCAGGACACACACTGGCAGGTTTCTGCCCACGATTGCCCCCTCAGCCAGATGCCTCTATGTAGTCCACAAATTGCCCAACCATGCACAGTGGCCCTAACAGGAATCATCCCCAACACCCCTCTGTTATTTACTGATGTAGCAGAGATGGTCTCCCTCCTCCCGGGCATTAAAACCTATTTGTCCTGGAACATTTTTGCCTCATTACATTTCAGTGATGATTGCACAATCAGAGGCACCAGAGGAAAGGAATAGAACTTAGGTTATGAGGGCAAAATTTAACCCCAAGACCATTCTTAGATAATGGAGCCAGTGATGACACCACACAGCCCCCTCGGGCTTCCCCTGTCCATCAAACATACACTTAACTGCCCCTTATCAGGTCAGAGTGGTCCAGGATGATGGTACCACTCCCCCAGGCAGAGCTGACAAAAAAATGCACAGGGTTCTGCAAATGAGCTGCAACTCTGCTTCTAAAGACCTCCGTGTGCAAAATCCTCCCGGGCATTTCCAAAAGGCAATTCTCTTACTCAAAAGACCATACGAAGAAGCCAAATGACAGTGACCACCTGGAGAGACCAAGGTGGGGATGCAAAGCCCCAGTTCCCCTGGGAGCACCAACATGGGCTTGCCAGAAGGGGGGACAAGATGGGATGGCAGAGAAAGCCTATTGGTAATTGTGACAAGACCCCGTTCTCCTACGGGGTTGGGCTTCATGCCCACCCGTGACTCCTATGGCCACTCTTGAGGGTCTGCAACTCAGGACCTCTGCTGGCAGTCACAGGACACAGAGGAGGTATTCTGGATCCCTCTGGGGAGTGGAGACCAGACTCAGAGCAAAAGAAAAAGAAGAGGAGGAGGAGGAGGAGGGAGAGAATGAAATAAGAGGATCTTTTGTGAATGGATCTAACTCCTGAATCTCATCCCAAAATGCCTTTAAATTTTCCCTGCGAATGTCTGGATCTGTGTCTAGCGAGTCTGAGTTCCGCGGAGCCACTTGCTCCCTCCGTGACCCCTGGGCCCAGGAGTTGGCTGGAAACAGAAACAACTGGCCCGAGTCTGGATGGCTTCGGCTGGGCTCCGTCCCCACCAGGCTTTGTTCTTCAATCTGTTTATACAGTTTCCCGTAGGAGTCTGTAATTTTAATCAGTAAATATCTCCCTTGATTTATCACCTTCTATTGACATAGTGGTAATTCAAGCAGTGGGACTAATGCTGGGCCTGCTGTGTGTGTGTTTTCCCCCCCTCATTGTACCCAGCCTCTGTTTGATTTTTCTCAGCCCTCTTAGGTAATTGGGCCGCCTCTGACACTGTCTGTATCACAAGGCTGTGGTCAGGGGTCAGTGGGTTCCCCCATCCGAAGGGCAGAAGGCTCCTACCAATCACGACACTACCCCATCTCGAGTTTGCTAAAACCAGAGCAGACAAACCACAGACGGATAGGACCCAGTGGATTTCATTTAAAACGCAGAAATCCAAGATGCTTATAAAGGACACTGTTATTCTCTCTAGTCCCAGAGACAGTTTAGAGACTTAATCCACTGATTTAGCATCTCTGAGTTGAGCAGGGAGACCTTCCTCCCCAGACCTTCTGGACCTGCCAGCAGATTGAGCCCTCTGCAAACATGGCTTAAATAAGCCCTGGTACTCAGTTCTGCTTTTGATTAATGTGCTCATTTAGTATTGATACTGATAAATTGGTCAGACTCTTTGGGCTACAGTATCTTGGTTTCAATATCATATTTAGCCAAGAATGTTCATGATCAGCTTGATGACCTTGGGATAAAGGAATGAGGACCTGTGAGTCATATGGAGCGAGGTGGAATCTACTCGGGCTTGGTGTGCCCCCAAGTTCTGGGCTACACTATTTGTTTTACTTGTAAGTGGTCCAGAACTAAAAGGAATGGCATGAAGTTGGAGAGGAGGGTCTAGATCTCACCCCCCAAATCTCAATGAACTGAAATGATAGACTGCAGTGTAAAATGATGAAATCAATGTAAAGTGCTTACATTATGGTTCCAAAGCCAAAAACCAAGCCATCAAACAAGGGCAAATCTGCATAAGCCTACGTTTTCAGAGAATGTGTTAGACATATACGTGTCCATAAACTTCACAAACAATGTGTGACCCACGGCTCCCAAAAATACCAGTCATTCCTCAGGTTGTATGGTTATAAATATGGTTTCCCCTACCCACTATCTCACTAGATCTGCCTTTCATTGTTAAATCCTCTGTAGTAAGTACAACAGCGCCTTCTATTACAGAAACTTAAATTTTAAGTGTCAATGGGTTCGATGAATGGATAGACAGAAAAATCAAGGGGATGAATGGATAACAAGGAGAAAAAACTGACTTACTGCTCAACGGACTAGATATCTAGAATATTGTGTTGAATCTTCAACATCACATTTAAGGATGATCATGAGTAAAATAGAATGTGGCAAGAGAAGAGTGGAGGATTGGGGAATCACGCCACAGGTGAATGAGTTAAAGAAACTGGTACCTTTACTCTGAAATAGAAGACCTTGCGGGTGGGGGCCCTGGGAAAGGGAAGAGAAATGTTATCCAGATTTGGAATTGTTAAGGCTGGTATGTTTGGGGAGGGATTAAACCAATTTACATTGCTTCAGAGCATATAAGTTAAAAGTAGATGGAAGGAGCTACAGATAGGCAAATTTCTACTTGGAGTAAGCAAGATGTCACCACCCATCAGAAGAGTGTCCTAGTGCCTACAGGGAAGTAGCCTGATTCCACCCATGGGTCTTTCTGCAGACTGACACTCCAGCAACCCCCTCCCCCACAGCAGCCCTTCTCCCATTCTGTCTCTGTAACTCATTGTCAACACTCCTTGCTTAATGCTTTATTTAATAGTGATTTACATTAAAGTTAGTTTATATGTCTGTCTCCTCCATGAAGTTGTAAATTCCCTGAGAACAAGGCCCATGCTTTTCCTATTCTTTAAACATAGTAGACACTCAATCAACATTTGCTTTACTTGTTGAGTTAAATAGAACTTGGCTGCCTCTTTGATTCAAGTCTAACACCAAAAAATTAGTTTGGTCTAGTCTGAGATCTGTGGAAACACAGGAACTCTGGCATGGTTATATAGTAGTATTGGCTCTAATCCAGCGTTCAGTGTATTTAGGGGAAGATCACGTCTGTGAACCCATTCTTTCCATCGTTAAAGAAAAGTTACCTGTATACTTGAGGTTCACAGTACCGAGTACACAAGGTTTTACATGCTTTCAAATAAAGGTCGGCTCTAAGTTGAAGGTGCCATTATGAGGCCATACATCACATTTAAATTTTTTTTCTCCTTCCCCTTTAAAATCAGCATTCTCTTTTGTTACTCAAGTTCCCACTATGAAATTCTAGAAAATTCATTTCACTAAAACCCATTGAAAGGTTACCCACTCAAACATCTACAAACTAGTGGAGACTCTATTGTGTATAATGGAAGAGATCTTTAATTTCTTCTGCTTGGAAGAAGTAAGAACTATTTGGACTCTTCCTAAAAACCCAAATCATTGAACACTGTAGTCTCAGAAACTTAGATTTCACCCTCAGATCACATTATGGGACAGGGGCCTCAAAATGTGCCGAGGAGATGGACTTGTTCCAGTGACTCAGTCACGTCCATGGGGCCAAAAATGAAAAGATGAAGACAATTATCTTTGCGCTTACTCTGCAGATGCAAAACATCTCTCTGATCCAAGCCTCGTGCCCTTCCTCATTATTACATCATCGCCTCCGCTATGCATTAGGTCGCAGGGCAGGGCTGGACCAGTGCTCTCCAGTGAGAAGACTTCTCTTGATGCTCGGCATTCCATCACTCTGCCACATTCTTTCCCAAAGGTGGCAGCATTCGGGGCGAATGGGAAAGTGAAATGATTTCCAGAGAAGTAATTAGCAAAGTGCATAGAGGCTTAAGGAAAAAAAAAAACAGGCTATCAATCAATAAATAATAAAAAATTCAGTCGAGGGTATTTTCCATCTTATGTTCTTGGCTATGAGAATGAGGAAGAACGCAGGAGTGAGAGAGAGATTCGTGAGGACCGGTCAGGTTATTCCTTCTTAGCTTGGGTTACTCAGGTCCAATATAATGCAGTGTGCACACTAATGTGTGACAGTTGGGACCAAAAGTGGGGACCATGACTTATCTGTCCTCCGCCTGAATTCCTACATCACTTTGGTCTTTCAGGTAGGACAGTAAGACACCTGTTCTTGGAGAGTCGTGGAGTAATTGCACAGACATTGATCTCTTAATGGTAGATGATGAGTTAATTCATTCCCAAACTCTTCTAACTTGGCAGATGAGGAGTTATTAGTCATTGAACTCACTCTGGGCATTGCATATTCTATTATTTATCATTTACATATAAATGAAAGTGTGAGCCTCTCAAAGGAGAAGCTGGCCTAGGAGCAAGAAGAGAGAGGAAAGTAGCCAGAGAGAGACGGGTGGGTGCAGTGCCTGGATGATTCAGAGACGGGCCACCGCCAAGAGACCGGGGTCAATAATGGCAAAAGGATGAGAAAATAAATAAATACAGGATTTGAAAGAGAAGAGCATGACGTAGGAGACAAGGTCAGCTCTGAAATTAGAGGAGGAAGGTAAGGTGCTCAATTCTTTCATTTATGCATTCATTCCACAGATATTTCTCGTGGTAGATAAAGACAGCCCTGCTCCCAGGTAAACAAATAATATGTAATTACGAGTTGGAAAAAGTACTAGGAAGGAAACAAATAGGGTAGAATAGGAGAAAATAATGGGAATGGGAGTAAAAGAGGTGGGAATCTATTTGAATGGACTGAGGAAAGCAGACCTCTAAAGGGTTAATATTTAAACTTGAACTTGAAGGGTAATAAAGAGTCATCCATACAAAGAGGAAAAGAGAACTGATAGAGGCCTTTATGAAGGCCGTGAAGCAGGAAAGTCCTTGGAAAATTCAAAGTAGTTAACCATTGGTGGCATTTCCACTTGAGCCTTGCACGGGGTAGATGTTGGTCCAGGGTGCCGTGTGTGTGTGTGTGTGTGTGTGTGTGTGTGTGTGTGTGTGTGTGTGTCTGTGCATTGACTTTTCCCACCCCATGGAAGGTATTTCTGTTATTTCCACGCTACTGGTGGGGAGCAGGAGGCTAGCACGGCTGGAATGGAAAGGACAAAGGAGAGATGGCTCAAGATCAAGTGGGAGAAGCAGACAGGGGCCGGCTGGGTTTTCAGCAGGGAAATGGGCTTAATCTGATTTGGGATTTGGAAGGATTCTGGTAGCCACTCACTGACAAGTGGACTGCAGTGGGACACGAGAAGAAGTGGAGAGGCCATTTGGAAGGCATTGCAGGTTCCCAGCAAGTCACTGTGACCGGGCCAGGAAGGTTACCGGAACCGAGATGGCAGGAAATGGTGGGTTAGAGACATGTTTTGACTGTGTTGAGATTTGAGAAGCAGCCAAACAGTGAGGACGCAGAAAGAAAACACATTGACTCCAACCTAACACCAGCTCCCATCTACCCTTCAAGAGAGGGGTGGGGGAGAGGGCTGGAAAATAGACTCTTTAAAATCAGATAGACCTTTAGGCACCTACCCAAGATCCCGCCTCACTGACAATGTAAGACTTAATGGCCCAGTGCCTCCATGTTTTAGCCTGGCTCCACTTATTCCCCCCATTTTTAATTTTTTTTTTTTTTTGCTAAATGGGCACATACACACCTTCTGATCTGCCAAGCAGTTAGACAGAAGCTAGTCTATGTGCAGAGAAGAGAAACCTGCTACCCAGGGACTGCAGTTAGAAAAAAGAAAAGTGTAAAGCCCGCTCACCTGGGAGAGACAGGGCCACTCACCTCCAGTCAATCATTAACTCCACCCAAGGCCTCCAGAAGGACACTCACACTTGAGAATTTTAGGATCCCGGAAACTAAAAGCAATGTTTATTTTCCAAACAAGGCCCAAAGAAGGAAGTAAAAAATAAACAGGGCCCGAATGTTTTAATAATTCGAAATGGTTTCCACCCTGACACCATTCCCAAATCTTAGAGGAACGAAGGTCAGGGAGGATTTATGTGAGAGAGTTTTCCTTCCCCTTCTGCCACCAGGCTCACCACAGTCCCATGCTCCCACTTCCAAGCCATCTCCTTCCTGGGCACGGGTGGGTATATCTGTGCCATTTTATGACTTTGGCCAAGCCTGGGCATCCGGGTCTGGTGGATTTTCTGGGCTACTGTGGTTAGTTTCAGAACAGTAGCCACAGTATGCTCTCCAGGGACCGCCTCGGAGTTTCATGTGATACAGTTGTTCATCTGGGTTTTATAGAGAACAGGGGTCTTGACCCTGCCATGAAAGAGAGCAGAGCCTTGTTAGCAAACTGTCCAGGAAAGACCTTAAGGAAAGTGAACACGGTGGAAAAGAAGGAGACTGGGAAAGGCCCTTTATCACATCGAGGCCCAAACACACTCCTGGGTGTGGCCTGCAGACTTGCAAAAATCAACTCCAGACATTTCGGGGGAGAGCAATCGGAGAGGACAAACGTGTCGAGGGGGAAAAACAACTGCTAATATGATCAAATGCAAGTGGATACGACAAGCCGTGGCCCATCCAAGATCTCAGGAGACCAGGCTCAAGAAGTACAAAAGTCTTTCAGTGTGAGGTAATGAGGCGCATCTAATTATATTTAAGAGAGAAACAGCGAGAACTACTCTAAATGCCGTTCCCCTCTTTCTTCCCTCAAAAAAAAAATAAAAAAAAAAAAAACAGGAATCCAAATCCCAAACCAAGAGACAGACACCGTTATTTCAGAGAAAGTGAGGAATTGGAGAGAGCATCACAGGAAACAAGGTTGTCATCTTCCCAGAACTGAGAAAAACTATCACGCAAACCCTTCTCCACCCGTTGTCTTTTGGCCTACCCCCCCCCCTAAACAGTCCCATCAGAAAACAGCAGGAGGAGAAAAGTGGGGGGGGGGGGACACAGGCAGCCCCACCATGAGAAATCAAGGCAGTCGAAATGACATTTGACACCACCAGGCCACAGCTGAAGAACAAGGGAAAAGTTTTAGGGCGACTGTCATTGACCCATAGTCCTTCACTCCTAACCTTGCTCTCCAACATATGTTTCTCATTTCCTTGCTTATAGCTGGTCCAAGCTAATGATATGTGTTTTGGCCAGGATCCCGAGCTCGGCATACAGCCGGTCTTGTTCTCATTGTCCGGGCTACTTACAGAAACCTCTTTCTCTGTCTCTTTCTCTCTTTCTCTCTCTCTCTCAAAAAAAAAAAAAAAAAAGGGCTTTAAAGAACAGTAAATATGCAAAACAGCCCCCGATCTCTATACAGCTACCATCTTGAACATGGCCCGCGCCACCCTAACACACCCCATCAATAAGGGCCTGAAGAGACTGCCCACGGGTGAGGGGTAAGTTCAACACAAAAGCAGTGGAAATTCAAACAAATTGGCCCATTAGAGTCTCACACGGCTATAAATACAGCTCGGCGCGGGCTATTTTGAGGGACGGTGGCATGGGAAAGTTCGGCTTGGAATCTTGAGTCTGTCAAAGGAGACGGATCTCTCCCAAGACATGGGAAGAGGACGAAGCCCTCGGCGGGCAGGAGGAAGGAGAGCAGAGAGTCCAGTCAGTTCCTGGGCTAGGTGGAAGGTGGGCAAGAAGGTGCGGCCAGGACTCACCCCTCTGCTCCCAGGCAGCTGGCCTTGCTGTTGGAGGCTTGGACTCTAGTGTCACTCAGAGAGTCCACAACCTCAAAAAAAAAAAAAAAAAAAAAAAAGCTGGACATGCCCTTTTGCTCCTCAGGGGTCAATGGACCATTTCACTCTTCCTGAAGGACCCAGCAGGCGAGAGGAGGAGGGGTGGGAAACAGAGTGGCCTGGAGAGTCTGGGCAGGCCCCAGTCTGCAGCCAGCATGTCTGACTGACCCCAAATGGAATCTTGAGCAGGCCACTTTTGCCCATCTGATTCCAGAGAGTGCCACCCGGTACGTATATGTTGTGAAATGTAGGGCACGGTAGCCTGGGTTTCAGGAAATGGGGACCCGTAAATGGGAGTTGGTAAAATGTGTAAGCAGAACATGCATATGCAAATGTCAAGAACTGCTTAACATTTCCCCTCGGGGTTTGTCAACAGATGGCAATTAACTGCCAACAGTTAGGATGAGTAAACACAGATTACACATACACTTAGGCGTTGGGTACCTGCCTACTTATGAACACAGATTCCCATTCACATTCTCCCTGCCAACTGGGAGGTCACAAAGGATGCCAGGGCCCTCTCTGTCTTCCCTGTTCAGGAAGGATCCCCAGGACAACCATGGATTTTCTCAGTTATTAAATTTCAGCATCTACTATATACTAAACACTGTCCTAGCCACAAGGGTCACACAGATACAGCTCTGGCCTTCTGGGACTTGTGGCCCAGTGGGTGCATTTGATCTGTCCCTGACCCTACAGCTTCCCTAACTATGCATCCAAGTTCGCTGGGAACAGCCCAGTCTACATCTGTTGTCCCCATGTAATTATTAATAGCTTTTCTTTTCACTCTCAAAAGTGTCCCAGTTTGGATGATAAATTATATGGCTACTCTATCTAGACTCCCTTTTCTTAAAAGTTCTCTTTTTTTTTTTGGTATAAAATCTAATACACAGAGATAAAAGTGCAAAAATATAGCATCCTCTATTTTAGACGCTCTTTGTAACTTGCTGAAGCCGAGAGGGTTCCCAAATTATCAAGAAAATGGCTTTAGCAGATTAAATTTTAATTAGCTCAGGAACAGGCTTCACTGCATTCTGGGCTCGAATCCTTGCTGCACGGCTGTCCTCACAGATTGTCTGTTCTGGATTTTCCATGATGCATCTGAAACCTCAGACTGACTGCCCTCTTCCACCAGCGAGGGCACATGAGGGCACTTGTCCCAATACAGCCTGGAGGGGAAGAGCCAACTCAGGTTACTATGACAACACCCTTTCCTGAACACCTCTGACTGACACTTCCTGGGGAGACAGGAAGTAAAGACAGGAAGACACCGAGGTCAGCTCTCTTCCCATGTCCAGCTTTTCCAGCCTCCCAGATTCATCTGAGACTTGACCTTTTCTAATGCGATATGTCTTCCCCCATTCCCACCAGGAAAGCCATCCTAGGGGCAAAAGCAACCAGATATTTCTGTCCCCTTCTCTCTAGCAGACCAGTGGAACCCCCAAAATATTTCAGTCATAACCTATATAGAAGTAACTAGTCAGGGAAAAGAGACTTCAAAAAGTTACACAGCAGGGGCTAGGGTTGTGGCTCAGTGGTAGAGCGCTCGCCTAGAAAGTGCAAGGCCCTGGGTTCAATCCTCAGCTCCACATAAAAATAGAGGTATTGTGACCAACTATAACTAAAAACTGAAAGTAAATAAGTGAATAAAAATATGGGCATTTTGAATTTTTTAAAAAAGTTATACAGTGATTCCAAAGTAAAAATAAATAATTAGTGAACAGTCTGTACTTTTGCAAATATCACGACATTAATAATCATGCAAGGATGTCAGTGGGCACCAACTATTTAGCAAGTACTGTACTGAAGTGTGGACATAGAGCATTGAATAAAATAGACATAGTCCCTGTCTTCATGGAGCTTACTGTATCCCAGGAGGGAGAAAGACATTTAAGGGATAATCTCACAGTAAATCCATAACTGTCAATTATAATAAGCACTATAAAGGAAAGGCACAAAATACAAGAGAATGTATAAGGGGAGACCTCATTTAAATTTGGATGGGTCAGCAAAAGCACCCTCTTAAAAAAAAAAAAAAAAAAAAAAAGAAACATTTTAATCTAGGACCTGAAGGTAGAAGAGGAGGTAAGCAAAAAATATCTATTGTACATTGATGTCAGGAGTACACTGAGTTTCCACCGTATTCAGTATAACCTTTACGCTTTACTGAAATATTTCACCTTGAGGCCACAAGCATTTGGGAGGGGCAAGATATGACTTTCAAACCTACATATTTGTAATCTTCATCAAAAATAGAACAATGAGCAATGATACCTCACTTCTAGATCATGAATTCATTGTGTGTGACGCTCCAGATGCCATGCTTGGATAAGGGAAGGGTCAGAGTACACCATTCACTTCTCTGGAACTACTTTAGCAAATGTAGGTCTCTCATATCTGAATCTCCAGCACCTAACATCATTCAAAGTATTTTACCATCAGAGTTTTATGGATTCAGTGTGTACCAAATACATAAAAATTGAATAAGTGAACAAATGAATGTCCTTTTATAGGATGTCTTCTGTGCCAGGTGCGTTCACAAATATCCTTCATCGTCAATACCATACATAACATTATTGCACCTCTCTCAAGGATGGGACTCTAATGTGCTGAGCCAAACATTAGTTTTGAAAATAATGATGAATGAAGTTTCAGATAGCAGACATGGGAGAGAAATGAATTTTCAGGAGAATTTTGAAATAGCAAGGGAAGAGGCAGTTGGCAAAATAAAAGGGCACACACAGTCCACAGGGTCAAGAAGTAGCACAAGGGGGGGCTGGGGTTGTGGCTCAGCGGTAGAGCACTCACCCAGCACGTGCGAGGCACTGGGTTCGATCCTCAGCACCACATAAAAATAAACAAATAAAATA
Source organism: Ictidomys tridecemlineatus (assembly GCF_052094955.1). NCBI lineage: Eukaryota > Metazoa > Chordata > Mammalia > Rodentia > Sciuridae > Ictidomys > Ictidomys tridecemlineatus. The sequence goes on from NC_135491.1 coordinate 47,181,874, forward strand.
AAGGTATTGTGCCAAACTATAACTAAAAAAAGTTTAGAAAAAAAAAAAGAAGTAGCATAAGAAAGAGACTTTTAAAGGAAAAGAGGGGTGAAGTGAGATAGATCACCAAAGCCCAGGAAGCAACTGGAGATCCTGAAACGGTCCACAGAACTTTCTGTGGATGGAGGCGATGCAACAGGATTGTGTCATCCTCGGGGCAAGTGCTGGATACACCCTAAAAGCCTTAGAGGGATTGAAAAAAAAAAGTGTAGAGAAGAGAAATTGAGTTCAGTGAGACATTGAAGTGCGAAGCAGCTTCCGAAATGGCAATGTTCAAAGACTGGCATTTATGGGGCAGGTGGCGACAGGGAGGTTTTTCTGAAACAAAAGTCATAAAAAAAAAAAAAAGTATGAATTCAAAAGTAGGTCCAGAGCTCACTGGCTTCAGAAAGAACATGAGATAAGGAAGAAAACTAGAAGGTGACTTTTAAGAGGTTCCTCTGGTCTGAAAAAGGCAAGACTTACTGTGAACAATTTGGAGAAAAGTAAGTTTGGGCACAGGTGGGAGTTGATTCGTGAAAGATGGCTGTGGGAAGCAGGGTTGTGAAGGGTTGGAAATCTCTACATTTTAAAACCCTTCACTTTGGACTGGGGGTGAATGGAAAAGGAATATGTCTGGAAAGGTTTCAGGGAGTAGGAACAAATTCCAAAAGCTAAAATGCTTGCTCCTGGTAGGAGGGGCTGATATCCAAGAGAATTCTACAGAAACGGACCTGGGCTCAATGTCGTGGAGACTCCTTGGCTGCGTCCCCATAGTTCCCTGAGATGGTGACAAGTTCCATAATTGTTCTAGCTTTATTGTTTTTCTCCACAAACCTATTTGTGAAAGTGCCATAAAATTGTCTTACTCAATGCTCTCAGTTTCAGAAAATATGATACACAGGAGATCGGGAAACATTTTTTCTTTCTTTTTTCTCGTATTTTGCCCCTTCTTGGCACAAGTTCAGCCCTGAAATGGTTAAAATATCAGCACATTTCACTGGTCTTGGGTTACTCATAAACATTCGGCAAAGCAATTTCACTCAATCGCACATATTAACTGCTTAAGTTCTTCTCTCTGAGGATGTGGACTGTTATTTTATGCCAAAAGTCCCGTAATTAAGTTTGACATAAGCGCATGGATTAAATATGTGGTGGGAGGGGGAGGGGTGGGGGGTGCAGAATGGAAGGTTTTCTGCCCTCGCTTTCTTGCCATATGGAGACTGTAACCAAATAATGTGCAAAAAATTTTAAGAGAATTTCCAATCTTATTACTCAGTGTTGTTTATCAGGTGAGTCTCAAGGCCAATATAGTTACAAAACCAGCTATTCTTGCCTCCAATTTAGCATTAAGAAAAACAGCAAAACATTAACCATACAATGGCCCAGGACCCTCCTATTAGGATTTTTAAAAGGCAGAGAACAAAATGTCTATTTGAAGGTCCTCTGATGGGCAGATGATCATGGTTACAGTTTGGGGCTTATTTATTAAGCTCATCTAATTCAGGGATGTCTTTTTTCAATGTGGATACCGTGGTGAGGGTAACTGTGTGTGCTGCTGTTGTGTCAATTTCATTCCGATACACAGCTTTCTGGTGCCCTGCGATCGGATGTGTGGCACTTTGATCTCATCAATCCTTCCCTGTCCAAAGGATCCTCAGGTGATGCTGAAAAGGCCCGAGTCCCTTAAGCAGCATAATAACAAATTTCCTTTCAATTCCTGGCCACATTCATGAAGGTTTCTTGTGGTTTGAAAGAGGAATGCTCTTGCTCCTCCCTTCCTAAAAACAGCTGAAAATAGCTTTTTCAAATGTTTCAGAGAGAAAACATCCTCCTTGACTTTGCCCCCAAACAGAGGAGCGCTCAGGAAATTAACCCTATAAAGGAAGTTAGGCAGCACCGTCACCTCCCTGCTTCTCCCACCCCTCCCCACGTGTCACCTCCCTGCCTCCCCTGTCCCCCATGCTGGGATGAGCTTGTTCCAATGCTCTGGTTCAGTCCCAGTTCTTTGGGGCTGTTCTCTTCACTGGGTTAACTGGGTGTACTGCCCTCTCAGTGGCTTTATTCTGCCATAACTTCCTTCCATCCTTAAGAAAAGTTACCCAAATGCCTGCCGGCCCTTGAGTTCATTCTGAAAAAAAAAATCTCCTTACAATTCTCTTGCACTAGCTTCTGATTTGTCTCTGTTTCTCTGAACTAACTGGGTACCTTTTCCTCTTGGGGGAGTGCCGCAGAACGGGCAGTTCATAACGTGGGCCTAGGAAGCCCCATGCATGTCCAGGTCACAAGGACGCCAGATGTGGGCTTCTGGCCATTGCAGCATATCCATTTTCATTTTATAACAGGAGGCTCAAACAGAGCGCAAGGTTGAGATAAAACCTTAAGATTTGCTACACAGGAGTGAGAATAATGCATTTAGGCTCAATGTGATTCTCTCTATTCCCCATAATCTGTGGGGGGAGGAATTATCAGTCTCCACTTACAAAAGCCCATCCCAAGCCCTCCAGGAATACTCTTATTTCTTAGTTTATCTTCCTGGTTTTATAACTTATATTTTTGTTCATTAAATTACATAAGCCTGTTATTGGGCACACAGCCTTAATGTATTCCAGGCATTCTGAATTGTCCTGTACTCTTCTATATTATTCCCCCAATTTAGTACAAAATATAATTACCTTCGATTCTACTATCCATGTTATTGTTGGGAATTGCCTGTTTCCCTTGAATGTCTTTCACTTCCCCACAGGTTCATTTTCTTTGATATCTCAGGTAGTTTGGGGGTTTTTGTTTGTTTGTTTGTTTTCTTTTCATCTCAAAACTTATTCTTTAGAGGGGCCACTTTATAAAATTTGTCCAAAGAAAGTAATGAAATGTATATCCTTACCCTAGAGCTGGGTTCTTGCTTTGGTCAGGGATGCTAGGGAGAAAGAATCAAGTGGTTTGATATTCTCTAAGTCTAGTCCTGTGACTTAAAAATAATAGAGCTAACTTAGGCCACTGTGAGAGAGAGGTGGGAGTCATTTCACAATCCGGTTGCATTTTTCATAGACCTACATCTGCATTTTATTCTATCAATGTCCAATCCCTCCACGACAACTCTAAAAAGAAGCAGATGCTTAAGTAAAGACACACATCACTCTAGGCTAGGTGCCAAGCAAGGTGTAACCAGGCTGCATGTTGCCTATGGGGGGAAAAGTGAGGTGGGTTAAGATTCCAGTGGCTTGGGCAGCCGTGTGCAGCCCATCTTGGAGGATCATTGAACCATTCTGCAATTGAGCCCTTCCTACCTTTGTCCCCCAATGTGAACTTAGATCCACTTTTCTGCTCCGATGTTGTCATGTTTTGCCTCCAGGCTGGTGTGATTCCATCTTGGACCTTGCATTCCTCCTGCACTTCCTGTCTTGCCTCCAAGATACCTGCAAGACTGAGCACCTGTGAAGATTTGGCGGGGGTGGGGTGGGGGCTGTGCTCACTGCCTTCTAAAACTGATGATAGCCTTGTTATTGACAGGGTGGTTGTTTTTTCTGCAGTTTATACATAGCATTCTTTGGTTCCAGTCTTTTGGAGTGTGGTTCGAAATTGCATAACCCCATGCTTGTTAACGAGTGGTGGTATGCAACGGTGTTGTGGCTAAGAATGCAAGCTCTGAAGCCCCACACCTGGGTTCAAATCCAGACTCATGGAGTTAATAGCCATTTGACTTCAAGCATGTTGACTTCACCTCCAGGGATTCATTTGCTCTATCTCTATAACAGAAATACAATAGTACCTACCTCCTGGGTCATAGTAAGGATTAAACACATAAATGGTTAATGAGATTCTTGGCCCCTGGCAAGGCTTCAATAAATGTTGGCTATAAGCTAGAAGGTTTAGATTCTAACCTTTTCTAAGGAGCATCTGCCACATTGTTTTTGGTTTGAAACAAACTGGTCCTTCAAAGATATAACACGCCTAGGCTGTAAAGGGTGCTTATGAAGCACATCCATGTCTTTGGGTTGCAGTTGACTTGCCAGGATTTAAACAAAACCTTACAGCAAAACTAGCAGTCAACTCAAGCCTCATTCAACCTCTTACCATGTTCAGTCTGTCATTGCTTAAGGACAGGAAGATGCAGGAAATGAAAATATTGGGATTAAAAATTAATAAAAGTATTTAGATTTAATTTTTTTCATTGTTTCCACTGCTGCACACAGACACAAATTGCAGAGTTCTCACGTGAGCTCCCTTTAAAAGCCAGGACTTTGCTGGAGTTGCTCTCCTGCTCAAACATCTCCAGCAAGACCGTCAACCAACCCTCTGACCTTCATTGACAGATTGGAGTAATTCATCACCATGCCTACCTCACGAGACCATGGCAAGAAAGAAAAGTGTTTGGAAAGATAATCATTGTTACTATAACATATAACTTCTGTTACATACTCCATTTTGAAATGAATAATAATACTGTACATTAATACAGGATATTGCTAAATAGCCTTGAAGTCCTCCATCTCTCTCATCTCCATATCCAAGTTGTACCCCTTTCTAGTACCATAATTAAGCCTCACTCTCTCTAACAAGCCATCCCTGCACTTCACAAACACGAACACTATCGTGAACATCAACACTTCTGAATTGTTAGTCCAATGCCTGCTGTCCTTTCCATTTGCTTTGGCGCTTAATTATCTCTCTCCAGAAGTCAGCAGACTTTCTCTGTAAAGGTCCTAAATATTTAAGCCTCTCCAGAAGTCAGCAGACTTTCTCTGTAAAGGTCCTAAATATTTAAGCCTCTCCAGACCATATTGTCTCTGTCACAACTCAGCTCCATTATTGTAGCACAGAAACAACATAAACAGTGTCAAAGAACAGGCATGGCTGTGTTCCAATAAAACTTTATTTACAAAAACAGATAGAGGGCCGGATCTGGCCTGTAGACCATAGTTTACATCTAATTTATAGTCTTGTTTTGTCATTGAGCCACTTTACTGGTGTCTCTCTCTCTTTTTATTTTTCTCTACCAAATTAGATTGTCAGGATCTCAAGGACAAGGCCATTGTGAGGTGCTAGAATGCCCTAGCCATCATTTCTCTGGATCCCTTCTCTGGCTCAGTTCATGCTTGTAGGATTAAACTGTCTCCTGGGAAGAATGCGTATTTATCGTGAATAATTGAACACAATTAAGCCAGGCAGGGTGTCCTAAAGAGTTAAATCAGGAAAAAGAATTGTGTTGTCCCCACTGAATGAGAGACAGCCATCTGTGTGTCAAAGACAGGAGTGCAGGAGAACACGGCCCACCAATCACCGCCAAATCCTGAGGGAAAAGCTATGGAAAACACCTGAAGACCACATGTTCCTGGAATCTGAGCTCCATGCTTGAGTTGTGAGATCTAAGACCAGGAACATGGGTAGCTTGTCTCTTTCCTAAGGACACAGTTATAACTGAATTCACAGATGACCATCACTCATCCAGAAGCAACTCTTTCATCATTTCTGAGTTTAAAAGAATGTATTTATTATTTCCCAGTTAAGTTCATCTAAAAATAAATAGGTTTATTTGTGGAAATGAGATGCTCTAGGAGCAGAAATAATGGTAGATATGAGCCGCAGAGGCTGGGGTGAGACCTAAATTCCAATCTGTGAGCCTTTTGCAAGTTATTTAACCTCTCTCAGCCTCAATATTCCCATCTGTGAAATGCAGATTTTGTGAAGGTTAAAAGAGACCAGACTTGTCAGGCTGGGGCTGGGGCTGGGGCTCAGTGGCAGAGCACTTGCCTAGCATGCGTGAGGCATTGGGTTCAATCCTCAGCACCATATAAAGAGCAAAAAAGTAAAATAAAAGTATTCTATCTACAACTACAAAAAAATTTTTTTAAAAGAGAACATACATGTGAAGAACTTAATATAGGGCTTAGACGAAATGCTCCATAATTATTAACCTGTGGTAATAGCAGAAGTAGCAAAATCACAGAAGTGAAAGGTATTTCTTTAGTTGATCATAGAGCTCCCATATGACCCAGAATTCCACTCCTGGGTATAAAGAGAAATGAAAACCAACGTCCACATAGACATTTATACACAAATATTCATAGCATTTTTTTGGTTATTCATAATAGCCCCAAGGAGGAAACAAACCAAATATCCAATAAAAGACAAATGGATAAACAAAATATTGTAATATGTATAAGGAAATATTATTCAGCCACAAAAAGCAACAAAGCATTGGTACATGTACAACATGGATGAACCTTATTTCATCATGCTAAGTGAAAGAAGTCAGCACACCAAAGACCTTGCTGTATGAGTTCATTTATATGAAATGTCCAGAATAGACAAATAAATAGAGTCAGAAAGTAGATTAGTGGTTGCCAGAGGCTGAAAAAGGGTAGGAAGGAACAAGGAGTTACTGTTAATAGGTATAGAGTTTCTTTTGGGAATGATGAAAATGTTCTAAAAGTAGATAATGGTTGCACAACTCTATGAAATATTAAAATCCACTGAATTGTATACTTTAAAAGGATAAATTTTATGGTAATAAAGCTGCTGTTTTTTTTAAAAAAATCATTTCCTTTTAAAAAAGCAAATTAACTCTGCCATCCCCATCAAACTTAACCTATAATATTATGCATTTTATCCTTTACATGAGCTAGAAGGTTATAGTTTAAGAATTACACACACACACACACACACAATGTGCTATGTGCATGTACCTTTTAAAAGCAGATTCATTATAAGTTCATAAATCTATAATATTTAAATGTATTGGAATATGCATATATGGCCTTCTTTTATAAACTCCAGTTAATTGTAAGAATTACTCCAAGTTTTAAAAATATGTATTGAGGACCTACTGTGTGCTGCACATTACCTTGGACATGAGGTATCTAGGAAAGATGATGATCTTCCAGTTGGGAAGCCTATCTTTCAGCAGATCTTTGACATTGTATCATCTGAGATTTTGTCTTGCTCTCCTGTTCTGTAGTTTGTATATTATAGTTTGCATGTTGTCAATTTGTATATTGTAGTTTGATTTATATTGGAGAACAGTTCCATAAAAACAACGTGGGACTGTTTCCAGATATAAATCATGTTATTATTTTAAATCTGCCTTTTCAAACCCTTCTCCCCAGGAACACACCACCCCTATTCCCAGTTGAAAATTATCACTCTGGACTCTAGAAGTTCCTGGAATCCCTGGGTTTTGCACAAAGAAGTAAGAGGTCAACTTGGCCACTTGGGGACCTGCAGTAAAAGAGGGATTCTCAAATTGTTATGAACCTAGTAGTCACCCAGGAAGTTTGTTTACCATGCAGTCCCAGGCCTTCCCAGCAGAAAGGCAAATCAGTAGGTCCAAGGGAGAACCCAGGAGATGGTGTTTAACATGCACCCCAAGTCATACTGACACAGGAATTCATGAAGCACGCCTTGAGAAATACCACTCTCAAAGGTTGGAGATCAATGCAGTGCCCTACATTTATTGAACACCAACCCAATACGCAGTACTCTGGCACTTCAGGGGATGTGGTAAGTCCCTTCCCCTAAGGAGCACATAATTAAGTCTGAAAGACTTAAAAAAACCTAAGAGTGGTAACTGACTATACATGCAGAATAAAATCAATAAAAATTAGTGCCCAAGATCCTAAGACCCTAAGGGCTGTAAGTTCAGAAAAGCAAAACAGCTACATGAGAAGTGATTGCAGATGGCTTTATGGGGGAGTGGCGTCACTTAGGCCTAACCTCAAACGATACCTGTTATTGTAAATAGAAAAATGGAAGAATCTGGAGCAGAGAGCAAAGGAGATTTATCTCAGAGCAGTTGGCCACAGTGTATTTAGAGGTGGAATACAAAGAGGCCCATTTGGGCTGGGCACAGTGCGCACACCTGTAATCCCAGTGGCTCAGAGGCTGAGATAGGAGGATCGTGAGTTCAAAGCCAGCCTCAGCAACAGTGAGTCACTAAGCAACTCAATGAGACCCTGTCTCTAATTAAAATACAAAGCAGGGCTGGGGATGTGGCTCAGTGGTTGAGTGCCCCTGAGTTCAATTCCCAATATCAAAAAATAAATAAAATAAAAGAGGCCTATTTGGTAAAGCAGAGTCAGGCCAAATTGTGGAAAGCCCCCAGTGGCTGGCCAAGAGAATGGGACTTCATAGAGTGTGGGGGTCCACTGGGAACTGTTAAATAGGAGCATAGTAGGCTGAGGTCAGAATTATTAATTAAAGAACTATTCTGATAATTAATCACAGTGAGTATTTTTGGAATGAAATGGCAAAAAAATATAATGGAGACAGAGCACAACAGAAGAAGAAATAAGAATGGTTTGGAAGAGTTTCCCCACAACAGCCTTTCCCCCAAAGAATAAGCAGGCCATGACAAAACCTCTATTTTACTTAAAAGGACGCAGCAGTACTCATATTCTTTCTTTCTTACATTCATGATTAGAGAGGCTAACTTGAAAGAAGCCACTAAGGAGGGAGATGGTGATAGGAGTAATCAGGGACATACAGACAGAAGATTTTACCCAGGCTCAGAGATAAGAAAAAGTGACTATGGGGTGGGGAAGGTAAGGAGATGAGAACCACAACACCCAGCCCTGTTTGGAGTCTTATCCGTAGGACTTTGCTCACCACCGCTAGAATGCGATACACCCCTTTCCATGAAATAGGGCCACAGACCCATCAAGAGCAATCTCAGCAGATGACCGCCCTGGCTCCTCGGGAATTCTTGCTAAGACTCTCACTGGAAAGGGACCATTGTCACTGTGTAACAGTTACCAGTCAGATACGTGAACTGTGCCTTCTACTTAGAGAAAACTATCCCCAAATCTAAATTAGAAGAACAAGTTTTAACTAAGGTTTTAACTAAGGTTTGTTAGGCAACTTTTGCTGCATTACAAATCACCCCGAAACACAGTCACTTGAAACACTACATCACTCCTCACAGTTCTGTTCCATCAGCTTGACTGAGCTGGTTAAACAAGAACAGCCTCACTGTCATGGCTGGCAGTCGGCTCAATGTCCACTGAGGTGGTTCTCCTGTCCTTCACTTGGTCTCAGGGTCCCAAAGCACGGCAGGAGAGCAAACCATAGTGACTGAGCACCTCACCAGTTTTGGCTTAGGCTGCATTTGCTGCTGTCCTATTGGCCAAGGAAAATCCCCTGGCCAGACCAGAGTCCACAAGAAGACATGGCCCACAGGAAAACTCATTTTTCCTCCCACAGCAATGCATGTCTAACCCAGCATGTACCTCCAGAGGGGACAGCAACCATCTAATTCATTCTGCTTAAAGGATCTAAAAGAAGGGTCAATGTTAGGTTTATGCGGTTTGTGCCTGATTATGAACATTTGTGCTATTGTGAAAACAACTCACCAATGTATATAACTAACAACAAGTTTTTAAAAGGAGGAGAGAGGCAGAATAAAGCAGAGAAAGAAGGGAAGTAGAGGGGAAGAAGACCTTCTGGGCATATCCAGTGTCATTACTTTGCAGGGATCGATCACTACCAGTCGTACAAAATCCCTAAACTCTCTGGTCATCTTGGAAAATGGTGTCCTATCTCCTGGACTGGGGCCTGGGACAGACTTACCACCGAGTGGAAGTGCCCAGTGTATGTCTGGGATCCCAAGTTTCCAGTCCACAGAGTAGTCAATGCTTGGACGGCTGGCCCAGCCTTGGAAAGACCCAAGATGACGACCCAGCGACGCCCCTTGCTTAGGACATAATTAATGTGCTGTTAATTTTTTTTTTCATTAACAAAGGATTACCAAAATACCGCATGATTTCCTTCAAAAATGTGACCCTCCCTTTCCCGTCTCACTTTTCTTTTCCTGGATCTGGACGTGGTTTCCACTGGCCTCACAAAAACAGTGGTTTCTGCTCGTTTTCCTCAACTGGTCTCCGTTGCTGGATCTCAAGGAGCCCAGGAAAACTAATGCAGATGGTTGTTGGTAGAAATTGAAGAGACTGCATCTGCTTCTCCTCCCACCCCTTCAGCGGTGGCTTCTTCTCCTTGTGAGGCCAATCGCTTCCTTCTTCCCAGCAAACCTCATGGTGTTATAAAAAGCCAACTAACTAAATAATGCTGTAGGAATCTTAATGACTAGGGTCATTTGGCCAACAACATTACACAGTTTTTTCCTCTCAGAATTCAAGCATTCAAAATTACAAATACCCCATCCAATTCAGAATATAATTACCACTGTTCAAACTTTAAGAACTTTCTCGTTTCAATTATGTAAAATGGGAAACAATGAACTGCTGCTCAGCGATGGTGAGTTGACTTTTTTTTTTTTAAGGGGGAGCAGGAAAGTGGCATAATTACTGTCTCTTCCTGATAAAAAAATCTCTATTGTGGACTGGCCATGTCTTGACCAAACATCCCTAAATCACCCAGGACAGTTTTTTTTCCGTATGTATCATCACTAAGAATGAAGCTAACCTGTGATTGGCCCTGAGGTCTGAGTGAGCTTCACAGAACGTGGTTCCCGCCTGATAACTAGGTAGGTGCAAGCTGTGACCATGGCAGAGAGCACCGGAGAGAGCCACTGTCATGGAAAACCCAGGGCTTAACAATCGCCATCCACCCAAGCAAACTTGGAGCTAATCTGCACCATCTGTTGAACGAGGAGAGGGAATTGGAAGGGCCAGCACCTTTGGGACTTTCAAGTGACACCACCCAGGACTTCTCCTGCCCCGTATGGAAGGCCAGCCTGCAGAGACGGGAACTGGCCGCTGAGAAGCAGGGCTGGGAGCAAAACCTTCCTTCAAAAGAGCCCTACCTGTAAGGGAGATGTCTCTCCTGAAATCCTTAATGGGTTCATGGTAGTGGTTCTCTGAAAATCCATTTCAGGTGCCTCACCATCTGGTCCATTGTCTTTAGTGATTATAAATAAAAAAAAACAAATGGAGTTTTCTTTTAGTGTCCCAAGTCATTGTGTTAAATAGGAACTACCCACCTACATCTTAGGTAGTTCTTATAGTAAGCCTGATTTTTGTGTTAGCAGGAAAGAGAGCTTGTCACCACCACTACCACACACACACACACACACACACACACACACACACACACACAGAGAGAGAGAGAGAGAGAGAGAGAGAGAGAAGTTGAGCATCCCTTAACCAAAATGCTTACCACCAGAAGTATTCCAGATTTCAGAATTTTTCCAATTTTGGATTATTTGCATAATGACATATCTTGGGGATGGGACCCAAGCCTAATCATGAAATTCATTTATAGTTCATACATCTCTCATACACGTAGCCTGAAGGTAATTCTATACAATATTTTTAGTGTACATGCACTCTGACTACAACTTGTCATGTAGGAGCAGATGTGGGATTTTCCACCCGTGGCATCGTCTAGTGCTCAAAAAGTGACCAAACATCCCTAAAGCCAGGGATGTTTATACAGGGCAGGAGAAGTCCTGAGTTGGGTCACTTTGGGGCTGGGATACAGTTCAGTGGTAGGTGTTCACCTAGCATGGGTGAGACCCTGGGTTCAATCCCGAGTACCCACCCCACCTCCCCACAAAAAAGTTGAACTTTGGAGCACTTTGGATTTCAGATTTGGAGATTGGGAATATTCAACATCTATGTGCACACATAGAGCCCTTGGTATCAGAGAGGGATTGATTCCAGGAACCCCTTCAGATACCAAAAGCTGTGGATACTCAAGTCCCTCATTTAAAATGTCTTCGTAGCTGGGCACTATGACACCTGACTTAGGAGGCTGAGTCAGGGGGGTCGCAAGGTTGAGGTCAATCTCAGCAAACTAGTGAGACCCTAAGCAACTTAGGGAGAACCTGTCTCAAAATAGAAAATATAAAGAGCTGGGGATGTAGCTCAGTGGTTAAGGGCCCCTGGGTTCAATCCCTAGTAATAAATAAGCAAGCATAGTATTTACATATAACCTAGAAACATCCACCTGTCTACTTTAAATCATCTGAATTTACTTATATTATCCAATATAATGTAAATGCTATGTAAATAGTTGCTATGCTATATTGGTAGGGAATAACGACAAGGAAAGTGACTATATTTGTTCAGTATAGATGCAGTTTGTTTTAAAATATTTTTAATCTGCATTTGGTTGAATCTAAAGATGAGGAACCCACAAACAGAGAGAGCCAACTACATATTTTTGTGTATATTATCTATACACATGTGCATAGTATATGTACTCTATAAAGTGACATCATCTAAAATATGTGTGTGAGTAATGATGCATATCTCATTATATCCCTAGCATCATTTCGAATGGGCTCCACCTCTTCACCATAGGCAGCTGCGCTTAGGTGCACATTGGGAATATTGGGGAGGGTTGTATGTCCACCCAGCCTCCTCTTTGGCAACAAAGAATGTTGTCCTACATGAAACTGGTATCTGGGAGGTACCCCCAGTTTCATGTAGGACAACATTCTTTATGTTGACCACTAACGCCTAAAGCCCTAAAAATTGTTTACCCTTAGCAGCATGCTGTTTTAGGTTTGTGGATGGCATGGGATTGTTGTTAAGGTCTGTGTGCCAACTGAAAAAAAAAAATCCGTCTTTGTTTTTATGCTGAAATTCAATTCATGCTTCTTCACATCCACAATCTCAGCTTTTGTTCTTTTTTTTTTTTAAGTTGCCATGACACCCCTCTCCCCCATTCTTCACCCATCATTAGTATTATGAGGTTTTCTGAAGGCTGAACATTTTGTGTCCAATTTATACTTTTTTCCCCCCAGAAAAAAAACTTCTATTTACCCAAATCTAGAATTACCATGGCAACTATCAAGAGTTCCTAAAATGTAGGTTGCTTTTGCTGCCCGCAGTCTACTGCACAGTCACCACAAATGGCCACAGAGGTTGCGCAAGAATGACATCCTGAGAGCCGCCCAGCCCAGAGCCACTCATTTCTTTCTGTTCTGGTACATCTTGGGAGAGACTGAAGAGCAAACCTACAAGGACAATAAAATTGTAGGCACAGACTCCCGTCACTTCACAGACAGGGAGTGACTCTCCAGTGGCCCGGTGTGCCTGGTCAGTGGTGCAGGGCACAGGACAGGAAGTGCTGAAAAGCGGAACAGGAAACAGATGGGAGACATGATCTCTCAAAACTCCAAAAATTCTGAAAAACCTCAGACCAGCCTGTTGGCAGGAAGATTAGGACAAAACATATCTGTGTGTTCACCAAAGAGAGGCCAGCAGAGCAGGCGCAGCAGGGGGTCCCCGTCACATGTCACATGGGCTCCAAATCCCAGTGTGGGCTGCAGCTCAGCCACAGGGAAGGGAAGTGAGAAATCAAGACAATCACTGTGTCAGTTGGGGACAAAATGGGGGGGCGAGTGGTGGTGGTGACATCCAAACAGTGGTTGTCTCAACCCTAGCACCAGTGACAGCCGAAATAACTGGGTGGAGAACACTTCTTGCTTCACTAAGAATTAAAAGGTCCTCAGAGGTCTTTATTTACTAAGAATTAAGTCCACGATGATGACCAAAAGAAAAGGACTCAGTTTCCCTCCTCTGCAGCCTTTAGAAAGGGAGCCCAGGCTGGTTTCAATGGGTTAGGGCCATTTTCAATGACCCCAATGCAGATACATCAAAGAATCTAAATAGCATCTTTAAAATTCACCCCAAGGTGCAATAATTTGTTTAAAAAAAAAAAAATTATTCTGACGTCTGAGTTCCAAGCTCTGGGAGAAACTTTCCTGGTGGGAACAGACATCCAGGCCTGGAATTTTCTTCCCTTGGCTGGTTTGGCGAGTGGGGGAGGGGTGGACTGGCTCCCTAACAACCAGAAAGTTGAACCTGCTTCCTGAGGAGATGCTAAAACCTGACCATCCAGCTGACCTCCCCTAACAAAGCCTGATAGCAAAGCCATCCAGAGGTCCCAGACACCCCTCCCCCTTCCCGGCAACTGCATTTCCCTTGCGACCTTGCTCAGCCTGTGGTCAGGAAAGAGCCTTTGAACACATCTCCAGAGCTGCAGCGATTAGAAGGGCTTTGATTACCCAGCTCAGCTGGTCCTCCCTTCTCTCTATTACTCTTCTCCCCTCCCCCAGCCCCTTCACGTGCCTCCTCTACCTCAGCCTAGGCAGATTTTTTTTTTTCCCCAAGCAACCCATTTTTTTCTCTTTTCATTTTCGTATAGCATCCTAAACCCCAAGATGCGGTTAACACTAATCCTGATTTGTTTAGGGTTTATCTGCATTATTAATTCCAATCACGGGAAGGAAAAAAAAAAAAAAGTACTACAGGCCCCAGTTTGTGTACAAAGTTTGGGTGTCTGTGAAAAGATCCAGCAATTCCTGAGAAACATATTTTCTTCCGATATCTTTTAAATCCAAACAACTTTCTTTTCTAGTCTGAAAATATTCCTTGGGATGGGACCCATCCTTAACCATTTCATTTATTATTATTTCTCTTCCCCAGTCGATATCCTTTGAAGCTGCTTCCTACATTAATCTGGACTTAATATGGATTTAAACATGTACAATGGAAAATAATTTGAGTTGAAAAAATAATCTCCCTTGATAAAGCTAGCAAACCCCCCACGACTGTCACCATCTCTGACAGCTAGGAATGGAATGAGATCCTTGAATATGCATATTGAAGAAAATGAAAAGCAAAGACGAGCGGGGTATATGTTATATTTCATATTTGTCAGCTGGAGTTGAGTGATATCCAGAGTCTTGACTTGTTGTTTGAATAAATTCATCATCGTTCAGGACATCCGAAAAGTTATTTGGTGCCCATGATGTACTAAAAATACCTTGTACTGGGGTGAGGAAAGGCTGTCTGGGGGTGGGGAGTGGGGGGAGGAGGCAGAGGGGAGCCCGCGACCTTCCCACAGAAGGGCTTTCCAGTAACTAATAGGACTGCAGGAGGCTGAGGTTCCCACCCCCTTCCGTCTCTCCACTCCACCCCTCTCCCCTTTTTACATTCTTCAGTCTCTCAACTGGTATAATGTTAGAATAGAAAGTCCACATTGCTTGGGGCAGGCCTCTCCCCCACCCCCACAAGGCCAGTGTTATCAAGTGAACTGATTCTGTGAGATTGGAATATATATGTTCATGGGAATTTACAGGAATTCCGATTAGACCTCCAAGTTACATTGTGAGACCTACATGTGTTTTGATTTTTTAAACACTTTTTTAGTTGTTGATACACCTTTATTTTATTTATTTATACACAGTGCTGAGAATCAAGTCCAGTGCCTCACCCATGCCAGGCAAGTGCACTATGGTTGAGCCCCAGCCCCAGCCCGTGTTTGGATTTTTAAGGGACTCACAGAATAAAACTAGATTACATTGAAGTAGTGCCTCTCCATGGGTGGCAGATACGTGGCATGGATGCCATTACTCTCCATTCTTCTACCCATGGCAGACATCACTAATGGACTTCAACATTCTTCCCCACTGAACAGGAGGTACCTCTGGATGCTGACCTCAGACTCAGCCAGCCACACCTTTCCTCAAGGCCTTCCTCCAACTTGCCCCTAACTGGCTCACCTCCTGCATCTGTCCAAAGGCCCCACATGTTCCCGCTGTTACTTGGACTCCTGGACATTCTCTACACATGGGATCTCTTTGCCATAGGGAGAGTCTTCCAGTCATTAACATCTCCTTTTCCCCTCTGAGACACCTGTCCCAATTAACCAGCTCTCGCTTCCCTGTGTGCCCACCACTTTCTGTTTGTGTTATCCATTTTAATTCCACTTACCCCTCTCCAAAGGAATGCAAACTCATCATAGGAATTTTATAAAATTTAAATCACTTATTACTTCCCTTAGGAGATACATATTGATGTATAGACTTCCAATTCCTTCTGTGAAATATTTCTAGGTTTTCATCTTAAAAAAAAAAAAAGTACCCTTACAATGGGTGAATTTTATAGTTTATATGTAAACAACACCACCTCAATAAAGTGATCATTTATAGATTACACTCAGGAAAGAGTATACAGAGGGTGCATCTCAATTTTACACGCATTTTTAAACAAAAATAAGTTTCATATTTTGTGCATTTTATTAAAAGTCTGTAAACTTTGTAATCAGTAAAGTTTTAGATACTAAATCATGTAGTTAGTTGAACAACCTTAGATATACATAAACCTTGAGATATATATATATATATGACAAATAATATAGATAAACTAATATAGATATTATATATTTCTATATTTCCAGTATTACAAAGCATCTCAATGTGTTCACCTGTTCTTCTTTAAAATATTAACAGATTTATTGAAAAATAATTTGTATACCAACCTATTCACCCACTTAAAGTGTACAATTCCATGGTTTTTATTATGTTCACAGGGTTATATAACCACTGCCCTATTTAATTTTCAAACATTTTCATGACCCCAAAGAGAAATCCTACTCGTGCCCTCTTCAAAACCTCTCAGCCCTAGCTAACCACTAATCTTTTTGTCTCTATGAATTTTGTGTTGTGGGGATTTCATATAAAATGGAGTCATGGATATGTGGTCTTTTGTGACTTACTTAACCTGATGTTTTCAAGGGGCATCCTCCTATAGCATTTTTTCACTTTTTTATTGCCAAATAATATTTCATTGCAGTTGCTCTTTCTGTGTAAGAGTTTCTGTTTTCTCTTCATTTTCTGTGTGTTTATTTCAATATTTTACTGATTTGGGTGGTGTTCACATCTCCCATCTGTGCATACTTTAGTTGTGCCAGGGATGTTTTTTCATAGAAATGTACTGAATTTATGAAGAAATCCAGTTCAGTTCAGTTCAATAGATGTGTACTGAGTATTGAAATGTGCAAGGTTCTTTGTTAGAAAGGGCTGGAGATACAAAGGTGAATGGCCTCTGTCATCCAGGAGTTTATGGTCTATTTACATGAAATCAAGAGAGCAAATTATCCATGTGTTACTATGATATGCTTGGCTTTTAATTATCTTTTAACATATTATTTGGATGTAGATACATGCATGTTTTTCAAGTTTGCTTCATGCATTTTTATATATATTTAGATCATGCTATTCTTTAAGCTGCCCCAAAACAGAAACTGTATGTTTTGACTGTTTTCTATTTTAATAACATACTGAAAATTATAGCAACTACCATTCATTGTATTTGTTTTACTTGATATGCAAAACAGCACATTACATAGGTATTGTTATTTTCATTCATTGATGAGGAAACTGAGGCTCAGAGTGATAAGGAGACTTGCTGGTGAGGGGCAGGGGCAGGATTGATCCTAGGGCTATCTTACTTCAAAGCTCATACACTTGACCACTAGCCAAGTAGCCCCCAACTATATGGAGGACTGTCTAAACTGATGGGGGATGATATTTTCTGCCTGTCACTCCAGCCAGAAGCTCTGCATCTTGGTCTGGGAGACTTGAACCGGTTAATGAGGTGGAAAGATGAAGTCAAAGAGGCCCTAAGCCTTCATCAGTGGCATCTGTAGTTACGTTCATTCTGATATTGTATTGACAGTGGTAGAAAATGTGACTCCCCAAAGAGTTCCCTCTGCTTGGAACCGGAAACCATGTAAAAGTGTCATCTTGGAAGCTACCATTTTGGAATCAAGCTATAGAAAAAGCACTTAGAACAACTTAGGGACCAATTGACCCAGCCTGTGCCATTTGGCAGTAACATGTTTGATGGCAGCCATTGAAAACTTGGGCCTCTAGAACTGTCCAACCACTTTCCAAAGACAAACTTGACCTTATCCTCGGTCATCTTCAACAGTAAGGCAGGTTACTTCTGTGAATCTACCTATCACAAGGAAATCATTCAGTTAATATTAAGTAATAATTATTGTTCCTTTCACATTCATTGACGGAATAAAATCCTGGTAAAGAGCCTTTGAGGTCCAATTGCTTTGTAGGCATTGAAACCAAACTGCTAGTTGAAAAATTAATTGTGGAGCTGATGGAGATGGAGGAGTAGGAAATTGTTTTGAACAGGAGTATCACTCTGAACTCCATCTAAGATGCAGGATACTAAACACCAACAGAAATTGCCGGAAAAGGCTGGAAAAGAGAGGGCCAGCCACGTGGCTGGCACTGAATGACTTCTCTTAGCAATCACCTTGGCACACAACGTACATGTCAAACGAGGGACCGGCAGAATTATTTAACTCAGAAATGTTCAGAGACACTTAGAACAATGTGCAGATGATCTCTAGAGCACAAATGAAGGCCCAAAATATTAAGAAAAATAATTACAAGATTATTAATATCTGTATTAATATCAATGTTATATTAAGGTAATTGGTAGGAAATCATGTTAATATTAATGTTCACATAGTTAATAAATAGTTATAATAACCATTAATATCTATGCTGATTCATATCATTAAAATTAAATACATAATTAAAATAAAATACCAATGATAAAATATCAATAATTATTAACATTTCCTCAGCACTATTTATGAGCCAGGTCTTATATCAAGTGAAATGTGTATATATCTGTAAATAGAAGCTATATAATCCTTATAGCAAATTGTGAAGCATATACAATGACCCTCTTCATTTGGGGGTTTGAGGTTTTTGCAAAAGTGAGGATTAAACTCAGGGCTGCTCTATTACTGAACTACATTCCTACCCCTTTTTTTAAATATTTTATTTTATTTTGAGACAAGGTCTTGCTAAATGGTCCAGGCTGATCTTGAACTTGTGATCCTCCTGTCTCAGCCTCCAAAGTAGCTGGGATTATGGGTTTGTACCACCACACCTAACTTACCCTCATTTTTAGGAAATGGAATCATACAGAAATTAAGTCACTTGCCCAACATCCCACACTTAGTAGTAATTTTTTTTAAAAAGGGATTTGTCAGGTATATGCAGACTTGCTGTGACATTTATATAATCTCTTAAGGGATCACTGAGTTTCTAGGACTTTAAGGAAGTATCCAAAGATGATCCAATTCATAGTTTTCATATAGCTCTATGGAACCATGAGAGTTACTTCAGAAGTCTACCAGTAAGTGTTTGTGTCTAACAGGGAAAAGTTTGGGAGATCTCTGTTGCCTGTAGCTGCTTCATATGTTGTATTTGCTCACAAGATTTTTACCTTTAAACAAAAGAGAGAAAGAGTGTTCCATTGGTATAAGTCAGGAGCTGGCACCTGTATTCTATACAGGGCCAGGAGGTAAATATTTTAGCCTTGTGGGCCATACCATCTCTGTTACAACAATTCAATTTGCTGTTGTGGTACAAAAAGAGCCATGGACAGTAGGTTAATGAATGAGCAAGTCTGTGTTCCAATAAAATTTTATTTGCAAAAGTAGAAAGTAGGCCAGACTCAATCTGCAGGCCATAGTGCACTAACTCTGATCTCAGTCATGTCTTTGCCCAAGTAGAGTTTGCCTAAACCTCCTAAATATATGATTATCTGTTGCTCACAAAGAGAGAAGCTATATTATCCAAGACCCCATATTTATTAATGCCCATCATCAGAAAACTGATACCACCGTTTAAGAAAGAAGGAAACAAATGTGTGTTTTGAATGTGGTGCCAGGCACCCCACCAACAGTTCTACATCTAACTTAATCTCCATTGTCGCTGGGTGGATGTCACGACCTCCTAAGACAAAGAAGGAACCGAGGATTGAAGGTGTGAAAATGGTATCCAGAGTCAAGCCAACGTCCCACCACCTGCCATCTCCCCATACCAACATGGCCAAAGCCACACTTGTCCTGTTACCTAAAGCAGTGGAGGGTCATAGATGCCAACCCAGTCTAGCCTTTGCCAGGAGAAACCAACTTTACTATTTCCCAAGATGCTTCGCTAACTCTGTCACATAGAGACTGAAGTACCAGTACTCCTGGTTCTATCTGGGATTTCCCACGCCACCTCACAAGACAGGAACAACCTTGCAATTTCTATACTGTTCTTTCATTTGTGGTTTCTGGGCATTTACTCTGTCTTAACAGGCTGCATTGGGAGTTTGCAGTTGCTTGATGCTCCTCCTCATGATCCATCTGTCTTTTATAAAAATTGGTTTCCATCTCTGTTTTAGTCACTATTTTGCTGCTGTGACTTAAAGACCCAACCAGAGTGACTATAGAGGAGTTTATTTGAGGGCTCATGGTTTCAGGGGTGCTAGTCCAGAGAAGGCCAGCTTCATTGGTCTGGGTTCGAGGTGAGGCTGAACACCATGGCAGAAGAATGTGGCAGAGGGAAGCAACTCACATCATGATCAGGAAGCAGAGGGAGAGCTCCACTTGCTTGAGCTTTTGGGGGACGCCTCACATCCAAACCATTAACAATCTCCATACTTCATTTTCCATCTCCTGTTTTCATCAGTCTTGAATTCATACTATACCTGGGACATTTTGGAATACAAAGTCTTGGGTAACCTTCTTTTCTTCTAATATTTATTGGCACCACTAGCCTGGTTAGAAATCCAATTTCTTACTCCACCTTGGCATATTTTGAAATTTTGAGGCTGGGATATTGATGGAATACTCAGTCTCTTCCAGAATATAATCATTGCCTTCTTTCAGGTTCCCCCCAAATCCCTTGGACCTAAAGGACTTCTTATGAATTCACTCTGGATGAGTTTCCTTTCAAGAACCAATCAGCCCCATTGGACTGGCCTCAGGAGGTTGGTGCCAGTCCAAAAGTCAGTGACAATATGGCCTGTAGTGGCTCTTGGTTCCAGAAAAAAATCTATGTCCAAGAGCCACGGCTGTCCACCTCCACAACAGAATGGTAATCCAGCTGCGTGTGAAACAGAGGAGAAATCCATCATATGTGGGAAAACTCAGCCATCAATAAGCCGCTCTGCAGGCCTTCCAGTTGGGGACCAACCACAGAATTGGCTCTCCATCAACAATCAAACAGTCTTTAGCTATGATCAGCCACTTCCATCACCTCTGAGACTGGCAGGTTTCCAATAAAGCCAATAGCCCCCTCCCCCAGGGTAAGGTCCTCAGCGGGAGGCCGCCATTGTCTTTTAGCCCAGCAATTTGACAACAGTGTTAGCTTACACTCTATTAGCCAGCAGCTACACCCTGACCCCTGACCCTGACATTGACCTGCCACAGCCCTCTCCTGAGGTAGACTCTGATCTTTTGAGGTGGCCCGCCCTGCTGGTTAGCACAAGAGAAGGCCCGTTCAGGACTGTGCATGCTCTCTGGTCACCCCTGCTCCCAACAGGATGCTAAAGGCTCAGAGTACAGAAACAAGCCAGAGTTGAACCCAAGATGGCAAAGGTGAAAGTTCAGACGCATATCCATCAGCAGCCTGTCACCCAAGGACGACGTTAAAAACTATGGAAGCTTTCAGCGCAGGGATAGCCCTTGTCTCCAGACAGTTCTGTGACTTAATGGAAAAGACATATCAAAATACGGCTTACAAAATACAAAATAATGGACTGAGATGTACATTATATGAGGGTGTTAGATTGCAATGTACTTTACAGTGGGGGAATTAGATTGAAGTGTTATGCCGGGGTAGTTAGGGTGAAATATGGATTACCCTACGAATGTTAGCTTGAGATGTGCTCTATAACACAGTTGTTAAATTAAGATGTGCTCTGCAGTGCAGGCATTAGCCCGAGACGTGCATTATAGCAAAGTTGTTAGGGGAAGATATGAGTTCCACTTTGGGAGTAGGGGATAGGAGAGAGGAAAACCACCTTGAGCTGCCTGTCGTTCAGGTTACCGGATGTCTTCTGCATCAGGTGGATGGCAGAGGTTTGAATGGAGGGAGCAGGAAAGAACTCGGAGCGTAATGTTTTTTCCCTTCTTTCTTCCCAGCCAAACAATCTGCCATTCCCTACTTTTCCTGTTAGGGCCTTAAAGGCCTCCCCCATCAATAAAAACATTAGCTCACTAAACAGCCTGATGGCTTTTCCTTCCCTGGCTTAACCCTTCGGGAGCTGGGGTTTCCTTTGGATTTGTAAAGATATTGATTCCAGATAATGTTTGCCTTTCTAACTCTCTCTTCCTTCGACTTGATGGATAGGTTCAGGGCTACATCTCGGCAGCCAACTCACCGCAGCTACCCAGGGAAAGGGGACTGGAGAGCGTAGGCGAGTGCTCAGTAGTTAACACCGCTTGAATCCTTTCCCTGGGATGGACAGGCTCGGGAGAGGTGGGAGGCTGCAGTCACTTTAAATCAGCCTAGATTTCACTTCCAGTTTTCCTCCTGGTGGTCCTGATTCCTCCACCAATATTTCCTCAGCTCAACTTAGAGGGTTTTATAATTTATAATCAATATCAGATGCCATCTTGGGATTGGTTGCCCTGAGCTGCATTCTTAAAGACTCCATTTCCAGTGAAAGAATGGGTTCTTCTGCAGCGCTAGCCACATGAGTGAATTTCAGGTAGCTGTCGTTCAGCTTGTGACCCTGGCCAACCTGGGGGACAGCTTTAATAAACCCTTGCCCCAGATACAAATCTCATCCAAGAAAAATAAGCAAGGAGGAGATGGGAGGGTCATCTCACTCATTAGCTGCTTGGCCTTCAAAGGTTCACCGAACATGGAAAACAGTAGTTTTTTTCCTCTCCTCTCTTCCTTAGCTCGGAAGATAAAATTTCCAGCCTCCTGGAGTCTAGCCTCAAGCCACTGGATGGTGTCAGCTTGGCTGGAGTCAGAGAGGTGAGTTTCAGATCTCTCGTTTGTCGTGAAAGAAAATGCTATACTAGGTGAGTTAGCACAGTCCAAGAGACCAACCTGGCAGACAAGGACACCAAACAAAATCAAAACCTTCAAATGAAATTGCAGCGTCACCAAACACCTCCACATTATTCCTGAGGTTCCTGGGAAGAGCCCAGCAGCCATCTCTGGGCATGTATCAGGCCGTCTTTCTCTAGTTAGAAAAGCGAGTTTGGTGCAGGACTGTGCCATTGACCTTCCGTGGCTGAGCTTCCTATGGGCAAAACACAGTGAATATAAGAGGAATACTCTGTCCAGAGGAGAAGGCAGCCACACCCACCGGCCACCGTCCTGGCCAACTGTTCCCACTCCCATCTCTGAGCACATCTCTGGTGTGTGTTCTCATTTCTTGGTGTCCATTCCTGCCTCATTTTCTGACATTGCATTTCCTTAAAAATAGGCTGTTGAGAGCTATTTCTAATCTCCATCAAGGGATCTGTCCAACCAGACTCCCACGGGATGTGGGAATGAACTTAAAATCAATCCTGGAGAAGAAAGGAAAGAAAGGGGGTGGCAGAGGGTTGGCCTATTCCCAGACTCCGTTTTTAAACAAACCATCTACTGGGTCAAGTGAGATATCTGGGGGCTTCTCCCTGTGAAAGGAATGACAATACGGTTCTCCTTAAACACCGCCTGAAACTCCACCTCAAAGAAGAGAACAGATAGCGTGAGAGCAGGATCTGGGCCACCTAATAGTCAGGAGCAACTCTGGGATCTGTTCCAACCCTACTCAGTTGGGCCTTTCTCGACCTCAGTTTCTCCATCCATAAAATGGTGATGGGAATAGTGTTTACCCTTACAGGGATATTGTGAATAAGAAATAGGATAATGCATGCAAAAAGCTCAGTCTCGTGACTGCCACAGAATCATCTCTCAATAGACAGAGCTGTTAACTTTGTCATTTAGCAGCATACAAACAACTAGTTGGAGAAAGGTGCCCATTCACTGTGGGCTCCCATGGCACTGACCTGCCACATACAGCAGCCCCCCCCCGCCCGCCATGCTCTCATTAACCCATCTATAACCCATCTGGTTTTGGAATCAACTGTACCTCTTAGCTTCACTCCTTTATGAGACTACTATGTATAAGGATTTTCTTTGTATAGGAAGAAGGTTGGCCCTGCCAATGAGAGGAGAGATAGCTCACAAGGGCTCACTGATGGAATACCATCCCCTCTGTACTCATTGGGAACTAGTCGTGATTGTATTTCAAAGGTAGCAGTTCTTCTCCACTGCAGTATTGGCGTGCAATCCATAAATAGGACCTAATGTGATCCGACAGGCCTGATTTCTCTAGATATATATTAAAACAACATGCCCACTGCCAATGGCTCAAAGGTCCTGACCTTTAACCAGGACTTATGACGTAAGGCAACCTGCCCAGGAGAGCAAGCAGGCAGAAGGCCAGAGGGACAAGGTCATCAACTAATGAAGTGGTCAGCATTGAGTTTCTGTCACTCAGCTGGTTAAGAGGAAACGAAGAGGGAGGTTTTTTTAAAAAAAAAAAAATCAAGAACATTTAAGAAACAAAGGGAAGGACTGAGTTGAAGCTAATACTCAGATGGTGAATTGATACTGTCAGAAAGTGGGGTAATAATTCACAGCCTGAACCTTCACTGTGGACTCGTTTAAGTTCACCTGCTGGACAGGGGCTAGTAGAAAGAGCATCTGCAAGAACACCCTGCTCCTTAGTTCAAATCTGCTCCAGACTCTCAGCCAGGACTGAGGTCAGAAGCGAGGCGTGGAAGTGGATTCCAGTGGATTCCAGACTGATGCTCCCTGTGCTTGGGAGCATCAGTCTCCTGAGCATCAGTCTCCTGAGCCATGGGTCATCATCCGGAGAACTGGAATGACTGTGGTATTTACCTCCAAAGAGGTTTGAGGATTAAAGGAGAAAATTTATTTAAAGGAGTCAGCACAGTTCTTGGCACAAAATGATTGTACAAGTGTCGGCAATTATTATTGTTGTTCCACACAGTGATAATCCTAGAAAGCATGAATTGGTTTTTAAATAGATAATAAATTGCATATTGTAGATTAAGAATGCGGTTCACTTTGTGTGAGGTTTCACAGTGCCAATCTTGAATGTTTTCCATTGATGGAATGATTCAAACTTGTGTGTGTGTGTGGGGGGTGTATGTTCCTGAGGATTGAACCCAGGGGTGCTCCACCACTGGGTCATATGCCTAGGCCCTTTTTTTTGTTTTGTTTTTGTTTTTGTTTTTACCATCCTCCTGCCATTTTTTGCCATCCTCCTGCCTTGGCCTCCTGAGTCACTGAGATTATAGGCATGCGTCACCACGCCCATCTATGGTTCAAACTTTTGAACCATTTACCCAGACAAACATTTATTGAAAACCACTGTAGTATGTAGATCCTGCACATGGCATCATACTGAATCAGAATTGTTCTTGACTTGGTTCTTCACAGGCTTGCTATGGAGGCAGGAACATGGAGATGTAGAACACAAGTTTAAAAAAAATCTTTCCTCTTAGAAACACTTTCATCAGAACCAGATTAGAATCCAGCTCTTGAACATCCCAAGGCACAAAGGTGCAACAGGTTTCATATCCATTTCTTGAGGGATTAAAAAGATTATGTTAATATGTTAAACCTTTTCCATCTTGTTTCTCAAAATGAAGTGGGTTAGTTGTAGAAGCGCTCAACAGGGATTGAAGACCAGCATGCTGGTCCCACCAGTACCATGGTCTCCCTCTAGTCCAGTAGCCTCTGATGTCTCAGGTTCCAAGGTTATGAAAACTGCTTCGTATTCCCTGCCCACCTGTGCCTCACGAAGGAGATACATGGCTGAACTGAATGTATTGATCTGAAGAAGCACTTTGAGTGTTCCAATGGGAATGATGATCAAATGAGACTTTCCTAGCCTGGGGACAAAGAGCTGTCACCAAGGCATTTAACTCCCTATTCCCATGGTGACCCAGCCAAACTTCTTTCCAGGATTCAGTATATTGGGACATTTAGAGAGTGGGAGATGGAAATGGTGGGGGAAAAAGCGCATCAGCTCATACGCCATTACCCAAAGCTGTTCTCTGTCTCCTTCAAATGTGGTTCTAGCTTTCAGCTTTCCTTTTTCTAATTATAAAGAAGCGTGTATCTTTATGCAAGCAGTTTATGAAAGCACCAAGAAAATTATAATCATCCCAAGTTCCACAACCCACAAGTCAACACTGTTAACCTGGACTTCAACCTATCACATGTCTTGGATACATACATATGTGTCTAAAGGTCTTCTTTTATGTCATTGGTATATTATACACACTGTCCATAACAATCTATATCATCAGTGAATTGTGGACTTACATGCTCCTTTTCAATAATGGCCTTCCCTTCCAGTGTCGGATGTACCATCGTTTATTTAACCTCCTGTTGGTGGACAGTGATATTGTAAGCAATGCTTTAGTGAACATCCTTGTGCTCGGGGAGTCTGTCCAGTTCCTCCTTAGGATAAACTCCTATATGTTAGAATTGCTAAAGATACTGCCTCCTTCAAACAGAGGAGCACGGAAGGAATAAAAGGACAACGACCAGGACTGGGATCGTAGCTCATTGGTAGAGCGCTTGCCTAGCACATGTGAGGTACTAGGTTCGATCCTCAGCACCACATAAAATAAATAAACAAAAATAAAATAAAATAAACCAACAAATTAATTAATTAAAGGTATTGTGTCCATCTACAACCAAAAATATATTTTTCAAAAAGGAGAGAGGCAATCAGCCAAGCTGAAGAGTGCCATCAACCCCAGTGACCTGGGACAATTGCAGAAGCCCCTATCCATTCTTCCATGAGGAGTGAAGAGTGAGCCACAGCCTGAGAGCCAGCCCCCTGCCATGATGTCCCAGAGCTGGAGGGTTATGTTCTTTCATTTCCCGCCTCCTCTTCCCTTTGCCCTGCTCTTTGGAGCCCTTGCACATCAGCCATCCCTCTCTGCCCCTGAAGAAGGCACACTTCATCGCCTCCAACCATCAGCAGGTGGATTCTGTCTTGTCTCCAATGGGGGTGCTTCCTGGTGCAGGTTGATGAACTCCTTCAGGGCAAAAGCAGGCACTGGGGCAGCCTGAGCAGCGAGTTGAGTTTGGTGATTACATTGCAATGTTTTAATTTGCCTTTGGGCAAATTCTCATAAGCTTTCACGAGAAAATCTCCCATTAGATGTAGTCATTTAATTTAAGAACAGTTGGGAGACGAAGATGAGCTAAGATGACAGATGGAGGAATCCAGATGCACGTCTTAGAGGGACTTGGAAGCACTCTGAGGATTTGGCATCCAGCAAAGCACCATGTGAGCTCCACTGCTTGTGTCCATGGACGTGAGACATTGTCAAGAAATCATTGAAATATAAAGATATATTTAGGCGACCAAGGGGGTCTCATTATTTTCTCCTGTTTGTAAAATCAGAGCAAGGTCAACTAAAGGCTGGATACTTCCCACACACCCCAAGCCCAGAAAACACACACACACACACACACACACACACACACACACACACACACACACCACAAAATTTGATAGCCTTACAGGAAGGCAAAACAACACAAAATAATAATAATAACAAGGCTTGTTTGAGAGACGTTTCCTTTGGTCCCACTGCCACAAAGATAACTTTTTAAATTCCATGCTTACTCTGGCCTCCTTGAATCAGATTTTCTGTATATCCTAATTTGGTGTTCACATAATTCAACATCTATTATTGTTTTAGGACCATGGTTATTATTTTAATTATAATTTAAAGCTGCCTAATATACCCAGAGGTCATTTGGGCACCTAAAAGAAATAAATAAAAACAACTTGCCATTTTTAAAAGCAGCTTGTTTATTTGGAAGTCCCAAGAGCCACTCAACCAAGACATCATAAAACCTTCAAATAAACGAAAACGGAAACAAAATAAAATGTCTGTTCTTAATCTCCTTAGAAGGCAAGCAGGAGAAAGCTGCCGTTGACTGGATGTTGGCATGAGAACCCTGGGGAGGATTTCATTACCGAGTTGGGGAATTGCAGCGTATGTCTCCATGTCCTGGCTCAGTATTGCCATCTGCATACCCCTCCATCCTGGGTTCATAGTCCATGAGCCTTGGTAGGAAGTTTTAGTCAATAAATAGGTCAGTGTGGCAACGAATTCGGTGGAGAAAAAGACAGAGGCATGCTAGAGCCTTGAAAGGGCATGCCTACTGTCCTGTCTACCCAGAAGGCTCTGAGTGGCTCTCTCCAGGGTAGGTGTCAGTAATGCATAAGCGGGTCTCATTAGCTCAATAGTGTAAAATGCAGAATTGCTGAAATATCTAGTAATTTTTTTACATTTAGAAGGCTAAGGACATTTCAAAACAGTTCCGTAATGTACCTCCGTGTGAGCTGCCATAACAGAAAACAGTAAAATCATTTTCAAATCATTGACTGCTTAGTATTCTCCATGTAATCAAAGATGTTGTGGTTTGTTAAGCCACAGAATTATCTAGTGGGCAGGAGGCTTATGCTGCTCCAAGACCTTCTAGCTACACAAGCATGCAAATCTGTCCCGTAGAAGCCACTGGACAAACATAGGCAGGATTCCCAGAGGGAAGCATCACTGCCGCCCCCACACACACACACACACACTCTGGGGACTGTCTTCATTGCTGAGATTCTCAGAGGAACCCTCTTTGGGACCCAAAGAACTAGACAGTCATGTTTGGGTCACTCTAAATTCTGAAAATAAGGCTGAGAGTGATGTTCCAGAAAGTTCCTTTCTTACTATTGAAGAAACGAGGAAGAGGGAAAGGAGGGAGGGAGGGAAAAGGAAATTGACTGATTCCCAAGCCCAGTGTAATCTTTTCAATTTTTCAAGAAAAGGTGCAAATACTGATTTTGTTTAATGTAAAATCTTAAATTCTTGCATTTTCACAATCAACTTGATCCAAACACCTGTACTGAGAATAGTGTTTTATTTGGCATGGATAAAATAAAAGTCTTCTACAGGCCATGTTCAGCTCACAGGCCATAAATTTACAGTCTCTAGGAGAGAAAAACCAGCAGCTGGGACCTAAAACATAGTACAGATTCTACAGGGGGAGTTCTTTCATTCTAATTCCTGTCTATAAAGGAAAATACATGCTTTTTCTCTCCCATTCTATCCAATGGCCTGGAACCTAGAATAGCTTTTAGACTTCTCCAGCCTTTTTTTTTTTTTTTTTTTACTCTCTTTGCAAGTATCGGACTGAATGAATTCTGGATGTACTGAGTTGGCAAGGGCTTATGATTTCTCAGCCTTTTGAGATGGGAATGGATAGATGCATAAAGAGTATTTGTGAACGATGGAAAGCTGTTTTGAAAGATTGCTTGGATAAACTATAATACAGTTTATTGGTTACTTAAGGACATGCTTATTAATTATTTAAGGCTACTATCCTTACAGTATTCCTGGCATTTCTTGTTAAACCTATTGATATTCAGAGAGCGTATCAGTCAGTTTTTACTAAGTAATGATGCAATAACAAGCAACCCTTTCATCTCAGTGGCTTTCAACAAAGATAAATTTTTCACTCACAGGTTGGTTACATCTCTCCTTCATTTTATCTTTATAATGTTCTGAGACTGGGCTGAGGGAGCAGCCCTTGGCTTCAAAACATCCTCATGCTACAAGGGAGAAGAGAAACCACAGGATGGCTTTTTAAGCTCTTGTTTAGAAGTAGCGTACATCACTTCCTCTCACATTTTATTGGCAACCAGAATTAGTAGCATGGCCAAGTCTGATGTTGATGAGGCAGAAGTATAACCTTCTCATACTCAGCAGAATAGTCAGCCCTCCACATTCATGGGCTCCACATCTTCACAGTCAACCAGCTGCAGATGAAAAAATACTGGGGGAAAAAATTGCATCTGAACATGTACAGAATTTTTCCTCGTCATGGTCCCCTAAACAACACAGTATAACAACTATTTACTGAGCATTCATGTTGTATTCAATATTCTAAGTAATCTACAGATGATTTAAAGTACATGGGGCCAGGCATGGTGGCACACAGCTGTAATTCCAGTGACTCCGTAGGAGCGCAAGTTTGAGACCAGCCTCAGCAACTTAGTGAAAAAATTTTAAAAAATTAAAAAAGGGCTGGGGATGAGTTTAGTGGTTAAGTGCCCCTGGATTCAATCCCCAATACTATATATATATAGTATTGGGGATTTATATATATTTAGTATTGGATATATATATATATACACACATATACATTTTTATATATATGTATATAGTTATGTATGTATAAAGATGTGCCTAAGTTATATGCAAATACTATGCTATTTTATATGAGACTTCAGCATACCAAGAGATGCCTATATTTAGTAGCAATAAAATCTCCACAGAGGGCACTGCCTCAAGGACTTTGGAAGGAAAAAGTGAGAGGGAAGATCTCCCACAGCTACTGCTGGTAAAACAAAGGACGCTCTCAGGCTCGGTTCCATCATTGGGGACCATTGAGGTCATTTGAGGGGTGGTATCTGGAATCAGGCTTCATAGGTTCACATCTTGGCTCTGTCATTGACTAGCTGTCAGATTTTGGAGATGGTACTCAACCCTTTTGAGCCTCAGTTTCCTCAGGTAAGCATACCTGCCTCACAGGAATGGTGGGAGGATTCTGTGAATGAAGACAGACAGGAACAGAGACAGACCAGCATTCAGCACATAATAAGCAGGGACGGTTACTATAGTGATGATGATTGGAAAGCCAAATGATTGGCCCAAATGCACCTCTGCCACCTTCTCAGGAGGGCCCAAACATCTCTGTCATTACCTGAAGGAATTTCTAGCTGTAAGAATCCCACATGAAAACACAGATATTTCTGGGGAGGCTAAACCCTTAAGTCCTTTTTAACTAATATAGGTTGGGGATTACTTTTCAGAGCAAGTCCCAGCAGAAAGGGATCCAGATGAGTGTTGTGAAAAGAGAGGAACAGAAGTTGGGGGACAGTCACCCCAAAAATAAACTTCTCACACCCAAAGGTTTTGCCAGTGGCTACTGTGACCTCCTGTGGCTTTCTTCATGAGTGTATTCAGTGGCCCAGGCTGCCACAGCAGAGCACCACAGGCTGGGGAGCTCAAACAACAGAAATTTATTTTATAGTTCTGGAGACTGGAAGTCCAAGATGGAGGCATTGGCAGGGTTGGTTTCTTCCAAGGAAGGCCTCTCTCCTGGGCTTCTGGATGGCTGTCTTCCTCCAGTGTCTTAATATGGTTGTGTTTGTTTGTTTTGTGGGACTGAGGATTGGACTGAGGGGCAGTCTGCCCATGAGCTACATCCCCAGCACTTTTTTACTTTTTATTTTAAGACAGGGTCTCACTAAGTTGCCCAGCTAAAGTTGATCAAACTTGGTGATTCTCCTGCCTCAACCTCTGCAGTAGCTGGGATTTCAGGCATATGCCACTGGACCCAGTTCATATGGTCTTTAGGTGTGAGGATTGCCTCTCTGCATAGGGAGCCCAGTCATATTGGATTAGGGCCCACACACATGACCTCTCTTTAGTTTAATTACCTCTTCAAACTTTGTATCTCCAAATCAGTCACATTCTGAGGGACTAAGGAAGAAGACTTCAACATGCAAATTTGGGATGCACCCAATTCAGCCCCAAATATTTGACTCCACACTAAAATATCCAGGAAATGTCCAGACCGTGCCATAAATCTGTGACATCCAAGTCTTTGTGAGTGGGACCCAGGACTAGGAACTTCTTAAAGCCTCCCAGGGGCTTCCCAGGTGCAACCAAGGTTGATCAACCCTGGAACCACCTACCTGTCACTCAAAGTACCCTAGAGTCTCTCTATTGGTCCAAATTTTACTCTACTGTGGACCTAAATGAACCCTGGTCTGTCCATAATGGTCCAGCTGCACTGACAAGAAAAGGCTCCCTGGCTGACCAAAAAGAGGGGGAGATTTGGGAATGTCCAACATTTGTCTTTCCTCTCCTCCTGATTGATCACTTTATATAATAATAAAACTTTTAAAAGGTTGAACCTGAACTGAGGCTGTGACTGTGACACAATTAATCAAACTCTTGAAGAATCATGTTACATTATGTACTTCAAGCATTGATCCACTTCACTAAAAGTTGGCCTGAAATACAACCTAGATGCAGAATATTGGATCCATAAGAAATGGCCGGGATGCAGTCGATTGTTTTGTGTGTCAGCATGATATGTGGTCCTGCAGCAGACCGGACTGTAAAGTAAGACAAATACCAACACATCAGAGAGGACATCAGCCAGCCCCCAACTTGCCCCAAATTGCTAGGAATGCAAGTACAGAGAAGAGAGGGCTGATTACTGTATGTTCCTCAAACCTGCTATCATGAACCTATGTAATAATAATACCGCTCATCGCAGAGACTCCCAGACTCCTTACCTGTTCTTGAATTGATTACACACAATTCCAAGATTCCTGGCAAAAATTCTTCCCCAGGGAGGCACTTGTTGGGGTTGTCCCTAAATTTACAGTGCACTCCCCCTTCTTAATTCCAAGCCAATAGCAATATCCAGCATCGCAGTGTGATGCTTTCTAGTAAACCAAGCACGTCAACAGCCCCACACTGACCCATTTTTGAGCCTCCCCACTGCCCAATGAGGCCAGGAATCAGGGTTTATGACCCCCATTTTACAGAACCGAGAAACTTGCTGGGGAAGTAATGCTTGCCAACTCATGGAATTCCTGGTAGAACTGGAATACCTGGTTTTAAGACTAAGATCTTGTGGCTTCCAGCGACTCCCTGCCCCAGGCAACTGGGAAGCCACAAAGGAAATCAGATCTTGTGCTGGCCTGAGGCAAAATCGCATTATGGGCAGAGCTCTGTGATGCTTTTCCTCTTCCCCTCTCCTCCAGGCTCTCCTCCCACCCTGGGCTCGCTGAGCTTGGGTCAGGAAGTCTCTCTCTTTGCTCTACTCTTGAAACTGCCCTGTCTTAACTGGCTCTGGCAAAAAATACCATACACACTTGCCCTCAAAGCCCAAGGTCACGAGACCTAGTTGCTTGTCCTTGAACTAGTGACTTAGGCTTTTGAGTTTCCTCCTCCATAAATTGGATGGTTTTTTTGTTTGTTTGTTTGTTTTTTACTAAAACATGCTTCTTAGGGCTGTATGGAATATTGTAGGAGCCATGTACAGGAAGCACTCAGGCCATATCTAACATTTATTAGGCCCTCAAAAAAGCCATTGTTTTTAAAACCATTTATGTGTAGTTATTAATGATGTAGGGTAGGAGTAACAGCTCACGTCTTCAAGACCCACTATGTAATGCCACAGGTTGCCTTCTCAGTACTTGTCATGTATTCTTTCATTGAATTCTCAGGACAACCCTGAGAAGTGAGTACTATTATTACCTCACTTTACAGATAGAGGAATCAAAGACAGAGTGGTTAATTAGAGACAGCAAAGTGTACAACGCGGCTTGGAGCTTACGTGGTCTAACTCCAGAACCAGGACTTCTAGCTCTGGCATAGAGCTCCCGTTAGAGCAGAGATTTGCCATTTGAATTTTTAAATTAGAACATCCTTGAATAAAACTGAAGATATCAAATTTCTTCCAAGAGTGAGTGAGAGACCACATAGATGTAACTTTTGTTACAGCATATTGTTTTAATTGTTCTTTTATTATTGTTATCAATCTCGTACTGTCCTTCATTTATAAATTAAACTTTATCATAAGTAACATAAGTTATACACATACAGAAAAGCCCATAGCATATACATAAGTGTGCTATCCAAGTTCCAAGCATCCATGGGGATCTTGGAATGTATGTTCCCACCTGAATCAGAGGGAACTTCTGCAATGCATTTTTGAAACTCAGCTATTGACCTGGGCACAGTGGGACACATCTGTATTCCCTGAAACTTGGGAGGCTGAAGCTGGAGGGTCACAAGTTCCAGACCAGCCTGGAAACTTAGCAAGACACTGTCTCAAAATAACAAAAGTAAATAAAGAGCTGGGGATGTGGCTCTGTGATAAAGTATCCCTGGATGCTACCCCAGTATCTCTAACACACACACACACACACACACACACACACACACACACACACACACACGAAATCCTGATATTACAGACTGGTTTGGTTTTATACCGACAGGATTCCACATGAATGAAACAACTCTTATTTTACTCATTCTTCTTCTTACTTACTTACTTTGCATTTAAAAAAAAACAACGAATATCATGTTTTAAAATGAAACTGTAGGGCTGGGGCTGTAGCTCAGTGGTAGAGCACTTGCCTCACACATGTGGGGCCCTGGGTTTGATCCTCAGCACCACATAAAAATAAATAAATAAAATAAAAGTATTGTGTCCATCTACATTTTTTTAATACATTTTTAAAAAAATGATACTGTGAAACCAACCACTTGTTTCTCTCTGGTGTCACGACCCCTGTTCTCAATTTGCTTATTGTCTTAAGCTTGAAAAGATGAAAGAATCGGAGCCACAGCAACATGGGATATAATTAAGTAGCCAAGAAGGCAGGGCTGACTCTGGAGGCTGCAGGAGCACCGCTCTCCTCCCAAACATGGTGTTTCCCCTGAAGTTTTCTTCTCTTCCACCAGGAATTTCCCACTTCCATTATGTGGGCTGGGTCAAGGTACTCACCTTGGGAACTTTCAATGCACTCCCAGCTAATCCCTTCCTTTCCCCTTCTGGGAAAGCCCACAGATAAATGTGCATGGCCTGTGCGGAATAAGAAAACCCAGCGAAATTCGGAGTGACTTAAGCACTGTGTCCGTGCCCTGAGAAAGGAATTGGGAGAGCCCTCGCTTCTTCTACGTGCTGGAATTCTGGCCTTCGTCCTCAGAGAGAGTGGAATAGCTGGCAGGGCTCATGGGTTAGATGTTTTCCCTCTTTTTCTGGTTTTGCCTTAAACATGAGGAGGATGGTAATTAAAACCATACTTAAAATATTAAGCCTACTACCTAAAGGAATGAAGTTTATTAAAGTTGCTAAGCATTAAATTCGGAAACTCAAAATAGTCTGAACACAGCTCCCTCGGCACATACCCAGAATATTGGTTGAGAGGAGCCTGAGCAGAGAGATGGGCGAGTGTGCGTGCACGAACACACACACACACACACACACACACACACACACACTAGCTCACACATCAATACATTGACCTATCAATAAATTGAATACATTTCTCAAGTAACTAGCATTTGACAAGAAGAAAGCACGGATGACCCCCTAATGAAGGGACTTAGAAAGCTGTTTCTCAGTAAAATTGTGAAGTGGTCTCATAAGAGCTCAGAGGAAATATGGACCAACACTAGATGTCACTTAACCTCTCTGGGGCTCAGTGCGGGTAGCCACTTTGGAAGGATGAGGGAAAGGAGGAAAGAGAAACCTAGCAGAGAAACAGATACTTGGTCAGAAAAGGGACCCTGTTCCTAACAAATCTCATGGAGGTGGCTCTGGTGATAGCCCTGGGGGCTAGATGGAACCTACAGATTAGTTCAGGCAAATCCTAGCCATGGTAAAGGAATACTAGTTATCTGGCTTCTCTCCCATACCTGCGGTTACAAGGAAAGGGAAGCATGGTGTAGGGGCTAAAAGCCCTTGGTGCCTGTACCAGTTTTGGACATGTGGCAGTTCATTGGGTCACCCACCTGAGAGTACTTGGGAGGAATGATGTGAACCATCTCCACTCTTCAGGGGCTCCTGTCACACCAAGGACACTTTCCAGCTGCCCAGATCCCAAGTGGCTAAAGTGAGACCAAAGGTGCCCCTCAAGAGGACCAAGGCTCTCTGGGAAACCCACCAGCATGTCCCACCTCCATTTGGCTTGGAATCCACTCTGCTCAGTGCTTTCTAAGGATTCGACGCAGCCTGCAGTCCACAAATGTCTTTAAAAGCAGCACGGACAAGAAGCGATTCCCTTATGTGTTTGTTTCCAAGGCTCCCTTTAGGAATTTCTTAGAGAACACTACCAAGTGCATTGTAGAAGTTCAAAACATGTCCTGAATGAATGAAAATAAGGGCTACCATTTAATGAGCAACTGTTATGAGCCAGGTTGTATCCCAAGAAAAATCTTAATTTTGTTATCCATTTTAATTCCACAAATGGGAAAAAAGGCACTATATTTTAACAGATAAGAAAATTGGCTTTGGAGTCATAACTTGAACTAGCCTCCATCCTTCACTCTAGCTTGGTGATCTCTGGGAAAGAGTTTAAATTCTCTAGCCCTCAGTTTATTCATCTGTATGATGGACATCAATGTAATATCTCCTGCCTAAGATCACTATGAAGGTTACATATGTAATCACATAGCACTGTGTCTGGAGACTTTAAAAAAAGAAAACTATTACTGTAACAAACCAGCCAGGTTGGTGTTATTATACCTGTTGTGTAATTGAGAGACTCCTCAGAAAAATTTCTCTGACATTCTCTTCCAATGATAAGGAATTCCTTGTCTGTATCACAAATGAGTAGAAAATGGATTTGAAGCTCTAGAAATAACCAGAATTGGGAGGGAAAAAAATGGAGAAGAACATTCCAGATACATTTAAACTTGACAGAGGCTTGTTGGGGGATATGTAACATAGTAAAGGTCAAAATAAATTCTAGCTATATTTTTTCCTTTCCCTCCCACATAAAGTGCTTGAATATAAGTCAGAGAATTTATTCTCAAGCCTATACTAGGAGAACGGTGATTTATGAAGCATCTAAACTGAGAGCCAGTATAGGAGAATGGTTAAGAAAAAGTGCTCAGGACTTGGTCTACCTGGGTCTTCATTCCTGCCTGTCATTTATAAGCTTTATGACCAAGGAAAATTCTTTCAACCACTTTGCTCCTCAATTTCCACATTTATAAAATGAGGTGATAGATTCTTCACAGGGTTGCATTCAGAGTTATACAAATTAATCTGTGCAGAGCCGTTGCCATGCCTGTGCCTTGTAAGCCTTCTATACAGGGTAATTTTTATTGTCTTTGCGGTTTTTATATAGATAAAGCAAAATATGGATGGATAAAGCAGTAGGCCAAATCACCCAACTGCTAGCAACTGGTAGAGACAGTCCCCTTGTATTAGAAAAGATTCATTAATGCTGGGTAACAAGCCCCCAGATGCACAGTACAGCACAATTTAACACAATAGGTGTTTATTCTTCACTCACATAAAATCCACTGCAGTCCTGGACATCTGTTCATGTGTTTGCTGAACATTCCAGATGATTTCACCATCCACCTCAGCGTGAGCACTGGGACTGCAGTGGCAAGTCAAGACCAGGACAGTTGTACACCAGCATTTAAATGCCTCTACCCGGAAGGGGACACACGTCACTTATCCTTACATTTTACTGGCCAGCACAAGTTGCAAGTTACATAGTCACACCTAATTTAAGAAAGAGAATTACAGTCCTGCCGAGTATGTAGAAGTTCAGGAAAACAAGTTATCAGAGACTGCAATAGCCACAAAGCCAGTCTTTTAATGACCTGGTACTATTCAGCACCTCTCTGACAGGACCCATTGTGTTTGTCAGATTTCCATTACTGTAACAGGTACCTGAGATAAAGAAACTAAAGAAAGGATAGATAGGCTTATTTTGGGCTCACAGTTTTAAAAGAGTCAGTCCATGGTTGGTTGGCTCCTTTGCTCTGGGACCTGTCAGAACATCATGGAGGGGAACACCTGGCAGAGGAAGCTGCTCACTTTGTGATAGCTGAGAAGCAGAGAGGGGTGGGGGGGGAGAGAGGGAGGAAGGACAGACCAGTGTCACAATATCCCAGCAACCCAAATTCCTTCCACCTGACCCCACATCCTAAAGCTTCTACGACTTCCCCAAAGTATCCACAGTCTGGCAACCAAACCATCAACCCATGGGCCTTTGGGAGACATTCACACACCTGTAATTCCCGCTACTCAGGAGGCTGAGGCAAGAGGTTGCAAGTTCAAGGTCAGCCTGGGCAACTTAGCAAAAAAAAAAAAAAAAAGAAAGAAAGAAAGAAAGAAAGAAAGAAAGAAAGAAATGTCAAGGGCTGGGGATGTCGATCAGTGGTAGAGCAACCCTGAGTTCAATGCCTACTACTATAGAAAGAAAGAGGCAGAAAGATTCAAATTATAGTACCCTCCATTGCTCAGGTAGCAGTTAGTTTCAACAGTCCTTAGTTAAACTGGAAGAAAAGCACCAGAGTTTCCAACAAACTAATCAATTGTGTTGCATATCCCAGCCTGGACCTCGTTGTTGTCCTGCCCATCAGCAGTACTCCATGGTCCAAGGTGGTCCTTCATCGCTTCAGTCAGTGCAGCTGAAACCAGAGCTGCCCCTCCCTCCAGCGAGGGCTCTCCTCTTCCCACGTCCATCACCAGGTCCCTGTGATCTCACCTGTCGGCGCCCTGGATTCGCTGGATGTCTCAGTTCCAGAACAGAGATGCACCAGTTGCTACCCGGGAAGGGCTCCGGACCCAAAAATATTTAGTTAGCAGACACTCAGTTAAGTGGAATTGACTTTTTATCGGCTTCCCTCTGTACAGGTGCCACCAGCCAAGGCTGTTTCCTTCTTCCCTCTGCCCTGCCTGTCAGTCCGCGCCACATTCCTATCGGCAGCCTTTGGCTCTGATCAATACTAACCGCTGTGTAACAGCTCACGCACGGCTGCTCTGGTTTGCATCGATCAGACCCTTCTTCCAACAGGTAGTCAGCTATTTGAGGCAATGACTTGAGATAAACACCTACTTTTACTTCAGGCTAATTCACTTCAGGTGGATTTCAAGGAGGCTCTGCACCCCATCTCTTAGACAAGCTGAAATCCCAGCGTCAAGATCAACTCCTCCCGTGCTCAAGATCCTAGGAGACCTTTCTTCCTCTCCCCGCTGTTTCTCCCCTTCCCTTGTATTTTTGTAAGTGCCACTTATAAACAAGATACCAGGATTTGGGACATTGAAAATGCCACTTCAGAAAATGTCTCAGCCATCCATCCCTCTTTCCTTTTAATGAGATGCATCCGGGATTGCAGGAAACCCGGGACTGCTGGAGAGGCAGCATTGTCGCCGGGCAACCAAGCATCCATCCAGCTTCCCCAGAACTATCCTGCCACCATGGTTCTCTCACCGCCTCAGTGGGGTGGGCACGGGAGGTCCTCGAATCCACCTCCATCGTGTTCCAGGCTCACAGTGAATTTGCCCAGAGCAGAGATAGTGAAATGGGTTGCTATTTTGCAACGATTGTGGTGCATGGAGGTGACGCGACTTTTCCATTGTCACTGAAAAATGCACACCTTTCTTTTTTTCCAACACACACACTAAGGGTAGCTGAATGGTACAGCTAATGCCATCATTCATCTGCAGCCACCCTTGACATGCTCACCTCATCAGTCCCCAAGTCCTGGTGAGCGTCCCCTTGCAGTGCAATTCCAGTGCCCCTTCCCTGCATCTCAGGTGCTGTCATCCTCATTCAAGTCCTAGTGCCTGGTGCTTGGACCGCAGCAGTACCCTCGGGCTGACTGTTTGCCTCTTAGTTCTCTCTGCTTCGTTAGTTTTAATTTTTATTTATTTATTTATTGCCACTGGAGTTTGAACCCGGGGTTCTTTACCACTAGCTACATCCTTAGTCCTTTTTACTTTTTATTTTGAGACAGGGTCTCACTAAGTTGCTGAGGGTCTCACTGAGTTTCCCAGGCCGGTTTCAAACATGTGATCCTCCTGCCTCAGCCTCCTGAGCGCTGGGATTACAAGTGTGTGCCACCATGCTCAGCTTGCTTTATTAGTTTCACCCTGCACACATATTAATTTCCTGTCACTCTGCTGTGATGGCCTTTCTCTTCTTTGAAATCTTCAGTGACTCCCCACCGTGTGTCAGAATGGAGACCAAATTCCTCAGCCTGTCATTCCCGCCTTCAAAGATTTTGTCCTTAGCTCTCTCTCTCCAATCTGTCTCCCACCATTCTCCAGCACAAACTCCTCACCCTAGTCCATCTAGATTATTCAGTACTTCCTCTGCCTACAGAATGTGCCCCAGCTCTGCACCCAAGAAACAAATGCCAGGCCCTCAGGCCCCTTTTAAAATCCTGGTTATACTAATTAGCTGCTTGACTTCAGTTGAGTTATCTGACTTCTCTCTGCTTCAATTCTTCATCTGTGAAATGGGGATAATAAAGTACCTACACCATATGGTAGATAAGAGAATTAAATTAACATGTATGGTATTCAGAATGGCACCTGCATGTGGTAAATTCATGTTAAGTGTTTGCTCTTATTATTTTCCTCCATTCCTCTAAGCCACAATTCAAGGTAAACCTTTTCTGTGAATATTCTGCAGAATGTTTTCATTTCCCAGTGCAAATTCATGGTTCTTGTTGGACAGCGTTTTGATGGCACTCTCTTTGTCCTTAGCTTCTGGCTTTGGGCCCTCTCCTAGCCTCTTCACTTCTGGGTGGTAACATGGCCCCAGGGCACTATACTCACACTATGGTTCCCTGAACCCTAGCCACACCTTTGCAAATACAATAATAGTCCCTAGATTAACTCTCCTTAGAGTATCCTAACTCAGGTGTGCTGCCCTGACTATACATTTCTCCATATACCAGGTTTTGTAGTGTCATGTTACCAAAGGCACCAAGATCACAGCAAGCAGGTAGTAAGCCCACCTCTGCCTGTTCCCCAGCCCATACTGAGGAGGGCTGTATGCAGGGTTTGAATGTTGAAACTTAATCCTCAATGAAATGACATTAGATCAAGACTTTGGGAGGTACATAAGCACAAAGCAAGGAGGCATCATCCATTTCTGGTGAGAAAGCAGACCCTCACCAGACATGGAATTTGCCAGAGCCCAAGCGGACCAAAACAATCACAGAAGCTCTCCTATAGTAAGTTGTAAGGTGGCTATTTCTTTTTTAAAAAAATACTTTTTTCTAGTTGTCAATGGACTTTTTTTTAATTTACTTATATGTGTGCTGAGGATCGAACCCAGTGCCTCACACATTCCAGGCAAGTGTGCTACCACTGAACCACAGCCTCAGCCCTAAGGTGGCTACTTCTACATCAGAATGTATTCATTGGAAGGTTTTGCTTTGTCTTAGTACATTTGGGCTGCTATAACAAAAATACCACCAACTCAGTGCCTTCTAAGCAAAAGAACTCTGTTTCTCACTTTTCTGAAGGCTGGGAAATTCAAGATCAAGACACTGACAAATTCAGTGTATGGTGAGGGTTCACTGCTCCCACACAGCATCTTCTGACTGTGTCTTCACATGGGCAAGGGGTGAACAAGTTCCTGCAGGCCTCATTTACCTAAGCACTAATCCCATGTATAAGACTCTCGTGATCAAACTGCCCTTCAAGGCCCTACCTCTTAATACCACCACATTGGGGATTAGCTTTTGACATGTGAATTTGGGGGGGGGGGGCACAAACATTGAGATTACAGCACCACATTAAGAAAACATCCCAAAGCTTAAAGCCTTAATACAGTAAGTATGCATTGGCTTACCATTCTAGGGGTTGGCGGCATGGGCTGGGCTCAGCTGGGAAGTTCTTCTGTTGGGTTCTCCCAAGCTTGCTTACATAGCTGCAGTCAACTAGAGGGTTATCTAAATCCTGGTGGTCCCAGATGATGTCCCTTATATGTCTAGCAACTGAAAGGGATCCACAAGGGTGACTGACTCATGTCTCCAGTGTCTCACGGGCTGGCTTAGACATGTTCATATGGTAACGGGATTCCCAAAACAATGAAAGCAAAACCCTATGTGCAAGTACATTTCAAGCCTCTAGTTGCATGAGGGTTTCTAATGTTTCACAGGTACAACCCAATTCCAAGGCTGCCCAAATTGACCCACTTCTTGGTGGGAGGAGCTGCAAAAGATGGCAGCCATCACTCTTAAATCCCCCCCCCAACCAGGGATTGAACCAAGGCTTCAGACTCACTAGAAAATATACATATATTTAAATCTACCCCAAGGTGCACACCTTTCTGGAAAGATCTATGTCTTGACGACTTCATATCCCATGTACTCAGAACCCAAGTCAGAAAAGCAATGTGGGCCACCCCTGTGTCTTAGGAGGTGGAGAGTGTCTTCTTTCTAGTTTGCCGAACCTCTGACACTCTTCCTGCCTGTTACCACGAGACTGAAAATAATCCTGAAAGGGTAGTCTCTTAAAACTTTTCATGAGGGAGTGGAATTTTTTTTTAATTAGCCTTCAGGAGAATTTTAAAAAGAATCTTTCTTTTCTTCAGTTGCCTCTCCCTTGTTATAAATTTTAACTCCACCCAGTGGCACACCACAGTCAGCCAGCTTCTCCTTCCCACCCTTCCACATGCTGTGTGCTTGGCAGCCATGCTCAGCTCACATTGCCCCAGAAAGAGGAGGGAGAGTCTTGCTTTCCTTCTCCTCGCTTCTTCCCTTGTGGAGCTCACCCTTGTCTGCTTGCTCATGCTCTGTACCCCTCTGATGACCTCCAGGAGCAGAAGACCTGAAAAGTTTGCCTCTAGGGCCACCTTATTTCAGACCCTAAGTTGGAGACTACACACCATGGCCCAGAGACATAGCTAGCAGAGTGGACCTCCAAGAATCCCCAGGACAGAAAATTCATCTAAAAAGTAGTTGTGTGTGAAATTATATTTAAAGACACATGTGAACTTGACATGACTAGACATTCATTAATTCATTTCACAAGTACTTACGGAGTACTTAACTATGTGCCAGGTCAGAGGACTATAAAACACTGTCCCTGCCTTTATGAAACCAATGGGAGAGAGAGAGACACATGAAGAGAATGTCAAATAAAGTATGTCTGTTAAGTAAGTGTGAAAGGCAGTATCATGCAAAGATGTTAGGAGGCACTGTACTTCACCTAGATGATCGAGAAAGACTTTCTCAAAGAGAGACTGTCTGATATAATCAAGCCTGGAGCTGCCCAGTAGAAATACAATCATGACCCACGTATGAAATTTTAAGTCTTCTAGTAGCCACATTAAAAAAGTAAAAACAAACAGGTAATAATAATCTTGATAATATATTTCATTCAATCCAATATATCCAAGGTATTACCATTTCACTATGCAATCAATATAAAAATTATTAATGAGATCTTTTACATTCTTTTTATTGTACTAAGTCTTTGAAACCCAGTACGTATTTTATACTTATAGCCCATCTCAATTTGTACGCCAAATTTTCAACAGTTAAAGTAAAATGTAGTCCTCTCGAAGCAATTAAGTTGTGTTTAACAGAAACATATTTTATGTTGCTTCAGTTCAAAAATTGTAATTGAAATGAAATAAAGTAGGAAATTCAGTTCTTCCCTGGCACTAGTCACATTTCAAGTGCTCAATATCCATGTGTGACTACTGGCTACCATATTGAAGAGCAGAAGTCTAAAAGAATAAATATATGAGAAGCAAAGAAAGAGGAGGGGTATTATGGTTTGTATGTGAGGTGTCCCCCAAAAGCTCACGTGTGAGATGATGCAAGAAGTTTCAGAGGAGAAATGATTGAGTTGTGAGAATCTTAACCCAATCAGTGAATTAATTCCCAATAGGGATTAACTGAGTGGTAACTGGAGGGGCAGTATGTGGCTGGAGAAGGTGGGAATTGGAGCGTGGATTTGGGTTATATATTTGCATCTGGCAAGTGGAGTCTCTCTCTGCTTCCTGATCTCATGTAAGCTGTTTCTATCTGCCACACACTCCACCATGATGTTCAGCCTTACCTCAAGGCCCAAGGAATGGAGCCGGCCTTCTATGGACTAAGGCTTCTGAAACTGTGAACCCTTAAACTTTCCTCCTCTAGAGTTGTGCTGGTCAGGTCTTTTAGTTGAAGCAGCAAAAAAAACTTAGTAAAACAAGAGGACAGGGCTAGAAAACAAAACAAAAAAAAAACCAGTATGAACAAAGGCATTTAAAATAATATAGGGTTTGGAATTCTAAACAGTTTAGTATTTCTGTGACAGAGTGGGCAAGACAGGAAGTGAGCCCAAGGTGGGATAATCATAAAGGACCTAAAGTTCTCCAAAAGAATCGAGAATCCTATATTTCATGAGTGTTCACTTAATATGGGGGAAATTGAGAGCAAAGGAATCCTGTGGAGTAGGTTCTGCTGGAGCCGTTGAAACCTACTGGGAATGAATCCACCCTAGGATAGAGGCTCAGCAAGTCCTCAACTAGGATGAGGAAAGTTGGTCTTAAGCAAAGGAGCATAGAGTAGATGGAGTGTGTGTTTTCAGAATATTAGTAATAGAGATCGACTCTAACGGGTCTTATTTAGTAAGGACACTGACTAGCTCATAGGGGACATTCCAGGAGTGAGGCAGGCCATGTGGCTAGTCCATCCAGATGCTCAAGAGTGTAACGAAGGCCCAGAGCTTTCCTTCCTTCCTCTCTGCCCTTGCATCCACAAGGGTGACCTCTTCCAAAGGCTTGCTTCACTTGGAATTATAAGACAGCTGCCAGCTGAGTCTAGAGCCCCATATTTCCTTGTTTGTGTTAAGTGGTTGAGACTGCTTCTGTACCATCATTCTGAGTCACATTCCTGAAATTCTCCTGATGGGACCATCCCAGGACACATTGACCACCCCTGAAAGAGTGACAGTCACCAAAATGTGACCCTGGCTCAAGTCATACTGGGTTCACAACTGCAGTGGCCCACAAAGTCCATGGGTTGCATAGATAGACCATGGGAGCTTGACAAAAATCATGCTAAGATATTGGCACTGAATAGCAACCAACTCATGTCAACTACAATTCACCCCGTGGCTACTCAACATCTGCTCATTCCTATCTTCCATAGAAACACTTTCACAAAGGCCCAAGACCATGTAAAACTGCATGCAACTCAAATGGAAAGAACCGGAA
Source organism: Ictidomys tridecemlineatus (assembly GCF_052094955.1). NCBI lineage: Eukaryota > Metazoa > Chordata > Mammalia > Rodentia > Sciuridae > Ictidomys > Ictidomys tridecemlineatus. Next base: position 47,226,300 of record NC_135491.1, read on the forward strand.
GTTTCCATAATGACCCCATCCTATGAAATCCCTCTCCCTGAAATTAGATGATGGCCTCTATCCCCATTACACCCAATACCACGGAGAAAGAACAAGATGCATACAAAAAAAAAAAAGTTGGGGAAAATGGAATGGGAATAATTAAGAATCCTGGCAGTAGAAAGAATTCTTGGCATCCAACGTAGACCAGGAAAGATCGTCCTTCTCCATTTTTCCTCCATGGGAGTATTTGAGAGAGGCATTGGGAAGTTGTGCTTCCTAGGAACAGTGTCACAAGAGCTATGTTTGGTGCAGGTTTGGGGTATCTTTGTCTGTTTAGGCTACTATAAATAAACTACCATAGATTGGGTAGCTTACAGCAAAACTTAGTTCATCCTTTTGGAGTTTGGGAAGTATAGGACCAAGGTGCCAGAAGATTTGGTGTCTGGCAGGGGACTGTTTCCTTGTTCATAGATGACAATCTTTTCAGAAGCAAAGTGCCAGAAGCCACCTGTGAATTCCTTTTGGGTCTTCTCTCGGTACGGGGGAAGCCAGAGAGATTTTAGGTTTAACCTTGGGAACTATCTGTAGCTCTCCCACACAATAGATTGCCCAAGGCACATGACTTTTATCTGCGATCTACTAGGAAGGTCCCTCACAGGAGCTCTGGAGATGGGCAAAACCCATTGGGAACTGGACAGACCACCTTCTACGTTTTTAGATGAAGAACAGTCTATGGAAGGCCTTTGATGATCCCCAATATAAATAAAGCAAGTGTGGGCTCCATTTTGCCTTTTTAGTATAGAAGCTAGATCCATATGGCTAGCCCTTCCCACCCTCACTGTTTGAAAAGATTTTCTGTGTCCTGTGGTTTTTCTCATCATTCTATTTTTCTCAGCTTCTATTTTGCAGTCAGCCCATTCCACCCAGGGGAACCCCATTTCCACCACCTGCATGGGATGTGGACGGGAGCAAAGGAAGTCTTGCAGGACTGTTTCATAATGCCACTCATAGAGGCTCTCCTGTCATGACCTAATCACCTGCCACAGCATCCACCTTCTAATATCATCACCTTGGAGGTTAGGATCTCAACCTGTGAATTTTAGAGGGACATATCCAGTCTGTAGCAAGGAGCTAGAGACTGTCTTCAAGTTTACTCTGAAATGTGAGCAATTGCAAACTATTCCCACTCTCTCTTGAAATTTCTCTGGCAATGCACATCTCACAAAAAAATTAATAGGTTTTTCATCTGTTTATTTCTAGACAACTCTATTGAGTACTAATCCAAACCAGAAGTTTTGCTTGGTTATGCATTTTAAAACTGGAAATTTCTATTTTCTAGCCCCAAGCTCCTAAATAGTTCTCAAACTTTGGGGCCATGACCCATAATGAAAAATGAATTTGACTTACAACCTAGTCTATAAGTATACATGCGTATATATTAGTATGTATATATGCATTATCATATCACAAATTTCACACCACAGTACTTACCCTCAATGCATATGTTGTATGTTGATGTTTTGTATTCTGTTCTATCTTTTAAAAAGAATGAAAGAGGAGCTGGGATTGTGGATCAGCAGCAGAGCACTGTGAGCCTGCGCATGTGAGGCACTGGATTCAATCCTCAGCACCACATAAAAATAAATAAACAAAATAAAGGTATTGAATATATCTACATCTAAAAAGATTATTAAGAAGAAGAAGGAGGAGGAGGAGGAAGAGGAAGAGGAAGGAGGAGGAGGAGGAGGAAGAAGAGGAGGAGGGGGCTGGTGATATAGCTCAGTCAGTAGAGTGTTTGCCTTGCATTCACAAGCCCCTGGGTTTGATCCCCAGCACCACAAAAAAAAAAAAAAAGAAAAAAGAAAAAAAGAAAAAAAAACTAAAGAAAGAGTAAAGTTAGTCACGATCCTCCAATGGATCTGCAACCCACTAATGGGTCACACCCAGAGTTTGAAAGCACTCTCCTTCATTCAGGCCTCTCCCTTGCTTTAGCCTCTGCATGGAAGGAAATAAAGACAATAAACCTGGGTAGAGATTCCTTGATAACTTCTTCTTACAGAACAGGAGAGCCCAGGAGGAAGTGCATCTGGCTTCTTCTGTGTTTCCAGTGTCATCTTCAGAGAACCTCCCTGTGTCTCTGTGTATTAACCCTGGTTTGAAAAAGAAATTGTGCTTTTTCTAGCCCTGCAGGACTTTCAGTAGTCCTGAATTACAGACCACAGGTGGAAGAGGACCTCCCTTAGGACGGCTCCCTGGTCCCTTCTTTCCCTTCCTGCTGGAAAACAGGCCACCGTCAGCCTGCCACATATAGTACTTCACTAAAGGCTGCCAGAAGCAGCCAACCCCCTTCAACATCCTGAATTCTTTCTTCCAAATTAAGCTTTGATGGGCACGCAGGCTGCATCCCTAGGTACAAAAAAAATGAGTCTCACTCTCCTCACAATGAAAACCAGAACCTTCCCAGCCCGGTTCTGGCAGCTCCATTGGCCATGCCAGGCCTCCTCCTTGCAATGCCACAGTTTTGGGAGTATTGCTTTCTTTTTTTCTTTTCTTTTTTTTTTTTTAAGGGAGTATTTCTTAAAACACTTTCTGGTGCTAAGAGCCACATCATATTACTTGGCTGTGGCTCTTAGCATTCTGGTACAAATTCTTCGTCCTCATTCTGAAAATTAGCCTCACTCCTCTGAGCTTTCTTTGTCCCAGGGAAAATGCCTGAGTAAGAGTAACTGTCAGCGGATCCCTGTTAATGGGTTAGTCAACATTTTCAAGGGACCCCTCTCCTCTCCCTGGAAAACCTGGATTTCACAGGAGAATCTTGAAAACAAAATCAATCTCCAAGACTCCACGGGCATCAGGCAGGGTGATGGTGGGGTGGCAAAAACAAGTCTTTGGGAGCCTGGTGCTCCTGGATTTGAGTACTGGCTTCTTTACAAACCATGTGAACTTAAACAAGTTATTTCTCGAAGACTCTTCATCTGTAAAATTCTAAGTAGAAATGCTTCCTATGACGGAGAGGGCTAAATTAAAGATGTAAGTTGTCTAGCACTGTATCTAGATAACCCCCAAATGCGGGCATCCCATTCTAGAAGCAAAGAGATACCAGAGAGTAGGAGATGCTGACGGAAGCTAAGTGTAGATAATGGGCTCCAGGACCCCATAACCTTGGGGCAGGGGTGCACCTTGAATTCCTGGGTCAGATCCAATGGCCTCCCTCAAGGTGCAAACTCAAGGGTCTGCTGGAACTTGGGGATGAGGGACAGGTAGGGTTAGGGTCTGGTTTCTTCAGTAGTTGCTCTTGACCCTCCAGGTATTGTCTCCTACAAGGAAAAGCATGAGCCAAGAAAACAGAGATCTAGAACTGCTAAAAACAGCTCCTTCTGTGAATTAGGACTCTTCTAGAGTAGTCACAGCAGGGCCTAGGATCCCAGGGCAGGAACTGTGGTCACCCTTTACCTGTGAGCTGCCCCATCAGACAGGCCAGCCATCCACCATGTGAGGTGGCGAAGCTTAAATCCTTAAAGAAAATTACCAAATGCGTCTGCCTGATTTTTTTTTATAACAACTTAAGGGATGATTAATGAAGAATATTAAAAATGCATCTTCAGCTAACAAAATTCCAACTTTCCTTCAATCACAGCATGAAACCACCCCCCAAATAGCCTCAGAAAATAAGTAACATACATGCAAACCCATTCCCCTGAAAGTGCCTAAAACAGTCTTGGACATAGAGACGACTTGATCTAACCCGTCTACTCTTAAACACAGAAATGGAGACAGTCTACCCCACTGGGAGGAACCAAGACTTCCCATCTGTATTTGTTCCACTTCCTGCCACCTCTTCTAGAACATTCCTTCCAGCGTATTTGTGGCGGCACTCACCTCCTTGCCTCTTCCCAGTAGTTCACCTGGTGGGTGTACGTGATTATAGCTTGTGAAGGTTCTTGCTTAATTATAATTACTCACATGAAAGCAACGCCTTAGATGATGATGTCTCATTCTCGAGGCTGTAATGTGGACATGGGTGTGCAGAGATGTGCACCATGGATATCGGGGCTCGTGATTTTTTAATTTCTGGGAGGCAACTCAGTAGAAGCTGGCCCGGGGTTTTGTACTTCCTCGGGCCTTTCGCTAACCCTCAATTAGAACTTGTTCTTAATTTCCCAGCCCGGTTTATTGACCTTCAGGATATGGTGAAAGATCTTACCTTCTCCCTTCCTAGGAATATAAACAGACTTTCTTCCTCCCTTCTTCCCATTTGCCTCCTGGCCTTTTCTTTCTCCCATCTTTTTCCTGTCCCCTTTCCTTTGGCATCGCTGTCTTAAGGGGTTTTCAAAGGTTGTCTTTTTTTTTTTTTTCCAAAAAGACACTTTGAAAACCCCCAAGGATATGAGAGCCAAGGTGTGGGGTCACTGTGGATGCCTAGGTCTCAAGTATGCAGAATGAGCTCAATAGGGGCTGAGACCTCTCACCTGCCAGCCAGGCCCTTGGCCAGTGGAACCCCTGCACCAGCCGCCCAGTGCAGAAGGAAAGAAGATGGTGTCTGGGTGCTTCTTCCTTCTCTGCCATTGCCTAACTTCCCCCTGTCCCACCATATTTGTTTGTTTTATTCACTTATTTATATTGGTTGGTTTGTTTGCCTACTTGTTGGCAATCCTTCCTGCATGGCTCTGTTGTCGTCATTTCAATTCCTGAGACCTGGGCTCCCGCAGCGCACTGTGTCACGGGCTCTCTCTCCCTATTTTATGGACTCCTCGGGGGTCTCCTGCATCTCTTTCTCTTGCCATCTCACCTCTCTTTTCTGCTGGCACTGTTCCTCGTGTCCCTCCCTCTTCTCTCTCTTGAGCTGAGGTTCCAACAACAGACAGAAGAGAAAAATGGAGCATACTGGGGAGAAGTCTGTCAAACACACCCAGGGCATTTTTCCAGCTTTTTCTAGAAAGCCTCTAAAAATAGAGGGAAAGGACAACGAGACCCCCAGATCCACAAGTTCCAGCTTCTGCAACTGCAGACCTTGTTCTTGAGCCCCTCTAAAGTGAGTCCTTGGTACAGGAGAGTCAGTGGGCTTTGGAGTCAGGAAAGGCCAAGTCTGAACCCAGGCAGCTTGAGACCTTGCACAAATGTGACAAGCCTTCTGAACGTTGGTTTTCCCACATGCAAAATGGGGGTTGGTGATTTCTACAGTTTGGACATGGTTTGAATTCACACCCTGAAGTTTCATGTCCTAGAGGCTCAGCCTCCATGGGGGCAGTATGGAATTAGTGGACCCTTTAAGAGGAGGGGCCTAATAGAAGGTGGTCATGGGTGCTCTCCCCTCAAAAGTGATCAACACTGATCTCAAGAAGTGGATTTATTCCCTTGGGAATGAGTTGCTATACAGTAAATTCAGCTGTCTCAGCTCACTTTCTTGCTTTCCTGTCTCATCATGTCATCTCTTACACATGCACTCCTGCCATTGTGATGCCATCCACCATGAGGCCCTCACCAGAGCTGAGCAGATGCTGGCATCTTGGTTTTGAACCTTCAAAACTAGGAGCAAGGGGCTGGAGATGTGGCTCAAGCGGTAGCGCGCTCGTCTGGCATGCGTGCGGCCCGGGTTCGATCCTCAGCACCACATACCAACAAGAATGTTGTGTCCACCGAGAACTAAAAATAAATAAATAAATATTAAAAAATTTAAAAAAAAACTAGGAGCAAGGTCTGGGGGTATAGCTCAGTGGTAGAACACCTGCAAAGTATTTGCAAGGCCCTGGGCTCAATCCACAGCACTGCAAAAATAAAAATAAATAAATTTTAAAACTGAGCTAAAAAACTCTTTTCTTTATAAATCACCCAGCTTTAGGTATTTTGTTGTATGAACACAAAATACAGTAATACTTCTTGGAGACTTTGGAACTCAATGAAATAGCAAATATGGCAAATGTTTGGAATGTGCTAGACACACAGTGAATATTAATTTCCTTTCTTCCTCCCAGAAAATCTGTGAAGATTTAGGATAAATAACCAAGCTTGGCAGGTGAAACTTATGAGAGCCCAATATTTCATGGATTGGTTTCTATATGAGTTGGTGCTGTGGTTGGCAAGAGCCTCCAGGTCAATTTTCATTCTGATTATGCTGTAGAAACTGCATTTGATTCTTTAATGTTTAAATAGTGCCTGCTTTCTCTTAGCTGGCATGATTGTTAGACCTCCCATTAGTGTGCTTATTTATTTATTTTTAATTTCACTAGCAATGCATGAAAGCATTCTCATGGGAATAAAGCGAAGTCAAACGAGATACCATAAAACAAAAATGCTCCTTGACCACCCCCAATTTGGTGGATTCCCTTCACACTTTCATTCACATGCATATGAATGGATAGATTACTTTTGTGAATTTAAACATAGATGGCTCTTCTGCTGTTGCTGTGTTGACACCTACCCATGTTTCTTTAGTGGTATTAAAATGCTCTGATAGTCTTTTCTTGTTATTATCAAGCTCCATCTCATTTTTCTACTTACTGCAGTTTATTCCGTAATCCTCCCATCAAACTGTAAACTCCATAAAGAAATGTTTTGTCTTTTTTATTTATTTATCCCTTGAATGTCAAATACTACCTATCACGTGGTAGGTGTTTCATTACTGAGTTAACAATTATAAATACCCCTTAAATGTTAAGTATGGATATTCTGTGTGCGTTTTTAACTATTCCCCTACTGATGGCGAGTTAGGTTATTTCTTTCCCTCCACCCACTACAGATCACCCTTTAGTCAGCATCCCTGGTTGTGAACACATAAATGTATTTCTCTAGTGAAAGTTCGAAAAAATGGAATTTGCAGAGCAAAGATGACTTCTTTTCCTAAATAATCATCAACATTACCAAAATATCTTCCAAAGACTTTGGTGCCAGCCTATGATCTTATTAATAATAGCTTTCCTTAGATGTATTTTTGAAAATATGTTTCCAAAATAATCATGTGTAGTCCTTTTTGTTTTGTTTTGTTTTTATTTCAGGGAAAGACAAGGAAAGCTGGTAATTAAAAGTAAGGGGACGTGCAGAAATTTGCTCATTCATTCATTCATTTTGTTCAGTCTCTGATTCCATCCTAGGCTTTGGTCTAAATGCTGAGCACATAAAGACAATGACACCTGAGGTACACCCTGGAGGATTTCGTAGTCTAGACTTAATACTTAAATTCTTAAAATGCAATATCATAAAGAGACATGACAACTAAATGCAAGGTATCATCCTGGATTTGATCCTGGACTAGGAAAAACTATAGCTGTGGAGAAAAATTTTGAGATATTTGATGCAATTGATATGTGGTCAGCATCTTAGATAATATGTTGATGTTAAATTTCCTGATTTAGATTCCTGATTTAGATTATTGTACTGTGTTTGTGTAAGAGAATATTTTTGTCTTTTTTTTTCCTTTCAGTACTGGGGATAGGGATTGAACCCAAAGACACTTTACTACTAAGCTACACTCCCAGCCCTTTTTTTTAAAATTTTATTTTAAGATGATCTTACTAAGTTGCTCAAACTAGCCTTGAATTTTCTATCCTCCTGCCCCAGCCTCCTGATTAGCTGGAATTAGAGGCATGCACTACCATGCCCGTAACATTCTTGTTCATAGGAAGTACACATGAAGTGTTTAGGGGCCAAAGGACCCTTTTAAAAGTCTTCTGACTTTTAAAGTGGTTCAAAAAACATTCATCCATATAACTCAAAGCTGCCCAATGGAACTCCCTGCGATGACTGAAGTGTTCGGTTCCCACTGCGACACACTGGCCATTTGCCACATGTGACCTCCAAGAACTTTAAATATAGCAGATGTGACTGAGGAGCTGAGTTGTTCATTTTATTCTATTTAAATTTAACAGCCAGTCAGGCATGGTGGTGCACACCTGCAGTCCCAGCAGCTCAAGAGCTGAGGCAGGAAGATGGCAAGTTCAAAGCCAGACTCAGCAACTTAGTGAGACCCTGAGCAACTGAGTGAGACCCTGTCTCTAAGTGAAAAATAAAAAAGGGGGCTGTAGTCAGTGATAGAGTGCGCTTGCCTCGCACATGGGAGGCACTAGATTCAATCCTCAGCACCACATTAAAATAAATAAAGATATTGTGTCCATCTACAACTAAAAAGGAAAATATATTTTTTAAAAAATAAAAATGGCTGTGATGTGGCTCAGTGGTTGAGTGTCCCTGGCTTCAATCCCCAGGACCAAAAGATAGATAGATAGATAGATAGATAGATAGATAGATAGATAGATAGATAGATAGATAGATAGATAAAAATTTAATAGCCACATGTGGCTAGTGACTACCACATTGAATCTCACAGATATAAACATACAGAGAGGGAAAGAATAATTAACAAATGGGACAAAACATAAAGAATTAATGAACCTGTATAAAGAATATATAGAAATTGTCGCGCCTGACATGGTGGTACATGCCTGTAATCCCAAGAATTCAGGAGGCAGAAGCAAGAGGATTGCAAGTTTGAGGCCAGCCTCAGCAATCTAGTGGAACCCTAAGCAATGAAGCAATCTATTCCAAAGAATAAAAGGGCTGGGAAGGTAGCTTCATATACAGCACAGTTGGGTTCGATCCCCACAACCAAAAAAAAAAAAAAAGTATATGGAAAGTCTTTGGATTATTCTTATAGTTTTAAGTTTGAATTAAATATATATGTGCATATATATGCACATATATATTTAGATTATAAAATCAATGTAATATTGTGTTGGGGAAATTCAAATTAAAGTATTATTGATATACCTTTTTTACAATTAAATTATCAGAAATATAGCTCAGTAGTAAAGCATTTGTCCTGTATGCACTAGACCCTAGGTTTGATCCCCAGCACCACAAAAAATAAAAATAAAATATACTATCCAGGGGCCAAGGAAAGGGCACCCTCACATGTTACTCTTGAGTGTGCAAATAGGCACAACCTCTTTGACTATATCCTACAGAAATACTTCCAAAAGTAAACGAGAAAATATATAATTCAGTTTTATTTGTAATACCAAGAAATTGGAGATAACAAAAATGTTCAACAACAAAAGAACAGTTAAATGCTTTTCGATTTGTCCTTTTCTGGGTTACCATAAAGTTCTTCCATGGATTGAGGTAAATATGCACTGGCATGGAAAGACATCCAGGTGAGATTGTCAGGAGAAAGAAAAAAAACAGTTTGAAGAACAAAATGTTTGCAGATATTTCCTGATTTTCAGTGGTGCAGCAAAGATGTTTTGACTTCATAGTGGCGTAAAAATGTACCCCAACGGCCATCGTATCCTTCATGTTTCATGCACTGCTGAGTAATTTTCATGAGATTTCTACTCAACACTTGATTATAAAACATGCTTGTGTTAGGGGCTGAGGTTGTGGCTCAGTGGTGGAGCTCTTGCCTAGCACAGGCGAGGCCCTGGGTTCCATCCTCAGCACCACATAAAAATAAATAAATAATTAAAGATACTGCATCCAACTACAACCAAAAAAGTAAATATGAAAAGAAAAAAAACATGCTTGTGTGAGATGATTTTGCCCAACTGGAGGCCAATGTGGGTGTTGAGTGCATTCCAGGTAGGCTGGGCTAAGCTGTGATGTTTACAGTGCAGGTGGATTAAGTGCACTTTTTACCTAGAGCATCTTCTTTTTACAATGGATTTATGGGCCGTGGCCTCGCTGTAAGTTGAGGAGCATCAGCATCTGTAAAAAGATTGCATTTTTATAATAAAAATACTAAAACTGCACACACACACACACAGGCATACACACAGGTTCACACATTCGTTCACTCACATTTGTATGTAGCAGAGGGAAAAGATTGGAAAAATATACACAAAGCAGCAGAATGTTCTCCCCAAATTCCTGGAATCCTGTGGAAAGACCACCCAGCTCCACCCAGGCTGGCTGCGGAGGGTCCTCTCTGAGGCGCCTTGTGCTGTAACAACAGAAGTGCCTCTGGCCACCCAAAAGTCCCAAACCGGTGCCCATCAGCTTGTTAGCTGCACCTCTGGGCTTGTACCACCACATCTCTGAGAAATGCCCCCTCCCACGGCTGGCTGTTTCCAGCCCCATGATGCCCCTCCCCATGGCCACCAGGTCTGCAGGGCAGGCAGGGTCATTACTGAGTTCCAATGAAGGGAGTGTTTATTATTGTTGTCGGTTTGATGCTGATCCCAAAAGGACCTAATCAACAGGTAATAAGACCTCCTGGGAGCAATTAGAAACCTCAACTTTAACCCTGTTATAACCGCAGCAGAGAAAGCCAGATTGCCGCAGCCTGTGCCCTGCAATACACAGGGCCTGATGGGACAGGGACAGCCAGAGAGGACTTGGGGGGGAGGGGGTGTGCTCAAGGAATGGCTGCGAGGGGAATCTGTAGGGTGGCAGGGGATGGGGGCGAAATTCAGTTTACCCAATAATATGCACCCTCCTCCTCCTCCTCCTCCTCCTCCTCCTCCTCCTCCTCCTCCTCCTCCTCCTTCTCCTCCTTCTCCTCCTCTTCCTCCTCATGCTAGAACACAAGGTTCAAAAATAAGCCAAGTCCCTACCCTCAAGGTGCTTATGGCATGGGAGTAGATTCACAATGCAACAGGCACTATGCTACAGAACAGGTTTGTTCAGGGCACAGGGCCGCACAGAGGAGAGTGTGGTCAACCTTGTGGGGTAGGTCTGGGAAAGGAAACCCACCAATAGAGTAGTGACCTGGAATATGCAGACAGGAGCATAAAGAGTTTATATTTAAATGCCCAATTCTAACATGTATCTCCTTTTGCCTTTAAATCTATCTTATGTCCTTTTCCTTTTTAAATAAGGCTGTATACAGGGCCGGGGTTGTGGCTCAGGGATAGAGTGCTCTCTTAGCATGTGTGAGGCCCTGGGTTCGATCCTCAGCACCACATAAAAATGAAAAAATAAAATGAAGGTATTGTGTCCCAACTACAACTAAAAAATAAATATTTAAAAAATATATTTTTTTAAAAAGGCTATATAGAAATACAAATTGAATAACTAAATTTTTAAAAGAATATTTCGCAATTGCAAGTGACTCACTCACCTACCAACCAATTGGTTGGAAAGTTAGTCCCATCCATTAGCAAAACTTAATAATGCCCGATAAGATAAGCATGGCCACCAGTGCATGGTTACATAACTATTACATGAAAGTACCCTTGGACCTGCACCCACTCGCTACACAGGCACATCTTGGCTGTGGATGGATGGTCGGTAAATGTTTTGATGACTTAAACTTTCCAAGGCAGGACCCTTGTGATGAATGATGGGGACTAGGAGACAAAGTCACATCTACCCAAGCCAAATTTGCCCCCACTTTTTTCCAACTTGCACAGAGTTACAACAGCTCCTCTGTTATTGTTACGCAAGATTTTGCATCTTGCATAAAACTAGCTGCAAATGTCATGTCACCCGGGTTGGCTGATTTGACCAGACCCAAGAGCACAATAAAAATAGTGAAACTGGATGGTAACATGACAGCCATCTCACGGCTCAACCTTTTATGTCCTTTGAAGAGCATTTGTCCTTAGAGAGGGAGAATTTGGACATTCCAACTTGCTTAACCCTGGTTTCTCATCCTTCTAGAACAAAAGTCCTGGAAACCAAAAAGTGACACCGTACAAAAACTAGTGTGCACTTTAAGTCTTCTCAAGAGCTGGTAAAGAGTTTCAAGTTTATTAATTTTTTTTTAAATGTTAAATTCCACCAATCCTTGTATATCCAATCCAGTCACCTCACACCTGGCACCAGGGTGTGGGAAAACAGAGCAAGACAAGATTCTTATCCCTGAGGAGTTTGCACTCTTACTGCGGGAAATGGGCAGAAATCATTGGAACACCAAGAAAAAGGTCAGGCAGGAGCAGAAGCTCAGGAGCTTGGAGGAGAAGCCCCTAACACATCATGGAGATGACAGGTCTTAGGAAGGCTTCAGAACAGCACTAGAACTGGGTTTCACATGATGGAAATTTCCTAGCTCTCCTGCTGCTGGTCCAGGCAGAGGATATTACAAATGCAAAAGGTGGTAGATAGAAAATTGGGGTGCACGCTGGGAAAGGGGAGGGATGAGGAGGCAGAAGGCTGGATCCAAAGAAGCCTCTATCATAAAGATCTTCAAGGAAATAACCAAAAAAAATAACTTTTGTTAAATCTGGAAAGCCATGAAAGTATCATTTTTTTTTAATTAACAAAATATGGCTTTTTTTTTTATAAAGTTCCCAAGGATATATTTGAGTGAGATATATTTTATGTCATGGAGCACAATGGATGGCTGGGAATAGTGAGCAGATGTTTCATAGCCCTGTTCCTTCCAAGAACATTTGCATTATCTCATGTGCTCCCAGAATGGTCCAGTGACATACAGTTTGACAGGTCCCTGCCTTCAGGGAGTTCACGGTCAAGTGAGGGACAGACTTGCATTTGATCACTCAACCGAATGATGATGGAAGCAAATGTAAAATGCCATGGGAGTGCGTGCAAAGGCTGAAGGGTGGTCAAGGAAGACTTCCTGACATGAGTGACATTTGAGCTGCACATTGAATGTTAGCCAGGTAAAGAGGATACAGAGTCGGGTCTACACCCGAAGTCAACTGAGGTCCAGAAGGTGTTTCTCTCTGGAAACCCTTGTTATTCCCATTGCTTTTATATAGCCAAGCCTGTGCACTAGGAGACAGCCAGCCTTCATCAGAGTCCCTCTAGCTCTCTCGAAGAGAAATTCTCCCTCCTGGAGCAATTTGGACGCAGCACCTAATTCTGAATGTGAAGATCAAACATATCACATTTCCCAATTATTGTAGCAATAGCTTCTGTGCCCGTCCTTCTGGAGACCTCCTAACACTCCAAGTGGAGACAGGGGCATTTCATAACCTAAGATGTGGATTTGCTTTGCTCCAAAGCGTCTTAGCCAGTTCTTCCTGTAAGGCCATCGTCATCAGTGTTCCATCGGGGCCATGAGCCACGAGACAAGAAGATTGACAAGAAGGGTCAGGACATTTCAGTTAGCTTGGAACTTTGGTCAGGTCACTAAACTCCTGGCCGTGGTTTCTGTTTTTCTCGTAGTATCTGCCAGAACAACCCTGGTTTGAGCTGAAGATTCATAAAGATGATCGCTGAAAAGAAGTCTCCCCACCAAAGTTATTGTTATTTTATAAAACCCAGAGAACATTCATTGAACTCGTAGAATTTTCCAGGCATTGTAACTGGGACAGAAAGAGGAATGAGGCATAATCCCCACCCCAAGGAGATCATGGACTCACAGAGGAGTTCAAATACAAAAACAAATTAACTGTAATACAATATGAAAAGTGCTATAAGGGAGTGTTCAAAGAGCCGTGGAAACATGGGTGAGGAAGTGATTAATTCTCAGCAAGTATCCTCCCATGGGCTGCCAGGGGAGGAGACAAGCCAGGGGCAGGAAGCCACTGAGGGACAGGCCCAGAGGAAGGAGGGAGAGTCTGGCTTATGGTGTTCAAGTGGGTAGTGAAGGGGGACGGTGCTGGGGATCGGAGACACTCCTGGCCCAGGAGAACTGGGAGACAGTGGAGACCTTTACAAGATGTAAATGTGGGAACCCCAAGGCCCAATGGCTACCATTCATGAGCACCTAACATGTGCCAGGTACCATCTTAAGCACTTAACGTGTGTTTTCGCTCTTGACCTTTATTTACAACAATCTATGAAAGAGAGAGAGCCTATTATTATTCCCATTTTACAGAAGATGAATGTGAGGCTTAGACAGGTCAGGAACTTACCCAAGGTTCCCCCAAGAAGTGGTAGAACTTGGGTTCTGACCTCAGAACCCAAAAATCTCAGTGTTGTTGTGGTTGTTTGTTGTTGGGTTTTGTTTTGTTTTGAGGGGTCGTTTTGTTTCGTTTATTTCCAACTTGACAAATGCAGACAAACTGAAAGGCAAAAATACCAAAGAAAGAAAGCCTAGCTAGCCTCATGATTGTGAAAATCTTTGGAAGACTGAAAAATGTATACCAACATTGCCGTGTGTCAGGGTCAGCGTGTGATTCAGAAATTTATCTGTTCAAGTCAATACATATTTCTTTGAAGCAGGAACATTATGCAAGGTCCTATGCTAGAGAAAATCAAAGGTGACTTTAAACAAAGAAATTAACTTCCAGGAGGTTCAAGTGCAGTGGAAGAAATAGATAATCATGCTTAATTTAGTCCAGAAAATAAATTCTGGAGAAGTGGGGCAACATGAATGCTGGAGTTAGAGGCCAGAAAACGCCAAGTTTGAGATGTATCCTGTGGTGAGATCATATGAACAGCTTCTAGTCTGTAATCTAGGAATTCCAAGCTAAGTAGGGATGGAGGGAGGATTACTGGGGAGGCAGCCCCCAACTTGCAAGGGGCATGTCACGAGGCGTGAGGAGGAATGGAGGATTGAGGTTTGAAGTCTTGGGGCTACAGGGCAACAGTGTCATTAACAAAAATAAGGAATTCAGAAAGAAACCAATCTGAAATTGAAATTGAACTTGGAAGAGATGCTACACGTCTATGTGGCACAGAGATGGATTTTTTTTTTTTTTTTGGAAGGGTAGTTTTCAGTCAGGGAAGATTTTACTTCTTAAGGGACACGTGGGCAATTTCTGGACACTGTTTTTGGTTGCCACAAAGGGCTACTTGTATCTAGTGGGTAATGGCCCTACCTACAGTGCATGGGAAAGTCCATACAATAAAGGAATATCTGGCCAACATGTCAGTAGAGCCAAGGTGGAGGGACCCCAGCCAAGAGCATGTCCCAAAGTGTGACCTAAACATCCCCTAAGAAAGTGGAGAAATAAGGACCATTCAGAGGCCATTAGCAAATGGATTGCTTTTCAAAGGACACATTTCTAGTGATTTTTAAAAATCCTTAGAAAAGGTAACAGAGCTGTTAAAGGATTCCAGAATGCCCACCTACAATGACTACATTGTAGGCCCCCAAAAAGCTAATACCACTCTGCCTGGATTCTTTCTTCCTTCTGTCAACACATGGGGGATGGAGTTGTCACCTTCAAATTCCCTCCATTCCTACATCCTCCTGCCATACACCTGCAGGAAAGGAGAAGTCCTACAGAATTCCACTCAGCACAGCTGCATAATAGAGCATTATCTTACCAATGGAATAATTGTATCATTCATGCCAAAAGATGATGTTCTCAACTTTGTGAGTGATTCTGGGAAGTCCAAAATCCACCTGAGAAATTCTGATTCTGTGGATCTTGGATGAGTCCTATACATTAGTACTTTTAAAAAGTTCTTCCAGAAATTCTGATTCGGGGGGGTAAGGGGAGGGGGCCATGGGCACACTGAGGGACTCTCTCTCTGATGGTGCACACTGGGTAGAGGAAGGAGGGGAGGGGAAACCAGGAGGTTGTATCACCTTGGCCAGGAAAAAGCAGGCAGGGCTTGGAGCAGGTGGGATTCAGAATAGGTATCAGGGAAGGAATGTGGGGACAAGAACCCGAGGAAGGATGGAGTGCATCCTAGGAATGGGCGAAGAGCAGAAAGCAGGTGCTGGGGCCAGTTGTTCCCCCATGTTTGGCCTTTAGCATCCTTTCTGTAGAGAATCCGGAGACTTGGATTTTAACTTGTAAAGTGGAAACGTTGGAGATATTCCCATTTAAATGGGATGAAAGGGCTGTCTTTCATTCTCCCACCTCTTGACAGTTCTATGAGCCAAATTCGGCCAAAGTTAATCAAACCCAGCAAACTTAGGCCAGACCAGAGCGAGAGGGGCACACCCGTTGGTCAGGTCACGTCAGCTCTCGGGTATCTAGTGCCGCTGTTGATTCACTCTATATTTTTTTTGAGTACCTTCCATGGGACAGTTCTAGGATGTGAAGGGTGTGCCAGGCCAGCCATTATTGTTCCTGACTCTGCTCATTCCTTCCTTCTCTGCTCAACTAGCCCCAAGTCTCAAAAATGAGGCAAAGGAGAGGAAAAGAAACTGAACAATTCGATCCACTCGGCTACTTGCCAATGATGGAGCTCTAGAAATTGTCCATGGTTCAGGCTGTAGCATCTCCTCAAGCCTCTTTGTCTGAATTTCCCTGGCCTCGTCCTCATTGTAGTGTGTGATTACCATGTTGAGACACATCTCAGGTCCTCAACTCAGAGTCCCCAAGAAAGGGAAGGCCACTGAGAAGCAGAAACTTCAGTGAGGTAATACCAAGGTATGTTATTGACCCAGATCAAGCTGGACATGTGACCTGTCCCTGCTCTATCCCTACTCCTACTCCATGTCTGTGACTGCTGAGAACAGGGAGCACAAAGTTCACGTCTTAATATTTCTAAAAACTGCTGTGTTAAGAACCTGGCTTTCTGGTATGTGACAAAAATGAAAAAGAAAAAAAAACTCCAACAACAAAAATTACTATTCAAAGCAAAGTATTATTTTAGGGTGACATTATTTTTTAAATTCACATTTTTCATTTGTTATAACATGTAGCAGTTCTGTGAACACATAGATAAGAGGATACAATAGATATTTGACAGTGTAGTTCTCAGAATATTTGCATATCCAAGAGATTATTTCAGCAAGTATACTTAGACTGACCCTATTAACCATTCACAATATTTTGTCTTGAATCCAATTCACACTCTATAGACATGTCCAATTCACATTTCAGCTCTTATGCTGTTTTCCCTTTTAGACTTTGTATGAGGAAATAAATCCATAACATCAAATTTCATGACAACATCTGCTCTGGCTGACATGATTGAAAGGGAATTTCACTCATCCCAGGTTATTCTGTTTCTTAATTTGTTCTTTAGCATACCTGAGAAGCAGCCTGTTTTATCAAGTCCACCGTAGGGAGTTGAGGGTTACTGGCGCAGAATTCACAACCAGCACTAGGCTTGGCAATGCCACAGGGCCACTACCCGAATGCCGCTGAAGCTATGGTATGGACAGGATGGCTGGAAAGGAGTTCCCAGGCAGAAATGGCTTTACCACTTGTGCCCAGGCCAACTCTGCCAAGCTAGAAGCAGAGCATTCAAGATGAAGGTAGATCAGAGAATATAATGTGCAATGAACTTTTTTGAAAAAAAAAAAAGTATAATAGTCAAAGTATAATAGGGACTCTGATACCTATACATCTATGTGCACAGCAGCATTATTTCAATAGCAAAAACAGAGAAACAACCCAAATGCCCAACAGTAAATGAATGGACGAACAAAATGTGATATATGCATACAAAGGAATATTTTTTAGCATTAAAAAAATTAAGTTCTTGCACATGCTGCGACATAGATGAACCTTGGAAACATTATGCTAAGTGCAATAAGTCAGACACAAAGGGACACATATCGTATGATGCCATTTACATGAAACGTCCAGAAGAGCAAATCCATAGAGACAGAAAGTAGATTAGAGGTTTCCAGGGGCCGGGGGCAGGGAAGCAGGGGGGAAGGGTGGAGGATCTTAT
This sequence comes from Ictidomys tridecemlineatus, assembly GCF_052094955.1. NCBI lineage: Eukaryota > Metazoa > Chordata > Mammalia > Rodentia > Sciuridae > Ictidomys > Ictidomys tridecemlineatus. The sequence continues at coordinate 47,243,709 of NC_135491.1, forward strand.
TGCCTAATGGGTAAAGAGTTCCTCTTTAGGGTGATGGAAAGTTTCAGAAATAGATAGTGGTGATATTTGCACAACATCTTGGATGTGATTAATGCCACTGAATTGCACACTTAAAAATGGTTAAAATGGTTAATGGTGTGTTGTATATATTTTCCCACCGTGAATGATCAGGGATGTAAAATATGTGTGTAAAACCTAAAATCAGATAATCCAATCTAAAAGAATCGTGAAAGCTACAAATTGGAAACCAAACAATCGGAAGGTGGACAAGATGGTCAGCAGCTATCCCAGAGCCGGTCTGTTGAAACCACCCCAGAAAGAAGTATACCCATTCCTGTGCTCTCGAAGAAGCCTGCTGGGTGTGGGAGTCTGTGCTTATGGCTGTGTTTCAGGACCTCATCTATGGCTGGGGCAAAGTTGCCAGTCTTCTCTGGCCAGGTGCCCCTCCATGCCAACACACCTGATGTGAGATGAGCTTCCAGAAGCTTCTTGTTCCCAAGCCTCCTTCTGCCTTAAGAGTTTTAGCATGATGTCACTCACATTTTCTGCTCTCTCCTGTCCTCCTTGCCTCCCAGCATCAGGACTTTAGCGACAGTCACCACATATTAGGAAGCCCACGTTTTCATTGGTCTAAGAAATGTGAAGGGGTCCCGGAGGACAGCCCGCAGGATGCTGGGAGTTCTCCTGAACCTGTAGGCCAGGAAGAACCCGACTGCCTCGCAGCCTCTCCAGCTCCTGCTTGTTGTCATAGGAGATAGAGCTACCTTCTGGAACTGTTTGGGTTGGGGAGGCCCAAAGCTAGCACAAGCAGCAGGAGCAGGCAGGCGGGCAGTAGAACTTCCAGGACCCCAGGGGATTGTAATCACATTCCCTAACCAGGTGCTGGGTTAGGGCTGGCCACGTCCAACCTTCTTGGCCCGGAGCCAGTGTTTCCAGGCCTCCCTCCACCCCTCAGCTCCTTCCCATCATCTTTCCAACCAGAAGCTTGTTAACTGTTTTCCTGTGCTTTTATTCAGATTTCAAGGCACCCTCTGTGTGTTAAACTTCAAAGAAAGTTTGCTGCCATAAGTGCAATGCTGTAACAAGTGGAAGCTGTAAATGGTTCTGTTGAAAATGGTTTGTTAAAACGAAGAGGCCGGGACACTTTTCTGACACTTTTCTCCCCTCCCCCACCCTTCTTTCAAATGAATTTTTGCATTTGTGACCGGATTAAGTTGCCCGGTATCAATCCTGAAAATTTCAAAGATGAAAAGCAGAACCGCCACACTAATATTTAAAAGGTAAAATGATTACAAAATGGCACCCAGCCAATGTTTATGAATCATTGAATATGAACATAAAATCATAAAAAATAATCACCAAAAGGTAAATAAATTACCCAGCTTACTGCTTATTTTCACGTAGGTTCTGACACAAAAGCTGCAGCCATGAATGATTTATACCTGTTTTAACAATAATACTCATTCTACTGAAAGATGGTCAGCACTTGTGCTGCCACGGGCAACGTGCCAGTTGTCGAAAGGTTAATGTTTCAGCAGCAATACATTAAATTATGAATAATACCGGTCCCAAAATGGAAGGTTATTAGCTCAGTATGCTTAATTAGCCCAGCTAGAACTTTGCCATCAAGCAACTGTGCCCATTACTTCAGCAGTAGCTACGATGGGGGATGGCATCACTGGGGTTCTGATGCCAGAGCGGGTCCAGGTAGAGGTAGGAGGCATGGGGGCGTGTCTTCTGCTTTCTTTTCATCTGGCATAACATTATGAGAAGCATCTCAGAAGCTGGTTTTTTCAGGATTCTGAACTTTCCTGGGGTTTATCTGTGAATACTTTGCAGAAGGAAAGAGCAAAAACTGTTTTGGGGGGGGAGCTTGGTACTCAGTGTTGTGGACCCATCTGGAGCAACCAAATCTGCTGATTGCTGCTAAGCCTAAGCCCTAAGGTAATCATGGACAGGTCTGGATGGACCATGAGCACCCCTCCAACAGAGCTATTTGTTGAACAGCTGCTATGTACCCAGCACTGGGTAGCAAGACATACACTTTTTTTCTTTTTTGATCCAAGAGAATGAATGACAACCAAGTTAACCAACCATGGGATCATCACATTCATTACAGTCAGATGACTGCCATGAAGGGAGGATTTAGAATGCAACACCTGGATCAGAGTCAAGGTTCTTGGAGCAGGTTCCCACTTATTCCAGTGTCTAAAGTGTGAATCGCTGAATCTCAAGGAAAGGCTCCTCAGGGGAGAGAATACCAAAACCAGACTGTGTCTACAGAAAGAATGTTGCTAGAGAAATATCAGGCATTGCTTGAAAGAGTATTGGATGAGGACTTGCCTGCCAGGGACATAAGGAAATTATTGAGCACTGAGCTCCGGTGGGGTGTGTGTGTTGGTGTGTGTAAACTCACGTGTGTGTAAACTCACGTGTCAACCCCACGACCATCCCAGTCCTTCCCCCAATCCTAGCATTGCCTTGCCAGGTGCTCCAGTTTTAAACTCAAAGTTTACAGCCAGGGGAAGCACCAGGCCCCACCCATGCCAGGCCATGCCATGCCGGCTCCATCTGCTAGAGCTGAGCTGTCTGCACCACCGCCCAGCCCTACTTAGTACTATTAGTAGCTTGTTTTTCTAAGCCCTAAAATTCATTTTCTTTTCCCGCCTCGCTTCCAGAAAAATAAATAAAAGTGAACACATCACTCATTTAAGACGAGGAATGGAATTTAGGTTGCGTTTTTCTTTCTATTTTTATGATTAGTTAGAATTTTCCTGGGAACGCCGCCAGGAGGGCATTATGGTGAGATAATGTCCCGTATTTAATCAGTGCTGCAATGGCGAGCTGCGTTCTGTGGGGAGAGGCCGAGTTAATGCATCCTTCTCTGTCTTGTCTGTTTTCAGAAGTCCACCGCTGGGCCCGAGATGAACACGAGACCGGGAGATGGCAGGGCTCCAGGCTGGTATGATGGCCTGCGAGTGGACAGGGAGCGGCCGTGACTCCATCTCTTCTCCTAGGACTTGTCAGCCCCGAGAGTCCTGGAAACCCCAAAGAAGAGAGTAAAAAAGAGCCCCCCTAAACTCACCAAGGTGATCAGCTGGGGCTTCCCATCCACTGGACCTTCCCAGCATTTCCTCTGCAGCTACCAGACGCCTGCTGGTGGGGCGCACTTCCTGCTTCCCAATGTGCATCTTTCCCCCTTGGCCATCCAAACACACTGGGCCGGGGGAAGCACTCGGCCTCTAAGTGAACCTGGAAGTCAGCGCCAGGTAGGACGGGTCATCTCCTTCGCTCTGCATGTGCGTGCGTCCAGTTTGCCCAGGAACCTCCACTGGAGGCCACTGCTGTTAGTTTGCAGCTCTTGGAGTTGCTCTTGTTTGCACAACGGTTTGCTCCACGGCTGATGGGTGAAGGGAGATCCCTGGGAGAGGTAACACAGAAAAGGATTTCTTAGAGCGATGGCTGAAAGGAAGGAAAAAGACCAAGGCCCAAAGAGAAAGGAGGGCTTCCTCCTGAGATGGGGAGCCCCGAGAATAGATGCATGGATACAGAATAGATGCACGGATGGCCTGTCTATGGAAATAGCAGGGTGGGCAGGAGAGTAGGAGCGTGCCCGGCACACAGAGCCTTTCAGATTTACTGTCGTCCCCATTAAACTGCGGGTCTGCAAGAGCCGTCTGTTCAGGTAAGGGCAGCAGAGAGAACAGGATGCCCCAAGCAACCCATAAATAGCAGGGTGAAGACAAAGTGTTTATTACTTAGCCTCATGAAGCCCATATAAGCGCTCTCCCAGGGTGCGCAAGAACAGGAGTGAGTGTGAGCAGGCCCACGTGTGTGTCCCAGGAGTGGGAGTCCCAGACACAATGTTCGCGCTTGGCTTGACTCTATGAAGGCGTCTATTTGATGGAACGTCCTGGAACAGTTCATAGCCAGCCCAGCAAACCTGGTGTGGAGACAGAGCTGGCTTTTTCTCTTTCCTTTTCCTGTTTGCAGTGAGAATAAGGCCTTTCTCTTCTCAGCCCTTTGCTCTCCCCAAAGTTGTCTCACGAGGTCATTGCCAGATGGCAGGCTTCCTTTCAGTACAAGGTTTGGATGGAAACAATACTCTGTTTTCTGGGGGCTGGTAAAGCTCTGGGCCTGACCAGCCTGCACTAAATTTAAATGGGCTATTGTTTTAGTAGGGGCCATGGTTTCTTCAGAAACTTGGGCCTATGTGATGCTGCTCTTTTTCCTATGTGTGTAGGATGGAGTTTGCCATCAGTACAGAGCAGCAGACAGGTACTATAAGGTCATCGTGTTTGGTTTTAACCCACGTTGGGCCACTCACTGACTGTGTGTCCCTGGACAGGTTACTAAGTGACTTACCTTCCCCATCTGAGCCCTAGGGTCCTTATTTCAGATGAGTCTATCTATAAGATGCCTTCTGGCTCATTCTTTGATTCTTTGATTGGGGGATAGTACATTACCACGTTCACCAGTGAGCTTAAAAGCACTTTCTTTGCACAGCTTATATATCAACGGCACCGGTTTCTGAGAGCAGCTAAGGATATGTGCTGAATGTTCTATTGAATATCTTGAATAATGAATTTATTGGTTTGCTGAGGACTGTGGAAAGTAGAAGCGTCTATATTGTCAAGTTCTAGCATCTCGAAAAATCCTCATAGATATTCCTCAGGGTTTTTAGCTGCAGTAATCTTTGTCACCATTGGCTACTATTTTGAAAAAAAAAAAATAAGCAGCACTTTCTAAAGCTATCTATCGGAATTTCTGAATGAGGCCCCAGCTCCACAAAATCTTTCATCTGATGAGGATCATCAAATAGATTAAAGCAATTCACCAAAACTAAGGTTGAGTAGTTTGGGTCATTATTGATAATTATCAAATGCCATAATATCACATTTCAGGGTCTCGAAGGTAATTAGTAGGTCATGGCAGGACTTAGCAAGGCCCAGCATCTGAGATGCCAGGAGCCCTCTGGCATGGCCTCCCGTAGCTGGTGCTGGATGCCTCTGTGTGCTGGCTTTCCAGGAAGGTATGCCACTACCAGTTCATGAAGAAGGATTCCCTGGGGTTCTGCCAGTAAGTACAGTAAGAATCAGTCCTGAAGTCACGGAAGGCCTTTGCCAATTCATTTGTAGATCTCTATGAAATGGGCTCTTCCAAGCAGGCTGGTCCTTTTGGAAGAGCCTGAATCGGCTATCTGCCTTGTTAGTGGTATTCATTCCTTCTTTAACCTTCCTTTCTACCTTCCTCTCTCTGTTGCTCCTTCCACAAATATTTATTGAGCCTATACTGTGTGGCAGGCACTGAGCTAGGCACACAGTTCTTGTGTACTTAAACCAATGGTCCCTGAATTCAAAGTCCTTTCTGCTTCATAAGAAAAATAACCAAGTGGCCAACCACAGACATTATTTAACTAGAGTTGTTGTAATGAACTTGGAGAGTATGAAATATGAAGAAAGTAGCTGACCTGGGGGGTTTTCCAGGGAGAAGGTTCAGGATGGCATTGATGGAGAAGAGGCAAGGCATTCCCAGCAGAGAAGATGCACACTATTTGAAAATCACAGGTAGAAATTTTGTGAATTACGTGTAGGATTTGGGAAGGAATCAAGGCTGGAGATGAATTTGGGGACCACCAATCTCAAAGCAAGCAGCTTGGGTTCAGGTGTATGTATTCATCCTAAAGACAGTTCCCCAGACCTGGGCACTGGTGGGACATCTCCAGATCTTGCCAATCATTAAGAAAACTCTCAGTGATCATTGTCTGCAGGTCAGTCTCCCAGAGCATCTTGGTGTCTCGGGATGTGAGTCTGCAAGTATACAGTCACCTTATCCAGGAAAGAATCTTGAATCCCGGGGCTTCTTTTTCAGAGAGAGACCTGCCCCAATTCATGCCAATCAGTGGAAGTTCAGTGGATAGAACAGTCACCACATCCATGACTTAAATATAGAGGTGGCCCATATCACACCTTTGGTTAATGCCACAACTGGCTTCATGCTGGCCTAGCTCTCTCTCATTTTATTTCTCTTTGGTAAAATATATGTATGGATTAGAAAATGTAAGTCTATTGTATAAAGGTGGAGTGTTATAATTTTTAGGGGAAGTAGAAGGATGTCTGGGTAGCCTACTGAAATCTCTATCCGGGGCTGTGTTTTGTCCAAATGCACAGCCCACCTAAGCCTAAGACCTCTCAATGAGCTGTGCCCTTCTGCTTCTGGCTTTTTCTGGCTACACTCTGCCCTCCTGTACCCCCCTGATGGATACTAAGTAATGGGATTTCCCTTTCAGGACCCAAGTACAGCCAAGCCTCTCTCATGAACTCCCTAAAGTCTGAAGACTGGCCTTCTTGTGATAAAATGAGCTTCTATTAGTGGTTCTGTCTTCGATACGTGTGTCTCAGTGCATGTGACTGCCTTGAACTTCAAGACCTCCCTGATAATTGTCTGAGGTCCATCATTATCATTTAGTTACCCGGATCCATGCCCCAATTACCTACTCTGACCGGCCATACCTACCTGGTCTCCAAGTCTTGTCTGAGTATGGATTCCCAGTGCTCATTCTGCCCCACTCATTCCTCCCTTGTTCTTCTTCATGCCTGGAGTTGACACTAAGAAAGAATTTATTTAGATGATACCTTTGATATTCTATGCCATATGTAATCATGGAGATGGCAAAGTATAGGTATATGAAATGAAATGAAAATCTGGCTTGACTTAGAAACACTTTTGCCCCTTACAATTTAATACATTTTCTTATCTTCAAACTACATTAAATTTCATAATGTAATAAAATTTAGAGACACCATCCTTTACTCCTGGAAAGAGCCCAAAGTGACATGAACAAAGTAATCTTCTCCATGAAAGACGACTTATGAATGCCACTTGCTTACAGAGTCTCACGGGATTCTCCTTTGTCATCTCCCATTTTTAATTAGAGTTATAATCATCTCTCAGGGGGTATCTGGAAGCTTCATTAAATCTACCAGCTTTTCCATGTGTATAAAACTGGTGATGATTAAAATCTTAGCCATATCAAAACTGATAAGCATTGGGAGAAAAGGTTCGCTATGGAAGGGCTCCGAGTGAAGTTAGCTCCCCCTTTACTCCTATATGACGAAGACTCTGCTGGAGTCAGCATGGAAAGCAGCACCCTCTCCAGTCAGTACATTTGTTTCATATCCATCTCACATTCCTGGATCCTCCATCTGCAGTTATATCTTTACAAACTGTCATTCAGGGCCCGTTGATGACCATGAGCATGGCTCACTGATGCTTCTTACAAGATCCTACTGGATTCCTCTATATGTGCAGGAGGCAGCTACCCTCTGACTAGAATTCACCAAATGCCTTTCTAGTCAGCTCCTCTGATGAACTGTCATGAGCATTCCAGAACTTTCTACGTGCATTCACATTGCCATCCAAAACAGTTCTCTAGTTTGGGCTTTGGGGCTTGGTACTCTCACCTCACTATAGAACCGTAAAGCATCTTATAGTGCTCATCACAGTGAGTTACATTCCAGACTCACAGCAGGTAGCTTCATAATGAAGCAGAATTTCTAGATTGAGATTAGAACCATAACCCTTGATCTGGGATTTTCCATAGTAGTACTCTTTTTAAAAAAAATAATAATAATAATTTCTTTAGTTGGACACAATACCTTTATTTTATTATTTACTTTTATGTGGTGCTGAGGATCGAATCCAGTGCCTCACACATGCTAGGCAAATGCTGTACCATTGAGCTAAAACCTCAGCCCCCATAGCAATACTATTGATACTTTGAAATTGAAATTTTTGATTGAGATAACACTATTGGCATTTTGTGTCAGCTGGTTCTTTGTTGGCAGAAGGAATATGCATTGTGTATTACAGGATACTGAAGAGCATCCCCAGCTTCTACCAATTAGATAACAGTTGTAAACCTGGGTTGGTATGGTTTTTCTAGTTGGAGAATGTTCTGGAGTATTTATGGAATCTTCTTTTCCTGTAAGAAAGAGGGAAAACAAGAAAGTCATATGACCCATGGCAACCACAGGCCTTTCCACCATTTCTATATAGTTGCTCACCTTTTCTATCTTATATCAGAGAATTTTCAGATATGTGACTGCTTGTGTTGTAGAGGGAGCAATAATGTAGAGAGAAGCCAGATTTCCTTTGGATCTGGATCTCTTTTGTACTATGAATACAACTCATGTATGTCATCTCAGTGGGCATTAGTATTAAGCCCCCCCCAAAAAAAACATTATTGTATATATATTATTCTAACTTAAGTGGCTCCACTAAAGGCAAGGTTTTTGGTGTTTGTTTTGAAATTTTTTTCCTGCATCTAATTTGGCCATTACCACAGATTCTGGTAAAGTTGTCATGTTTCAAGAACTGTGTCATTGTTTCTCAGTGTTTGCATCACACAGAATTGCAAAGAATGCCTTTATCTTAATAAGCTCATTTATATGAGCAGTGACTAAGATAAATTACTGGAACTGTGGAGATCTGTCCATGCCCACCACTTCCCTCATGCCTAAGAAGCACAGCCTTCCAGAACTCACTGGAATTCAGAATCTTTTTTCATTAAAAAAAAAAAAAGTACGTTAGTGGGAGTAAAATGCAAAATTCATTCATGCATTCAAAGAAAAGTTGCTGGGTAGGATATTGTGCTAGTTACCGTGAGATGTTTAGAGGCATCTCAGGCACAACCTGGGAGTTCAAGAACTCTCTGTCTACAGGTACAGTCAATATGTGAACAAGAACACCTAGAATAACAAGTGGGGGTCTTATAAGCTATGTGTCTTGGGCATTCAGAACATGGTCACTGAAAAAGGTGGATTCTATATTCTACCGTCCCTTACCTGACCACACATTCTAGAATGCATAAGTAAATGGCCTGCAAGAACACTTCTTTTCGTTTTTTGATGGGATTCATACAAAATGAATTATAGAAATATAGAAGACAAAGAATAGCAGGGTTTTAACAAGGCTTTTAAAAATATGGTCAATGAAAACTTGTCCATAAGACGAAGTGTGGGTTCATTAGTAATTGGTTGATTGTAATTGGTATCAATGTGGAGGAGCTTCCTGGTGCTGTGATACCATGATTTTGGTCTTAATCCATGTGTAGTAGTTATAAAATCATATGTTGCAGAGAAAAGAACACAAAATGGTTTTTTGTTTGAGTGTGTTGTATGTGCTAAGCAAGCACTTTACCACTGAGTTACACCCTTGGCCCATTAAAATATTTTTGACAGACTAAGGCTGTATACCATATTTAACCAGATGAAATGTAATACACACACAAAATGGAAGGCAGGCATGGTGGCACACACTTGCAATCCCAGGTACTGGAAAGTCTAAAGCAGGAGGATAACAAGTTCAAGACCAGCCTGGCCAGCTTAGCAAGACCTTGCCTCAAAATAAAATGTAAATTTGGGGCTAGAGTTGTAGCTCGGTGGTAGAGCGCTTGCCTTGCATGTGTGAGGCACTGGGTTTGAACCTCATCACCACATTAAAAATAAATAAATAATAAAGGTATTGTGTCCATCTACAACAACAACAAAAAAAATTTTAAAGTAAAATGTTCTGGGGAGGTAGCTGAGGGGTAGTGTACCCCTGAGTTCAATCCCCAGTACCAGAGCAAGGGAGCTTTCTCTCTTGGATCTAAAAACCCAGGCATAAACACAGGCAGGGGGAGCCAGACTTGGCAACAGGTATTGGGAAAGTCTCAGAGCATTTCTATTTTCAGACTTTTATGTGCATTTAAGAATCACCTGGGAGCTGGATACAGCGGCGAATGCCTGTAATCCCAGTGGCTCAGGAGTCTGAGACAGGAGGATCGCGAGTTCAAAGCCAGCCTCAGCAAAAAGTGAGGCATTAAACAACTGAGACCCTATCTCTAAATAAAATACAAAAAAAAAAAAAAATAGGGCTGGAGATGTGGCTCAGTGGTCAAGGGCCCCTGAGTTCAATCCCTGATATCCAAGAAAGAATCACCTGGCATACTTGTTTCAAAAATGAATTCCCAGGTTCTACCCTGGTTGTGAGATTCACAAAGTTTGAGGTGGGGCCTAAGATATTAGGGTATCTTAGCTTGGGCTGCTACAACAAAACAACATCTCTTTTCCATAGTTCTGGAGTCTGGGAGGTCCAAAGTCAAAGTGTCTGCAGAGTTGGTTCCTGGTGGGACCATTTTTAGGGGAGTATGAATATTCCGTCCATACCCTGAAGCTTCCTGGGTCATTCTGAAGTAGAAATTCCATGGGCCCCACTTTACAAACTGCTGTCATAAAGGTTTAAGTTAATAAAAGGATTCCAGAATTGCATTAAGCAAAGTTTGATGAGAAGAACAAGAGTGTGAGACTCCTGGCCCATGGGGGTAAACAGAGCAGATGTGGATGATTTGTATTTAATTCTGGGCATGACTCTGAAAAGACAGGCAAACTGGAAACAGGAAGGCAAAGGAATTCAGAACCAGGTCATGTGAAGAACTGTTGAAGGAAGTGGCAGTTCCTCATTTAGAAATATCAGAAAGAGCCAGGTGCACTGGTGTATGCCTATAATCCCAAAGGCTTGGGAGACTGAGGCAGGAGGATTACAAATTTGAGGCCAGTCTCAGCAATTTAGCAAATCTTAAGCAACTAGTAAGAGATAGGGTCTCATTTGTTTAATGCCTCACTTTTGGCTGGCTCAAAATAAAAAATAAAAAGGGCTGTGGATAGAGCTCAGTGGTTAAGTGCTCCTGGATTCAATCTCCAGTATCAAAAAAGGAAGGAAGGAAGGAAGGGAGGGAGGGAGGGAGGAAGGAAGGAAGGAAGGAAGGAAGGAAGGAAGGAAGGAAGGAAGGAAGGAAGGAAGGAAGGACAGAAAGAAGACATGACAGAAGAAAGAAAGGAGAAAGGCCATCTCTGTCAGGGAGTTAAACTTATTCTATGTGGCCTCCAAGGTGACACTAGGACCAGTGGGCAGGAGCTCCAGAAGACTCAATTTGGGCTCAAAATACTGAGCATCCTTCTTGAATAATCAGAGACATCCCTAGCAATGGAGGTTTCCAAACATGACTGGAGACCATGCTTAAGTGAGTCTTCATCGGGCTGGGGTGTGGCTCAGTGGTAGAGTGTGTCCAAAGGCTGCACAAGGCCTTCATTCAGTCCCCAGCACCAAAAAAGAAAATACAAAGAAATGATTCTTCAGCCTGCTGTCTAATGGATGAAAGGGTGGACACTGAAGCGGTGGCAGAATGAAGTGACTTGTTGTTGTTCCTGGTTAGTAGCAAAGCCTAGAGTCTGCATAGGCTTCCAAGTAGAGAGTGAGGTAAGGATGATGCAGGCAGGTGTGCCAGGGAATCGGAATGGGGAGAGATGGGAGGTGAGGAGCAGGGGTTGGAGGGGTTGTGCTCTAGAGCTCAGCGAAGACTTGCAGCGGAATGGGGGCAGAGAAGGAGAAAGTGGGTAATGGGAAAGGATGTGAAGACATTTCACCGAGGACAGAAAGATCCATTACAAGGTCCTTTAATACAGTGCGCCAGGCAAGCTGATGAAGTTCATTCCAGTTATGCTTTTAGGAAACAAGGAACTGAGGAATGGAGTTGGAGCTCAGCAGTAGTAGAGGGCTTGCCTCATATGTGTGAGGCACTAGGTTTGATTCCCAGCACCACATATAAGTAAGCAAATAAAATAAAGGTCCATCAACAACTAATATATATATATATATATATATATATATATATATATATATGAAAGAAAGAGAAACAAGAGGTTGAAATCTCCTGCTCAGCATGAAGAAAGAGTAGGGTTGGTACCCAGAGGTACCCAAGACACTGGAAAATTTGTGCTGTCATCTTGATCTTCACAGAGTTGGGGCTTTTATGACTTTGAGGTTGTCTCCATGCAGTGCATGTTCTAGAAATGTTGGGTTTCTTTTTTAAAGGTGTTACTGGGGATTAAACCCAGGGCCTTGTGCATGCAAGGCAAGTACTCTACCGACTGAGCTATATCCCCAGCCAGAAATGTTGGGTTTTTATAATAAAAACCCTGTGATTTTAGAAAATGGGTTGCCCCTGTGCCACTGTAGTTTATAGTAAGAAATATAAACTGAGCTTTTTCATCTGTTTTCTCATTTTTACTTCCTAGTGGAGTTTCAAGATGTTTATGGAGATTAATGATGTTGACCCTCATGAGATGTACAAGATTGGCACAGTTTGAAAATCCACCATACCTGTCTTTGGCCTTGACCACTTTCAATTCATAAACCTCTTCAGATATCTGGAAATAGGCTTGTCAAAGTAGAAGTTGTATGCCTTGGCCATTTGCTTATTCATTGTTTTTGCAGAACTGAGTGTTAGACATTCCTTAAACATCAGTAAGAAGACCTTCGTTTTTTAAGTAGATTTTCTTTTTCTTTTCTTTCTTTCTTTTTTTTTTTTTTTTGGCAAGGTAAGGTTGGTTATAAGAGAATTTGTTCTTATTGGTTAACATCACAGGAGAGTCACTTAATATTAAGAACTTGGAAAGACTGTGTGCCGGAAAGCAGGATTCATGCCTCTATTTTTGAAAATAAAAAGGGAAGTTGGTAATGTCCTAATCTGGAACTTCACCTGGAAAAAAATGACAGACAGCCAAATCATTTCTAGAATAATCTTTAGTGCATATAGCATTGGGAACTTAGATCACTTGACGAAACAAGTCCTGTCAGACTGATTCATCTCATTCTGTAAAAGAGGAACAAGATTTTAGTAGATTAAGGAGAAATGATAAATGGAATCTATATGTTATTTAGCAAGATGCTTAAGCTATTTCTCCAGCATTTTGGTTGATAAATTCTGAAAATTTGGGGATCAGTATGAGATGTCCAGGAGGCAACTGAGCTCCTATCCTGGGGTCTTGATTTAATAGCACACTTTTTTGAGAGGTTCAACAGCAGGGTGAAAGTTACCTGACCTGATTTAAGAAGAAGACATACTAGTAAGTTCCCTCAGAGGAGCCTGTGAGTCCTGATGAATGTATCCGACATGTCTGTCATCTGTGGTTTTGATTATTCAGATATGCTCAGAAGATCCATTATGCATAAATATATATATAATATATTATATATAATATTATAATATATATTACTATATATGTGTGTGTGTGTGTGTGTGTGTGTGTATGTGTATACATATTTTTTTCTGGCTTCTCAGTCATTCACATACCCTGCGTGTGCATCCTTCTGAAATTCCGCCAAGAACTACCTGACAGTATCAGTTCTCAGGCTTCTCTATCACCACAGAAAGGGGGGAAAAATAAGAGGAAACAATAACTCTGAAAGCAAGTGAGATGCGTGAGACGTCTGGAAATAAATCTGTCATCCTCCGTAATTTCTGGAAATTCTATTCTGGCTTAGAAGGAGTCTGTTGCTAGTGACGGCAATGATATTGCTTTTATGATTATGCCTTGGATTTACATATCCCCTCTGCTCAAGAGAGCCCAAGCACTTTCATAACCATTGCGTCATTTGAAACTATTCATCTTCACGACACCCCTCCTGAGGACGTCTGGTGGGCACCAACTTGCATTCCTCATATTTCAGGAACTTTATGGCTGGAATTAGGTACATCAGGTACCTGTATATGGAGAAAGTTTTTCCTCAGTAATATATCTGTATCTCATTGCCCCATATCCCAATACTAATAGATTTAACCCAGAGCCCAATGATACCTAAAAAAATAGTATCTTATATTTGTCTAGACCCCTCTAGTTTCACAGCACCTTCAAAATCGCTTGATCTTCACATTCCAACCCTGCAGCACCAACAGATTAGGACCATCAGGGTATTGCGAATCATCATCAAACACCTGCCGCATGCCAGGCTTTGTGCTACACACTGTATACGTGCCATCTTATTTAATCCTCAGACAACCCCGTGACTTTGTACTGTTATCTCACTTTACAAGGAGAAGCACACTTAGTGGCAGAGTTGGGATGAGACCTCAAGTTTTTGATGATTTTCCCACTCTCCAAGTCTTATTTTATTTTATCTTATTTTTCTAAGAAAAGACCTTGATTCTTCCAGGTACTTTGTTTTTATATTCATCTGTTTTTCTATTCATTTTTATTTTTATTTATTTATTTGGGGGGTATGGGGGTATTGAACTCAGGAGCACTCCAACACTGAGCCACATCCCCAGCCCTATTTTGTAAATTATTTAGAGACAGGGTCTCATTGAGTTGCTTAGCATCTCATGTTTTTGCTGAGGCTGGCTTTGAATCTGTGATCCTCCTGTCTCAGCCTCCTAAACTGCTGGGATTACAGCTGTGTGCCACTGTGCCTGACATCTAAGGCCCTAAGTCCCTGGGTTTAATACCCAGTACTGTTAAAAAAAAAAAAAACTGATGATGAAAAGTGATTATTGATTCACCTTGTATCATTGTTAGTACATTTTAGTTCAGGCCCCATCTTTAGCAGTTGAGATTATGTTTTTTCAATAACTAATAAAAATTATGCTTTTAAAATAATATAGAAACAGATTTCATTATAATCTCAAGGGAAGTCCTCAACTGGATTCATTCACTCATTCATTCCAACTTTGTTAAACATATCTTCATGCCTAGAACCATCTTCCTCCTGGAATCATTACTTGCAATTTGGTGTCATCGTCATTTGTTGTCATCATTGTCATGATCACATGTCATTATCATCACCCTCCCCTTCAGCACGGGCACATCGTTGAGTGCCAGTGAGCACTAGGGGTGTTCGTGGAGATTGTGCAGTGGGCACTCCACAGGGGCCCGCCCATGGAAGCAGGTGGTGTGACCCATAACATGAATCCACACCTGTTTATGAATGCGCCTGCCCTTCCATGTCACCATCATTACTGAGTAGTGAAAAGAATGAATATTGCTGGCCTCACTTTGGTGCTATGTAGTTCTAAATGAATCCAGGAAGCACTCCAGAGACCTAAATAGGAGGAATTGGGTACTGTCAACTCCAACATTGGGCTGGGGACAGTGTCCACAAGAGGAAGTGAGTTAGACTCCAGAGTGGAGAGAGAACTCCCTGTAGTGTCTTCCCCAGATCTCTCCAAAGCTGAAAGGCACTACAGTAAAAGATGAGAATAATTCTCCTCCTTCTTCTTCTCTTCTTACTCCTCCTGCCCCCTTCTTCTTTACCTTCCTCCCTCCCTCCTTCCTCCTCCTCCTCCTCCCCCTCCTTCTTTCCTTCCCTTCCCTTTCCCTTTCCCCTTCTCTTCCCTCCCTCCCTCTCTTTCTTTTTTCCTCCTCCTTCTTTTTGAACAATTCCCACCACCCTCTATGACCCAAACTGACAGGACTAGGACAGCTTGGGAGCCACAGCCAGAGGCCACTTGAACACACAGCTGGGATTTGGACTTATATTCTACCTTTTTATTTGTATCCTAATCCAGCAGGGGATCCAGAAATGATGAGATGTCAATGATGAAAATGACATTGAAACTCTTAATGCTACTTTTATTTGGGCCCCCAAATCACACACACACACACACAAAAAATTTCATTGACCAACACAGCTACGTGTCTAACGGACAACTCATGGGAGCAAGTCCTTGGCCTATAACATTTGGAAGGTAAAATTAGAACTTATACAAAACATTTAAAGCCTGTAGAAACTTCTAGATTCCTAGCATATCCAAAAAGGGTTTAGATCCTAATGAGCTTGAGGAGACATATTTATGACTGGCCTCCTTGGCCAGACCCCCCACCCCCCATCAGCTTTGTGCCTCTCCAAGTACACAGGTCTCCCAGGGTGACCTCATAGTTTTTTAATTCTCTCCTGACTGACTGCCAGGGCCACTTAGCTGGCACAGTCCTGGAAGTTTCTCTTAAGAAATAGAAATGTGGGGCTTGGGCTGAGTGGTAGAGCACTTGCCTAGTGTGTGTGTGTGTGTGTGTGTGTGTGTGTGTGTGTGTCCCTAGATTTGAACCCCAGCAGAGCAAAAAAACAAGAAGAAGAAATATACCCAAACATAGCAAAGAGACCCATCCCTATGTCTTAAAAGAATCTTCTGATACTGTATTTAAGAATTTTCTGTAAACTCAGTGGTAAACATGCCTGTTTAAGTATCCATGCACTCCTGTAGAGTCCCATCTTTACAGGTGCCGAGTCACTCTAGTCTGGGGATTCATGGTCCTGGGAAAATCTCGGAGACAGAGATTATGAGTTCACACCTGAAAAATGACTACTTAATAGTGTTACTCTTGTGTGACCTTCCCATGCCTCCTACTTCTTCCCTCCCCCCTCCCCAAACTAAAAGGTGGAGGAACCCAGATGATAGGGTAGGAAGAAGGAGCCAAAAGGTATGTTATTGTCTGCATTTTGCCTCTTAGTCTGGGAGAGCTGTTCCCTGCGACACCCCATTGTTCTGACATCTTGCTGTCTGCTTTCCAAGCAGTTTCCAGGGACCCCCTATCTGCACCTCTCTGTGAGAATAAGCAGACTGAGGCTCCCATGCCTTTATTAAGCATTTCCTTCAGACGGGATGTTTGGTACCCACATGTACCAAGAAAGCTCTCATCTCTTGAGCAACAGGACTTCTGAGCCCTGTTAGAAGCACCCCTTTGAATAAGCAGAAGGTACCAGTGTTGACCATGACCCTCGCTCCTCTCTGTCTCCAAGATGTTACCATTACCCTGGCTCCGCCCCACTGAGAAGACTCAGAGGAACCTCCTTGGTCCCTCAAAGAACAAGGACTAGCAGCCACTGCTGCAGAGAAATGACCAGGGACCAATCACCTGTGCTCCAAGAGGGTCTGGCACCTATGGTCTGGCTGCAGGGGAGGGAGGGCACCCCTGGTCAGCAGCGGTGATGAAAATGTGGGACCTCAGTCTAGAAGAGGAAAGGCTGAACATAAATAAATAAATAGGGCACATATGACCAAGCCCCCAACCCCTAAATCTCGAAGGCCACTGGAGCAGGAAATTGAGTGGCCAGACCCAGCAGCCTTGCTGTGCCCTCCCCCCTTCCCCTAGGTCTGAAATGTTTTCTGGGCCAGCCAGAGGTGTTTATTTTATTTTATTATTATTTTTTAAATTTAGAAATCTGAAATCTATAGAGAAAAAGGAAAGAGGAAGTGCGTTTTAAAAAAACAGAGCAAAGACTCACTCAGTGGCCACAGATCTGAGAGTTGGAAAGAGGAAAGGAAAAAGCCACCCCCCCCCCCCCCCCGTGTGTGTGTGTGTGTGTGTGTGTGTGTGTGTGTGTGTGTGTGTGTGTGTGTGTGTGTGGTTTCTCCGCCAGCCTGGGAGGCAAAAGGAAAACAAAGGCAAGTGCGGCCCCATAAAGCTGCAGAGAGGAGTGGTAGAGGCTGGGTGTGGGGGAGGGGCGGCAGGCTGGGAGGGGCCGGACAGTCGCAGGCCCCGCTGGCCAGGAGGAGGCCGCACACGTGTGTGAGAGACAGTGATGTCAGCATTTCCTTCTGGGTTTGTCACGTGGTGCTTGCCAGGTAAACAGACTGGAAATAGACTCCATAAAGGCCGGGCCTGCTGGGGGGAGGCGGGAGACGATGGCTTCACCCTTTCCTCTCTGCTGTGTCTTGAGCAAGCAGGGTTCCCCCGCCTGGCACACGGTGGTCTCCGAGTGGAACTGCATTTTGACAAGCCAAGGAATATAACTCAGTGAGGGAAAGCTGTTTGCTTTTATAATTAGCTCAAGGAGTTTAAAGACATTTTGATTTCTTTAAAAAAGAATAGAGGGGCTAGAGATATGGCCCAGTGGTAGAGGGCTCACCCAGCAGGTGCAAGACCCTTCATTCAATCCCCAGCGCCCAAGGGGGGAGGGAAGGAGGAGGAGAAGAGGAAGAGGAAGAAAGGGGTGGGGTGGGAGAATGAATAGAGATAGAAGCTCAGAGGCTGCCGTGGTCTTGGGCCTGGGATTACTTATCCCACAGTCTCCCTGGTAAGGGGGTCAGATGGATCTAGATTTAGCATGTTCTGGAAGCCTCAAGTTTAGAAGGAAAGGATCAGATGCTGTCATTATCAATACCAGGAAACAGAAAATGCTCGTTGCCTCTAGGAGAACATAGTAAAGGAGTTTGATATAGTTCAGTGTTGTGTCACATGGAGGGACACGGGAGGCCCCATGAAAGAGACGAAGTAAGAAAAAGACAAATTACAATGACTTTTTAAAAAATATCCTTATTTCTTTATTTTTATGTGGTGCTGAGGATCAAACCCAGTGCCTCACATGTGTGAGGCAAGTGCTCTGCCACTAAGCCCCAACCCCAACCTCAAGTGACAATGTCTTTTAAGCAGAGTTCTATAACAATAGAAAAGGGTCAGTTGGGCATGGTGGTTGGTGTACACCTGCAATCCCAGCTACTGGGGAAGCTGAGGCAGTAAGATCATAAGGTCCAAGCCAGCCTCAGCTATCTGATGAGACCCTGTCTCAAAATAAAAATGGGTTGGGGATGTATCTCAGTGGTAGAGTACCTGGGTTCAAACCTCAGTACCCCAAATTAAAAAAATAAATAAATAAAAACCAGATAGTGTCCCAAGCAAAACATGGCAGGAGTTTGGGGAATTTTAAAATGGGAAAGGCACATCTGGAAACTTTATTTGAAAAGCAAAATTGTTGGAGCAGGTAATTTTTCCACCTGGAAAACTTTAGGGCTCAAAATGGTGATGGGTAGGGGAAGAATATATGGATCTTTCTTCAACTTGCTAGGAAATAGGGCCCTTGCATCTATGATGAAAGAGCTCACTTTGAATAATTTTGGCTTGAAAGGATACATCCTGTTTTGGTCATAATTTTCCATCCCTGTGGAAATCTAACTAAAACTTGTGAGAGATGCCAGGCACAGTGGCACATGCTTATAATCCCAGTGGCTCAGGAGGCTAAGGCAGGAGGATCACAAGTTCAAAGCCAGCCTCAGCAACTTAGTGAGGCCCTAAACAACTTAGCCAGATCTTGTCTCAAAACAAATAAATAAAAGCAAATTGAAGACATGGCTTAGTGGTTAAGCACTCTTGGGTTCAATCCCTGGTTAAAAACAAAAACAAAACAAATCCCACAAAACTGTGAGGTTTCCTTGGATGGTTGCAAATCTGAGACAGTCCCAGGTAAACTGGTCTAGCCTTGCTAGAAAGATGTAATCAGATAATTCACCCCTCCTCCCTTTCACCAAAAGTCAAATCACAAAACTCCTTTCACTCTGTTTTTCTCTCATTTCTTATTCTCTCCCCTTCTTTCTTTTCCTCAACCTCCCCTGGTCAGTTGTTTGTTTATTTTTATGTGGCATCCTCGTCTCTACAGATGGACTTAGGAGCTAGCAGAATATAGATAAATTGAACAGTTGGCTTTAGTTGCACCTGGGGAATAAAATGGGGAGGAGAAAGATGCTGCACATCCTTGCAACTACTCCTGCCCCCACCTCACTCCCTACTAACTTCCCTTATGGGGAACGGGAGAAGATTGGGGTCTAATCAGTGAACACAAGTATACTTTCAGCCCTTGGGTTCAGCGATAGATACTTGATACTTCTCTCTGTTAACAACATACGTCACTCTGACACAACTCCCAGCCCAGAGTTATTTTTGCACCATTATGTAATTGGATTGCCTAGTCAGAAGTACTTCCTTAACAAGGCTTCCAGCAACCCCTCCATGTGGGCCTGGCCAGTCCTGCCCAGTAACTCACACACTTGTGCAGCTTCAATCAGAGTCAAACCAGCTAAACCCAGTGAGGGGAGACCAGCCTGTACCACTGGATTCTGAAGAATCCCCCAGAGGGCTGGTGAGGCCTGGTGGTACATGTGAGTTGGCAGAAGACTCTCGGATGGGCACACCTCCGTTTGGGCAAAGAAGGTGTTTTTGTTCCAAGGGGCTGTGGGCCTGCTGCCACATACACCCTTCTCTATCTCAGGGCCTGCACAACCAAGCACTAATGTGCCCAAGAGGCCTGCCATTTGGATGTCACTACCCTCTCTAATTCCCAGTTTACTGGATTTCCTAATATTTTTTTTCATGACTGGTGGGTCATCTGATCATTCCTTCCTGTGAGTCCTGTGACTCACAGAAGTAAGGAACTTGTCTCAGCTTCAGACAGAGTAAGAAAATTTTCAAAGAAAACATGAAAGCCAAGTGAGGGCTCTGGTTCTGAGTAGTCCTGATTCCAAACCCAGGGGACACTGGCAATCGTTTCAGGGCTTAACCTCTGTGGCTGTCATCCTGGGGTTTTGTTCATGTTGTTATATTTCCTTACTTTTTTTCCTTTATTTAGTTGTAGTTGGACACAATACTTTTATTTTATTTATTTTTATATGGTGCTGAGGATCGAACCCAGCACCTCGCACATGCTAGGTGAGCGCTCTACCACTGAGCCACAACCCCAACCCCTTGCTTTTTTCTTTTAATGACCATCCTCCATGATGGTCAGTGACTTGTCTCCTAGCCATGAATGTTACTCCGAATCCATATAAAACTCCAAACACTCTCCCCAGATTTTTTTGCTTTCCCCTCCCCTCAGCCCATCTGCATTATCTCTTCTCTTCCCTTGGTTCCCTGGTTCTGACCTTGACAACAGTCAGTGGGTATAATAGAAGTAGCTGTAAAGCCTGACAGATCTGGGTTCCAATTCAGGCTGAGCCTCAGAAAAGCTATGTGACTTTAAGTGAGCAACTTAACCTCTCTGGATATGATATTCCTCTTTTATGAGATGGGACTAATAGTATTAGTTTTCCATTGCCACTGGGAGAATTGAATATAATTTCAGGTAAGATGCCTAGCAGGGAGTTAATACATAGTAGGTGCTCAACAAATGTGGGGTCTTCAGGGAGGGGAAGAGATTATGAGCACCTTGCCTGGTTCCTGAGAACAAAAATCCCAGCCCTACTAATCTCCTGTGGGAATATCCTTTTTAAGGATGCTGAGTTGAATCTTGCCATCATTGTGTGGTGGGTAGGGGATCCAGAGGGAAGGGAAAGAAGTGCCCTTGGTCCTAGTCCCAGTACAGGATCCTAGGGATAGACACCCCCATGGCTATTCATTTGGGAAAAGCTTCCCTAAAAACTGACCCCTTACTCCCCCCTCTCAGCCAATATCTCTTTACAGACCCTTCCAAAACTGAGCTCTAAGTTCATTGTTATGGCTGTGGTCTTACCTGTTACTAGCTGGAGGGGCTTCTAATTCCCCAGAACAAAGGGTCAAGGAATGTGGTTTTTCCTAGAGTGTGCACCAGTGTGAACCTTGCATCTCTGTTGCAAAGAAGGATTCTCTCCAGCTCCTCAGCAGGTCCAAGTTGAAGTCCACCAGGCAGGAAGGGATCCCAAGGGTAAATCGAGGTACAAACAGCCAACGGCAAAATAATGAGGGAGACCAGGGGAGAAAGAATCCCAGAGGTGGGGGGCAGGGAAGAGCTAGCACCACAGGACTCAGGGCTCTTGTCTCTGAAGTACACAAACCCCAAAAGCCTTGGCATTGGCTATACCTGCAGGGGGCCAGGGTGAGGTGGCAGAGGACCTGTGGCAGCTCACCCCACTATTCCAGTTGGCAAGAAGCCCTTCCCTGAAGGCTGTAAGTTTAACCTTTAGCATTCAAGTGCCTTAAGCGTTGTTGGGAGCAATTCTTCCTGCAGCAGCATCCCCAGACTGCGGAAAGAGGGGTCCGCAAAAATCTGCCTGCTTTCCTTTTCTTACCAGACAAAATGAGAGGGAGGGGGATGTGCAGACACGGGAACCCCTCGAGTTGGCCTTTTGCTAACCTAAACATCCACTCCCATCTCCTTGGCCAGTCTGTTTTCTGGTCGGCCTCCGTGGAGAACAGGGCCCCTGGGGTTTTCCACTCCCAGCTCTGCTCCTGGGACTGAGGGGTACAGAATCTCCCTCTTTCCCCAGACTGGGAGGGGCTGCCTGGGACTCCTGCCCAGTTCCTCCTGCAGTGGGGTTGGGCCCACATCTTGGCTTCCCCACATCAGCGCCCCATGGAGCAGGGATGGACACTTGTGATCTGAAAGAGGCTGGAATAACCGGGCAGCGGCAGCGGAGCCTTGGGAAAGCAGTAGAATGCTGAAGGGCCCCGGGTGGGGAGTCGGGGTGAACGGGAGTAAGGCGCTGCGCCAGGGCCGTGCAGGCTGGAGCAGGAGGTGCGTCCGCCGCCGCCGTGCCCTCTCCTTCCCAGGTCTCCGGTGGGGCCTGGTCCCTGGCCTAGTGGTTTTTCTGGGGCCCCCAGCTGCGGAGCGATGGAGTTGACCGAATTGTTCTGCTGGGGCGTGTTGCCCCGCCCAGTCGAGGGGCTGCGGAGCCATGCCTTGTGCGCACCTGCAAGGGGCGCCAGGGTCCCAGGGTAGCCGCTCTGTGGTGGCCTTAACGTCCCAGACACTGTCTCCAGGGGCCAGAACTCCCTGGCTTCGTTCCCTGAACCCAAGCTAGGGGACAAAAAGGTTCCCGAAATGGGGATGGGTGCGCCACACATCCGGGAGGCGCGCGCTGGCTCCGTGAACTGGATCAGCACCTTGGGAAACTGCCGGGATTCTCTGGGCAGTGGTTCTTGGGGACCAGGAGGAGAGAAGTGGAACGGTTCCTCCAGCGGGGGCGGGAGAGTGAAAAGGGTGCGTCCTATGCCGGGCCACAGGAAACTGTCGTCAAATGTCCCTCCTGCCCCGCTGAGCTCTGGAATTTAACAGGGAGGTGGCTGCAAGGGGCGCCCCAAGCTCACAGGGGGCCAGTGCCCTGCCTGCTGCCTTGACACTGGCTGGGCCAGAAGGCCTCTTGGCGGGAAGTGCAACTAACCCGAGCCCCAGCCAGGGTGCCCTGGGCCTGTCACGCCCTGGGCTCCTCCGGGACAACCGTGTCGCGCCCTGCCCTTTACCCACCAGCTTCAACCAAGCTCGGCCCCAAATTTCGTGCCAGCCGCGCGCGGGAAGATCGAATTCACATTTTTCTCTATATCTAAGAACGGGAAACAAACGAATCAGAAAATTTTGCTTTGAAAAAATATCTGTTCGATGTCGTTTGTTGCTTAAATTGTCCTCGGAAATTTTTTTTCCAACTTTATTTGTAAAAGAGAAAGTTGATGCGCTCCCCAAACCTTGATTCTCTTTAAACTGTCCCCTTAGACGTGCAGTCAGTTACCTCCCAGATTTTCTGGGGCAAAGAGAGCCAAATAGAATGGGAGGGAGTACAAGGACTGGGAATCTCTGATTTTAAATCCCATTACTGGCTTTGAGGAGAAGCACAAAAAAAATCAGGAAAAGCTAGTCGTCCCCCACTGATTTCCTTCACTTCAAAGATTTCTCTCGCCCCTTAAATCAGAAATATTATGGCACTGGGTATTTTTCAAGAAAAAAAATTCAAGTTTCTTCAGAATATGTAGGCTGTATATGTTCTTTTTTTACATTTCTTAGGGGAAAAAAAAAAGAGGGGGGATGAGGATGAGGCACTCAATTCCCTGGCCATTAAACAAGTCATGCCTGCAAGAAATGCAGGCGTGGGGGGGCGGGATGCTCAGTCGCGCATCCCTCCATTAGCGCACGCCTGCGTGTCTGCGTGTCAACAATGCACGTGCCACCGGTGGGCTTCATCTCCCTAGGCGGGCCCTGGTGGGCTATGTGCAAATGGGAGCCAGGTCTCTCTGTTGTCCGCTCACAGCCCTGCTCCCCCAGACGGTTCACGGGGCTCCCTTTTTTCTGCCTTCAGCTGGCAAGCAAGAAGCCTGGATCCTTTCCCCCAAGTTATGCTCTTGGAAATCCCTAAGGCGAATATAGCACATCCGAGGGGCTCTTGCCCTCCAGTTGTTCACTTTGTTGCGTTGTGATAGTTCTTTCTCTTCTTCACCCGCCCCAGGCTTCAGATGTGGTGCAAACTTTTAGTACCAGGTCACCGAAAGGGAAGCTAGCGCTAGTGTGTGATACAGGCAGGACAGAACCCGGGAGAGCCACAGGCTCTGTGCTTCCTGCCCCCAGGTTGGATTTCAGATTTCCATTGCAAAGGAACCAAGGAAGCTGGGACTCCAACTCAAACCTGGGAACTGACTAATTGTCCTGCATTTTCACAATGTGTTATGTATTCGAAATGAAGGACAGGCTTTATCATTTGGAACTCTTTCAAGGACCAGTCGCTCCAAGTTTGGGGCTAATTCTTTAAAGGGTTTAACTTCTGAGAAATAGGAAAAAGGAAAGAATGAAACATGCCCACAATCCATGTACTGGGGATGACACTCAAGAATAGGTTGTGGTCTCTTTTGAATCAGGAGTTCAAAAGAAGAGGAGGAGGAAGAGGAGGAGGAGGAGGAGGAGGAGGAGGAGGAGGAGGAGGAGGGAGAAAGGATTGTCCCCTCCCCCTTTCCCCCCAGGATGAAACCTCTCTGGATTGGAGTGGCCAATTTGGTTTGATTTCTGAAGGTCGGAAGCTCTGGCAGGGTTAGGGGCAGCTGGGATAGAAAGACAGACCTCAGCTGCCTTCTGGACCAGCTGGTCTGCTCTTGGTTCTGGATGCAGAGGCTGAACTGGGATGATTTGCCCTCACCCTAGTAGCTGGTGGGAGCATCAGTGGTGCAGGTCTCTGAGCTGCCCTGGCGGCTTCACACACTTCCTTTTCACTCATCTCCTTGCCTTCTCTATGCATCCCCCCCCCCACCTGCCTCCTGTCCCCAAGAATTTATTTTTACCCTTTCTATCATTTCGAGCCAATTCTTTTTTCACCAAAAATGTCTCCCCCACCCCCTTGGAGTAACTTTCCAAAAGAGTTGCTCTTGTCCCCAACTCCGGGACTCCTGGAGATGGTTTTGGGAAGCTGGTTTTATTGAAAGCCCCTATTGTGAACACCTGCATGCCCCCAGGGTCCCCAGGACATCACCTGGGTGCTGAGACCCCAAACCTAGCTCTCCCAACGCTGCCACAAGACAAAAAAGGACTTCAGACACTTTGCTCTTTTTCAGTGAAACAACTCAGAAACAAATCTGATTTTGGTTTTTGGTTATCTTTCAGACATGAAAAATATTTTGACAAAAGTATTTTCCAGACTGCCTTAGTTGGGGGAGAGAAAGTTCTTGAAGGAGAACATAAGCATAAAAAGCAAGAAGCTGCATGTAATGAACACCACTGTGTACATGAGTTTAGGATTGTGAGGTGCAAGACTCCAGGATGAGGGGCTAGCACCAACATCCAAACTTCCTCCTCCTGACAGAGGCACTCCTGTTTCTTATAAATGGGGGACAGTTTTCACACACACCCAGCTGCTCACACCCTAGCGCACTGAGAGCAAACTTTCTGATTTGATGGTTGAGGGTCGGGGCACATCGGTCTAACCATAGAACAGAGCCGCGGTAAATGGAGTAATTGCAGACACTCAGAGGAACCGCACCCCACACCCCTAATAGCAAAGGGAACTATCTGATTTGTCTGGGGGTCAAGGGGTGGGCTGGGACAAGGGGGGGTCGGATGGATGGAGCGCCACGTGCTGCGCCTGGCTGCTGCTCACTCCTGTTTCTCCCTCCCTACCTCATCTTCTGCCATTTCCAGAGGCATGAGAAAGGTGATCTCGGACTTGACCCCTAAATCACAGCTGCCGGTGGCTGCACCTCGCTCTGGGATGAGCACAGCCCCTTCGCCCGGCTCGGGCAGCTTAACCCCTTCCTCCCCGCGCGCTCAGAGGCAAGCGGCAACGGCGCCTCTGACCGCGGCAATGCGAGTAGCCAGCTTCCTCAGCGCAGCACCTTGGAGTCCATGCAGAGACCACAAAAGGGCGAGACTGTGGGGTGCTGCGAGCCTGGGGGCACGGCCGGCCAGCCGGAGCACTGCTGGGGAGCCCAAGGAATAGCCCGAGTTAGCGGAATGAGAAGGGATGTTTGGATCGTGTTAACTATCCAGACAGATGCACTTCGGCATGTCTGCATTTATGGAATCCATATGTTGTCGTGGCAAATGAAAGGACAGCAACACGTACATACAATAGACTTAGAATAACAATACGCATTCAAAAAAAGGACCCGCACATTCTTTGCCCTCCAACCCTCTCTTAGATCCAGCGTTAGAGTTGTACAGAGGTGTCCTTTCAACCTCCCCT
The DNA here is from genome assembly GCF_052094955.1 of Ictidomys tridecemlineatus. NCBI lineage: Eukaryota > Metazoa > Chordata > Mammalia > Rodentia > Sciuridae > Ictidomys > Ictidomys tridecemlineatus. Next base: position 47,269,705 of record NC_135491.1, read on the forward strand.
GCCTCCACACGGGATTTTCTTTTTTCTTCCCCCTCCTTTATGTTTCTATGTCCTCAAACCCCCTGTAGAAGAAAAACCTAGGGCCCAGAGCTCTTCCAAAGTGTGAACTCTTAACACCCCCTTCTCTTTCCTTCCCCCTTAAAACTGGCCCATGGCATCTTTAGTCCTTGGACCAAAAAAAAGCTACTCACATTACAACACATATTCTGAAAATTGCAGGGTAGCAGATTTTTACTCAAATTCATCATCTACATCTTCATCATTAAACCAATATCACTGTTATGTTTGCAAAAGAAGTGGCCCCAAATAGATCTGAAAACACAAACCTCCAGCGAGAGAGCAAACACACAGCCCTATACAGCACCTGCATTTATGTACACCTTGTATATTTTTGTGCACATATATTTTCACGCACACACAAGATGCAAAGACATTTAAAGTCATTTAAATGTATATGTACGTACCCCTTTATGCATTAATCGTTGTGTGTGGATATATGTATATATGTGTGTGTGTGTGTGTGTGTGTATCCATCCATTCACTTGAGCGAGAGGTAGAGAAATGTATACATCAATGCAATATTTAGCCTACATTCTATTTTTCCCTCCCCACTGTAAATGTCTTAAAAACAGGTTGGTCTAAAATTTCTGCCCTCTTGCCAGCTAAATGAAGGATTTAGATTCTAAATTTTTTGGCTCTTTTTTTTTTCATTTTGTACATAAAATAATCCATATAGATGCTGGATTATCGTCTAAGCATTATTCAATCATACAACTTGGTACCTCTCCTCCTTGTAACGAATTCACTCAGTAAAATTAGCATAAGTATTTACCAGATTAAGCTGACATTTTCTTATATTGCAACATGAAATACGTTTATATCCAGAATTTCCCCCCAAATAGCTTATACCATGAAGATATTGACTTTCTCCGCACTGTTTCATAGAAGAAATAAGCGACAAGTTCACTTCTACTACTATTTGCATTTTAAAAGAGAATAAATACATAGTATTTAAGTGATTTTTTTTCAAGATCTACAAGGGAGAAATTTAATTCTGCTGCATCTTTAAAAAAATAAATAGATTTATGAAGATTTGTGAAGACAGATAAATAGGAACAAATATACTCCTGAGGGTCTGAACAATTTTCCTTACCTGATGTATTATGGAAAAATTCAGAATTTACCAGTCTTCCTTCAGTCAGCTACATTTTACACTGACCTGTACTTTGAACTGAAAGGAAAAAAAAAAAAGATTAAATGTTGCCAATGAAAAATATAAAATAATAATCAGAAACCAGACAAACTGAAGGTAAAAATATACAATGGCTACAATAAAGATAAATATTTATTTAATCAAAGTAGAGGTTGTATTTGGACTGTAGGAATGTTTCATCCTTCCCTTAAAAAAAAAAAAAAAAAAAAAAAAAAAGGCAAGAAAGAAAAAAGCCAGAGTCTTTGCAAGCTCCTGGAGGGTTCCCATTGTCCAGGGCTATCGAGAGCCCAGAATGGCATTAACCTCACAAAAGACACATTGTGCAGGGGACAAAAAAAAGCCCCTTCTTCTACAATAACTTTTAGCTTTTTTATTTTTAGAAAATGACAAAGGTTTTGCAAGCACTGACTGGTGAAACCTGTAGCAAGCCAGGCTGGACTTGGCTTTATTGATCAGCTGTCCCGCATGGAAAAGCAGCCAGGAAAAGTTTGAATGGCAACCCAGATTTGGCTCATGGAGAGGAAACCCCCGATTTTTCTAAGTGTATTTTCCTTCCCCCCCCCTTCCCCCTTAAATAAAAAAGCATTATCCCCAGAGTGAATTCAGAAGGATTAGATGAGGTAACTGCAAAATCCCAAACCGGTTTCTCCCCCTAGTCTTGCATGCTTTTAAGAGCATTGGAAAAGCTCTCAAAATGAAGAATTACTTTCTAATCAAACAGATTTCCTGATTAGTTCCCAAATTCCTTCTCAGATAAGTAATTGTGGTAGGCTGGTGCAAAAAAAAAAAAAAAATTTCCCCCGATAAAAATAAGTTTTAGCGCATTCATCCTCTCTACCTGATGTTACCAATGCCTTCAAAAACATAAATGTTGTTTTTACATTTGTTTGAAGATCACCAAAAGTGCAGATTGCATTTTATTTTATTCTAGACATTGTAATTTCAGTGGTACTAGTTCATATTTAGAACTTACATAAATACACAGTTGTCATTAAAAAAAATCTATTGCAGTAGCAGTGACGCTAAGGCTAGGATTTGAAAGTAGGGGAGAGAGAGAGAGAGAGAGAGAGAGAGAGAGAGAGAGAGAGAGAGAGAGAGAGAGAGAGAGAGAGACTGTTCTTCCTGCATTTGTTTGCTTGCTTTTTGGAGGTACCATGCACCAGCCTAAGTGACGGCTTTGATGTACTGGGAATCGGTACAGTAGCAGGGTCCCTGGCTGCTGTCTTTGATTCCAGGGATCTCCTTTGGGCTCTGGTGGGATGTATCGCTCCTAGTCTTTATCTGAAATCCATCCTCTTATTTCAAGCCCTTTGGCTTTGAGACTCTGTTCCAAACTCTTGGAGGTAGCTGTAAGACTTTTTTCCCCCCCGCATTAGGGAAGGGGTATGTAATTTCCCCTCTTTCTACACACTAGACCTTTCCTCGCTATTTAAATATATTGGCTTTCTTTCTTATGAATTTAGTCTGAAATTATTTTTCACTGCCTTTATTACATCCCTGCTTTTGATGACAAAATAGCTTCCTGTGTTTTGAAAACATCTGCTTTCCAGGTTTTACACACACACAAAAAAAAATTGATTTTACTTTTTTCTTAAGTACAGAAAGGTAGAAAGTTGGACTTGTTTCTAAATGCAACTTTTCCTTTTCTTGTCTTTCCTAAAGTGGCCCCCCTTTAAGTTCTGATTCACTTTCTCCCTTTCATTTCTTCTAATCATCATCCCCTTCGCCCCTCTTTCCCTCTTCTTCTAAAGAACCAGAGAAGATTGATTGCGTCTTATTTCGGAAGAGAAAATTAACATATTATATTTTTTTGTATAGTCTATGGTATGTGTTAAAGTTTCTCCCATATTTTCTTCATTCCTCCTCTGGTTTGGGGGGAGGTAATTTTCCTCCGTTTAAAAATCTCGGATTTGCAATTTAAAGTGGCCTCTATTCTAAGCCTCTGGTCTTTCACTTAAACCTTTGCTTTAAGCTGTCCCACTCCATTATTACCCACCCCCCTCTTCTTTGAAGATGTTCTTTTCCTATTAATTTAAGCATTGTTGCATTTGCTTAAAAAAAAAAGAAAAAAGAAAAGAGGGGGAAAGGAAATTACAAGAAAGAAGGAAAAGAGAAAGAAAAAAAGAAAGGAAAAATCTTAAAAAAAAAATCTTAGCTAGGTCCCTATTGTTGCTTCTCTGCATTTCACTTCTCAGTGTGTGTGTGTGTGTGTGTGTGTGTGTGTGTGTATGTGTGTGTGCGCGCGCGTGTCGTGTGTGTATGTGTTTTTAATACATGCATAAACTTTTGGTGCCTCTCTCCCTCTTCCTAGGCTCTTCTCCCATCCTCTCTTCCTGCTCTCCTTGCCCTGCTCATCACTTTCCCCTGGTTTTTTTTTTTTTCCTCCCTTCCTCCCCTCTGCCTCCCTCCACCTCCCCCTTTTCTTTTTTGCTGAATCTTATTGATCCAGAAGGTGGCTAATTAGCCCTTCCCGTCGTGCCTGGGTAATGAAGCACATGCGCACTGAATTAATCACAGCCATTTTTTGCAGGAAACTAATTAGCAGAATAAAGATCCAAAGACTTTTTTTTCTTTTCACTCATCAGCTCCCACTTCCAGCGCGTCCCCTCCGACCGCTGCAGCCGCCACCGCCGCCGCCTCCTCCTCCTCCTCCTCCCGGCCGCAGCCGCCGCCGCCGCCGCCTGCTTTGCATCCCAATTACAGCCTAGAGCCGCTGCCGCCGCCGCCGCCGCTTCTCCTCCGTGGCCCTTGCCCGCTCCGGGGGCTGTAAACTCCCCGCCAACCATGCTGCTCGGCGGCAGCGGCGGCGGCGGCTCCGGCTCCCCGGCTGCGGCCGCCTCCCGCCCCGGGCTCCGCCGAGCGCGCTCCAGCTCCGCCGCCGCCGCCGCCGCCGCCGCCAGCAGCGCGTCCTCCACCGCCACCGACCCCCGCCAGCCGCCGCTGCTGCCTTGATGGGCTCCGCGGCCCGAGCGCCTCTTTTCGGGATTAAAAGCGCCGCCAGCTCCCGCCGCCGCCGCCGTCGCCAGCAGCGCCGCTGCAGCCGCCGCCGCCGGAGAAGCAACCGCGTAAGTGGCAACTTTTCCCTCTTTTTTTTTTTTTTTCCCGCCGCCGTCGCCGCCTGCTCCTCCTCCTCCTCCCGCCGCCACCGCCCGGACGCGGGGCTCCTCGGGGCGCCCGGGCTGCTTTGCATGGGGCTCGTCCTGCCCCCTCCCGGCTCCCGCGCCCGGCCGCCGCCGCCCGCGCTCCCCGCGCCCGCGCCCTGCTCGCTCGCTGCGTCCCGCTCGCCTTCCCCCTGCGCCAAACTTTCTCTTTCTTTTTCTTCTTCCTCCTCCTCCTGCCGCCGCCGCCGCCGCCGCCGAGCCCGGGCCGCCCCCTCCTCTCCGGCCCCCGCGCCGCCGCCGCCGCCGCCACCAGCGACCCCCGGGAGGGTGGAGGCGCCCGGGGCGAGGCCCGCGCGGCGAGTTTGGAGGCGCCGCCGGGCAGGGCCGGCCGGGGCGCGGGCCGAGGGCGGGAGGGCTGCCGGGGTCCCTGCGCCGAGACAAAGGCGGCGGCCGGCGGGGGGGGGGGATCCGCGGTGCCGACCGCCCCCGCCCCCGCCGCTCTCGGCCCCCAACTTTGCCCCACCCCGGGCGGCGCCGGGGCCCCGGACTGAACCGCCGCGCAGGGCGCGCACCCGGCCCGGAGCAGCAGCAGCCGCCGCCTCCGCCGCCGCCACCGCCGCCGCCGCCGCCGCTGCCGGCCGGCGCCTTCCGCGCTGGGGCTTGACTTGCCAGGGACGCGGGAGCCTGTTCGCAGCCCGGGGTCCGGGAGGGGGCGAGGGGGCGAGGCGGCCGCGCCAACCTCTACCTGAGAGCTCTCCGCCCTGCCCCACTGGCAGCGCCGCGAGCGCCCAGAGGGGGCTCTGCCCTGGACACTAGGGGCTCCCGGGGGCTCCGGGCTGTGCCGCTGGCCAGGGTCAGAGTTAGCCTGCCTGGCCTTTCCGGACCAACTGAGTTGAGAGACATCAGATCAGAGGATTCCTTTTTTTTTCTTTCTTTTCTTTTCTTTCTTTCTTTTTTCTTTTTTTTTCTTTTTGCTCACGCGAATCTGGGATTGTTTACGTTCGGTTCTCCGCTCTCACCCCTCGCCTGGCTCTCCTAGATGCAAAAAACCACGTTCCTGAATTTTGCATTATGCATTTTAATGTACACCTTTTGCATATCTATTGGAGAGTAGATCTGAGTGTATTTCATGCAGCGTGTTTAAATTGTGTATGGACTCAGTACTTGTAGGCTTTTTGTGGAGCTATTAAAAATATATATCTATATCTGTATTTTACTTTGTGAATTAATCTGTTGCTCAGAATCTGACTTTTGTCAAATGTGCAATTCCTTCCACTATGGCAAATTCTTTGATTACAAGTGCTTTCAAAAATCACCCACTCTTAACTTTTCCCCCTCGTCTCTTTGAAGTAGGATAAATATGACAATTTTTATTGGTCTCAATTATTGAAACTTGATCTAAGGACTGTGTGGAAGAAGGAGGCTGATTGCCTTTTTCTGGCCTCCAGTTCTACTGACTTTTAAAGGGGGGTTTGTTAAGTACCTTTGAAGAATATGACATACAGTGATCGCTTGGCTGTGATGCAAATTATAGAACATAAATTCAGCTTGGAATTAAAAAAGACTTGAACTCTTCCAGTGGGTACAATTGAGGATTTATTATATATATTTTAAAAATTACTTTTCACTCCTTACTTTGGTTGAATGGCTAGTTACAGATCAACTTATTTGGAGGTCCTTGGAAAGAAGCTTGGGAAATGGGAGAGGGGAGAAGATTGATCCCAATCTGCATAATCAATAGGGCAGTGTGCTGCAATCGTGTACCTACATTTACTGTAAATTTCTACAATATCTGTAGTGTGGGTGCTCCAGTGCCTTGCTCTGCTTCTCAGAGCAGATTTAGAGGCAGAATCACCAGAATTTACTGCCCAGCCTTCTGGAACAATATAGGGAAGTCCATTCCATAGTAGCTCATTTTAAAACTCCTTCACTTGCTCAAGTTCCCCCCCCACCCTGTGTGTGTGTGTGTGTGTGTGTGTGTGTGTGTGTGTGTGTGTGAGAGAGAGAGAGAGAGAGAGAGAGAGAGGGAGAGAGGGAGAGAGACAGGGAGAGAGAGGAGAGAATATATCTGTTCACATTCAGGGGGTTTGGGATGCTGAACCCCCAAAGTGTAGGTATCCTGAGTTGGAGGGGAGTGGGAAGTATTCTGGGGCTCTGGCGGGTGGGAATTTGCTTATTGAATTACTCCTTCGGAGGCCCTCTTTTCATGTTATGATGTTAGGTTTCTTTTACTGGCGGAAGTAAATTAGAGATAGGAATATAAGAGAGTAATATACTCGAGATCGAAGCAATGTCAAAAGTAAGAGTTGCTGTGTGTGTGAGAGAATAGACAGTTACAGTTCCTCTTGAAAGCTTGGTGGTAGGTGAATCCATATTTGGAGATGATTTTGAAATAGTCTAGCAATGGTGCACAACAGGATTTGATAAAAAGTGTACACAGAGTCAGTTTTGAAAGGATTGCGGTTTGGGGAGATGAGGTGTGGGCAGGAAAACCCACTGGAGGCCAGCAGCCTTCCTCTGTGTGTCTCCTCCCTTCCCCCTCACTGGGTTTTAGTTTTTAATTACTTAATGCTGAAACGCACAAGGCTTATATAAATATTTGCAAATGCTCTTTCCTATTGATTTCTCTGAATAAACTGCCCTGCTCTGGTCCAGGGAGGAGGCGATTCAGATCTGTGGACTTTTTAAACATATAAAGCCTGTGAAGGAGTGTTCATCTGTCCATGTGTGTGTTCATGGGTAGAATTGTAGGCATGAAGATTCTATTGTGGGGGGGTGGTGCAAAGACAGTTTAGGTTCTCAGTGGAATGGGCTGGGAAAGCTGGGCTGGAGCTGGCCTCATGGCCTGACAGTCCTGACAGATGTGTGTGTGTACACACTGTGTGGGTGTCTACACTGGGGGAGCCTGAATGCATATGCACTTAGCCCCCCAACCCCCCATTAAATATGGAGCAGTTTTCCAGGGCTCTGTGACTGCCTTCTCCTCGGGGTCACATTGAGTTCGAATCTGACCCAAGGTGCAGGAATCCTGCAATGGGGAAATAAAAGAATATACAGAAGAGGGTCAGGTCAGCTGCTCAGAGGCCAAAACCCCTACAGCTGCTTTGATTTGATTTTATTTTGTGTGTGTGTGTGTGTGTATGTATGTATGTGTATATATATATATATATATATATATATTAGGCTCCTCCTGCCATGTTACAAATTGTGCCTCCCCCTCTCAGGTGTTTGCTCAGTAGCTTAAAGGCAGCAGAGCCTCTGCCTGCGTAGACTGTGCTCTCAGCAACAACAGAAAACCCACAATACTGAATCCAAAACAAAACAAGGGAGGAGGGGGAGAAAAACCCCTATTGAGTTCAGGCAAATAAGGTTGGGTCTCCAGATCCGATTACAAAGCAGCTTTGAATATGCAAGACAGTGCACAAGACCAGTTATTCCAGTTACAACAAACTATTAAAAAAAAAAGAGAGAGAGAGAGAGAGAGAAAAGAAAAGGCATGTTTAGGTCCTAATTTGTTAGTACAAGGAAAAGAATCCCACATAAAGCTGCCTTCCCCCCCCCCCTTTTCCCTTTGCTTGCTTCACACAGAATTCACTGGCCCTTTCCTGATCCATTTGCTGTATAGGTTCTTTTATTAAAATCTTTTGGATTTAGGAAGATTGCTGCAAGCAACACATTTTCTGTATTTTTTTCCCTTTATCTGAGAGGAGAGTTGGCAGGGGTTCTGTGGTTTGCAGTTACACAATATGTTATCATGTTTTTAATCACTAAATCATTGCAGTGGTTATAGATTTACAGTCTTGGGGTATTACAGAGAGGAGCAACGGCAGCTATATATATGCTTTTAAATTACACTAATGTAAACTGAGTGCGGCAGCTATGAATATGGTCGGCAGACTGCAACCCCCCACCCCCTTAGTTCTTTCTCCTTCTATAATTTTCTCCCCAAAGTGCTTGTTTTGCTTAAAATAAGCCATCCCCATCCCCTCTCTGAATTCTTTGTCTCCTCAGTCCCCTCTTCCCTTCATTTGACACTTTTAACCCCACATAGGCTAAAATTCAAACTCTGGGAATAAAATTTAGGATTAGAGAAATAATAATAACAGTAATAATAAGATGATGATGATGAGTGTGGGTTTCCTAAAATCCTCTTGGTTTCCATACAGGCCTCCTGCATATGGATGGAGGGTTGATTGCAGATCAGAAGGTGGGAGTGGGTGGAGGGGAGGGAGTCCAGGCTTGTGGCACTCCAAAGGTCCTGTCACTGGGAGCCCACTTTCAGCTTCTGTTTTTCATATTATTATGTAACAGAATCCTTGGCAGCATTAAAAATTCAGTATTACAAGCTGATTGTAATGCTGCCTCATTAGACAGCGCTGTCTGGCCTTGTATTAAGTGAAACACAGAGCATGGCTTTTACATTATAAACACCAATAAATATTAAGGCTCAGCAGAGAGGGGAACAGCAATTGGGTTTTTTGCCCCTTCTGGTTTGACCCCCCCCACACACCCACAGACACATCTTCTTCCCATCATGCCCATTTTCCTTTGCCCCCCACACCATGGTAACTGTCATCTATTTTCTTGTTGGGATGCTGATGTGTCAACCCTGCTGACATTTTAGGAAGGCTTTTTATAGAGTTATCTTGTGTACACAAAAGGTTTGGAAGTTTGTTTTGTTTTGATCTGCAGTAAACAGGTCCTTCACTTTGCTGATGTCATTTCCGTTCATATTTGAGTTGTTTATTGTGCTTCTTTGCAGGGCCCTCTCGTCCCTCCCCCTACCTTGCTTCTCAGCCAGAGGCTGTGGCTGCCTGGGGAAGGGGGGTACGCTCCGAGCTGCCAGGTCTAGGTTCAAAGGCTGAGGGTCACCTGTCCCTGCTGGGGAAGATGGCTTCAGCTTCAAATCTGGTTAAACACTTGCATGTCCTCTTGCCCTGGTATTTTCATGGCATGATTCAGCTTCCTTTCTTTGTGGCACCCCCCCACCCCTGCCACACCTTGTCTGTCTTTAATACATCCTTATGGTCCACTTCTCCAGGACCACCCCCCTAAAAAAAAAAAAAAACCCAACCTTGTAATGACGACTTTGAGACTTTGATTCAGTTGCAAATCCGAAGCTGGCATTAGGGACTTCATGCTGTGAGAAAAAGAAACTGTTTCAAGGCCTTACCCCTGAAGCCCCCCAGCACCACCTTCTATCCCTGTTCTTTACCATTTCTTTTTCTTTTTCCTATTCCTTGTCTTCTTGACAATATAAAGGCCATTCTGATATTAACTACAAATAACTATAATACCGGATGTCTCTTATTTCCATGTGATCTGTGATTGGAACCCTCTTCTTAAAAAAAAAAAAAAAGGTAGGGTGGGCAAAGGAAAGATGAAAAGCTATTTAGGCCCCAAAGTCCTTCCTCTAATAAGATGGTGGGTTTTAGGTTTTTTTAAAAAAAAATTATTTTGTTCTTTTAGGTTTAGAAATAATAGGGAGAGAGGGAAAAGCAGTCATTAGGAAGTTCCCTGAGTTGCTTTCCAACTAAGACGGGTGAAAAATGAACCAGCATTGACACTTGGCTCCCTGTGAAAGCCCCGTAACCTCTCCCCCCTTCCGTGGCCCTGGCCTTTTGTTCCTGGAGAACGGAGCTAAGGTACTTTTTCTCCCAGACCAAAGGCAGCAGGCAAGGAGTCCCCTTGTGAGCGCATCGCCTTTAGATGGCCTTCTCATGGTTATTGTCAATGCAGACTTCCCCAAACAATTGCTCCAGGGAGACACAAAAGCAAAAACATTTGTCCTATTTTTTTAACCTCTTTGTTTTAGATTTTTTTTTTATCCATTCTTTAAATTTCACAGTTTCTATTTGTCTGCAGAGAGACAAACGGAACAGCATGAAGCACATTTTACCGTAGGCCTCACTGGCAATTGGAACAGCCTCAATAGAAATCCAAATTCTAAAAACACTGGCTGACTTGGAGGATATGTGAAATTTCAGCTCTGGGCTCTGAAGTCAGATTAGCACAGATTTTTGAACAAAAATGCACTACAATGAAAAGATAAGAAAATGGGATTCTAGAATTATTTGGAGGAAAGCACGAACAGGGTCATCTCTTTTTTTGTTGTTTATTTTCAAATTTTCTGGCCTCTACTTAGAAGCGGCTGTTTGATAGAGAAAAATTACAAACCTACATGAAATTCTTCCTTAAAACAAAACCTGGTCCTGGTTGTTGTGGGTCTGATATACTATTAAATGGGTTGTTCAGACTCGTAACTGGAAGAACTGTGGTGTATGTACTATGGAATTGATACTGTGTTAAGATAAAAAAAAAATAGGATTTATGTAAACAGGCAATATCCCCTCCCCCTTTCTTTTCCTCTCCTGTTTCCTGTTTCCTTTATTCTGCCTCCAACCTGCTTCCCCTCCAAGAATTCAGTGGTTTGCATCAGGCCAGTGTAAAGGGATGTGTCAGACAGTTGGGATGGCCCAGGATCAAAATAGGAGTTCACCTCTTTTTTTCCTTGGCCCCAAACAAAGCACCACTCTCTCTTGTAATGTATGGACCCTGATTGCGATGCTGTCCTTAAGCATCTGTCTGCCTTTTCATTAAAATTCTCAATTTCAAGGTTTAGAAACACAAATGTAAGAATCCCCTTGGGTATAAAAGTCTTGCATGGCAAATTCTCTTTGCCCTTTCAGAAATATTTTTATTTTATTTTTTTAAAAAAGGGGGCGAGTCTGTAAGCTCTTAACATTTAAAGCTGTTTTAAGAGAAATTCTGTATTTTTGCTTTCTTCAGACTTGGGCTTTGAGACTTAAAATGAAAAAACTCTTGAATCACAGCTCTAAAAATAAAGGTTACTCATTTGTGTCTTTTTTGTATATATCATTGACAGATTTAGGGGCTGAGCTGGGAAGGGGTGGGTAAGTAAAGGAGATAATGTTCCACCTATGATTTGGGGGTAAAAATTAATCTATGGAATTAGCACTGCAGTGGTACACGGAGGCCTTGAGATTTGTGTCAGGGAAATATGAATCCAAATGTGTGTGGTAGGCCTTGGTGCCCCTGCCTCCACGGGCTCTGTAGGCGAGCCGGCATGGGCTGTTTGGAGGAAAGCTTGCCTCTGTACCATCCCAGGAGGGCCTGGCCACCTAGTGGGTACAGGCCTTTAAATAAAACTGTCTGGAAAGGATGGGGTGAACTCAGGCCATGGAGTACAATTCAAACGTGTCATTTATTTCGGGGACATTTGTTTGTGGCTTTTTGCCCTTTGCTAGGATTTTCTTTGTTAAAGCCTCCAGATTATTTAAGCACAAGTTTTAAAATCAGTGTGGATGTATAATTTAATAAAAATAGAAGGAGCTGGAAGAACACACAAATCCACCTAAACCCAATTGTGCTGTGAAGAAAGCCCAGTATGCTGACATCCACTGTATCTTCGCTCAGAGATCATATTTACCTTTGCCGAAGTGAAAGGATACAGCATTAGAGAGAGCTTGTATGGGGTGGGGGAGAGGGAGGGAGAGGAGAGCAGGTTTGGCTGGGTTGGATCATTGTAATTTGCCAGCCAGCTAAGCATTAGGGGGCAGGCCTCTGGCTTAGAGAATGGGTAAGGGGAGGAGTGGAGGAAGGGGTTAGCATTCCCTGATTTATTTTTAAATATTTATCCTTTTGGCTGTTGCCAGTTACGCTTTCCAGATGAGACAAGACTGGGTATGGAGAACTGCAAGGGAAGAATTGCCTCTTCTGAGAGTGGGTTTATTTGTCAACAGTGTTCAGGATGGAGCGATGAGAATGTCAGGCTGTCACTGCTGGGTAGGCCGTGGGTTTAACATCAGGCAGCTGCCCTGGGAAGAGCTGAGCTTTTCAGAGCTTGGAGGATAGAATCTGCAGCATGTATTTCAGAGAAACTGTTGGTTCCACATGTCAGTGCAAAAGTTGCAAATTACCTCTGAAGATGTCTTGTTTTTGTTAATGATGAAAATAAGTTTTAGTCGATATAGCATTCCAGGGTTTGTGCTGTCCCTTACATTTATAATTGTACAGAGGCCGTATATTACCTGCCTGTAGCTTACCTGTCAAATTTTTGCTGGGAACAAAGGCAGGCTTGAGTAGGCCTCACCATGCGTGTAGCTGTTGTAGGATTAAGATAAAGAAAATAGACCCAGGGTCCTTCTTAGTTCTGTTTATCAGGCCTCTGAGGTGCAGGAGGCTGGTCACCCACAGCCTAGGACAGTGGCAGAATTGGACCAGGGTTCTGCTAGTACCTTCTCATCTCCTCAGATTACTTAGACCTGTGCTTTGGGTTTTCCATTTTTCATTTTATTGAAGGTATTTATCTGTGGCCCCACCAAGTTTATGATGTCACCAAATTGCAAAGTTGTCCCCCATTCATAAAAGTTAAGACCAAACAGCTAAATTAGATTTTCTGTGAGTGTAAACATGTTCTTGTTGTCTGTAATTGATCAGATAGGCTGTGGGTTGCTTCCAGGTGAGGAGCAGGGGTCTGCAGTCTTGATTTTCCTGAAGAGATTTCCAGGACTTCTATGGGAGGTGGGCCACCTTGCTTGTGTTATTGTTAGCATCATCACCCTCATGTATTATTCATAGTCACTTTTTCAATTAAATTATTAATTGGTTTTCTTTAAGGTGTTCCTGACTCATGTGGCTAACATATAAATAACTGTGTGTTTTGAAAACACCACCTGTTCTTAGGCCCGAGGTCGGGGCAGTCTGCAAACAGCTCTGCACTGACCATACTCTGGTTTATAAAATCCTCTTCCTCCTCCACTTTCCTTTTTGGCCCTCCACTCCCCCACTCCATCCCTGCTCCCTCACGTGTGACTGAATTTGGCTTGTGCCCTCCTTTGTCCCTAATCGGACATGATTCCCTAGAGGCAGTCTTTTTTTTCTCCCAGGGCCCTAGCAGGAAAAAAAAAAAAATTTTTTTTTTCAGTCTCTCTTCTGGACTAAAGCATTAGAGGGGTTGGTTGTCTGTACCCAACAGGTTATTTACATAATTTGAACCTGAATTATGTTGCACAAAATGCCTTCTGCACAAGGACTTGGTGTTCACCAGACAAGCATCCCTTTTCCTCCCTGTTAGTGTGTGGGTAAAGCTAATACGATTCCATACATCCTGCTCTTCGCCTGGTGAGCTTATTATATTTCTAACACTTGCATGGTTCATTATTGTGCAGTAGGAAGAGACTCTCCAGGCTGTAACGCCAGCCTGGGTGGGTGGTTTTCAGAAAGGGAAAAAGCAGGTGTCTTTTTTCTGTGCTGAGAGAATCCAGAGTGGATTCAGACGGAGGGTGGGATTCTGATGGGGAGGATAGGGGACTTCCGGTGGAGATTTCTGAAGAGCTGCCTTTGCATATCAGAATGGAAAAGGTGACTTTGGGGAGATAGAAAAGTGTCCAGCAGTTGCTTTGACCAACTGGGATGTCTGCATTACTTTGACCCTGGTGGCAGAATCTCCCTGGGAAGGGCATGATCTCTGTGTCTCTGAAATAACGTGGCTTTATAAGGGGAGTCTCCTTAAAGCATGTAATGGTCAACTGCAGCTCCTTTTCCTTGTCACTTCTTTTCTTCCTCTTTTCCTAGCACTCTCGTTTTCTTTTCTCCTTGAGGTTCAAAAACTATCCTTAAACTCTCAATGGAGAGCCAGGGATGTTTTTATAAGTTTCTGCAGCTGAAAAACAGAAGTGTTCTGTAAAGCAGTTAATAGGATGGGTGTGTGTTTCAAATAAATTCCTGTCCACATTGGCTAATGTCCCCATGCTAGAGTGGCCTGGCTCTGACGTGGACAGGGCCCAGAGACCGATGGCTTCGGTTCGGAGGCCCCAGGCTGCTTTTTGTGGCCGAGGGCACGTCCCTTTCTTCTCGTCCGATTCCAGGCCGGCCCCTGACTTTTGACGAGCGAGGGGTCAGTGCCTCCGGGAGGACGGGGCTTTGTTCCCGCCGGGCTGGTTCCCGGGGCAGCGCAGGCCGAGACACCAGAGCCCCTGTCCCCAGGCGAGGAGCGGGTGCGCCCCGGCCTGCCCTGAGGCCGGAGCCCGGAGCGAGCGCGGCCGACAGCCCGGGCCTCCAGCGCCTGTGTGTGTCCCCGGGTCCCCGCAGGCGGGCGCGGCCACCGCAAGCAGCCCGGCCTGCGTCCGGCAGGACTGTAGATGTCAGGCTTTGCCCGGGGAGCCTGGCGGCGGCGGGGCTGTGAGTTTCAAATTAACCTTCCGCTTTGTTGCTGTGTAATGTGGATCCCCGAAGGCCCCCCGCCCCGCCCGCCCCCCTTCCCCGGGCGGTGCGCGCTGCAAACTGCGAGTTGAGCTTCATTTACATAAAGCGATTCCGGGCGGGCGGGCGGGCAGCGCGGAGGCGGCGGGCAGGCCAGGGACGGGGACGCGAGCGCCGCGCCCCGTGGGTGAATCCCCGCCTCGCCCCGGGGACCTCCCTCCCGGGCACCGGCCGGCCGCCACCATGAGCCCCCCTCCCCTGCCTGCGGCGCCCCTGCTTCCAGCCAGCGCCACCTCGGAGCCCCGGGGCCAGCGGGAGGTGGGGAGAATGCCGCCTGGGGTGGGTAAGTTCGGGGCTCTGGTGCCGCTGGAATTTCCCATTGTCGCGCACACCGGCGCGGCCCCCGGACCTGCGAGTGCCTCCTCCCTCCGGAGGTGTGCGGAGGCTTTGTGTGCCAGGTGAGTGCCGCCGCCCTCCCCCGCCGCCTGCCCGTGGGTTCGCGCAGCCGGCCTAGCGCTGCAGGCAGGTGCCGCGAGTCTTGGCTGAACTTCCCATTCTCTTGGGGCATGTGGGGGAAGGGCAGGCTGGATGCACTTGAACTCCTAGACTCCAGTTGTAACCTACCTGGGGTGGGAGCGTCTAAATTCTACTGGGCACAGAGTGCAGTCCTTCCTCTTTCCTTCCCTCCCCTCTTTCCCTCCCGCCCCTCTTCCCTCCCCTGCCTCTCAGTCTTTTTATTCTGCTTTGGGATTAGTTCCTTCCTTCTGAAATAATTGTGCTGCTGGTGCCATTTAGAAGTTTGGGTTCCTTTGCCTAAAAATGCACCCCTTTCAGCCCCAGAGAAGTCGCTGGTCAGTTTGAAACAATGTGAAGAATGTGCCTGTTGTGGAGTAATTAAAGGGGGAATCAGAGTGTCGGAGCTGGAGGGCACCTTTGGAGATCATCTTGTCCACCCTCTAATTTTAGTTTGTTCTCACTCTGGAAAAACCAGAGCAGCATTTATTTCTTGGGGGAGGGTGTGTGTGTGAAGGGAGAGCTAAGATTTTTGTCCTGTTAAAGGAAGAGGAATGCCCAAGTTTAGGTCGGTGGCAGAAAAAAAAAAAGTAATGTTCGTAGAGTCAGAGGGAAATGCTCCTTCTAGAAAATGGTCCTTTCTGCTTTGGATATACCTATTTAGGATGGGGAAGCACCTGGAGGGCAAAGACCCCAACCCTGTGCATGGTGCATCCGGAGAGGGAATTGCCTATACAGTGTGTTAAACTGGTTTAAAGGACACCCATGAACAGGTGAATCCAGGAGGATCATCCCTCTCCCCACCCTCTATTTGTGTCATTTAACAGGCCACTGACAGCCTCAGAGAGGACTGAAGCCCCACCTGGGCTCAGAGGGAAGGCCTGTCCTTCAGGCTGGGGCCTGCACAGGGAAACACATCAAAGCAAAGCAAGGAAAGCAAACTTAAGCCTTGAAGGTAGATAGTGAGAAAGTTACACGTCATCTTATTTCATCTCATGCTTTGAGATCCTTGGAGACAAGCCACTAAATAAATAGAGTATAATTTAAAGCTCACCCTAGCTGGGGAAACTCTTGTTTCTTTGCCATCAAGCAGCAGGTGCAAGTTTGTAGAGTTGGCCCCCGGAGTCCCCTCATTCCTAAATTCAGGAGGTGTCAAACCTTCATGTTCTTTTAATGACTGTGGTTTCTGGATAGGTTTCAAGGGAAACCCTAAAAATCACGAGTTCTAGTGGGTTGGGCTGGAGGGGGAAGCCCAGGAGCTGTGGCTGAGACTGGAGCCTGCATTTGATAGGAAAACATACACCTTCCAAGGTAACCTGATCGAGAAAGGCTGCGGCTGGGAACGTGGGCCTGTTTCTTGTTATCAGAACAGCCACTGGCCACCTGAGATTCTGAATCTTCTTATTACCCAAACGTGAGAAACCGGGAACAGAGGTAGGGTGTGAGGGGAATCAGGAGACGACGGTTCTCAATCATTTGAGGGTTTTGAGAATGGGGTCTTTGGAGAGAGGTACATACTTGGGTGTTTGCACATCTGTATTTGTGTTCCTTCTGTTTCAAGGGGACCCTGAAGGCGCCCTTTCAGAGGATGTGGAGCCATGAAGGCCAAGAGCAACTTTCCCTCTCTGCCTTGCTTAAATTACAGGACTAAGGAAATTGTCTGCATTTGGTTTCCAGCATAGTTTTCAGAAAGCAAGTAAAGTGCCTCTCAGAGTGGGCTGGGGTCACACTTGGTCTTTTATTTAATTTCACAAGTGTTATTTAACAACATGGGGCAGAGGCAGAAGCAAGCATTTTTCTACTTTAAAAAACAGTCCTTTTGGAATCGCAAGAAAGTAAGTGACTTGGAGACCTTCTGTCTTTATGACATGGGTCATTTCCCTTTCCCAACTCTTTTATTCCCCTAAATGGCTACACTTTCTATGAGGTAGAGCTACTGTTTTCCATTTCTCCTGAAGACAGTTTTGATTGACAGGGAGGCATTGAGAAACACTTGCTAACTATTCCAGGACAAAATAAACCTTAGCTGCTTCTGCAACCACCTGAAACTTTAATTTTGATTTCTTTCCTCCTGTCTTTTATTTGCTTAAATGAATACTTGGGGAGGGTAGAAGGGGGCCCAAATAAAATGGTACTCCCAGCAGGCATCCCAACCCGGCAGCGAAGTGCCTGACTTCTTGCAGCTTTGGGATTGTATTTAACTGCTGTGTAAACTCAGTGCCAATTGGACTGCCCGGTGGCAAGGAGCTAAAATAAACAAGATTTCAGTTTTCATCATCATGACGTTAAATGAGCTCCTAGGTGCTCTCGGGACAGGGTGGGTGCACCTTGGGTGACCCAGAGGTGGGTAGTTCATTAGAATAAATCTGTGATTGCAGACTGCTGGGAAAGTATCATCTGGGGCTGGTGGTGATTTGGCTTAGTTTTTTTTAGTGCTGGTCACATGTGGCGTATGGGGAAACATGTCTTTATTGTCACCATGTGGTGGTGTTCCTTTTTAGTGTATCTTAGGGCTTTGGGGCTTCTGAAGTGTTAGTGTAAGAACCTAGAAATGCTTGAGGGCCCAAAGCAGACTTTTACTTAGGAAATTATTTTTATTACAAAGTTGCAAAGGTATCACCTTAAAAACAAACATTTAAAGCTACTAAGCAACTTTTTATAAAAGTATGGGGTATTGTTCCTATTACTTGATGGCAAAGAAAATGCGTTGTCTTTATAGGCACCTTTGAAGAGTAACTAGTTTGCTTTTCAACCCAAGGGATCTAGCCTTGACTTGGGGGGTGGGCAGTGGTGATCCTGGCCTGAAGCAGCCCCAGCAAGCTCCATCCCAATGCTTGCCAGCTCTATAGGGACGATGCACCTGATGCTTAACAGAAGCCACCTTAAGAGGTACAATACATGCTGTGGTTTATACTTTCATTTGCTATTAAAATGGTTGCATGCAGTTAGCCAGGCCTATTTCTCCAATGTTTGGGCCTGTTGGCCTGCTCTGGTTCCCAAGGCTGGTGTAATTAACCAGGATGGGGGCGTTACCATAAAAACACAACAGGAAGGCAGATTCCATTACAGTGAACTTCATAGGGTTATCCAAATGCTCTGGGATGAGAATTTGGTGTAATGGTTATTGTTAGAAATCACAGCATAACTTAGAATCACCATCCTCTGCCTGAGTTAAAGACTGTGGTTGGGGAAATGGAAAACCAGTTCTAATAGAATCCAGGAAAGGGAATTCCTTTGCAGGAGCTAGTCTTAATCAGATCCTAAGGGCGCTTATTCTGTCCAAAAGCACAGTGTCCTGCGTCCTTGGGCCACTCAAATTGAGAAACAAACACACAGAAGCTAAGATTGCATCAAACTGCCCCGAGGGAGAGACCCAGGCAGAAATCTTGGCTCATTGGCAAGCCGCTTTCAAAATCCAGATTAAGGAGAAAAACTACCAAATCAACAACTGTCGGATTTGTTTTCTATATGATTTAAAGTTGGCTGCCAGACTGTTCTCTTTGAACATGTGGGAAGTGACAATCAGATGTTAGAGGGCTTAAAAAAATTTTTTTTTTGGCTAATATGGTAAATGACTCCTATATGGATAGGAACTTGGGACTGAAGGAAAGCAAGGCTTAGCTATGATTGACAGCAGCATTGTGCTGATGTTTCAGAAGCAGTGACACAACTGGAATTTTTTTTTTCTTTCTGATTTTTATTCTTTGGTTCAGGGGACAGGGTAGTAAGAGCAAGCCAGTAGTAGTCTAGCTGTGACAGGTGTGTTTCTAGAGAGTTCTTTGCCCAAGGAAGTTGCCTTGGCTACTTATTTGTAACATTTGAGGTCTTTTTTCTTTGATGTGTCTGCCTTTCTTTCACCCTTAATTCCTAGAGTTTTCTGGCTTTTGTAAGGCTAAGCATGCAAATAAAAACAGGAAAGGAGATGTAGAAAGTTTGCCTAGGGGTAAATTGGGCTCCATTTCTTAGCAGGACTTCTGTTTTGTTGGTTTTAACCCCAAGCAGGGCCCCTTAGGGAAATGCCTGGGCTGTACCTGTCTTTTGGGCAAGCCCTTCTTCCTTTCCATGTGGGCTTGTCAACAGGAGGATTAGTGTGTTTGGGGGAGGTTTGGTGTGTACCTCTCCAGAGGGGCCTGAGCCTGCCTGTACTGGGGGAGGCCTTAGGTGGCTCAGCTGCCCACTCTTTGAACTTTGGTGTTAACACATATACTGTCTCTAAGATTTTCCCATCCTCTCCCCTCCCTGGAGTCAGGTCTAAGGCTTCCAGGGAAGGGAGGCAGGTGGGACTGCCCTGCCTACTCTTGCTCCTTGTGGCTGTGGATTCAGGACTGAATCGATCCAATCCCTCTGAGAAGATGGAGAAGAGCAGGGGTCCCTCTCCCCTCCTGTCCTGCTTAATTTGGGGGAGGAAGTGAATCCCACTGTAGCCCTAAAGGCTCTCTTGAATGTTTATCTTGAATTTAATCGGAGCTAGGTCTTTGGGGGCAACAGTTAGGAACTTGTGAAGTATCTTCAGTCATCTGCAAGGGGACTCTGGTGGAACCGGGCAGACTGGCTCCTCTGGGCTGTGTGAAAAGACGGTGGAATTTTCATCTGCTGCTGATTTCACGCACTGTCCTGAAAGTGATTTCGGCCACAAACCTTTGATCTGGGAATGAGACCCCTGCCCCCATGCTTCTGGAGATAGGAGTTGGTGACTGCTCTTTGTACACTGGGAGCCAGGGAGGGGTGTGAAAGAGTAGAGTACCTGGGGGGCTTTGCAGGGTTGACTGTACTGGGGACAGGCAGGCTGGGAGGGGGGATGTATAGGCTTCTTAATGGGTAGGAAGGATTCTTCTTAAAGCCCGAACTGTTTTCCTGCAGGGAGGAAGAAGAGTTTTGCTTATTTCTTGATAGTTGCTGACCCCATCCAGGAAGGTGACTGTGGACAAATTCTTCTCAAGCTGATTTAGATTTTGGACAAACCGTCCCCTGTACAGGTGTCTGTCCTAGATGCTGCATTTCAGCATTGACATTCCAGTTCAGAGGTGATCCCGTGTCTTCTCATTTGAATCTTCTGGTCCAAGTGGAGTGAGATCATCTGAGTGTAGAAAAGACCAAGGGGCTTAATTAGGTATTTGATGTCAGTCCTGCAGCCCCCCCCCACAGTCCTATAAGAACCTGTTCAAATATAGAAGTCTCCCTTCAGTGTCTAAAAAGCTCTTTTTCTCAAGAATCTGAAAGTCTATAAAAAGAATATATGTGTAGACATGAACTTACTTGCTTCCCACACTGACGGACTCTGAGTGGCCTATTTTGGACAACTTTTCTCTTCCTGACAACTTTGTCCAGTGGAAATACGTGGAAAAGCATGTGTGGGCGCTTCTTTTTTTTTTTTTTTTTTCCTGCCTCTCAGCAACTTTTTTTTAAACAGTTTTTCTTAACTGCTCAAGAAACAATGCAAGTGTCTTCCACCAATCCAGGACCTGTTTCCTAAAATGCTCTTTGGCTCAGGGCCTTGGTTCTTAATGTACATTTGGCTGGTGGGGGAGTGGTTTCTGCTTTCCCTGTAGCTCCACTCTCTGTGGAATATCTGCATCCTTGTTAAAATGTCGAGTCAACTTTTGGACACGTAAAGCAGAGAGGCCCCCGGATTTCAGCTTGGGTGTCAGGAGGCTGATGTCACTCCTAAAGTGAGGGCTTTTAAAATACCATCTCTGTTCTGCCGGGGTCTCCAAGGGTGTCACTTTATGTGGTCTGGAACTATGGCCAGGCATTCAGGAGGACTTTCAGTCTGGGCACCTGTCTGTGTGCATGGGCCTACATGGCTCACTCTTTCACAGCGTAGTACTGGACTCACTTTTAAAATGTAGTTCCCAGCAAAGAAAGGACAGTTGAAAATCGTAGGGTTCCCCTGCCCCATGCCTTTTTCAAAGGATGCTCATGGGTATCTTTGGGGAAAGCAGAGAACTTTTACACCTGTTAGGAAAGACTGTCAACTTATTTTGCCTTTACTGGGGAAACTAAGGATTGTCTAGACAGTGGAGAAAGGGGATCGCAGAAATCCAGGTACAAATTCCTGGGTGTTTGACCAGAGGGAGGTGTGGCCTTCCTCTTTGGTTTTAGATATGAAATCATTCCAGTGCTGTGTTCGTAGTTTCATGGGAGAGGCAGAGATGAAGCAGAAGAACCCCCTCTTAGGAAAGGGGGGCCTCTGTACATCACTCTGCTCTGTCTTACTCCTCTGCTGAGGCCATGGGTGAGAGAGGTTCAGCACTGCTGTGGCCTAAGCTCTGTGACTTTAGGCCAATCACTTAACTTCTCTGAGCCTTGCTCATTTCTTATGCAAAACAGGGCTTCACCTTAAGCTACTTAGTGCATTGAGTAGCCTTTTCATTAAAGTTAGTTCCCATCTCACATCCTTTCCCCTTTTATTTTGTTCCTGCTTAGGGCCCCTGTCTTTTCCCAATACCCTGTTAGAAATAAACCAAAAGGGCCAGCATTTCGTCCGCTCTTCCTTCTCTGGGCTGAGACTACAGCCAACTCTTTCACATCCTGCGACTGTTCCTATGCCATGCAAGGGGCTGTAATAGATACAGTGTCCCCAACCTCCCCAGCGACACTCGCCTGCCCCCCACCACCCAGGCTGGCAGGCGGCCTTCTAAGTGAGCAGCCCACTCAATGACCCACCTAGAGAGGCCTTCCGGGGCTAGCTTGTATATGCTAATAGGCCTGACTTGTCCTGGCTTGTTTGTAGTGATTTGTGGAGGCATTTATATGCAAATACTATCAACTTGCTGAGTTAATTATCATGTGCCTCCCCCCACCCCTCCTGCATGGCCGCCCAGTCTGCTGGCCTGTTCTCATCAGCCCTGCCGCTCCACAGTCCTTGCCTCCTCCTCCGTCTGTGGCCCTGTCCCCTCCTTGTACCTGCAGGCCCAGTCTCAGCTCCTGTACATTTCTGCTGCCTGTCCCAGGAACCTGGGTCTGGCCGTGTGGTCAGGCGTGGTGAACGTGGCAAGTCGGTGACTGCCTGACTCCAAGCCTCCGTTAAGAGGTGGCCCTCACGTGCAGGCGAGCCTAGCTCATGTCACCCAGAGCTTCAGACCCCACTCCTACCAGCTACCTTGAAGAGCAGAGCTGCCCAGATGTATCCATCCTTGACACTCAGTCCCCAATCTTGTGCAAAAGTGATGAGAGTTTCAAAGTAATATATATATTTTTTTCATTTCTCACGTCATTTAGACCACTAAATCTCATTACCAATTCTGAGCCCTGGAGCGGAGCCATTTTACAGAGGGATGTTCCCTGCCCCCTTTCTGGAAATTTGAGTGGACCTCCGACCTAGTTTCCGGGATATTCTGGACTGTTGACACTTGGGAGTGGCGTGGGCCTGTGTGTTAGTGTATTATCATGTATTATCATGGGCTCCTCCCCCCTTGATGCCAGCAGCCCCTCCCCCCCCCCAGGACAATCAGAACTGTCTCTAGGAATTAATTGTTGGGAGGTGAAACCCCCCTTAGTGGTTCCTAGTTGAGAACCACTGGGACAGAGGCTGCGTTTGTTTCTTCTGGATGACAAGATGGCAGGTTCCCAGCCCTCCTCCAGGTTAGACATACTCACTGCAGCCTCTGAGCCTGTGCGTCTGAGCTGAGCAGCCTCTGAGTTTGTGATTTGACCCCTCTGATAAGTTACTGTTTGCTTCACACACGCTAGGCAAGTGCCCTGCCCCTGAGCTACAGCCCAGTCCCTCTCTCTCTCTAAAAGGAGTGCTGTGTTTATTCTCTGAATGGTAGGACCTTGGCTGCGCAGCTGTGGAATGGAGCTGAGGCCTGAGGAGCTGGGCCACTAATCTCTGGGGAAGCTCCCCCGCCTCTGTGGGGGAGGCCCTCTGGGCAGCACCCTGGGCTGGGCCTGGCAGGAGGGTAAATGTTCTGAGGGCTCAGCATACTCTCTCACACTGCACAGACTAATGGTCTGGGTTAATTTTGTATACAAGGTCCCTTTTGTTGGACAAGGGGGTGAAAGTCCACAGCTGTGGCCGGAAATAGGGGAAGGGACTACTGGGATGACCTTGTTTTGGAAAGTCTAAATGGAATACTAATGGCCGAGATCTAAGAGGGTGATGTATGTGTGTGTTTGACTGAGCCTACAGATAAGGTGAAGAGTATTTTAAAAGTTACTTTAGTGCAACCTCCCAGATAACCGCATGCCTGGGGCCAGTTACAATTTATGGCCAGCTGGTAGTCAGGCTGTGTGTCGGCCTCACTTTATCTATTGAGTCCAGGCTCTGAAACTTAACTGGTGGTGCTCTGTTTGTTTATTTTATCTTCTTTTTTTTTGGGGGGGGGATCAGGTTTTGTTAGTGAAGCATAACAGCATTTTATGATATAGAAAGATGTTGTATTTCTGCTACTGAATACCTTGGGACATATGGCTTCTCCCTGTCCCCAGTGATAATGTGCACAAGGGTGTTGCATTCTGGAGTTTCCAGGGGCCTGGGGTATAGGCCCCCATCTTGTACGGTGCCACCAGCTTGCCAAGAATGTGAGCCGGGGCAGAGGTGTGGAGGAATTCATAAAGCTCCAGGCCCTAGGTTTCTTTCATCTCTGAGGTCAGCCTTTTCCTCTTGCCTGGCGACTTACTGAAACTTTGTCTCTGGGCTGTCCAGTATGCTCAGCACACTGGCCTGGTCCACAGCTTAGCTTTGGATGGTGAGTTCCCACTTTATCTGGACAACAGATAAGCAGTGGTATTTCCTGGCACCCATGGAGTCTTTCATCCCTAGACTGAGCCATCTAGCACAGCTGCCTTCATGGTCCCTGGGATCTAACATGACCAAGTCAACATGGACTTTGGATGAACAGTGACTGGATATCTTCTTCCCCAACCCAGTATTCCTAAGGAGGAACTGAAAAAACTTTTTTTTTTGGAAAAAGTGGCACGTTCTTGAGCTTGTGTGTACTTTGCTTCTAACAATCAGATTGTGGCGATTGGGTGTTGCTCAAATCTTGCAATGTTTCTTATTTCTAGTTTGACAAGGTACCGTTTGGGGGGCCTTTTGTCTGTGGCGGGGGGGGGGTGGGCAATAAGGATAAATGGAAAAGTGATTCTGATCTTTGGATTTAATCTACAGACATAACTTCTTGGTGGATGGCTTGGAAGAGGAAGTTTGTGTGTCTTTTTATTTATTTATTTATGTATCTATTTATTTTAGGGCAGGGGATGTGGCTGTGAGTTCCTTCAGACCCTTCACTTCATCTATTCCCTAAGCCACAGCCATCTGCTTTTAAAAAATTTATTTTTTCATTTTAAATCCTCAAAGACAAAGGGACCTGGAAGCTCAGACCTGTCCTGCCACATTCCTGAGTAATTTGGTTTTGATTAACCCAAGGAGAGAAGTTGGTTTCTCCTAGCGACGAGGACTGACTGACAGAGGGGATCAAAGCACCAGGAGGGGCAGTTCCCCTAATACACGCAGTCCCCCTCCCCCTCCCCCTCCCTCCTACGGCCCCTCCCCCTCCGCTTTTCATCCTCCTCTGCCTCTCCCCCCACCCCACCCCAGGCCTCTCAGCTTCCCCCTCTTCAGAAAGCCCGAGCAGGAGTTGTTTCCACTTTTTTGACTCCTAGACGTGGAAGTGTCTCAGCGCTTTGGGTGGACCAACCAGGGAGAACCCCCCCCCTTCTTCCTAAACTCCTTTTCCCCCCACAAAGCTGCAGAGCACATTCCTGTGCTAATCCTGCTGCTGGAGGAATGCAAATGGCTGTAATTGTGTGCCCCAGGATGGGCCTAACGCATCTGTGCAGCTTTTCTTCTTTGAGGAGGTGGCTAAAAAGTTCATTTACATAGAGAAATGAGACTGGCCTTGTGATCCCTCGTGGTAGAATAGGCACTTTCTAATAGGAAAGGGGCCGCATCTGTGTTGTCCGTGCCTCCCTCCCCCTTCCCTCCCCACTTCCAGGGTGTGTGCACGCGCCTGCGCACACCAGGATCCCGCTGGGCAAGCTTTAGGGGAAGGGCAGTTAAAAGGGAGCACTCTGCTCTTGATACTAAGAAATCAAGCTGGAGTAGGAGGCAGGCCTTATCCCGGGTAATCCTCCCATGAAACCGCCACAAACAACTTGCCATTATTGTTTTGAGGCATGCATGGGGCTCAGAAGCCATTGATAACATCTCAGAGGAGCTGCACCATTCTCTTGGGCTTCAAGGCACATCTGACCCCGCCATTTCTCTTCTTCTAAACCATACTTGCAATTAGGGATGGGTTATTGGGATATGAAGATTCTTCAGCCCATTAGGGTAATGTTCAAGGTGGATAAGAAAAATCTGTCCCACTCATAACCAGGAACACTTCCTCCCACCTGGATCTGAAGTTGAAAGGCAGGCAGGGGTTCTAGACCAGGACTGTCCAATAGAAATGCAGAGTGAGTCACATGGGTAATTTAAAGTTTTCTAGGAGCCACATTCAAAAGTTTAAACAGGTAGAGTTAAATTTATTGTATTTTATTTAGTCTGGGGAATTGAAATGTTATCATTTAAACATGGAATCAATATAAAGGAAACTATTAATGGGATGGCCCTGTTTTGGTGTCAAGTCTTTGAAATCCTATGTGTATTTCCCACTTCCACATCTTAATTCGCTCTAGCCACATTTCATACGCTTTGAAGCCATAAAGGGCTGGTGGCTACCTCCTGGACTGGACAGGGCAGGATGGACTAAAAGATGTGCCCTGGCTCGGGAGGCATTGGGGAGATGGAGCTGACTCACCCATCGTGCCCTGCCATCAGTTGCTTCCATTTGCCGGGGTTCAGGGTGCAGGTCGAGTCTGCACACAGCTTCCCTCACTTCCTCTCGGGATTGTTAGGAGGCAGAAAAGCGATGCAGGTGTGGGCAGATGTTTCGTAAACTGCTTCCTGATGTGCAGGTGGGCTGCGGTGGAGATGTTCACCTGGCTTCGAAAACCTGTCCCCAAGGCAAAAAGCCACGGTGGCAGCTAGGAGCCGGCTCTCCTCTGCATGAGTTGTCGTGTTTATTGCTGCCTGCAGACGTCACAGGTGAACAGGACTGCATGGAGCCTCCAGGACATGACCTTCCACCTGTCCACAGTGGGCCTCTAGTTTGTGGCAGGGGATTGGGGCTTGAACCCAGGCGCTTCCCCTGGGAGGCTGTTCTTTCCTCACTCCACACTGTACTGACATCACACAGGCTTTCGTCTGGTGGCTCAGGCCGTGTGACATGGGGCTTGGAGGGGACTTCCTTCTGGAGGCTCCAGTGGTTACCAGAGGGAAGGAGGGGGAGCTGCTCCTTCTGGTGGAGAGGTGGATGTCTTGGTGCTGTGGGGTAGAAGCCACTTTGTCTAGGGCTGATGGGCTTCTGGTTGGAGGAGGAGAAAGGGAGGTAGGTAAGGACAAATCAGAAGCAGCCTTGCCTGTGAGGATAAGAGAGGAGTCCGTGTGTGTGTGTGTGTGTGTGTGTGTGTGTGTGTGTGTGTGTGTGTCTGTGTCTGTTTTTTCCCTCAGTGCCAGGGGTCAAACCCAGGGCTTGCTTATGCTAGGCAAATGCTCCACCACTGAGCTCCACCCCAGAGGTGTTTTTATTTATTTTTAAAATGTCTTTGTTAAGGTTGTTCATATGCTGTTATATTTTTCTCTTGTTCACCCAAGAAGAGACTTCTCAAAGCTGGGTGACGTAAGTCCTGCTGACATCACCGCTCTTCCTAGGAAAATAGTGAGGGGAACTGTGCCTGGCTTCTAGCAGGAAGAGCAACTGTGAGTCCTGTGGAGCATGCGCCCTTCAGAGCAGGCTCAGTGCTGGTGTCTCTTGCCATTGATCTTAGCATTCCTTAGTCAATGCATGTGATAAGAACGGTTTTCCTTAGCCAGTTCTGTTCTCAGGGCACCCTGCCAGCCTCTGCCTATCTGAGGGCCTTCTCTGGGAGGCTGGGAGGATTTGTGCCCCTGGTAAACTGAGAAGTGGGTGTGGATTGGGGTTTTTAGGGAGGGAGGTATCTAATTCCTTTAACAGGCTTGGCCTCCTGGGCAGGCAGGAAAAAAAAAAACTGTGAAAGTGTGAGGTGGAAGGGGCCGGCGCCGGCCTCTGCTGGGGACAGAGCATCGCAGCTGTCTGACCCTGGGTGAAAAGTTCAAATCTGCATTTAAAAGGAGTGCCACAAATCCCCCGCCCTTCCCCCCACCCCCAGTCAAGTTGAAACTGTTCTTGTTTTTTAGAGGATGTGACCAGGCCTTGCGCTGGGACATCAAACAGCTCCCAGTTCACTTCGGTCAAGACCTGATTGGTGCTGGGGGGCTTTGGAAGCCAGGAGAGGGTGTGGGGGATCGTCTGAGTCACAGTTCTTGAATAACAATGGTCCTGGAGGGCTGACTCCTGGAGCCAGCTAGAAGGAGGGGGAGTGTCTTCCTTGGTCAGAAACTGGGCTAAATTGAACCCCTTTCCCTGCAGTTCTTGGTGGGGGGTGGCTCCCCAAGGCTGGTGTGGGTTGAGCAGAGGCACAAACAAGGCTCTGAAGGACCCGGGGTAGTGGCGGCGGGTGGCGGAGACCCCCTCTTCATGGAGGTGGCAGTGCTCAGTCCTGGAGGGGCTGCTTCTGGTTGGTGATTTGCACTGCTGGGCCCACCTGGAGCACGTCCTCCAGCCCCTCCTGGGCTTCTGGGACTTTTCTAAAGCTTCCATGTCCCTGGCCTGTGGAGTCAAGGTGGGCCCTGTAGGGTTCAGGTTCTGGAGGGCCCAGGCAAGGAGAGATCCTGGAGCTGGGGTGGGAAGGAGAGCCCGGACTCTGCGTTCCACACTAGGTAAGCAGTTTTCTTGAGCATCCTCATGCTGAGGGGGTCTGCCTTGGCCCTGCCGGAAGCCCCTCCCCGCTGGCTGGCTTTGATTTGTTTACTTGAGCATTAGGTGAATGTAAACAGTTCAACCTCTCCGATTTTACATCCCTAAAGGGTCTGAGTGTGAATACAAATGGGCATTAGGCCCCTGGGGTTTCAATGAGCCTCCTCCACCCCGCCTATTGCTAAGGGGCAGGTCTTTAACCTGCCTGAGGACAAGAGCTCATCCTTAATGAGCTCCCGGGCTCCCATCCCTCCCGGGCTCCCATCCCATCTTCAGTACTTTCCTTTCTGTAATGCTGACCTTTCAAAAGTGGTGTTGAGCGCCCCCGTCCCCTCTGAAGGACTCAAAGTTTGAGGGAGCAGAAAATGAAGTCAGGGCTGGGGTTGTGGCTCAGCGGTAGAGCACTCACCTAGCACATGCAAAGCCCTGGGTTCAATCCTCAGCACCACATAAAAATAAATAAAATAAAGGTATTAAAAAAAAAAAGAAAATGAAGTCAATTATTTGGATCATTTGTTTAAGGGAGAAAGAGAAGCCTCCTGGTTTCCCAGGACTTGGTCAGATGTCCTTGGAAAGTCGACCCCTGGGGAAGTGGAGTCCTGCAGCGCAGGTGGGTGCTACTCTCAGACCTTTTGAAAGGGTGACTAGGAACCTAGGCTTTGGAGCCATCCTGGGAGTGAACTGTCCCTGGAAGAAGTGTGGTCCTCAGGAGAGGGTATCTGCTTATCCTCTTGCTTCATTCCCCACTATAGTGGGACACATCCCCCCAACTTTAGGAGATCTTAGGAACTCACAAGGTCTTGAGGACTGTGCCAGGCCATGTACCCCAGAGTCCCAGCACGTGCATTCTGTTGGGCTCTGGCATGCTTTCTGAAACCCCACGCCACGCCTGCCCCTGGACTCCAAGCCTCTACCCCCAGTTCCCACAAGGGGCTCCCTTCTTTTCAGCCAGAGGGCCATTGTGACCTGCAGCGGAAAGAGCAGGACGTCCCTCAGCCCTGTACTGTTGGGCTCTGGTCCCTGCGTTCAAGGCCTGGGCAGTCTGTTTGCTGCAGTGGCTCTGAGTCCAGTCACGCCATCACAGGGGCATTTTAATTAGCAGTGCCTTAGTCATTAGTGAGTTATTGTTTTTGTCTGGAAACACTTAAGTACTGTTTACTCGATGTCTCAAGGAAATGCAAAACAGCAATTAAGGAGAAATTTGTTGTATGAGGCAGGGACCAAAATGGATGGTCAAAAGCCGGTTGAGGTTCCTCCAAACCCAGGAAAACCGCTTTTCCCCTCAGCCTTCTGATGACTGGAATGTTCCACATCTTCTGCTTCTTCCCCGACCTGCCCCCTAGAGTTCTGGGGTAGAAGTACTTGGGAGCCCTGGGGCTCCCTGTGTCCCCCGCGTTGGCATGGGCATTTGGGTTTGGGAAAGTGTTAATGTTTACTTTTTTTCCCCTGACATTTTTTTGTCGAGGACCTGGAATATTTCAAAACCCTTCAGACGAAGATTAATTATTTGTGAAAAGTCTTGCAATATCCTTGCGTGATGATTTGTAGGACTTGACTCTATTTTCTTCATGCTTCTTTAGACCCAGTGCCAGTGTTAGTCTGATAGACCCTTTCTGACCTCTTGGGAGTGTTGAGATAAATATCCCTTTGACTTAAAATTTTTCTTCATATGGATGGGTGAAAGAGAAGTGTCAAAGAATTCTAGCGGAGGTAGGCTGGAGAGGCAGTGTAAAGCGAGACAGAAAAACTGGGCTGGCGGTGTATTCAGTAGTAGAGCACTTGCCCAGTGTGTGCAAGGCCTTGGGTTTAGATACCACAGGGGCATTCATGTGACCTGCCTGCAACTTTAGACAGCCGTCACTGAACCTAAAGGAAGGATTGCTTTAAAAAACAAAGCAAAACCCAAAGCAACCCCCTCTAAACAGCTTGCTTTGGTAGGGCTCCCCACCTCCACTAAATATAAGGTTTATGGGAAATGGAATCACGTGAGAAGGCTGAGGCTCTGTGCGGTGGGGGCAGTTGAGCTCTCAATGTGGCATGTTGGTCTCTTACACTGGAGACACCGCATAAAACTCTTTGCACCAAATTCATCATCGGGGACCCCAGTTTCCCACTGCTGTGGCTCTTGCTTCACGCTTTCTATTTCTTCTTCTTTTTTCCCCCCTCTTTCCTTTCAAACAATATCTTCTGACTTCCAGATTTCTGATAAATTGATAAGAGGCATTGCGTGAGTCAATAGAGCTGTAGACACTTTGCCAATATAACCCCGGCTCTATTGATCTGCCAGTAAATTAAAGTCTTACTTAGAGGCTGCCAATATTTCTAATCTCCTGCCTCACCAATTACATCCTCCCAGCTACCTGGAAGGAGGACTTGAGCCTTTGAACCTTTGTGTTGGTGTTGTGAGGGGGCTGCTCCCCTCCTATGGGATCGGGGCCACTTGCCTTGCCTAACTGGTGGGAGAACAGGGAGCATGGCAGAAAAAAGGAGCCGGCCGCACATCCTTGTGTGGGATCGGTTTTCATGCTGCAAGGTTCATTAGGCAAAATTGCTAGAAAACAAATTCCATCATGGTGGTCACGTACATTGTATACCAAGTTTGCAGGCTGCTCTTGCCCTTGGATGGACTCCAAGTTTGGAGAAAGGTGGAGAATGTTGAGAGTAGCTGGTAGATGGGGGGGGGGTCATCCTGCGCATATTTTATGACTGTCTTCCACTTTAAAAGATAAAGTCGTGGACAGCCTTTCTCTTGCACTGGGAGAGATTGGGGGTTTGGATTAAAAACCCAGTTACTAGTATTTGTCAACGACGAGTTTATGGAAGAGGATAGAAGAGGTGTATATGGATTGGGGTAGATTGGAAGTGAGCATATGTGCACGCTGCTGCTTTCCCCCCCTTCTTCTTGGTGGTGGTTTTGCACTCTCATCATCTGAGCAGAAGAATGAGAGGATTAATTTCTGTACCCATTTTGCCTTTTGCCCATGGTCTTCCCTCTGCCAATCCTCTTTCTGGACTTTCCTTCCCTTGTTTGAAGTGGAGTAATAACAGTTGCCTAAAGATGTCCATGCAGGAAAAGTAGGGCTCGTGGAGTTCCCTACTGGGATCCCCACTTCCGGCAAGGGTGGTGTGAGCAAATCCCTTCGTCTGATAAGCTCTTTTCAAGTCCCGTTTATGTGGTTGGCTTTGGAAGAAATCTCCAGATAAATGCTGTGTTCTCTCTGATACTCCAGAGCAAAAAAATCAATGGGAGGGATAATTCCTTTCCTTGTCCAACACACGCCTCTCCTGTGTTTCTACCTCTGGCATCACTCAAAAAAGAAATTTCTTTTTTTTTTTTTATTGCAAATTCTAGGCCTGGAGTTCTGTCTCTTCTCTAGCACTTGGAGGAAAGAAGTGTCAGGAGGCACCTGTGTTCCTTTTATAAGAAAGAGCAAGTTGGGCCCTGTGACCTGGGGCCCAAGAGGAACGTTTTAGTCTTTCTCTCTACCTTCTTCCTCTGTTTACCTCTCTAGTGGGAGAAGTTGAAGGTGAGCTCAGATTGGGTAACTCAGGTTGCCTGCCTGAGGGGTTTATTAGCTGGCTGAGCTGGGGAGGCATGCGGTGCTGGAAGGCCTCCCCTTTCCTAGCTGAGCCCTGGCAGAAGTGCCCCAGGGCAGCCAAGATGGCTGTGTGGCTGAGGCAGGAAGGGAGCCTGCTTCAGGATTGCTGAGGTCTCCTCCAGGCCACTGGGCCTGGAGACCACCTGTCCACGCATTCCCTGGCTCCTTGGGCTGAGTGAGTGAAGATGGTAGACCAGGAGCCCCAGGAGGTTAAGATCGACTTTCCCCTTTGTTTGGGCTGTATTGTATTGGAGGAGGTGTTTAAATCTTGTTCACACCTGTCGGGCTGCAGCCTGGCTTTGAGAGCGGTTTGTAACAAGACTTCTGTTGTTGTTGCCGAAAAGGTTTCTAGCTTGCAACAGAGGAACTTTATTGTAGCAACTTGTTAATGTTCAATTAGGCAAATTCTGGGTGCCCTGGGGCAGTGGAAGGGCGTGCTGGCTTTCTCTGGGCGTCCTACTGCCCCTGTTCCCAGGCATGGGGTGGGACAGGTAAAGCCTTATGCCCTGGCTCCTGGGGATGGGGGTGGGAGGCAACAGCTGGAGCCTTGGCTGTGCCTGAGCCGCTGGTCAAGGCTGGCAGGTGTAAAGGGAGCCTCCACTCTGAGGCTCACACTGCATCCTGAGTGGTAGCAATCGCCCCCTGTCTGTTGGCACTTGCTTGTGCTCCCCACCCTTGGGTGTGGCAGAGGCTGTGCCTGATGCACGCCATGCCTATGGGTTGGAAGGAGCGAGAGACTGATACCAAACCCGGTGTGTGGCAGCCTTAGCGTCATGTTCCCCCTGGGCAGTGGAACCCTGTTATCTTGAGGAATCTGAGCCTGGCTGGCCACACCTGGGTATGTTCTCTGGCTTTCTTCCTGGCATGATTCTTCTCGAATGACTGTCCAGCACTTTGATGGGTAGTGTTTCCCTCCTCCCTGTCGGACTGAGGTCTTGAGACCCAGGGAAGGCAAAAACAGGAAGCCCATGGCTCCCAGTCATTCTGACTTGGAGATGTGTCCACATTCCCACCTGGATGTGCTTGGCTGAGAGTTGTGTTTTCATGGTAATAAAAGTGAAGACATTCACAAATGAATAAATAAAAAAGAAGGGGAAACTTGGGACTGGAGCTCTACTTAAAAAAAAAAAAAAAAGACACTAGAGGGACTTCAAGCGTCCACGTCCCATCCTGTCCTCCCCAGGCCCACTCTCGTCCTGGCTGCCCAGAGGCAGGCAGGGGGTTGGTGGCTGTTCCATCCCTCTGTCTCTGGGAGGCGGAGGTGCTGGCAAGGCCTGGCTGTAAAATATGGCCCCAGTGGCAGCCTCGCTCCTCAGTGTTGAGCGATGAGGAGGGCGAGGCACCCGGCAGTGTATTAAACACTAGTTGAGCGCAGGAGAGGCAGTATGTCACAGGAGAGAGATAAGCAAAGTTCTCTGATAGTGGATCAATAAAGGTTAGTGACATCATATCTCACAGTGAGGGAACCTGCTTTCTGCACAGCCATTTATCAGATCTCAGCTTGGAAGGGCATTAACCCCTTTCTGGCCAGATTTCCTACTGAGCACAGACCCAAATTCCTTCTTGGTGGGAGGCGGGGGTCAGGAGAGAGAGGGTTACTCCCCCTGCCCCAAACACACTGTCTTCAAGGACTCCTCATGGGCTTGATTTGGAAATGCCTTCTGCAGTTAACATATTAAACCAGCAGTGGCTGGGGCATGCATGCGTTTTGTGTTTATGGAAAGTTTCTTTACTTTGAAATTTGTGCAGAAATTTCCATAAAGAGTCAGTGTCCCTGCTGAAGTTTGAATACTGTGTGTGTGTGTGTTGTGGGCATGCAGCTGTATTGTAGCTTAGAAAACATTCCTGGGGCCTGGCTCTTACCTTTGGTATTCGAAAATCCAGTCCTTTAGATGGGACCAGTAAATTAAAATTAGATAAGCCTGAGAATGCTCATGGTTGACCTATTTTGGTTTGAGGTGTTCTGGATGTTTAGAAGTTTCTCAGTGGTCTGGCATTGGCAAAGTACAAAGCCTGTGTAAGGTAGATCCAGCCCAATCCCTATTTTGGGTGGCCTAGGAGCCACGAATGGTTTTTATATTTTTAAATGGTGGTTGGGGAATTCAAAAGAATTATATTTCATGACTCGAGAAAATAGGCAAAATTCATATTTAAATCCACACATATTGGTATCCATACAACCAGGTGTGGCTGTTGGCCTATGGCGGTTTTCATGCAGTGGTGTGGTGGACTTGTTGCCCATGAGAAGATATGGCCCACAAAACCTAAAATAAGTTCCCAGGCTCTTTACAGAAAAGCCTTGTTGACCCCCCCTCATCTGACTCAAATTGCAAATCTGTTGCCAACTAGCTGTATGACATTGGATGAGTCCCCTAACTTCTCCTTTACCTTGGTTCCTGTAATCAAATTTAGTCCCCTATTTCAGGGTGTTCTGAAAAATCAAGTGAAAATGAATGAGAAATGGTGTTGAAAAATAGCCAACTCTCTGCTACATAAACCCATCTGAGATGGCTAGAATTGGGGATATAGCTCCTGGTGCGAAAGTGTGAGCTTTGCAGAGATTGGGAAATTATGTCCAGGTTGGGTGAAGTTTGAGTTTCTTTGTCTCCCTGAAAACTTGAAGGCATGTAACCCGCCCGGGAACATCTTTCGATTTGCAGGGGAACATCAATTTTCCTCTGCGACTGCTAAGATTTTTATCCTTAAAGAGTGGAATCACTTTTCTTTCCTTCCCACTGGTGATTTATAGATGGGAAGAGCAGGCCTTTTCCTGTAGGTCTCTGACTGTTTATCTTTCTGGTTGGGCCCTGACAATCCACTGCCTGGGATGTTCCTGTTGGCCGGGGCGTTTGGGGGCCAGATGCCAGTTCCACGGCTGGGGGCGGGGGAGGTGGGGCAAGGCCAGAGATTCCAGCCTAAAGCTAATGGGCTGATGTCCAAGTGGAAAGTGTATTTTCATTGAGGAAGTGTAGGTATTAGAGGAGCCTGGATTACTGTGTGATTGTGCTGTCAATACTGCCGTATTGAGTCCGTGAGAGCCTGCACAATACGGGGAAACACTTAACTCACTACCGCTGCTTATTGAGAAGCCAATAGCAATTTACTTGCTGACACTTGACATCAAATCCATTCCCAGAGGTGGAGCTCCTGCAAACCTCCATGACGCTCCCTCCCCTGCCCAGACCCCTCTCCTACTTTGGGGATCCGTTCATGTGTGCGTCCTGCATGAGCTGGTGGCTCCGGCCCCAGTTGGGGAGGACACAGGGTGGGGTGGCCCTGGGGGATGTTCCCATTTAATTTTCAGAGCTGACAAGACATTTTCTTCTCTTCCTAATCGCTTTCATACTTGTCTTCTTTCAACAAGTGCTAACTGACCCTCTCTTGGTTCCTCCCCAGGGTATGTTTTCTACATGTGGGAACTTTCTCCTTTCTCCAATTTAAAAAAAAAAAAAAGTTCCTTCAAATGGATACATGAGGAAATCACATGTGGGAGATTCCTCTCCAGGAAATGGGTGGATGCTGTGTTGGGGAGCAGAGAGATTCCCATGATGCCCTCTTTCAACACACAGGGTCTGCCCATGCCCATCTTCAGAGGGATGTGTGACACCAGAACTTCTGGGATCAGGCATGGGGAGCCCTCTGGTCCTCCTGTAGCTGCTCATGTGGAGACTGACTGCTTGATGTATGATATTGTTATATGGTCAGGTGGCTTTGGCACCTTCAGACCCTGCATTCCTCAAATAATGAGCTCACAGATAAGAACTTGTTTCTGGGAGCTGGAATCTGATTAGCACACAGTGGTTTAGGGGTGACCAGCCCAAAGCTGCCATTGGCTCCTCTGGTCAGTTTAGCATTATCTCTGTATTCCCATGCCCTGGGACCCAGAACCCCAATACCCCTGTACCCTGCCACCGCACTTACCCACCCCAGGTACTGGGGGTTGAACCCAGGGTCTCACATTTGGTTGGCAAGTGCTCTACCACTGAGCTACACCCCTACTTCCTTTTTATCCTATTTTGAGGCAGAGTCTAGCAAAGTTACTGAGGCTGACCTCAAACTCGCACTCCTCCTACCTCAGCCTCCCGAGTAGTGGGAATTATAGGCATGCACCACCACACCAGCATTTACTTTCAGTTCCTTTGGTGCATCTCACATTGGCTGGTTTGCATCCATCACTTAGAGATCTGCTGAGGGAAGAATTAGGTTTAAGTTAGTTGTCAAATTTGGATGACCTCAAGCCCAGCCACTATGGATGGTGCCTGTTGCTCATGTGGAGAGAATATTTGCTTATAGGAGATAATGACGTTCTTCAGAGACATCTATCAACAGAGTAGAGTCTGCACTTCTACCCTGGAAGTTTCTTCCTGGATGGGAGTTTGGCCATCATCTTTGCTTCCTGCCTTCCGATCTCTGCTCCCCTGCCTCTTGTTTTTCCCATCAAAAGGCCTGGCTTATTTCTTGCCTATCAAGGAGAGCAAAGCAGTAAGGAGTGAGATTAGG
This sequence comes from Ictidomys tridecemlineatus, assembly GCF_052094955.1. Lineage (NCBI taxonomy): Eukaryota > Metazoa > Chordata > Mammalia > Rodentia > Sciuridae > Ictidomys > Ictidomys tridecemlineatus. The sequence continues at coordinate 47,305,679 of NC_135491.1, forward strand.
GATCTCTGCAAGTTTTACCTTTTCTCTAGTGACCTTGATTGGACCCAGAGAAGAGAGCAAACCTGCTCCTTTAGCACTGTGCTGGGGTTAATGTACTCTAATATGGCATCTTATTTAATTATGATAATAAACACACTTCATTCATAGGTTATCTTTCTCTGGGAAGAGGGTTCAAAGGAAGTCATTCTGCCCAGTTTACAGATGGGGCCTTGGAAGCTACTGTTGCCAGACATGGAAGTGTGACTCAGAGCTTCCTGGCATTCCGTCACCGTCTAATGTAGGTGGGGTCACATGGCCTCTGACTGATGGCATGATGTGTGCTATTGTAGTTTCCTTTCTCTTGGTTGCTCTTGGCTCAGATACTTGAGTGGGTGATGGCAAGGTGACATGAAGACCACCTGGCAGGTTGGGGACCAGAGTTCTGATTCCAGCAGACTCCATGATGCTCATATAAACCTTTCCCTAAGCCCTGGTTTTCGGTAAAACAAAGGAACCAGGTGGAAGGATGCTTGGAGCTACCAGGTCTGTGATCGTCACTGCTGTGCCTTCTAGGCCATCACAGAGGGGATCCCAGGAGGCCTTTGGGCATGCTGTCTGAGGACGCCTCCGTTCCTGGGGGAGGTTGATGGTGGTCTGAGCTGTTGCTGGACTGGTGGTTTGGGTGGATTGGATAAGTGGGGGAGGGGTAGGCAGGGAAGATTCATCCTGGTGTCCAGGCTGTTCCTGACCATGTAAAGACGTGGGGGCCTTGGCTTTGTCCAGGATGGACTTTAGGATTAGGATCTCATAGGCACAGGTTCATATGCCTTCCAGAATTGAGAATGGGCTCCCTGCATCGAATTTTGATCCTAAAAAGACTCTCTAGAGCCTGTGGCTGTCACTTTGGCCCCATGGTTTACAGGGTGGGTGTTGGCAGAATGTGGGGACTGCTGTCCTGGGCTTCTCTTACCTTGCTTAGGTTTCATCCTCACTCTCCCAGAGCTGCTGCAGGCTCCAGGCTTCTTGTGTTTGAGTTACTGCCACAGGCCCTGGGAAAGCAAGAGGAAAGGAAGTAGGCCCTGTTGACCTAAAAAGTACATGTCCCTTTGGAGAGGGCCAGCCACGCTCCTATTGTAGCCAGCTTTTGCCCTAAGGACCCCAAATGGCCAATCCCTGATGATTTTCAAGAGATTTAATCCAGATTTTGATGTGAAATAAGCCAATCTTGAAAGTAGAGCATGTACTAGGACCAGAGATGTAGCTCAGTGGAAGAGTGCTTGCTTAGTGTGCACGAAGCCTTGGGTTCAATCCCCAGCACTGAGAAAAATGGAAATAATAATGAATATAGTATGTACCCATGGGCCAGGTACTGCCTACAGGCTACAACTTCACAATCTCTGGCACAGAGACTGCCAGGAGGTGGAAAGAGACAGTGGTGGAGCAGGAACTTAGCATGATGAGGCCCTAAATTTAAAAAAGGAAAGGAAAAAAGAAAGAAAAAAAAAAGAATCCTTCAGCTTAAATGTCAGCTGTGCTGGGTCAAAACGCCCAGTTTTGTATTCTTCCTCATTCTCCTTGCCGGGGACACTGTTCCTGACCTCTTTGGCCTGCTTGACTTGAGGGCTTACCACTGAGGAGGCTTGACAGAAGCTCCAAGGGGCTGTGTCTGCACCTTTCTGCCACTCCTTCTGCCCCCGACCTTTGGGTTGAGAGCCCGTCATGTGGCAGGTGCTGTTCTAGGTGCTGGTGGTACTGCAACAGGGACCAAAAGGTGACCACTCCAACAGGGACCACTCTGATCCACTCTAATCCACGAAGCTCCTTCTGTCTCACATCCCCTGATGGGCACGGTCAGTAAGGAAATTGCAGCTGGTGCAGAAGGAGCAGGGTGAGGGAGGATGGTCTGCAGGGTAAGTGGGGCAGAGGCAGCACCAAGGAAAGGCCCTCCAGGAAGGTGGCATTTAAGAAGGACTGGTGGCAGTAAGCGATGGAGAGGAGAGGTCTGGACAGGGGCAGGCTGTTCCAGAGGCCCCCAGGCAGAGCGTGCCTTGGTGAGGCCCCAGTGGATGTGCACTGGGGAAGGGGCAGAGTGGGTGCACCTCAAAGGCCATGTGGGGTTTCTCCTCTGCTCTGATGGGGGTGGAGGCTGTGGGGGGGCATACATCTGCGGGACTGACTGACTCGGGTTCCACAGGCTCCTCTGGCAACTCTGCTGGGGTGAGAGGCAGAATTAAGGAGACCCAAGAAGAAGATTGCCGCTATCCAGGTAAGAGGTGGTGGCTAAGGTGGTTGCAGTGCAGGGGCGAGAAGCCTTGTTGCCGGTTTCCTGTCACTGCTGTGACACAGTGTCACAGCAGATTGGCTTAGCATGACAGGAACTTGTTCACACACATGACCATTCCGGGGGTTTGGAGTGGGAGATCAAGGTGTTGGCAGGGTGTTGCCCTCTGTAGGTTCTAAGCAAGGGCCTTTGCTTGCCCCTTCCTAGCTAGCTCATGGTGGCTGCTGGTAACCTTGGCGTTCCTTGGCTTGGAGCTGGGTTGCTCCAGTGACTTCCTCCATCTTCAGAGAAGCTTCTTCCTTGGGTGCAGTTCTGTATCCTGTCCTCTTAGGGCACTGGGCATTGATTTAGGGACCACTCTAATCCAGCATCCAGTCCATTATAATTTAATTATACCTACAAAGATTCTATTTCCAAATAAGGCCACATTTTGAGGCCCTGGATGGACATTAATTTTGGGAGCACGCTGTTCAGTCTGCTGCAGGTGCTGGTCCTCTGGATATCTTTTGACAGGGAGTGTGGGGGTGGTAGGGAAAGAGGCATCAAGGGTGATAACTGCAGCTGTGTTGGATTGAGTGACTGGAGGACAGGATTCCCTAAAGGCTTGGGTGGGCTGGCCCCTTGTCTTTGAACCTCAAGTCCCAGTTCCTTGATCATGTCATGTCTCTCTCCTCACTGTGCAAAGTGCCAACTATCTTTACTTCTACTGAGCTACTACATGTCTACCTGCCATCACTACTCAGGCCTCTGAGTTAGCTATTGAACTGTTTAATTCTGAGTAGCAGGGACAGTGCCAAGTCCACCTGGGGAAAATAATTTAAGAGGCTTTATTTTTCAAATAAAAAATCTTGTGCCTGTACCCTTTCCACTGATCCTTGCAGTTGCTCTGTAGGATATGCAGGATGGGGACACATCTTATTTTCTAGATGAGAAAAAAACTCAGAGGCTAAGTGTCTTAGGGGGATCATGTAGCAGTTGGTTCAAATCTGAATTTGAACCTGAATGGGCAGACAGGCACTATTAGAGAAAGGTGTTGTTTTAGTCAGTTTTTCTCACCACTGTGACCAAAAAAAAAAAAAAAAAAAATCTGACAGGAACAATTTTAGGAGGAAAAGTTTATTTGGGCTCAGGGTTTCAGGGTCTGTCCATGGGTGGCCAACTCCATTGCTTTGGGCCTGAGGTCAGGCAGAATATCAGGGCAGAGGGTGTGGAGGAGGAAAGCAGCTCAAGACTTGGCACCAAGGAAGGAGTTGGGGGTGGGGTGGGGGGAGAGGATGTACACCTCGAATGCTCACAGGGACAAAATATATACTCTAAAGGCATGCCCCGGGGATGCCTTTAGAGTATATAAAGGCCTCCTCCAGCCATGCCCTACTTGCCAACAGTTTTCACGCAGTTAATCCATTCAAGTGAATTAATGCTGTGATATTAGTTAATGCTCTCATAACCCAATAATTTCACCTGTAAGCCTTCTTGCATTGTCATATATGTGAAATTTGAGGGGACGCCTCATATCTAAGCTGTCATAGGCGTTGAGGCATGGGATGGGGTGGATTACAGGGAAGAGTTTTACTGAGTAAGTAACGTTCCCTCCATTTTGCTAGACGTGGATAGATAAGACAGAAAAGGACCGATGACCATGCCTGTAACACCCTGACCTTACCCTTAAACCAATAAACATCAGAATGGGAGATGCCAGGGAAAAGATGGGGCATTGATGAATGGTCAGTAGGACTCACCCTGGAGGGCTAAGCAGATCAGTCTCACCCGATTTCAGTTTTGATAACCTTATTGCCGAGAGTCCTGGTCAACAAACTCTGCCAAAGTCAATATGAGGGGTCTGGCTGGGGCAGTGGGTTGCACAGTGGTTTGCCCCATGGGCCCCGCATTTCCCGCTTGTGTGTATTTTAGAAGCTGTCCCCTTGGGTTAGGCTGTTCTTGGCCCTTAGACTCTGTGTGGGGAATATTTTTCTTTGGGAATTTAAGACAGAGTTCTTGTAAGAAATCGGACCTATGTCTTTACTCTTGGATAGAATGGTAGCCATGCTAGTCCTCTTCCAGTTCTTTATTCAGCACGATCTACAGTTTGACCTCGGTCACTAAGGGGTGTTCTGCCAGTGCACTTTTTATATGTGGTTCCTTACATTTACTAAACAGAAAATGTTACTCGGGTGTCATGGTGCCTCTGTAGAGTGATGGGTGGAGGACACCAGGGCCTCTCATTCTGGTGATGGTGGCCTTCTTCCTTCCTGGTGTTTGCTCTCGCAGTAAGAATGTGAGAAGTGGCAGGGTGAAGTGGATTTTGTCTTTCAGCAATGATAAGGATGGTGACAGTCAGTTTCCATGGAATGTCCATGCAGCCCTTTCCAAAGGTTAAAGGGCTCCATATAGGACCTAGGCAGAGTCGGAACATGCACTTTTTTTTTTTTTAAAGTGTTTATGCCCTGCCAGGAATGTCAGACAGCTCTCTCTCATTTTTCTTACCACTGGGCTAAACAAATAAACTGTCCCAGTTGTGGGCAGATGGAAGAAGAGACCTTTGAAAAGGCTGTGGAAAAAGGGGGTGGAGGTGGGTAAGCCCCGAGTGCATTACGTGAGAGACCAGGGGAATCTCCCTAGGAACTGGCTCCAGTTTTGGATCCAGAAGTGGCTTCCAGATGCCAGCTTTGTGTCCTTTGGAGCAGGAGGGTCTGTGGAAGGAAGGGTGCTCTCTTGAGGGTGCAGATGTGGCACGGAGTCGGCCGGTAGTCGGCAGGGTGGGACAGGCAGTGTGATGTTCCCTGGAAGCAGCCGGGCTGTGGAGGTCCAGGTGGGGTCTCCAGTGGGTGCTCTCACTTTCCTCAGCAGAGGTAAGGAGGGGCGTGTTTGTGCAGAAGAGGTGGGAGGGTCGTAATGGTCCGTGTGCTCACAGGCACAGACACGCATGTGTGCACACACCAACGTGCTGCTGCTGTTGGAGGCTCCTGCGGGGCTTAATGTGGTGCCCGAGGGCCATTTTCCAGAGTGTGAAGTGGGAGTGAGGCAGATGTTCACTGCTGTTGGCAGCTTCGGCAGCATTAGGCCACTTCCCTATAGGCACTGGCCATCTTGTCCCTGCCTCCTAGGGGTGGCTTTGTAGACTCACAAGTGGCTTTAATCTCAGGTCTGACCTGAGGCAGGGTTAAAAAAAAAAAAAAAGCCAGATGTTTTGCTTTTTCATTCTAGCATCCAAAGACAGCCTTAAGGACTTTGGGAAGGATGAAGCTAAGGAAATGCAGAGATGAGAGTGTTACAGGCACATGTCCTTAGAGAGCAAGGTCAAAGTCTTGGTGGAGCTGGAAACCTCAGCCCCAGTACTAGGGTGCAAGCAGAGCTGGTAGTGAGTTCTGATTGGGTTGGCTATGGAGGGGGATAACTTTTCAATGAGAACTGTAGCTTTCAGAACAAAATCATGATGGATGAGCACTGGGGAGATTATGGACATGGGATTTCAGCATCTGGAAATGGAGGCTGGCTTCAGTCTTTTTTTTTCCTTTTCTTTTCTTTTGGCACTAAGTATTGAATTCAGGGATGCTTTACCACTGAGCTACACCCCCCTTTTATTTTATTTTTTTTTTTAACAGATAAGGTCTCACTAAATGGCCCAGGCTGGACTCAAACTTACCATCCTCCTACCTCAGTGTCCTGAGTCATAGATGTGCCTGACTGACCTCAGAATTTAGAGATAGTTCAGCTTCTCAAGGCAAAGAGAATATGATTACACACAACAAAGCCTGAGTGGATTCAGTAAAGAATCTCCCAAAAATGTCCATAAAGAAAATCCTAGCCATCCATTGTCTAGAGATAATTTCTTTTATACCATTAAAACATGAGAACATGGTTTTCATCCTTCACTACAAAAAAAAAAATCAGAAATTTTCAGCTAAACTGGGAAAACTCTTCTCAGTCAAGAGGAGAGTCAGAGTAGAACTGGGGGAGGAGCTAGAGAACTAGGGATGGGGACAGGCAGGGTAGAGGAGAGCTTGCCAGGACATACGCATGCAGCCTGTTTGGTTTACAGCAGGACAGACCTTAGCACTCTGTAGCTACTCAGATATTCGAACATGTGGATGGACAGTTCGCTCCATAGGCTCTGACTGCAAGGTGCTGAACTGGAAAAGCTCTTTGTGGGGGGCAGTGCTGTCTAGCTTGCTGGAGTTGGAGAAGTCCTCTGATAGGTCATGGTAAGGACCACAAAGGTACAGGCCCTGGGGTTAAGAGAAAGCATTATTTAGCTGCAGAGGCAGCCAAATCCTTGGGAGCCAGGGAAGTGCAGTGGAGAACCATGTTGGCAAGGCTTTGACGACTTGGCTGGGGGCACCATTAGGATGGGGTACAGGAAAACATCTTGGAGCATTTTCAGATACTCCTTCAAGTATTCCTCTTCCTCCACCAGTGGAAGATTTGCTGGGATATCTTCCCTTATCCACCTCCCTGAACCAAAACAGAAGCAAGACCCCTTCTCTCTTAATGCAAATATATAAGAAAACCCAAATCGTGGTTTGGGATCACGTGCTAGTTGTTGGCCCAGCCTTCAGTGTCTTTATTATTATTGTTATTATTTTAATAACTTTATGTAGTGCTGAGAATGGAACTAGTACCTTATTCATGCAAGCAAGCACTCTACCACTTAGCTACAACCACAGCCCAGTATCCCTATTTTTTTAAGGTATATGCAAGCAAAAGGAGTGGCCAGCTAACTCTCTAGGGCTATATACCTGAACTTGGATGGAGTCTTAGGTGCACTTATAGTGCACTATAGTGGGGCGATTCCACCTGAGAGCCATCCTGCTCTTACCAGGGCATGGTTCTACAACCGTGGGAGGCACAGAGAACATTCTTGGTTCACACAGAGGTTACAGAGTGGCTGTGGACGGACATTTGAATAGAGGAGGAGGAAATGACTGGAGTCAGCCTTGATGCAAGGGCTTTAAAAGCAGGCCATAAATTAGTCATATGGTGAGATCTAAAGAAGATGGAATTCTATGGGCTGGGGTTGTGGCTCAGAGGTAGAGCGCTCACTTAGCATGCATGAGGCACTGGATTTGATCCTCAGCACCACATAAAAATAAAATAAAGGTACTATGTCCACCTATAACTAAAAATAAATATTAAAAAAAGATGGTGTTCTATTTCTGGGGCTGATTTATTTGGGGAGCATCAGGAGAAGCAAGAAGTCTTCTGGTCAAGTAGCATAAAGATTTTGAATTAGGGAAACTAGACGCCAGGCTTCCCAGAATTATCTTTCTCCTGGACTTTCAACATTCCAAGTCATATCTTTTACATCATGAAGGATGAATGAGAACCCTCTGTGGACAGTGGTTAATGTTTCTTTTAAACTACTGCATCTTACCTAAAGGAGCATCGTGTATAAGTAAACTAAAATGGAATGTTTAAATCCTATTGAGTAATCCTTGTTACCCCAGTCCTAAAAACCATAATGCAATACTTTATTAATTGTTAACCTAATAGTTTCTGTTAGTTGTTAACGTAAAGACCGGGAAAGTATCAACAACTAGTAGAGCTGGAGAATGTCATATGTGGGTATGGAGGGTGAAGCGGATAGATGGTCTAACCTGAGAGCCATCTGCTCTTACCAGGGTATCTTGTATGAGTACACTAAAGTCGAATGTTTAAATCCTATTGAGTAATCAATAGAGAGAGCTGGGAATGAGATCCTGGTGGCATCCTCTTTTGCGTAGTAAGTGTGCCCAGTTTGTGCATGGAGGCAATTAATAAGATGGCTCTCTAGCAGGACATTTTCGGTCTGTCTGGTCTTTGTAAGGGCTGTTCTTCAAGGTGCCATGCCTCGATTTGGTCAACAGTATCTGTGTGGTGTGAAAAAAAAAAAATCCAGTCCTGGAAAGCTGGCTCCTCTGGAGGTGTTGGGCAATTGGAGCCGGCCGGCAGCCAGCTTCTGATGTGGTTGACTGCCTGGCTCACACTTCTCAGGTGCTGGGGAGAGGGCGAGATCCAATGGCCCCAGGCTACCACTGAGGTGGGCAGGGTGCCATCACCTTCCAGAGCCACCTCCTCTCTTTGTCTTCAGGAGCCCAACGGGCACGGGCCCTGGCTTTCCAGTTCTTCAGGCTGGCTGCCTGGCATCGCGGCGCGGAGCGGCTTCCGTCTGGCCCCCCTGTGGGATGTGTTGGGCAAGGTTGGCGTGGCCTAGTTTCTGCCCATTTGATAAAAGGAACTCAGGATCCCCAGATTCTTCCTAGGAGACTTTTTAGCTCCTTATCTCCTATTGGGTAAAATCAAAACAGGGCACGCGGCTGTCTTCTATGTTTACCTTGGTTTGTTTGGGGTGTTTATGAATCTCAAATGCAACAGATTGGTGTAAGACTTTCTAAATCTCATGCTAAAATCCCCCCACCGAGCACTACGCAGGACCCTTGTTTTTGGCATCAAGGCCTTTGCTTCTAATTTTTGGTGATGGGAAAGAGAGGATCCAGCTGGCTCACAGGGGCTGGCAAGGGAGGTTATGTAGGTTCAAATGAGGTTGAGTCCTCCTGAAATTCAGGGACATCCCTGCTTGTGTGTTCACTGTCTCCAACCCCTTTCTCTGGGAAGACTCTATTATAGTTTTCTGTTGATACAACAGACTTGTTGATATTGTGACAAACTTTGTGGCTGAAAACAGCACAAATCGACTCACTGCCGGAGCCCAGACATCCAAAATCAGTTTCACTGGGCTGACGTCAAGGTGTTGGCAGGGCTGGATCCTTCTGGAGGTCCTGAAGAGGAGCCTGTGTCTTCTTCTGTAGTCACATCTCCTGCCCAACTCTACCTTCTCCTTTGTCCTTATTTTAAGGTCTCCTGTGATGACCTCAGGCCCACCCAGATAATCCAGGATAATCTCCCCATCTCAAGATCCTTACCTTGATCCCATCTGCGAGGTCTCTTAGCCATATAAGGTAATACTTTTGTAGGTTCCAAGTTGTAGACACGGCATGGTGGAGGGCTATTACTTGGCCTACCACAGGGGTCCTGTTGAGAAAATCAGTGCAGGTGGCAAAAAAGGAAAGACCCGCATAGACCCAGAGCTAGGTGGCTCAGGAGGGTGAAGCAGAACCCGACGTCATAATGAAAGCTTGTGTAGTTCTACATGTCCGCGCAGAGTATTTCCTTGCAACCGAAGGAAATGATGTGACATTATTTTGTTAAATTGTGTTTTTGTGAAGCCCTAAAAGTAGTGCTTGAGAGAGAACGTTTATAAAGGATTCCCACGTACATCACCATAGAGGAAGAGACCAGGCATTGTGGGAGTAAAGGAGAGTTTAGCAGAGGTCTCCTGAAGGGCACAGACAGGTAGCCTGTGACAGTGGGCAGGATGATGTCTTCCTCACTACTCTCCTTTGACAGCCTCTTGGACTAGGTGCTGTCCCTGCATGTGAGTGACAGGTCCGTGGCAGACTGTCACACATGGTGCCCAGGTAATGCGTCTGGTTGCAGGATGGTGGCCTTTTGACAGCCTCTGGGAGGCAAGGAATCCTGAGGAAATGGCCATAAAATGAAGATGAGTTTCTAGAAGCAAGGTGATGCATTTTCTTCTAGAAGCAGTTCTGAAAATGGTAGTTCACTTCCTTGACCAGTCTCTGATAGTATTAGTTGGAACTAAATGGAATTGCTATTGTTATTAAATGACACTATAGAGGAATGCATTAAGTTCTAGGTAAGGGTATATGTATTTTTTCCAGATTTTTTTTGATGTTGATAATTCAACCCAGGACTCATGCATGCTAAGCACATACTCTACCACTGAGCCATACCCCAGTCATCTAGCTAAAGGTCTTTTTTTTTTTAGTTGTTAATAGACCTTCATTTTATTCATTTATTTATATGTGATGCTGAGAATAAAACCCAGTGCCTCATACATGTTAAGCAAATGCTCTACCACTGAGCCACAACCCCAACCCTAGCTAAGGATCTTAACGGCACACTTTGGAAACAAGTATAGGTAATTTGGTATCTCCACTTTACCATTAGGGCCAAGATCTCAAAACTTGAGATAAAAAGTTATTTCTATCAGATTCTTCATTTTTCATATCCAATAACCAAGATTAAGAAGTAAATGGCTTCAGCCAAGTTCCAAGAAGGACTTGGGTTGAAGACCAGTTATTGCCTAAGCATGTGGCCACCATTGGGCATTAGCCCCAGGCTCAGGAGTTGAGCTGGGGTGGCAAAGCAGACTCATCATGGAGTCGATGGGAGTGTGAGCTCTCCTCCTACCCTTAGTTGTTCCTACTCATGCTCTGGTGTTGGAACACCAAGAGCAGGCTCTCAGACAGCAGTGGCCTCAAAGCATTGTGGAGAAGATGCCTCTGGTTTTAAGTGGCTCTGACATTTAACTGTAATATTGAGCACAGATGTGCTTTGTGTTTAATGATGGAATAGCATGACTGTCTCCAAAGAGAGTATTTCAGCAGCAGTGGAAGAGGCTTCCCCGTTGGGCCTGCGGAACAGCAATCAGCTTCTGGTTCTTGATAGAAACTTAACTGGTGCTCCAGAATTTGTGCGAACCCCTCAAGTAATCCTGAAAAAGTGTACCCCACCGAATGGAGGTTAGGAAGGGCATCTTAATCCCATGTGCACTCATGATTGATCCTAGCATTATTTTTCGATTGTGTTGGGGGATGGTTAGCTTAAATCTTCAAAATCTATCTGGGGGCTTGTGATATTAATACACTCAGTGTCAGCCAGAGTGTGTCAGCCACTTGGAGTGGCTCCTTATTTTGAACAGAGCCCCTGTGCCCGGCCGCCTGGCCATTTGGGGCGTGGCTTCCTAAGACACAGGCTACTGGGCAGAGCCGAGACTTCTGGCTGCAGCTCGGTCCTTTTATGAGGTGTCTAGAGTCAGCTCCCGGGAGAGGAGGAGGCTGGGATGAGGTCACCTGGTCCTGCAGGTCAGCAGGGGAGGTTCTGCCCCGAGGCTCTGTGCCGAGGCTCTGATAATGCAGCAATTTCACTTTAATGCATCTGAAATGTGGATTATACTATTAATTACTGCTGGACAGAAAGGGATTAGAGCAGCTGGTCCACTCTCCCCTCTGCCCTTTTACACTTCCCCTTTGCTAGCGAATGGCCAGAAGGGCAGTCGGTTTTCCTGTCATCCGTCTTTTGTTTTAGCCTCAGAGGCTGCTAAACCTCCTGTGCTCACGAGGCTGAGGACACGAATAGTCTTAAACTTCATTTGGCGTGTGATGGACGAAGGTGGGGGCAGTTTCCTTTCCTGGAGTTGGCCATTCTTTGCCACTCTCTGAGGGTGTCTGCTGGGTACATTGTCCCCAGCCGGGAGAGTTGTGGTGCCAGGTATGGTGCCCTGTGGCCTCTGATTTGTCAAAGGGCCCCACTGTGTGGTGGGAGCTGAGTGTTTCCTTTACATGGGGCCCCACTCCATGGGTGTGTTCTGCTGGGAATGGAAGCCCCCAGGTGCTGGGTTCTTCTAAGAGTTTCTTACATGGTGGGGTAAAGTGACAAAAGCAAGGGCCCGACTTTTGCCTTCTGTCTCCTCCAGCACAGTGAGAGGGTGGAGACTTTGGTAGCCAGCAATGACCTAACACCCTTGTATTTTGAGATGTTCTGATGAATCCCTAAGCTTTGGTCCTCCTACCTTATCTTTGCATAAAATGTTATAGATTTTAAGTAATAGTGTGATCACGTTTTCTATTTTTCCCATATTCATGCTAGGGTACTCATTTTTCATCCATATGGAATGAATTTTTTTTAAATAGATGAGGCATTAAATAACCACATCTCGCTAATAATGCTCCCAAGAGTACATAACTTGGTAGTGTTTGCAATTACGTACAATGTAATCTGTTGTGTGTGCAGGCGTGTGGATTTCTGTTTACTGGCATCCTTCATTATAGGGTAACATAATATACAGAATTTCCCAGTTGCAGAAATTAGAAAGTAGGAAACAGATTTCTTCAACATAAATTGGAAAACTGATTTATGGAGTTCATTTTTTTTTCCTTTTTTTTTTTTTAACTTGACATCACAAAGTTTGTGGGAAGGGAGCTGGTGTGCTATAACACTTATAATCACAGCTAATTCAATTGATCTGGGATTGAAATTCATTTTAAGTAATAATGGAGAAGTCTGCAGCAACCAAGACGCACAGTGTAGCATTTGTAAATGGGGAAAGGCTAAGTGAGGAGGCAGAGGAAGCTGGGAATCACACCATCTTCCCAGCTCGACGAGGGTCAGGAATTTCATGGTTCAGAATGGCATCCCGGTGGATACTGATCAAACTTTTTAAAAATTCTCCCTCTTCCTTAAAGCTCTTCATTCTTTTGAATTTGGTGATTACAGAATTAGAGATCATCCCCCCCCCCACCCCCGTTCTTGAGCCACAGATATAATCATTTTGGGGCCAAGTCTTGCTCAATGCAACCAATCTTGCAATTTCATCAAAGAAAGTATGGAAATGTACTTGTTTATAAACATAGATAGCATATCTGGGATGGTTTTATTCCATTCATGGAGCTTTGCTTTTATAATTAATTTTCAAAGAGGCAGTATGTGCCCATGATAAAATTTTCAGAAGGTACACAAAGAACTCGCCTTTTCCTTTCTCCCTGTGTTGATTTCACAATCTCTCATTTCCCCCAGAACTCCCTTCCTCATACCACTTGTATATAAGGGGTATGGACATCACAGCAGTCAATGAGTAGTTGCTTATTTTTCTGTTTCTTTTACTATGTAAACATTAACTAGTGTTTTCTATTAGAGTTCTTTCTCCCTTTGTCATAGTCTCTTCATCTTCTTTCAGATACATGTTAAATTTCTGTCGAATACTTAATTTTAAACATCCCAGTGAAGCATACTTGAAAATCAAAAAGAAATTCTCTGGAATCACATTTGAATCAGAGAGGAAATGAAATGACTGTTGCAGATTCATTAGGAAATATTGGAAACTCTCTAACTAAATGTATGGGTCATTGCCAAAGTTATATGTAGGGGCACATTCGTAGCTTTCGATCCTTTCACTAGAACGTATGACAAAATGAAAATAAATGAATCAAGGGGTTCAACTCAAGAGTGGGAAAGAGTAAAACAAGCCTAAAGATAGTTGGAGAAAAGATTTATAAGACACAAATGATATTAATGAATTAGAAAAACAGAACTGATAAATGTAAGAGCAATTTATTTGGGGAAAAAAAAAACAAGGAAATGTACCAAAACACTATCATGTCTAGTTAAGAGAAAAACCCAAATGTCCCAAACTACAAATAAGCTGATATGATGGAAAAAAGTAATAAATTCTGTTATATGTGAAATAATTATTTGGTAATATAAAATACAGTTACCTAAAATACAACAATTTTGAAAACGTCAGTGACATGACTGTTTTAGGGAAATGATTCAGACGTCTGAAACTTTAAATCAGGAAGTAGGGAAGAAGCTCAGCATTTATAAAAGCAATACTTCCTGCACAAGACCTGAGTTCAACCCCCAGAACCATAAAAAAAAGAAAAGGAGGGAAAAAAAAAAACCCCAGTGCTTCCAAAAAGGGCCCAGGATGCCATATGTTTAGTGAGTGAGTTCTTTTAAACATTGGGGGACAAAATAATTGCCTGCTAAATAGAATTTTCTAGACCTTACCAAAAGGGACAAAGCATCCCTGTTGGTTTTACAAAGCCAGCACAGCTCTGGGGACCAATGCTTTTGCAAAGATAATTTTTTTAAAAAAATGCCAAAGATTGAGCTCAGGCATAAGTACAGATGCAAAAATACCAGATGAATAGTCAGAGATTAAATTCAGCCATGTTTCAAAAGAATCTTAACCACAAGGGTTTATCCCAGAAAAGTTCGAAGGGCTTAGTATTAAAATATCTTCTTTTGAAATAATCATCTCAGTAGAACAGAGGAAAACACAAGGTGTGTTAATGAAGGCATTTGGTATTTTCTACCTATATTCCTAGTTTGCTTAGAATTTTAGAAAACTAAGCTATAAAGAGGTTGCATTCACTTGGTGGAGAAACCAGCAGCCAACAGCTTCAGACTTAATAGTCATCCTTGAGGGGCAGTATTATGAAATTGGGAATAAAATGCAGACTGTCCAGGAAATTCATTTCTTTTTCCTGTCTTTTTGAATTGGCCAGAATATACAAACCAAATAATGGTTGAAAAGAAACAATGAAAGTTATTTGCAGATGTTATTGTCTTTCTAGAGCACCCAACATACATTTAAATTTAATTAAGTAAGGAGTTGAGTTACAAAGTATTTTTTTTTTTTTTTAAATCAGCTTCCGTATCCACTGGGAGAAACTGGTTAGAAAATATAGCATTCCCTTAAGGGTATAGAACCAAATAGAAATGGGTCTTGTAAAGGCAGCCTCTCAAGTGAGCAAGAGGAATTAATAGCTGTTGTTGTTCAGGACTTCAACACACCAAGCATTATGCTAAACACTTTTATGTGCCTGTATCTCATTTAATCACCATAAGACTTGTACAAAGTAGACACTTCTGAGAGTTCATTTAACTTGCATAGTCACTCTTACTTGAAAAGTGATATAATTGACATAAAAGCCAGGGGTCTCAGCCAGGTCTCAGTGGTACATGCCTGTAATTCCAGCTAATTGGGAAGCTGAGACAAGAGGATCACAAGTTCCAGGGCATCCTGGGCAACTCAGCAAGACTCTGTCTCAAAATAAAAATAGAAGAGTTGGGAATCAGGCTGGGGTTGTGGCTCAGTAGTAGAGCACTTTCCTAGCACGTGTGAAGCATTGAGTTTGATTCTCAGCACATATTAATAAAGGTTCACTGACAACTAAAAAAAATTATAAAAAAATTTTAAAAAGAAAGAGTTGGGAATATAGCTTAGTGGCAGAGTGCCTCTGGGTTCAATCCTTAGTATTGCGCAAGAAAAAAAAAAAAAAAAAAGCAAGCCAGTGGTCTCCTTCATTGTATTTTTCTGCCTCTAGTATTTTGCAGTATTGCATGTTATGTAAGTGTGCAACAAATGGCTAGTGGACAGTTATAGATAAACAAATGGAAAACTAACTTACAGTCATTCCTCATAGCATATATTATCATAAATTTCAGGTGAATTGACAAGATGAAAGTAAAATAAATCACAACACAGCTAGAAGAAAGTATAAATTAATAATCTGAATATGTGACAGGGAGGGATATTAGGCCTAATACTTGCAATGAAGACACTACAACCAAAAAGATTGATTTACTGTACTTTAAACATAAGGTTGGTCATTAATAGCAAAATATAAAGGCATCTGACTAACTGGAAAACAGTGTTTATTGCATGTGTAATTGAAAAATGGTCAATATATAAAGAGCTCTTAAAATCAAAGATGGTAAAGAGAGTAGAAAATGGGCCAAGAGCATGAATGGTCAACTCATAGGAAGAGTAAATTCCATTTGTTCATTTGAAGAGCCAAATGATTAATTTCTCACTTTTATTTGATTTTAGGCTGAATTTTTTTTTTATGATTTTGAAGCAAGAAAAAAAATCTCATAACGCAAATATTCTGTTCTGGTGAACTGCATAGTAATTTGTCAATGTATGTCAAGAAGTTTTCAAGTAAAGTTTACTTAAATTTGTTGCTTTCTCCACCATGAATTCTTACTCCCCTTTTGACCTTTTCTTACTTGATGCTACCAAATGTCACTCTGGAAATTCCTGTGTACTTTTAAAATGCATTCTCCTCATTGTCCACCTGCTAGAATGTAAACTTCGCAAGGGCAGAGAGCTTTGCGTGCTTTTTCACTAATTTATTGTTCATATTGGAGGAGGGCTGGTGACCCGGAAACTCCATCTGTGATAGGGAAGTCATCAGAATTGCACAAAAGAAGTTTATAAATAAAGATTTTATTACAGACATCACAGTGAAAAATGGAAACAATCTAAAAGTCTCACAGGGGTTGGATCCAAACCGTGGTGCATCCATATGGGAGATTCTTATGTGGCTATTTAAAACTGTCTCATGGTTATGAATGTGGGAAAGCAGTGATGTGAATGAAATGTAGGATGGTAATTTAATTAAAGAAACATGCAGGAAAGAGAAGCTAAAGAATCCAGTATATACTGAGTGATTATTTTCAGGTGGTAAACGTACAAGCTACTTTTAATATTTTGAGATCTGAATGGTGAATATGTATTATTATTATTATAAGAAAAATGTCGAAGAGCTAGGGAGAACGTGGAGTCACCTGAATAGCACTGGTTTGTGGCAGCATCTGGAAGCCTCTTGGGGAATCACTCAGGCTTGGGAATCAGCGAGGACCTAATTTTTGGAAAAAATCAGCAAGAATGCTTCACACACTGTCCGTTGGCTACTTAGCCTTATCATTTATACTTACTGTAAGCACTTGTAGTATGTGTTTGTAAAAATAATGGAAGTCTCATGGTGTACAGACTTGTGGAAACTTCTGGGAGACTCTGAACACCTCTGTGCCCTCTTGCTCTCTTGGTGGGGAGGCCGGTGTTGTCCGGTTGTCTCATGGAATTTCAGAGTCAACTTTAGAATTAATTTCCCAGTGTAAGCTGGATGGGGGCGTGTGCTGTTGAATGAAGGAGGGTCCCCCTGTCCTGATTTTCCTGGTGACTAATGTGTGGATGAACTTGGGAAAGGTGGAGAAGCTGCCAGGTTGCAGGGGGCATGTCCGGATGGGGAGCCAGCTGCCACAGAAGGTGAACTTAGCTTTGTGGGTCGCTGAAGGGAAGAGAAGCTTTCTGATGGCATTTTCCCAGCCAACAGATTGGAGTGTGTTTAGCAGGTCCAGGCTGAAGCTTCGCAGATCCTGAAGGGGCACGTGCCTTAGCAGCTGGGGTTCAAGTTCATCTCTGCTATTTTATGACTGTGGGTCTCAGTTTCTTTACTCGGGATTAGGAGAAAGTTAGACTATTATTTCTTCACTCGCCTTTCAACCCTAATTTTCTGAAGGAGTCTGTTGTTTTGAGTTCAAGGCACGAGTTCTAGGTTTCTGTGTGTCATCGAGGAGGACAGAGAGCGCCCAGTAAGTTTTGTTACTTGGTAGCTCCACAGACCAGAGTGTGAGGGGAAAGCAGCCATCCAGGATCAGTGTGGTCTAAGTGAGAATGCTTGTTCTGCCACTTACCGGCCCAAATTTTATCTTGGTTTGTAAAATTGGAGGTGTGTTTCAGTTTTCCATTGCTGCATTAACAAATGAGTCCCCAACTTAGTGGCTTAAGCAGTTATTATCTTACAGTTCCTGTGGCTCAGGAATCAGGCTGTGACTTCACCAGGTCCCCTGTATGGCGCATATGTGAGGATGCCATCAGGGTACTGGCTGGGGCTGTGGTCTCCTCTGAAGGCTTGACTGGGGAAGGACCTGATTCTGAGCTTGTTCATGTGGTGGTCGTCAGGATTCAGTCCCTCAAGGGCTTTCAGATGGAGGGCCTGTGTCCCTTGTGAGTCCTTAACCACGTGTAGTGTACCTCTGCACAGAGCAGCTCATGACGTGGCACTTAACTTCCATCTGGCAATGTGAGAGAAGGTCCCGAAGATAGGAATTCGGGTCTCCTTATACCCTCACCTCAGAGCTGACATCCTAATCCCTTTCGCCCTGTTCCACATGTCTACTTTGATTTGAAGCAAGTCACTGTACACCCAGCTCATGGCCAAGGGGAGGGGATGCTAGAGGCATGTGCATGCCAGGAGCTAGGGTCAGGGGGCTGCTGTAGAGGCTGCCCACCAGGCACTGTAGGCGCTGAGGGAGGCGAGGTTGTGTGAAACTGTCAGATGCCCAGAGTTGGCCTCTACTCCCGTTTTCACTCCCAGATGAAAAAATTACCTTCACTAGAGGAGTCTGTGGGATTTAGTGGAATGGATTAGAGTGGGAATGAGGGTGTTATCACAGGCTGTGACATCTGTCCACTGTCCTTTTCCAGCTAGGCCTTGAAGCCTCTGCTGGCTGCTCTATTAGACCCATGACTCCTCATCCTGCGTCTATGGGGTGTGGCATGTCTAGCGTAATTTGAGAGGGAAATGGGTGTTTGGCCGATGAAAATGTCCAGTGTGTGTTTCTGTGGGTTAGGCAGTTATTCAGGGAAACACCCAGGAGCTCGTTGGGAGACATGGTTGAAACAGAGACGCTTCCTGCAGTTGCCCCTTCTTGTGTCTGAATGCCGGCACTTACCAAGTCAGGGAGGAGGCTGCCTGGCACGTCCCCTGGTTAAGGGATACTCCGTGGGTTGAGCTGGGTGCCAGACATTGCCACAACCCTAGGAAATGAGTAAGAAAAAAAAAAAATGGAAAGCAGAGTCCTCTCCCTAGAACAAGCTGAGCTTTGTGCAGAACAGGCTCCAAATATGAAAAGACCATTGTTCCCAGATGGCTGTTTAATTAATGCTCACCACTCACACCATCAGCTAGCCAAGAAGAGCCGCCTCCTTCCTTCCTCTCTCTGCGTCCTCTTCATCCTTCACTCCTCTCCCCAGGGCCTGGGGGACAGGTTGAGGGGCCCTCGAGGGTGGGAGGTACCAAGGACAGGGTTGACAGGTGGTGGCTTCCCTCTTTGCTCCTGCCTAGGAGACTCCGCTGGGTGAGCCCTCCACCTGTTGGAGAGCGGCCCTTTGCATCTCTAGGTTTGGGAGCCAGCCCTGTTCCCTGTGGGGCTCTGGGAACAAAGCCCAGCCTCAGCCCATTCCAGGCCTTTCCTCCAGATCTCTGTGTGTACCTTCTCTTGCCTGCAGCCAGAACAGAGAGCCAGAAGTGAACTGTTTTCTGGATGTTTCCGTTTCCCCCTGGTTGCCCTGCTCGTGGGTCTGAATCTGGATTGGCGAGCTTTGGCCTTGCCAGCATTGCTTTCTAGATCAGACCCTGTGCTCCTCCGGGCAGGGACAGTTCAAAGGCTTCCAGCATGAAGGAGGACTCCAGAGTTGCTGCTCCTGTGTGGCATCTCCTCAGCTCCCGTGTACCCCTGCCCACACTGGGGCTGCAGGGCTATTGCATATCTGACCTGCCTGCTGCTAATTCAGGGTTCTCTCTCATTAGGAGCCAGTCCTGCTCAGACATGGACTGAGCCTACAAAGTTCTATGGTTAACAGTTGTTGTGTGAGCATGCCTCAAAATTTTTGTCTCCCATTGGAAATTTTTCTTCTGCATACAGTAATTCCCGAGCCTGCGGATTTGCCTTGCATCTGTTTGTACCTTAAGATTCTTCATGCACAGCCTCAGCTGATCATTCCTGGGTATTTCATAATATCATGTATGTAGTGTCCGCTGTGTGTGACTAGGGCAGAAATCATCGAGTAAGTACTGAGCTTGAGTAAGAACTCAAGGAGAGCATCTCTCATAGTCAATCACGCACCAACGTGGAGATGGTTGTGTGGCCAGCATAGGGTTAACTCTGTGTCGTCACGAAGATGGTGAATTTTCAAGTTGTGGGATTATGAGGATTTTAAATCCAGAAACCCCAGGGGTCTAGTTTAATGGCGGACAAGCCCTGCAGAGAAGATCTGACGGACCAGATAAGTTGTACACAATTCCTTGAAAATCTGTTAACTTCAGGCCCAGTCGGCTTAACTTCTTGACATGTCACCCAAATATAATTGTAAATGCCGTGGGAAAGAATCCAGAGTCAGAGTGAGTTCTGTAGAGTCTGCCAGTGAGCACAGCGAGTATGAATCACTGCGGGGAGGCCAGATGAGATGAGGCTCTCGTCATCAGAGGAGGCCACAGCCTTCAGTCACAGTGTGGTTGCCTTAAGTCTTGTGGGGCTGCAGAACACTTGGGGTGTGGCTCGTCTACATGATGATGTTCTGGGAGTGTAAAACACACGCTTGATTTCTCAGGTTTCTACAAAAACAAAGGGGAATGCATCTTAGTAAGATCTGGATGGATTCATTTGAAACGTGTTGGGCATATTGGGTTAAATAAGAATGTTACCATTGATTTCACTTTTATCTTTTTCTTCTTTTTAAATGTGTTACTCACAGATAAGTTTAAAAATTACATAGGCGGTTCCCACTTTAGGGAGGGCCAGAGGTGCCTTAGCCGGGGTTGCTGGTCATTCTTCATTAAGGAAGGTCTGCCTTTGCTTCAGTGGCGGGTGCTGGGGACAGTTCTGCGGGAGGTGATCTGCATTTGCCATTGAGGTGACCCCTACCTCAGACATTCCTTGGATCATTCCCCTCCCGGTTGCGCCCCCCTCCCGGCTTGGGAGGCAGAAGCGCCATTAGGTGGGCAGAGGTTGTGGGGCAGTCGCCCCGGGAGCCCTTGAGGGAGAGGGCGATTGCTCAAGAGTTGGAGCCGTTCTGCAGGGTAAAGGACACAGTTGCTCAACTCCTGAGACCTTTAAGGGAAGACAGTGATTGCTCAAACAGGCCTCCGGCCCCTCCGAATCCAATCATGCAGGTTACCCAGGCCCAAGGCAAGATCGCCTTGTGGAATTCCTCAGTGACTTTAAGACCGCCAGGGTATGACACTTCATGTGCACGAGGCCCTGGGTTCCATCCCCGGCACCGGCAGAACAAAACGCAAACTTCAAAATAAGACTGCTAAGATGTATAACAGAGATCTCACCCTCCAGTCGTCGGTGGGGTGACAGTGTGGTTGGTTTCACATGAAGCCTGCCTGTGAAGGTCAAGAACGCTTGTGAGCGGTGCCTTTATATAAAGCAGAGTTAGATTTCTGTTTGTGATTTCTTTTCTTAGTGGTGGCTTGGGAGGGTCTCTCTTTGAGGAAGACCCAAACGTTCTCTTTCAAGAGCACCAGATGTTGCCCACTGCACAGAGTAGGTGGCTTTCTTGGCCACAGTGAGCCTCTAGCTTCTCTGTGGACTTTTACTACACCAGTTGTCAGTGGCAAAGCTAGAGATGGACCTCAGGCTTCTTTAAGTTTGTCTTTGTGATGATCCTGTGTCCAGAGTACCCGTCAGACCAGTTTGTATCTGGCTGATTATTATCAATAAAGTAAACTTAACTATGGCCAGAAACAGCCTCTAGCATCTGGCAGCTTAGATTTACCAGGTAAAACTGCCCCAGTGACAGTGGGTGCCTCTCATTGGGTGTGCATGTCAGAATCTGGGGCTATTTCTGTTCCGAGAGGGGACCCACACCCCCACCTTGTAGAGCCTCAGCTAGTTACCAATCTTACCTTGCTGTGAGGCTCTTCTAGGCTCCCGGACAGTTGCTAGCAGATTTGTGCTCGAGAGGTGTCTGAATGGCCTCCTGGTCTGTGGGTTCCAGCCCCCTCTGGAGGACCTGTCAGTGCTGTGGCTTACAGTAGATAAAAGGCCACAGACCTTCCCTACCCTTAAGGAAACCAGGTCTAGTTGGACTAATAGTTGTCCACATAAATATCTACATTTAGGGGCTTGGGAGAAGTAGACGTTATGAATCAATACAGGCAAGAGGAAAGCTAGACTAGGACAGTGCCCCTGGAGTACAGCATTGAGAAATTCTGGAGCCCGAGGACCCTGGCAGCTGGAACGATCCCAGCGTTTCTTCCCAGCTGTTCCCAGAGTGCTCCTTTGACCCTCATAACAATCTTGGAGATCTGCTCCTCCGGACCAGACTTTCCCTATATCATGGTGAGGGGCTGAGGCCCCTGGTCTTGCAGCTAGGAGTAGCAGGACTCCCGTGGGGCTGCAGGCCGATTCCTGTGTTCTGGCTGCCCATGACTCTGCAGCCCTGGCTAATGGTCTCTGCAGAAGTTTGCAGAGCTCTAAGGGCTGACTGTGACAGCCTCTGTGTTTCATATTGGAGGAATTTGGGGGCTGGCCTTGGGGAGAGGAATATGACAGCTGTAGTTGTGGATGTGATTGGAGGGACAAAGAAGGTGTCCATCAGAGAGTTTTGTGCCAGCAGTTTAATTTCCTTTATTTCAGGACTGGAAGTTATTTAAATTACTTTATAGACTTCCTGTTTCCTTACAAGAGCTCATTAAGTCCAGGCTGAACTGCGGCATTGCCATAATGGGGCTCCTGGATCTGCAGTTCCCATTCCGCCCTCCAGGGTACCCCGATGGGGGAGGAATGTGCTGGGTGCAGAGGAGAGAGTTTGGCCGAATCGTTTATGGTGACCCTTTTAATAGATGTTGGATTTTGACTTGACGTTCATGGTCTTCCTCAAGGAGGAAGAACCACCCAGTACTCTGGAATCTGAGACTGTTTCTTGGAACTTGTTTCACTCCCATGTTCTGAAGAAGAGGCAGGCACATCTTCTTGGCTTAAAGAGTAGAAACCCTGTCTGTGTTTTTGGTGACTCGAGCCCAGCCTCAGGCCAAGGGGAGCATTAGAAGCAGGTATATGGACAGGGAAGGCCGAGGATTCCTCTGGTGATGAGGATGATGTGCTGGGGTCCCCTGGGTTAGTTGGCCCTCGGCTCTACTTGATGGGAAGCCTTTTGAGCCCCACTCACAGGCAGCTCTTGGAGAGTTGTTATCTTTGCCTAGGATGATTTGCCTTTTAAACCTGCCAAGAAAATAATTTTTAGATGACCAGGAAACATCCCCCTCCCTCTGCGCATCCTTAATTGTTCTATCAGAGGGAAACCTGCCCCAGAGCTCAGGGCCGAGTCTGTTGCCGAGTGCTAATTAGAAATAATAGCTACAACAGACAGGTGTTCAGAGGGAACAGAGACAGCGTCAGCATCACAGAGCTGCAGCCGGCTCCCTGTAGATGTTGTGGGACAGCTGCTTACCTAGTGCCACCTGGGAAAGGGGGGACAGCAGAAGTCATATAGGCTGCCATATTCCCACTTCCTTGACTCACTGACTTTGTGTGTGTGTGTACTGGGGATTGAATTCAGGGGCACTCGACCATATCCCAGCCATATCCCAGCCCTATTTTGTATTGTATTTAGAGACAGGGTCTCACTGAGTTGCTTAGCGCGTCACCATTGCTGAGGCTGCCTTTGAACTGGCGATCCTCCTGCCTCAGCATCCTGAGCCTCTGGGGTCACAGGCATGCACCACCACGCCAGGTGACTTGGTGAATTTTATTCCATGATTCCAAGTTCTGTTAATGTACTGTTATATCCCACTGGTGCTTGGGACACACTCAGTTTCACCTGATCCAGAAAGTCCTGGGGACGTTCCAGGAGTTACCATACCTGGGGGTTAAGGAGAAGGAGTCATTTTGTCCTGGTCGGCAGACAAGGAATCTTTCTAAAGATGAAGTAATACGGCAACTTAAATATAACCTGAGTCAGACTTGCCTGTCTAAGTGAATGCTGAGTCTTAAATATTCATTTACAATGTTAAAGTCTGTAATTTCTTCATAAAGAATTCTAAAATAATAAAGATGACCTGGTAGGCAAAATTCCCTTGTATTTTCTAAAAGCTTTTGATAAGGTCCCTCATAAAAGATTAAGAGAGAACAAAACCACAGTGTGGCGCAGAGTCCTTGTTGTGGATTAAAAAATGATTAAGTGATAGGGAACAGAAGAATGCTGGTGGAGACCCACTGCTTGTAGCGGGGAGAGGTTAATCGAGGGGCGTCTGAGGACTCTGTCGTGGGGGCCGGAGTTATTAAGTATATTAATTGTTTGGAGAGCGAAATGGAGGGTGAATTAGTGCAATCAGCAGTTGCTACCCTGGATTTTGTAACTGGATTCAACCCAGAAATGCCTTGAATTCGTTGATAATGGGGAGACCGGGCGGTGCGACAGGGGAGGAAGTGAAGTTTGAAGTGTGTGGAGTCATTCAGATGGGCACGTGTCGGGTTCACCTGGGAGAGAGAGTGCACCCCCGAACCTGCCACCTTGCCTGAGGAGCACTTCCAGAGTAGCTGTGCGGTGTCGTGCACTGGCTTTTCAAACAGGAAGCAGGCAGAGGATATTGGAGTGGGAGGTGGGCTTGAAAAATAGAGAGTTTGCTTGGGAAGGATGACCCAGCCGCTGCTGAGCTGGTGGGTGTCTCCTGCTGGGGTGAGAGGGTTTGCTTTTAGGTGGCCCACAGTGAGGGACATCTGCTCTAGGTGTAAATGTTTCCTTCTGTTTCTCAGTGGGGACTTTGTGCGCCATCCTAACTGGTGTCACACACAGCCATAGGTGGCCTGTGGAGGTGGCCCGTTGGATGGGTCTGGTGGAATTACCAGATCACAGCAGATGGTCCTGCAGATGCCTTAGGGTTGACCTCACGGCCTGGAGTCTGGCTTCTTCTAGGGTGAACAGTGAGACACACGTGTTCTTTGGGGAAGGGAGTGTTTTTGTGTTGAGTGGGTGATGGGGCTGGACTTGGTGTGAGGACAGGTAAGCCGAGCAGAAGCACTCACTGTCTGTGGGTACCCTGCCCTTGTGCGATTCTTTCTGGGGCCTGTCCAGGTGTACTTGGAGTGTTCCTTCTGTAGCTGAGAGGAACGTTTCTCAGGCATGGTCCTCTGCCTGGAGAGCTCACACTTTCCTGAATGGGCGCTTCCAGGCAAGCCCCAGACTTCTTCCTCTGCCACTTTCTTTTGTGGACTAATTTCCTCTTGTAGCTTTGACTCCTTACCAGAGGCCCACTTTAATTAAAACCTGGAATAGTGCTGGCCTCCCTTAGAAATGTTGCTGAGTCCTTCCTTTCGGCCGAGAGCAGATGCCTCAGTGTGGGTTGGGGTCCCCAGTAGGGGCCTCTGGGGGAATTTTTGCAATCTTGGTTCAGCATCGTTAGAAGCTGCAATTACGACTCGGTCGCTAATTACCCCGCCTAGCATTAGATCAGTGTACAGAGGGGGCGCGGGGCTTGTCAGCAGAGGTCAGCAGAGGTCAGCCAGAGGCCCCCTCACTCAGCAGCCCTCTTGTGATAGCTGCACACAGAGAAAGGCATTAATGGGGGAGGGCCGGGGGCCCACTCGGCTGCGGGGTGCTCGCTGGGGGATGGGGGAGGCAGAGCACTATTGATGACTGAAGAGGTCGCAGCGGCCGATAACCCTTCACATGACCCTTCTCGGGAAGCCTGCAGGAAGGCACAGAAGCCCCTGTGTTGGAGGTGGTGCTTAGCAAGGGTAAGGTGGATGCAGACAAGATACCAGGATGTGCCTTTGGTGATTTCAGGGTTGAGTGTCGGGAAGATCAGTTCTGTCTCGGCTTCTAAGCCGGGAGGAGAGCTCCCCATCGTGGGGCATGTTTTGGTATATCTCTGAACCACCTGTACTGTATTATTTGTTTTACATTTCTCTTTTAGTGGGCTCTCCTATTTAAACCATTAATACCTGCTTTTACATCATCCCAAGCAGTGATATCTGAGGAATCACAGATATGGGTTGGTTCTATTGACTCAAATGAATGTTGAATAGATAATGATTGGAATTATAAAACTCACCTGCATATCACCAAGAATCATCTGGCCCAGTGTTGTGTACATGGCAGACCGGAAAATAATGATGGAAAAGACACTGGAATGAAGTCTGAGAACAGCGGTCCCTTTTATCTGTGGTTTTACTTTCCATAGTTTGAATTATCCCAAGTCAACCACAGGCTGAAAATATTAAATGGAAAATTCCAGAAATAAACAGTTCATGAGTTTTAAATAAATTTTATGACAGCATATTATCATTGTTCTATTTTACCATTAGTTCTATTACTTGTTTTTATTAATTTCTCATGGCATTTGATTTATACATTAAACTTCATCATAGCTATAAGTATATAAAAAGATAGTATATTTAGGGTTCAGTACCTGGATGTTTCAGGCATCCAAGGAACATCTTGGAATGCATTCCTTGCAGATAAGGAAGGACTACTGTACTTTTTGCAGGTCCAGAATTGCTGTCTCCTGAGGTATGTAATTGCTGGTGAATTTCTCTGCTTCTCTGAGCCTTAAAAATGAGGATAGGTTTTTTGTTGGATTGTTAAGCAAATGAAATGAGAACATGTTCTTTTTCTGTGTGTGTATGTATAAATATTAATAGCTAACACTTACTCAGCATCTGCAGTGCTAAATACTTCACAGTCTCAGTAATCCTAACAACCAGATGGGGCAAATATGATACCTACACCCATTACATGTGTGATGGCCCAAAGTAGGTTAAGAACTCGCAGCTTTAAAAAAATGGCCTCTCTGCTGGAATGCCGGCCCAGAGCACACGTTCTAAGTCACTATTACAGCACTACCACATACTATACTAATACTATATTACACTATATGCTATACCAGTACTACACTGATAACTGTGCAAGCTATACCTGTATAGGATTTCCTTATTATTGACCCCTTCAAGGTGTTATTACCCACTCCCATATCTGCCTATTGAGTGCATTATTAGGAAAATAATGGTTTAAATGCAAGGGGCTGGGAAGAATAAGTGTGCAGCTCTTCTGGGTGACTGTCTTCTGTGATTCCTAAGCAGCACAGTCGAGTCCTAAGTGCTCATCTGTTTGGCCCTGCACTGGTTGGGACAGGCCTAGACTTCTCCATAGCTCTCCCTCTTCAAATCAGAGCGACATCAGTACCTGATTGCTGGGGGCCTGGGAGGCAGGGGATGATGTGTCATATTGATAAGGTTCTTGCAGTCTGAGCCACAGGCTTGGGAACAGTTTCAGAACTCTGAGTTCGATCTCCTCACAGGTACAGCATGTTTCCTTGGCTTTGGAGGCCAGGGCCTGGCAGAACACGGTGCCATCCCCAGCCTCAGATGTTGCCGAGGGTCAGCGCTGGAATGTTGATGTCCCCCCCCCCCCCTTGTTCATTTTAGGGGAACTGCTCCTCCCTGCCCTTTGACTGCCTGGGTCTGAGCTGGGCCAGGATGGAGCACAGTTGGCCCTGTATAATAGATGTACAAAAGGTGAGGAGCCTGTGTCCTAGGGTAGCAAGGTTCAGCTTAGAAAGGCTGCGATACCCTGAGAGGAGAAGATGTGGAGAGAGATCCTGGGCCCCAACTCCAAATTCTTCTTTTTTTCCTGAGCCAGAGGGCCTCAGGCCTGTGCATGAAACATGCTTTACAAAGCTAAAGTTTTACTGAACTTCCACCCCCTGGGTGCTGACTAACACCACTTCCCCTCATATAACTTCACATTCGCGTAATTAACATATAATTTGATACCTGGAAATTCATGTCGGGTGGAGCTGGCACGGATTACTCAGTTTGTAGCAATGCAGACTCCTGGGGCACAGAACTTGGTGCTGCCTCCTGGTTCTCCAGCCAGCTAACTTGTTTCACCCGTATCTTTGCTGCTTACTTCTTCCTTACAATCCCACAAAGATGAAGGAAATGATCATGGAGTCTGCTTTTATCGTTTAAACAAACATGGGATTGCTGACCTCCACATGGAGTATGCTTGCCCCCGCCCACGGCCATCAGCTGGTGGAATTTGATGTTGCCATACTTGGTTGCACTTCCTGCTTCTTCGTCAAGGCAGTATCATCAGCATTAAAAAATGCAGTAGATAATTATCAGTGGAGAATAAAGATGAAAAATGACAACGGTTTTGCAATTTAAATTTATAGTGTGTGCTGATGGTTATAAGTTTTTGTTGGAGAAAATATTTATTGTGTTGACGCACATCTTAATGTGGGGGAATCATGGTTCTTAATGTATACCATACCTGCCCATTTGAAGACACCGTGGCTGGGTAGATGCTGACCGGTTGCCGAGAATCAGCACCATTAAAAGCCAATCAGGATATCTTGCCAATGACTCCAAATTCATTTGAAAGCGCACATTTAGATCAGCGTAGATGGGAAAGGTACATGGTGTGAATGTGCAGAAAAGCATAGGACCACTCCCTTAAACAGCAGTGGCAAATGGGTTCCAACTCGCATGCTGTCTCCTGATGGTCACAGCTTCCTGATCCCAGTGGCTTGAGAGGAGCTTGAGTCCACTGCCCAGCTGCACAAACCCTCGTCAGCCCACAGCAGGGAAGGTAGGAGCAGGGAATAGCTCCAGGCCTGCCATTTGTTCCCTGCCCTGCATGTGCTTGTGAACCTTTCAGGGTTTGAGAACTTGACTTTGGAAAGCTTCTAAATTTGTTCCTAGCAGGTTGATTTATTTTGTTGAGGTCAAATTAGAGCTAATGGCCCTAATGGTTTACAATGCTCCTAAATGGTTCTTAGCACTTAGGCAGGCTGGGCTGGCCATGGCGGGCGGGTTTCCAAGTGTGGACCATATCATTCTTAGGGTATATATATTTTTTTTGTTGAAGTTATTGTTGAAAGTACAACGAATATGTGCAAGTAAGGTTAAAAGGTAACAGCAGAATTAGTCCTACTTAATATTAAACTTTCTTTTGGTATTACATCCATGGACCCCAGGAGTGTACGTGAATGAGTGGGGTGTCCAGCCTGAGTTTTGTAGATGGTGATTATTTGTCCTTTTCTCCTTTACTGGGAGAGTGTTGCTCATGAAATGCAATAGTAGGGAAGCCTCAGATTTCCTCTGGCCATTTCTGGTTGCCAAATAGTTCCCGCAAGAGCCAGGTAACCAGGTTAGACTAATCCCTGGTGCATCCCTTCCAGCCATCCTGTGGTATCTGTGAGTTCATGGCAAGGTCTTTGGCAAAAGGATTGCACTTTACATAAAACTGGCTCCAGTTTTCTGATTTCTGTGTGATTGGGAGTAGGTAGGGCAGAGCCAGGTGTCTACAAAGGAGCTGCATGCCTCTACTAGTCCATGCAGTTAAACCTTGTATGTGTGTACGCACAGGCATGCTCTCTGGGCAGTGACCTCCCAGGGCTGCTGGGTGCAGCCGGAGAAGGAGCGATCCGGAAGGGTGCAGTCCCCCTTGCCTAAGTCCAGGGGATAGTAGCCAGGCAGACATGCTGGTGAAGAGTTTCTCTGTGCTTTGATTAGGGGAAGAAAGGAAGAAGCGGGGGCTGCCTCCAAATCATCTTACTTTGACCCACCTGCTCCAAGACTAGTTGCTCCTAAGTCACAAATATCGTTTGAAGGCCAAGTCCACTCATTCTCTCTGGGTAAAATCCTCTTGGCTGCTGTAGATTAAGCCACCATTATTAAGGGTAAGTGAGGGGCAGGGCTTGTCTTCAAGCTGCTAAGGAGGCCTACAGGGCTCTGCTGGACACCCGGGCTCCTGTTTATCCTCTCTCAGACTCTGAGATACACTGTTAGTATATTTGTCGACCTTCGCAGTACCTCGAACTTCACAGTACCTCGAACTTCGCAGTACCTCGGCCACCCCATCTCAGGATGAAGTGGTTTTCCCTTGAGCAGTTTGAAGAACGTCCTGTTCCCTGTGAGATGTCTACTGGAGAATTTCCTCATTCTAGTTCATCTTGAACAGCCTCACAACCCCGGTGATGTGCTGTCTGCATCAAAGCAGATGGCTGCATTTGTGACCAAGAAGTAGTTAATTTCCACTGTTAATCAAACCAAACCAGCACATTGGGCATGATAGAACTCGGGACCCGAGCCCCCGTTCAGCAGCCTGGAGGCGCTGCTGAGTCCAGTTGGTGGAACCACATTCTAGAATCCATGTTTGACTGGCTTCAGTCAGTTCCATGGCCACCAAGTCCTCTAGAGAAGTTTTAATTACCAACCAAGGTAGTGTGGTTTCTTCAATGTGTTGTAACAAATGGATGTCAGCCCCCCTGCCATCAATAAAGCCCCGTAATTATCACATGGCAGGCTCCGAGGAGGAACCCTGGACATCCTGAGTGTCTGACGGCTGTGCTTCCGTCCTCTTGCCTGGAGTTGGGGGTGGGTGAAGGGAGAGGAAGACAATCTTCTTCAGGGTTCTGAGGCATCTGCTGCACCCAGCACAGGCCATGTGCAGTTGCTGGGGAGCAGGCCTGCTTTTTGGTGGAGGGCTAGGGGGTGGGAGTTTGGGGGAGAGCGATGGTTTAGAATGAAAGACCTTGAAATGGCAAATCTTTATTAGTTTTGTAAACAGCTTTAGGAAGCGCTAGGAGCATCTTGCAGGGACCCTGCAATTATCATAATAAACAGTTTTATCATCTGCTTGGCAATCAATATTGTGGCTTATGCTGCTTTAGTATCTCAGTGGTATTGATTACCTTAACAACTGTGCTGCGGTCAGCTTCCATTAACCCCTGCTCTGCTGGCAGGGCCTGTGCCATCCACGGCTAGATGGAAGACTGCTCTGGTCACAGCCCAAGCAAGTGCCGGAATTTGACAGCTGGCCAGTGAGGCAAACAGCTTTTATCTCAGTGCGCTCAGGAGAAGGAAGGGTTTTAAACAGCGGATCTGGAAGCTAATGCAACTTCTTAAAGTCATCTTTTTGTGTATGTGTGGAGAGTGTATAAAACAATTATAGCAGTGGGGTTTCAACTGTGACTCAGGAATTTGAATGTTAAGAGTGAAAATTCCGTGGGGCCCCTTGCCCTGGGCCTGCCCAGCCATTCCTCTGGACTCCACTTTTGCCCTCCCTGGGGGACAGGTTGGTGTGTGTGTGTGGAATTCAGTCAAGGCTGGTAGCCCTTCCGCCCTGTGCAAGGGGTGTTCCTGGGGCTCGTTTTGTGATCTATGCTCTACTTGTAGAGAGAAAAACCACTTATGCAGGGACATCGAGTTCTAGGATTCAGGTTCCCATGGACCAGTGAGTGTCCCAAGTTAAATAGTTGATCATTGGGTGACAGAATGCTGGGGAGAGATTTTGGTGCCGACTGAGATCATATCACTGGTTGCTGTCTCTGGTCTGGTTAATGTTTACATTCCCTTTTCCTCCTGTGAAATGAAGCTAATAGGGTCAGTTCTCTCTAGAACAGCTGGAGTCCACTCCCCAGACCAGGCCAGTAGGCAGGGACCAATTAGGGGTTCAGTAGTATTAAGTGAAATTCATCTGGGAAGTTTTGGGACAAGGTCTTGCGTGTGTGCGTGTGTGCGCGCGCACGTGTGCGTGCGTGCGTGCATGCGTGCGTGTGTATGTGTTGGTTTTCTATGGTGTTGTTCCTCTTTTGGTTTTCTATTGATTTTGTTTTAAATAATAGAATTGTATGTGTATGTCTATTTAATATAGGTAATACATATATTATGTATATGTATTGAAATGGCAAATTTTTATTAGTTTTGTAAACTAATATGTATGTACATGCACACACATACATAAATAAACCTATAAACATAGAGCATATATATTTTTCCATTGAGCCTGGGGGTGAGCCTGCATACCACAGTGAGGCTTAACTCCTTTGGCCCAGCCCTACTACAGGTTATCATATTATAGGTTCTTGGCATTTGCAGACCCGACAACACGGGTTGTACCCAACCCAAATGACATTGACCTCTGTCAAGAAGCCATCTACCACACCTCAGGAGTGAATTTTTAGTTTGTGAACATATGGGCTGGGTGGGTGGCTCAGTGGTAAAGCGCTTGCCTGGCACATGTGGGGCACTGGGTTCGATCCTCAGCACCACATAAAAAATAATAAAAATGAAGGTAAACTAAAAATATAAATACAACTAAAAATTAAAATTAAAAAAGTTTGTGAACGTAAGTTTTGTGGGGTTCCAGGGGAATAGAGAAGAGGGAGGTGGAGGCTAGTGCCAGATCAGGAGGCAGGTGAATTGGCTGGCAGACTCACCTTCCTGCCCTTCTTGGCAGGCTGTGTGTGGCATGTGGGTTTCTTATCCTTGTGCCTGCTCAGGAGGAGCCAGATGTAAAACTTGACCAGAGGGAAGGGAAGCCAGCAGCTGTGTGACATCGGGGAGGGCTAAAGACTAAGCCTGGAGAAGTGCAGACAGGTACAGGCAAGGGGGTCACAGGTGTATGGATATTTGCCCACGGGCTTCAAGGGTCTGTGCCAGAGAGGGTGAGGAAGCCAGGCCATCAGACTGGGCAGCAAGATATAAGTCTTGAGGCTGTCACTGGCATGACCAGGGCAGTAAAGATAAGATTCAGCCTTTGTTGGTATCAGGCCACAGGCACGATGAGCAGGATTTTTCTCTTCCCTCTAGTAGGGGCCAAGCCCACACTCTGGCATTAAGGAGGTGGACCCATGCAGATGAGTGAAGGGCCCCAGATATTGATGACTGGTCTCCTCCATTCTCGGGGGGTGCCGTAAGAATAGACATCTGTCTGGGTTTGGGAGGCATGGTAGCTCAGCAGCCCTTCCCTCTGGATCCACCCTATGAGGTCACCCTCCTTCCAATAGGGATATCAAGGAATCCTGGTCACTGTGTTGTATTCTGGACCCACTTGTTTTTGTCTGTCACCCTTCCCCTGCCCTGACTGCCTTGGCTTCATAAGTTGGGAATTTGTATTTGGAGCTCAATTAGACTCAGAGGGTGATCACTGGATGCCAGGTTGACACTGAGTCTCCTTGTCCATCGTGATAGCTCAAAGGGCTACAGAAACTGCTCATGTTCATAGAAAATAGGTGACATTTGCAATGGCCAGGGAGTCGGTTTCCCTGTTTGGTTTAGTGTGGATGCGTGCACTTGGGCCAGGTCATGATACAGTTCTACTGCCCCCAGGCCACCTTCTGTGTTACCTCACTGGTCTCGCATTCTGCATGGACATTAGCTCTTGAAGGTTCAGCCTCATTCAGGAGCAGCTCCTAGCAGCCAGCTGCTCATGACTTTGTTTTGCATATAGGTTTTTGAGCTGAATGGTGGCACCTTTGAAGCAGCAGTGTTGCCTGCTCACTTCAGGGTGTTTGGGAAGGAGTTGCATTCAACCTACTCGTGTCTTAGGCTTTTTTTTTGGGGGGGGGGGACGGGGGGATTTGGCACTTTTCTGAATTTGTTTTCCAGGCCCTTCAACCCTCCCATCTATGTAAAAATCTGTGACTTAGCATTTTCCCCTCATGTTCTTGCCCATGTGGAATAGCTCCATATTTGTTGTTATAGCAAAAGTGTTTGCGATTTCAGATTTTTTTTTTAACATTTGCACAGATATGATATCTCAGGCATGGGACCCAAGTCAAAAGACAAAATTCATTTATTTTTCACATAGAACTCAGATACATAGCCCAACGTTGATTTTATACAGTATTTTTAATAATATTGTTCCATGGTATGGCGTTTCCAGTTGTGGCATCATGTCAGTGCTCAAAAATCATTTCAGATTTTGGCCTTTTGGAGCAGGAAGTCTCAACCTGTATTTGTAACTCTGCTTTTTAGGTGTGATCAGTGGGGGAAATTTTTTTTTTTTTTTAGGTCTTTGGTGTACTTATTTTTTTTTTTTCTCTCTCTTATTTAGATGAAAAGTGTTTTTGAAGGATTTGGAAGCTTGAGGTTTTCTGTACGCAGCAAGTAGATCTGTCTTTATCCTTCCTGTTTCTCGGAGAGTTGGTGACTCTCTTGGAGGAAACGTTGTCTTTATACAGAGAACACTAGAGTAGGAACCTGGAGACAGTCCTGGTCCTTGCTCTGCTACTCACCAGCTGTGTGACCTGTGTGACTCTAGTAGTCACAATAAAGTTTAACATTTTTTTTTAAGCCTGTAAAATCTACAGTCTGATTCCCATTCTGTCTATTTAAAAGATTGTTGGAGGTCAAATGAGAAGTGAATATGAGTGTTTGAACATGTATAAAGTGTCGTATAAATCGAAGGAGCCCCGTGATTTGTTCCTGGGGAGCTTGGTGCTGGGTGCAACTGTACTTCTGGTCAGATCTTGATGCTAGTGTGAACAAGTCCATAGCCGAGTATTTCCCGGGAGCCCACAGCATGTTGGTGAGTGTACTGAAGTTGGAGGGGGGAGCTGCTGAATGATGGAGTGCGGGGGCCACTTAGGGCAAGAAGCACACTTGACATTGGGCCATTTACCTGCAGATCAACAGGACAGAACCAGCCCAATAGGAAGGAAGCAGCTCCGTGCAACCTTTACAAAGCAATTAAGGTGACTCATAAAGCATTTATGCTGAGATGAAAGACAGTTCAAAAAAACAGTGCTTCGTGAATATCTCCTTATTTGTAAATTCACTGAAAGTGTTATTTATTTATTTTTATTACTGCAAATTGAACCGAGGGGCACTTTTCCAATGATCTACACCCCCAGATCTTTTTTATTTTTATTTTTTTATTTTGAGACACAGTCTTGCTAACCAGCCCAAGATAGCCTTGAACTTGCAATCCTCCTGCCTTACCTTCCTGAGTCACTGTGAGGACAGGTGTGTGCCATTTTACCTGGCTTAAAAATATTTTTCAACCCCTCGAATCAATAGGTATTAGCTTTTAACTCATCAATGGATGCATTTTCATCTTCTTCATCAGACTTGGTCTCTGAGATCCAAATCAAGTGGTTCATATTAGTAAGCAAACTCCTTTTTGCTCAGCAAGGGTAGTGAAAGTTACCACTTACAAAATGTGTCAGGTACCATGCTTGTATTCTTCTAGTATTAGCAACTTGACAGTGCTAAGGGTGGAGGTGGCAGATGGCAAATTCTGACAGCCACTGTAGAGGTAGCTGGGTTTGGAGGGAATTCTCATGATGGACGTTTTCTCTTCCGAAGAAAGGAGAACTCCTGTTTCTTTGCAGAAATGCTTGACCTATCTTGATCTTATGAGTTCAAGACTAAGTAGCCTGGTTCTGGTCAGTGCTATTATTTCATAAGATGTTCCTGATAACTGAGCACAACTTTTGAGGGAAGAAGAAGAAAATGTTGTGAAAGTAGAAGTATCGTGAACCTTTCCACAACTCCACTAGACTTCACAGTTCACCTTTTCCTAGGTTTGTTTTATTTTAAGGCCTAAGGTATCAGGACACTTCATCATTTCCTTATATGGAAACATTCTATCGTTATTTCACTAACAAAATCGACAAGATCTCTAACACCATCCAATCCCAGATTGTGAGTTACTTACTGATTGTCCCTGACATGGCTTTTTCATATAGTTGGCCATTTAAGGTTTGTATCCATGTGGAGTCTACCCAGTGCATCTAGTTGTTTGGTCCTTAGGCCTCTTTTCCTGTGGGGCAGCCCTTCCCTCTCTATCCCCTATCCGGCCCATGGAGTCTGGAGGATAATGGGGAATGGCTGCATGTGGCGTGAGATACCCAGGCCCTGAGCCCTGCTCTGCCACTGACCAGCTGTCTGACCTTCAGCAAACCACCAACACTCTCTGGAGTCATTATTCTTGTCTGTCAAAGGAGGTCGTGAGACTGGATGGTCTCACACTTGCACATTCTCATTATTACCTCCCCAAAGAGATCAGAGAGAGGGGCTGCAGGCGCCGCCTGCTCCCAGTCCCGTCCCACTTTTGGCAATCGAGAAATGATGGGAGCGAAGTAATTCTGACCATCGGCTTGTCCTTTTTTTCTCTTGGACATTATGAATAGTGTCCCTAAAATGATGTTAGTGTGCTTTTCATTTTAACTTGTAGATATCTTAGAGCCAAATTTAGGTCTTGAGTGTAGGTTATTATCTGTATGCACTTGAACCTTCATTTTTTTGGGTTAAAATGTCCTCCTTTTTTGTTCTTTTCTTTCTTCCTTTGCCCTGACCTCAGAGTGTTGTGTATTCATGTGAGCAGTACAAATACATGACCGTGGGCTGGGTATTCTTATTCTCAACCTAGTCTGTAAGCTCACTGGGACCCATGTATTTTTTATTTTATTTTATTCTGCTTTACTTTCTTTTATTTTTTGTCACAGGGGATTGAACTTAGAGGTACTATACACTGAGCTACATCCCCAGCCCTTTTTATTTTTTAGTTTGAGACAGGGTCTTGCTAAATTGCTAAAGCTGGCCTCAATCTTGTGATCAAGTGGCTGGAATGACAGGTGTGTGTGTCTCTGGGCCCAGCTTCATGTCTTTTATGTTATGCTTTCTTGGGCCATTGATTAGGTGCTCAGTAGAAGCTTGCTAATAGTTTTTGGCTCAGTACATGGTCATCCTGAATGCATTTAAAAATTTCTATTTGTGGTGAGGGGTTGTTTGGAGAAGTATTAATTTTCTGGCTGTGGCTTGCTTCTACTTTCTGCCTTTTATGTGGAAACATGTCCAGTGGTGGTCTAGCTGGTGGTGCTTTTGGTAGACTCTGTCTTTTCGAGTGGCTCCTTGCTGTTTTTTTCCGTAGGCCTTTGGTGAGCGAGGCAATATTTGCTGGGCAAACAGTTGGAAGGGATCTTAACTGCTAAAACAGTAGCCATTCTACACATTCTGAAGAGAAAATCACCTGTGGTTCCAGCCCTGCACACAGTGGGTGCTGTTCTCGGAGTGTTAAGGGCCACGGAGGTGGATGATTCAGAGAATATCATCTCCAGAAAACCCAGACTAGTTCATCAGAGCTTCGTCTTCTCTTAGCCTCTAGCATGAGCTCTGTTGTTCCTCCTCAGCCTTCCTCAGCTCTTGGTGGGCATCAGTGTTCTTCCTCAGGAGGCATTGACATCAGCTCTCTCTCTCCCTCCCCTTCCTGGCCCTTGGCCTCCTAATCTGAGAGAGAGAAGAGAACAATATTCATCCTAGAAGGCTAGGTGAAGCCTGGAGTGCATACATGCGGAGCACTTAGCTGAGCGCCTAGCACACAGTAGGCACTCAGTATATGGTAGATGCCTTCAGAGCCATCTCTGTTGGGGAACATATTTATGGCTGGTGCATCCTCTTGTTTTCTGATCCTTGGAAAGGAGTCCTTTAAGTCTGGGTTGCGCTGGGCTACGGGGACTGGTTAGTAAGGAATCCTATTCTGGGTCTCTGGGACACTCCTCTGTAGGCCACAGCTAAGTGCCCCTGCTGGTGTGCTCTCCCGCTCAGTCTCTGCCAAGCGAGCAGCAGCGTGGCATTTGTCCTTCTATGGCCATTTTGAGGAAAGCACTTCCAACCTGCCACTCCGTGTGGACTTAGTCCAAAGGAAGGCAAGACCTCTGGGGGGCCCTGGGTGTGGCTAGGAAGTTGAGGCTCATGGCTTGTGAGTTTTCTTCTAATGGAATTTCCCATCACTTACTGCCCTGCTGATTTCTGATCAATGAAAATGAAATCGCACCACCTCCTCAGAGGCTCCACGTATGCCTGCTGCTTCCCGCTGGGTCAGTTCCGGTAAAATAATCTCATCAGGCGTGCGAGAGGGTAATAGGAAATAAAAATAAAAACCCACAATTAGCAAGAGGCCTTGCCGCTGAGTAACACTTTCCATCCCAGTGGCTGAAAGGGCCGGGAGTGAATGTTTAAGAGACTTCCTTCAAAAAGATTTCCTGGCTCCTTCCTTCTCCTTTCTGTTTTTCCTTCATCTCTTCTGACTCCCCCCTTCTCCATGTGTCGTTAGTTTGAAATCATTCACAGGGAATATTTTTTGCTCTCCTTCTAGGGCCAGTAGGATTTCTGTGTGATCCGCACATGCCAGTGTGGCTTTAAACCTTTCTTTGTCACCTGCAAATGGACACGGACTGAATCCTTGAAATTCCAGCTTCTCCTGTGGACCTATAGAGAGAGGGATTTTGTTTTCTCCCTGTCACTGACCTTTGGAGGTTGGGGTTGGCGGGGGGACAGGACAACGTGGAGCTGAGCTTCGGTTGCTGAATAGACTTCTCCAAGGTGGTTCATTTTCATTCCCAGACGTTGAGTTCCAATTATAAGTTCATGAAGGACAGCTGTCCCCTCTGTGTTATTCACCTTAACTCCCAGGGCATCAGGAGAATGAGGCTCTAGGAAAGGATAGTGTTGGGTCACGTGAAAGCCGGGCTGAGCCACCTCCTGGTGGAGTGCAGTGAACAGTCCACACAGCAGCCTCGACGCCTCTTGGTAAGACTTGGGGGAGGTGGTCCACGGCCCCCAGAACTTTCTGCTGCTTATGTCTACGGAGTCTGTGAAGTCAAAAGGCCCAGCCAAAAGAGGAACCGTGGCCAGGGAGATCACAATGAGAATACGAAGGGCCAAGGAGGATGTGGGAAACCTGTTAGGTCACCTAAGAGGAGCCAGTCGAAATTAAATCATATCCTGTCCTGTCAACTTGACAACATCAAAGCACAGAAGAAAGGCTTGTGTGTAGGCTGGTTCAGGGATTCTGGCAGTTTCTCATCGGTATTTGCAGGACAGCGCGTCCTTCATTCCCAGAGTGGGGGAAAGAATCTGTCAAGCCATGGTCAGTTTTAAAGATCCCTAAGGTTCCTTTACTTGATGGATCTTGTGGTGAAACTGAGATGAAACCTTTGAGGAGACTGGGATTATGGAAGCAGAGTCTTGGTGTCCGTGTTCTCCAGCACCATAGGGTCTCAGGGCAGCTGCTCAGTCTGCTGAGCCCCGTTTGCAACTGTGGAGCAATACGGTAAAATGGGATCGCTGTGACCATACCTGCTGAATAGAAAGACAGGTTCTGACATCGGAGCAGGAGGGCTCAGGGTTGTGGGGATGTGATAAGCTAGATCAGTGTGGTGTAGACTGAGTCCCAGTGGCCGTGGGAAGTGCTGGGCCACTTCTAACCGCAGTGAGAGCGAGCTAGTGGGAGTGGGCATCCAGAGGAAGGGTGGCTTTGTATAACCTAGGTGCTCAGTAAATGTGGTGTGAGCGAATGCAAATCGTTAGAGCAGCCGCTTGAGTTTTGGAATCTGCATCACATACAGGAGCTTCAAAGTAAAGATCAGTAGGGCCAGAACCCCAGCAACCTCTGTATTATTGAGGCCAAAGAAGTTGGCCCCGTTAACCAACCAGATTTGATTTCCCCCAATCGTATCATGGCCTGATGTGGGAATTTGAAACTATGGGAGCAGTTTCTGAAGTTTTCTCTTGTTCTGGCTCCTTCCAAGATTAGAATTATTGGCTGAATGTTTTGGTGGGATGAGCAGAGGGGTCAAGGGGTGGAGGGAGGGAGGGTGGGTGCGCCTTCAGGAAGGAAGCGGAAGTTCTTTGTAACATGCGCCTTTCGTATATTTGCGTGTTTGCATAAATAATGTTTCTCCTCTCTCATCCTAGACACTTAGCACGGGGTCTTGATCTACATTGATCACATTTTATGACTCGAACTGGCAATCTTCCCCCCGGGACAAGACCTAACCAGGGTGTTCAGGAAACCATTAAGGAAAAATATGTAACCACACTCATTCCCAAACTCAATTGTTTGGTCTTAGCAGTGCTCAGATAAGAGATTTTCAAGCATAATTAATCCAAGCACTATTTAACGTGGCGTTGGCGATTCTTCCTAGCTGTGTTGGCCCCAAAGACACATTGGGAGCAGCAAGAGGAGGAAGACCTCTGGGCTGCCTTTGCTGGGCTTGTGAGGGTGTAATTATTATCCGCAGTTGCTTGATTCTTAGGGTGGCTCCCCAGTAGGTTAAGAAGTGTGAACACTAGGATCCTTACACTTTTAAGAGGAAATGTTCCTTTGTTGTTTTGCCTAATTGCCAAGGCCACTCTTTGAAGCGGTCAATGGTAAATATGTCTCAACATGTTCTTCTTGATGAAAAGTAACAGTGTCAATAATGAGCTTCAGAATCTGCATGCGGAATGGGGAAGACGCAGAGAAGAGCAGGACAGGTAGTTAAGTTTCATTACCTACCCGCCTCTCCCTCCCAGGTGGGTTTAAGCTCGGGTTGGAGGATTCAGAGGACCAGCAGTGCTCCCTCCAGTCTGTCTCCATGCCCCCAGGTCCTGGTGGAGGCTTTGGGCCGCTCTTCTGCAAGACCATAAGAAAGAGAATTGAAATTGGAGATCGCTCCCCAGGCCTCTAGGATTTGAGGACTTCCCAGTATGAAATAGGCTTCTCAAATCTTCCCCTTAGTAAAATGAGTCACTTAGGAGGGAATTTCTTTGATGGGATCACTGTCTACATCGTGCCCTCTGAGTCGGAAGGTCAAGGGAGGCTTAGCACACAGCCTGAGGACAGCTCTGAGGGTGCCAGCTAAGGCAACGCCCTGCCCGGCCGCAGGCAGGACCTCCTGTGTGCGGCTCTGCATCTGCAGTGGCCGCCTGTCTTCATGCCCTTGCTGATGGCTCCACCTTCCAGCATCCATTCCTGCTTTATCAGGGATCCCCTGCTCTCCTCCACTCAAAAAGCTACTTATGCTAATGACCAGGGGAGGAACTCGCTGAGCCTGGGCTGGTGAGTGTGTAAGTGTATGCGAGTCAACTAGCGAGCGCACACATGCACGTGAGTTTGTGTGTGTGTTGCTCTATTAACAAGTCTGTAAAGGGAGGCCCTTGTTTGTTTTGTCATGTGCCAGTTCCAGAGCCTCGAGCCAGAGTGAGCTGTGCGGGTGAGCCCACCGCCTGGCACTCTTCTTACCGATAGGAAAACACTCTTCAGTGAGTCACTTGGAGATGCCTGCTGGGTCCCGTTCCTGAGCAAGGCTCCTCTGGCTTCCCTATCACCCTTGAATGCCGGTTGGAGGAGTGACTGGAGAGGGCATATTTCCTCCATCCTGCAGAGTTGCTTGGGGTTTCCCAGAGCTACAGGTAGCTGCCACAGGAGCAGAACCACGCTAATGTGTTCACTGTTAGTACTCATGTAGATGAAAATGTATCAAAGAAAGCCTAAGGCCTGTGCCGCCTTCTTTTTTTTAAAAAAAATATAAATGTATATGTGTGTGTGTGTGTGTGTGTGTGTGTGTATATATATATATATATATATATATATATATTTCTTTTTAGTTGAAGTTGGACACAGTATCTTTATTTATTTATTTTTATATGGTGTTGAGGATCGAACCCAGCACCTCGAGCGTGCTAGGTGAGCACTCCACCACTGAGCCACAACCCCAGCCCATGTGCCTGTTCCCGGGCTTCAGGTGCAAATAAATCCCCTGCCCAAGTTCAGTGTTCCTGGATCTGTGTAGCTTTGCACTATAGCGGTTACTTCTGATATTTAGATAATGTTCTGCTGGTTAAGAACTACCTAATATAAGTTTGGGACCCCTAGCAGCTTCATTTTTTAGTTGTGCTGCGAGCATGGCTTTATTGACCCTTCCCAAGAGGCAGAAGCCCAGTTCGCTTTCATACAGTCTACATCTGATCTCATGACCCCCCGATAGGCTCATATTTAGGAATTTGCTTGGCTTTCTGGAGTCTTGCTGCATTGACCTGTGGTTGGATGGCTGGATAGCGGGCTGCCTCTATAGACATCATACTTTCCAGAATTTTGGAATGAGGGATAATATATCTGATATCATAAACCATAAAATACTGAAATAATCAGGTAGTGTATTCATAATTTGGATTATTGTGTCTTTTGTGATTACATTTATAACTTTAAGATGTCTCCGAGAAAGAGAAGATGGACTATTAAATAGATATCCCCAGACTCCACGCGGAGTACTGTGTGAGGACTAAACAGAAACGTAGGGTGAATTTTGCCCTCAGGCAGCTTATAGTCAAGTTGTAGAGCTAAAAGCAACCAACATGAAACAGGAGATTCTGTTTCAGTGGTGTGGTCTGACCAGGACTATAGGAGTACAGAGAGGAGACAGATGTTTGTGAACTTCATTGACAGTAGAGGATTTTATTGCCTAAGTGAAACTTGAACTTGTGCTTCTTAAAGGGTAAATGTGGAGGAAGAGAAAGATGTTTAAGGGCCCTGGGATTGTAGGAACAGAGACAAGAACACAGACGAACAGGGAGATGATGGAAAGGAGACCCTCCTAGTTGCAGGGAAGCAAGACAGATGATTGAATAGCACATGAGTCCCATTCCCCCTTTTAGCCATGGTTTTACTTTGTGGTTTCAGTTACCCAAGATCAATGGTGATCTGAAAACATTAAATAGAAAATTCCAGAAATAAACAATCCATAAGTTTTAAATCGTGAGCTCTTTTGAATAGTGGGATGAAATGTCATGCCATCCGTCTGGTCTGGGACGTGAATCATCCCTTTGTCTAGTGTATCCATACTCTGTGTGCTACCCACCTGTCCATCGTTTAGTAGCCTTCTCATTTATCCATTATTATAGTATTGCAAGGCTGGTAACCCTTATTTTACCTAAAAATGGCCCCAAAGAATAAGAGCAGCGAGGTTGACAATTCAGATACGCCAAAAGAGAGCCATAAAATGCTTCCTTTAAGTGAAAAGGTGAAAGTTTTCTACTTAAGGAAAGAAAAAGAACCTGTATGCTGAGGTGGCCAAGATCTATGGTGAGAACCAATTTTCCACCCATGAAATTGTGAAGAAAGAAAAAGAAAACTCACACCGGTTTTGCTGTCACACCTCCAACTGTAAAAGTTACAGGTGGCCACAGTATGTGATAAGTGCTTCATTAACATTGAAAAGGCATTAAATTAGAGGGTTTGGTAGTGTCTTCAGTTATAGGTATCCACTGGGGGTGGAAGAGCCTCAGAACTGATCCCCCAGGGATGAAGGGACGCAGCTGTAGGATGGCGGGGTAGAACTTAAGTCTGACCATTTTGGCAGTTGGTTTTTGGGCAGGGCAGCCACCTGATGAGCGTGACTCTGTGAAGTCTAAGCGGGTCTCTCCTTTCTGTTTTCTGCAATCCCAGGTTCCTTCCAGGGAGATGAGGGCAGTCACCAAGGGGCACTTCCCTTTGGAAATGATGAGCCGGGCTGAGTTGTGAGTGATGGAAAGCCGGCCACTTACAGACATCCTGTGGTCTGCTGAAAGGAGCAGATGCATATTCAGGCGATAAGTCCGGAATGGAAATATTTGTTTGGGGAGTCAACTCATGATTTCAGTAATTGAAACCACAGAAGTAGTTAAGGTAGTTGATGGACAGAGATAAGAGCAGAGAACCAGGGAGGGGAGCGAGCTGATGCACGGTGGGATGGGAGACTGAGGCGGGGGCTTTCTGTGGGCTGCAGGGTAGTGACTTTTATGGAATGAGTGGAAAAGCATATCTTGGAGAGCTGTAGGAACAGGAAGAGAGCAGGCAGTATGGGAGGTCAGAGAAGCAGGAGGTGAGCCAGATGAGAAGCGAGAGGTGGGGGGAGATTTTAAGGAGTCACGAAGATGAATGTGCAAGTGGGGAAGCCATTGACCCAGACTAGGGGGACATGGGTGACCTTGGAGAGAGGACCAACTCTTGAGAGACGCAGGGGGTCCTAGTCCACTTGAAGCAGATGCCCGGTCCTCGCCGCTTCCTTTCATTAAGCCCCACAGTTGGTTCCACTTCAGAAGAGTGACACACTGTCGCCCTATGTCATCGTGTAAGTGAGGAGGAACTCGCCAGCCATCTGAGAGACTGTTGTTGAGGAAGTGAAGCAGTAGGCAGAGTCCACTGTTCCAAAGAGTCGAGATCTGAAGACAGACAGAGAATGTGGTCTAAACCATGAAGTGAGTAGGTGGGACTCTGGTTTGGGAGCTCAAGGGACAGTGGACGGTGGCAGTGGGAGTCATGGGAGGGACTGCCAGCAAAATGCTATAAAGCCTTTCAATTAATCACTAAGAAAAAGGACCTCTACCTCCCCATAGAAACATAGGCAATTTAGATAACTACAGACAGCGTCTGTCTTACTAGCAAACAACGTAAGTTAAAATGAGACGCCTTTTCTTACCTGCCAGATTGACACTTCTTTTAAAAAAATTTTTTTTAGTTGTCATTGGACACAATATCTTTATTTTATTTATGTATTTTTATGTGGTGCTGAGGACCGAACCCAGCACCTTGCATGTCCTAGGTGAGCACTCTAATGCTGAGCCACATCCCCAGCTCCAACTTTTTTTTTTTTTTTTTAAAGGAAATAATGCCCATGGTAGACGAAGATGCAGAAAAACTGATGCTCACGTACAGCTACAAGTGGGAGTTGGAAGGGCTTTCCTGGAGGACAGGTTGGCACATGCCAGCATCTTAAATGTTCCTAGCTTTTGAGCCAACATTTCTGCTTCCAGAAATGTGTCCTAAGGAAACAGAGGCAGAATGCCGAGCCTAAGCAGCTAAGTTTCCCAAGTAGTAAGGGAGGACTTAACTGGATTCAGAGGCCGACTAAACACAACCTGTACTCTCTAAGCCTTAGTGTCCTCAGAACGGGCCATTGAAGGACCAAATGAAATAATAACCTTTAAAAGGTTCTCAGATCTATGCTTAGTCCTACTAGGTAGACAGCATTGGAGATGCTGCTTATTTTTATTATTTTGTTGTTCTTTGTCTGCAAAGAGTTGTGGGCATTTATTGTAGAATTAATAGCAAAATATTGACAAGTATTTAAATGTCTACTAGTAGCACTCAGTAAACTTGTGCTGTGTCTGCAGGATGCAGTGTTACACAGCTGTCTGTCCCAACTTACGGGGAATGTTTAATGTCACATTTAAAATTGCATGCTGTCTCAAGTTAAAAGGGCAGCTCACATAAGGAG
Organism: Ictidomys tridecemlineatus; assembly: GCF_052094955.1. Taxonomy (NCBI): domain Eukaryota; kingdom Metazoa; phylum Chordata; class Mammalia; order Rodentia; family Sciuridae; genus Ictidomys; species Ictidomys tridecemlineatus. The sequence continues at coordinate 47,349,953 of NC_135491.1, forward strand.
CAGTGCAATCCAAGGTGGATGAAGAAAATCTGTAACTGAGGACAATGCAGAGCACTAGAACCTGAGAAACCAACTACCTACCTGTTGGTTCTCCAGCTGTCTGTTGGTGGAATTACAAGTGATTTTAACTTTAGCTTTTGAATACCTTTGTACGTATCTAAAAATTTTTTTAAAATAATGAACTCATACTACTGTAATCAGCGGAAGTTATCTGAGATAAATTCAACCTTGTGAGATACCAGACTAAAACCGTAATGGGCCAGATGGTGGTTTTACATCATCTCCTAGTTTGTACTGCACAGCCCAGTAGCAAGGGTGGAGAGATCAGAGAGGGGATCTTTGGAGAGGGACTTTGAAGAAGTTGGGAGGAGATGAAAAAGTTTTGGGTGCTAGCAAAGGACATTTTAAATATTGGTTACAATTAGTGGAGGGAGGTGTCTGGTTTAGCCCGGAAGGCGCCAGGGGATGGGTGAAGATTGGGGTGTGTGAGCTGTGCACCTGCCAGGGAGGTGGGGCCCATTGACGGAGTGGAGAGTTGAAGCTACTGTGGTTGGAGAAATGAGGGCTGGCTTCAGATCTGGGAGGAATCGGTGCTTTGTGATGATTAAATCCAGGTCAGAAGCACCGTTCAGGCCAGTGGTGGGCAAAGGATGCTGAAAACCTCCACATGACTTAGGTGCACATTTCCAAGAGTAGCTAAGCGTTGGGAAGCATATACGGGGTAGCCGATTCAATTGTCCCTAAATCTGTTACTTAGCACAAGGCAAGAGTAGAAGTAATAGTGGATCTGTCTTGCTTTTTAATCTATATACATAGTAAAAATCTTTTTAAATTCCCCTAACTGCCAGCTGTTCTCTTGCTGCCCATGCAGGAAAGACGGGTTCCCAGCACTGGCTCTGCTTCTGATCTCGTGGCTACCAGTCCCCTCCCCACCAGCCCCCGCTGTCACCAGAATATCGCCGTGGTTGTGGGTTCCTTACAGAATGGACTGAGCTAGCAGTTTTCACTTCCAGGCTGATTTATGTTCATGCTGGAAATAGCACAGATGCACTTATTAGCAAACATGAAGTCCAGGGTCTGGATGGTTCTCTGGCCCTTCCAGGCAATGGACCTCCTACAGCATGAGGGACCTGTTCAAGCACGTGTATTCTCTGACCTGGCCACAGTTACGGAATCCTTCTTAAGGCTGCTGGGAAATTGTTACCAAGCAGATGAAATCTCACCTATTTATGGTTTAACACTTATTGACTTATATGCAGCCGTAGTAGACAAACACTGTTATTGTATAAAGCACAGAATGGAATTGGATATGGTCCTTCTGTGGATTCCAAGTTAAACAGATGTGGGTAGTATTTCGCTGCCCCTTGAATGAGGTTTCTACTTCTCTTCGCTGCCTTTGGGGTTTTCTTCTGAGGAGGTGGAGTCAGCAAGGGGATCGTGTGTTCAGTGCCGTGTGTTTTCCTCTTTTTTCCATCTGGGCTTGGCAATGTGCATGCCGCAGGAGGGCTTTTCTGGTGGCTGCTCTTATGCTCTTGTTTGCAGCTGCTTTTCACTGAGTTGGGGAAGTCTACCCGTAGAGTTCAGGGCCAGGGGTGTTTTGAGTAAATGGTCCAGTGTTGTATTACTTGAAATTGTGCCCAAGTTAGAATGGCCATTTATTTGTCCTCTCCAACCAGGGAGCTCTACCTGGAAGCCACCAGACTACAGGAAGGGAAGACCAGTTTCCTATTCTGGTCTGCCTACCCCTCCCTGTCCAGCCTCCCAGCCTCCCTCCCTTCATGACACTGTGCCCAGAGTGAATTTCCCATAAAGATAAGGAGTGTCTTGGCGATTCGTATGTATTTTTGGAGACTTACTGTGTAGAGTTTCTTCTTTTATACGATGTCAGGTGTACGGGAAAGTTGTAAGGTTTGAACAAAGATTTCTCATCCCTTTTCCAGACTCCTCTATGTTAGGGTTACCTCATATGCACCCCGCCCCCCCCCCCTGTGTACAGACACACATGTTTCTGGGCACACAGGTGCACACTCTCACGTCTTTCCCTAAGCTGTTTGGAAAGTGAGAGATCATGCCCCTTCACCTCTGAACATGCCAGACTCTCTTACGTAACCACAGCACACTTATCAAAATTAGGAAATTAACATTCACATTTATTATTAGCCCACCTACAGACCTTATTCAGATTTCGCCAGCTGTCCCAGTTATGTCCTTTATAGGAAAAGAAAATAAATCCCAGATGAGGTGTGATGTTTGTTTGTCACACCTCTCTAGTCGCCTTGAATCTGACACCGGGTTTCCGACTGCCTTTCTGGTTCTTGACGCTGACATTTCTGAAGAGCGTAGGACATTTTGTAGACGTTCCTCAATTTGGGTCTGTCTGATGTTCCCCCTTGATGAGGCTCAGCTTTTGCATCTCTGCAGGAATGCCGGGGGACGGGATGGGGGGCTCTTCTCAGTGCATCCTGTCAGGAGGCACGTGATGTCTGTTTGTCTCATTGCCTCCGCTGTGAACTTTGATCACTTGATTAAGGTGATGCCTGCCAGATTTCTCCACTGTCAAGTTATTGTTTTTCCTTCTGTAATTAGTAAGTGTCTGTGGGGAGATTCTCCGAGACTGTGAAAACTCACATTCCTTAGTTTCAGCCTCTACCAATTCTTTCCTGAATGGATTGTCAACCACGATCATAGTTCCTAAAGTTTGGTTTTCTGACTCCACAATTTTTTTTTTTGCATTTTTTCATTGGCTTTCCACCCTAAGGAAGAACTTTTCTCTCTTCCTGTATTTATTATTATTTCTAGAAAGAATAGAATTATGAATTCTTGAACGTGGTGGCCAAAGAAGAAACAAAACCTTGACCCTCTAGTTTTCTTGCTCATGTAGTCCCAGGTGTGGCTGGTGGGAGCCCTCCAGACTGCTCTGTGTCCTTTGGGCACAAGGTGCTCCAAGCTCACTGCTAACACTCTCCCTGATCCTGCCCAAGAACTGGCTGTTTCACCAAAGATCTCTGGTTCCATTGAATCAAGAATGGTTACCCCAGGCATTATTATTTCTGCTTTTTCTTTTTCTGTAAAGTGAATCCAGCCTTATATGGTAGGTAAGTGCTGTACCAGTGACCACTTAGTTCCACTTCCAGCACAAACCAGGCATTTCTCAAACTATGACAGGGTTGGGGTGGGGAGAGAAACCCACCAAGAATGTGTTCCGAGATCATCATTTTTCTTCTTCAAGTGTTGTCAATTCTCCCGTGACCTTAGTTTCCCCCATTGTTTTATTAAGCATCTCTTATATCCTGGATGCAGAGGATGCTGAGATGAATGACACGTGGAGCCTAATCTCATGCTGCTCACAGGTACAGGAGCAGATAACCAATCACAGCAGAGTGATGGCCCCAGAATCACAGGCTGCTACCACGTGCAAAACAGAGGAGGTTAAACCTGGCAGAATAACTCCATTGCCCGCCCTGGAATGAAAAGAATCTTCACCTTTCAAAGGCTGCCTAATGGAACCTCCTGACCACAGCAGAATCCCCTTCTCCATTTTCAAAACCAGGGAGTGTAGTGTTTTTGCAGTGGAAACATTCCATTTGAACTTTTGATAATTTTGAGAAAGATTTTCATTTATTTTGAACTGAACTCTTAATTCCCTAGGAATTCCTCTCATTCCTTAGCTCCACCCTGAAGCTAGGTAGAAGACACCGCATCCTCTGTGTATGTGACGGGCAGGGTTTCGTGTAATTGAGTCGTCTTGCCGTATGGTGGAACTTCTCTCTGCTGTGCTCTTGAGCTGTTCGCGGTCAGGTCAGCCATTCTGAGATGCTGTAGGTATCCCTGCTACAGGATTACCCAGAGTGGATTACCACATTCTTCACACAGACAGAGAATCATGATAGTGCTGTGAACCTGTTGATATCCAGCGGGTACAGAGCACACCTTTTGCCAGAGGTTATGTTTCTTCTTTGGCCACCACGTTCACTTTGGGCTTCTGCAGAATCTGTAGTCAAGTAAAACCCCTAGGTGGTGGTTGTTTTTGTTTGTGTTTTGTTTTGCATGAACTGCTATCAGTCTGAATCTCCCACCCTTTGTTGTTTTAGCTGACTGCCTGAACTTAAATAGAGGGCTTCATATTTATCTTTTTAAAAATTTCCTCTTGTTGTTTGGGCTTGCTCTTTCAGCTGACTGAGGTCTTTTTTTCCCCCCAGTCTTGGCTTCACCAATTAGCATATTAGTGATTCCTGTTACTTAATGTGCTCTGTATGTTGATGTGCACACTTGGTCTCATTCCTCAAGTAGCTGACTTAAATGAACAGAACAGACAAGAGAGAGTGTCCCGTGGCATGTTACTGAACTCTCTAACCTTTAGATGATGCCATTAGCCACCTATAAAATCCTGACTTTATTATCTGAAGATTTTTTTTCCATCCTGGATATAAGGAAATGATAAATTTTGAGATACCTTATTAAAATTTTTTAAAAAATGACTTTTTTTGTTGTTGTTGTTGTTTCTTTGGTACCAGGGATTGAACCCAGGGGCGCCTAACCACTGATCCACATCTCTGGCCCTTTTTATTTTTCATTTTGAGACAGGGTCTCACTAAGTTGCTTAGGACCTTGCTAAGTTGCTGAGGCTGGCTTTGAACTTGTGATTCTCCTACCTCAGCCTCCTGAGCTGAGATTATAGGCATGCACCACTGCTCCCAATGTTGTTGTTTTTTAACTGCATTTCTCAGATCAGTGAGTCTAAGCAAGGCTGTTTTCTGTTTCTTTTGTGTGGGTTTTCTGAGTTTCCCATTTCTTAGCTGCGGCTGCCCTTCCCCACCTTGTCCCCTTCCACCTGTCTGAAGGTATCCATGTGAAGAAGTACCCTTGAGTCCTCCAGCATCACTCCCCCCAGGAAAGGAAAGGGCATTTGGGGGTGGGCGTGGCTGTGTTCTTTCACATTAGCAGTCCTGGTAGCTTGATCCTAGTCCCAGGTACTAAAGATTGAATGTGAACACTGGATATCACATCTGTTCTTGTCTTGGGAAGTAGACATTGTCCTTCAGGACGTACAACCTTGGGCAATCTCAGTTTTTCTATCTTTAAAATGGGAATAAAATAGCCCCCATGTCATAGAGCGGTTATCAGGATCGAGGTGGGCTTGAGCCCACAGGCCTTCCCACAGTGCCTGACTCAGGAAAGCCATGGCTGCAGTTACGAGGCTTTAACTTTAAAAAGCTTTGGGAAATAAAGGCACAGAAGAGGAAATGAAGTCATCTATAACCTCCTCTCCTAGAAATTGCTGTCGTAAAAATTTTGATAGAAATACCTCATGTTTTTATATGCATACCCATATATGCTTCGTTCACTTAGCATCTGATCATTTTCCCATGCCCATAAACAATTTCTTTGAAGAAATCATTTTTTTTTACAACAACACATGGAGCTCTGTACACTGTAACTTATTTAGTCTCTGTTTTTGCCTGATTATTTCCATCATTTTTTTTTCTGTTATGAATAATCCTATATCTCCAAATAAGGTTGTTTCCTTGGGATAAATTCCTAGGATGGAGAAATCGCTGAGTCAAAGGGCTTGTGCACCTTTGGGGCTCCTGCTGTCCTGCGGGGTGCCCGTGGGAAGGCAGTATGTGCTTCATCTCCCTGGGACAGGGCAGGAGCACCCAGAGTTTCCAGACCAGTGGTCTCTGGGGATACCCTGTGGGTTTTTCATGGAGGCAACAGTTTCTGGCTGTCTCTATTCTCTTTGTTTTTTCTTTCCTTCCCTTTGTTTCCCTTCTTGGTTTTCTGCCAAAGAGCCCCTTGTGAAAGGACCGCCTAATTAACCCTGTGCTAATTAACAATTTAAAATTACACAGTGCGACTGTTCATGTTTAATTCTCTGGGAGCTGGAGCAACAGCAGGGGCCCCCTCCCCTCCCTCATAACCGCCTCCCCTCGCCGGCCTCTGTAACTGTTGCTTTCTCCCCTTTTCTAGTCTTCTCCATAACTGTCTCCTTCTGGAAATGCCATAGAACTGTCACAGCACATCTTTTTAGCTTAGGGAAGGGAGAGGGACGCCTTGATTAACAGGGGCCCACGGGGCACATGGTATAGTTTTATCCTTCTGTGGGCGCAGACTTTGAAAAGTAGAAGCGAATACCTGCAGAGATGGGGTGGGCTTCGCCGGGGGAACTGCATACACTGGGAGATGGATAAGGGGTGGGGTGTTCTTGATGAAGGTGTCAGAACTTTTCTTCTGAAGTTTCCAGTGGCAGATTTAAAGGCTCAGAAGACAGGGGGAGAGGGAGAGGGAGAGGGAGAGAGAGGGACAAGGGTGCACATGTGCGCATATGTACGGATACTATCAAGATCCTTGTGTGTCTTGTCTTGGGTGTTGTCATTGGAGAGATGCACTTTATTAAAATCCGACTGAATTCTTAAACAATGGTAATGAGTGTAACACTGAGGGTTGCGAGAGCCCCCCTGGACATGTAAAGGGAAGTTGGGGTGTGTTCAGTGGAAGGAGAAGCAGGCTGCAGGAAGGGCTGAGGACTCGTGTGTGAGCCAGGGATGGGGACAGGGCACACAGCCTGGGGGGCCTGAGGAGAGAGGCACGCGACCTCTGGCTGGCGGGGCTGCCTGTGAAAGCGCGGGGACCCTCTTGGTTCCCAGGCTGCCCTCTGTAACTGAAGATCATTGATTTTACGGGAAACCGTGTTTACAGACAGAGTGCTGATCGACCTGCCGAGTTGACTTCTGCCTCCTTAAGTAAGAACTACCTTTTTCTTATTGACTGGCTGATAAACAGCGAGCTCGGCGGCCGGCTGGGTGGGAGAGTGGTGGATGCCCCGAGGTCCTTGAGCTGCAGGACCGGGCAGGATGAAGAGATTTCTTCATGTCAGGGCTCCTGTCCGCCTTGTCCATTCCCATCCCTGTACCTCCCAGGGACTGGGTGGTAGGGCTAAGGCTGACCCTTCACTGGTTACCTGGCAGTACAGGTGCCAAGCACAGATGAGCCAGCCACCTGGCCAAGATGTTGTGAGGCAGAGTCTCCAAGTTTGATTCACATTTCCTAAGAATGGTATTAAAAAATGCAGATTCTAATGGTAGGGGTTGCTGGGAGCTAAGTCTGCATTTCCCAAGCTCCCTACTGAGGACGGGGCTACTAGTCCATGAGCCACACTTGACTCTTTAGCAAGGTTGCCAAGGGTTCTGCTCCTCATGGCCACCATGCGTGGAAAGGAAGCCCAGAGCAAGCAGCATGGATCCAGAAATGAAATCCTCCTTTCCCACCTGTATCTCAGTGGGCCATCACCCCTGTGAATGAGCAGCCCTGGTGTCACCACCACAGGGTCATGTCTTTCAGAAGTTGTCATAATGTCATCAGGTCTTGACACTTTCTGCTTTGTAATAAAAAACTAAGGGCATTGTTTTTTTAAAGTCTGAGCTCCTTAGCTGGATAGTTTATGGAAGAGGAGGAGGAAGAAGAGAGCAGAGCAAGAAAAGCCCACCAATTAATTGGTAAACGCTTGCAGGTTTCTCTGGCCCAGCCCAGGCTGGAGAGGAGATTGGCTTTGCTGTCGATAAACAAGTCCCTGGTGCAGCATCAAAGCTGTTCTCCTTTATCAATCGTGGCCTCCCCTTCCCGCATGTTCCTGTAACTTACCAAGCATTTATGACATTGATTTTACAATTGGGCTGTTAACCCTCCCGCCCCTTCAGGCCTGCCAACCTTTTTGGCCTGAGCTGTCAATCAGATGTTGTCCAGCCAATCAGGAGCATCCTTAAGAAGAGCCTCTCTGGATTCTCACCTGTATCCCAGCTAAGCCTTGAGAGAAGTCCCATTGCATCTGCCATTGGATTTGGTTTAGTGTAGTCACCTCTGTTTCAAACGAACATGTCTTTTCCAAGGCATGCAGAACTTTGTTGACATGGAGTCTGACATTATAAATTGAAAAGTGAGTGAGTGTGCATGTGTGTTTTAAGTAAATCATGGCACATTCTTCCAAAAAGTTATTTCTCCTGAGACTTCTGGTAAATATGACTTCTCCATCTTTTCCCGAGGGGGAGCTGTTGGCTCACTGTGCAGTCAAGAATCATGAAAAAAGAATGAAAAGATGGGGATTGCAGAGGATAGAGGGAGACTAAGCAGCTACAGCCTTCATCTGCTGATGAAGATGAGATGAGATGAATGAGATGGTGGGTGGAGACGTGGCCAAGTGTCCTCCGAGGACGAGGAGCAGGGGAAGATGGCCTGGGGTCTGTGGGTGAATGATCAGGCTGTGCAAAGTGCTAAGTTGCTTGTAGCAGTATCTCGACAAAAGTGCCCCAGCGACGAAGTTGCCACAGGAGCCTGCTGGCTGGTGATCTGGTGCCGCCTTCCCCAGGGACACAAGGTCTCAGAGAGCAAGTTCAGATCAGTGGCATTCGGATGCGGAAAAGCCCTAGGGCTGCAAGACAGCTGCTTGGGTACCAACTAATATCCTAAAAGGCAGGTGTGGAACTGGGGCTTGCTGAGCCCAGCTGCTATCTGGACTTGGGCTAAGATCAAGATAGCAAAAGCCACCAAGCACACTGTCAGTGGGCTTCTGCAGACAGGATGAGGTAGAACTTTCTGAGGGGGAGTTGCCAAATCGAGAATCTGGCTGGTTCTCATTGGAAATATCAAACTCATGCTTTGCATCTACATATTCTTAGTCTAAAAGCAACCAAGTCCAGGGAGCTCTCAAGTTTGGGGTGGAGCAGATGGGAATTTGGGGACCTGTCTTCTGCTTGGTGGTCAGAATTGGCACTGGGCCTGTTTGGAGATTTAGCCCTTCTGTTTTACTGGTTAGGGAATGGGACTGATGCTTATGAGAGTCCTGCAGAGGAGGGATGCAGCCACTAGTCTTCCTGTGGACATCGTGGGGGTGTGTCCAAGCCTGTAGGCTGGCTCTCTGAACCTTGTAGTTTTCAGAGATCCTCTTTGCCAAAGTAGACGCATGGTCAGTAAAAGCAGCAGCAGGGATTTCTCTACATCAGCCAACTTGTCCTAGTTGTCCATCCTCTTTTTGAGGATGCTAAACATTCCTCCACTTTGTCCCTACCTGGTGTCCCCCTGTCCCACCGACAGTGCAGTCAGCCCTGGATGACTGTGTGTGGGTCATCTGTATGTGGGAGGCCCTGGATTCTGTGACCTCCTTTTGGGGCTGGAGAGGTGACAGCCCTCCTGCACTGTGGCTCATTGCCGGCCCTGACTTGAAGCTGTGCTGGCAAACCGTGGCCATTGGAACTGGTCTCCAGGGGTAGAAGAAGAGGGCCACCTGAAGTCAAAGACGTGTGCTCCTGACCCCTTTTCTCCGTGCCCCTCCCCTTGCTTGGACCCGGCGGTGATGCCCACAGGTGCTGCTGGCCCTGTGCGTGCTGGCCTGCGTGGGGCCAGGTCCCCAGGCCTGCCTGGTGCCAGGCTGGCCCTGGGCTCTGTGTTGTGGGTGTGGACAGAAGCCTCGTAGAGCGCTCCGTGTGCGCGGGACCTTAGCCTCGGCCCTCCTAACCTCTTTCCTTTCTCTCTCTCTTTCCCTTCTCTCCCTCCTCCCCCCTTGCCTCCGCCCTTCAGGTCCGATCCTTACTGGGTGCAATGAAAGCTCCACGCAGGCCTTACCATGGAAGGCTGTGACTCGCCCGTCGTCTCGGGGAAGGACAATGGGTGCGGTATCCCTCAGCACCGGCAATGGACTGAACTCAACAGCACCCACCTCCCCGACAAACCCAGTAGCATGGAGCAGCCCACAGGCGAGAGCCACGGGCCCCTGGACGGCCTGAGGGCCCCCTTCAATGAGCGCCTCGCGGAGAGCAGCGCCTCGGCCGGGGCCCCCGCCGAGCCCGCCAGCAAGGAGGTGAGCTGCAACGAGTGCGCCGCCTCCTTCGCCAGCCTGCAGACCTACATGGAGCACCACTGCCCCGGCGCGCGCCCGCCGCCGCCCCTGCGAGAGGAGAGCGCCAGCGACACCAGCGAGGAGGGCGACGAGGAGAGCGACGTGGAGAACCTGGCCGGGGAGATCGTCTACCAGCCCGACGGCTCCGCGTACATCGTGGAGAGCCTGAGCCAGCTGACCCAGGGCGGGGGCGCGTGCGGCAGCGGCAGCGGGCCCGCCCCCTCGCTCTTCCTGAACTCTCTCCCCGGGGCGGGGGGCAAGCAAGGGGACCCTTCGTGTGCTGCACCCGTGTACCCGCAGATCATCAACACTTTCCACATAGCCTCATCCTTCGGGAAATGGTTTGAGGGCTCAGACCAGGCTTTCCCGAATACCTCAGCCCTGGCGGGGCTCAGCCCCGTCCTGCACAGCTTCCGCGTTTTTGACGTGCGACACAAAAGCAACAAGGATTACCTGAACAGCGACGGTTCTGCCAAAAGCTCCTGCGTATCCAAAGATGTTCCCAACAATGTGGACCTGTCCAAATTCGATGGCTTTGTGCTCTACGGCAAGAGGAAGCCCATCCTGATGTGTTTCTTGTGCAAACTCTCCTTCGGGTACGTCCGTTCATTTGTGACCCACGCGGTGCACGACCATCGAATGACCCTGAGTGAAGACGAGCGGAAAATTCTTAGCAATAAGAACATCTCCGCTATCATCCAAGGGATCGGCAAAGACAAGGAACCCCTTGTAAGTTTTCTGGAACCAAAAAACAAAAACTTTCAACACCCTTTAGTTTCCACAGCTAACCTCATAGGCCCCGGACATAGTTTTTATGGTAAATTCAGTGGCATTCGAATGGAAGGGGAGGAGGCTCTCCCAGCCGGCTCTGCCACTGGCCCTGAGCAGCCCCAGGCTGGTCTCTTGACCCCCAGCACCCTCTTGAACCTTGGCGGGCTCACCAGCTCGGTCCTGAAGACCCCCATTACCTCAGTCCCCCTGGGGCCTCTGGCTTCCAGTCCTACCAAATCCTCAGAGGGCAAGGACTCTGGGGCAGCTGAAGGAGAGAAGCAAGAAGTGGGCGACCCCGATTGCTTCTCCGAGAAAGCAGAGCCAGCCGAGGAGGAGGAGGAGGCGGAAGAGGAAGAGGAAGAAGAAGAGGCGGAGGAGGAGGAAGAAGAGGAGGAGGAGGAGGAAGAGGAGGAGGAAGACGAGGGTTGCAAAGGACTCTTTCCAAGTGAGTTGGACGATGAGCTGGAGGACAGGCCCCCCGAGGAGCCCGGGGCCGCGGCAGGTGGTAGCAGCAAAAAGGACCTTGCTCTCTCAAACCAAAGCATTTCTAACTCCCCCTTAATGCCTAATGTGCTCCAGACCCTGTCAAGGGGCACAGCTTCTACTAGTTCTAATTCCGCTTCTTCCTTTGTTGTCTTTGATGGTGCGAACAGGAGGAATCGTTTAAGCTTTAACAGTGAGGGCGTCAGGGCCAATGTGGCAGAGGGCGGCAGGAGGCTGGACTTCGCTGACGAAAGTGCCAATAAAGACAATGCCACAGCACCAGAACCAAATGAAAGCACAGAGGGCGACGATGGGGGCTTTGTCCCCCATCACCAGCACGCTGGCTCCCTCTGCGAGCTGGGGGTTGGGGAGTGCCCCTCGGGGAGTGGCGTGGAGTGCCCCAAATGCGACACGGTCCTGGGCTCCTCCCGCTCGCTGGGCGGCCACATGACCATGATGCATTCTCGTAACTCGTGTAAGACACTCAAGTGCCCCAAGTGCAACTGGCACTATAAGTACCAGCAGACGCTGGAGGCACACATGAAGGAGAAGCACCCGGAGCCTGGGGGCTCCTGCGTCTACTGCAAAAGCGGGCAGCCCCACCCCCGGTTGGCACGAGGCGAGAGCTACACGTGTGGTTACAAGCCTTTCCGCTGCGAGGTGTGTAACTACTCCACAACGACCAAAGGCAACCTCAGTATTCACATGCAGTCCGACAAGCATCTCAACAACATGCAGAACCTGCAGAACGGAGGCGGGGAGCAGGTCTTCAGCCACACCGCTGGGGCGGCAGCGGCGGCGGCAGCGGCAGCAGCAGCAGCGGCCAACATCAGTAGCTCCTGCGGGGCCCCCTCGCCCACCAAACCAAAAACCAAACCCACGTGGCGGTGCGAGGTGTGTGATTACGAGACCAACGTGGCTAGGAACCTCCGCATTCACATGACCAGTGAGAAGCACATGCACAACATGATGCTGCTGCAGCAGAACATGACCCAGATCCAGCACAACCGCCACCTGGGCCTGGGCAGCCTGCCCTCGCCCGCAGAGGCCGAGCTGTACCAGTACTACCTGGCCCAGAACATGAACCTGCCCAACCTGAAGATGGACAGTGCCGCCTCTGATGCCCAGTTCATGATGAGTGGATTCCAGCTGGATCCCACCGGGCCCATGGCCGCCATGACGCCTGCTCTAGGTGAGGCTGACCATGTGTTTGTCTGTTTTAAGGGTTCACTGGGAAAAGTGGAGATGGGCTGAGGGAGTCCGGTTGGTTTTTACCTCCTTGAGTTGCCTTGTGTAAAGTGGAGTGTCTTCCAATCAAGTCTTTTTTTCCTCAAGAATCCCCTGAACTCTGTGTACATATGGAAGATCTTATGCACTCAACAGAGCTATGATTGTACTCTGGCTACATAGGGCCAGGATTAAAATTTAAGTGTTTCCTCTAGTTTTTGGCTTATGGTCAACCTTCCTTTCTATTCCCATTCTGTCCTTTCTCTCTTTCTCAATTTGAAAAATCGCCATAATCACTCAAAACTTTTGGGTTCCATTAAATATTTATTAAAACTTACAGGAAACTGTAGCTGGGACAATCATCTCAATAAGAGGAATAGGGACAATTATCTCAATAATTTAAATCGGGACAATCATCTCAATAAGAGAAATTTGAAACCGTAGCATACCTTATTCCAATAACCAAAGGCTGGTTTTTCTGCTGAACTGAGAGCTACCCAGAGATTTCTCAGAGTTCTCCTTGTGTTTATGAGGATCTTGATGAAAGAGACGTGTTCTTCTTTATTATTTTGGATGATGGTGATTAGTGTAGTTGGGAATTAATTGGGAATTAAATTGCCCTGGGGACATCCTAATGAGTGGTGTGATAGATGAAAAATGAATGAATTGTAAAGTTGTCTGTCAAAGAAAGCTAAGTTTGAATAGCAGTTGGGAGCTGGTTAATGGAGCCTTTTGCTGCCCTGAGTGGTAAGCTGTGCTTTAGAGGAGCTGGCCATGTCCAGTCACTAGTTTGTTAGTTGGCTGTTGCTGTAACAAATGCCAGAGATAGATAGCTTATAAAGATAAAAGGTTTATCTTGGCTCACAGCTTTGAAAGCTTCAGTCCACAGTCAGTTGGCCTCACACTCTTTTGGGCCTGTGGTGAGGCAGTACATCAGGGCAAGAGTACAGGGCAAAGGAAGCTGCTTATCTCACGGTGACCAGGAAGCGAGAGGAAGAGGGAGGCCAGGGGTCCCCACATCCTTTTCATGCGTACATACCCCTATGGGCCTGAAGACTAGGCCCCACCTCTTAAAGGTTCTACCACCCAGTAGTGCCACATTCTGGGGAGAAGGTCTTTTGACACACGGGCCTTGGAGGGACGTTCATCCAAACCATAGCATCAAGTCTTAACAATTGACTTAATGTATCTACAATAAAGGCCAAGGGTATATAGGACCTGGATGCCGAAAACTGGGTCTGTAGGTAGAGTCACAGCCACTTTTGTGAGAATCATTTTAGCAAGAAAGGTTACAGACTGGTTTGTGAAGGCCAGCATGGTGGATGAGCCACTCTCGCACCCACCTCTTATGCCTCAGTTGGGGGTCCTGCCTGATTGCCATTCCCTGACTGCTAACTAGCCCTGTTGGGATCAGCAGCAATGGCCTGAGTTAAGAGGTATCCCATCACTGACGTGGGAATGAGTTGTTCTTGGCAGCAAAGTGTGAGCAAGTGCCTTCATTCGGAGATGGTTTAGGTGGATACCAGGGGGTGAGACCTCACTGGCCAGCGGGTCTCTGTTTGTCTGGCGTTTCAGTGATAATATTTTTTGCTGATGAATTATATTTGAAAGCATTCTCTTTGCTTTTCCTGCTTTGTATTTATTTCACTTTGAATTTGTGATATTTTAATCTTGTGTTCCATTTTGAAACATTAACCCATTGATCCTTTATGATCCTTTATTACTAAATGTCCCAAGGATGTCTTACCCACTGGTTAATCATGAAGACAGAGGGATCCGTCATGTTCTTTGTCTCCATGCACCATAGAAGATGGGCTTCGATGCTCTTAAAGTTGTTTTGTTGTTGGTTTAAGCCACTTGGAATTGGAGTTTTCTAGTCTGGTGATTTAAAATCTGGGGAGGTAGATCTTTGGAGTCAAGCAGACATGATGAGGATGGAACAAAGACAGAAAATGGAGGGGTTCATATTGGGTCAAACTGAGGTCTGTTTCATTACTTTTAAAATGGGTAATGAAGGCTTGAATTGCGAAGGAGAGAAACGATTTTGCTTTTCTACCAAGTACCCATGACTCTGCAGTCCATCACACATTATCCTGGGTATTGTGGTAGGTACAGAAGAAACAGGGGAATGAATCCTGGTGTTCTAGATACCTGCGGGAGAGCCACACATAATTCCTGAAGAGAATAGAGCTCTTCCCTCCAGGGACTTTATCCAGCTCAGTTAAGAAGGGCCCTTGTGTTTCCAATGTCACCACTTGTCAGATGAGGTGAGTCTTTGGAGATATCCTGTGCCTTCCTTGGGCCACAAGGTCTGTTGAGATGATGATAGTCACAAAGCTTGAGTGGATGTGGAGGGTGACAGGAAGTGTCAAGAGGGCTGTAACTAACTGCGGTTGGATAACCTCAGTAGGAGAAACCAGCATATGCAAATGAAAAAAAGGTGTAACTTCCAGTTCTATCTGCAGCTCCACTGATTTTTTTTTTCCTCTTAGGCCATTTATAAAATAGCTCTAGGTGTTACTAGAGATCGCTGGGTTTTGCAGAAGGTGTAAAGAGGGGTTTTGTGAAATGTTCTCTTGGTTACAGTTTTGTTTTCATGGTTCCTTACTTTCCGGAGGACTTTAAAGTTAGCACCCCTTGTACTGGTCTGGTTCAGCCGCTCTTAGGAGACAGGGTATTAGACTTGAGACCATGTGAGTGTCTTCCCAGACATCCCTTCAGATGAAATTAGCACAGCACATTCCACTGAGGAAGGGTCGCTTATGGGGCATCTGGGTGTTTCCTGAGTAGCCAGGCAGCCACAGAACCCCTGCATGAGGCTCTGCTTCTGCTGTTCATCCCAGGATGTGTTTTGAAATCCACGTGCTTCTCTCAGGCTGTAGTTCCTGGTGGGCTCACATGCCAGGGTGCAGGTCCCCAGTGCTAAGGTTGGTTGTGTGGAAGGAGATGGCGCCTGCTCCTTTCTGAGACTATTGCAGCCGGGTTGGGAGTGAAGACCTGCTGGGCTCCTACTCGGGAAGGGATCCCCTCCCAACTGGGTGAGGTTCCTCCATCTCATAAGTTCCTCCTAGCCTCATGAATTTGTGGTTCGTGAGATCCTAAGGCCCTGGAGTTCCTCTGCGGTCTGTGTGAGTTTGGGCTTGCCTGTCTCCGGCTCCTCTCACCACTCCTGTGTTCTACGATTCGCATTTCATCTTAAGAGCCTGGGATGGGAACAGGGTCTTCTTTTCTCTGAGCGTTCTAAGGACTTCCAGTTTTACTCAGGCATCCAGCAAGTGACAGCTGAATCTCTCTTCAGAGCAATATTGATGCACTGAGGTTAAATTTAAAAAGTGGGAAAGATTTGCTGCTTCAGGTGGTTGGCATCAGAAACAAATATATGTTTGCTCCTTGCCTTACCCTCTGGGCAGTTTCTGCTTTAACTAAACACCGTGCATGTTATGTGAATGTTGCCCGGCCTTTGTACCCATTAAGGGATAGAGTGGGCTTTTTTTTTTTTCTTTTTCTTTTTTTTTTCCTTTTTCTCTCTTGTCCTAAAAAGAATGTCATAGTTATGGCTCCTCTCATCAGGAGAGATGGCAAAAGAGACAGCAAGCAAAATCCGGAATGCATGTGCGAAGATTTCTGTGCCTTGCTAGAATGTTCACAGGCTTCAAATGCTGCCAGTCTTGCTTAGTGGAGCCTGCGCTGATCTTTTCACATGAGGTACCCCGAGTTGTGTAAATAAGAAAATCGTTAGGGGGAAAAAAAAACTTCACTTTGATGAACCACTAACTTGGATTCTAATCAGTCATTAAAAAAATAAATAAATAACCTCAGCCCAACGGCACGTAAAAGGTCAAGTTTAAATATCAGTTGGGGGTTGGGGGCAGACCCCATAGCTCAAGTGTGCTATTGTATTTAGGGGGAGAGGCAGAAAATAGAAGCCGATGCTCACCTCTCTGGGCGACTGTGTGCCTCTAAGCCGTGGAGGGCAGGCAGTTCTTTCTAGGTCTTTCTCTGATGTAAACAAGAGCTTCCTGTGTTCACTTACCACCAGTAGAGGTGAGCTGATCCCAGGTGATATGGGGCAGTGAAGGACTGAGAAGGAACCTGGAGACGGAGGGAGTCTTTCTCAGACCCCTTTCAGGGACTGGGAGCTGACCTTGGAGTTTTCACTGCCCATTTCAACCTGCTTCCTGAACATGTATCATTTTGGCTCTTTCTGAGACCATCTGGCCCAGCAAATATTTGGGAACTGGTATAGTGGGCTAGGCACTGGGTAGAGGGTCAACGAGGATAAGGCTGCCCCCTGAAAGGGAGGCCAGCTGTTATGTGGCTCTGTATGTCATCATCCACGACCGACAAAGAGAACATGATGGGGCCTAGAGTAGACCTACGTTTTTCATGGTGCAGAAGCTCAGAAAAGGGAGATTGTCCTAGTGGTAAGGTGGGAGAGGGACTGGCAGCATTGACTGACAGGTAGGACATTGACTCGGGGAGCTGGTGAAGCCTAGAGATCATTCCTGAAATCTTAACTTTAGAACTGTGTCATGCAGTATGGGGGCCACTAGCCACGTGTGGCTTTCTACATTTACATTAGTTACAACTAGGAATTCTTTTCCTTGATGGCAGTAGCCACTTTGCAGGTGTTCCTTAGCCACACAGGGCTGGTGACTATGCCCGGGACCACATGCTTATGAAACAGTTAGTTCCTTGATTGCAGAAAGTTACGTTAGAGCTGCTTTAGATAAATCCGAGGCCCCATGGGGATTGGACATAGGCTTGGGTCGTGGGTTGCAGCTGTACTGTTTTCTAGTTCTAGAGGGTCTTATGTTATACCCACTGAATGACACTGATGTCTGACTTTCCCTGGATCCTAAGAGAGGGAATGAATGGGGTAATTCAAGAGGCGATGGTGCGCAACTTCTCCTAGGTCCTCTTTTCTTAAGGAGAGAAAACATAAAGGCTTCCACAAACCCCACAGTTTTCATAGGAGACAGCCAAACACAGCGAGTGGACTTTGTTTTCTAGTTAGTAACAGCTTGTAACACTTGCAATGTGACCTTGGTCTCCTTGGGTCCCAGTTGAGGGTGGCGGAGGGCTGGGTGGTACCTCTGCCGTGAGCTGTCCTCTGACTCTCTTCCTCTGTCCTTCCCACAGTGGGCGGTGAGATCCCCCTAGACATGCGGCTCGGGGGTGGGCAGCTGGTGTCGGAGGAGCTGATGAACCTGGGCGAGAGCTTCATCCAGACCAACGACCCGTCGCTGAAGCTCTTCCAGTGCGCCGTCTGCAACAAGTTCACGACGGACAACCTGGACATGCTGGGGCTGCACATGAACGTGGAGCGCAGCCTCTCAGAGGACGAGTGGAAGGCCGTGATGGGGGACTCATACCAGTGCAAGCTCTGCCGCTACAACACCCAGCTCAAGGCCAACTTCCAGCTGCACTGCAAGACAGACAAGCACGTGCAGAAGTACCAGCTGGTGGCCCACATCAAGGAGGGTGGCAAGGCCAACGAGTGGAGGCTCAAGTGCGTGGCCATCGGCAACCCTGTGCACCTCAAGTGCAACGCCTGCGACTACTACACCAACAGCCTAGAGAAACTGCGGCTGCACACGGTCAACTCCAGGCACGAGGCCAGCCTGAAGTTGTACAAGGTAAGACGGGCTCCTAGGGGCCCAGGCGCTGCTACCTCATGGAGTGTGAATGCGTAGAGACGGGGGAGCACTGGAGAGGGATGGACAGTCCCCATCAGGGTTCCGCTGGATGCTGCATGGCACCCTGGCCCTGGAAGGGGCAGAAGGTTCCTGTCCTGGGGTGCCCCTTTTCGGGGGGCAGGTCTAATTTACAGCAGCCCAGCACTATCATGTGGTGCCCCTTCTGCCCCGGCTTTCTTGACGCTTGGCTCTTCGTGGTCACCCTCCGATTCTGTGATGGATCTTTCTCCTTCAGAAGACAGGCTTCCTGTTTTCCATTCTTCTCCCTTCTCTGTGTTTCTTTTCTGCTGGACGTGTCCCCGGGATGGTTCTTTCATTTACTCATCCAGCCAACAGGCAGACATTGAGCACCTTCTGCAAACCAGAGGTGCGTACCAAGTGCTCTGAGCGTGCTCTTAGGTCAGCGTATACAGTAGTCTCACGCAGTCGCTGCCTTCACGAAGCTTCTGTTCTTTTTCTGGGGCAGGGTGGAGGTGACTGATGAACGCAGTGAGCAAGCCCTGCGGTAGGCTGCAAGGCTGCAGACATGCTGGGGAGAGCAGGGTCAGGGAAGGAGCCCTGGGCTCTTTATTTCCCCTGCTCCTGTATTTGATGTCCCTTTCTGTTCCTGATCACTGTCTTTTTCTAGGCTTCCCCTGGGCCTCTTGCCCCTCCGTCCTCCGTCCCCTTCCCCTGTCCACCCCTCCTGTCTGACCTCTCCCCCATCCTCCTCTGGACTCCATGGGCGGTAACAGAGGAGGAGGGGCCCCGGATACTGTAAATAGTCCTTTCAGTTGCAGGCAGGATTGCTCCAGACGTTTCTATTGATTTTCACTGGACTTAAAACCTCACCTTTTTCTCTAATCATCCCATAATGGCTTTAGTATGAACAATCAGGTACGAATTGCCATAAATCTCCCGGGCCTGCTTCCACACGCCCTCCACTCCCTCACGCTCTCTTTCCATTTTCCTCACTTTTAGTATCAGTCTCTCCTCTTTCCTTTCACACCATTGCTTACATCCGTGGGCCAAGGAGGGTCCCGTTTCTGCTGGCCCTGATCGAGTGTGACCCTTCCTCTCTTCTACTGTCATTTTAAATGGAGACCCCCATGTAAGGAAGTTTGTCCACACAGCTCTGTGCTGGGTCAGTGACTAATTCATCTTGTCGTCACCCATTCTCAGAGTGGTGGGAGCCCTTCATACCACAGACGAGAAACCATTTTAGGGAAAGGAAAAAAAGAAAAAAAAAAAAGAAAGCAAGACTGAGGAAGTGTGGGTAGAATGTTCTGGAACTGTCTGCTAACTCCAGCTGTCATGTACTGGGAAGGTCTGGACAGCACGCAGCCAACTCCCGTATCTTCAGTGAGCAAGCGTCTCACTGAACTGGCTTAGTTTTGTGCCACCATTGATAGAAAAGGCTCTTTGCAGTCAGTTGAAACTGGAGATCTGACGGGCCACTGGGTGGTGTGGACATGTTCGGGAAAAGCTTACGGAAAAAACAGTGGAAAAAAGAATTTCCAAAGGACCCAACTGAGTAAAATTTGTACAAAGGGCTCAGTGTGGCCATTGAAGATTGTCTACAACTTTGATGAAGGGTCCTTTAGAGGTGCCACGAAGCTGGCCTCTTCTGTCCGAGGGCAAAGATTGCTGTTTAGGTTTTAAAATGTGCACGGTGAATTCTGCACGTGGCCAGAGGTTTGACGGAAAGTCGGGCCCTCGGCTTTGTTTTTGAAGGACCTGGGAACCAGAGGACTTGCTAAGAATATCCCTTTTGTCCCCCAAACCATGTCCATGGATCATACACGGACAGTCAGGGTGAGGTGCTTCTGGGGTGGTTAGGAAGGAGCAGTCTGATTTTTCTGAGCATCCTCCTGGGCCTCATTAGTTTCTGTCTTGTTTTTTTAAGGTGGCGGATGCTCTTGCTCAAGATATGGGGAATGAAGGGGTCTAGGGGTCTTAAGTGTTGGCATGTGGGTCAAGTCTGAGAAGCAGCATCCAAAGGAAAGATGCCAGCATAGGGTGTTCGGCTGTACGTCACCAGGGTGACCAGCCCCTGGGGCTCTGGGCTGCACTTCCTGCACCAGGAGCCTAAGGTCCTCAGGGCGGCCTCATCTGTCATTGGGGAACGAATGTCCCTGCTTGCTGAGGCTCTGCTGGGGGTGCAGAGCTCTCCCACCCATTTCCTGGACTGCACAGACAGCATTATCATTCCAATGCTTGCCCTGAGCCCATTTGTCCCTCAGTGTGACTAAGACAAACTTCTCTTGCCACTGAGGGGGCTCTCTCTCTGTGTTCCGTCCATCCTCGAATTCGGGGTGGGGTTTGGAGGTGCTTTGAGAGTCCCTTTTCCTCTAGGCCCTGGTGTGGCCTGCAGTAAATGGAGATTGATTACATGTTATTTTTCCTCTTGCTAATGTAATCCATTAGCCCGGCACATGCATAATCAGTTTAGAGCCCAGTTAACTGGATGTAATCGAGTTCTTTACTGTCTGCTAGAGAAACCGCTCCAGATGCGCTGACCCCGGGAGGGCACCGGGCTTCTTCTCACCCACGGCCTGCCTTACTTGTTCCTGCTGGGCTTCCCACCCCACCCCATCCTGGTTTCCTGGCTAATTATTTATCATCAGCCAGGGAGATCCCCCCCAAAGTTGCTTTTTTTGCTGCACCCACTGAAGTGGCCTCCCTGCGGGTCCCCTGCCCTCTTCCATTCAGCAGAGGCTTTATCCCCCTCCTCTTCCTCATACTGGAGGAAACAGAGCCATGGCCGCAGGAGAAAAGCAGTGACGTGGCTTTCTGGTTTACCATTTGAACTCATACCAGTGCCGGGGTCATTGCCCTTGATGTCATAAATGCTGGTACCCGTGGGACATCTCACATCTGTAAACCTGAGATACTCCAAAACATGAGAGTTTTTGAGCACCAACCTCATGCCACAGGTGGAAAACCCCACACCTGTCCTCATGTGATATAACACATGAGAACACAGGTGCACTAAAATACTGTACAAAATTCCCTTAAGGATATGCGTGAAAGGTGTGTATGAAACATAAATGAATTTTTCTTTTAGATCTGGGCCCCATCCCTAAAACATACGCAAATCTTATGTATATGCACCTATCTCCAAACATTATGTGTGTGAAAATATTCCAAAGTCAGAGAAAATCCCAAGTCCAGAAACGCTTCTGGTTCCCGAGCATTTGATCCCAAATGCTGCTGTGTCAGGGCTGAACTTTCGGGAAGCGCGGGCTGATTTCTAATCCAGACACAAGAAAGGGTTGGGCTCATCGCGGAAGCCTGGCGATACTATCCCTGTTGCCTGGAATTGTCTAGTTTTGATTACTGTGTGATGCCAGTGTTTAAATGAGATTAATATTCACCGTATTCTTCTTTCCGCCTCCTAGAGGTAGAGCAGAGAGGGGGAAGGCTGGAGAGTCCAGGGCATCCGATGGAAGCTCCGTTTCTTCCTCTGGACCCCAGGGGACTTCTGCAGAGTGTTCATGGTGGAATTCCTTGGGCTCTTTTTTTTTTTTTTTTTTTGTCTTAAACAGTGGCTGGCACTCATCCAGCCCCTCATGGTCATGTATCTGTGTCCTAACACTCACCATTGTGGGGGCCTCCGCCAGAGCCTGCAGCAGAGCCGGGAGGTTGGGCTCTTGGTCTCTGTGCTTAGTGACTCCGCTGGATTGGAAGTGTGCTGGGGAGAGGGTCCTTGGCTCTCCACCAGTGCCAAGCTCCAAGGCCTCAGTTCCACCTTTTTCGGCCTTTACATGTAAATACCTCACTCCCCTCCCCACCCGCTTCATCCCCATGGAGATGTGGGGGGCCCCCCCCCGCTCATCCTAACGAGGACAGCGGCCAGTACTGACAAAGGCCTGTGGTGCAGGGCAGTTGCTGAGGCTCTCCTGTGCTTATTCCGCCTCCCAGTCCACGGGGCATGGATGGCGCCCTCTGGAATTTATGGTCTTTCCTTCTTGGGGGAGGACGGGGACAGGAGGGCAGTTGGGAACCCGTGCACACCTGCTGGCTCTCAGAGTCTAGTTTTCACGTGGCTGTCTTTCTTCACCTGAGAGTCCTGGGAGGGGCAATCCATCAACTTCAGCAGGTAGATTAAGACCCCCACCAGAATCCATCAACCAGACAGTTCCCAGCTGAGGCCCGTTGGTTTGGGCCAAGACCCAAGGTTTCACGTTAATCTTAAATTACAACCAGAGAGGCTCCTCTACCATGGCTGTGTGTCTGGGCCGCCTGTGAGCCGCCCTGGGCCAGCGAGGCACGCAGGAGATGAGAAGCCAGTGTCTAAGCCACCTTTACTGGGCGGGAAGTAGGCCGTAGAGTTAAAGCATGTTGTAGACAACACACACACACACACACACACACACACACACACACACACACACACACACCTCTGCCGTGGGCTTCTACTCTTGCTGTCCCCTGAGTATGTGGTGTGGAAGGACACGAGAGACCCTCCATCCGGCTCTGTGTTCTCACTTCTTCCCCAGATGCACGAGAAATTTACTGGGGCTCACTCTCCCAGTAGAGCCAAAATACTACTGTGTGGAGGACGGACAAACCAGAGGACAGAAGCCATCAAATGATGCTTTGGTTTGAAATCTCCATTCTCCCTCCCGATCCTGGGTGCAGTGGAGAAGGGGGTGGGTCTTGAGGAGACAGCTGACCCTCGAGGCCCACAGGCAGCCACTGGTGACCTTTGTCTTGCTCTGACAGCAAAGAGCACAGATCCTCGGGGCGCCCCCCACGTGGCCGCGTGTTCCCGCGCTGGTCCCCTGGCGATTCCGGCGCCAGTTCCCTCCACCCTTGTTTTCTCCTTAGGTGGACCTCTTTGTCGTTCAGTGCGCACCTCGGTCGCCTTCTGCCTGCCCCTTGGAGCCTTCCTGAGGTGGGTTAGAAGGTGTGAAGGGCTCTGTGTTTGGGCTGCTTTAGCACATTTAGCCTTCCTGCCCTCCGTCTCCTCCGGAGTCTGAAGTTCATTTCCCTTCCTGGGTCCCCGGGGCTGGCGGGATGTGAGGCTCCTTGCCTGGGCTGGGACACTGCTCCAGGACCCCAGCCCAGGCTGGCTGTGGCGGTTCTTCCTGCTACCAGTCCTCTTGAGGGGCGCTCTAGGAAGGTGGCAAGGCCAGGCGTCCTTAGCGGGGGCAGGCTCACGCTGGGACCAGGTCACTCTTACACCCCTGCAGGAGCGTCCGCTCAGCTTACGGCCAGTTGCACGCGGTGGAGGGTTGGCCTCTGGCTGGGGAGACGTGTTCCGCTGTTGGAACCCCCTGGCGAGCCTTCATGCACACCGCTGGTGGCTTTAGCCTCATGCTGGGCCCGGGTCCCTCTGGTGCTGGCACCGTCCACACCCTCACATCAGGACAGTCGGGGTCAGGCCAGTGTTACCTTCAGGCTCCTCACTGAGACTCCACATAATAGAATTGAAATCGTATTAGATGTGTCTGTTGTTTCTTGTTGTTTTTTTGTTAAGTCCAGTGCTTAATGCTCCACTTGTTGAAAAACCAGTTTTACAGCCATTAACCTAAGACTTTTTTTTCTAAATGCAAAATTTGTTTTCCTCCCTCCTTCTCTTCCCCCAGTCCTTCCCAGGGATAGGACAGGAGGTGTCAGACCCTGATAAAATATTGCTGTACTCTTAATTATTCCTTACGAGGTCCACACCCCATGTTTGCCTCAAGTGTAGGCTAGAAGTGAAATGGAGATTGCTTGTCTTTTATGGTAGAAGTAATATGAGTAGTGTGTGCTCCCTGTAAGAAAAGTTGTGAAACCTCCGGCAGGATGAGAAAATGACTCCCAGCCTAATCGCGTATCCCACAGTGACACATTTTTATTTCCTTAATTTTGTATGTGACATTGGTGTTCTACAAAACTGGAATGATATGTGTGTTAACAGTATCATCCCTGAGCCCCCTTTTAAAAATATAAGTATTTTTAAAATAATATTTAGCTGTTGGTGGACATTTATTTTATTTATATTTATGTGGTATTGAGATTCGGATCCAGTGTTTCAGACATGCTAGGCAAGCACTCTACCACTGAGCTACAACTCCAGCCCAATCTCTAAGTATTTTTTAAAGACCTTTTAAAGTGAAAGTCTTTTTTCTACTCCCCAACTTCACTCTCCAGAAGCAAACCACTGTTGTGTTTACTTTGTATCCTTCTGGACTCAGAAAGTGTTTCTGCAGATAAAAGTGCACGTGCATTTGTGTGTATGTACATGCATGCGTGACACACACACACACTGTTCACTGAAAAACTCTAGATGTAGGCGTGTGCTGTGCATTCAACTTGCTTTTTCCATGTAACTTTTTGTCATGAAAATCATTTCAGGTCAATAATATAGACCTATGTTATTCTTTTTGATGCCTATGTAATATTCCAGTGGCCCTTAAGAAAAGGTGACCACCCATTCTGTATAAATGAGATGCACCGGTAAAAAGTTTTAAAAATATTGTTGGGTTATGTATCCCTGCTTCTTTGCTTAGCCATAGCCAGAAACTCCTCCAATGAACTGTATTTTTCTACATTTTTTTTTGTTTTAAAAAAGGTGACTGTTTCAGCCCCTCCCTGTAGGCAGTGCTCCACTCCCACAGTGCCTAGGGCCATGGTATTTTTTTTCTCTTTTCATTGTGAGGTTGATGAGATTGTTCTAGCAAGAGGCTGTCATCATGGACCGGTGAGCAGTTTTGCACAAACTCTGGGTCATTTGCACCTCCCGGGGGCTTTCCTGCTGTGGCCCTGCCGGTCGTCACAGTGGACGGAGGGGAGCCTTGGTCATCTGAGCCGGCCGTCCTCGGTTGCTTGTGGATCTCTCTGAGCCTCCCATCCTCTCTAGCCTGGCCTGCGGCACATCTCGACCGACATTCAGAAGCTTTCCGTTGGTCTGCTGTCCACCTTGTCCATCCTTCTTTGTGGTCCCAACTTGTTCCCTTCCCAGGGAGGCTTTCCCTTTGCTCCAGTTACACCATAATAAAAACGAGCGCCCACACCTCCCGGCCTCGACGGCCCTCCAGGCGCCGTGCTGCCTGTTTCTAGGAACTGCTTTCATCTTTCCTGTGTTCCCTATGTTGAGTGGGGAGACTGAGGCACAGGGGGGGACCAGGTCACGAGCCGTCGAGCATGACCGTCGAGCTCAGGCACGGGTATCTCTTCAGCACCTCCCCGTCCCTCTCATATTTTTTATGCACAAGGAGTGGATTTTCCGTGTGGTGTGTTGTTGTATACTTTTGTGTACCGTGAGATTTAGAGCCCTGTCTTCTCTCCGGTCGGATGGCTAGTTATCCCCCAGTTCCTTTCCTAGACGACGAGAAAAGCCGTGTGTTTGTTTTGTCCTCCATCTTCTCCGTGGTCTTTGGATCACGGTCGGTCTAGACGAGTGGAGGGTCTCTGGGGGGCCGTGCGTGTCACAGGCCTGGGCCATCAGAAGGGGCACAGAGGCCCGGTGCTCTTTCCAGCGCATTTGCAGTCTCACGGATGAAATGTCGCCCTCTCACCTCTTCCAGTTTCCCTCCGGCACATTCCCGCAGGGGACGTTTCTTGGATTCATGGCCTTCATCCGACACTCTGGGACGAGGGACTTTTCCAAGAGCAGCAGGAATTCAGATGAGGGACTGAGTTGTTTTATGGTACCTTAAAACTCGTTTTGTTCCATCATCCCAGATGTGGAACACCTATAAAAACTTTAAATGGAGCAACAAATAAACCACTGGCGTTCACTTCGGAGCAATCATTGCATTTGCAGAATTGAAAACCTGGCACTTAATGAGTTTTAATGGGGACTGTGATCTCATCATTTGTCTTTAAAAAGGGGGAGCAAATTCTGAAGGTCATGGGCGTTCTCTGTGTGCAGAAGTCTGTATTCAGGTGGCTTTCCTGACTGCACATTTCCACGTGAGTGGTTTCCAGGTGCTGGCTACAAAAGGGGTATCTAGTTTCAGAAACTCTGATAACTATCACTTTGTCAGAATAGTTGAAATCCCCCCCATCCTCGAGGTGAAAAGCCCTGAACTTCTTGTAAAAGACACATCTCCCACTTTCAGTCTCCCCCACCTCCCACCAATGACATCTGCCTTCTCGGGTGGTCCGCAACCCTTAAAAGAATTTTGCTGCAAATATCCATCACCCTGTACTCCAGAATCGCACCCCGTGCTGCGGTTGTTTGGGAGGGGGGTACCCAGGCCGGCAGGAGAGCCTGCACGGCAGGTGCCAGGGCACGGAGCAAAGGTGTGAACTTAATTTGGCATCCTTTGAATTTGTTGAAGACTTGGACTCCAAGGGCAAATTTGAATACATAGTTCCAACAGGTGTTTCTGGTGTTTTGTTTTGAAAGGGAAATTGTAAGGGAACAATTAGGCATTGTCAGGAACATTGTCAGGAAAAGGCAAGAGTTTTTAAATAATTACATAATACACCTGAACCATATTCTTTATTCTGTTTTAAACAGAACTCGAAACGATAAATACAGTTTAAGTGTAGGTTGGGAAAGGCTGTTCCTAGAGAACCGTTTTGGTGTGTGCTTTAACAAAATTAGATCTCCCGCACTTTTATTTTTTTTTTTTGCAAGCAACCAGGTGGTTAGATGAAAGTTCAGACATTTTAGTGACAGAAATTCTGTCCCACTGGGGCGCGATGGTGCACATCTGTGATCCCAGCAATGGGAGGCTGAGGCAGGAGGATTGCAGGTTTGAGGATAGCCAGGGCAGTTCAGCAAGGTCCTGTCTCAGGCTGGGGGATGTAGCTCAGCGGTAGGGCACCCCTGGGTCCAATCCCCAATTACAAATGAAATTTCTGTCCCTTGTAGAAACGCTGGAAGTCATTGAAGCCAGCAGTGTTAGAGTAGTGACCCTTGAGTGGCAGCAGCCTCAGGGTACAGTTGCCAAACACAGCAAAAAACATGGGACACCCAGTTCAACCCAAATTTCAGATGAAGGAGTTATTTTCTAGTGTAAGTGTGTCTCATAAAACACTCTCGTTCGTACTTATCTGAAATTCTTCATTTCACTGGGCATCCTGTATTTTATTTGGCAAATCTGCCTCAGGATGGTGAAGAAATTCTTTCATGGTGACCTGCTAGCAGCCTCTACAGGAGCCCGAAGAAAAATAAGTGGCTTCCTTGTTTGTAGAAGCCTCCTTTTTTTTTTTTTTCCTCCCTCAGTGGGTTCCCAACAAAAGAAGAAAATTACAAATGCCTCTGATGATGATTTCCAATGTTGGTTATTTAGAAGAAAGTGTCATATCAGATTTTCACATTTTCTACATTAAATACTTTTTCCTTTCATGAAATCAGAAAATTTCTTCGGAGCTGTGTTAAAATCTACTTTCCAATACTCTCCCCCCACCCCCACCCCCACCACCCGCCATGATTTCCTTTTATTGAGATGCTTTTCCATCGCCCACCAGGGCGCGGTCAGGATGCCCTGCTGCAGCCTGCACACTGCCCTGGCTCGCGCGGGGCCTCCTTGAGCCTCCTCCTGCAGTTGTGTTCTGGATGCAGAAGGGCCTGGTTCTTGTCCACGGACGACCCCGGCACCCGTGGTCTATGGGTCACTAGGAGGAAATGCAGAGAGCGGGTTGGAATGATTAGGAACCTTCTCTAGGGCCCCCATCCTCGCCCTGGAGAAGGCAAACTTGTTAGAAGGTTAGGAATGTTTATCTACTGATCGTGTTTGATTTGTAACTGTTAACGAGCAGGGCAAGTTCCCAGACTCAGGACGAAGCCTCCGGAGCACATCTGGTCTCTTAGGTCAACATTTGTCTCGGCGTTTTCCGTGCCGGGACAGCCTGTGCCCGGGAACTGCAGAGGCAGCCTGCGGCCTGCTGTCCCTTTGCATCCGCCGGCTCTCTCTGGCAGCAGGCTTCCCCCGGGGACCGCTGGGCCTTTGTAACCA
The DNA here is from genome assembly GCF_052094955.1 of Ictidomys tridecemlineatus. NCBI lineage: Eukaryota > Metazoa > Chordata > Mammalia > Rodentia > Sciuridae > Ictidomys > Ictidomys tridecemlineatus. The sequence continues at coordinate 47,377,903 of NC_135491.1, forward strand.
CTTCCAAGCTGACCTCTGTGGCCCCCTCGGGGTGACACCTGTCATCTCAGGCAGGGCCTGTCTTCCGGTCCCTCAGCCTGCGGCAGAAGGCTGAGCACAGGGACTGGTGGTTCTGTGATGGAAGGTTCCCTGCACCTGCTGCCCAGGTCAGCTCTCCTCCTGCTGGTGGAGCCCCAGCCTCGGGGACCCAGGTGAACTGGACCTGGAATTTCCCTCGTGATTCCCCAGAGGGGCCTCTGGGGGACAAATGAGGAGGGAATTTCCTCCCCCGGGTGGACACCACTTACTGAGCTCGGGTTCTGTGCTGAGCACCAGAGCAGGATTTTGTGCGGTCTGTAGCCTGGTCTTTTACAAGGCTGTTGTGTTGGGGGGTGCTCTGTTAGCAGCGTGTTCTGAGAGTGCATTTCGCCTCCAGTGTCCACACTCGGTGCGGTGGGCTCCCCAGGCCCTGCTCACTGTCTGCTCCCTGTCCTTGTCTCTCTTCCTTCAGGTTCCTTGTCCCATCCTAAGAGTGTGGCCAACAGGGGAGACAGGCGGGTCTCACACAAGCTCCTGCAGTAGGAGAGATGATGTCCCTCAAAGCCTGGAAGCAAGTCTCCCCTGTGGGACTGCAGCTTTCCTTCCGGTGCCTCTTTACTTCCTTTAAACCGTCTCCAGCCCAGGAGCTGGAAAGATGGCCCACCAGCTGCAGAATGGGGAGGCTGTGGCCCTCAGACTGGGAAGGAGAACGGACCCATGAATGGCTTCAAGGCCGGTCGCTTTATGAACAGCTGATGTTGTGGGCGCAGGAAGGGTCTCTGACAGCACCCGCTGGTTTCCCTCTGTGGAGGGTGCACTGGACCTTGGGGCGGGGGTCCCGCAGGCTCTCTCCAGCCAAGTCTCCCCCTCCCTGATGGCTCTGTGCCTTCACAGTCGGTTTCCCTGCTGCTACCATCTCCCTTCTTTTCTAAAATAAAGACAGAGGGAGTTTGGGGAGCATTCCTTGGCTGCTCTACCCGGCCACGCCAAGTGGCGCTGGTCCCAGGACTGCGATTTCCTCGCTGTCCTAGACATTAGTCAGAGAGTGTGACTCTGAAGCCAGCTGGGTTGAGGAGGCACCGAGGGAGTGGCTTGGCCGGGCCCCTGTTGGCGTGTGTGTGCACTTTCTGCTCCTCAGATTAGATTTTTTTTTTTTTTTTGGATGATATTTTCGCCCACACTTGGTCCCCATTAGTGATGGCTGCAGCCGTCCGCATAGGAAAACCAAACGGTCCCTCCGGAGACTGGAGTCCTGACCCCTGTCCAGCCGCATTGTGTCCTCCTTGGAACCCAGACCCTGAGCGCTCCCTTTCCTTTCTCTTGCCACCGTAACTCAGTGCTCTGAGCTTCTGGGGCTTGGGCTCAGGCACCTGCAGGTTCGCACAGAGGCAGCTGGTTCGCGAGTCCTTCTTCTGCAGATAACTTTCCCTCCTTGGCGTTTCAGCTCCCATAGCACCCCAAAAGTTCTCCAGAAACCCTCCCCACCTCCCCACCTCCCCACCTTCCCACACTTCGCATAGTTTTCTTCTGCTCCAGCCCCCTCTTCCCTCCACTCCGAGTGTGGCATTTGGAGTGAAATCTCACCTGGGGAGGTTTCAGACAGCAGCAACAAAGCCCGGGTCCACCGAGGGGAGACTAATTACACAGCTAATTAATCCAACAGATGTCATTTTAAGTGCTCATTTCTTTGTGATTTGGTTGCACGTGTCCCACGCTGCTGAGATAGGCCTTGGGCCCTGGTGGGGAATGTCTTTTGATCAGACTTTAAGGAAGAGCCCATTTCCTGCCCACGGGCTCCAGGGCCCTGTCCCCCCCGGCTCTCCCGGAAGCGCTCTCCGGCCCCCACAGCCAGTTTCTCTGCCCTGAACGCGGGTTACACTCTCCTGCAGGGGACTGGCTTTTGCCTCTGTTGCTTAGAGGGCTTCTCTGCCCGGTTTGTCTGGAGCCTGTCAAGATTGTGGCTGCTTTCAGCGCCCAGGGGATCTCTGAGGAACGGGCCCCAGTGGACATCGTTGGGGTGTCACAGTTTCCCTTGCTTTTCGTCCTTCCTGGAAGCAAGTTTGTTTTCAAGGAAAGTGGCTGAGGAGTGTCTGAAAGGTGCCCTTTGATAGCAGCTGGTTACGATCAATGGGACACGAGCAATTTGTTAGTGACACTGAACGGCTCATCCCGGGACAGAAAGGTTTGGGGAGGTAGAGAGGGTCTCCATGTTCAGTGGTAAGAAGGAGGGACAGGTGCTGTCCTCTGCAGGTGGCCTGGGGCAGCTGGGGGTATAGGCTTGACCAGGACCTGAAGCAGGCAGCCTGCCCCCTGCAGAAGTCAGCTGGTCCTCGGTGGGGGACCCGGCTCCTGCCCAAGGGCACACCAGCTGAGATCTCTGTGGCTGACAGCTCCTCACACACCCGCCCTAGAAGTGGACTCACCGAGATGTCCCTCTCAATTGCCAGATCTAGAAGTGACACATTTCAGCAGAGGCGGTCACCAGTGTCCTCTGCACTATCCAGCCCACCATCCATGGTCCAGTTTCACAGGACCTTCAGCAGCCTTTCCCCCTGGGCCCCTCTCCTGCTCCTGCTGGTTTCTTTCCCGTTCCTTGACGGTCACTGTTAGGAGCCCAGAGCTTAACCCAGACCCCTTCTCGTTCCTGTCTGTGACTGTCCCTCAGTGTCTCATTCAGTCCACTGTTTGTAAACACTGGTTACCTCCTGATGACAGCCCTCACCTCTCCCTTATCCAGCTCCCTACTAGATGCTTCATTTGAATGTCTGATTATTTGGCTCCTTGGCTTATCATGGCCTGGGGAGAGCTCCTAATGACCCAAACCCCAAAGGCCCCTTTCTCCTGGGCTCCCCACCTCCAGCCTCGCATTTGCTGGGACCCCAAAGCTGGGACTTATCTGTGGGCCTCTTTCTTTGACTTCCCGGCAGCCAGTCCATGAACACGTCCTATTGGCTGGGCCTTTAAAACGTGTGTGTACTACCCTCCCACATGACCCTGACTGCCTCTCCCTGCCCTCAGTCTCCCTGCTTTACTCTTGCTCCTGACAACCCACTCTCCGTGAAGTGATTCTGTGAAGAGGAACATCAGGTCATATGATGCCCTTGTAAACACCCGAGAATGATTTTCATCCCCTTTATGATAAAAGCCCCAGGCCATGCTGACCTTGTACCGCTGTCCCCTTTGTCTACTACTCTTTAGCCACACTGGCTTTCTAGTGTGTGCCTGCCATGGGGCCTTTGCACCTGCTGTTCCACTATCTGGAATCTATTTCCTTGACCTTGACATTCAGCTTAGGTTAAACGCCTGGTCCTTAGAAAGACTTCCCCTAACCACCAGTCTCAAGAAACCGCACCATCTTTTCACGTGAGTTTATTTCTCTACATTGACAGTGACTATTTATTTTCCTTGTTGGTTCATTTATTTATTGGTCTCCCAAGATGGCAGGAACCGTGGCCACCCTTGTTAACAGCCATGTCCTTAATTCTTGGCACAGTGTCTGACACCAGCCCAATAAATATTTACTGAGTGACAAAGTGTCAGCAGAATATGCCCAGGTTTCTTGTGGACCCTAGATCTGGTATACCAACCCCGTCTCGGTGCTTGGCTTTCACAATTCAGTGTCCCAGAAGCACGTGATGGGAGAACTGGGATGTTACATGTGGACGGGGCATTCTAGGCATGCCTGAAACCACGTCTTCGTTGTTGGTTTTCCAACAACTTCATTCCCACATTGAGCAAGGAGCAGCCATGCAAGATTGAGCCGCTTACGTCAAAGCACTTTTGAGAATTCCTCTGTGCGGCTGACCCTGTCGTCAGGGTTGTTCCCATCTCTTCAGCACCCGCAGGGTGACCCTGCCCCTCTTAGCTCATCCCATGCTCCATGGTTTTCGTGGGAGGTCTCTGCTGCTGGGAGACCTTTCACAACAGGATCTGTTTGTTCTCATCCAACTTTTTACCCTGGCCAGCGTCTTGCAGATGTCAGGTAGATGGCCGACAAGTGTCACCTGAAGATTTTCTTTCAAAAGGTGGATCTTGAAAATGGAAACTTTAAAGATTGGGGTCTCAGCCCTGAGATGCCTTTTTCTATGTGCTTTCTTAGAATTTCTTCTGCCTGTTCATTCTCTCCTCCCTCAGCAAGTGAACATGTCTCAATGACCCTTACCGAGCCCCAGACCTGGCGGTCCCCCTGCCACCGAGAGCCAAATTTTTGGGGTCAGAACACATTCCCAGTAACAGGGAGTCCACCTCTCTCCTCCTGCCTGCCATTCAAGCCACGTGCCTTTGAGCAGCTTCTGAGGGTAAGATAGTGTACCAGCTTCTTTAGGGATGGCGATTTTTAAACTTTGTCTTATGCCATCCGAAAAGAAATACACCTCACATTGATCACCTAGCACATGCGTAGAGATGATTTGTGTGCATAATTGAAACAAACTTTGTACAGAATAATTTGTTCCCCCTCTCTCTGTGCTCTCGCTGGTACTTTCTATTCTCTCCTATTTTATAAGTTGATTTCATGATCTACAAGTGCAGCGACTCTCAAGGCAGGGAGCTTTACAAAAATATGCGTGCCCAGCCCAGGCCCAGCCCTGGAAGGTTTTGGTTTCATTTTCTGTGGGACTTTGAGAACCTCTGCGCTAATGGGTCAAGATCCAGTTTGGAAGACATTGTTAGCGGGGCTGGGGATGCAGCCGAGCCTCTGGAAAGCTTGCCTGGCATGTGCAAGCCCTGGGTTGGATCCCCGCAAAGAAAGAAAAAAAAAAAGTTAGGCGAGGAACAGGAATTGATCTTTCAGTAAGAGCCGTGAAACATAAACATGAGAGCTGTCCACATCTGCAGGAGGCGGAGGGAGGGAGAAACGACACCCAGTTGGCTAGATCAAAAGAGGGGCTGGGAAGCCAGAGTTTGAGCAGGATTTGAAAGAGAGAGTAATCACACAGAAGGACGAGCCAGGCAGAGGACAAAGACACGTTCATGCCCCACACCCCGAACCCAAAGCCGGCGTACTAGATCCAGTGGCTGGGGCTTCCTCTCATGCATGTGTGGTTACTAGAACTTTTTAAAAGAAAAATCAGTCACGAGCTAAACGTCTCATAATAGCAAAGCTCCGAAGTTAGGGCCTTTTTAGTGTTTGGCTAGTAAGGACATCTGTTCGAGTTATCTGTTAAAACAATAAAGATACTACAAAAAACGAAGACGCAGTCAACAAGCTATTCAGCTGTAGCGAATGCCGTGCATACCGAGGCATTTGGACAAAGGGGTAGCGGGTGCCGGCGGCTGTACTTTAATTTGGAATACGTCAACAATGTAAGGTATATCAGTAGCTAGAAAAGGGAGATGGCTAGGCAGGCAGTGAGGAACTCATTCTGGCACCTGGGATGTGTCAGTTTATCTACTGTGGGGTTTTTATTTATTTTTTAAATTGTGTCTACAATGGAAAACTTCCATAAAACAACGTGGAGGTAAAATACCAAAACCTGATGGTTAGGTGTTCTTCCACCCCTGAGCGGTACCATATAGAAGCTTTGTGTTTGATGAGAGGTTCCCCCTCTTTCCTGCTGCTCCCCACCACTCTGTGGACAGAGCAATGCTGAAGATCTCTTGTGTTCCTGAAGACGGGGCTCAGGTGAGCTATACCTGGTTTTCGTTTTTGGGGTTTTTTTGGCAAATATTTTATTGGCCGGCAGAAACACACCCAATTAAGACTCTCAAGCTACTGCCAGAGGAGCCGTGGAGGGCTAAGTGGCTCTTGGCATCGAGGGGTATTTGGATGTCTAAGCCTCAGTTCTCACTTGGGTCTAATTTTGGTCACATAATGGAAATATGGGTATGTTGGTGTTTGGGGGGAAATTCTGTTTTGTTTTTGCTCCCTCTTGTTAAATAAATGGCAGTAGAAGTCTCTTGGCTAGTTCAAAAGGATGCCCTAGGTGCCAGGCACTTGAGGATTTGGACACAGAGTAGAAAACAGTAGTATAGGGTGCCCAAGTGTGCCATGGGAAACCCAGGTGGCTCTTGGGGTTTTAAAAAAGGGAGAAATTCCCTGGAATCAGACTCTCCAGGATTTATGTGACTTAGTCTCTCCCCGTTCATCATATTTAAAACAGGCTAGTAGAATTACCTACCTGACAGGATTGTTGAATGGGTTAGATGAGGTAATATATGTGATGTACCTACACTATAATCAGCATTTAGCACAAACGGCGTGTTATTCTTTAAGAGCACCCCTCTTCTTCATCAGATTTTCCACTGTCTGTGCAGACCACATACCTGTTGTTATTTAGTAACTTGGTTTTCATTGGCTTTAAACTTGACATGCTGTTGGCTTGTAGGACAAAAAGTCCAGTGGATTGTTTTGGGTGGGTATCAAAGAGAAGGAATTTCCCATAAGAGAAATGTGGCCCATGTTTAGTGAAATGACTTTGAGCAAACAATTTAACCTCTACCCCGTGTGAAGGTTGAGGAGCTTGGACTCATCACTAGGAGTACATGTTTGTGGGACTTAAAATGGCAGGGGATACCCCCATCTCATGTCCTAAGCAATAGAGTGAGAAGTGACCTAGTGGAATGCTTAAAAAACAAGGAAGTTGTCGTCCCAGTCCAGCTGGATTGTGGCTACTGCCCGCTCAACCCTTTCTTCAAGAAGTACCGGCCACCTCTTCAGTTGTAGGAAGTCAGCCGTGACGTAACTGTCATGATTTTATAACATTGTCCTTAACCTGGGAGTCAGTATTTTATGTAGTTGTTGTTATTCTTTTTTTTTTTTGCTGTGTTATTTTTGTAATTTTATGTGTTTTTAAAAAATATTTATTTTTTAGTTATAGACACGATACCTTTATTTATTTATTTATTTATTTATTTATATGTGGTGCTGAGGATTGAACCCAGGGCCTTTCACCTGCTAGACAAGCGCTCTACTGCTGAGTCACAGCCACAGCCCTTATGTGCATGTGAGGCAAGCACTCTACCAACTGAGCTGTATCCCCAGCTCCAGGTGTTCTTTCTTTTTTTTTTTTTTAATTTTATTTTAGAGCAGAACTTCCTGGAAAGCTTCATAATTTCCTTTATGTGACCAAAAGTATCTACAAGTGAGAACTTAGACTCGGAAATTGATATAGAGTACACAGTCCATGCAGAGAGAACTGTATTATTTGTTTCTTTCCCATTCCTGTGCATCTGTCTCTCATTCTTTCCAATTAAAGCTAATGCATATTCACCCTAAAAAACAAAACTGAACAGGGGAAAAAAATAAATATAAAAAACACAACACCAAAGCTGTAATCCAGACACACACACACACACACACACACACACACACACACACACCCCATAGAGGGCAAAAACTGGAAAAAAGAAAGTTGAATACTAGTTCAACTTGAATACTTTTAACATTGTTTTTCTTTTTGTTTTGCATATATTTTGTAACCTTGGCCATGCCACAGAATATTGTAAAGGGGGACAGCCTCTGGACACATGCAAAGCCTTAGCGGCCACTCCAAAGCTGCCACCCCCACCTTGCAGAAGTGAATCTGTTCGTATTGAAAGGCACAGTCCCGGTGACATGGATGACTTAACACTGCCTTAGGAGTCTTCCTTGAATGTGTACATCTGTGTTCCTGCTTGCGACTGTACCACCCCAGTCTCCATTGGCTGTAGGGAGCACCTGCAGTCAAGTATGCAAAACTGTTTCCATGGCAACCCTTGTGATCCATACATTTTAAATACTCCAAAACTTTTCTTCAGCTGAACCTTTTTTTCTCCCCTTCCCACTGTGCATCCCTCCTTTTCCCTATTTGTACCTTGGATGTTAATCTCCTTGGCTACTCAAGTTATGGACATTTTCTCTCTAGCCCCGCTTCTTATGAAAGATGATGTGTGTGTGTGGTTTTTTTCTCCTTTTAATGAAATACATGTATCTCTGGTTCTAGCTCTGAGTCAACAAGTGGGAGGAGATGCTTCCCTTCTTGATTCCAGAGAAGCTAAACTCACTGTGAAACAATCATCTCTGACATCTGAAACTATGTTCAAAGTAGGTGCAACAGAATAGAATAATCTCAGCAAGTTTATTGCCTCCCTAATGATTAGATCCACACGACCAGATATGGAAGGAAGACTTGAAAAACAGCAGCTCTTTGTAATCTTGAATGGTGTGTTAAATGGGCACCAGTAGAACTAAGTTTGGGCCGCACAAGTTTCATGCTGGTGTCAGAAGCTGTGTAAGGCCCATGTCCATCACTTGTGCTTGGAAACACCTATGAAATGCAATGCAAATCAATGGCAATAACACATTAAGGTTGCAAATTTGAACACAAATGAAGAAATGCAAAAGCAAGTTTTGCATAGCAACACTCATTTCCCATGTGGTAATTACTACAATCAAATTCGATATTATAATGTCCAGGATGTGGGGTATGGCTCAATTATTAACTCCTTGCACCCAATTTTACATTTTACAGCTACCATCTGCAAGTCCTTTGCATTACTTACATGTAGGTAATGTCATTTGTCCTTTATGTAACCATAATCATGCTTATTTTGGAAGCTCACAGACCTTAATTTTGTTTTCTTCCCCAGTAAGTCTTATGAGTATTTTCCTAATTGTATCTGTTCTGATCTGTTCCTCTCTGATGGCAATGGCTGAAAAAGTCAAGTGCTAGTTTTGCTTTGTACTTACGTAGCTTAAATTACCACTGTCTTCTCCTTAGCCTTTTACTTTTGGAAGTATACCTGCCAGTTACAGCTGAGTCCTGGGTGTTATGGGTATTAGGATTTGGTGCCTTGAGTGGCCACACAACTATGTGGCAGAGTAAACCACACTCTGCTTTTATTGTCACTTTTTAAAAATAACCCTGCTGGGGCTGGGGCTATAGTTCAGTGGTAGAGCGCTTGCCTAGCACATGCGAGGTACTGGGTTCAATCCTCAGCCCCACATAAGCAAATATACCAATGAATAAAATAAAAATTAAAAAAACTCTACTTTCATTTTCCAGTTTTCCCTCCAGTTCTAAATAGTGTGGGGAAGATGTTTATGTATGCAGAATCTTGAATTATTTTATCAGATGCCACTCCCTTTCCTTGGGGTTATATAAAGAATGGGATTCTCTGCTTGTAAAATGTATAGAATTTCTTCCTCCCTCCCTCCCTTGATTCTTCCTCCTCTGGTCAGTTCCCCCTTTCCTTAGAGTGCTCCCAGGGCCCAGGAGTCTCTGCAGCTGCAGTTGCCCGCGGTCATGCCTGCTCTCATCCTGCTCAGCTGATGAGGCTCACAGCAGCCTGGCTTGGCCGTCTCATTTTCTGCTCCCGGTGCACACCTGTTTTAATGTGTTTGGGTTAATGAGGTAGAAGAGAGGATGAGGTAACAGTATTTATACAGACAGCTTGTGCAAGGGGCCCCTTCACCGACTGCGTGGCCCTGGGCATCCTCAGGGAACAAGTCCCACAGAGCAAAGTCATTTTTTCAGTGTATATTTTCCTGTGTGTGTGGTTAAAGCAGATACTGATTATTACCTGTAAGCTTTGCCGGATCCTCTTATTTATACCATTTTTCTTTTCTGGATGTGTCTTGATGGGCACTGATAGGAAAGTAACTTGACTCAGAGCTTGGGGTACAGTCGAGAGAGCTGACCCAACTCCCCCCAACCCCCCAACAAAAGCCTTGTCAAATTCTCTTCCTTTTTTTCCAGATCCTCACCCCTAGAGGGACCCCTCCAGCAATAAGGGTCAGTTAATTTGGATGAATGCAAGTAAAGCCACTTGCATGAATCCAAGAGGCGTCAGGCCTTGTATGTATAACAATTCTGAAGGGGCATGAGCATTCTGTGGGCACAACAGTGTTACTGGAGAGGGAGGCGGGGGAGACTTCCAGGGGTAATTTCATCTGAATGGGGTTCTGGTCTGGTTCATGACATCTTCTTGCTCACGTTGAGCCAGGGCCTGTCATCACCGAGATGCAGACCCCTGGAGCCCCGTCACAGAGCTCCTGGGTGAGCAGGTTGCTGCCCAGAGCAGCCAGAACACCAGGACTGGGTGTGCCTTTTGTGTGCACTCAAACCTCCAGCATCTGGATGCTTGAATGTAAAGGAAGTTCCGTCTGCACAACAAAGGGGCCCTTTCCCTCTTTGGGGCCCATCTAAGCCATTTTGCCCACCGCACCCACATTGTGGAAGGCCATGCTCTCAGACCTCCCACTCCCTCTCCTTCTATCTTCCCCTCAAGCCCTACTCTCTCTCTCTTTCTCTCAACATAGAGCACCCTAAATGGTTAAACCTGTTGCCTAGCCTTGGCACAGTGCCAACCCCCACGGGGCGCTGCACAGTCTGGGGCCCCCCAGCGCATCCTGCTTCCTGAAGGCACAGAGACCCTGGGTTTCAGCAGGAATTAAACAATTACTAACTCTTAGTCCTCCCCACCTTCCGTGGATTGACTCTATAAATTGTCAGCCTGTTGACATTTTAATGCGAATTATGTCATGTGGTATCCCCTTTGATTTCGACATGCCTCAGTTTGTAAATACATGAGCCACTCAAAGGCTTGTGGTTAGTGTACACTCCGGAGGCCTCGGGGTTTTTGGTGGGGGAGAGAGCGCTGGAGAGAGCACAATGCTGGGAGTGTGTCTGGCATGGAAAGCCTTTCACAGTTCCCCAGGGCAGCTCTGCAGGGGCAGCAGCTGCGCTGGGGGCCTGCTGCTGGGCCCTGTGCCTCCCGGAGCCCTGGAAAGGCCACACCTTTGGGATATTTTCATTGGGTGCGTTGGTGGCTGTGCATTTCCTCAGGTGACCGGGCAGCTCCGTTTCTCCTTTTGTAACATGCGACGTCGCCTTCCCCTGTCACCACGGCCTGGAGAACTGCTTGTTCTAGATTCCAGAGCAGGCCAAGGGGCATCGCCCAGAGCAGAGGTTTTCCTGAAAGGAAACTGGCCGATCCGGGGGGGAGAAGGAGAGGAGCCATGGGGATGGAGAAGCCCAGAGGAAGGACGAGGATGAGGAAGGGTTGTTAGGATCCAGGGAGGGAAATGGAAGACCTGTTAATTGTGTGTGAGGACCAGGAGAAACTTGGAGATGCTGAGGGGTCATGCCTGGAGGAGGTTGGCCGGGATGGACCCTGAGGATAGTTGGGCCCTAGGAACGCATCTGAGGGAAGTTGGCATCCACTTTGCACACAAGGGGCGGGGCCATGGAATCTCCCCTTGTCTGGAATACAGCAACTGCTGGGCCTGCTGTCTGTGCCAGAATTTGGCACATTTACAAAAATGTCATGGGATCTTTAATGGCCATGGGTGGTCAGGACCTGTTTCCCACGTGCTGAGTAATTCCAGTTTCATGTGTGAATAATGCCCATGTTAAAGCAATTAGAGCTATACATAATCTGAAAAGGAAGAAAGGACCCCAGTTCTGTTGATCAGAGACGCTTCCAGCTCATTTGAGAAAGGCCTGGTAATTTCCATGAAGGCTCAGAAAAGTTTTTTTTTAAAATTTTATTTTAGTGGATTCTATATTTTAATTTGTTTTTTTAAGGAGCGCTCATACAGATGGGGGTTTGAAAAGTAGAGTTGCTGCAGAACCCTTCTTTGGCCACTTCCTTGGATTTATCTGGCTCTTATTACCCGGGGAGGAAGGGATAGAGTGACTGGGAGAGTGTGTGACAGGGAGAGAGAAACAGAGATGGGAACACACACATTCCTTGGGAGCACAGTTGAGCTGCTCACTGTGGGAAATGACATTCCGTCTCTCTAACCTCCAGTTCGAGTTTGGCTAAAAGAGCATATGTGAACTAAAATGACAGACCCTAGAATAATCCGTGGCCCAGAAGAACATTACTCTTTGCTAATTAAAAAAGAATTGCCGCTGATAGATGTGCTTCCAAATTGAAACAGTCACTTCCAAGGTATAAAGCGAGCCCTGTGCCTTCTTTTAAAAGATTGTAAAGTGTTGTTGCAACATATAAATAGGTCTGTTACCTACTTCCTCTTCATGGTAACAAATAGGATAACTTTTTGTTGGTTTGTTTAGTTTCGATAAATCCTGGTCCTTCCATGAAATGCCTTTTTTTTTTTTAAATCCCCCTTATTTTTCATCAGAACATTATAGTTGTACCTAATGGCGGGATTTGTCGTTACATATTTATACATGGACCCAGTATTACAATATAATTTGGCCAGTATCATTCAGACACAAATTTAGGGCCCTTTTCCTTTCCAAGGAGCACATGTGTGAGGTAAATTGCTAGGGACAGGGGAGTCGCAGCAGCCTGTGCCTCTTCACCTCTCATTCCTGTCTTCCCGGGGGATGTGACACCTATAGTCCTTGCCTGTCCTTGGCTGGTGCGGCTCCATCCCTCCCTGCAGTTGGGGGAGGAGTAGAAGGCGACACTTGGTTTCACAGTCCTGTAAATGAGACCAGTTCTGGATGGCTGTGAGGCCGGGGTGGCCGTCAGGCTGTCTGCTTTCACTCTTTCTTCCTTCCTCATTCATCCCTTCAAAGTTAGAGGTGACTTGAGGTGTTGGAAGGACCCAGGCACGTCCGAGCGGATCCACGTGCAGCCTGCATTTTCCCCAGGCCGGGTAGCGTCCTCATTGGGGTCACCCTCTCTTGGCCAGATGGCACGGGAACGTGGCATCACTGTTGTCATTAGGAGCAAGCCTGACCTGAGGCACATCTGTAGCCCCCTGGCATTTTCTAGCATCCAGGGGGAGGGGTCTCCAGAATTATTTCGCCATTTATAGAGTTAGAGGGCCTCGCAATTTTTGCAGGCTTTATTTTATTTGAAAGTATTGGCTGGCTAGCTAGGTGATGGAATAATTGGCAGGATAAAAAGGCACTCGATTCCCTACCGCCAAGTCGAACATTGAAACTGCAGTGGTGTGCGGGAGGATTGTTGGAAAGGGAGAGGCCTGCCAGTCTCTGGGCAGCAAAGGAAATGGGCAGTCGAATCACCCACTTCCATATCACAGCAATGGCTTTGTATTGACTCCACATTCAGCTTGTTCCAGCCCCACGGGTTATTTGCATAGCATACAAAGTGCAGATTGTACAATGTATACAGGTATCCCAGGCATCGGCAACTGACCATGGATATGAATGGGACCTGTGTGCCCCTGTTGTGAGACCTTCCCAAACCACCCCACGACAGCGTGGACAGAGTTCCTACTGGCCAGCAGGGTGTCTGGGTAAGACCCATCTGCGTTCTCACTTCTTGGCTCTAAAAATGAATTCGTATGAAAGGTAGGGGAGATGGGATTAAAATCCCATAGGAAAGAAGTGCCCCGAGGAAGAAAACCCAGGAGGTTAGTTTAATAAGAAGAGGGAAAAAAAGCGGGGAGGGGGGGAGTTCGAGAGAGGCGGGGGATGTGTGAGAGAGTGAATGAGAAGGGTTTCTGACAATTAACTAATTCTCCTTGCTCTAACCCATGACAGAATTAATCACACATTAACACACTGACAGCAAAATTAATGTCATATGCAAATTAATAGTGCAGGCTTGGCATTCAACCGCCTGTTGGCTCCTTAAGGCTGGTCTTGTAGTTAAACCCACCCACCCCAGCCCATCAGCAGGTAGGGCACCACCCCAGCCTTGCTCTGCCTGAGCACATCCAGGGCAACTTTGTAACTGAAGCAGCTCACTTCCCAGTCCCTGGCTTGAAACTGCTCATAGAACCTGAGGCATAAGTGCAGTAGCTCCAGCCCTGGCTGGGAAGCCCGTGGCTATATTCAGCCTTGGTTGGGAACCCCGTGGCTTTATACATGTTTTTTTTAATTCCTGGGAAACTACTGAAGAGCTCCAGAGATATTGTCATATAGTATGGTCAAATCTAAAGTCACTCTAGCATTAGCTTAAAACTACTAAGTGAATTGTTTTATGTGGCTTCAAAGAGGCTTAACCTATTGAAACCAACTCTGGAAGAGAAAATGTAGCCTGTCTTTAATGCTAATAAATAAATAAGCCAGAAGAAGAAAGAGCAGCATGTTTTATTGCCTTCTGACTGCTAAACTTTGGTGCCCGGGGCAAGTGTGGGCTAGCCCGTTACAGCCAGCCACAGACCCACTTGCGAATCCGCCATCTGTGATAATTATCATGTTGGCACTTCATGAGTAATAGCGTTGTGAGCCAGGCCTTGTACAGAGCGGAGAGACGTGGTCCAGCCCGCCGGCCTCATCATGGAAGCATCAGGACCGGGCTCTTTAAAGTTGGATAAAAACAGTCAACTGTTGCTGGTGATGGCGGATGAGTATTGGCATTTCCTAGTGGTACTGATTTCCTTAGCGTTTTCATTAGCTCCCACTTCATCTCCTACCAAGGAGAGAGACTTGAGATTGATGAGGTCATGGCAGAGAGCCGGGAAGCAACGCCGTGGGGCTGTGGGGCCGTCTTCATCCCTGGGTCGCCTGGCGCTTCCTGTCTGTCACGCCCATGAGATGTAGAGTCTGGGGAAAAAATCTGGAGATGGAAACTGGGACCCTTGGGAAGCCATTGACCTAAAATTTTGGTTTTATAAGTAAAGTGAGGAATTTGAGTATGTCAGAGATAGAAGGCATCAGATATGTTTTCATATCCTTTTGTTATAGGTAGATGACAGCTTCTGTGTATGTCGGCAACAGGTAACAGATACAAATGTGCATACCCTTAGATATGTGTATATGTAGATTTGCTTTAATTTTTATATATAGTGCCTTAAATATTGTCAGTTTCACTGTTCTTTTAGAGCACGTGTCTTCCAGCAGTTAAGTATGGACTTAACTCACACTTTAGGAAACCTGGTAAGGACAGAGCATGCAGGATGGGGGGACTCTGTTCTTTTCTCTTCCAAGCTCTGACAGGTGTCGGTGCAAGACCCCTCACAGGTGCCTTTACACCCTCTGTGGGCGAGAGGGGTTTATCTTCTAGAGAACCTAGGATTAGGTGTCTTGATAGATGGGAAGAAGTTCTAGAAATAGAGCAGCATCTAACAGTCTAAAGCAAACATCTGACGATTAATATTTGATCACAGGCAACAATTCATAAAAAAAAAAAAAAGCCAGGTGCTAGGAGAGTTTTTAGAGTGATAGTTCACTCCACAGCGTCATAACATGCACATGACCACATGCAGGCGTGTCGGGCTCTCGCTACCCCATCCCTGTGTTCAAGGTAGCAAGCAGAGGATCTCCTTGGGTGCCTTGGGGGCCAGCCTAGATGGCAGCCCTTTGCTCTCAGTGCTGAGGGTAAGATTTGTCCCAAGTCCATCTCATCCTATCCAACCCACTGTGCCAACGAATGCCACTCGGGATGCACGGCAACTGGGCAAGGTCCAAATCTTACCCTCAGCACTGAGAGCAAAGGGCTGCCATCTAGGCTGGCCCCCAAGGCACCCAAGGAGATCCTCTGCTTGCTACCTTGAACACAGGGATGGGGTAGCGAGAGCCCGACACGCCTGCATGTGGTCATGTGCATGTTATGACGCTGTGGAGTGAACTATCACTCTAAAAACTCTCCTAGCACCTGGCTTTTTTTTTTTTTTTATGAATTGTTGCCTGTGATCAAATATTAATCGTCAGATGTTTGCTTTAGACTGTTAGATGCTGCTCTATTTCTAGAACTTCTTCCCATCTATCAAGACACCTAATCCTAGGTTCTCTAGAAGATAAACCCCTCTCGCCCACAGAGGGTGTAAAGGCACCTGTGAGGGGTCTTGCACCAACCCAGAGTGGGCCATTTGAAGGAACTGCAGAGGGACGAATTTGGTTGCAAAGAATATGGTCCATACGGAGTGCTGGGATGTCCCTGCCTGGGAGTATTCTGGTCTCAGCACCCCTGGAAGGGTGGAGAAGTGGTCTGCGTGGCAGGGTGTAGATTGTGGGGGGCATGACTGTGTTCTGCAGATTCTGCAGTGACACTGCCTTTGGAGCATGTCCCCCAAGTGCGTTAGTGGAACTTGATTTGAGGGCCTCCTGGCAGGGCTCCCGTGTGCCTCCTGCTGTGCCCGACTGGGAGGCAGGCCTGCTTTCGTTCTGCTTCTGTGCGTGTGGCCATTTTAATGTTTTGCTGGACAGCCTTGCCTGGGATACTGCCTGCTGCCTGCGAGGGTTGCTAGGAAACCAGCAGAGGCCTGTCTCCCCGCTCGGGACAAGGCCCCAGCCAGCTTCCCCAGGCCTGAGCCAGTGTGTGTCACGCTGAGAGCCGGACCACAAATACCGTCCCCCTTCACTCTCTGCCCCATCCTTTCCTTCCAACCCCTGGTCTTCTTTCTGCACATTCAGTAGCTGTACGTAGGGTCAGGGACGCTGTGCCTCTCTGGGTTAGAATTGAGATGCCATATTGGAGAACTGATGTGTCCCAAAAGCCAAATGTAAATGAGATTCCCTCTCATTTTGCTCCAGAGTCTTTCTCAGGTCAGACCTAAGGACACCAGGTCCCCTCTGGGTTCTCTGCCCCTCTGGACTACCAGGCTACCTCTTCCCTCAGCGCCCCCTGCCTCCTGCTTCCCAAGTGGGTCCTTACGTTTTCTGAAGCAAAGAGAAGCTTTTGGTCCTGGAATCCAGGAAGGAAGACATCCCATTCACATTTCTTTGTAGAATCTGTCCAAGTTCCTGAAAGTCGCATCTTCTGGAAGCAGCCCTCTAACTGTAACAAAAGGTGTAAGGGCGGGGAAAGAGCAGGGTCTGTCATTCAAAAGTTGTCCCTGTTGGTTAAGAGGCAAAGAACGTCCTTATGACCCGCAGGGACATTCCTGGGTTTGATTGGATTTGCTTTAAAACTGGAGAATGGTGTCTTCCACTTGAGGAAGCTTTTGCACCGGTTACCCCCAGGCAGGCGTGTTTGCGGATCTGTGCCAGTTATTCTGCAGTAGGAATCGAACCCAGGGCTTTGCCCATGCTAGACAAGCACTCCACCACTCGGCAACAACCGCGGCCCCTTTTCAATTTCATTTTGAGACAAGGTCTCCCTAAGTTGCCCAGGCCCATGACCCCTAACTCGTCATCCTCCTGCCTCCGCCTGTCAAGTCGCTGGGATCACAGGCGTGCACCACGGCACCTGTGATTTTTCTGCTGGTATCTCTCAGAATGTAAAGTGAAGCGGGGCGATTCTCTGCCGAGGCCCCGAGGCTTCTGGGCCTTGATCTGTGTCACTGCCCTTCCCAGCGCCGTTTATTTCAGTCATTTTTGAGTTGGTGAATTGTTCGGTTGGACTGGTTTAAATTGTTACAGCATGACTGTGCTGAGGCTCGCTGTGCGGCCTTTCAAAGTGATGGAAAGATGGCCTCAACCCACTATGAAAATATTGCTTTGCTTATGCAGGTTATTCCGTTGATGTAAAATTGTGGTATATTATATGTGTAGGTTGGACATGCCAACACAGATATTGGTAAAAGAATGTTCAGCTCAGTGGTAGAATTTGGTGATTTTTTTCCTTTATCGTTCCTTTCTACTTTGCCTCAAAAATAACCAGATAGTATTTCTTAAAAACGATTCAGGGTATCACCTGGCCCACGGGTTTCCAAATCTGGCTGTGTATCAGAATCTGCTGGTGAACTTTTTTAAAGTGTAGATTCCGGGTCTCACCTGAGAGATGGATTCTGTGAGCTTGGACTGGGGAAATACACAGAATCTGTGTTTTTAATAAGCTTTTGATGCATCTATCCCTTGAAGGTCATTTAGGAAATACTGAAGCCAGTGAAGGAATATCCTATGAAATATCCTTAACTAAATTGTAGTGAAGGAGTTTCTCTGATTATTCCCACTTCTTTGTACCATTGAGTCCAGGGGCACCTTCAGTTGTTAGAAAGCCCTTCCCACATGTTGAGATTACTGTCTGCCTTGTGACCACCAGGGATAGAGTACTGTCTTGTTCCTTTTCCACAAGATACATCTTTTTCATGGTATGGTTATTTTGTAGAACTTAAGTGATAGTGGGTGTATTTTGTTACTGACATTTTAAAACTTTGCAAGATGTGAATTGCTTGAATGTTGCTCAGTATTTTCCTGCAACATAATTTTACAGCCAATGAGCGCACCTTGGTACACGGGAGCCAGGAATCATGCAGTTAACTGCCCCCTCCTCTTTTTGATGTTTGTCCCTGTGCATGGATCTTCTCTATTCGGCATGCACATCTCCAGCATTGGTAGCTGTCCCTCCTGTGAAGTGGTCTCCAGACTCCTAACCATCCTCAGCGCCTGCCTTGGGCACGTTTGCCCTTGATGTCTCTTGGATGATGGTGCTCATGGTGAGGTGTGGTCTCCTTGCGGAGGCCCCACTACGGTGGTCAGAAGGAGCCCAAAAACAAATCATAAACTATTCTTTCACTGTGCAACTACATTAAACTCTCAGCTCCTGGGACCTTGTAGTCCCCTGGTTTTGATACCGCCTTTGTTTTCATGGAAATGACAATTAAACCAGGCTTTCTATCCCTGAACTTGAGGCAGGAACTTGACATTGCTGTTTTCCTTCATCCTGTGTATTCCATTGTTTCAATAGATTAGCTGGCTCCTCTCCCAAATTTATAGCATCTAGAAATGTGACAAACTTACCATATGTATGTACATATATTCATTGTTACCATATATATACATATATATTCATTCACACAAATACTCATGTACACACACAGAGAGATATACATACACAGGTATAAGGATAGATATATCTTTGTGTATTCATATATTTTTATGTTTTGTTCTTTTAGCTTCTTGTATACTGTTTAAAAAAAAAACTTTTGGAAATTCAGAGAAACAAACAGGAAGGTCACCCCTGATCTTAGCACCCAAAGATGATTTTAGTTTTAAATATTTTGTATATGTAATTTTAGCCTTTTCTGTACAGATGTGATACTCTTTATTTTGCAGAGTTACAATGATGATACTGTGTGCCATTTGTAGCTAGCTTTTTTCTTTAACCTTATTTGTTTTTAATTATAATTGTTAACATTTTAATTGTACAAATTATGCCATTTGTTTCCCTGTCCTTATTTCTCACTGATTCTCTTAAAAGTACTTCATAATTGTTAAACACAGTGGTCCTTTCTTGGCTCTTATCTGCTTTGACTCCCCCCACCACTCCCACCTATTGCTCTTTATGTTTTTGTTTGTTTGTTTGTTTGTTTTTGATACTGGGAATTGAACCCAGGGGTGCTTAACCACCGAGCAACACTCCCCAGTCCTTTTTATTTTTCATTTAGAAACAAGGTCGTCGCACTAAGTTGCTTAGGGCCTCACTGAATTGCTGAGGCCGGCTTTGAACTTGCAATCCTCCTGCCTCAACCTCCTGAGCCTCTGGGATCTCAGGGATGCACACTGTCTCTGGCTCTTCCTGTTATTTTATTATAAATATTTTTTCAATTAGTGTCTCGTGGATGTACATATGGTGTGTTCACATATGTACAAAGGAAAGTTAGATTCATTCCACGTGTAACCAGCTTTTTAAAAGCCTTGTGGCTTGTGGCTTTCTTTCCTGTCACCTAAAGTGTTTCTACAGCCTGGTTTTCAATAGCTGCCTCATGAAGGCGTGTGTTTTCTTTAGCTACCCTCCCCTTGACCTGCTGTTCCCGGTGTCCCATCATTCTAAACAAAACTTCAATAAGTACATAACAAGTAGACCTATCAAGAGCTTTTTGAATCCTGGAGACCTTAAATAGTCTCTGCCCTGTGCCATGGTGCCCGAGCCCGTTCTTCCTCATCTCTCACTGGTGGTGATATGTTTTGAGATTCCCAAGTGTAAAACATACACATGGCGAACTCTTTGCGTTTTCGTTTTCCTCCCCTTCGTTAATTGGGCGTGCCTTTCCCCCATGTGGTCGTGTTCCCTTATATCTCCCTTTTCCTCTCCTGGCTTCATGTTTTCACACTTGGTGATCCATGTGGGGTTTATTTTGGTGTAAGTTGTGTGACAAGGATCTCCCTGTCTGGAGTTCTCTCCATTAGTGATCAACCCCAGTGCCATTGACTAAGCAATCCTCCCATCCTTCCCACAGTGCCTGGAGCTGCTGTTGTGTTACCCACTAAACTCTCATTTGGGTCTATTCCTAGACTTTTCTCTTGACTCATTAATTTGTCTTGTCTTGGGCCTGCACACGGTTGCCTTAAATATTTTATTGGGATACTGCCGGATAAAGTGCAATTAAAGTGTAACAGTTTTTGTCAGTCATCTTTTTAACATGATTTTAATTTCACTTATTTACTCCTCTGTGTGACTCCTGTAGACTTTGTTGGTTCGGTGACCACCATGTCTATTCAAATCTATTAGAAATGTTAGTCAAGAAAGGTCTAATTAGAAAATCATATTTTACTATAGACATCTGCCTTCAGATTGACTTTGATTCATGATCAGAATTCTTTAAGATAACTTTCCTGAATTCAAAGACACCTTACATACCATAGCCAGAACCTCCTATTTCCAGATGGCTCATGAGGAACCAGAAACAAAATTGAATTTCATTCATTTTTAGTTTTCTGACATGTCGATATAGTCGTAATAACAGCAGTAGTAGCTGGGCATAGTGGTAATCCTAGCGATTTGGGAGGCTGAGGCAGGAGGATCGCAAGTTCAAAGCCAGCCTCAGCAACTTAGCAAGACTCCGTCTAAAAGTAAAAGGAGCTGGAGATGTGGCTCATCAGTTAAGCATTCCTGGGTTCAGTCCCTGGTACCAAATTAAAAAGAAAAATTTCCACTTTGGGGAAAACAGGAAGGTGAAGAAAGAGGGATGCAAGGATATAGTCACTCATTCTGCACTTGGTGAGCTTGCATTTACTTCTGGCAATTGACTGATCTTTTCTAAACACTTAATAAACTGCTTAATGCTTTTGAATTTTTGCCACACGTATTTCCAGTCCATAATTCCCAGGTTGTAATGAGTGTTCCTCTCATCATTGCTGCTTTTTTTTTTTTTTTTCTGGATTAAGTGAAACATTGCAAATGCATGGGAAAGAACACACTGAGATGTTAAGCAATTTCCTCTACAGTTTGGTTAATTCTGAGAACAGGGCTTAGATCTCTGCCTGGCCATAGAAGGGATAGGCGTTAGGTTTCTTCCCACACACTTCATATTTTCTCTGTGGCGAAGGACAGTGGTTAAGATCAGCCCTGGGATTTTGCATGATAGGCTACTTGGAGGGTCGTGGTGGTTTTTGCCTGAGCATCCTTGGTTCCTTTCTTGGGAGGAAATCATTTTTAGAAGCACCTGATTACCTTGCTTCTTTTTAATGTTGGGCTGTCAGGTATTGAACAGGTGGGATTAAACAGGCCAGCATCTACACATTTGCAGGTTGTAGATTTTTGGTGTCGTGGGGTGGGTTTCTCCTCTCTGGCTGGCTGTTGATTGCTTTTTCTGACCTCTGCATTATTACTGTGTCTACACAGTGAAGCCTCAGACTATCGGAGAGAGTCAGTGTTATTGGTGGAAACAGTCCCAGGTCTGTGCGTGTGACAAATGGGCTCAGAGATCCGTTAGCACTGTGATCCAGGGACCTTGAGCATCTCCACACCTGTTGATGGATAGTGCCTTTACCAGCTCAGGTGTTTATATCTCTTGCCACTCTATGAAGGAGGTCTGTCTTCTTTCAAAACAATTCCTGGATCATCTCATTTTTGGGGACCTCCTTAGCCTTATGGTGTTGACATTTTGAGAATGCCACAGCACTATTCCATTTGGACTGCTCTGAAATTTTGGGAGTTGTATGGTGAGCGGCAGGATGACAGGGAGGTCTGTAGATGGGATGGTTTCTAGAGTCTGAGTGCAGATCCTGCCGCAGTCCCTTCACAGGGACTGTGTTAACATGAACGGTGACTTAACCTCCTTACACTGTGTTTCCCCCTCTCTGATTTGAAGTGGATTGTTGTAATGCAGCAGCATCACATGCATCAGGATTGAATGAGTTAATACTCCTAAGTTCTCGGGACCCTGGCTAGTGTGTCATGAGGGTTCCGAGGATCTGAGAAGCCAAGTATTTCAAACAAAGACAAAGAAAAAAGACAACCTCTCTGGCTTTCTAAGTGGGTCTTTCCATTAGAAACATCTGTTTGCACAAAATGAAGCTTATCGCTTTTACAAAACATTTTTATTTTTATTTAATAATGCAGTAACCAGAAGGTGGAGTTTTATTGCCAGCCAGATTCTGGGCTGGACTTTGTGATTTATTTCCTAAAGAATAAAGAATGGAAAGGTGGTAAAAAGAGTAACTTAACCATTGCAGAAACTTGGAAGATGCTTCCTTAACTGAGTGATCAAGGTTAATGTCACAGTGATGTCAAGTTGATGTCATCTACTCCCTGAGGTGATGTGACAGGAAGACTACTTTCCCTCAGTGATTTTTTTTTTTTTTTTGCAAAAATCTATAACCTCAGTCTCATTAGGAAAAAACACAGAGGGTCACCCTACAAATACCTGACCAGCTCCCTTCCAGAGTGACCAGGTCATGGAAGACAAAGAGAGGGGACCTCTCACAGATTGGGGGAGATGGAGGAATGTTTTAGTCGGCTTTTTCACCACTGTGACCCAAAAAACCTAACAAGAACAGTTAGAGGAGGAGAACTTTATTTTGAGGCTCAAAGTTTCAGAGGTCTCAGTTCGTAGATGGCCAACTCCATTCCTTGGGGCCTGCAATGAGGCAGAACATCATGATGGAAATGTGTGACGGAGGAGACAGCTGGGGACGTGATTCTTGGAAGGAGGTTGGGCGGGGGGAGAGAACACACTAGATTTGCTCAACAAGGACAAAATATATTCCCCAAAGGCCCCAGAGACCCACCTCCTCCAACCACACCCTACCTGCCTACAGCTGCCACCCAGCGAATCCCCATGGGGGATTAAGGTTAAGACTCTCATAACCCAGTCATTTCACCTTGAAGCTTTCTTGCACTGTCTCACACATGAGCCTTTGGGGGACACCTCACATTGAAACTGTAACAAGGAGCCATGACAACTGAGTGCCCCGTGAGTTCTTGATCCAGATCCCAGGACAAAAGAAGGACATGCGCAGGAAAAGCTGGTGACATTGGGACAAAGCCTATAGTTTAGTATTGGAAAGGAACCCACCTCGATTTCTTAGGGTAAATGTTCCAGATGTGGAGGAGGAGCGTGTTGATGTCAGAGGAAGCCACAGAAAGGGCGTAGGAACTCTTCCAGGAATCTACACTGATTCCAGGCTGCAAAGTTAAAAACAAACCACCTCATGGTGCGTGCCCCTGGTTTAAAAATGTTCCATCAGTTTACAACAGGAAGGTGAAGAGTGGCAGCTCCAGGCCACCTCCTAAGGACAGGGACAGTTCAACGCAGGCTTCCTCTGGACTCCATTCTAAGCATCTGTGCTTTTTTTTTTCTGTTTTTTTTTTTTTTTTTAAAAAAACGTCTTAAGCCGTCTTTTGAACTCCCATCCCAATTACACACCTTAGAAATTTCCAACCTTTTAATTATAGTACAGTGTTCTAGAAAAAAAAAGTTTCTTTCTGGACACATGTTGGCTCTTCCCTAAGACTTATTTACAGCATGTTTGTTCAGCCAGTGTTGAATTTTATTTTCCACTTACGCTTCTGACCCATCCAGGTCCCATTTATATTGCCTCTGCCCTTGCCAGTCTTTCTAAAGCCTCCCAAATTAGCATCATCTGAGAATTTAATTAACTTGCTGTTTACTAACCCTCTCCTTTCAAGATAATTAATGAGGATGTTAAGTGACACTGGGCCTGGCACCTGAGCAGGCACCTACTGGAGCGGAGCTTGGGGGCTGTGACCTCCCCCTTCTCGACCCTTCAGCCAGTGTGGAGGCCACGCGGAGGCCCTCTGGCTGCTCGAGGGCAGGTACCAGAGGCAGACGATTGCTTAAAATCGGCCTTTCTCGCCTCGCCTTTTATCCACTCATTTTCTGCTTTGTTAATTAAAAAGCCTCATTTTACTTAGAGTGGAATGCTTATTTTTTGTGTTATTCCCTGGACAGAGTCTCCATTACCGGGCTTGAAATTAAAGGAGCTGAGAATGTCCCTTTTGTTTGCGTCAAACGGCGCCTCCCCACCCCACTCTCAGCTTAGTCCAGGTGACCCAGAGGTTATCCTAGATCTGGAATTCAGCCCCGCCCACGAGAACTCTCTGTGGTGATAGCAGTATCCTGCAACTGTGCCGTGCAGCACAGTAGCCGCACATGGCCACTGAGCACTTGAAATGTGGCCAGAGGGACCGAGGACCTGAACTTTTAATTTGTACCCAACCTAATTTAAGTTTAATGGTCACACGTGGCTTATGGCTACGGTACCGGCCAGCTGCCACTGGGGACCTCTGTTCTGCCTTGGGTTATCCGTGGCAGGTCTGAAAACTCCTGAGCTTTCCATACCTGCCCAGCAGCTGTCCTCGCTCACCGAGAAGGTAAACTGATTTCGCCATCACACTCAGCAAGCTGTAATTAGGAAGGTAAGTTTTCCGAAGGAAAAAGATGTTACTTTCTAAATCCAAATGTAAATGACTTGGATTATCCGTGTCACTGAGCGCTTCATTCATGCAGATAATTGAGAATTGACAGTGTCCTTTTCCCTCAATTACTTCCTGATAGTTCCATGTGTTACAATGGGGGGAAACATGGAGCTGTTTTTAAATGGCTATGTTAATGTCCTCATTAATTTTACCTTTTTCTACCAATTAACAAATATTAACTCCTGTGGCAGAATTAAGTTGGCTTCCTTCCCTTAGGCAGCCGCCTTCACTCTGAACTCCCTCACCACCTGCGTCTACTCAGCTCAGCTCCCGCCTCCTGTTTAGCAGAGTATAGCTCAACACAGAAGCCCTGGGTATTTTTTTTTGGTGGGGGGGGTCTTTGTAATCGATCACTCACAGCAAGGCACAGCATGGTGTCACAGAACTGGGACTAGAAGACCTGGGTCGACTTCCATGACCCCCGCTTGCAGGCCTCTTCCTCTCGTTTACATCTGGTGCAACCCCAGGTTGCAAACCCAATGCCTCGGGGGGCGGCACTCGGGTATCACAGATGGGTGACACGCTAGGCCGGAGGGCACCTGCCGTGTCTTGTCTAAATAATTGTCGACATGAAGGAGTGTGGAACCAGTAGGGCCACATACTTCTTTCGAAAAGGCAGAATTTCTTGATTGCATGGGAAATGGATGAATTTTTAAAATGTTCGCCATTTATTCAGAATTCTTAAAAAACACAGAGGGTTATTCAGCACAGACCTACAGGGTCACTTTCAGTGACTCAGCTTTCTTGCCTGTCCATGACACTGTGAAGAAAGACACCTAGCCCCTCCCTATCCCCCACCCCCGGTGTCACAAGGTAGTTGTGGGAATCATTTGAACTGTGGAAAGTCGACACAAGACTGGAGACAGGTAAGCCAGTGTGGTTGAGAACATGTTTAGGTGTTGTATTTTTCTAAGCCCAGACCCCCTGATCTTTGGGTTCTGGATGTCGGGGTCATCTCTAGGGTCCTGCTCTACAGAGGTGCTCAGGAAGTGAACGTGGCGAGGAGGGAGAAGCCAGGCAGGACGGTCAGCGAGTTCCCCCTTCTCTGTGCTTCCTGGCTCGGTAGAGCCCTGGTGGTGTGCAGCTACTGGAGGGTACCGTAGCCGGCCTGGCCTCATTTTTTGCTGCTGATAATTCCATCATTTGTTTAGGTAAAAGTGGAGTCGGTTACGGCTACTGCTGTGCTCAGAACACATGACTGACCTTGATCCCTGTTGGTGCAGCAGCACTCACTGTGGCCAGACCACTTGAGCACCAGGGTGCGTGGTAGAAGCACCCTCGGGCAGAGGGCCTTATGTTGGGAGTGTGGAAACAAGGATGAAGGTGAATTGTTCTCAAGTCATTTCATAATTCAGAGCTGAATGATTCTTGAGTAGGTGTTGACCTTCGGTTTAAAAACAGCTAATTTTTATATGACGTTTTCAAGCCTGACTTTTACCAAGTTTCAAAAGTCATTAGAAACTTGTTTTGCTTAGTAAAGAATGCACATGTGTGCGTACAGCGGGTCTTCGCCCTTCTTCCTTGAGACCAGGCATGTGATATTCCAAACGGTTGGGTCAATTTTTCAACTTGGATCATGCATCAGCACACTACCCACAGAGGGGGAAATCCAGCCAGCCATCTGCTTCTTTTCTGTGTGTGTGAGGGAAATGCTGGAGATTGAACCGAGGGGTACTGTACCACTGAGTTACATCCCTAGTCCTGTTTGTGTTATCTTCTTATTCTCCTTTTGTATTTCTATTTTCTTTCTTGAATGCCAAGACACGGTCTTGCTAAATTGCCCAGGCTGGCCTCTAACTTGTAATCCTCCTGCCTCAGCCTCCCAAGTTGCTTGGATTGTATGTATGTGCCACTGACCAGCTCAGCCTCTTACTTTTATAAATAAAGTTTTATTGGAAAACAGCCGCACTTATCCTCTTGCCTATCATCCGTCACTGCTCTTGTGCCATGCCCATGGATGGAGCTGCGTTGTTGTGACAGAGAGGGTATGGCCCTCAGCACCCAAGATATTTACCATCTGGACATTCACAGAAAAAAAGTTTGGTGATCCCTCGTCTAAGAGAAAAGTGTCTCCTGTGAGGCTGTATTTTAATGAATCCTGGGGAAGCTGTGGACTAAGACATTATTCTACCCACACCATCCTTAAAAACGCAATTGTTGTCAGCTTGGCTGGCTCTGGTTTATTTCTGTGATCTGAAGAATTTGCTTATTAGATGTTGAATGCAATGACCCTGGTTTCATGGTAACTAACCCTGCTTCAGACCCTCGTTAATGTACTGCTAGTCATTTTATTCAGGAGACTGAGTAGCTTTCAACATTTCTGTGGGAAGGACGCTGCTCATTAGTGGATGTGTGCAGCCTTCAGTTTAGCTAAAATCTGAATGCTTTCTCAACCTGAAACAGTGGGTATTATTCTAAATGTTAAGTAATATAGCTCTCTACAAAGACGGAGTGCTTCCCAGTCATTAGTACCGTGCTCCATCATCATTCCTCATGATAATGCCATCAAGTAGGTTCCTAGTGTTGCCATCCAGATCCTAGTGCTGAAGCGGGGATGGAAGGGTGACTTGCTGAAGGTCACATAATAACAAAGCCCATTGGCAATTTGTGTCATCTCATGAGTCATGTTGGCGCTGGGGAATGCAGCTGGCACCAGCAGGATGTACACCCAGAGGCAAGGCAGTCCTCCTAACAGGTTCTTCCCCAGCACAACCAGTGATTTCATTAGCGAGGTAAGTGAACGGGCGATCGAGTAATTAATTCGTCTTTGTGTGGACCAAGGACCCCAGTGAAATCAGGAGGTGGGCAAGGCTCCCCGAGTCTTCAGGCCCCTCTGGACCAGATCATGGCCACCTGACAACTCTGCTTTATCATTTTGCTTCACCATCTATGAAGCACGTTCACCTGGCTTTACTCCCCCAGCCCCACGGCCCCTTGAGTGTATGTTGCATGATTCCTCATTTTGTGCTGGAGATGACTTAGTGTCAGAGCCTCTGGTCCTTGGCATCGAGCACTGAGTGGGAGGGCGCACTGTCCCTACCTTCAAGAACCTTCTGCCCTCGAGGGCCAATGTGCTGTGTACATGAACTCCCTAACCAGCCACAGAACAGCAGTGTAGAAAGGCCTCAGAGTGATCCAGACTTTGAGTTCCGAGGAGGAGCTTTTGCACCATTGCAGATAGAAACAGAGTGGGAGGTGGGGCGCTGGGGAGGGAGGACCTGGGATGAGCTGGATGGAAGTGCACGAGGGAGGGGTGGCGTGCGCCAGTGCACAGGTGCGTGTACCTGCACACACAGTGGGCCGTTAGGACAGAGAGCTGGTGCAGCCCCTGCAGACAAGGGTGGTGCAGGGGACCAGTGAGGAGACCTGTAGTGGAGGACCTTTGTCACTTACAGAGAGGAAATGATGACAGAAGTTTTTAGAGATGACAAATGTTCTCTCATTCCCGCAGGAGGTGAAAGTGGGTAGCAGGAAGCAGGAATGTGGACAGGCGAATGGGGAATAGAGGTGTGGAAGCCAGAAGAGTGCCCACTAGGAGAATTCAGGCGCTGCCGTCAGCGGGGGCTGGCCTGGGGTTCTTTTGGCCTTAGGTTTTTATAACACGGAAAGGTCACTGAAAGATTTGTGTTTTAAGACTTTAGCCTTTTAAAAAGGGCATCCACGGACTACATGAATACTGGGAGAGCAGGCTGCTGGCTTGAGACTCCCAAAAGATGTCATCGGCCATTTGGTGGGGGTGATGAGCGCCTGGCTGCCTCTTAATACTGTAGCCCAGGAAGGTGCCCAGCAGGTCTCAGTCCAGACGTCACCGTGTCCCCGCCGCATAGAAACTGCTGATGTGCGTAGTGTGCATAGCTTCCTGGTGCTTTGTGGTTGGCAGGATTGTCGCCGTCCTCTTTCTGGTCCCCACCATTTTGCTAAATGCATTGCTTTCCAACCACTTGCCAGTTCTTTAGAGGTAGTTTTTTGTTTGTTTTTTGTTTTTAAACTTGAGTTTCACTGAGGAAAGTCCCTCCTGGCCCTCCAGCAGGTTTTGTGAACTGTCTTGTCCCGCCCCCTCCTTGTCCCGCCACCTTGCCCAGCAGATTGGCTTCTTCCATTGGCTTCTTCCTGGCTCATCACCGTTTCTTGGGCTGTTGGAACGGCCAACTTAGGCCCATGAGGAGAGGCTATTGTGGTCAGTGTGGGCTAGCCAATGAAACACTTGCCTGTATTTCAGCGTTCAGAAATGAGTTTGATTTTTTTTTCCACTGACTGACCTTGTATCTCGTGCCACTGAGGGCCTAAGAGCAGAACCAGGTGGCAGAGGCTGGATCAGGGTGATTGGCCGTCCCTGGGAGGATCTGTTAGGGGTAAGAGGCACTAGCTGATGGGTAGAGCACATCTGGGCATCTAGCGCCTAAACCCCTGTGGGGAATGGTCCCTTCCTCACGGGTCCTGGAATTTGAAAGTAGAGGAAGGTAAACATGCATCCTGCCGTGTCTCAGGGTCCAGACGGCAGTGGTTCGGAGCCAGTCAGAAAATGATGATGTTCGTGTGTGGTGTACATTGTACGTGGAGAGGAGTCCTCCCCACTCTGACTTGTCAGAGCTGGGGATGGTGGAGCTGCGGTCTGTGTGTTCTGGGAGTGCCCTTTTGGCCCCGTCTTGCAGGTGTCTGAGCACTTTCACACGGCTCCGTTGGCTTTGATAGACCTTTATGTTTAGTACCAAAATATGTAGCAGTTGTTTTTATCTATTAAGGTGTCAGAGACCCCACCAGTGCACGTCCTGGGTTCTGACAGCTTGAGTTACGACTCCCCTGGAGAGGCATCTGTGTAGGCTGCTGTCTCTCCCTGTCCTCTGTGATTTTCTTTTTCATGTCCTGGATGTTCCCCAGTGTATATCCAAATCTTGCAGTTACTTGCCAACTAATGGTAAAATAGCATAGTGATAGTAAACCTAGGTGGAGAACCTAACTAGGCCTGTAGAAGAAATGGGAGAGTAGAATATGGATGACCTCTAAGTTGTCCTCTGGCTGGATGACATGTTGGCTGATTGGGAGGGGAAGGTCTTTTGTCACCACATACTAAAAAAAAGCGAGTCACTGAGTATAGTCATACCCTCCCTCCCTAAAATCTTATTTAAATAAGCAGTAAATATTAGCAAACATGCTTATTCTCTCCAGTCCCCACCTCCCCTCTCAGTCACCAGGGAATGGAAAATCCAGTGTGAAGCAAGTGTGCGAAGGAGTGATTTGTGGTGGGCGCCAACAGGGTTGCCCATGCCGTGGGACCCCAGAGGCAGGGAGGTGGTTTCCCGTCAGGTGCGTTGGGGAAGGGCTTCCCGTGCAAGTGCCCTCAGCTGAGCTTGCAAATCCCCTGGCGTTTTGGCCTGTCAAGGAGGCCTTGGGGAGGGTTTTCAAGCAGGAACAGTTACCAAAATTGGAAAGGTCCGAGTTGGTAGGTCAGATGGGAACTGGAGCAGAGGATTGAAGTCTGGGGTGAGGGAGGTGGGTTTGGACTGGATCTGACAGGTCTTGAAAGGGAAGCCAAGACCAGGAGTAGAAGGGAGCGTGAGAGGATTTTCCATTTGTTCAGACCTTCAGCCAACAGTTTCTAAGGACCTGCTAGGGATCAGGGGCTGTGCTGAGGATAGAAAGGCACACCTCGGTCCCAGCCTGGGAGATGCCGCTCATGGCGTGGCAGAGGGCCAGGGCTCAGTGACCCCTGGTGGGGTCAGTGCAGCCCGAGAGCTGCCTCTTGCAGACTGTGGGGCCCAGTGAGCCAGAGACTGAGCCTGGAAGGTAGGAAGTCTCTGGAGCCTCAGTGGCCCATGAGCTGGGCCTTGGTACAGTGGAGGAATCTGGTCATTTGTGTGAAGTATTTCTTTTCTTTTAGTCTGCTGGTTGGTCTTCCATACCTTTAAAAAATAAGAAACCAACAAAACCCGCAAAACCCAGCTATTGTCATTTTACTTCAGTCACAATATGGGACTATTAACTTTTGAAATTCAGTAGCATAACCCACTCCACCTTCTTTTCCAATTAATAAACTGGAATTCTCACACAACCTTTATATTCTTTTGGATTCTTTTATTCCCAGAGACCTTGTTTTTGGAAGCAGGTAGGTAGTGGCTAGAGTAAATAGTTCCTCGTGTGAGCCAAACTTCAGGGAAAGAAACAATTTTCTAGATATATCTTCAACACGGAGCTACTTCTGATTGAGAAAGAACCAGCTGGCCAACTACGTCTCTAACATATCAGAACGTCATCTCACTGCCTTGCCTGGCCCATGGTCTAAGACAGTGGTCACAAAATGAGTTTGCATCAGACAGACCTGGGGGCCTTGCTGGAACCCACATTTCTCCCCCTCCCGCTGCCCCCCACGTCTGTGGACCTGGACGGGGCCTGGGAATCTGCATGTCTGGTTTCCTGGCAGAAACCAGAGGTCCAGGGAGGCCCTTTGAGAGCCTTGCTGAAAGCTGAGCGTCCCCTGGGAAAAGGAATTGCTAGATTCTTGACAGAACCTTCCTTCAGCATGGCTTTTTCTCAAGGACTTCCACAGTGGACACCTTGCCCCACATGGGGACAGCCACTCTCCAGATTCTCTGGGGAGCTTTCCTTGCCAACTTTGTGAGGAATCAGCCCCTCCAGCATCTGCTCACCTTGCAGGGCTCGGGGCCCCTGAGAAGTGGCTTGCAAGACTCTCGGCTTCCCACCTCCTCTTCCATGCAGGCGCGGTGGTTCTCAGTACCAACCAGATTTGGGTCTTAGAATCTTGGACCTCAGCCCCACGGAGCTGCAGTGGGCTCTCCTCTGTCTCCAGGCCCCAGCCCACCTGTGTGGCTGCCAGACTTCAGAGTTCAGCCTTGTCCTTTTCCCCTGCTGGTCCATGCTGGGGCCCTTCCCTGAGAGACCCGCCCGCCCCTTTGTGATCCGGAAAGGATGTGAGGAAATGAGGGTGTTAATCTTCAGGGACAGCTTGAGGGAAGTGAACAGATACCCAGAGGTCCCTTAGCCCATGGGATGCTCCCGGTCTTTGAGCTCCTGCCCATTGGAATGATTAATTGATGTCCTCCACTCTGCTGAACAATTAAGGAAAGCAGGAGAAGGAGGGAAAAGTCTTCAGTTAGACCTAATTTGGCACCATATTGTTTTCTGTTAATCTATTTTGTTTTCTGTCCGTCTGTCCCAAGGGATGGGTGCCTTGCTGCTTGCTGAAGCATGCATAACTAATGTCCTCATTAAGGGCTGATCTGTTTATCAGGGCCATGCGAGGAAGCCAGCCTGCCAAACCTAGGCACAAGCTGGGGGCTGTTACCTCCCTCTGGGCCTTAGCCCCACCTCATTAAGCTGGTCCAGGCTATTGATTGGGAGCCTGTGTTTGGAAGAGTCTTACTTACTCCATGCATTATCTTGACAGATTGATCAGACCTGATTGAGAACCTCTTAAAGGAACGAACAGCTGTAATGGGAAAGTTGGACTCTGTCATCCGTTAGGATGATTCTGGGAGCAAGAAGAACAAGGCTGACATCTTGGAGCAATTGTATTTACAATTAACATGGCTGAAAACGATTGCCTCTATTGATCCCCCCTTCCTGCAATTACAGCCCCATTGTTTACATTCCAGCACTTCAGTTATAAAAAGGAAATTCAATAATTATTGCATTATTTAAAGTTAAAGTGCCACAGAGTTTGCTGGCTGCGCTTGCTGGTTGATTTAACGTTCAGTAAAATCCATGCTGAGCCCTCCATCTTGAGGCCGAACAATATCGGCTTTTAATGAGACTTAAAAAGCGGGGGAAGGAGAGCAAAACTCAGTGCTCAGGGTGTTTGTCTGGGTTATTTATGGGGGAGGGGGAGCCCAAAAGCAGAGCAGAGAAACTAGCCATGTCATCGTTGGCCAAGCCCAAGTCACCACGTGGCTGTGCTCTGTAGATGGCCGTGCCCCGGCCCCTTGGCTCAGACTCAGCTGCTTCCTCAAAGAAGCGCTTTTCTCTTTTTTACCCTGTTGGTCCCTTGTACCCCTTCCCCAAGTGTAAGTGTCCCTTTCAAACTTCAGCAAAACCCATGATTTAAGGGAAAAGGGCAAAACTCTGGCAGCAGCCACAATGATGGCCACCAGAGGCACTTGTGCAAAGGGAAGCTCCTGCCCCCGTCCCATCACTTTTCCCGTTTAGTTCAATCAATTCTTACGAAGAAGAAGTCAGCCCTGTGGGTACTCCATATCCCCCATCCCTGTCACACCCGCTGCCCCCGTCTTCTCTCCTCATGAAAGTGATGAGGGTTTTTGTCAGCAAATCGCGGGAGCTTGGGAGAAGCCTCTGGGTCTGAGCGCCACATTCATGCTCTTAGCAGCAGCAGCCCGAAAGTTCAAGAGCTTGGGAGGAATTTTAAAAGACCATTACATTTTTTTTTTCTCGTGTTTGGTTGAAATTCTTCCACAGGCTCTGTTCCAGCAAGACATCTGGACAGGTGCACCCAGCAGGATGCAGAGCAAGGGGGAAAGAAGTGATGCCTCGTGCTTTGCCATCAAGAGTCACGCTTCCCACCACAGCCCCAGGAAGTTTTAGACTGCAGGTGTGAACAGGGAGAGGAAGATGAATAGAGCCAATTCTGACTTTTATGAAGTATCTGAAGCAGGCCAGTAGCGGGCAGCGGCTTCTGTGTGACTTTTTCATTAAGGAGGTGAATTCTTGAGTGCAGACATGGCATGATTTATCTGGTGCACCTTCCTAGAATCTGAAACAGTCTCTGGGAAAAATCAAGGGCAGAGATTTCAGGTCTTGCAGTTTCTCCTCCCTCTAGTGGGGCATGTCCTTTTCCTGACTGAGGTCTCTTTTTCCCTAGCACTTGCTATCTAAGCCACAGCAGTGTCAACTGGGAGATGCAGATTATTGGGTCCCACCCAGACCTGCTGAATCAGATACCCTGGAAAGGAGGGGCCTGGCCTTCAGTGTTGTAACAAGCCCCCCAGGTGCTTCTAATGCATGCTCAAGTTAGAGAACCGCTGGGCTGGAACACCAGTTGCATCATAAGCCACCAGGCCCACCTTAGCCTACTCACCCGTCACCAGTGACAAAGCAAGATCTGGGCTCATGGTTCAGTGACCATGACAGTGCTAAATATTTGAGTAGTCCTTCACATCTTCCAAAGGATTTTCATGTATATTTTCTCATGTGTTTTTAAAAATGGGTTCTGAGGAAGACTGGGCATATATAAATATTTTCATTTTACATATGAAGTGGTACACCAGTTTGGACCACGGGGTGGATTATCATGGGGTTGGAGAAAGAAGTAAGCAAACCCTTTTGCGTGAATTTTGGGGAATCAGGGAAGTGTTTACCAACCATGTTGACTGAGTTTTCTCCATCCCCTGGTTCTTTTCTGAGATGTTGGCATGTGCTGTTCATTTCTAGTATATGGGCATCCCAATGGGCACAGTGATCCAGTGAACTGATAGGCTTTGTGGCAAGGGCATGGTCATAGGATTTGGATCCTGGCTCTGCCTGTACCAGCAGCAAAACTTTGGGGGAGTTACTTAAGGGAAAAATTCAGCACCTTTTATAATGAAGAAGTAGGCCAAAAATGTGCACTTAGGATCCCCTGTCCACGTCATAATTTTGGTATATCACAGATTTCCTTACTGTCAACTGTGGGGTTCCTCTTTGGAATCTGGGAAGGGATGGGGATTCCAAAGAAGGAAATGTCAAATATGAAGTTCATTTCCAACCCTAATCCCAAAGACTAGTGTCACAAAAAAAGGTAACTAAAATGCAGGTTTATTAGGATAACTATGTGACAGGTATACTGTATTAAGCTTTTCATATGAATTGCCCCCATTGAATCCTCCCAGTGGTGCTGTCTTAACCTGGAGTGTGCTTAAGCCAGCATTATTGACAGCAGTTTGATGTTGGAGTGGAATAGACGCTGAAGTCGCTTGGGTGTTGTGGCCCCTCTATATATGTGAGGACTTGTTTGAGGGCTGGGGCGTGGCGCTAGGGAAGAAGTACACCTCTGTGGATGGAGAAGGTCACCGTTCACCTGTCTTCTGCCCTGGTGAAGGGGGTAATTCTCCGATCCGGGAGTTTTGGGTGGTTCCTGGAGGTCGATTAGTACAGTGTTGGCTCCCGGGGACACTTAGAACCACTCGCCCACCTATTCTGAGCTCTGCAGGCTCTGATTTGACTGTCATGGTACCAGCCCTCATTTTGCTCATGGTGCCATGCTCTGATGGGCACCATTTTTAGGAAGGACCCCTGTGTGCCTTATGAGCTTCCTCCCCATGTGTGAACAGTGACACCACATTCCTTTCTGGAGTTTTACTAAGAGGGATATG
This sequence comes from Ictidomys tridecemlineatus, assembly GCF_052094955.1. Taxonomy (NCBI): domain Eukaryota; kingdom Metazoa; phylum Chordata; class Mammalia; order Rodentia; family Sciuridae; genus Ictidomys; species Ictidomys tridecemlineatus. The sequence continues at coordinate 47,412,654 of NC_135491.1, forward strand.
AAATCTGTTATGCTAAGGCATTGACATGTCCCCAAGTGCCCTTGTTTGTATTTTTCCACAAAACATTCAGAGCCCAGGCAGGCAGAGCCCAGCAGAGCTTCAGTCATAGACCATGATTTTTCTTCTAAGATTTACTGTACAGCTCAGGGCCACTGATACCGAGACTTCTGAGTCAGACAGTGTCGTTCGTGTAGGGGAAAGACGCCAGAATGGGAAGTCTCAGCTCCGGCCCTGGAGCTCAGATACAGAGAGGGAACCATCGTGGCTTGTTCCGGGACACGAAGAATCTGCCCTAGAAACCAAAAAATAGGGCAGAGCCACCCAAACAGATGGATCTAGGGAGTGCTTTTGCTTCTTTTCCCTTTTTTTCTTCTAAATCATGGTTGGGGCTTATATCTTCCGGTATCCGCAGGACTCCTACAGCGAAATAGGACTAAATTAGCATGTGCCAAGGACGAGGGCATGAGTGGATGAAAAGCCAAGATTAAACAAGAAAATATGTATATATTTAGGTTGACCTTTCACGCATCTTCCTAAAAATGTGACGCTAAATCTGAAGCTAACTCAACCGCACCGATTAAAAAATTAACTGCCCCGTCCCCCGGGTTCAGTGCATCTGAAAGGATTCCGTTTTTAGGACTTCAAGGTGAATGCCTGGACCCGGAGAGTCTGGGGTTCAGAAGGCCCAGATCAGCACGGTGTCCTTTGCTGGCTGTGTACTTGGAACTGAGTCCCAGGTCCCCCTCTTGACTGCTACGTGCTCGGTGAGACCTTGAGGCCATCCCATAACCTGGCTGAGCTTCCAGTTCCTTCAAGGACATGAGCCCACCTCGTGGGGCTGTGAAGAGAAAATCAAACAGTTTGTGTAGGTGCTTCGCCAAGGGGAGGTGGTGTACGTGCCCAGTGGCAAGCGCTCACCTGCTTACTCTTTATTTAGGAAAACCAGCCGGCTAAGTGTGGATCCCACCTTCTTCCCATTCTTTCTCCCCAGGTTTGCTGGTGAGATTTCCTACCCTTCCCCCAAAGAGAACCTCAAGCTCTGGCAGGCTGTGGTCAGCACTCTTATCCTCCAGGGGGGTGTGGTGCCAGTGGCCTCCCCGACCGTGGAGCCCTCAGCCTTGTGGACCGAGGAGGGTCCACGAAGGCCCTCCCACCTGCCTTTGTCTTTGGGTCTAACCAGGTGTCTCAGGGGCCTTCCAAGAAGGTCCCACCGCAGGGTTTCCTCTCTGCTCAGCAGCAGCTGCCTGGTTTCCCCCAGGGAAACCCACTTGCTCAGAGCGATGCCCGGGAGCTGCCTCAGAATGGGGTCACGTCACTTGCACCCTGAAGTGCGGCGAGGGTAGGTGCGGGCATGGTGCATCTCTGAGGAGGCATCCTTGGTGAATCGGGCGCGTGTGTCAGAATGTACTTTGTCCATTTCTACTTTAAAGGGGAGGCCGTGACAAAACTTGATCAATATTTTGCATTCCATGCATGAAAAACCAGATGTTAGAAGTTTCCTATTATTGGGGAGGAGGAGGGAGCTGGGGCCCCTCCAGATTTATAGAAATCAATGTTCTCTGACAGAAGTTGGTTGGTTTTCCTGGGAAACAAGTAACAGGAACACATTTTTTTGATTTTCACGATGAATTATTTTCTAACAAGAGCCCTCTTTGACTTTCAGTGTTTGGCCAGGGTGAACGAGTGCCACATACTAATGGAGTAGAATCCCACGAAGCCACACAGCCTGGTCTCTGTTCCTTCATTTCTATTTTAATTATTAATTTGCCTTTTGTGCTCATTTTCCGTGCCAGGCTCACTGTCGCAGGCGCCTCTTACTATGGGGAGCGCCTTTCCTTTCTGGGTGCTTCTCCCTGAACCAGACGTAGAAGGGAAGTCACAGAGACGGACGTGGGACCTCACACGTGTCCATCTCAGGGGCACAGGGTGTCATTGTCCAGCTACAGGGATGAGCGTTTGGGAACATGAGTAGCTGTGGAAGAACAGAAAGAGGGGCAAGAAAGCTCTCTGGCCTGGGCGAGCAGGCCTGCCCCCGACATTCCCAGCAGTGGGGACTGGCCGCCACATGCTTGTCACCCACGTTCCTAATGGCTTGCCCCAAGGATGGTCTGGTCTCTGCTGCGCACTGTTAATTGGGTGAAGACGGAGATTGTTGAGCTCTTTTTCTGCTTCCATATATGTGTCAAACTGGATCTTTTTTCCTTCCTTTAGATACTTCTCAGCTTTTAGGAAGTGAATTGTGTTGTCAAAGCATAGAAATTTCTCCCAGTAAAAACTGATTCCACCTATGCAGTACTTATAACCCAGCCTTTTGCAGGCACATTTATTTACTCTTCCATGTGGTGTGCTGGGGATTGAACCCAGGGCCTTATACATATGAGGCAAGTGCTCTACCACTGAGCCACATCCCTATCCCCTATCCCCCATGGGTGCTCTGTGTGTGTGTGTGTGTGTGTGTGTGTGTGTGTGTATTTTAGTTGTGGGTGGACATAATACCTTTATTTTGTTTATTTTTATGTGGTGCTGAGGACTGAACCCAGTGCCTCGTATGTGCTATGCAAGTGCTCTACCACTGAGCCCCAGCCCCAGCCCCCATGGGTGCTTTTTAAACCAGCCAGTGAGCCAGGGAAACTTCAGTGGGATTCAAGGCTGTTGGCAGAGGCTGCCCAGGCTGAGCAGGTGTGGGTGGGTGGACCTCAGTTGTAGCTCTTCATTGTTTAGCTGCTTGACCTTCCTTTCTTCATTTCTTATTCAGGAGGTCACCCTTCCTCAGTAGTAGTGTGTGGGAAATGTTTTGTTTTGTTTTGTTTTAATGGTACTAAGGAATCAAACCTAGGGCCTTGAGAATGTACTAGGCAAGTGCTCTCTCTACTGGTGAGCTGTATCTCCAGCCCCTCACTCACCCACCCACCCCCTTTTTTTTTGGTACTGGAGTTTAAACCCAGGGGCACTTAACCACTGAGCCACATCCGCAGCCCTTTTTAGTTTTTAATTTGAGACAGGGTCTCACCAGGTTGCTGAGGCTGGCTTTGAACTTGTGATCCTCCTGCCTCATCCTCCCTAGCTGCTGGGATTACAGGCATGCACCACCATGCCTGGGCCACCACCCCTCCATTTTTAAAAAAGTGAGCCAGGAGCCCCCTGTTGCTTTCCAGGATCCCAGTGATGTAGTCTCACAATAGTATTTGAGCCCAACAGATGTCTTCTCATACCCACTGGCAAGTCTTCTTTGTCACCACTGTCTGCCCGAATCTCCTGCAGGTAAAGCCCTTAGGGTTGGACATATTGTGCGTCTGTGTGTTTATTTACACACACATGGTGCAGACTCTTAGAACTGAGCTGAAACAAACCCCAGCAAATGGGCTCCATCGCCAGCCGTCGGTGGGTCCCTGGGGATCCCGTGCTGCAGCGCGCTAACCACAGCCCAAGTTAACGTTTTCTTTCATTTTTTGAAAACCACACTCTGGAGCTGACAGAGGAAGGCAGGGAGGCATCATGAGCACAGAGTAAAGAAAAGAGGATAAAGTAAAGCAAAGCCTGGGCCCCCCAGCTCCCCATTGGGAGAGCCCTGTGATAGAGGCGGAGCGTCGGGGAATCCAGGCTTTGCGTGGGAGAAAAATTTCCTGGCTGGCGAGGAGAGCAAGAACTCTGAGAGGAGGCAGCGCCAGTATTGAGTGTACCACTGGGATTTGTGCCTTGGTGAATTCTTCATATATTACAGTGAATTTAATTAAATACATTGTGATCCCAATTGAGGGTATTCTAATTAGCTGGGTCAGGAACAAATTATTCTCCCTCCTTCTCCAAATGAAAACATCTCTGCTCTTCTACAGGGAAAGCATGTCCTTGGCTGGCTGACTTGCCCCATGGAGTTCCCTTCTACCTCCCGAGCCCTACCTTCTGCTGCTGGTTCATGTTATGCAGGTTCTGAGGGTGGCATTCTGAAGCCAGTGCCACTCAGGAGGGAGGAGGAGCTGGCCCATAGCATCAAGGACTGGAAAATCACTGGGTGGTGGGGAGAAGAGCCCAGAGGTGAGGGCCCTGCCGCTGGCCCTGGGTCCATTTCCTCCGGGTTGGACAGCCTGAGAAGTAGCAAGAAACGAGAACAGGACTTATCACACGAATCATCAGTAGACCCAGGTTCTAAATAGAAGTTTGAGGTGGGATGTGACTATATTCAGCAGATGTCTTTTAGCAAACCAGACATAGTTGATCCTGAGTTTTTATTTTATTTTATTTTATTTAGCATCTTGGAGAATGAATTTGGAGTAAAAAAGCAAGTTTGGAAGTTTGAATTAAACTTTTATATCAGTTACTAAGACAAGACCCTAAATGTTCCCTATGCCCATTATCAGTGAAAAGACTGTGGCCCTGGTTTCCTCATTTCCTTTTATTCTTTTCTTCATGATTGTGGGGTATGGCTATTTCCTTTCTGAAATGATCCTCAAATTACAGACAAAGGAATTTGTGGTGGTATAAGAGATTGCCGTTGAGCAGCATGAGCTCCAGGATAGAATGGTTTCGAAATACCTTCATCATCATTTTTTTTAAAGAAAGCGTTATCAGTACGATGTTTATTTCAATTGAAGATTTATACAGCTTTATCACGCAGGAGCCCTTGGATTTGAGGACAAAAGACATTTGACATCTCAGTTCCCATCCAGCTCTCTTTGGCCATGATATCCCTGTCTTCTGGCTCAGAGACTGGAAACCCCAGCCATTTGGAGTCGAATCCTCACATACATATTAAAATTTTATGTTTAAAATTCAGTGCCTTATTGTGAGGAAATCCTGTTTCACGGGGAGGTAATATGGGTTTGGAAGATGAGGCTTTCGTGATTCTTGCTCTGATTTCATAGCTCATGATACTACTCAAATCCCTTGATGAAATGTATTGCTTTGGACTGTGGTCATTCTCCCTGTTAGCTTGGATTCACTCAGTTTTAGCTGAAGCTTTAACAAGCAGAATTCCTGGGGTCTCAGTGACCCACGACATTAGTTCCTGGTTCTTGCACATGTTAACCGCTCCCAGTTCCAGGTCATGTGGTTGCTCCCAGGACTATCCCACCGGGCTTTTGCCTTTTGAGGGGCCTGTGAAGAAGTGGGGGAGAATGAACGTGGGCAGGCTCACCTTTTCCTTCACCTCTACCCCATCAGACCGTCCTTCTCCCCAGGAGAGTGGCCACCAGAACACATGGCCTTGGGGCTTCCCTCCTTCCAAAGTCCTGTGCAAGGAGACCTGTCTGTGGAGAGGCATGACGAAGATAAACCACTTAAAAATCAGCTCCCATTTATTTTTAGAAAGTAAGCTTTTGGTTGTCATTTGTAAATTTTTTAGCGTGTGAAATTATTCTAGGGCAGCTGTTACGGGTAGGGATTTTATTTTGTTCCAAGCTCCACATTTAAGTGTGTTGAGTCACCCATTTTGGGTGGTGGGGGTGATCATTCTCCTTTAGTGCCTGAGAAGCCCTTTGCATCCAGACCTCCAGCTTGGCAGAATTTATTGTGGGATGTTTTGGTGGGCTCCCATGCTTGAGGGCCTCAAGTCCCCTCTAGTGAGTTTGCTGTCCCACCTGGTTGGTGCGTTTATATTTCGTCCTCTAGCAAGGTGCATGTGTGCTTCTGGGTTTTTCACACTTTGTCAGTGGACATAGACTATTGCATTGAGTGTGTGGGCCTTGGGCAGCGTCCTTAGATGGGATGCCCTCGTAGAGCCATTCTGGTATTTTTGGCCTCATGTGGACACACAGGACATTTCAACCACTGCAGCTTCTCGGTGTCTTGCATTATAAGCGGTACAAGGAAAGGATCCCAGCAGGATCTGAAACTGTTATCAAGGCATGGACATGGGACAGAAGCACTGTGGTCAGAAGATGAGCAACGCAAAGCCATTCCAAGGCATTTGTCGTGCACCTGGCGAGACCTGGGTGACAGGGTGGAGATGAGTTGGTGAGGAGAAAAAGGGAAGGTCAGAGTATCAATGCACACATTAAACGCTTGGATTATCATCTAAATTCACTCCTCCAGAAGAAGGCTGAGTGCATGAAGGAGAGTGGGGGGGTGAACCCCAGGTTCTGGTTGTTTCTCTCCCACTACCTGGGTTGGCTTGGGTTAGTTACTTATGCATTTTGAGATTGTTTTCCTGGCTTCATGCATACCCAATAGGAAGACTCCCTCTTCCTTTCACATGAGCCATTTGCAAGGAAGAAGACAGCCTTTGTTCACAGGAGCATGCTGGTTCCCTGTTAGGGAAAAGGGGCCACGGCTTTCATGACTTTCTCCAGAGACTCAAAACCAGGGTGGATTTTATTCTTGGATGATCTTTAAGAGTCCTAGGCACAGAAGTCTGGGGTCTGCTAACTCTTTGCATGATGCCAACTGTACTTGTACCCCAGAGTCATTCCTGTGTGTGCTGTTTCCTGCTGGTCTTTGGGCCTTCATGCTCTGAACTCAGTACTGTGTCTGCTAAACACAACAGAGAATGTAATTGTGACCACTCTGTAAACCCCATGACCAATGACATTGACCAGTGATGAGCCAGATGACCATGAGAGATTGATAGGGAACCACTCTGGAGAAAATATTCTGTCATTCTTTAATCCAGAGGAAATCCTAATTTTGGATCCTCCCAATAGACTGTATTTTAAATACAAACACTTCATTGTCTGTCTTGTGGAAAGGCCAGACAGCAGCTTTGGCACTGTTTTATAGACCTAGGATGTTGTATGCGTATGATGGCCTCCAGTTGTCACCAAAGCAGAGGGTAGCTGGCTTTGTCTGAAAAGGGCCAGATTGTGATGCTTTAAGCTCCATGGGCCTTACCATCTGTGTCATTGTCGTTCACTCTGATGCTTCCAAGGCAGCCACAGGTTGTATATCAATCAGTGGTTGTGGTTGCGTTTCAGTAAAACCTTATATACAAACTCAGGCAGAGGAGGGCTGGGTGGGGATATTACTCAGTGGTAGAGAGCACTTGCCTAGTATGTACAAGGCCCTGGGTTCTGTCCCCAGTACAGAGAGAGAGAGAGAGAGAGAGAGAGAGAGAGAGAGAGAGAGAGAGAGAGAAAGAAAGAGAGGAAGGAAGGAAGGAGGGAAGGAGGGAAGGAGAGGCAGTGGGTTAGATTTGGCTGGTGGACTGTGCCATCTGCCAATCTGGTCTTCAGAGAGTGAAAGGTGCACCAGGGAAAGCCAGGAAAACAAAAAGTTGTACACAAGAAGGTACAAAAAAATTGAGTGACCCTGGGAGGGCCCAGTCGATGAGAGGTGTTAGTAGCACTCTGGAGAGCCATCTGTGAGTGGGCATTGGGGACATGGGAATGCGAGTCGCCTCACTCCTCAGAGGGTGCTAGAGAAGTGGACCCTTTAAGGAACCTTATCATGGATCATCCCATTTGGCTGTTCCAGCCTGTCCCCCAGTGGCACACCTCTGGCTGTGAGCATGGTGGTGGTGGCTTCCAGCAGCTGACCCAGGGCATGCCCCTCTGCTTTGTCCCTGCAGCACCTGCAGCAGCATGAGAGTGGCGTGGAGGGCGAGAGCTGCTACTACCACTGCGTTCTGTGCAACTACTCCACCAAGGCCAAGCTCAACCTCATCCAGCACGTGCGCTCCATGAAGCACCAGCGCAGCGAGAGCCTGCGCAAGCTGCAGCGGCTGCAGAAGGGCCTTCCGGAGGAGGACGAGGACCTGGGGCAGATCTTCACCATCCGCAGGTGCCCCTCCACTGACCCAGGTGAGTCGTCTTGTGGGCACAGGAGGCCAAGGTGGACCTGGGCATTGGCCTCTGAAGGACCGTCTCATGTCTTCTGTTGGGGGATGACATGCCATTGCTGGACTTTCAGGGGACTGAATGTTCTGGAAGGAAGGCACATGGTGCCTTTATTTATTTACTTATTTACTTTTAATAACACTTAGTACTACTTCACTTTGCGGATATGCTTGTGTGTAAGGAAGCTACAAGCCACTACTGGAGAGCAGGCCCAGACCATCTGCCCCTGTCCCCAGGTTCCTCCAGCATGTGCTTTGGATTTCGTTATTGGTCCGACTGACCTAGCAAATGCTAAGCTGCATGCCTTGCTCAGTATTAGGAGTAGGCAGTTTGTGGCCTTGAAGTCTGTTAAAAATGAACTTCAGAGAGGATCAAAACCTGTACTTGTTATAAAAACCCTGATTGTATTTGAGAGTGATTCCCTGTTGTTGCGTGGGTCTGGGCTGTGTGCCGCTTCACCCAGTCGAGACCTTCTGGTGGACACGCTCCTTTCTCCATCTCCTGCCATCTCATCTGTGGTCACCTTTCTTCCTTCTTCCTCTTTGTGACTAAGATTGTTTCCCTGGCTTCATGCACACCCAGTAGGAAAACTCCCTCTTTCTTCATATGAGCCGTTTGCAATGAAGAAGACGCCCTAAATCAACAAAGAAAAAGCCCTCGCTTACTCCTCAGTCCTCACTCTGTCCACGACTGAGTCTTCAGGATTCTTGGAAGAACCATCCGTATCGCTGGTCTCCAGCCCATGCCTTGGCCAACCATCTTCTGTATTTTCCTTTTACCAAACCACCCCGGGAAGGGCACGGTGGCCTTCGATTTGCCCAACCCGAGGCTGCCTGCTGGTCTTTGTTGGATAAGGTTTCCTGGTCCCTTCTGGAACCTCCTTTCCCTCCAGAACTCATTTCTTTGTCATCCTTCTGCTTCTCTTGACAGTCGTGCATGCCAGTCCCTGGCTCTCGGTCCTCAGCCTGCCTCTTACGTAAGTGTCACTGGGCATCAGGCCCTGGTCCTCAGTCCTCAGCCTCTTGAAGCTTTGACCAGAGGTTGCCAAGTGCCCTCAAACGGCCTCCCAGGTGCCTGGCTGCTGCCACCCTGTGCCCTTCCTTGTCCCTCAGTCTCCTGTAGCACCTTCTCAGCCACTGGGCCATGAAGTTGCATGGGGTTTTAGTTTTAATGCTACCAAATTGTGCATTTTTATAGTTTTTGAAGTTATGTGAAATTTGAAAAATGGTGGGACCCTTCCGTTCCCCAGGGAAATAAATGCCTTTCAGTTGTTGGATGATTCTTTCACCACTTATTTCCATATTGGCCAGTGTGCTACTACTATCGTGTCTTGATTCTTTTAAGATTTTGAATATTATCTTTTGGCTTTCTAGTCTGAACAATGACAGTTTCACTAGTGTGCTGTTCTGTAAACCCTCCCACTCCTACCCAGGACACACATGCTCATCTTCAAGCACACAGACCCCACACGGGACCCCTACACCCCAGCACCCCCCACACCAGTTCACAAACACACAAGACACCACACCCACTCACCAGCCTCATCTTAAACACACTCATCACCCCATAAACAGGGCCCCACACCCCTCCACATTCCACCAGTGCACCCAACAAATACACGGACACTGCACCCCATACTTACACACCCCACAGACCTGCTGACACACTCTCCATGCATACACACACCCCAACAGACACTGTGCCCCACCCGGCCTGTGCCTCCCCCCACCACCAGGGCCTCCCCATTCTCACCAGCCCCCTGCACACTACATCTTCCCCTCTCTCCGTCTTCTGTTATGAAGAAATAATAATTTGGGGTTATATTAATATTCAGTGTTTTCATTATTATAACTCTATAAATATTCATCACAGCTGAGCCATGTAGAGTCTTATAATTTCATTTACCTTCTTGTACAACTTTTTGTTTTCCCTGGCTTTCTGGGTACCTATGATTAATTCATGGCTCACCTTACTCTGCCATATTAGCTGGTTCCTAATCTCCGAGCGCCGTGTGCTGTCGGTTTCTGTGTTAGCCCCATTTCCTCCTGGAGGCGTCCCCTCCAAGCCCCTCCAGAGCTCCCTGCCCACGTCCTATGGGCGTCCTCGGGGCTCCTGGGCTGTGCCTGCTCCAGGGAAATGACACCCCTGTTCCCAGTGACAGGCGGTGCCCCAGTGGAGCTGAGGGTTGTGCACTGTAAAAGGCACATGCTCTTCAGGAAAGAGCTGTCGGGACCACGGTCATCTCTGTCACTGAGTTCACGGTGAGACTGTCCTTTCCCATGTGTTCTCAAGTGGCTTTTCTGGTTCAAGTTTACATTCCACCTCTTCTGCTCCATCGCGGGTCCCCTCCCTCTGTCGTGAGGCCCTGGGGGCCACAATGGCAGTGGGACCCACAGACATTAGTGGTGCCGCCTGGCCGTGGGGGACCTTGCTCCTCACCAGGGTAATTTGGTCTCTGTTTGGCTCGGCTTCTCCCCATTATTCTGCTGCTGAGTCATTTCACTGGATTCGAGTTCCTCCTACCAGCGTGTGAAGACCCATTTCATTCAGAATTTGTGGGGTTTTTTCTTTCTCTTTTTTTTTTTTTTTGGTCAGCACCACATACGTCATTGTTTTAATCTTCCATTAAAAGCTGGTCCCTTTCACCCCTCAATTCTGTCTTTCACTCTGCTCAGAATTCCCTTATTATTAATGAGGTGCCCCAAACTAAATAGTGTACAGCTGCCACTTCACCCGGGTCTGTGACTGGAACAGACAGTCCCCTGTTTTATAACGTAATACTTCTATTTATGCAGTCCCCTCTGGAATTGCTTTCCTGCACCCTGCCTTCTGGGTTTCTCTCATTTAATGCATATTAGGGTTTTTATCCCCCTGAAGTGTATGAGCAACTCCAGTTAAGATGATAGACTTCCTTTCCGCATTTCAAAATCCTTTTGTATTGTCTTTGGCCTCCAGTCATGTTGTTCCACCCGCCCCCTCCCCTCCCTCCCCCTCCCTCCCACACATGCTCCAGTGAAGTTTGCACTCCACTGACGAGGAAGGGGCGAATGATTAGGTAATACTCAAACCTACATTAACAGGAACTTGGTTCTGTTTTAGAAATCCCTGCCTGAGAATGCATCTTGAGACATAACCTCCCTGTCCCCAGGGATTGACTCTTTAAAACTTGAAAGAATATCTTCAAGAAAAGGGACATTTGGGGCCCGGTAGAATTGAGACATTTAAGATCATCAGCCTCCAAATTTGTAAACACAGGCTTTGTAAAGTACTCCCAGTTCCCTGCTCTTTAACAGAAGGATCAGGACGGGATCCTCCCACTAGCAGCATCAGTCACGTGCACAAGAAGCCCTTAGAAGCCTCAGAGCCCTGGCAGGGCCCTGCCTGCTCCAACCCCAAGCTGGATGCCAGTGGTCCTGCTGTCTGGAGGCTGTGATGCTGGCACCCCCTCCTCCTCTCATTACATGACCACAGTGCTCCTTCCCCTTTCTGCTTTTACTTTTTCTCCTCTGTTGTCTGCACACCACAAAGTTTTATGCAAAATCCATCAGCAAGCACTTCCTTCTTTTTCCACGCTCTGGACCTCATACCACAGTCTCATGGCCTTTTCTAAAGGTATCAGGGTCTCCCTTGCTAGAGCTGATGGCGCAAACTCTGGAATGGTGTCTTCACTGTGGACAACAAAAATACCTCTTCCAATTCTACCTATTGCCACTGCCTTAACGTGTATTCCTAGTATTCCATGCATCCTGGACTTGCACCAAAGACTGTTCAGATTACTGAACAGTGATTGCTAAGTAATATCAACATAATCTTAATAATGCTTTACATAATGGTAGCACCCCAAATTTTTTTGCAAAAAAAAAAAACTGGCTTAAAATCTGTGATGATTATGCTGTGGAATAACTCACCGGTCTGCCAGCCAGCCAAGTTCACTACCAAGTTCACTACAAAGCCTGCCAGCCCAGATGAACCTGTGGGTCTAGAGGGAAGGAATCCAGGTAGAGGAAACTGTGAAGGTCTCTTCCGACCTTCAGGACTTTCTGGTGATGGCTAAGAATCATATTTGCTACTGCTGATGCTTCATAATCCTTAGAAAGTCTCCTGGCTAGGTAGGTAATGTGCAAGTCCTCCCCTGCACCACAGGGGTCAGCTTTAGCTGCCAGCACCAACCCCCACAGGGCCCTGCTGGTGGAAGGAGCTTCCTCCTTGGGTTCACAGGCAGGCGGAGCCCTGAGCTGGGTTGTCCTTAGCAGAGCATAATGTCTTCTTTCCTCTCTTACTCCACAGGTCACCCACCGGCACACATGCACTTGATTTTCCAGTTTTTAAAAAGAAAAAGTAGCAAAGGCAAGGAGAGCAAGAGAAAACTGGAGGAGGAAGAGAAAGAGGAGAAAGGCCAAGAGAGAAACACACTTTTACATTTAACGTCTCAAGTTAGAAATATTTTTTCCGAGGGCTGGGGCTGTAGCTTAGTAGTAGACCACCTGTCTCGCACGTGAGACAGGTGGGTTTGATCCCAAGCGCCTCAAAAGAAAGAAGTTATTTGGAAATTGACTTGGAAATATATATCTCAGAGAGGAAAGTAAATTAACCACGTGAGGCCTTTCCCCTGGCCTTTTTTCCCCCTCCCTATCTGGACTTTTTTTTTTTTTATGTAGATGGACAGCATGCCTTTATTTAATTTATTTATTTATATGAGGTGCCGAGGATCGAACCCAGTGCCTACACGTGCAAGGCAAGTGCTTTACCACTGAGCCCCAGCCCCAGCCACCTATCTGGGCTTTTGATCACAATTTTGAGCGCCTTTTCTCCAAGACCAAGTCGTCTCTTGGGTCTTGTCATCTCATTCCTACCTGCCCGCAGGTGTAGGCAGCCCATCACTATTGTGATGGGTCCTGTCTCAGTGCCTGGTGTCGGCCCTCTGCTTTCCCCTCAGCTGACGGACAGCTCTGGAAAGATGGAAAGCTCGCGTAGGTGTGTCATGTGTAGGATCAGCTTCCCTCTTGGCTTATTAAAAGAGGCATTTCTGGCTCCTGAGTGAAACTCTAGTTGATTTCACTCTATCAGTGCCCTGGGCCTCAGGAACACAAGAGGCCCTTTGTGTTTCTGTTCTTGGCCTTTCTCCTCCTTCTCCACCTCCTCCTCCAGTTTTCTCCTGCTCTCCTTGCCTTAGTTACTTTTTCTTTCATATGGACATAGATCTTCGAGCTTTGCACACATGGGATTAATTACACCGAGCAATTCTTCACTGAGGGCCTACTACGGGCAAGACTTTTAATGAGTTGGGGACGCGGCTGGCATCTCCTGTTGGCTCCTGGCATGGATGCACTGGTTAACACTCCAGCTCAGGCACTCGAGGTAACCTGATGATGACTCAGTTTACAGAGGACACAATCCTTCAGAGTTTAAGAGACTGTTTTGCTTGGAGCAGAAGGCAGCATCCCCCTTGACCGACACATCTTTGGCTTTCAAGGTAGTGAATTTCTGGGGTCAGGGGAGATGGAAGCCGCTGGCCAAGGCGTGATGTGGTTTTGGTGACAGCCTCTACTGAAGCACTACAGGTTTCCCTTGATGAATCTTTTTGTTGAACCAAGTTTCAGACAGCTCTGCTTAACTCATCAGCTGAAGAGAACAAAAAAATTTACAGTTTCCAGCTTTCTCTTTTGGCTTTGTTTTTATTTTTCAAAGTTGGCAGAAGGCGGCCCTCTAAACACGAAATACTGCATTTTAATCTTTTTTATGCATAGCTAAATTATATGTAATTTCACTGTGATATTTCTCATGGTATTAAAGTATGTTGTGGCCGGTGCTGTAGCTCTGAAGTTTGGTTTTGTCAAGCAAGCACAGCTGGCCTCCTCGTCCTTTTTACTGTCTGTCTTGTTGACAAGGCTTGGGAAAAGTATAGGACTACAGTATTTCTAACTTGAGAAGTTAAATGTAAAGGCATGTCAAAACGAATTGGAGGTTGATTGAAATGTTAACCATTTATGGAGGAGTAGAGAAAATAGGTCTTTAAGTACATTCCCTGGACAAATAAATGTCAGGGTGCTTTTTAGAAAGCTATTTTGCCATGCAAAGACCCAGAGACCACCATGTATCAATATGAAAAATGGAGTTTACACAATAATATAGCTTGATTTAAAAAAAATATATATATATTATTTTCCTTATATCTTCAGAGATAGCTGGGCTAAGTAGAATCTATAGCTGGTGTGTTTGGCTGTTTCATGGGCAGGATCTATTGATAGGGAATCAGAGAGTGTCAGGCACGTAGCCAGAACTCCCACATTGGTGGTGGTGTTGGTAAGAGATTCTTAGCAAACTTGCTAACGATGTGCCAAAAGGTAAAATCTTGACTGTCTTTTGTTCACAGAGGTGGTTTTCTGTTTGCGAGTATAAAGCATTCATGGTTTGGTTACTGTCTGATTTTCTTGCATTTTGCATCTACATAGGCAGACCAGGGTAGTTCTCAGAGTGTACACTGTCTTGTTTTTCTGTTGGAACAGAGTTCTTGATTTGCCTTAATTAGTCCTCTAACAATCTACAAAGGTCAGTGCCAATTGCCTGTTCATTTACATTTGTAATTGTGATGGCTTCTGATTACATATTCCTTGTCTCAGTCCTTCTTCTAAGTACATGCTAGAGTCTCCTTCCCTCCCCTTCCTCCCACACCACCCACACGCATGCGGGCGTGCACAGACTCGCGTGCGCACACCAGAGCAGCGTGAGAGCTGAAGGTCTGACTCCTCATATAAGAGCCCTTTGTAGTGACAGGCCAGCTTTCCTGGAATGTCAGCATCCCGTGGAAAGCCATCTTGGAGAGGCTCTTGCCTCTAAGTTAGGGATATAATGAAGCCAGAGTCAGGGAAATTATGTCGATACCAGGCAAGAAATCTGAGAGCCATTATCCAGGAGCCTTCTTGAACTGGGTAATTAAGGGCAATTAAACTTTTCTGCTGGCTCTCTGCAAAATATGCTAATGATCTGGTCTTTTGGAAGGTGGACATATGCAGAGTGCTACTTCACTGCTGTCACATGCTGCTGGCCTGCAAGAGTCTCTCTGGAGAGCATGTGACATCACCAGGATGGTCACCAGGAGAGTGGGTCCAGGGTCTTCAGCCTCCTGTCTGCTCTGGAGAGAAAAGCACCTGCACAGGACGCTGCCCCTTTTAGAGGTCGTCCTGGCCGTAGCAGCCCGAGCTGAAGTGGTTCCCTCGTATTCATCCTCTCTCATCCTAGATCTGCCATTCATTGGTTGCTCTAACTGCCTGGGGGTTCGGTGGTGTTTCTGTACCTCTCACTGGAGCTCAGCTGCGTGTGGAACTGCCCATCAGTGGTGTTCTTGGCCAGGGGTGCCATCCCCTTGACTAGGTACAAGTGGGTGTCCTGATGGCCACTGAGTGCTGCCCACTCTGAGAGGTACAACATTGTGGCTGCTCCTTGGGGTGGGTGCTACCAAGTGGCCTATCAAGTAGAAAAAAAGAAAAAGGAATGAAAGATGCCGGCCCATTGTTACTGGAGTTAGGGGAGACATGGGAGGGGATGCCGAGGGGTGAGCATTAATGTTCTCTGTTTAAGTATCTGAACATGCCAGAGACCCCAGTTGGCTCCTCAGAGCCCAGAGACATGGGGAGCTCCCAGTGAGAGCACAGAATGCCATGTCCTACTGAGCATTATTTTAGTGAAATCTTTATCTCATACTATCCAAAGTGGCCTTGGAAAGCGGTATCCAAGGAATCCCACGTTTGAGACTTGACCCTGAAGAGGACCTGGATAGCCAGCCAGTAAAGAGGCATTTTTGTTGAGGTGGGAGTCAGGGATTCTATTCTCAAATTTCACTGGAAGGGAAGGATCCTGTAATGCCAACCCATGTCAGGGAAATTAGTGGCTATCCTCACTGTCCCGTCATGTACAGACCCTTCCCATACTGATACCCATCCCAGCCTCTGCACTTAATGCCTCCTTCATTGCTCTAATGCATTTTTCCAGAGAACTAATGATTTGTACTTAGATTGTCTTTAGGAAGGTCCAAAGAATCCGTTTCTGGGGCTGCTCACATCCTATATGGAACTTGTTCCCAACCTTGGTAGGGGGCCAGGGAAGAAATAGAACATGCATCTCTCTGTTAACAGAAATAGCTCAAAGGCTTCTTCTCAGACATACAGATGGTAAGGAACCCCCTTCAAACTGTGACCCAATTATAAGAATTATAGTTCCAAATGATTTTTTTTTTCTTCAGACACTGACTAGCAGCAGAAAGTTATGTGGCCTTGCATATCAGTATAAGCACTGCTTGTATTTTCCTGATTCCTGGATTTAAAGATCCCTGGAGAGGCACCAGGAAGCTTCTGTAGATCCTCTACTAAGTTTAAATAAAAATATAAGTTCATTTTCACCATCATACTAGTCACATTTTCAGTGCTTCCTAGTGACATGTGGATTGTGGCTACCTCAGGGGACAGCACAGACTTATAGAACAGTCCAGAATATGTGCTTGTCAGCACCGGGTTCCTCCGCAGGCCCACATGAGGTGTGGGCTGTGCTCTCCATGATACTCTCTGGCTTGCATTTTGAAGAAGTGCAGGACCTGCTGGCTTCCTGCTGGCTTGAATGGGGTCCGTCTTTTCCTTGCTTGTCTCAGTTTTTCTCTGTATGGAAGAACCGGGTCTTCAAACAGCCATTTAATTTTGGTTTTGCCACTTACGTCTTTTCCATTAGCAGTTTTGAGGGACTTTGAAAGGACTTTGTGAAGATGTTTTTTTTCAGAGTGGATGTTAAAGGGCTTTTTATAGTTTCATACCTCAAGACTATCTTGAGACCTTTTGTGTGTATGCTAATAAAAGAAGCTATTTATTGCTTTTAAAAGATCCTTGACCTCTGCTCTAATTAGCATATTAAAAATTGGACAGTATGTGATTTTCTTGGAACACAGCTGACTGTTGTTTTAACCAAAAATTTTATCCAAGATTGTCATTTCATTATAAGTTAAAGGAGAACTTGTTCATTTTTTCTCTCACTGTTTTCATTGGCTTCAGTTCTTCCTTATGGACCACATTAGTTTGTCAGAACTTCCATAGCCAGGTACCACACACTAGGTGGCTTAAACAACAGAAATTCATTTTCTCACAGTTCTGGAGGCTGGAAATTTGAGATCAAGGTGTTGGCCAATTTCGTTTCTCCTGGGGCCTCTTTCTGGGACTTGCAAATGGTGGACGTTCCTTCCTAGCTGATCCCCTTTTATAAGGACGTCAGGCAGATTGGGTTAGGGCCCACTCTGAAGGCCTTATTTTAACTTAATTACCTCTGTAAAAGTCCTATTCCAACAGAGTCACATTCTCAGGTATACTGGGGACGGGTCTTCAGCATGGGAATTTGGGAGGAACACAATTCAGTTGATTACGTGGATTTTGTGGTATCTGAGGCTAGTCTTTCGATTCCTTTTCTGGGGTCATCCTGTGTGTGGCAGGGTCATATAAGGTAAAGGTGGATGTGGAGATGAAGGGAAGTGGTGGGGACACCAGATCTCACCTCCAGCAGTGTTTTAAGTATCCACCAGGCCTCCTCAACTTCCCATTCTGAGCACTCCGTCCTCAGTTGAGCCTTGGCATGCAGAGCAGACTGACCTTCCTGGAAGGAGACTCCAGAGGAAGAACTCAGAGCAGCTTGTTAGGACAAGTGAGGGCAGAGCTGTCTGCTGAGCACATCTTACCAGAAGTCTTCCCTCACCTGTCCTGTGACTGCCAGCCAGCCACATGTAGGAGGACTCTTGTACCTGAAGTTTCAGTCTTAGGGTCAATCAAATCTGCTCTTGTTGAAGGTGTGCTCACTGACTGGCTCCCATGAGGCTCTCAAGGGGGTGGGGTTCATGGAGCGACTGTCTCCTCTCTGGTGCTCTTGGAGACTTTGCAGGACTGAGTGCCACTCACCAATCTTAGTTTTGTTGCTCTGATTATGGCACTTACCATGTGTGCTCCTTACCATGAGCATTGACTCATTTTTGTGGCGTGTTATATATATATCAGGTTCCCACTGGCCCTCACTACTTGCTACCATGCCACATATGGCTAGTGGCTCTCATTTGGGAGTGTAGGTAGAAGCCACTTCTCTATAGAAGATGCTTAAAGACAGTGCTGCTGTAGATGGTGGCAAAGCTGGGACCTGGAGCAGGGGCCCAGGGCTCCGAGCATCACTGTTGTTTGGAGTTTGGGTGGGGTGGGTATATGGCTCTGTCTGGCCTCCTTGCTGTCTGCCAATGAACCCACACAAGAGATGAGCAGCTCTTCACCCTCAGGGATGGGATTCTTCATATCTAGAAAAAGAGTAAGACCTGTTGCTGGATTTCTTGGAATAGCAAGGAAGGAATCCTAAGACTGAGGTGAGAAAGGGGGCCGTGGTTATTTTTGACTGTATACACCAGAGCGCAGGCCTTGGTCTCTGAGCTTGGAAGTGGTTTACGTGGTTTCCCTAACATTCTAAGCCTCTTTGTGATTTTACTGTGAGTCAATCCAGAAGGACTGATAAACCCTGCAGAGGGGAGGGCTGCACTGATATGGCTGGCTTGGGCAGGGGTTTCTAACTTGAGTGACTTCCAGACTATCACCAGCATTGGGATCTTATAAGGGGCTTATATAATGGGGGCCTGGCCTGGCCTCCAGCTCTGGAAACTGGAGCCCACCAGGCATTTTTATGTGAATAACTGGGATTTTGTAGATGTTAGCTGAACCTTGGGTTGGTCATTATTTTAAAAATGATTTTTTAAAAAAAGGCTGTAGAGACAGTAAAAGGAGAAAGAAAATTAAAATCTGGGCCCAAATTTTTGAAAAAGAGAGGGAGAGAGAAGGTCCCAGGAGGCTAGGAAAGTGCTAAAGAATTTGGAAATGAAGAAGTAAATAAGTCACAAGAAGGAAAAGGGAGTTTTATGTTTTTATTTATTTTTTTTATTGAGACATAATATTTTTACCTCTTTCTGGGGTAGTGTGTGATGATTCAGATACATGAATACAATGTGTAATTAAATCATGGTGATGAGAACTTCCATCTCCTCAACTGCTACTCCTTTCTGTATTGAGAACTTTGTCTCTTATTTTCTCCTTATTTTTAAATACATCAGACTGTTGCAGGCCGTACTTACCCTGCTGTGCTACAGAAAACCAGAACCGTTCCTCCTCTCAGGCTGGGCTTTGGTGCCCCTTTTCTCCCCTTTCTGTTCCCCTCCCCTGCTAGTTCCAAGGCTCTGTTGAGACTGGGCTCTACTCGCTTCTCTGAGGTGGAGAAAGTGGGTGATCTTTGGTTTTTCTTGCTCTCCTAGAGAAGAACTGTGTCTGGGAAAGACATGACCTGATCCAGAAAGGGAGTTCTTTGGTCCTATGTTGATGGTGTCCTTAGGATGACCAGGTACCACTTTAGGGTCTGGGGAATCAGCCATCAGGGAGAAAAGAGTCTAGACTTTCCCTTCCTTATTGGGAAGGAGATGAATATCAGATAAATACAGGATGTCAGGTGTACGAAGTGTTGTCAGAAAACAGCCCAGTGGGACCAGGCACATGGGGGCTATTTTATATCAGGGGATGGGCAAAGGTCTGTCTTGTGGAGGTGACTGGGCCTGGATGGGGAGGCAGTGAGGGAGAGCATCCGCCCAAGTGCCCAGTCACCACGGGCTGGTTGTGGAACAGGAAGGTGGCAGAGGCACTCCAGCGAGGGGGAGCACCAACCCTGGCAGAAGGTTGGGGCATTTGGATAGTGCCCCTGCTGAGATGGGAGGACACCAGAAAGCTTTGAGCAGGCTACTTCCCCTGTCGGGTCACTGAGGAAATGTGACTTGCACGTCCACTGTTGTCCTTGTGTGAATTGTCTCCTTCACCACATGTGCCACCGCTTCAGGAACCTGGAGTGCAGGATAACTGCAAGGGGAGGGGACTCACAGGAACTCGAAGCGAGGAGGAGTCCCAGCTCCTGTTCATCGAGTCGGCACACTTCTGTGGGCTCCTTTGCTTCTGTCCAGGGGTCAGCTGTGGTTTTTCAAAACACAAGATCCTTGCTGGGAGACCCCTGCCCGAGTGCGAGGTACCAGGAAGGCTTCTGTCCTTTTGCCGTGAAGATGAGTTGTTTCTATTATGACTTGAATACCACACACTAAGTGTAAGAGATGAGCTGTGGGCAGGGACGTGCCACAGATGGCTGACATAAGTGAAGGACCTCTTCCCCCACCCTCTGACGGGTTGTCATATTCCACAGAACATCTTGGCATGCAAGATCATGCTACATATTTCCATGACAAGGACTTTGTTTCACTATTTGATAATGTAATAATAGTTTTTTAAAAAGCATAGTACCTTCACACCTTTGTTCTCTTGGTGTCCCCAGTGCTGCGTGACCAGAGGTCATTATCCCATTCTGGAGCACTGATGACCCACCTCCGACTTCTGTGTCTAACTAGACTTTGACAGACAGCCTTGATCTAATTCTGCAGCCATTTGATTCTCTGTGGACATGTGCCCAGACCCCAGGCAGAGCTGAAGACTTCCTTAGAACACATAAGACCAGGGAGATTTGTGCCATACTGTACTGTTTTCTTTGGGCTTCTTTTTACTGAGGAATGCAGGCTACTTTTTGTTGTTGTTTGGAGTTTTGGTGGGGTGGGTATATGGTTGGCAGGGGAAGGGTTTCTAGTCTCTTCTGTGAGGCACCATGCCAGGGTTATTATGTAGTGACTCCTCTTAGGTCCCTGTCCTTTCATCTCATGCTGAAAAACCCCAGGAGAGAAGGATCTGGGCACACATCATGATATTTGGAAAGAATGTTGAAAGCACACCTGGCTGCCGTGTGTGAGGGCAAATTTATTTTAAAAATCTGGCTACAGGCAGCTTTTTCTGTTTGTTTCTTTAGGGAGGAAAAATGGGAAAGCAGTAGCAAGCTATGGTTTGAATTTGTTTTCTTCCAGATTTGACCAGCCAGCAGAAGAGAGATTATCTCTAAAGGATATGAAAGGTTTAATCATTTTAATTTTGTTTTTATTAAAGTTTATCATAACTTTTTTTTTTCTCCAACATGCCTGAGTAGAACGGAAAGCAGAAGAGGAGGTAATATAAATATGCACAAACCCCCAAGCATCTGGTTAATAAAACCCTCCATTGGGCAGTGCCTTGTGAGGAGGACCTGGCTGGATGGCTAGGGATGGCAAGCTGACCAGAGCAGGCTGTGACAGTACTGAACTGTGGCCAGCACCTCATGAATTTCCTCTCCACCTGCAACATGCACTTGTCATGGGACAAGTTAAATGGACATTAAACTGAAAGAGAAGAAACTCCAACTGTTGATTTATTTTGTCATGGTTCTCAAGCGAGCCTGGATCCGTAAGCCATTTTGTTGCTAAAGAAGTTGAAATTTACAGAGAATAATAAAATCTGCTTCCATTAGTTTCTTCTACCCCTATCATCAGAATGAAATATTTCATCCCAGATATTTTGAAGACTTGCTTCAGACCAAAACCTCTGAAGCTGTGTGCATGTACTTGATTTTGTGAAACAGCAAAGGTGGGATAAAGACAGTCTTTCTTTTGGGGGAAAAATTATGGTAAAATTGAGTAACTAATACTCTAGATTAACAGGACTTCTGGTCCATTTTCCCTTTAGGACAGAAAAAAATATGCTTATTTGCAAAGTTAATTTAGTTGTCATAAAACCACTTGAGTGCCAATGAACCGTCTCACAGGGTCAGTGCAGCCTCCATGGATGTGAGGCCTTGCAGAGGCATGGCTATCACCATGGCTATCATCTAGTGGTAGCCACTAGAATGGTGTCTTCATCATTTTGTTCTTGCCAAGGCTGGAAATTTAACTTGCACATTTTAGAGTTTGTTTTAAGCCGTGTTATTGAAACACTGTCATCTCATTAAACCTGTCTTAAGTTGGTGGTTCAGTTAACCCTATTATATGCTGGTCTTAAATCTGGGGCAGTGTTAAGTCTTTATAGGACTTTGTTTGCTGTTTTAATGGGCAGAACAGTTTGTTCATCAGAGAAGCAGCTTTTCTATTGGTAGCTGCCATTCCAGTTCCTCTAATCAAGTAGAATCTGCATTGAGGATTCAACTTGGCAGCTGTGTGAGCAAATAAACTGGCCCCTGGTGGGCCATGTGGTCAATGACATACTCCATCAAGGATCCCTTGGGGCCTGGGGACACCTCCCAACCCCTGTGGGGTGTTCATACTGAGGGTTTCCTTTGGATCTGAAGCCTCCCTTTAAACCAGATCTCCCCACTGAGAAAGGGACCTGAAGCCCAGTGGCTGTTCCAAGTTGCGGGCATCTGCCATCCCTCCTGGCAGTTTTCCAGGTGGGAGAGTGTGCCAAGCAGCCCCAGAGGCTGGTAATTTTGGAGTTCTTTTATGGGAGTTACCTATGCCAGCAAGGGGGCACTTTTCTTGGTTCCTCTCAGCTGGAGGTGTAGGAGCACTGACAAGGACCAAACAGGAACCCACGTCGTTCTCTGTGGGCTTCTTGTCGGGAGCCCCGGGGCAGTAGGTAGGCAGTTCTCAATGAGAGGAAGAGTGGCCCCACAATCCTCCTGTCCAGGCCTTCTGTCTCAGGTTGGACTGGATGACCACGGCAATGCACGTAGCAGGCAGTCTTGGTCCCTTAACTGTGAAGCTGAATAGATGATGAAGACAGCAGAAGGCAGGCAGACACCTGCTGTTTGCTAGCATGCAGCTGTGGAGAGATCTCAAGAGTGACTTGAGTTGCAAGTTGGGTTTTTCCTCACATACACATCCTTGGGAGGAAGGCAGTCAAGCCCCCGAGAGAAGCTTCCATTGGGTCAGCAGGCACCCAGTTTCCTTCAGTCCTTCCACATAGCATTCCTCGCCAAGCAAGTAATCGCCTCATGGTTTCAAAATGGCTGATCCACCTGAGCTCCAGGCAGAAGATGCAAGAGCGCATGCGCCACCTGAGTCCGCCTCTTCACAGCTCCCAAGGCTCCTCCCACTAATTTCCGCCAACATCTCATTGGCTGAAGCGCAGTCATATGACTATCCTTGGTGCTGCAGCGTTTTTTAACTGAGGGTAGCGAGCAGTGAGGAAGGTGAGTGGTGTTCCAAAGAGCAGTCATTAGGAGCGCAATTAGAAGCCTCAGCCGTATGTCTTTTAAAAGATAAGGAGGGGATTAAGTAAACTATATTACAATTATGTAATGGAAATCTACGTGGCCATTAAGAATAATGTTGTTGATAAATATTTAAGGATATGGAAGAAAGCTCTGTAGACTGAAGGGGAAAGTAAGACACAAAACTGTATAGTCATAATTTCCCTTAAAAATACATAAATACACTGCAATGTTAAAACTGATCATGGACGACTTTGATTTCCTTCATACTCTTTTCTGTTTTTAAGACTTTCCACAATGGGCACTTATTCCTTTACGATTAGAAAAAAAATTGGCAAACTTTTAAGTATAAGGAGTAGAGAACCTGGTAATTACTACCTCATATATGAAATATACTTGATGGAAAAAATAAAATGAGTAATAAAGGGGAAAAATCTATAAACATGTAGCGATAATGGAATGATGACGAGTAGCTATAGTGCTACAGATTCATCACGAACAAATCCCATCATACTAATAAGATAAAATGAAATAATGTACATGAACTCCCATTAAAGAGGGAAGTTACACAAATGCAAATTTATATTCTGGGGGGCTCCAAATGTACAACAGAAACAGTCACCATTTTCTCCAAGTGTCCTTTTGAGATTATTCAGTGGCAGTTTCCCCCTTGTCTTTGCATTGGAAACACTGGGACATGTTGAGCTTTATAGTTGTTTATTAAGCATCTGTTAGTATTAAGCAATAGTTGTTGGGAGAGAGAGTAGAGTAGAAGAAATGATCCCTGCCTTTGAAAACAAACACACAAACACACACACACACACACACACACACGCACACACGCACACACGCACGCACGCACAGTAAACAGGATTCAAGATGATCCAGGGTAAGTACCAGATAGTGGAGCAGGATAGTAAAAAACATTGGCCTTCCTGGGGGTGAGGAATTCTTGGGTTTAGCAATGAAGAAGTTCCAAGGAGAGAGTCAGCCTGTGCCTAGAATGATGGATGGGTAGAGACAGACAAAGGAAAGGAACCCAGGGGTATTGTGGGAGCTCAGGAGTTTGGTCAGAGCCACTGAGCAGTTCATTTTAGCTAGAGAGAATCCTGGGCAAAGGCCTTGCTAGACTTGTGCTCTTCCACTGAGCTATACCTCCCAGCCTCTCCCAGTATTTTTTAATGTATGACTTGGTAATAGCATCTGATTACCTTTCCATTTGCTCTGTTATATCTAGTAAAAATTCAGAGTTCTTGTTTCCATACTTTCCATCTCCCTGCCTTTCTCTGAAGAGAATAAATGGGTGCTTCCTTGGGTGCTGTATTGCTGGATCCCTGAGCTTCCTTGATGGACATTTACCATGCCCCATCTCACAAACTTAGTGTGTCTCCATTGCTGGGGTATTTTTTTAATGCCTTCCATAAATACCCCTATTCAATGATATTTGTCCTGAAAGTATAGTCTTGACCTCACCTTCCACTCTTCTCTCGTTTGGTCTCTTGGAAATACATCCTTCTGGTTTTCCTTGTTCTTGCATCAAGTAATCTTCAGCTTCTTGTCCTGTCTATTCTTATATTTTCTGCCAAGTCCCATCTTCCTCTCTTCCTTTCTGGAGGTAATTATTCCTCCTTTCATCTTCAAGGTCACACATACAACAGGGCCATATCTTCAGCTCCTTAGGTGAACACAGGCTGTTGAGCCCCTGAGCCTGGCGAAGAGATCAAGGTAGAAGAGCCAAGGGTGAAAGGTAAAATGCTTTTTGTCTAAGGACTCTCACTGTCTAACAGCAAATGATCCCTAATGGAACTATTGACGTGGACTCTGAACACTGCTGATTTGCCAGTGTGTAAAGTATACTTTGTGGCCATAATATAGAATGCAAACAGGTAGAGGGGGCAGAAATGAGAGATGACTGACACTAGGAAGGACCACTATCTCCTCTGGTAGAAGAGCTTGAACTCACCTCTTAAGGGTGCTGGATCCTTGAGATACTGTACTTAGCAAAGGATATGATCACTTTTTGTTCTAGCTCGGTAATACCAGCTCCCAGGAGGAAGATGGAAGGATCTGAAGGTGAAACTCGTATAAGGTGGAATAGAAGGAAGGGACTGGGATAGTGGAATGGGGGGGTGATATGAGTGAGGCACCTAGTGTTATTTTTAGGTGGTTTCATCTGAGAGAAATGGGGAGGCAGCAGCCAGGGGTGATTTAGGGACATTGGGCTCAGGCCCCTAGATGAGTGCCAGTGCTCCAGGTGGGAAAGAACCAGGCAAGGAGCAGGTATGGTGGGAGAGGAGGAGGTGAAGGCTGTTATCATGGAAACCACACTTATTCCCCTCGTTCCCCACTTCTCTAAATGAATATAGCACTTAATCTGTACCACAGCATCAGGCACATGATTGTAATTATGTACTGTTTGTTTATCTCATATTGTTTCAAAAAGATTTGACAGCCTCGTTTGGCTGATTACTTAATATCTGCTTACTATTCATCCCTAAAATTGTAAACCTCTGTGGGGCAGGGATCATGTCGTATGCTACTTCTGTAGCTTCTAGCTCAGAATCTGTCCCATCGATGAGTAGCCCAATCAGTTCCTTGCTTCCTGAGGTGCTACATTGCTGGATCCCTGTGTTTCCTTGATGGGCGTCTAGCATGCCCATCTCACAAACTTAGTGTATCTCCATTGCTGTGGCATTTTTTTAATGCCTCCACAAATACCTCTTTTCGATGATTAGTGAGAACTAGCCAGAAAACCCAACTCAACAGGTTCATACAGTAAAGCAGGGGATATTATCAGAAGAAGAAAGCTACCACCTTCAGAAAAAAAAGTGCCTGATCACATACAACATTACTTCTTTGTTTCTGTAAAAGACTGGACTCCCCCTGTGTCCGCTACTTGAAATTTGACAGGAAATGACTCCAGGAGCAAAAACAGATGATCCAACTAAAATAAATGTGGCTTACTTGTTTAAAACCCATGTCAAGAATAAATGGAAGAAGAGTCTAACTACTCGTTGGCTCCAGAGGGCACTAGCTCCTAGGATTATGTTAGTTGGTCCTTGCAGCCTTTGAATTAGGGCATATTCTGTCTTCTGAAATGTGTTTTATCTGTCTTTCTGTCTTTTGGATAGAAGGCAGGCACACTTGAACAGGTCTTGTCTTCCTGCTTAGGTTCACACCACATGCACTTCTTTACTCAGAAGCGTGCATTTCCAGTGTTCTGTTGCCTGAGTGATGCCAGTTCCAGACTTTCCCCCTGCCCTGCTTAAAAAGCGCTGGTTTTTCTAAATTTTGTGTAACTGCTCAGAGCGATCACAGAATATACTACGCTGCCATTGTGGACTCTTTGTGGAGCAGAATCAAGGGTGAACCTTTCTCAGCAGGTCACGGATATCAAGGTTTGTGATGCACTGAGGGCTGGGGCCGAGACACAGGCCACAGAGTCTCATGCTGGGTGAGTGAGACTTGATGCCGGAGCCCCAGGTCACGTGTGTTCGGCCCATGGTGGGAAACGTCTATGCCAAGGAGATGCTTTCTTAATTGTCATATAAGCAGTTCCTTCTCCACAATAAGAGAAGTAAAACATGCTTATTTTTAAAACTGCATATATATTGGGGGGAATTTGACCTATAAAGATGAGACTGCTCCTTCCCCAAAGACAATGACTGTACACATTTTTGCAGAACTTCCTTGCAGAAAGATTGTGTGATATAGGGAATCAATATTGGATATTTGTTTCTTGTCCTGTTATCTCCAGGTCACTTTGTGGCCACAGGTAAAGCTGGTGGGTGGGATTGCACCTCTGTCGGGGAGGGACCTGGGTGGGCAGGGTTGGCTCTGTGAAAAGGAGTCATTTCTGGGCACTGAATGTGTTCAAAGGGGTGAAATTGCTTTGAAGAGCTCGGGATAGAGTGAAAGGGCCCTGTCAGGGTCCTCAGCCGTTTGCTCCGACCTGGCACCCATCTCATTTGCTTCCCATCTCCTCAACTCCGAGAAAGCCTCCTGTGGCTCTTTTCCTCTGTCACGGCGCAGTGGACATCAGGAGCCTCCAGATCAGACCCAGTTACAAGAGCTCTTAAAAGTCACACAGGAGTTTAGATTCTAGCTTTCCTGAGCTTAGTGACCTCAGTTAAGTTACATAACCTGAAGATTCTTGACCTTTTCAGATAATCTGATGAAAGAAAGAAATGACCAGAAAAATGCATATGCACATACACAAAAAAATCCTGCACAGCTCCCAAACTCCCCTCTTTTTACTGGTAAAAGGGGTGCAAGTGTACCTTTTGAGCGTCTACCTCGTTAACTCTCATAATGACAGTTAAATAAGAAAATTTACATAAAAACGGTCATCCTTAGCATGGAACCTGGCACATAGTAGTAACACATTCATTCTGACCCCCTCTCCTCCTATTCTCATTTTCCCTCTCTCTGCATCTGCCAAAGGAGAAAAGGTAGTCCCATTGCGTTTTTTGGATCACTTGCTAGAATAGAGCCCTGCCAGATTTTCATTTTATCTGTCCACAAAGATTTCTTTGTTCCCTTTTACTCCCTTTACTTTGGGCATCTGCTGGCCACGCCACGTTATCTTTCTGATTTGGTTCACTCATATCCTTCCCGGGGGGAGGAGTCTGGGGTGGACTGAGCTCAGAAAAGCCCTGGGTCCTCTTCTCCCACTGATAACTGTCCCAGTGTCACACAAAATCTTCAGAGTGGCATTTTCTCCTCCAAGGGCAAGGGGAGCCCTCCAACAGATTTCATGCTTCAGATGAACTGGAGTGGCCCAGCCATGTCCTCAGCCTGCAGGGCACACAGCCCCCGAGGGCTTGGCAGACACTGGGGCCTTGTTCAGTGGTGGAGTTGGGAAGCCCTAGCCCTGACAGGGGAAGCCCTTGTTCTTTAGGGGTTGGGGGAGGCCCTCTACACACATTTTCTTCCCTTCCTATTCCCTCACGTGCCTCACCCACGTGGGTGCTGCTCTTAGACTGCGTGTTGGGTAGAGGTGAGGGCCGTGTTGAGGTGTGGAGCTCACTGGCGAACAGGTGGAGCACTGGATTAATGAAGGGTTCTCTCGCCCAGGGACCTGGTGTGGCCCAGCACAGTGCCACCATCAGGGGAAGTGCATTCCTGGCATTTGCAGGCTGGTTGGGGACTGAGGGAGGATTCACCTGGGGTACTGGAATGGGACTAAAGGGTCCCAGCCACAAGTACCCTTCCCATTGGCCTCACCCCTATCTGGCCTGCCTGGTTCTCACCCGAGTCCTCGTTCTCGTCATTTGGTTCCAGCTTGTCCTGGGCACATAAGAGTCACTCAGAAATATTTGTTGGAGGGACTCGTACAAGTTAGTTTATTTCAAGAATGTAACTGCGGTTTTCTCAGGTTCTTAGACTAAGGTCTGGCTTTCTGTTTTAAAATAATTCATTAAGGTGGTTCATCCGACTCTTACTAACCCGAAGGAGGAAGGAATGCCAAATCCAGTTCTTAAAAAGAGTGTCCTGGAGGACTGGAGCTGCAGCTTGGTGGGAGAGAGCTTGCCTAGCATGTGTGAGGTCCTGGAGCACCCCAAAAAAACTCCTGTGAAGACACATGTTGTCCTTGCTTCATGCCAGCTCAGGTTCCCAGTGGGTCATGCACCAGCCCACATCTTTATTTGGATCCTCCAGGATTCTGGGAGGATCTGTGATTTTTCAGTTGGTGTCATCGTGACTTGTAAATTGAATGCGCCTTCCATTGGATTGCCCTAGGCTCCATCTTCAAAACTATAACATCTGGATGTTTCCAGGTAGCCTGACATTTGGATGATTGATAGCTTTCATTGTTGGCTGAGATTCAGACTTAGACCACAGCTGTTGGGAAGGGAGTTGGTGATTCTGACGTGCACCACCTCCATGACACCAGTAACACTGGTGGCCATGCTTGGGGCCAGGCCCGGGGGTACGGGCTGCCTGCCACTGACATGATTTAGTGCTTTATTCACAAGTTTCTACAAAGGTTGCAAAGTTTTACATGTGTATCTTTTGATACATGATAATCTGTTGCCAGGACACAGTGCTTAAGCAATTCGAGTGGCCCGGGAATACTCTCACATCTTCCTGAGCAGTGGGATGCACAGTCCCTCCAAACCACACACAAGTATGAGAGAGCACAGTGCTTCAAGCTGCTGCTCAGATTGATGTGTTCTTGTTTGTACATGTGTCTATCTGTTTTCTAATGTATAGTTAAGGAAGCTTCCTTGTCTGCCAGGCAACTGCAAAGCCTGGGGACATGGTGGCAAATGTGGGTGGCCAGGCCCCAGCTCTCATGAACATTACCTTCTAGAGAAACTTGATGGTATTAAACAAAAGGAAAAATGAAGTGTTAGGCAAAGAATTAAAATCAGCTAATCAGTTGGGATGCCTGGTCTCTGTTGGGTGTATACTGTAGAAGCATTGTCAAAAAGGGAAGATTTTTGTTGTTGTTGTTGTTGGAAAATTTCAGGCACATACAATGCATCCTGTGAACCCACTGCCCATCCTTTTTTATTGATACGCACCTACCCATTCTTTCCCCTTACTAGATCATTTTGAAACAGATCCCACATATTTTATTCATGAATATTTCAGTCCTTATTTCTCTTTATAACATGACTGCAGTATTACTGTCAGACATCTACATATTGGAAGTACATAAAATCATCAAATACTGAGTCAGTATTCAGATTTCCCTAATATGTGTTTTTGTTTGGTGGTGGTGGTGGTGGTGGTGGTGGTGGTTTTGAAATGGGGATTGAACCCAGGGACCCTTCACCATTGGGCCACATCCCCAGCCCTTCCTTATATTTTATTTTGAGACAGGGTCTTGCGAAGTTGTTTAGGGCCTCCTTAAGTTGCTAAAGCTGGCTTTGAACTCACAGTCTTCCTGCCTCAGCTGCTGGGATTACAGGCATCTGCCACTGCTCCTGGCTACATGGGTTTAAAAAAAAATGGTTTAAGTCTTGCAGCCCTGGTTTTCATCTTTTCATCAACTTGTGTCTCTAAAATCACTTTTTATTCCTAGGTTCCTCATCTGACTCCCCCAACCCCATAATTTTTGTTTTAGAAACTGAATTGTCTATCCTAGAATTTCCTACACTCTGAATTTTGATGATGGCATCCCTGTGATGTCGTCTAGCGTGTTTCTTTGTGTCTTAAGCTTCCCGTGGACTGGTAGTCACATGCAGACAGTCTGATTTGGGGTCAGTTGTCCGTCTTCCTTTCTCCATGGCTGCTTCGAGTTGTGGCTATGAATAATATGAGAGAGACACCTGGCTCAGTGACTCTTGTAATGTCAGCAGCCATTGGTTACAGTTACCCAAATCTCCTATTTCATCTGGAGTTGGCAAAATGGTGACATTCTCATTCTATTACCCCTTTGTTTCTTAGCTGGGCTGCTCCCATCAAGCAAGAATGTTCCTTATTACCTAATTGCAATTATCCTGAATGATGCAGAGGCAGGTTAAATGCTTGACCTTTTGCCTCTGTTTAAGGTGGTGACATTTAGGCTGGGACCTGACTTGACCATGTGGAGAAGGGGAGGAACACTACAGGCTGAGAACCCAGCTGGTGCAAAGGCCCTGGGGCAGAAGGAAGGCCAGTGCAGCTGGCATGTCCTAGGGAGGGGCACACTGAGTGGCGCAGCTCACCAGCCCCGCCTTCGTAAGTAGGGTTCTGAATTTGGGGTTTGAGGGCTCTGGGACCCCGGGGGGAGGGTTCAGAAGTGGCCCAGCATGACCAGACTTGCTGTTAGGTTGCACCCTTAGGCAGTTTCACAGTCCCTCTCCTCACAGAGCTTGTAGTCTCAGGGAGCGGAAGCTGTAGAAACCTTGCAGAAAATCACAGTGACATTTTACTCCTGTGCGAAATTTTTAAAAGCAGGTGGACGTTTGTGTGGGCTTTATGGATCTTGCATCTTTGGTGTTTTGGTGATTTGCCTTTTTCAGATAGAACTTTTCTTCAGTATTTTTGTGTTTTTCCAGTTCTGGGCTCTGGCTTTGAGGGAAGCACCTGGGGTGTCCTTAAGGCTGTTGGGCTGTTCTCTCGGTCCAGGGAAACTGCAATCACAGAGGTCCGAGGATGCGCCTGTGAAATATGTGTGTGTGTGTTGGTGGGGGCGGGGGGCTGGCTCTTTCTGCAGACTGGGGGCTAATCCAGGGCCCACTGTGGGGCCTGCAGGGATGCCCAGTCGGTGCTCAGGCTCACCTGGCATGGGAAGGCCTGTATGCGTCTGTCCCAGGGTGAGGTTCACCTCACACTCCTAATGTGAGTTTCCACCAGATTCTTAGGGGGAAAGATCAAATGCCCCTTTGTTTTTGCTACTATCATTGAGTATGTAGAGATTTAAATTTGCACGAGGGGGGGATGCTATGTGACAGTCTGCATCAGCACAGCCTGTGGCTGTAGGGGCAAGTGGGTACGGAGCCTTCCAGAAGGGCAGTGGGGACACACAGCACAGAGGACACAGGCATCTTGCCATCTGGGCGGCAGGCTGGTGTCATTTGCACAGGAAAGGGAGCATGTGAGGGAAAAGCATGAACTGACTAGTCGCTGCTGGCCAGCCGAGAGGAGGAGGTGGACAGGAACAGCCGGGGGTGGGGGTGTGTGTGTGACTTGGGAACCCCAAAGAGGCTGCAGAGTCAACTCCATGCCCCCTCCCCCAAGGTCAGTTCACACTTTGCAGTTCTTAAGGGATGACTTTTTGAGGGATGGCAGAGGACCCACCAGGCTGGCACTGGGACCCCAAAAGGAAGTGCAGCTGAGAGTTCAGTTAAATCTTGCCCCTGAGCGTATCTGCCCTTCACAGCGAGGGAGACCGCCGGGGTGGCAGCGGCAAAGATGACTTACAAATTGGTAAATTGTGAAAGAGATGGAAGGACAAGATCTTGATACTTGTTAAACAGTAAAAAGAAAGGGGACAAAAGTGAGCAAGTCTTAAGAGGTGAGAAATATGTGGATTTTCAACTTCCTGTGGGAAATGGAGGCCTTCAGATCACTTCCTGACGAGACAGGAAGGGGGCCTGTGGCACCACCCCTGATGGTGACCAGCCAGTTGGGGTCCCCTGTTCCTTCCCTAGCCTGAAGCAGAGGGAATCTGTGCTAAGACATAATGGGGGACAAGACCAATCTTAGTGATTTAGGTGGGCGTACCAAGGGGGAGACCCAGGCATCACTGGAGAGTGTTATTTGCAGCCACTAGTAATCACCAACACCCCCGAGCCCCAGAACACATGAGTAAGAAGTCCCCCACCATCCAGAGATGCCCAGTGACGTCTTGAAAATAAGCTTTCCTTCTCCTGTTTTCCCTTTCCACAGAGCAGCTTCTGGGTCTGCCCTGTGGCCAGGGTGCCTGGCCTCTGCCAGTAGCAACACTGGAGTTCAGCCCTCTCTAGGCAAAGTCTCCTGACCTCAGGAATCTGAACAAGGAGTGGCCAAGTTCCATTCTTGTGTCTGTAACCAGAAGTGGCCACAACCAAACTGCCAGCTCCTCTGACCTGTGCCGACTCGTTCTGGCGTCACGAGGCAGCTCTTCCTGCACTCAGCAGCGTCTTGCTAACACACATCCCTGCCCTGAATTTCCCCCCAGTCCAGCGAGGACAGTGAGCTTCAGCCTATGGTTTCTTCCTTGGTTGTTCAGATGCAGTTAAAGCCATTCCCTACTGTCTTTATTTCCTTCTATGGGACCTTGTAAATGGACCATCGGACTTTCAGAGATTGTTAGCACAGCAGTAGAGAGAAGAAAGTTGGGAGAAGGAAGCCCAGGTGGTAATGGGGGTGGGATTTTTGTCTCTTGCCCCCATGTGGCCTCGCTGAGACTATAGTGGTTGTCATAGAAATCCAAACCCACAGAGAGCCCTTGGCCCCATTTCCACCCACAAGGAATGGAATCCAGAGAACTTTCCTGCCCTGCCTCCTGGACATGAAGAGAATGGCGGAGTTGGGGAGAGGGAAAAATAAAGAGCTCGGCCCAACTGTTTATGTGGGCTGGATATTTCTGGAGAGAGTAAGCGTCATCCATCCTTTCAATGGAAGCACCCTTGTGCGGATTGCTTTAAAAGAAAAAGAAAAACAAGTTAAAAGATGAAAATTCCGCTCTCTTTTTTGGAAGCATGAAGTTATGCTGGAGGAGCCCCGTCATCGTGGGGAGGGCTCGCGAGGCCGAGACAGGAACCAGAGCCGGGAGCCAGTGAGTGGAGGCAGCCGGGGGATGCCCCTGCCATGGCCAGCCCAGCATACGCCAGCACGGTGGGCTCGGGAGATGAGTGTGAGAAGCAGAGCTGGGCACCGCTACCTCGCTCAGCCTGCTGGAGCTGACATGTTTGGATTGGCCTGCTGCTGAAGAAGGAGGCCAGGCCACCAGGGCCTGGGGATCTGCCCTCTTTGCTGCCCAGGTTGCAGCTGCTGGTGCATAAATGGGGCAGCCAGGTCCTCCTCTTTTCTTCCCTCTGCGCAAATTGGAAACGACTAACCTTGCCATATTTAGTGCAGTGCTCACGGCTGCTCGCCTCGGAGGGGTAATCATGCAGGCATAAATTCGGAAAGTTGCTAAGCTATGAGCAGTCTTATGAGCATTAAAAGTGTCCTCTTTGCCAGAAAGGTCATTCATAACTTGGCTACCCTGCTGATGTACAGTCAGTGATATTGATTGATTAATGTATAAAAGCACCAGATCCATTTGCTTCTATGAAAGAGAATAAAGTGCAGTCGACTCTCTCTTTATTTTCACCTCATCCTTTTGTTTGAAGGACATTTTTTCCCCCTCTTTTTGTTTTGCCGGCTATGTTTAAGGGGGTTACAAAAAGCCAGTTTCTGCCAAGTAATGTGTTCACAAAGGGAACATTGATTCACATCAGTGTCGCTTGAATTACCCTTAAAGGTTTGCCAAGGAGTTGCTCTTATATTAACCTTCTGTCCGTGAAGGAAGAAAGAAATAAATAAGTCATAAAGTCAGCCTCGTGACTTTGGATTTTAGTTTTGGACTTGTTCTAAAATAATGTCTTTGGTGGTTGGTTGTGGTGAAAGGCTTCGACTAGAAAGTCCCATGTCAGTTTTGGGGGTGTGGGATGGGGGTGCCAAGGGAAGCAAGCCCACCTCCTGCCACTTGGGCCCCCCTGGGCACCAGATCCCAGAACAGAAGGCTGAATCTACTTCCCTGTAGAGATTAGTTCTGATTGGCTGCCTGCCTTTCAGGCTGAGGAGCTGCAGCCCTCTCCTTGCTCTGTTTGTTAGGCAGCTCCTGGGATCCGGCGGCAGAAACCCTCTTTGTCTGCAAGATGAAGCATTTTGGTGTGGAGGCAACTTAGCTTTCCAGCACTGATAGAATGAGTTATGACCATCTAGAGAGTTGTCCTTACATTTCCCATTTTTTGCAAACCTAGGCCAGGTAGTGTGGCCTGAAATTGGAGGGTAAAGAACACCTCTGCTTTGATTAATTTCAAGTGAAGTTTGTTTCATGGTCCTGCTTTTATAAAGTTTGCCCCCCCTCCACCCCACCCATTATCTAGGTAGTCTGAGGAATTTCCTGTTCTTGAAAAACTAAAACGGAGCTGGTGGTCTGTGCAGACTAAAACATACTGATTGCCCTGTGAGCCTTGGGTGAGCCTTGGGTATTAGCTTTGGGTGAGCCTTAGATAGAGTATCTGTTTCTGAGATTTTCTTTCATTGGGTCGATCAGAAATGCCTGGAAAGATAGCCTGGTGCTAGGCACATATAAGGCCATCAGTCAGTATTATCCAGCTGACCACTTAGGATTCTTTACCACTCGACATGGCCATATTCAGAGTTGAAAGGATTGGTCCATCTGGGAAGCCAAGGGAATAAGATGGCATTTAGCTCCTGGGGAAGTGCAATCTGAAGCTTCACCTGCAGGTGTCAGTGTAGAGTTCATCTTGCTGGCTGCCCCCATAGGAGAATGGATGTCTGTGAACTTCTGATGGGAGCCCTGGAATGAAAACTGGTCAGTCTGCTTGTCAGTTTTTATGAGCCAAGCCACACTCACTTGGGAAAGTGCACAGAGGGGCGAAGATGACCCCTAGCTGTTTGTTCAACATGGCCCGGCAGAAGGTGGCTGCTTTCTTTCTACCAAGGCTGATGGAGATAGGGGAAGATCCCACCAGATGCAAACGTGCAGCTCTTGAACAAGGAGAGTGCTGATGGCTGGGGGCCACAGGAAAGTTTTCCCTGTGCTTAGGAAAAGCGACACCTAACTCTTCCCTGGGAATCTAGACCCATGCTTACCTTCAGTCTGCCCTGGGCAGCCACCAGCTGGGTGGTGTAAGAGCGGCCAGTGCTTTCTTTTCCCTCCAGGGGTGGTTTGGGAGTTTGAAGGTATCTAAGCTCCTGCGAATCCTCTTAGTTAAAAGGGGCCGTGTAGTAAGCAAGCTGCACCCGGCCTGTGCTTTGATAGAGACACAGTTCTTCACTTGGGGAACCCCCCACACCCCCGCCCTTGAGCAGCCTCCTGGGTTTTGCATGACACTTTGAATAATCTCTTCTGTTCAGCCACGAGTAGTACAGGGTTGCTGATGGCTTATGGTTTGACCGCAGTGCAGGTGCTCATGTCAGTCTCACTGGCTTCTCCTTTGTTCAAGAACATGGCAGGGGAACCACAGACAGACAGGTACAGCGTCTAGCTTTATAGTTACATGTACACTGTGACATTCACTTCCTCCCCTTCGTAACAGCCCGCGCTCCGAATGCTCACTGCTAAGCCAACCCCGAGACGCTGGTGAAGTGCTGGACCATCCAGGGAGCCAAACGAACTTTATGTAATTGTTTAATTAAAACCTTGGTTTTCTAATTGCAGTCTAAACACAAGCGCCTTTTGTTAATGAAAGGCAACCTCTGTGCTTGGAGTTCTCGTGCACAGCATTTCCCCCACCTTTTTTTTTTTTCCACCTTGAAAAAAACACAATATTTTAAGTTCCCACCTTGGGGAAGGTGGCAGGTGGCATTTCTTAGTGTCGGGGGGAGATGTCCCACAATTCCTTTTGTCCGTCCTTGTCAGCAACTTATCCAGGTCACCGTTACCTTTCTGATTTTATATTGCATCGCATCAAATCTGTGAGCCCCCTCCCCTGCGGAAATAATCCAAGAGCCAGAGTCCCCCCTCCTCCCATTTCTCTGGCGAGAGCATCATTTTCTGCGTTCCTCGTGTAGGAGTGGAAATGTAACGCTTGCTTGTAATGCTTGCTTTTTAAAGGGGGAAACCTTCCCTTGATTTCCAGTTGAATCTCAGAGCCTTTTATTCCCTCCCCCCTCAGCTGAGGTGATAGGAGCTGGCTCAGAGGATATACTGAGAATGAATCCATTTTCTTGCCTCTGTCTCTGCAGAATAAATTAGAATTTGCCTGATTTAATAAAATGGCTTCGTCTCCCTGCCGACTTCCCCATCTCCAGAGTATTTCTCCTTTAGTGGCCTGCTCTTCTATAATGGATCTCAGCCCAGCACCTCCCCAGCGCAGGCTGGTGGTTACACACGCGATGCGTTCACCCGCACACTCACCGCTTCGCACGCATGCATGCTCTCCAGCACTGGGGGATCCTGATGGCCGAAGGTGTGGAAATTTGTCACCAGATCTCATTTTCCCTATTGTCAGGCTCCGTGATGGTTATAATTGATGTGGAGGTTGGTGCAATTTGCCATCCGTCTGCCATTAACCCAGCC
This sequence comes from Ictidomys tridecemlineatus, assembly GCF_052094955.1. Classification (NCBI taxonomy): domain Eukaryota; kingdom Metazoa; phylum Chordata; class Mammalia; order Rodentia; family Sciuridae; genus Ictidomys; species Ictidomys tridecemlineatus. Next base: position 47,449,188 of record NC_135491.1, read on the forward strand.
TCCTGGAGTTGATGTGACCACAGCGTAGAATATATTTTGGGGGAAGGGGAGAGGTTGAAGATGGAGAATTGCAACATAAATCTCTCTCCCTGGTCCAGCCCTTTTCTATGTAATTGGAACACATTTATCTGTGCATAGAGTATTTTGCTTTCTCCCCGTTGCCCTCACGTGGACTGATGGGTGTTTGTTGCTTGAATTTGGAATGTTTTTCCATTTGGACCTCTCCCCCCTCTCTTAAATTTGTGTTTTAATTTCTATTTCCTAGGTTGATTTTCCCCCTTTCCATTCTGACACTAATTATGCCAGCCGCGTTGGGAGCACTCACTGCTGGGAGGTACCCAGCTAAGTGTTAAGAAGGGTTTTAAAAACAGACTGAACTCTTTCTTAATGAGGCTCAACCGGGCTCTCCTCCGGGTGGTTTTGTTTTGCTGATCTGTCAGTTTTTCAAGGATTTAATTGCACTTTTTTCGTATTAGTCTTTGAAATTGGCCCATACAATCGTGCTATAAAATACTTTTTTTTTTTTAAAGGCAAAAAGTTAGTAGTTTTTGTCCCCTTGCCCCATTCTTGTTTGAGATTTTTATTTTTCACCATTAGCACTCCAGGCCATCTTCTGCTCATCCCTGTAGGAAACCAGTGATAGTGAGGAGCCCAGACAGGGAGAGGCCCCGGAGATCCTGGCTAGATCTCTAGGCCCCAGAGCCAGTGTCCCCATTTCCTGAGCCTTCCTTCTGTGGGGCTTCAGTAACACCGCTTGGCCAACATCTCTCCTCTTCCAGGTGGCTCTTGATCAAGGGCAGGGAGACACTGAGGCACAAAAGCTGTTTCTTTAGGCATGGAAACGACAGATTCCATCAAGTGGTGCCAGGCTAGCCAGCCAGCATCTTGAATTCTCAAACATGGGGGCAAAGACAAGAAAGAGTCCCGAAGACAGAAGGCAGAAGTTGTCAGGCAGGGGAGGGAGAGAAGCAAGGCCATATCCTTTATGCTATTATCTTTATGGCATAGAAAAACATGCTTGAAGCAATCAGCATGAAATTCTTAATTGCTTCGCTTACTTCTGCTCTTCTCATGGGACAGATTGTGCAAATGCTGGAGCTGCCAGGCCCCTCATGTTAGCACACTGTCCCTGCTGCACACACTATTTTTAACTAGTGCTTTGTTTTGCAAAGATGCACAAAGCTTTTTCTTCCTTTCTTTCTCTATTTTTTTTCTTTCTTCCCAAGGATGCTAATAACAGCAGAGGCAATAAAGCCAGGCTGGCAGAAGCTCTTCTATATCAGCCTGGGCACCCAGCTCTCCCCCTGCCGCCCTGCCTTCTGCTTCCGCTCTTTGGATTCTTCATTCCCTCTCCATTCTGCATGAGTTTTGGCTCCCAACTTCTACTCTGAATTTACTCTGTGAACAAACCAACTTCTCTTCCCCCTTATCCACACTCTTGAGTCTGATTTGCATCCCTCTCCTCCTCTCTCTTCTGATGTGTATCTTCCTCTTTGAGATTTCCAGTCCCCTCTCATGAGGATGTAAAATCCAAGAACCAGATCTCAGAGATTTCAAAATAAAATAAAAGTAAACTCTGCTTAAAAAACACTTTAGCAGGAAAGCCAGGCTAATTGTAAATCAATGGGTCTTAAAATGCAGCATCGATCTCCAGTTAGAAGTTTGAAGGGGAAAGCAGTAATTACTGCACCAGAAGGTACTTTTTCCTCTTAGTAAGTTCTGGGCAGAAAGAAGGCTCATTAGGGCAGCACTTCGGAATCTGAGTAATTAGTTTAAAAAGTACTTTTGTGGTGTTATTCCCTTGGCTGGAAATTATTGGAGTCTTCACAGATTTATAGCTCAATTCTGATAAGATTTGATTTATTATTGTGTTTGGTGTGGAAGAACCTTGATACATAATCGCCCAGGTGAAGACTCAGGGAAGCACGGATCAGAGTCTCGGGGTGTGGGTGGGGCTTGATTCTTTAATAGATTCCTGCTATTGACTGCTGGTATTGAGTGGGGCCACCTCAGCCCTTGCTTGGCCATCCTGTTAGACGATCTGAGGCCCATGGTGGTCAAAGCTTCCGTGAAAGAAGTGATTTTCTCATCCAAATGCCTGTGAGCGTGATGGTTCAGCAACTCAGTAGGATTTGACACACTATCTCATGTCACCCATGGAGGATCTACCAGAGGGTAAGTTCTACAAGAATAGGAGTGGAACTTGCCCAGTCGGATCCACAATGGCTGGAACCTCATAAGCATGAACTAATGGACGTGTTTGACTCATGACTCAGTGAATGCATCAGCGAACAAATGGTCAACTCCTATTTCCTGCTTCTTAGATGCTCTTGAGAAAACCACCATAGAAGCGTTCTGCCTGGTTATTAGATTATCAGGGCAAGGGCAGCTGCCACTCTTGAGTGTTCATCAATGTCGAGAAAGCAAGGGGCTCCTTTCTAAGAGGGGTTTGGTTTCCTTTCCATGGGAAGCCTTTGAGGATCATTCCCTTTCAAAGTTTTTAAAATGAAAATCACAATATACAACATAAAGCAGTACTTTGAGATCGGCATTACCTTCCCACCATCGCATGGCCTCCTGCATGTTTTGTGCACCTGTGTGGGATTAATAGCAGCTGAGTGTGCATGTGAGTGTTCTGTTGGCTTCACATCCTCACTAGAATCGCCAGGTTATCCAGGTTGAGTCTCAAGGAAGGCCCTCTGCAGTGTGCACTTCCCCTTCAATCCAGAACTGTGGGTGCAGTGGTTTGTAAACAAAAGGAAAAAAAATTTAGCTGGAATCCACTATATGAACAACTTTTAAAAGCTTTATAGTTAGGTTCAGAGTTCAGATTTGTAGCATTTACTTCTGAAGGAAAGATACAAGAACAAGGTAGAGTTGAGTTATGCAAGGTAGTTAAATAGTATTGGCTGAGCTTTTGTTTTGTTTCTGAATTTTGTTTCCATCCACTATTATATAAGTTCTCATCCACACAGAAGTAGCTCTGCACAGTAATGGTTTGGGTAGTCAGCCTTGCAATCTTGAAGAGGCTTCCATTATGTGGAAGTGGTAGATATTTTATTCTGGCATCTACACAAAAACTAGTTAACGTGGCCCTACAACTAATTGAACTGGCCTCCAGCGTGTTAAATTTTGGCCATCTGCCACATTTGAGTAGCCTTTATTATTACAGTGTTTAAAACGAAATCAGAACCAACATGTGCCAAACACCTGCAGTGTGTTGTGGTTCCCACAAAGCAGTTCAGACACCACTGTATCTCCAGGCACACCTGGGCTCTTGCCATTGGAAGGACCCAAGACTGCCCTTACTGGAAACATCACCTTGGCGTTGAGTGGCTGTTGAAGGGCCCCTTGTTTGGACAGCTCTCTGTCACAAGCATCTGGTGACCCCTGCATAGGATGTGCCACCTGTATTTCATGTGAAGAGATGCTGTGGGTTGAAGAAGCCTTGGCCTCTCTTGAGGTCTCTTACCCTCTTCTCTCTGGTGTCTGTCTGTCTCCACCCGGAGAGGTTGACAACTGGCTGAGGCACCACCCTCTGGTCCCTACCTCAGTCTGTCCAGAACTCTTCTGTCCTATGAATATGGAAGTGCTGGTGCACCCTGTGGAAAAATGTCTCTTTCTATTTATAAATGAGCAGAAATATTTCTAATGTTTATCCTAGAAGTCCTGAACGGTGTTTTCAAACACACAAAGCTAGGTCCCTGATCATGAATGCCATCCTGTGCTCTGTCACTGCTTGGGCAAAAGCTGCTTTCTTTCCCCACGACATTTGCTTTTCACCAGTTTTTGTGGCTTGTACCCTGTCCCCTTGAGTTAAATATTCCTGCTTGCAGAGTTTTATTAATAGCATTAGCGCTACTGAGTGGAGTAGTGATTTTCTTCCTTTTTTAATTAAAAAGTTAAATTTTTATTTGACTTTTAGAAAGAAGCCTGGGATAATACTCCCTTTGGGGGCAACCTCCCTTTAATCCTTGAACAGAGCGTCCTGGGGGTTAGGCGTCCTCCACATTTCTCCTCAAAGCTGAGGGCCTAATCTAGCTCAGCCCCTTTGCTCTTGTAATAATACCCTGGTGTTCCCTGGCTGTCAGTAGAGTCCAGCTCTGACCCTTGGTTCCGTGGATCCACTCCATGTCTCCAGTTCCTTGAGCTTTTCTAAACCAACCCACCCAAAGACTCAGTGTTGCCTGGGGAAGTTTTTCTCCTGGGACCATGCGGTGACACAGGCGCTGTTGAGTGACGTCTTGTACACGTTTCACATGAGACTACTACTTGTGTGCCGGGCTTGCTGGGCGCATGGTGATGATAGGGGCAGCTGTTCCTAATGTGACAAATCCTTTTTCAGCCTGAGCTCGGGACTTAAGACAAGTGGATGGTGTTTTCAGATAGTGCCTTGGCAGGAGGCAGGGAGGGAGGTGGATGCCATTCAGGGCCATCATGGGTATGACTGTGGCTGGGGAAGTCAGGGGACCTGGAAGGCATCCCCAGGGCAAGCCAAAGGCTAGTGACCAGGCTTCATGTTTTCAGGCTCTTCCCATCGTTGCCCAGAGTGTTGTGCAGAGTCCAAACTGAGGAACTGAGGACTGAACCGTTCTAGTGCCTCTGTTTCCCCAGTCTCCTCTGCACTGGCACAGTCCCCTCCCCCTGTCCTTCTGACTTCTGCACCTGATCTGGTAGAGCACTTCTGTCATCTCCAGAATTTGGGCTGGAAGGGTGGATGTAATATGCCCTTCAAAGGGGAAGGGCAGGTATGAATTTTTCAATAAATAGTCCCAAGTAGCAGAGACCAGCCGGCCTTCAGTTGAGCCCTGGGAACCCTGAGTAAAGGCATGGTGGCTATGGGTCTGTCTCCTACCCCTGCACAACCAGCAAGCCGAATGGCAGCCGCTGGCCAGGAATTGATTGCATTAATTGATATGCCAATAAGAGAGCTTGTTACATCCGCCATTGGTTAGGAGGCCAGCTAACAAGTCCACTGATCAATGGCACCAATAAAGATTTCATCCATTAATGAGCAACATGGTAATTAATGTTATCCATAAACCAATTAGCCCGGCTAGCTCACACGCCGGTTAGCGTGGTGAGTGGCAGTGCCGAAAGTGGCGGGCAACCACTCCTGTGGCATGATGGGCTTGGGTCCTCGTGCAGCACTGTGGGCCAGGAGAACCTCATGCTCAGAGGGTTTGTCCCAGAAGCAGAAAGTAAAGAAAGCACGGCGGTTCAGAGTCTTGGGCAGAGTCAAGGCTGGCAGCTTGCAGGGCCGTGCTGGAGCCCAGGGGCTCTGGCCGGGTACCTGCTGCGTGGGGAACAGGGCACACTCTTGTACTCCTGCTCCTCTGGTTGCACAACTTTCCCACGAGTCTCTGAGGGGCTGTTAGGGGCGTAATGGAATGACAGAGTTCCCGGGTCACTCCGATCCCAGCTGGGCACACCCTCCCCAGGGACGCCCCCCATCAGCAACTCACACGCACTGCCCTGTGCCCCTGGAGGGCGGGCCACGGCCTCCTCTGGGAACTGTGAGTGAGTGGTAAAGTAATTAACCTCCCCCTGCCCCCCGTGTTTCATTAGGGAAGAAAAATTTTGTGAGAAGAAAGAAAGAAGGAGAAACAGATGATTTGAAGCTGTGCCTCTTTCCTTCCTCTGGTTTTTTGAAATGACATCAGTGGGTTGTTCGCCAAGCATAACCTGGCAGCCCGGCGGCTCTGCCTGACTGCCTGAGATTTCTGGGGACCGTGCAGCTCGCCAGCTCCAGCCATGGCAGCGTGCCAAGGTGACGTTCCGTGACTAAGCAGAAACAAGGGAGAGGGAGAGAGGGAGGAAGAAGGTATGTGTGGTTGGGGAGCTGGGGGAGAGAGTGGTCCCGGGCAGGGTGTGGCATGGGGAGCCGAGGAGGCATGCCTGGGGGCCTCTGGTCAGCAGGGTGGGTGTCAGGGGAGTGCACTGGCAGGCCAGGAAGGTTCCTGTGGCACTGAAGGGAGGGGGGAGCCACAGGGCAGCAGCCTAGGATCCAGCCTGGGAGGAGGCCGAAGGGGTCTGACTTAGGAGGCACCCAAGTGAGCCAAAGCAAAGGTGACAGCCCAGAGGGCCCGGAACTATGGAGAAGGAGGCTTGGGAAGCTTTTATCAGTATCAGGCCCGATTCTCCACAGCAGCGGAGTTTCCTTTGCATTGTTAGGTATTGACCCTCAGAGACCCCTTGTGGATTCCCTAATTGAAAATTAATACTAGATCAATGCCATGGGCAATTTGCATATTGATCATAAACAACTTTGAAGGCACCGAGTGTGCTGCAGATCAATAGGGCTCCTGAATAGGCTGCAGAGGGAGCACCTCCCAGTACAATGCACTCCGAGAAAGGTTAATGATTTGGGAAGTTCCTAACTGCTCAGCGCAGGATCAGCCCCCACCCTGCACAGCATCCACAAGAGCAATTAGTCCCAGGCCTGAACTGCCTCCCTCGGCCCCCTCGGCCCCCGCCCGAGACCCAAGGGGAGGATGACTGTGCTGGTGAGGGAAGGGGCTGGCAAGGAGCGTTTTTGTAGTTGCCTTTTTTGGAGATGGATGAAGTCTTGGGGCAGTTTATTCTGGGAAGTGGACTGTAAAAGGCAGCAGCCAAGTCAGGGCTCCAATAGTTGTTCTGGCCCCTTCCCCAAAACACAGTTCTGGTGAGTCCAATGGAATGAAATGGGGCAGGGAGGAGTCTCGCTCTAGCCAGCGTCCTCCTGGACCTCAGATCACTGTGGTAACCCACACTGGCGTTTCCTTTCAGCTCGGGTGGCTTTGGCCCCATTCTGCTTCCTGTTCCGTGCAGCTCCCATTTTCTGGCTTTTACCTCCTCGTCCATTACTTCCTTGCTCTGTGCTTTCTTGTTCCTGCTCTGGTTTTAGGCCTGGCCTTTCTGCTCCTGCTGGATCCCCAGCAGACCTGGAAGGGGCCCTCTGGGTAGTCAGCTTTGCCTGTTGCTTGGCTGATACCTCTGTGTCCCCTCTCTCCCAATTCTGGCCTAGATCCAGCTCTCTTCTCTCCGGGAGGCCAGTGCCCTGTGGGTGCTCTAACTCCCCCACTGGGGTTTAGCATCAAAACCCGAGACGCTCAGGGTATGAGAGCTTTTTGTGTTGTGGAGCTCCCAGGGTAGCCTGAGACAGCCAGTCCTGGATGCAGCCCGAAGAAATAGGGATGCTGTCTAACTGAACCTACCGGCTGAGCTTCAGGCCCAAGACCTGGAGAGTGACACTTGCAGCAGAGAGGGTTGTGTGTCACTAGGGGGAGTGGTGGCAGACTTTTCCCCAGGATAACCAGCCCCAATTCCAAATTCATACTGTTCTCTTGAGAGCTCGCCTTTCGGTCGCACTGCTGAGGTCCTATAGTTTAGTTGATGAGTTTATAAAGTCTGTGAAATCCAAGTTTGAGGGGCAGTAAGATCTCAGAGATGGAACATGCAGAAGGACAGGGACCACCCTTTGGCTTCACACTGCAGCCCCCTGAGCCCTGAATGCTCCACTCCTGTCCTGGTGCTTCCCTCCCTCAGGTGGATGCTTTGGAGCTTGGTGGCCATGCAGCTGCTTCTGGGTGTCAAGACTGTCTGTGCTGCAGCACGACTCTGGTAAAGGATGCTGGGCTGTGTCCTTCCCTCTGTGCTTCTGTACCACAGGCCAGCTCCTGCAGGGAAGGGAAAGCAGGGCTCATGGAAGTTGTATCTGCGTCCATCCTCCATGGCTATCTGCATTTCCATTTTGTACACCCACATATTTAGAGAAGCACGGGAGCCTAACTGCAGTGCCCACTGTGCAAGCTGTACAGGTTGTCCCCTACACAGAGAGCTCTCTGCTGAGGGCTGAATCAGAACCACAGCCTACGCTGGACACCACTTACCAAGCAGCGTGGTGGGTCCATAGCCATATATGCCGTGAGGAAGAGGTGCTGAGCAGAAGGAAGTGTTCTCGTGAGGGCCTGATGTATTCGCACTCTCTGGCCTGCCCCCAAGATCTGGCCAAGCCCACGTCCTCCCTGCCTCTCCTTTCTCCACTCACTGTTCCTCCAGCAGGCCAGCCTCATCCTATGGTAGGCCTCTTGCTGTTGCTCCAAGGCCTCTGGGGTCAGCCTCTTTCGGGTCTGTGTACAAATGTCGCCCTCCTCAAGCCTCTCATGTTAAATGCTCCTTGGAATCCTTCTGTTCCCATCTCCTGCCTTAAGGTTCTCCCCGCTCAGCATCTGACTTGGCCACTCCTCTTCCTCCACTTAGCTGCTGGTTGTCGGCCTTCTCTCCCACCCTCCTTCCCAGCCCTGCCACAGGAGCTTCCCTGTTGTGCCGACAGCTATGTCTTCAGTGCCCAGCACATTTGATAGCTGGCAGGTTGACAGTGGGCAGATAGCACAGGCAGAGTCCACTCTGAAGACGGCCATCAAAAGCATGGGCCTGGGCTGGGGTTGTGGCTCAGTGGTAGAGCGCTTGCCTAGCATGAGTAAGGCACTGAGTTCGATCATCAGCACCACATAAAAACAAATAAATAAAAAATAAGGTTAGATTCTTAAAAAAAAAAAAAAAAAAAGAGCACGGACCTTGGATCAGCTCTGTTACCTTCCCCAGTCAGTTAGCCTCTCTGAGCCTCAGTTTCCTGGTCTATGAAATGGGAGTTCTGATAGCATCTACTTCAGTCAGGTGATGGTTGTGTCACCACCATTACTGTCAGATACTCAGTACTGGCCTCAGCACACAGAGGCCTTCTTGGTGCAGATACTGGCTTTCATGCTCAGCCTTTCCATGGAGGACTGCACAGGCAAAGGACAAGGAAAGTGGCCAATATTTGGTACCAACCACTCCCACTCAGCTAGTTCCTTCTTTTTTCCACTTTGCAATTAAGGCATTTGTGATTGGGTGAAAGAAGATGGCAGCAGGAGCACAGGCTCCTGGGGCGGCCAGGTGACCCTGCAGGGTGGAAGTCCCAGGAGGCTTGATTCAGGCCAGGCATGGCTGCAGCAGCCTTGCCAGCCCAGCGGACGTCCCTATGCATGTGATTACTTCATCATGGAGCCTTTCATTGACTTGGCTGCACTGTGCTGATGAACTGAGACTGGGGACAAGAGCATGTAATTGAGGGAAATAAATTCCCATCACAGGCCTGGTTGCAGCCAGCAGAGAGCATGCACCTCCTCTGGGCCTGTTGTGTGTTGGGGGGTGGTTCCCAGTCTTTTCCCAGGAGCATCTCCTTTTCTCTCCTACCCTCCGGAACCCCCACAGGCCTGGGGTGCTGGGGTGGGAAGGAGGGAGCGGCATCTTTCCACACTGCCTCAGTCTCCCTTCTCGGTGCCGCTCTCCCAGAGGCGGCCCTCTTCTCATCTACCTGGGGGGCAGAACCCTGCTGGGGCCTGCCAGTTCCCTGCACACACCTGTTCTTTATCTGCTCATCCCTCCTGCCTTTGTGTGCTCACCTTCAGTTCTTCATGCAGTCTCCCCTGGGATCTCCACCCAGACGCACAGGGGAAGCACTTGTCGCTGCCCTTCTTAATTGAAATCGCATTTCATTCATCTGGAACTGAGGCAGTGAGGGGGCTGGGCAGAGTTTTCCAGGGCAATCCTCCACTTGCAGCTGATTCAACACGAAGCCAGGCCTGAAACTACTCCCCACACAAATACATCAGACCATAGCAAGATCATAAGAAGAGAATCTAGGGACCACAGTCATTTGCATAAAACAGAACTGAAAATCACCCAAGCAGCCACCAAGTGTAACCACCACACACAGAAATGTCTGGCCACAGTGTAGTCCTAAAGCCTGGGAAAATAGCAGCTCAGGTCACCGGAGCATCTGAAGTTGGTCTTTACTAATCAGTTGTTTACAGCATAGAGATCCCCCACCCCTGGTATTTTCTGGGTCTTAAAAACCATTTCCTGGAATGTGAAGTCGGTGTGCTGGGGGCTGGTGATGCACACAATGGCCAGGCCGGGGAGGCAGGTTGCCTCAGTTACAAAGAAGCCCTGGTGGCGTGCAGGCAGAGTAGAAGAGAAATGGAGAGCCCTCACTTGACACCCTCTGACCTCAGCCGGTGGAGCTGAATGCTGGAGAGCCAGCACTGAAATTGCAGTCACTTTAGATTATTTGGAGCGAGGAGAGGCAGGGAAAAAAGGGTCTGTTGACTACAGGAAGCTGAATTCTTCCTCTGCTGAAAAGCTTATTAGTGGAAGGGGAAAAAGCAATTACTTGGCTTTTGCTAGTTCTCCGCGGCTGGGATTCGGGGCTGTGACAGCAACCCCATCACCATCACCAGCGCCTTGGACCTCACTCCAGATCCAGACTATCTGTGCTGAGACTGCCCAAACCACGTGGGAGCAGTGCTCTGGGATCCCCCCTTCCAGAAAAGAGCAAGAAGGGGAGGCGTGTGTGAGTGAGTGTGTGTAAGAGAAGGAAAGAGAGCTGTCACTTGTCCTGCAGTTCTGCATGATGCTTGTATTTGGGGCGTTGTGTTGCCACTGGGCAGGAAGTACCAGGGGACTTTTTGCCTGGAAACCTGGAATCTGGGGCATGAGGGGCTGGATTTGGTTTTGAGTATGGGTTTTTATTTTGTTTTCGGTGAGCTCATTTTTTATCCTTGCCATTGTCCCTTCTATAAAGAAAAATTAGACATTGCTTTGAACAACTGGGGTATCGCCTCAATCTCACAGCTTTTGTGGAGGGAGACTCCCAAGGAGCCAGGAGCCAGGAAGCAGGGCACCAGGTTCCTCTCCCTTCACAAGGCCCTTGCTTGTTTGTCAGCACTGCCTTGAACACGTCCTCTCTCCTTGGTGACATCCCTTGTCCTCCCTGAGAGGCCCTCCTGTGGACTCCCTCACCACGTGACCTTGGAGTCCTCCCTTTCTCTGATCTCCAGTCTCCTGTCCTGTAACTCCCAGGTGCTGGTGGTCAGCTGCCCCAAACAAATCCCCACAAACAGGCAGAAACCGTGGCTGACCGGGTTTCCGCCAGTCGCCTGCGTAAATCTGCTGCGCTCACATTTAAGCTCACATAGCTGCTGCTTGTTTGGACTACCCTGCCTCTTTATCCCTTTTATATTTTCTACATATGAAAAGGAATTTCTGATTTTGCCACCTTAATTGGGTCTAGCTAAATTTTACACAGCTAGATTTTCAGTTCATTGACCCATTTCATCTTTTCTTGCTTATATCTCCATTCTTCAAATGATCTCTCTTGAAGGCTCAGTTTTCTGTCTTCATTTCCATTCTCCTGGAACATCGCCTGTTCTTTGCAGCCATTCACCAAAGTTCTTCAGTAGTCAAGGTAATTCGTAGATTGAACTCCTTTCAGGTGAAATTGATCTGTTTTCTCTTCATGATGTCTATTTAATTTTAATACATGATCTTACCTAGGCTTTTTTAAAAAATGTTTCTCACTGGCTACTATCTAAATCCTCCTTCTTCTCCTCTCTTTACAAATGCAGGGGAGTCACTTACCTGGTCTCCTAGTCCCTGGGCATCCTCCTCTGGGCCAGTGCACTGCTCCTTGGTGGCTCTCCTCCACGGTTGGCTTGTTTGGGTCCCTTCCCTCGCATCCAGCTTGGCCTGACAGAGGGAAGCTAAACCTTTCATTTGTGTCGTTTCCTTTCCTTATTCTTTTTTTGCTTAAGGTATATATTTCACTTGGGAAAAAAATTACCCACTTAGGAAATTTGGGGGAGGATTCTGACTTAAGGATTTCCCTCTCTGTAGACTGGTACTTCCTCTGGTTGCAGCACACGCCCTGAAGAACTTAAGCATCTCCTAAGTTCTTTACAAATGTAAGTATGTGCTCCAGATTTTTAATAGGTCCCTCGTTCCTGTGTGAAGTACCAGTTGTCTGTCACTAAACCGTACTCTTGTGCTCAGATCCTTGACTTTTTCATCTCAGGGTGATGTTTGTCTTTGGTTTCATGTATTCATTATTTTTAATGTCCCTGCCGTTAGAAATCACGGGTGTGAGCCTAAAATTAAGATAGTGTTGAAATGTCCACCTTGATGACCATTGCTGGGTGTTTTTGTGCCTTGAGACATTCTGCTGTATACACTTGGGGATGTGTAATGGAACACATTGCTTTTCAAGGGCTGCTAGGCTCTTTTTAGGTCTCAGAAACTCCTTACAGGAGGAAACGCTAGATAGACGCTTAGTCTACAATAATAGTAGCTCTGGGAGACTTGAGGAAGGGCTGCTGTGGCTAAAATCATTGTGAAAGTGACATTTTGTTAAACTTTAGGAAAAGACAGTTTCATTATACATGATCCAAATTTTTTTTTAAGTAAAACCAGGCTTTGGATTCAGCTGTTGGCAATACTTCCGAAGTTTCTAAAATAGGAGGACAAAGATCCAAGAATTTTCTTTTTCCCACTCAGCACAGAAGAACTGTACAAGGTGCCTGTTAAAATGACAACAATTTAGCAATCCCATCTGCTTTCCCCCCCCATTAATGCAGGAAAGCTCTTGAACGTAAACCTTTGGATTTTCTCTGCACCTCAGCTTCCTGCTTCAATTTCTTTGCAATTTCCCAGGAACTGTCAACTGAAACATGTTGCTTCTGCTGCCTATTTGCTTCAGACTGAAGTGCGTTTGGAGACTTGATGGTTTTGGAGAATGGCCCAGTTTTTGACTTTGCACGTGTAGACGCATCCTTAAACGTCGCGGGTCTGACCATAAGTGCTGCTGGAGGAATCTTCTTGCACTAGGCAATGTGAAGCAGGCACCTGAAGGCACCCAGGATGCTTGGAGATGGAGGAGTCTGTTTTCTGTCACCTCCAGGGCTCCTGTGTGTTCTTAGCCCTGCATTCTTAGATGTGCTGGGCTGTACAAAAGCCGTGACCTTTGCGCACACTTGGGTCTGGCCAAAGCAAAACAGGTTTAGCCAATGTTTTTCTGAGTGAAATGTTGCCTGAAGTTGGCCTGATTTCTGTTCCTGGGATTTGGTTTGGAAAGTGTAAGCCTTTGTTTGTGCTTTGTTTTTATGAATCAGCGTGTTTCACCAGCTGTGCATATAAGTGGTTTATGATCATGCAAAACGAAGCTCATTGACAGTCCCTTACTCTGCCAATCCGCTGGTGGGAGTAAATGAATATTTCTGCCTGAATTTGGTGCTTCATGGGGGTAAAGCTGCTTTCTGAGTATGTCAGGGGCTCTTCAGACAATCTGGGCTTTAGAGTAAGGCAGCAGACAAACTGGAGATCCAAGCCTCTCATTTGTATGTCATATGACTCATACCTCTGGGGTCATTTTTTTTTTTCTTCTCAGTTGTATGCTGTTGGTTTTAGTGGTCAGAACACAACATTTACTTCTTTTGAATTTGCTTTTTTGCATACATATCTTTGCAAAAAATTCCAGTTCCCTTTGTGATTGCATAAGCACCCTAGATCTGCACGGCCGCCCTTCCACCCTTCCTCCCTTCCTCCCTTTGCCACTGCTGCCATATAGATTGAGACCGTGGCCTGACATCACCGTCCGAGTTCCCGTTATGAGAGCCATCCCACAAGGTTTCGCTTATGCCCATTAGGTTCTAATCACCATCAGTTAATCTCACTTCTGGTACATCCTGTTCATTTCCCACACACCTTCATTTGTACATAGATGCCTAAGTACACTCACAGGCCTTCCTGGACTTTTTAAAATCCATGTACTTCAAACATTTTCCAATTAAAGAAAATAAATAAGCACATCATAGATACAGTCTCTCTTGCCCCCTCCCTCCCTTTTTTCTTTTTTTTTTTTCCTTTCTTTTCTTTTTTGCATTAAGCATAAGATCTCTGACATGCCAAGTCAGTTTTGACTCAGGAGATTACCAGTCTTCTTTAATGGAAACTGTGAATTTTTTTTTTAAATTTTCTCTCTTTTTATCACTCATGTGTGTTTATCTGTCTTGTCTTCTCCCTTCCAAACATGGAAACCTGGCAGTGTTTATTTCAAGCAGGGTGTTATTGAAAGACAGATGCTTGTAGGGACTGCTCAGGCCTCACACCTGGAATGTTAAAAAGCTTTCAGGCAGATCTGTCTCTCGAGCAATGTCCCTTTCTGTAGAGGAGGGGTTTCAGGAGGGAACTGGAACCCCTCAGGGGCGCTCCCCTTCCGGCCCCCCATGTGGTCACTCACCAGCTCTGCCCATACCTGCAGACAGCTTCCATGATCTCGTCACATCCATGAAATGCTTTGCTCTGATCAGCAAGCCCAGGAAACCCCTTCCTCCTCCACGGAGACCCTCCTTTTTCAACTGCAGCCATCCTCACCTTTACCTTTCAGGTATCCTGTCTTGAAGACACCACCGTTTCTTCTCTTAGTCCTATCTTCCCAGGAGCACCCCGAGTTAGAATCATTGTTTTGCCTGACCACTCTGTTTTCAACAGCCTGCAGGGGGGCACCCTTCTTGGTATCAAGGGCCTTCTCTTTTGCATGCCTCCTCTTTCCAGAATATTCCAGTTTGGTGTGAGGTTAAACTGTGCAAAATACTGTTTGAAAGAAAGGAGGAAAAGAGAAAGGAACTTGTCAAAATGCATTTGTTAGATCACGTTTTAAATGAAGTACAATTGAAGGTAGTTTTTGTCCAAAGAAAGGAAAAACCCCTGCAAATCCGCTGAGCTCCCGGAGAGCGCGCCTCCTTTGTCGCTGTGCTGACATTGAAGTGTAATTTTTCATGGTTATTTGGACTGGAAAATGGGGGGGAAAGGGAGAGATGGGTCTGCGATTATTTCCCATAAATGACAACACAATCACATCACGCTCCGCTACAAACATGCTCAGGGAATTTGCCTTTTTTACATTTCATGTGTGAAAGTAACAGCAACAATCATGGCTCTGTAGAAATCCAAGGGACTAATCCCCGCTGAATTCAGTTTACTTCAGAGTTCTGGGACGGAGCTGGCTTTCTTATTTCGCGTGGATTCCGAGGCCATTTCAGGGTTGGGTTTGTATTTCACAAACTGGAACTCACACCTTTCAGTTTTTTTTTTTTTTTTAAATCTTCCTGTGAATAGCCACCAGGCGAGTCAGCGACATATTTAGTTCCGTTGTGCTTTGTCGCTGCACATCTGCTTTTATCCTTTCTGGATTTCTGCAGGGGGCAGCCCAGGTGCTTTTGCTGAGAACACAGATAAATGGAACTTGTCGCAATACTGGCGTTAGGCGTTTCCTCCCTTTTCTCCTCTCTTGACCCCCACCCACCCCCTTAATTCTAGTGTGGTTTTGACAAACTGTTCAAATGACCAAGTGGCCTTGCCTGGGAGAGGAAAAATGGCAGGACTCGTCCCTCACCACACAATAGCAGCATTTTTCACTCCACGCTCTGGCGTTCGGTGCTGTTCCTGCAGGAGGGACAGCTCAGGGAGGCGACATTTTCTCTGGGAGGCCTCAGCCGCTTTGGACCCATAGCATGCTCCCTCCTGTCCGTGCTCCAGTCGGAGGTGAAGTTAAGTACAAAAGCAAATGGAGGGGACCCCCTGCCCCCGGCTGACACCCTTGTGGCGCTGGACCTCACTTTACCCAGCAGGGGCTGGCCGCGCAGGCTGCAGCTCGGCCCAGCTTCCCAGGCTGCCTCTGGCTGCACAATCCCCATTTTTCTTGTTTCTGTAAACAGTGGCGAGATCTTCAAATATACAAAAGCATAAATGGTCTCTATTCCCCAATTAGTCATTTTTAATAATACCCAGACTTGCCTGCAAAGTGTTGATTTCTGCTGCCCGATGCCAAAAGTCAGGGTCAAGGAGGTGGGGGACAGGAAAGAAGGTCGGGTGTGGGGGTGGCGGGGAGGCCGAATTCCTTCAGTGTCGGGCTGTCCTGTGAAGCCTGCCCCAGAGGCCCCTTGGAGGCTGGCAGGCCTCCACCAGAGACCTCTCAAGCTCCGGCCAGAAACACCAGCCAGGCCCCAGGTGTGTTTGGTAAGTGAGCACCTCGTGCTACAAGGAACCCTCGTGGTCAAATGATCGCTTCAGGGTTCTCTGTGCCAGTGGAAGGGTTCATGTCTGATCTTCTCCATGTCCCCTGGTTCTCCTCCCGCCTAGGTCCTGGCAGGTTTTGATGGGCTGAGATCTGTTTATAAATGTCATCTTTGAGAAAGAAGGTGGTTTTGTTTAAACAACTGGTTAGGAGCTTGGCCAATCTGACCGATTTTTAAGCCACCAGGTGGGGAAATGACCTGTAGGAGCACCGTGTGGAGTCCCGAGGAGAGCAGCCAGGCCACAGCACCTGTGGAGGGGGACCAGCAGCGGCTGCTCCCTGGCTCTGTCCCTTAGACTCAGTGGGAGAGGTCCTACTCAAGGGGAGATGGCAGGCGACAGGGGGCCACTGTGCCTCCCATCCACATGGAAAACCCACTTTGACTGAAAGCCTGGTGCTCTTTTGGCACACTGCAGTTTTGACTTGTTGAAAGAGAAATGACATCTTGTCCTAAGAAGGTGGGAAAATCTTACACTCCTGATGAATAAATGAAAGTGCTGGCTGCAGAGCCCTGTCTGTCCTGCCATCCCCGACACCTGCCGTCGCCTTCCCACATCAGGGGTCCTGCCGGGTCTACCTCAGTTGTGTCTCACGGCCGCCCACTTATCGGTGTCGATGTGCATCCCGGGCCCATCCTCTTCTGACTTGGCGTCTTCCTTGATGAGTCTGTACCTGCTAAGAAATAGAAAGCAGATTGGACAAAGTTGGTCAGCAATTAAAACAATACTCAGGGCTTGTCCACGTGGGTGGTTTTGTAAATGGCCTGTTCTGTGTGCTCCAGTGAGAGGTGTTGTCTTTACTGAGAAGCCAAGTAGAAGGCATGTGATGAGAACAGTTTGTATCATGATAAGCAGGCCACCTTGATTGAGGGGAGCTTTCCTAGAGCTGGGGTATTGTCACCCCATAAACCAACTCACCAGAAGTTCCCTTTCAGGCAGCCTCTAGTCAGATTGCCAGGCCTGGAATGATACTGCAGAATAAAACCAGGGAACAGACGTTACAGAAAATGCTCTTGGCGGAGCTGCTGGTGGCTTTTTCCTTCAGGAAGTGGGTGCAAATGTGCAGTTAGGACACGGCCCTTGATTCCTGGAGAGTCACTGACTGGTAGGACCTTGGATCATCATGCAGTGAGATCCCACTTCAAAATGTCCCAGAGAGTGAGTGGCCCACACCTGTGGGTATAGCCACTGTTGTCACTACCACTGCCTCTTCCTCTCTGGCATGAAGAGAGAAGATGGGACTAGACTTAACAACTAGGAACATGAGGGTTGTCTTTCTGTCACCATTGCCAGTCACATCCTGTTCCAAGTTTCTATTGTAATAGAATTTTAGTGCCCTGGATTTTATTTGAATCATGTGGTATAAGACCTAGTAGTCATCTTCTCTGTTGTAGGATTGGATCTGATCTCTGTTTGCAAAATAAAGCATGCATACCCTGTAGAGTATCTGCAGCCAGGAGAGGTTTCCCCTTGACAGTGAATCACTAAGAGACCTGGACCCGCCATGTTCTGCCCTCACCTTCCAGTTGTGCCAGCCAAGGCTGAAAGAGCACAGCTGACTGGCCAGGGCATATAGTGAGTCTCAGAGTCCTGTACCTTCACAGGAGGTGCAGGAACAAGAGGACAAAGCACAGTCCCAAGTCCCTCTCTACCCACCACAGAGACACCAGCAAACGCCACTTGTAGCCACCACCCTCTGTGTCACTCCTGCTGGCCAGAGTGTGCTGAGCCTTTCCCGCCTGCCTCCGTGGTCGCCCTTGGGTTAATTAGGTTGAAAACAGAGAAAGGAAAAGCTTTAACCCTATCTTCAAAGTAAGCAGATTGGTTATTTTGTTTTTCAAAGAAGAGGGTCCTATATACAATTAAAACTTGTTTCTGGTAAACCTCATTCCAGGAAGGATGAGCTTTTAACAAAAGGCCTTTGACAGCTGCAGGCTATTTCATTTTTTTTAATGCCGAATGAAAAATCAATACATTTTTCTGGGTTATACATATTCAGAACAGGCCTGATATTTCCATTAGAATGGAAAGTGGGTGTCTGTGCACATCTCGCCTGTCAGAGCTGCACCACCGCATTTTCCAAGCCACTGCTAAATATTTCAAACCTGATTTGATTGTGGTTCATGACAGCTAATGTTTCTCAGCTCTTGAGCCTGCCGACAGGCAAACGCACTCCCCCCAACCCCGCTCCCCCCAAAGAAAAAGGAAAGAACAATTTCATTCTTCGGGGATCACAGATTGGTGCATTATTTAAGTAACATGTTCGTGTGAGAGCGTTGGGTACCGACACCCTGATTCTTAGGAGAATTTCCAAATTTCTATCACATCTAGGCACCGTGGGGGCTTTGTCAGGTTTGAATTAATCTACATTATCCTGTTAAGAGTGAGGAACAGAGGGACTAGTCTTAATCATTGATTGACTCCCCTTTCTTTCAAGCCTGTAAGCGATTTGTAAAGTACCCTCAATGGACACGTCACTCGGCCCCCGTCATTTGGGGGAGCAGTACCTTTTTTTTTTTTTAACAACTAGAACATTTTCATGAGTGACAATTTGGGGAGCGTATGTTGTGGGTGGAATGCTGACTTTGTGATGATCCCACTTCTATTTTTGGCTCTTGCCTTGTGCTCCTTCCACACACCAATTTCCAGGTTGTTCATAAAATGGTTACAAATCCCTACGGGGTTGCCAGTTGGCACATGCACCTCCTTTGGGAGCAGACTTCACCACAAATGGGGGAGTCATACTGTCACCTTTACCAAGATGCTGACTATGAGGTGTGTGAAGAGAACAGTTTGCATTTGTGGTGAGCAAAATCGCCTCGATTGAAGGGGGATTTTCTCGGACGATGGTCTCATCCTCCTGAAAAGTGAAACCGCCTTGGGAATCTCCCCCTTCTAGAATATACTCATCTGTTGGGATTCTTCCACTGGAGGGCTCTGCCTTTACTGTGAGTGACAGGAGAAGGCCAGGTTTGGACTAGCCCTAGGAAGTGCTGCTTGGGAGTTGTAAGGAGGAGGCTGGGAGGGAAATAGATTTTTAGAGGCCTCAGTCACGGTTCTACATGGAAGTGAAGGCAGAAGGGACCTGGAGGCCTCTCTATTTTTTAAGATTTGCTTCCATTTCCTTTTCACATGAAAATATGTACAGTGGGGAGTGGGTGCCCTCACTTGGGGGCTACATGGGGCACAGGCTTCCCAGTGGGCCTCTGCGGTGTCTTAGAGGCACCTTCTCTGGTGCCTAAAAGAGACCTGTCCAGGACACGGGGTGCTCTGGGCCTGCTGCCTCCTGCCAAGAACCAGGTGACACTGAGGAGTAGTCACCCAGGTCCTGGCCACACCCTTGAGAAAGCATTCCTGGGCTGCTCTGATTGGGGTCTGAAATATTATGAAATGCTTCCATCTTCCAGAGAAGACGGTTTTGGTGTGTCTGTTTCAACCTTGAAAATGGTCCCGTGGCTATTGTGTGTTCGGAGTGAAAGCCTCAGTCCAAGTCCTCACTTGTTCCCACCATCTGCCTGAACCTGATGTTTCAGGGGTGGAAACGTGCAGCTTCTGTAGTGACGCCAACCAGTGGTTACTGACTTCACGCGGGGAAAATGCAATCAGTGGCCTGTGGGGAAAAACTTCCCCTCCATTCTGGGTCTGTCAGCACATATGTATCCAACAGATCCCTAAAAGGAACAAGGGCTACATGACAGCCCCGGGAGTTGACGTATAAATGCAGCTCTCTGCAGAGTGGTTGCCGATCCGCCCTGCATCCCACGTTTCCAGGGACAGGACCCCATGCCTTTTCTTTGGGTGCCTGAGACCTGGCTCTTGGTGAGGGGCCTGGCTTTACACTTTGGGGGACCAGTGAAAACACACCCTGTCTGCAAAGCATTGTGGGCCTGAGCTGTCTGGACAAATTCGTAGTTTGTATCCCTGCTTTTTAATCATTTCTCTACCTTTATTGGTATTCAGAGCTCACAGTTTTCCGGTTACCGTCAGCCTGGGCTTTCATCCATTTTAAAGAGCCTTTTTTCCTTCTCGTTGTTGATGATGATGGTATAAAGACAGATGGTGTAACTGCTTATGAATGTCCTATTTTATTTCTCCAGGACCAGACAGTTCACTTGGAGACGTAGATTATTTCCACATGCGCAGGTTAGGCGGCCCAGACTTGCCTGCCTCCTGCAGCCAGCTGCCCTCCCGGCCTTGCCATGCGGAGGGCGACACCTGTAGGTGCCAGGTGGAACTGCAGGGAAGCTCTGACTTGGCTGAATGGGACCTGGTTTTTAGCTGGGTTGAGGGACACCGACTGATTCCCTGTAGAAGGAGCCTGCTTGTCCAGAAGTTTCTTAATCATTTTTTCTTCCACCACACATGTAATAACAGTCTTTGAGTGAATGAGTCACAAATGATAACAGTCAATCCAGGAACCTTAGAAGAAGAAGAAGAAGAAGGAGAGAGAGAGAGAGAGAGAGAGAGAGAAGCAAAATCAGCTCCTGAAATAACCTCTTTAGTTTTTTTCCTCTCATTGGAACATGGCTGCCTTCATTTTCTGCTCACAGTAGGGCAGCAAGAGGAGACAGCACAGGCCCAGGTGGGCCTGCAAACGCTGGCTCCAGGAGTGCTCGCCAAGTGCCACCCGGTCTCCTTGCCCTTGCTTCAAAGATCTGTTCATTCTTTACAGTCTCTGTCTTTGGATAGATTCATCCTGGGGTCAGTGCCAGGTGACAGTGAGGTTTTAACCCTGCTCCAGCAACTGAAGGCCACATAATGCGCAGGAGCAAGGCGCTGGACTTGGAGATTGACTGCCCAATAAGTAAACTCCTTCCCTCCTCTGCTGAGAAGCGCCTCCAGACATTGTCACCACATCAGGGCGTTGTCAGTTTGCAGATGTGAGACTTTCCAGCTAAGGTGATACTGTGTGTGTTCTAGAGGGGTGAGACCACCAAGCCATCTCTTTGCCTAATCAAATTTGATCGATGTATCCATACTACAGATTCTGTGTACCACAGCATGTATTGGGACAAATGAGTATATTTTGAGACCTAACTAAATTTGGGTAGACCCAATTTAATGATATTGCTTAACTGAAGAGCTACTTAAAGATGCATTTTGTAATTATAGATTTGAATTGTTTTGTCAAAAGCCTAAAAAATGTGCATGAAACATCTTGCCCAGACATCTTTGAGATGGTGCAGGTACCATGCCTGGTAACTTTCTTGCTGTTACTCTACTAACACCTACATGTTTTTTCTACTGAATGATGTATGATGTTACATAGGACTGTATATATGATTAACTTCAAGCCACCATTTAAATGACTTAAAAGTAAGGTGAAGAGGCTCGATTTTAACTTCACTATGAATGAAACAAAAACAGAGACATAGAAATCACATGTGGAACCCTGAATTGGAGTTGAAAATGAGCAGTGGCTTATTTCATCTGTATTTGCCACAACTGCCTCACAAACCCCTTAGTATTAGTAATGAAGGAAGAACATTCCCTGATCCCTTGTTCATGTTCCCAGTCATTGGACCTCCATCATCTTTCTGGAAGAATTAGGAAAATATGATTCTAAAATGATGCTTTCTTCTTTGATTGTTTTAGAAACCCTTTGAGGTCAATTGACTTTTACCTCTTTTACTTCACTTTGTGGGATAAAATTCAGAGGCAGTATTAAGGAGTGTCAGAGGGTGTAACACCTATGTTATTTAAAAGTGGAGCTGGAATTGGAGAGCTCTGTGGTGGAATCAGCCAGACTCTCATGTAGGGTTCCCTGTTCCTAATGGGTCTCGTCTGGTGCCAGCCTGGGTTGATAGAGAGGGCACCTCTGCTCTGTACCGGAGAGGTGTGCTCTTCAGAGTCTCCCGATAATCTCATCAATATGAAAATGGTTTTTCACCTTGGTTTGTCTGCTTTCTCCATTCATCTAGCCCATTCTTACTGAATACAGGATTTAGATGATGATCCATGGGGCCAGGAGAACATAGAGAAGTGTCTCACTTTCTTTTCCTCAGCATCTAAAGAATCTTTTCTTCCCCACTTGGGATGATGGCATTTTACTTCATAATTAACCTGGTTTTGAAAATGGCCATTCTTCTACCTTTGTTTTAACACTGTGATGAGTCAACGAGGCATTTCTTGGATTAGCTTTAAGCCAGTAATGCGGAAAGAGTAGAATGATTTCAAAAGGAGAGTGTGTGAGTTTGTTACAGACTTTTATCCCTTTTCCTCTCCTCACTGACCACGGCATGCCCACAGATGCCATTAGGATTTCTAGAAACCAAACATTGATATTCTGTGACTCTTCAGAACCTGAACAACTGCAAAAAAAAAAAAAAAAAATTTCCCATCACTGTCAGGCACTGCCATACCCATGGCCCATGAAAGGCCCCATGAGTTGGCCTGGTCTAGTCCAATACCAGGATGTTCTGGGGATGGAGGTAGGTAAAGTGAACAGTTTTAAGTTTGGGTTTTTTTCCATTTTCAAGTGTAGCCTACTTGCATATGACTTGAGGGCCTGAGCTGGAGTTACTGCATCAACATGGTCAGTGTTTCAATTGGAAACTCTCAAGTGAGGCATCCAGAATCTCTGAAAATACCTAGTGTCCATGCCTGGAGCAAACCACAGCCTCATACCAACTGCATCCCCAGGCCCCAGTAAATCCTTAGCAAGGTTGTCCTCTGAGGGGCCCTTGGGAAGAGGATAAGGACAGAAGCATTGGCTTGGTGTTCTATAGTTGGCAGCTCCTTGGAATGGGGCCTGAGTCCTTCCTCTTCTTTCCGTGTTTGAATCCTTGACGGTTTTGTTTTTCTCCTTTTTCAGAAGAAGCCATTGAAGATGTTGAAGGACCCAGTGAAACGGCTGCTGATCCAGAGGAGCTTGCTAAAGACCAAGAGAGTGGAGGCGAGAAGGACCAGAACAAGTGGACAGGTAGCACGTGCGGCTGCCCTTTGGCCTCTGGGATTCCGCCCGCAGAAGCACGGGGCTGTGGGGGAATGGGTGCATCTTTATGTCCCGGGGAAAACCATGTTGGCTATGGAAGAGAGGAGGGGGACTTCGTTTTGCTTTTTAGAGTGGTCACTTTCAGTCCCCTTTATTAAATTATATTAAAGAATTTTAAAGTTTTTAAATGTCTGGGGGGATGCAGCAGAGGTTGTTGAGTGGCACTTGATCTGGTCACCCCCATTCTCAGCCTCCGGGTTCTCTGAGGGAGTCGGCGGTGAAGGCTGGCCTTTGCCTGGACACAGCCTACAGGCTCTTGGTGTCCGTCCCCAGGGCCAGCACCCGCATGCTGGAGTCCCACCTCAGGGGAGACAGGCAGTGCAGCCAGGCAGGACATCTGACCAAAAGCAGAAGAAACTGAAGAAGCCAGGACAGGAAGTGCTATTTCTGGAAAAACTGGTGCTGCGAGAGGAGGAACAGCCATTTCTCAGGATGATAAGATTTCGGCATTGAGGGAAGAAAGAGCTGAGACTATGAAGAAAAGCTCAGGTTTTTCAAGAAGGAGCGAAGTCATTTTTGAGAAGACTTACTGGACAGATACGTCTCCCAGAAGCCATTGCGATAATAAAAGCAAATGATAACACAAGCTACAATTATTTTACTTGGTCAGCCCGATTCTCACTACCATTGTTGTTATTATAATACCTTGATTTTTTTTTTTTTGAGAACATATTTACCTTTTAGAGTCTATTGGTTGGGCTTTTGTTACTTTTCTCGGCAAAACTGTTCTTAAATCATGCTCGGTGCGGCCTTCACTATTTAAACAAGATACAGAATCTTGGAGAGAGGCCAGGGGAGGGCAGTGAAAGTGACTGAAGGCTGAGAAATATTGCCTCTGAGAAGAGGCTAAAGAAACTGGGGCCATTCCGCTTAGGAAAGAAAAATCCAAGAGGCAGTGGAATGACTTCCAAATATCGGAAGGGATCCCGCAGATGAGGCCACAAACGCTGTCCTGTGTTTCCTGGGAGATAGGAACTGGTCATCATGGGGGCTGAGTGAATGGACGGAGCGCTGGGCAGACTTTACCATCCATGCTGCTCAGCGCCTATTTCAACCTACGCCCGGAGGAGTCCCAGGGCAGGAGGACGGGATGCACATCTGTGCCCAAAGACCCCTGGTTAGGAGAGCTTCCTCCTGCATGCTTTGCCTGGACCAAGATCCTAGTTTCTGCTGCAGTATTCGGGGGAGATCTAACACGTGGTTCCAATGGCAATCAGACATGTCTATCTACAGGAGGCAAGGGAGAGGATTTCACTAACATTGTTTGAAGACTGGGTGACCTTCTGGGCCATCTGTTTGTCATCACGATTTGGATGCTTGCTTTCTAATCCAGACTCTGCCACTTCCTAGCTGTGTGACCTTGCTTAAGGTCCCTTAACCTTGCTGTGCCTGTTTCTTCACTTGAGGTGGGATTTTAAGAAGTACCCATGATATAGAAGTGCCGTGAGGATTATTGGAATGTGGGGAGGTTAGACCAGTACCCAGCATGGAGTAAGCTGTCTAAGGAGTTTGTTTGTTTAATCATTTAGTTAAATAAGATGAGGAAAGGTAGTGGCAGTTTCTCATAGGGGTTCTCCCATTGGAATGTCTGGTAGCATGTGGCTTCTGGGAGTTTCATTGAGAAGCTGGCAGGAGCAACATATACGCAAGGATTTAGTGGGATCATGCTAATAGTATTTGGTATGCAGATGACACTAGGAAAACAATAAAAAGTGGTCCTGCTTGCAGAGCTCCTACTGGGTGCAACAGCCTGAGCCAGCAACTTTGTATACTTAGAACCAGTGTAGGACAGGCTTTGTTGAGGGCCCTTCAATTTTTTTTTTTTTTTTTTTAGTTATGGATGGACAAAATATATTTATTTATTTATTTATTTTTATGTGGTGCTGAGGATCGAACCCAGTGCTTCACACACGCAAGGCAGCTGTAGCCCCAGCCCTCAATTAAATCTTGTTCACATGTTTATAATTCCATAGAAGCATGTCTTCATGCTCCTGTGCCATGGACAAGCTAGGCCATTGGGATACTCTAAAAAGATGCAAAATGAGCATCATAGAAATGAATGTCCTTGATAAGGCCCCACTCTCTCATGCATTCATTCAGGCGACAGGTCAACTTAATCGTTACCTCCAAAAGACAGAACAAATATGAATGAATGAATAACTCAGAGGTGCACCTTGCCAGATGCACAGTAGAAGAGAGAGAAGGGAAAATTCTTTCCCGACTCCTGCAAATGATCCTCTTTTGACCCGAAGCATAATTTTGTCTATAGCGTCTGAGTGTGTAATGACAGGCTTTATTAAGGTACTTGGGCCAATTTGATCTCGGAATCGATATAGGTGCCAGCAACTCTTCTGAGCTTTCTTTTGGATCCTTAGTATTTTATATATAAAAAAAAAAAATCTACGTTTGTTCCATTTACTCCCTAAATTGAGCTGTTCCTACCTGATTAAATGTGTCGGGGAGCACTTCCTCCTGGCAAATAAATAAATAGTGATTTCACAATTTGTTCTGTTGATTAGTGGCTGCTCGTGATGCAGATTAATAATATTTCAAATAGGTCTGGATAATTGGCATTTTCTCAGCTATTGATTATGTAGTTTTGGGGGTTTGTTCAGAAATGGATAATCTTTATTAAAAATTTTTAGTTATTTATTTTTGTATTGAAGTAGGACTCTGGATTTCCTCTTTGGGTGCCCTTCTTCCATATTCTTTTACTTGGATGTGAGGTCTTTTTTACCTTGGATGGCAGCGAGACAGGCAAGACAGTGATTTGAATCACAGCAGGGTCAATTCCATGATCAGTGACTGGGTCCCTACCCTAAACAGGGCACTAGACAGAGTTCCAGTGAACACAAATTCTAATCAGCAAGATTATAGGCCTCACCTTCAGGAACTCTGCCTGTCTTAAGAACAGGATTAATACAGGTCAGTGCTGTCCAACAGAACTTCCTGTGCCAGTAGAAATGGTCTGCATCTGAGTGGAATAATATGGTAGCCATTGGCCACATGTGGCTATTGAGCACTTAAAGTGTGACTAGAACACCAAATTTTTAATTTTATTTAATTTTAATGAATTTGGATTTAAATAGCCACACATGTACAGCTATAGTTACTCAAAAGAACCAAACCTAACCCTGAACGGGGGCCTTGCAGGGATGATGTTGCAGGTATCATAAAGGCTGCGGTCAGTTCGGAACCTGTGCGAGGCCCGGTTAGAGGGCTTCGCTCCTGTCCTTCCTGGCAGGCAAGCCACAAAGGCGCTCTCGGGTGCTGCTTCCCACAGCTCTGGGTCCAGGGCCAGTTGCTTATCCCAGTGGGCTGTCATCTTCTGATGTGCCTTGGTGTGAGACAAAGTTGGGGAGCTCTGCTTCATATACATTACCTCGTTTGATTTCCGCCCTGAACCATGAACTCAATGTTATAAATAACCATCCTCTCACTCCTGCCATTTTGTAGACAAGAAAACAGCCCCGGAGATCTAGAGCAAGTTGCCCAAAGGTATACAAATGGGGCCCACGGCCTTCGATCATTTTCTCTAACTTTCCACTCTTGTTTTAGCATAAGGAGTTGCACGCTTCCAAGTTGTGAGCTGAGAGCAGGATAGGCAGCTCCCTGTGAGTTCATAGTGAACTGGGTTGGCAGCCAGCAATAGGCCCTGTAAAGAGCCAGTGTCCTGCTCAGTCTCAAAGCAGGTTAGCGATGTAGAAAGAACTGTGTGGATTTGGAGTCAGGGAACCACCAGATGACAAGTGAGCTTGGTGGAGGGACCTCGCCTCTAGAAGCCCTGGGTGTCTCATCTGTGAAATGTGGACAAGTGAGAGTCACCAGCCTCAGCCATCTGTGGGTTCCATGATGGTAAGCAGTGGCACATATACAAGCCCCTGTTAGACAAGGGTCACATCTAGTCAAGGCAAGTGCAAAGCTCTCTCATGGACAAATGTGGGGGGCGGGGGCACAGGAAGGTTCTTGGAAGCCAAGCCTCCTCCCTAATGCATAGCCATTTCCACTGTCCAACTTTGTGGTTTCTCTCTTGAAACATGAAAATGACCCCTTGTTGTCTTTACCAGAGTGAATTTCAATGTGTGTGTTCTAGATTAAAGAGCCCCCAGTGTCAACCACTGAACAATGATTAATGTAATGATTAGCCTATCAATCATTAATTGCTGTAAATTAAGTGATATACAATTAATGTGATGCTTTATCACCAATAATTAGGGGAAAAAATTGAACTCTTGGCAAAGAATCATAGCAAGATGGTTATTTAAATGCTGTAACTGCCATGGTTTGTAGCCACAGAGCACCATGGCTGGGTGTAGTTAAGGGAATTTGAGACGGGATGACTAGGGGTCTTGGTGCTTTAAAAAAGAGGGGGATGGGTGGAGCCCTAGCTCACCTTAAAATGACACCATGATAATGCTTCAGAAATCCCTGGTGTTTTTGTAAAACTTGCAATAGGAACTGTAGTCTGTTTTTTTCTGGAGGAAGGGCCTGAAGGGATTTTACTTTATTATTATATTTTTTAAATCCATGATGCTCACCTAGCACAGAGCAATTAGTGCAGCAGAGCGTCCCTGATTGGAATCCATAGAAGATCCCTATTACAGGCAGTATTAATGGGCTGGCGAGGTCCGGCGACTGTGAGGGGAAAGTGTGTTTATGGAACACGGTGCTGGCAGGCATGATTCCAATCGGGTTTGACATGTTTAACATAAATGTATAGTGTACGGCTCTTGCTGCATATGAATAATTCCTGCAGACCCGCTGCCTTTCTAATTACTGAGGTTGAAAAAAAGCAGGTCAGGCACATCCTGGTGGAAATCTATTACCAGCCCTCCCCTTACTCTCCCTGTTGTTTACAGCTTTGTATAAATAGAGATGCCATTGTACGGGGAACCTAGTACCTGAAATGTAATCTGTGACAGAGAATGTGGAGGGGCTGAAAAAAATTCTACCCCTCTCTCTGTCTCTCGCTCTTTCTCTCTCTCTTCTTTTTTTTTAATCTTTAATTAGGTCCATAAGGACAAAAGAAGTTATGTGCTAAGAGGAAGCATTTATGTATTAGAAAAGCACTGGGCTAGTAGGAGTCAGAAACCTTGGGTTCAAGGTTTGGTTCTGCCACTGAGATTACCTGCATGAACTTAGGTTTCTGGACCTCAGTTTCAAATCTGTAAAATGGTAGGTTGGACTAAATGGGATGGTTCTGGAACTCCATGAATAGATGTAAGTGGAAGAGGGACAGCTAAAGAGTACTGCAAACCTTGAAAAATACTAATTACTGAAGTCAGAACACTGGTCACTGAAAGGTTTCCCTAGTCTGTGGCTAATTAATATGGCATGGATCAGAGGGCTCCTTGGAGGTCAGAAGCACCAAGTCCTGCTCTCGCCTGGCTCTGTGTCATTGGGACTCATCAGATCTGGTGTGATGTGGACATCAGTGGCAGAGTCCTTGACTTCTCAGATGGGTGCCTTTGGGCAGCACCCACATTACCAGTCTGGTGTAGCTAGAGCCCAGGCCACTCACCACCTCTACACCTCTTCAAAAACCCTTTTGGCCTAACTACTATCCTTCTGGCACTTGGCTCCATTTCCCTACTCACCCGGAAGTCAGTCTGTCTTTGCAGTGGGATGCACGTGAAGGAATTCTGGGAGTCTCACTTGCATGGCCCCGTTGTGGCTCACATTCCTGCCAGTGGAAACCATTTTTGGTTTTAGGTTTTCACAGATGGGAATTGTGTGGCTGTGTCAGCTTTCCCAGAGTCCACTTGTCCCCCTCCCCCGCCTTTTTTTTTTTTCCAGGCCACTTTCAGTATAATTTGGCTGCTTAAAGTCACTGCAGGCAGAATTCTGTCTCACAATTGAAAACAAATCATGAACTATTTTTATGTTGGGAAGCAAAAATAGATACAGGGTGTGGTATATATCTGGACTGCCTGAATTCCAGTAATTCAAAGGCCTTGGCTTTAGAATTCATATTGTTAAGTCACAGAAGAGATAGGGACCACATAAGTTGAACAAAACATTTTGTTCAGATATTCAAACATGGAAGGGACTCACTTTCTAGAAGAGGTGTCACATAATCATGGCGTATGTTGTGAGAATTATCATCAAGGTATAGATAAAGGACATTGAAAATATAAATCAAGAAGCATATCATTGTTCATCACTACAGAAAGTACCTTATAGATTTGCACAGGAGTCTTACAAAGTGGTCATTTTAATCTTTCCTGCTTTGTCCCAGGTCTAGCTTTTGCACATGTTATTAGAATCATCGTGACTTAAAAAACATCTTACCACCTCTCTTGGGGGGCTTAAGAACACTTCCCTTAGGCTCCCCTATTCTGGGGTACAGTGTTATCTTTATTTTGCAGCTAGAGAACTAAGACTCATGTTAGGGACTCCTGGATGTCATCAGACCCCAATTTGCCTGGTCAGAGATACAGTCCCCACATCATAAAGCTAAAGAACATATAGCAAAATCACTTTGTCTGACTGTATAAAGATTGGAGGAGAAGAACTTAAAAATCCTGTGCTTTTCTAATTATGAAACAGAACTGTAAGCTGTTCGTGGTCAGGGGCTACGTGACATTCATTGATTTTTATAATCTCTAGCACCTGGCAAGTGCTTAAGATCTGTTTGGGTGTTTCGTTGGTAAAACAGCATCAGATAAATACTTTTGAGATCAAATTATTCAAATTTCTGCTTGGTGGACCTCAAATCCATGGGTTAGTAGGATTGTTCCATGTTGCTGTGCAGAAAAGGAAAATTGGGAGTGTTTATCCTAAAAGCCCAGGTCTCTCCTGTTCACTCTGCGGTTTTATGGCCTTATGGACTTGCATTATTTCCCAGCTACTTCTAAAAATGAAACCATAGCAACAAATGCTGGCGTTTTCACCTCGCGCAGGCTCAGTGGCAGGCTTCATGTGCCGCTCCCTCACTGGCCTCGGGAAACCCCAGGAGTAGATACTGTCATCCCATTGACAGGTGAGAAGACCAAAAGCTCAAACTCTAGGTGCACAGCCAGGATCTAAACCACCATGCGACCAGCATGCACAACCCCTGCGCTTCATTCCTCAGCAAAGACAACGGGCACCTTCACCTTAAGGGAACTCAGCCGTTTCCGTGATGAGCACAGCTCCTGGGGAGTTCCTTAAGGCGACTGGAGCTGTCTCCCCACCCTTTGCGCAAATCACTTCTTGGCTTTTGGAGCACTGTGAGCGAGTGGAGCGTGGAGCCTCCACGGAGACTGAGAGAAGCATCAATGCAAACATCACTGTCTCCAGCGCACAAAATATCGAGAGAAGCTGTTCCCATCTTCTTGGTGTTTTAAACCTCCGGGGGAGAGTGGAGGATTATTCCCACAGGCCAGCCTCACAGGGGCCCCAGTGATACCTTTCTTTTCTAAGCACAGAGTCTCACCCTATCCTGGCAAACCTGGGACTAGCAAAAAGAAGCCCTTGACCATTCCCTCCGTCTATCGCCATGCTGGACACAGCCCCAAATTGTCTGTGTTTATTTATGCAAGTTTGGTTTCACTCTTAAAACTTAGTATTTTAGGAAGATAGGTTTAGAATGGAGAAAAAGCCAGAAGAGTATTGTTATATCCCAGCTCTGGCTATGATGTATTGGGGCTCAGGGATCCTGATTTACCTAATTAGTATTTGATTTGCTGGGGACCAAATGAGCTTTAATTTTGACCTGGTCTCCTCAGGTCTGGCAACACCTCTGGTTTCCATCTCTTAGACCTCTGGGCCGTTTCCTCTGTCAGTCGAAGGGACTCCAAGGCTCCCTCCTGCTCGGGTTCTCTCCAAGTCTTTGGCCATCACAGTTCTGTCACAAAGCCAGAGGGCAGCATGATAGGTGCAGTCCCAGTGGGTCCTCCGACCACGGGCCCAGCTGCGGCTGGCTCGTGTGCACAGCTCAGGATGCTGTGCCAGAGAAGACGGGGTTCTTTGGGGGAACTGACAAGAAGCCAGAAGGCAGGCAGCCTGCTGAATATTTATCCAGTCCCCAACTTCTGGCCTGAGCTGGGCTCACGGTGGCCGGGTCCAGCAGTTATTAAATAGACCAACTGCTAGTGTTGGTCTAAACAAGGTGGGGGCTCTGTTCTGACAGGTGGTTCATTCACAGACCTGACCTAGAGGGAGCTGGGATCTGAAATGCACCGTGTCCTTCTGGGAGCTCACGTCAGTGTAGTTAAGCAGCCTCATGCATATTTCAGCAAGAAATTAGTGCAACAGATTGATGCCTTTGAGCTAGCACCTAGTACTGTCTTCTCCTCAGTGATGATGAGCAAGCACCAGCACTCACTGGTCCCCATGGCCACCATTCCCCTCTCAAGGCTTCCAGAGCCTGGGAGAGCAGTGTTTACAACATGGCACCCGAACCCTGCCCTCACAGTGCTTCCTTCCACACGCAGGCACTGGGACCGACTGTGTGCAGCTTCTAGACTGAAGCAAAGGCACATTATTCTGGTGTGGTGCACAGGTGCCTAGACCTGGGAAGCTGGCACTAAAAAGAGGCTTCTGTGTGTGAGATAGAAAGGCCCCACAGATACCTGCCTTCTTCTCATAGGAGTTCTCCCCGACACTGGAAAGAATGAGGTTTCAAGGATTACACTGCCAACAGAACACATGGAGGTTATTCCTTCTGAGTTTTCAGCTTTGAACTATGTCTTCATTTATTTTAGGATGAACAGGTTCCTTGAGGCACAGAATATTTCATCTTCTCCTCTGGCCTGAGACCACACCTCGCTTTCCTCCCTGGGTTTAGATGAGAATGTCATGTTATCAGAATCATTTGGAAGTGGACTGGTAGATCTTCTAATGCTGTGTGGCCCCCTCAGTGGGTTCTAGTTAATCCACAAAGCGAAGTGGCTCCACCAGTTACAGAAGGCTATGGCTCTTGACAGCTGTTCTCAGTGTGGTCCCCGAACGTCAGCATTACCTGGGACTCAGGGGAAATGCAGATTCTCTGGGGTAGGCCTCCTGAGTCAGAAAGTGTGGGGAGAGGCCTGCACTCAGGGTCAAATGGGCCTCCAGGGTGTTCTGATTGGTTGAAGTTTGGGAACCTCAGGGCTGCCACTTCAGTGACAAGTGGGAGGTCTGGGGATCTATTTTTTTTTTCAGCTGGACAGCAAGTCCTGAGCCCCAGCTGACTGAGAGAGAGACTGAGCTTCCCTCAAAGATGGGGCCAGGGCCTGGCAGAGGCCCAGCCCTGCGTCTATGCAGATGTACTCCTGGATGGCAGGATTGGGGTGGGAGGGAGGAATGGCCAGGACAACAGGGTCTCGGTGAGGAGGGATTGGAGCCTGGGACATCTTTAATGATTAGATGAGATGATGAGTAACACCTGGGTGGGGGTGCATGTTCCCTCTCTCTACCTGCACTGTTCTTACAACTTCTTGTGAAGCTATAATTATTTTCAAATAAAAAACAAACTAATACCAACATGAAGAGCTGCTGGATTTTCAGGTGCTGACCTATCTCATTCACATTTGAGTTGGAGGAGAAAAATAGCATTTCCCTGAGTGACAGTTACACCCATCTGTGGTGTAACTTGACTTTTCTTTGAAATCCTTTTTAGAAACAAAATCCAAATGGATGACACCTGTGTGTCCTGGAGTACCTGCATAGGCATATTCTGCTACTTTGGGGGCAGGTGTTTGTGCTTCTGTAAAAGCAGCAATAGCTTGCAGTTCCATGCCTGAGACTGGAACTGTGTTTTGAGAAGTTCTGAGTTTCACTAGGCTGGTCTCTAGACAAGGAAAGGAAGCCCTAAGTTCTTTTTCGCCACATCACAGAGACCACTCTGTGGTGGGTGTTCCAATGCCTGTCTCTGCTTCACCTAAAGCTCCCAATTCCTCTCTGGAACATCTGCCTGTTGGAGGCAGAATGAGACCATGCATGTTTAGAGTTGGTGGCACATGCCTGAAATCCCAGCCCCTGGGGAGGCCGAGGCAGAAGGATTGCAAGCTCGAGGCCAGCCTCAGCAACTTAGCAAGACCCTGTCTCAAAAGCAAACAAGCAAATAAATAAAGACCCAGTTGGCAGCAGAGCAGAACCTTTCAAGGAACTATCATTCCCTGCGTTAGGGGAAGACAAAAGTTTAGCCAGCACTCTGGCCACTCATCAAGTGCAGTAGCTCCATAGAAGATGAGGGAAGAAAGCCCAGCCTGTCCTCTGGGGAAGGAGTTGCGAGCAGATGCCAAGATTAGCTCCACTTTCACTGCAGGACGAAGATGGCAAAATCCAGAAGCTCTGATGACCTTCTGAAAACACTGTTTCTGCTGTGGAGAGGGAGTCTGAGGTCCCTGAGAAGTGGAAGGAGACGTGCTATGAGGAAAGAGCACACTGCACTCTGATTTCATTGTAATCACGAGCAGAGGGACCATTTCCAGATCTGTGCCTGGGGTCCTGGGTGGTCGCCCAACTCAAACACGGAGTGTGGAGGTGTGTGAAATTGCTCCCCCTCCGCCAATGGAGATATGAAGGATTGCTGTAAATGTCTGGGGCAGGTGGCAAGCTGGTTTACGGAATGCAAGGCGATGAGAACCTCTGGCTTACGGAAAGTAGCATGAATTAATAATCATTTAATTGGTTCCTCCATTATGTTGCTGGTTTGGGAGATGGAAGTTTAGATGAAGGGCTGTCAGCGGTGCTTTAGCTGAGAGTCTGATGGTTGAGAAGTGGGGGTGGTGGCTGCCTCTGGACGCTGCACAAGGATCAGATGCCAGGCAGCGTCCCAGGCCCTCTCCAGTGGCCAATCTCAAGACCCCAAAAGGAAGAGGATTCAGCACTTTGGTGAAAACCACCTACAAGTGCCACTATACCACCAAGAGAGGCAATGAGAAGAAACTTCCCCACAGCGGGCAGCTCTGTGCCTGCCCAGGCTCTCCCCGTGGCGGACGCTGGGCTTCGGGGCCTGGCCTGTGGAACAGAAAGTTCACCATGCCAGCAGCCTCACCATGCTGAGTGGTGAGAAGATGAATTCTGCTCAGGAAAACAGAAACTAAACGTAGCAGCACTGTCATGTTCTTGGAGGACAGGCGGGTCCCCAGGCTGATGATGACAGGGGGCTGAAAGCTGGATGCGCTCAAGTTCTGTTTTTTCTCGTCATTTCCAGTTTTTCCTCAGGCTTGTCCTGAGGCAGCAACTCGGGGCCTTGCCTGGTTTCACAGTCATACCGCCCATGTCACCAGAGGAGAAATGAGGCATGTTTGGGCGTTAAGGTCACTGGAGTTGCATATACAACTCTTTGAAGTCTTCTGTGGCCAAAGTCTCAGTGACTCCGATTTGGAAGTGAAGACAGGGGTTGGGTGAGACTGTGTTCTGGGAAGAGTGGTGTGAGCAGATGAGACCACAGGTGAGGTGAGGTTTAAATGCTGCGTTTCTCCCATACGTGACCACTTCATCAGCCGACCGATGATACTTCCCTCACCTACTCTTTAAAGCAAATCATTTCCTAAATGAAGTTTTTCCAGCCTTGTTTTAATTATCCTCTGGGATTAGAACATTATAGAACCATTTCTTGCAAAGGGCCAGCAAAACCTGCCTGAGTTCACATGAGCCCTCTTCGCTGCTCCTCCTCCTCGTTCAAGAGGAGGGATACCTTTTTAAATAATTGTTTTAGAGGTTAAATACTCCCCAAATATGATAAAGTCAAAGGCATAAATAATCGTTCTCCCTAAGGAAACCATTTATTGATGACCACATTTCCCTTTGAAATGTTGTTTTTATTTGTCTGTTTTTGTCCCAAAAGCAGAGGAACTTGAGACAATAAAATGAAGAATCATGAATCAGGTCTCCCTCTTTCAATATTTGTCTTTGCTAGTTTCCTTTCTCCCAGTTGAAGGGTACAGTAGCTCTTAGCCCTTTGCCCAAAATCCAATTTGAATTTTCTGAACTCCAGGGTAGAGACAACCAGCTGTTTCTGTCCAAGCCAGGTGGGCCAGCAGCACCTCCTAACAAGATGACCATGTGCTTCTTAACTCCTGAGAAAATCGGTGAGGCAAGGAACCACGGCCAGCACTCTGTTAAATTTCAGTAGGAATTTTGACCCAACATTTCCCTCGTCACAACATCCCGTTTACCTTGCCCGACAGAGTGTGTCATGTACACTGCACCACTCACGATTTCTTGCCATATTTTGATCCCTTTTGAAATGCCAGGATCCCAGCGTGTCGCCTGTGGAAGATTCATTGCGATTTAACACATATTTTCATATGACATAACTGCCAAAGTGAGAAAATTTGCTTTAACCAGCAGAGTAAAAAAAAAAAATACCACCTGATGTTTTGCACAGTATGGATCCAAATATCAACTTTTTTATGGACAGCTGAATTTAAATGCTAAACCATTTAATTATAATATTAGGGATAATATAACTACATAACAGACTTTAAAAATGGCCCAAGATGCTCTCACCTAAATACATTTTCTTCTAGTTTCTTCCTAATATCTATTTTTTTTTACATAGTGGTGACATAATTCCTACTTTATCTTCTATTCTGATTTACATTTCCAATGTTTTTTTTTCCATATTGGTTTCAGAGCTAGAAATTTTTAATGTTCTCTAATATGCAGTATAATGGCTATACCGTGCCCTGCTGTAAAGTATGTAGACTGCTGCCAATTTACTTTATCATTATTATAACAGCCACTACAGGTAGTAACCCTTCACATTGTTTGGTTTTCTCATTGCTGGTATAAACCAGAGATTTCGGGCACTGACCGTTTGAACCATGTCCTGTCTCTGGAGCACATCTATTTCCTTTGCACCGATGTTACATCATGGCAGACTCAGAGTGACCAGTAATTGATTTTTTAATGTGTTTTCTATATTGTGACATCTCTTTTAGAGTTTAAGTTCAAGTTTAGAAAAGTCTTCAAAGCAGAAAACTAGAGTACTTTCTCTTGATATTCTTTCGGCCTCATTTCCTTATGCCTACAACATACGCTAGTGACAGAAATGAAGCAGAAATTGATTTTGAGACTCAGGTCCTTTTGAAGTTGTTCAGAGAAAAGCTTGAGAAAACCTCAGGTTGTGGCCTGTAATAAACCCTCAGCTAACATGTTGATGGGGAGTTCCTGCCACTCAGAAGTAGGACAGTTTCCCCTTCAGGACTTGATGGTTTTGTGTCTGAGGTCCAGGTAGGGAGGAGACTGTCAGCTGTGTTTAACCTAACTCCCAGGCATGGCCCCCACAGCCCCTAGGAAACAGGTTGTGTCTGGGTGGTTATAGACTCGGTTGTAAGAATGGTCTTGCTTTGTCTCTAGAGGAGCTAGTGAGCTGGTGGCTCCTGTCCACTTCCAGGCAGAGTCCATCTAACAAGGACGCAGTTGTCTCGGAGAGAAAGGAGATTAAACCCAAAGTTTGTGCACCAGCAGGTACAGTATTTCACATTACAGCAGAGCTGTTGTGTTACTGGGAATAAAGAGGAATGAGTGAGCGAGTACTGATTTTATTTTTTAAAACACTTTATAATGGCTCTTTAGCTCAAGCTCACAAAAGAAGCTTTAGAATTCCAGAGCAGTGTGAGTTTGAAAAAAAAAAAAAAAGAAGGTAATAAAGGTTCCCCTCTCCATGCAGGGGGAAAGAATAGTGGCTTCTGAAACCGGAATGCTCACCTCTGCAACCCCGCTACAATGCACGCGTTCAGCATTGAAGGAGGAGGATGGACTCTTTGGTCCTACGAGGAAACTAATGCCACACTGGGTTCCTGTGTTTGCTTTTCAGCTCCAAGAGAGTGAGATGAGTTGGGTGGTCTCAGCCTCGGCGCCCATTCATTCTCACTGCTGAGCAGCTACACAGTCAACTCAGTCCATGGTGGGGTGACGGGCAGGTGGAGGCCTTGATGCAGCGATGTCGTGGTCCTGTAAACATTGGTGTAGTTTTGGGCCAGAGAGACTAACAGAAACACTGGAATGGGTGTCAGAACGGAGCCTGGGTTTTGGTTTGCCTCTGCAGGGAGGAGAAGCAGAGAGCAGCCCTTCCCCACTATAAGTACTGAGCCCAGAATCTAATGGTGTGGAATAGGGAAGGTGAGGGGACAACAGGGACAAATAATCATCTAAAGACTGTGCCATTTGATGCCTTCACTCACCCCATCTTTAGAGTGTATTTGAAGAGTTACTATTTAGACAATATCCACTAAGCAAAAATAAAAATGATGGAGAATAAGGAACCCTCTGGGGACAGAGGGAGCTTGAGTCCCTGAAACATTACCCTGAGGTGGTGGAAGTGTCCAGGCAGGGGCTCATGGTGTCGCAAGGTCTAAAACCTGCAGTGCAAGATTCCGTAGGATCAGGTCTGACAGGGGCCAGGAGATGGGAAGCGGGCCATGGGGGAACTGGTCTAGAATGTTACAGCACCTAGTTAATCAGCAGCCAGTCCATCACATTAAATATCCCGCCGTCATGTATTACCTTTCAAGTGAAAATGAATAACTCCCATTAAGAGCAAAATGGGTTTGAAGTCGATTCGAGACAGATTAAAGTACTGTTATGAATCTGTGTTGGGAGGAGGAGGGGTCTATGTGTAATATGCTTGTCCTTGTACTTTTTAAATAATAGATGTCCTACAAACTTATGGATACCAGGTTATCAAGATACTGAGGTTAAAGGTCATAAGATGTGCATTCTGGGAAGAACATCAACTTCCTGGAATATTTCCTGTATTTGGCCAATTTTTTTTTTCAAAATAATTTTGTGGCCTTATGATTTGAATGAATAAAATTGATTTTCTAAAGTTGTTTATTAAAGTACACATCTACAATGACAGTTCCTTGGTGTCCACGGAAGAACAAATTTCAAAATTGAATATAAAGTGAAAATACGTGCTAGAGAACTAGACAAGGTGGGGAAGAAAGCAGTTTTACTGTGGAGTAAAAATTAGGCTAGCTGGTGACCTAAATGCTGAGTCACAATATTTTTTGATGACAGCTGTGGGTATATGTACCTTCTCCCAACCATTTTTTGGGATTTTTTTTTTCCTTATTGCTTTATGCAAAATTCTAAAAAAATGGAGTTCCATGTCCAAAATAAGTGAAAGAGCTTATCCCTCAAATGCCAGCCAGGCTTTAGAATGACCAAAGCCAGCCATGTTGGAATGTGTATTACACTGGAGGAGACATGCTTATCCTGATTAGACCCTTAGCCCAGCTGTTTTCTCATCAAAATCTTCCAGGTTCCTTTCTACGCTTCAGAGAGCTCCTTCTGCCAACACATCCATACCCACTGTTTGCTAATCAAACCTCATGTGCCTCTCTTCATTCACTGGTGTTTTGATTTTGGGGGTGGTGGGACAGGAGGGGCGCAGAGGCCTGATTGTGCCAGCAGATAGGACACCCGTTCCCTTTCCATCCCTCCTGAGCAGCCTCTTACATCTGACATGTTGGCCTGTTTATAACTTGGATAAACTCCCTGCCTAGTTCCACTCCCCAGTTTTTTCTTCTCCAAGCGCAAACTGCTGGACCCAGACTTGATTTCTTCCTACATATTAGTATCCAGATATCCACTGAACCCTTCTCAGATTATAATTTATCAGGTTGCCTGTAGTGTGCTGTGTTGTGGTTCCAGGAGGAGGGATGTCTAGTTTCTTGCATCTCTGAAGCAGTGTGTCCGGTACTCAAGTTGGCAAAGCAGTTGGTGAGATTTGGCCACCCACTTGTAGCCCTGTTACCCCCCGCAGATACAAGACAGTGGACTATGTGTAGGTTGGGGGAGGTTAGAAGGGACTGGATTTAGTCTCATTCTACTCTAGAGCTTTGTATTCCATTTCTTTACCTCTTTTCTCAATGTTCAGTTGTTAGTGTGGTGACAGAAATTCATAGGGAGAAAAGAACCCCTTCTCTTTTCCAACACGCTTGATAAATCAGTTTGGATGTTCATCCTTCCTGCATTTTGGTGTTTAACAAAACACTGCTATAAAAGAACGCTATGGAATGCTGTTTCTCACCCAGCACACACCTGCAGTGCGCCTGGTCTGCCTACTGTATTTCATCTTCTACTTTTTCTTCCAGCATCGTCCAGCCAAGCAGAGAAGGAGCTGACAGATTCTCCTGCAACCTCTAAACGCATCTCCTTCCCGGGTAGCTCAGACTGTCCTCTCTCTTCGAAGCGACCAAAAACATCCGAGGAGAGCAAACCAGAGCAGGTGAGGCTGAAGAGGCCCTGCTGGGGGTGGAGGGCAATTGGACACTGGTGGGGAACAAACACTAGGGTGAGAGGGCTTGAGGCGAGAATGGAAGACTCAGCTGGAGCGGTGGGTGTGTCCCCACAGATGTACCAGTGCCCCTACTGCAAGTACAGCAACGCCGACGTGAACCGGCTCCGGGTGCACGCCATGACGCAGCACTCGGTACAGCCCATGCTGCGCTGCCCCCTGTGCCAGGACATGCTCAACAACAAGATTCACCTCCAGCTGCACCTCACCCACCTCCACAGCGTGGCACCCGACTGCGTGGAGAAACTCATTATGACGGTAAGGCACCGGGAACAGGACTTTTCTTCCTCCAGGGGCCAAAAGGAGATACAGTAACATGAACAAGATCTTTGTGGTTGGCAGGGAAAGCCATGCAAAGTTGGAAATGTTAGAAAATCATCCAAGCTCTGTGACCTTGGTTCAGATGTCCCTCCCTCAGACTTGGCATGACCATGGCCCAAACTGCTAAATATGTGCTTCTCACCCTCCTTTATCATTCTCTCGGGATTCGGAGGAATGGAGTGACTCTCCATTAATGTGTAGAAACCCTCATTCAGATTCTGCAACCTTTACTGAGCAGGTCGAGGTGGCTCTTAAATTCACTATGCCTCATTTCATCCTCATAACAACTTCTGTTATAAGAGAGAGAAGCCGGGAAAGGAGAGTTCAACATGTTCCCGTTAACAGATAAGGAAACTGAGACTCAAAGAAGTTAATCAACTTGACACCATTTGTAAGTGGCAGAATCAAAACTTAAACCTACATTTCTAACTCTAGGTGTAGCACAGTAATATGGGAGTTTCTCAAATGGATATATTAGTATCAAGAAAGAAAGTTGTCACTTGGTGATTCATGAGCCATCTTTGCATGTGAGCACATTGTTTCTACACCTGCTAGCTTTGAGGGAATGACTCTAAGTGGTCGCTATAAACATGGCCCAAAAGTTTGTAGTATAAAGATTTAATTCTGATCATAATCACCTGTAGGCATTTCCTGTTCCATTTGGTTATGTGAGACTGATGGACGATGTTGCAGGTGATGTTTAGTTGTGAGGATCATGTAATCGATGATGCATCAAGAGAACTTTAACAGCTAATGGAAAACTCAGAGGTGACCTACTGTGAGCTTCTTCCAGACATCTTTCAAGTATAAATTCACTTTCCATGGGCATTTTCAGAGAGGCTGGTGAACTTCGTGGAAAGATTCTCTGTCAGTGGGGCAGATGTTCCACCTGTGCATGGTTCTGGGCTGCAGGCCTCTCCAGCTCCTCACCAGCCTCTTGGAAAAAACAAGGTGTTTTTCCCAGGCCTCATCTCACTTCCTAGTGGATGGTCTGGAACCCTGGGAGCCTGAAGGATCAAAAAGAAGTGTGGGTATGGAAGCATTTCCAATACTTAACAATGGGTTTTCTTTTGCTCAGATGGGTATTTTTGCTATTTAATCCAAATCCAGCATAGGAACTGTGGGCCAATAGTAATCTGAATGACTGGTTTACATTGGACAGTAAATTTTATTTTTACATGCATGGAGGACAGCATGGCATGTGAATTATTTTTCAGATACCTGTTTTTTTCTTCTTTTTGGTCATATTGTTAGAGTAGCAATAGCATTTCTTTATTTATTAACAGTGTCAATATCAACAGCAGGATATTACTTTTGAGTACCAATCCTCAAGATATTCCTGGAAGTTACCCACTAACCACCATCTTTTGAAGCAGTGATTTTCAACCATTTTAGAGACTGATAAAAGCAATACAACAACATACTAGGCCATTTGTGCATGCTAAAACTTAATAGCCACTGTTGTAGATCCTCCATCAAGTACTCTGCAAATAAAGAATTGTGTGCACAACGCCAGGGAGCTTAAGGCTACATTCAGGGAGCTGCTTAACGATCCCTTTTCTTCAACCCCTGACGGTATAATCATGTGGGAGAAACTGCTCTCAAAAACAGTAGTGCTTGGCACCTGGTTAGAAACCCCTGTGTGCCTCATCTTGCCACAGCAGACAATGAAGATGTTTTCTAGACATTTCTGAAAAGTGTGCAGAGTGTTGGAAATGTATTGGTTTTAGGAAATGGATTTGCTAGCAATGAGAAAGAAGTTAACGGATTCAAAAATAAATTGAAAGTCGCGAGAAATGCAGGAAAGATCATCATTTAAGTGTGTTACTTTTTCCTTAGAAGTGCATGTAAGGCTGCTTTGGCACTCTCTGGGCACGGGAAGATGGAGTTGTGGCATGGCTGCCAGTTTGAAATTGGTTCCTAGTCATGAGATGGTTTGCAGTGAGCCAAATGATGCATTTCCACCTCGATCCTTGGGTTCAGCAGGAAATGATGAGCAACTAGGGCTAGAGGACAATTTGTAGCCACACCCCAGGGTGCGTCTGGAATCCTGTTTGAGGACTGGGATACTGGTCTTGGTCAGATGCCAGCATCCTTCCTCTCAGAAGTTTGGTGTTAAAATGGAATTTGTAGTTGTTTTACAACTAAGTGATTATAATGAACCTGTGGTTAAAATCATGCCCCTGGAGGGTATTTTGCTGTAATTTTATTAGAAAATCAGCCCTGGGAAAGTATTGGTTAGGCTCTCTGACAATTTATCTTTTTTTTCCCAGCCAACTGGAACAGGAAACTCTGCAAAGAGAAATGCCCCTCAAATCTGTGCTCCATTTTCTAGACCATATCACTAAAGAGCGGCCAGTCTTTCATCCAACAAGAGGACAAAGTTTGTGTCTGCTTTATCCCTGGATGGCAGCAAGAAGAGAGAGTCTTCTTTCTTCCTCAAGGGGTGGATGAATTAGGTGCCTTTGGCTGCAGAATAGGAGAAGCTGGCAGAATCTGCCAGGTAGTTGATTCCTGGCAGATATGGGGTGTGTCTAAAGCTATAAATTTGGGTAAATATTTTTTTTTTCAGTCTGGATCCAAAGTCTTGGGATCTAGCTTGAATTGGGTTTCAGTCCCTCTAAAAGTAAATTCCACCCTGATAAATGGAAAGAGATTACTTTCTACACAATGTCTTCCCGTTCGGTTGTAAATGGAGAGCGTTTTGAGGAGGCTTCATTTAATAATACCTTATCAGACAGCTTTCAGGAACCTGCAGTGTCTAATATGTCTGTTGCTATGGTAACAGCTGCTTGCTTATGCTCTGCATCTCATATCTATGTCTTCCATGGGCCCCCTTCTTTTTACTCATGAGGGGGCTTGAAAAATATTCTTCACCAGGAACAATTGCAGCGCTGGCCCTCCACTATGGAAACTGCACCCACGGCACATCATTCTGCTCGGCCTATTGGAAACAGCTCCAGATGGTGTCTTTGTACACGTCATATGAAAGAAGGAAATCTATAAAGCTTAAAGGAGATGAGACAAGTGCCCCTCCGATCCTGGCAGTCCGCCCCCCACCCCCGTGTCAGTTTCACACAACCAAGTCTCACCTATTTTCAGAGAAGCTGGGGATTTCAAATTGATGGAGCTGTAGGAGCTACTGCTTCATGCCCTTATTTTCTGTATCTTTGGGGGAAGGAGGTTGAGGACATGGAGCACATGTTTCTGGCCCCTAGATGAGAATAGAAAAGACCACCTACCATGCATTTCAATACTCTTAAATTATTCTAATTGATCACTGTCTTTCTAAGTGACAGGACATACCACTGGGATCCTGGATCATTAATATGGGGAAATTTTCTTTGTTCTTTAATCACTTAACAAAATAGGACCTCACAGTTGAGATGAGGATGGGCTCCTGAGCCTAGGAGCACCCTCTCCTCCCTTTTGTAGTACTCAGCTGCTCTGTCTGTTTTGTACACGCACAGATTTCCCTTCTGTGCCCCTGGCCGTGCCCTGCCCTGCCCTGCCTGCCATTTTCTTGTATCTCTCTTTTGGGAGCAGTAGTTTGTCTCCTGTGATCTTCAGGCAGTGTCTGGGACTGTGCTCTGTGTGTGCCTGTGCCTCTGTGAGTCTATGGAACAGGCTGGCCGTCTGGCCCCTGCTCTGCCCCCACCCCACAGGGCCTCTCTGGTGGCCACTGGCCCTGGGGCTTTCACACCCACCTGGGTATCAGCTCTTTCACTCTGTCTCCATCTCAGAGGAAAGTAATGAAAATAATCGGGCTTCATTAATTCCAAGCCCTGTGAGATGATAGCCATTTGGAGCCTGTTTGCCAATTAGATGGTCTAAATTAGAAGTGACCTTGGTATACTGCCACTG
This sequence comes from Ictidomys tridecemlineatus, assembly GCF_052094955.1. Taxonomy (NCBI): domain Eukaryota; kingdom Metazoa; phylum Chordata; class Mammalia; order Rodentia; family Sciuridae; genus Ictidomys; species Ictidomys tridecemlineatus. Next base: position 47,492,522 of record NC_135491.1, read on the forward strand.
CTTGCCTCTCGGAGTCTAATGAAGCTTTTCTCTCCCTCCGTTCTCCTCCTCGGCTCTCCTCTGTGTGCACACACTGTGGTAACTGTTCATGTGTTTCCTGCCTCTTCCTCTTCCCCTGCCCCTTTTTTCAATTTCTCTCTTTCTTACCTTTAAAAATCTGGTTCTGGTCTGCATTTGATTCTGACCCACATGAACGTTAACATGGCCTGCCGTTTTATTTTGTTTGTTTGCTTTTGCTGTGAATTTTATGTATTAAAAACAAGAAGCACATAAACAAGCACACAGAAGCCATTTGAGAAGGGAAATGGGGGGGGGGCAGGGAGCTGGGAGGGACTCGCCAGTGGGTACAAAGTCAGTCCGATTTGAAGAACTCATTCTGATGTTTGATTGCACAAAGGCTGACTGGCCCTGGATTTCACAATGGAAGAGAGGATTTCTAATGTTTTGTCACACAGAAGTGATAAATGTTTGAGGTGATAAATATGCTAATTACCCTTATTTGATCATTAAACTAAGTATTCTTCATATTGCACCCCATAAATTTGTACAATTATGTGTCAATTGAAAAAAAAATTTAGATTAAAAAAAGAGAGACTGAAAGAAAGAAAGAAACTGGGTCTTCCAGACGCTGTAGTCCAGGGCCTGCACCATTAGGAGGCAGTGAGGAGGGGACCCTCTGAAGCTCTGCTGGCCAAGAGGCGCCCTGGTTTGCTGGCTGAGGTGTGCAGAAACCAGCCGGTGGGCCTGGCAGCTGTCCCAGCGCAGGAGGAAGGGAGCACCTGTGCTTCCTGGAGCAGCAGCTTTCCGCACACCACTGGCCACTAGCTTTAATGCTCCACCCTGAAAGCAGTTGAGTTTTGACTTTGTGCTTAAATTTGGGGCTAGAACCAGCACCTCCTTCACAGGGGTATGGAGACTGGCCAGGTCTGTGCCTGTGGCTCCCTTTCACTTCCCCTTCTGCCTGAGATGCTCCATTCTATTGATTTTCACTGAAAGTCCTTGGGAATGTAGACCTTGGCAAATCTACCCTTCCCATGGAAGAGGGAGCCTTTCCCAGAGAAGCCCCACTTCTGAGCAGGGCCAAGGCGGAGGAGAGGAGAGTCACGGAGAAACCAGGTTCGACACTTTCTCTAAGAAAGCCAGCTCTCCAGCACGCAGGGAGCACGTTGGTTGCACTGGTACATCCTGGGCCGGCCTGCCTGAGGGTGGCTTTATGGGGTGAATTTGCAGGAATAATCTGGTAAGAAGCTAGAGACGTGGCTGCACGGCATGTTGAACTGGAGCATTCCACATCTGTGATCTGGGGAGGGAAGCAGGTAGGTGTTCCTTCTAACGCCTGCCTCTCTCAAGAAGGAGTGAATATCAGCCACCCTGTAACGAATGTCAAAGTGGGGACCAGAACCAAATATAAGACTCTGGGCTCTATAAGGTGTGTCCTTGGGGCTTTCAGGTTCACTCATAGGATCTTGAAAGGTATTAAATTATAATCCAGAACAATGATGAACCAAATGAGGAGGAGACTGAAAGTCAGTATTGATGAACACATGTCACCTCTCCCAGTTGATCAGGGGCAATTCCCTTGAGTCAACATATTTCCCTCTGGGGACCTCTGACCTCCTGAAATTATCTGCAGTATCGTGTGTGAAAGTATTTTTCTAGGAGTCTGATACTTTCATCATAATCTCCAAGGGATTCATGATCTCAAAACCTTATTCTAGATGCTGAGCTTCTTAGAGCAGGGGCCTGGTCTCCCTCCCCCAGGAGAACAGCCCAGGAGCACTGTCCAGTGCTTTAGTCAATGAAGCTCCAATGAGTGGAGGAACCGAGTCCCTCCAGGGCCTTGCTTCTCAACAGCTGAGCTGTTTGGGGATTGCTTAGGCTTGAAGATCTTTAGCATCAGTTGGAAACTACTCTGTTTCTGTGATTATATATGAGAAGTGCTTCCAGCTTCAGCTGAAGGAGTTTCAGCACAGGAGCCGAGGCCCAAGTTTCTCCTGTTAAAAATGAGATCTTTAACTTGCTGGGAGATGTTAGAGCCACTGTTTGTTTCCAGGCTTGGAGCGCCCCAGCTCTGCTGGTGGTTTCTTCCTGTGTTCTCTTCACTCCTGCATATTCTGGGAGGAACATAGCTGACCTGGCTCAGAAGGGGTAGGAGGAAAACATGTGCTGTCTAGAAGATCAGCCCTGGCAGGGCCAAGGCCAATCTTGAGAGACCCAAATGCCAAGGAAGCAATGGCTGCATGTCATTATAGAAAACTGGGCTTTTTGTACGCATTAAACGCCTCTTCTGATCAGTTGAGTTTTTTTTAACCAGAAGAACTTTTATTGTTAAGTCTGTTTTGATATTCTCAGGCCCATTAGAAAAGAGAGTAGAGAGTGGGAAATATATTTGAATGTATTCAGTGTTTACAGGTATACAGATTCATTAGGATCAGTTCATACAGACGGGACAGTCAGTGTTGAGTGAAGGAGTTTGAGCTGACGGTGTATTGACCAAAGCTCAGAAATTTTTGTTTGGCTTTTGAGTTTACAGCTGGGGATGTGGATGAGGCAGGAGCGTGGACAAACAGAGAGGAATCAGGGGAAGAGAGCGACAGCCAGCTCACGTACCTGATATCTACACAGGGAAGCTGGTGGAAGGATCCAGTTATTTGAAGACCATTGAAGCTTGGGCACACTTAAAATGTTTTGTCCTCTCATAAATCCTATATGTTTGGTGTTCCTGGTGACAGAGAACTGCACTCAGCACAGTTGCGTGACTGACTCTCCCACTGTCAGCTGTCCATCAGGGACTGGGGCTGGGACAGTCTGAACCTTCCATGCACTCTGGAAGTCAAATACTACTGGAAAACAAAGGCAATGTCAAGGCAGGTGACACTGTCTTGGGTCCCTGTCCTTTCCCTCACTGAGCAGGACTGCTCTGTAGCTCAGTTGGCAGGACAGTTGATAGCTCTTTAGGAAAAAGCACAGGAGTTAGCATGAAAAGCTTTGGAAGCTGGCGGGGAGGGAGCAGCATGGGCCTGGGAATCTTGGTGTCTTCGAACTAGTGCGGGGTCTCCCTTAGCCAGTGTAGTGAGGCAGCTGCTGCTCTCAACTTTTCTTCAGATGCATGTGCAGACATACCCTACATTTCTAGGTCCTTAAAGATTTCTGTTTGTGAAACTTCCTGTTTGCCTCCTGGAGCCTCCTTGCCTGTTAAAATTTCGTACACCATGCTTTTTTTTTTTTTTTCCTTTGCCTCAGGGAGTGGCTACATATACCATAGATGAGAAGAGGCAGGTGGATAAAAGTAGTTACTTAAACACATATGGGGCAAGACTTCCAGGTTTGGAGGCCCAGATTAAGATGCAGAGGAGCATGTGAGGTTGATGATTATATTTCGGGGAGAGTTAATTGATGGAAGGTGAAGGCAGACAAAGAACCGCTGCTTACTGCCTTCTTGAATCCCAATCAGGAATTATGATTAAAGTCGCAGCGAGACAACAGAGGGCTGATGAATTGGTGTCTTTTTTTTTTTTCTTTTTTGCCGTCATTCACACTTGATTGACTTCAACCTTTCAAGTGCAAAAGTCTCTCTTTTCCATTATTATTCATAGCCATCTGAGTTTTTCTAATTAAAGTGTATGAAAACAATTACTGATCCGCCGTACTGAGTCTGTTAGAGGGGATGTCTGCCTTACTGTAATGCGTATAAAAAGCCCACAGTTTTCTATAATGATGTGCAGCTGAGGTGTTAGATAATTTTATTCTTTTTTACTCTGTAGGGCTTTTTTTTATTTCTCATGATTCATTTTTCATAATTCCTAAAGATCCCAGGAAAGGACTGATCCTGCAGCCACAACCGGGAAAGGAGGTTGGGGGGAATCTTTTTTCCTTTCTTTTTCTCCCCCTCTCGCCCCCAACCTCGTGCTCCCCCTTGGCTGAAGACTATAAATTAATCGGTGACCTTTCACTTCTTGGATTCCCGCTGGACTCCCCAGCCACACTGGTCAGAAATGCTTTCTATTAAAAAGAAAATAGATGGAATGAGTTTGGCAATCTCTACCCCATTGTAACGATTCAGCAGCAGCTCGCCCTAACCAGCTGCTGGCAGCTCTGTGCAAGGGTGCAGATGTCTGGGAGCAGGAGTGCCGTGTCACTCACATTCACCTGCCACGCACCTGCTCTTTGCAAACACAGGCTTCTCAGAACCCTCCTCTCTAGTGCCTGTTGCTTAATTTTTGCACATATGGGTGTCTTGGTGGCTGAAAAAATTCTCATACCCCTAAATGTGATGTGGCATCAATTTTTTGGTGTTGATGCCACTTGTCTGGGTTTCAGCTGGTGGTTGAGCCTGTTGCCAGTGATACTAGTGAACATGTCAGCAGCTATTTTGAGCAAGGGCAGGAATTTCAAGCCACTAAAGATTATTTTTAAAATATTATTTATTTAATTTTGAACAAAATTTTAGAAGGTCCCGTCTTTGCAATAGGAAGTGAAGATGTGACTGCAGTAAAGTCGTGTTTGCTTGGGAAAGCAATGACTCCGACTGGGGCTGGGCTGGATATAGAAAGGTTAGCAGTGACTGCAGTTTCTGTCCCTGTAACCTTTAGGTCAGTCTGTTTTTCAGGGTTTCATGAAATGGGAGGTGATTTCTAATTCATTAGAAACTACTTTTGCCATCTAAGCGTCCTACCCCAGAGCAGACAAAGGGATATTGCTGGTTTTTGGTTTTAGGGTTATTTTCCTTCGTTACTGGGAATTGAACCTGGAAGCATCCTGCACTACAGTATCCCTGGATTTTTTTTTTTTTTTTTTGAGACAGGGTCTTCCAAGTTGCTGAACCTGGCCTTGAGCTTGAGGTCCTCCTGCCTCAGTTTCCTGGGTCACTGGAATGATATTGTTCTTTTTTTAAACAAAAACTTTTTTCTCCTTATATTAGAATTTGAGGGATGCTTATCTCCTTAACACAGGGCAAATGATAACTTGTTGGCATAAGCTGCTGGCCTCCTCTCTAGGAGGGAGGCCTAGAGAAATATCCAAGGATCTGACCTAAAATTGGAGCTGCTTGGAACCAGGCTAATTATGGAGCTGCTGTATTAGGGTATAATGGCCATGGTCGAGGTGGGGCCACCTTGTTGTGGACTGCTGAACAGGCTGCCCTAGATGGCTGGGTCGCTGGGCAGATGTTCCCTCTGATGTCATAGACCTTGGGCAAAGACTCCAGAAGAAATTCTGGCTTAAGTGAGTCATGAAAAAGGCTTGTTTGCACTTGATATCAGCTTGTAAAGGGTTACAAAATGTTGTTTCCTGGAAAATCTGCCAGTGTGTCTGCATGTCCTCAGCCTTGCCTTTGTTCTCCTCTCTCCCTTAGCCTTTCCTTCACTCTTCCTCCCCTCCTCTTCTTGCCTGAATACATTTTGAAAACACTACTACAATGCTCCCTGCTTCAAGATTACAGTGTACTTTACTCGGTATGATTTAATTAGGGCCCTTATTATGTTTTCAGCAGCTTAAGGTGGGTCTTTCAACTTATCTACCTAATTGGTTGCACGAGAAGTTTCACAGCCCATGACAAAACATTGTCAGTGATCAAAGTCAAAATTCTGCATAAAGGAAAAATATTAATAATAAGATTATTCTTCAAGTGTGCACTGCTAATTATGTCCAGAATGTAACCGTAGAAACACTTTTGACTGATGTGAGCTTTGTCTAATAAACATGAATCTTCAGTGAGCTATGAAAAGTGACACCTCCAGCTTTACACTGGTGAAGGCTAATTTTGCTTATTAAATAATTTTTTCAACCTTTCCTATTTTGTGTCTCTTTCCTCTCTATTTGACTCTCCTTGTGTCTCTGCCTCTCACTCCTCAGGTGACCACCCCTGAGATGGTGATGCCCAGCAGCATGTTCCTGCCAGCAGCTGTTCCAGATCGAGATGGGAATTCCAGCGTGGAAGAGGCAGGAAAGCAGCCTGGTTAGTATCATTAATCTTAACTTCTGTGAACTGAAACAGGGTGAAATCTGTGGCCATAATTTGCACAGGGCAAGGGTGCAGGAATTCTTTGCAGGATTCCTAAGCTGAATGTGACTGATTGGGAGATGAAGGTCACTGTCACCAACTACTTTATACTTTGGTTCCTGGCACGTATTTGTATATTATTCATATGGTTTAAAAGTCAGAGAAATCTGCTTGAGAACCAGTGGGAGTTAATAAGTAGACTCAGCCAGTAGGCCTCTGTAGACCACCATCTTAAGCCATTAAACACTGGTTCTCTGAGGACTTAGTTATTAGGGGCTTGTGAATCAGGTAGTTTTGAGTTGGGGGTGTACTGGATTAGAGGTGCATCTGGAAAGACCATTGTGGTAGACCAGTCGCCGGTGCCATCCTGTGGTTCCTACCTAGATGAATCATTAGACCTCTGTGACACAGTCCTACATCTTTGACCTCTTCTAGCCATCTAAGGTTTAAGTTAAAAAGAGTTCAGCCATGCTGTGCCTAGGCTTCTCCCTTGTGGTTTTTCTTATTAGGCAGTGGAAAGATGATCTGAAAAGGGTTGGGGTATTTATGAGTATAATGGTCTCACTGTGGAAGAAAATTTAATGTATTTTAATAATTTGCCACATTAATGTTCATTGCTTATTGAATAGAGATGATAGTCAAAAAGTCATAACAAGTAATTAAAGGCCTAAAAGTAAAATCCAAAATTCTTTATAATGGACTACAATTATTATAAATTCCCCACAACTTAGAACAGCATTAATTCATATCTGCTATTCTAAATTCTTATAACATAAAAGATGAACATAAATAGGCACCCCAAGATCAGTAACCTTCAGGCTCATTCTTGAGAAACTGGATTCTGAGTCAAGCAGTTAAATATTATTTAGAAGACTGTTAGTTCTGTGACAAGACATAGGCTCATTATGAATGGAAACTTTTGTATCCTTCTATTCATCTCTGTCCCTGTGTGCCCTGTTTTTAATATGCACTCCATCAGCCCTGTGCAGATTCTATTGATTAGGTTGGGGACTTCATGAAGCCTGCCTAGGTAGACGGCTCTGGGTGCCATCCCGGAAACAAGACCTTCTTTATCTTTGGGCTTGATGTTTTTTTTTTTGCAGAAACTTCAGAGGATCTGGGAAAGAACATCTTGCCATCTGCAAGCACAGAGCACAGCGGAGATTTGAAACCTTCTTCTGCTGACCCAGGATCTGTGAGAGAAGACTCGGGCTTCCTCTGTTGGAAGAAGGGGTGCAACCAGGTTTTCAAGACTTCAGCTGCCCTCCAGACACATTTCAATGAGGTACATGCCAAGAGGCCCCAGCTGCCCGTGTCAGATCGCCACGTGTACAAGTACCGCTGCAACCAGTGCAGCCTGGCTTTCAAGACCATCGAAAAGTTGCAGCTGCATTCTCAGTACCATGTGATCCGAGCCGCCACCATGTGCTGTCTCTGTCAGCGCAGTTTTCGAACATTCCAGGCTCTGAAAAAACACCTTGAGACAAGCCACCTGGAGTTGAGTGAGGCCGACATTCAACAACTTTATGGTGGCCTTCTGGCCAATGGGGACCTCTTGGCAATGGGAGACCCCACCCTGGCTGAAGACCACACCATAATTGTTGAAGAAGACAAGGAAGAAGAAAGTGACTTGGAAGATAAACAGAGCCCCACGGGCAGTGACTCTGGGTCGGTACAAGAAGATTCAGGCGCAGAGCCAAAGAGAGCTCTACCTTTCAGAAAAGGCCCCAACTTTACTATGGAAAAGTTTCTAGACCCTTCCCGCCCTTACAAGTGCACCGTCTGTAAGGAATCTTTCACTCAAAAGAACATACTGCTGGTGCACTACAATTCTGTCTCCCACCTGCACAAGTTAAAGAGAGCTCTTCAAGAATCAGCAACTGGTCAACCAGAACCCACCAGCAGCCCAGACAACAAACCTTTTAAGTGTAACACTTGTAATGTGGCCTATAGCCAGAGTTCCACTCTGGAGATCCACATGAGGTCTGTGCTGCATCAAACCAAAGCCCGAGCAGCCAAGCTGGAGGCTGCAAGTGGTAGCAGCAATGGGACTGGGAACAGTGGCAGTGTCCCACTGAGTTCCTCCATACCAAGTCCCGTGAGCACCAGTGGCAGTAGTAACACCTTTACCACCACCAATCCAAGTAGTGCCAGCATCACTCCGAGCTCCGGCTTACTGAGCCAAGTGCCCGCTGAGAGTGTTGGGATGCTGCCCCTAGGGAATCCCATTGGTGCCAACATTGCTTCCCCTTCAGAGCCCAAGGAGGCCAATCGGAAGAAGCTGGCAGACATGATCGCATCCAGGCAGCAGCAACAACAGCAGCAGCAGCAACAGCAGCAGCAGCAACAGCAGCAGCAACAACAACAAGCTCAGACACTGGCCCAGGCCCAGGCTCAAGTTCAGGCTCACTTGCAGCAGGAACTGCAGCAGCAGGCTGCCCTGATCCAGTCCCAGCTGTTTAACCCCACCCTCCTGCCTCACTTCCCCATGACCACTGAGACCCTGCTCCAGCTGCAGCAGCAACAGCACCTCCTCTTCCCTTTCTACATCCCCAGCGCTGAGTTCCAGCTCAACCCCGAGGTGAGCTTGCCAGTGACGAGCGGGGCACTGACGCTGACAGGGACGGGGCCAGGCCTGCTGGAAGATCTGAAGGCTCAGGTTCAGATCCCACAGCAGAGCCACCAGCAGATCCTGCAGCAGCAGCAGCAACAACAGCAGCAAAACCAACTTCTGTCCCAGAGTCACTCTGCCCTCCTACAGCCAAGCCAGCTCCCCGAAAAGAAAAACAAATTGGTCATCAAAGACAAGGAAAAAGAGAGCCAGAGAGAGAGGGAGGGTGCTGAAGGGGGAGAAGGCATCGCAGGACCGAAGGAGCTGCTGCCAGATGCCTTGAAGGCCAAAGAGAAGAAAGAGCTGGCACCAGGGGGTGGTTCTGAGCCTTCTATGCTTCCTCCGCGCATTGCCTCGGATGCCAGAGGGAACGCCACCAAGGCCTTGCTGGAGAACTTCGGCTTTGAGCTGGTCATTCAGTACAACGAGAACAAGCAGAAGGTGCAAAAGAAGACCGGGAAGACGGAGCAGGGAGAGAACCTGGAGAAGCTTGAGTGCGACTCCTGCGGCAAGCTGTTTTCCAACATCTTGATTTTAAAGAGTCATCAAGAGCATGTTCATCAGAATTACTTCCCCTTTAAGCAGCTGGAGAGGTTTGCCAAACAGTACAGAGAGCACTATGATAAACTGTACCCTCTGAGGCCCCAGACCCCAGAGCCCCCGCCCCCGCCCCCTCCGCCCCCTCCGCCCCCGCTTCCTGCAGCACCTCCACAGCCAGCCTCCACGCCTGCCATCCCGGCTTCAGCCCCACCCATCACCTCGCCCACCATCGCCCCGGCCCAGCCCTCGGTGCCGCTCACCCAGCTCTCCATGCCCATGGAGCTGCCCATCTTCTCGCCGCTGATGATGCAGACCATGCCACTGCAGACCCTGCCAGCTCAGCTGCCCCCTCAGCTTGGCCCTGTGGAACCTCTGCCCGCAGACCTGGCCCAGTTGTACCAGCACCAGCTCAATCCAACCCTGCTCCAGCAGCAGAACAAGAGGCCTCGCACCAGGATCACCGATGACCAGCTCCGAGTGCTGCGGCAGTATTTTGACATCAACAACTCCCCCAGTGAGGAGCAGATCAAAGAGATGGCAGACAAGTCTGGGTTGCCCCAGAAAGTGATCAAGCACTGGTTCAGGAACACTCTCTTCAAAGAGCGGCAGCGCAACAAGGACTCACCCTACAACTTCAGCAATCCCCCCATCACCAGCCTGGAGGAGCTCAAGATCGACTCCAGGCCTCCTTCCCCGGAACCTCAGAAGCAGGAGTACTGGGGGAGCAAGAGGTCTTCCAGAACTAGGTTTACCGACTACCAGCTGAGAGTCCTCCAGGACTTCTTTGATGCCAATGCTTACCCAAAGGACGATGAATTTGAGCAACTCTCTAATTTACTGAACCTTCCAACCCGAGTCATTGTGGTGTGGTTTCAGAATGCCCGACAGAAGGCCAGGAAAAATTATGAGAATCAGGGAGAGGGCAAAGATGGAGAGCGGCGAGAGCTCACAAATGATAGGTACATCCGAACAAGCAACCTGAACTACCAGTGCAAGAAATGTAGCCTGGTGTTCCAGCGCATCTTTGATCTCATCAAGCACCAGAAGAAGCTGTGTTACAAGGACGAGGACGAGGAGGGGCAGGACGACAGCCAAAACGAGGACTCCATGGATGCCATGGAAATCCTCACCCCCACCAGCTCCTCCTGCAGCACCCCGATGCCCTCGCAGGCTTACAGTGCCCCCGCACCATCGGCCAATACAGCTCCCTCTGCTTTCCTGCAGCTTACAGCGGAGGCCGACGACCTGGCCACCTTCAGTTCAAAAGCAGAGGCGAGTGATGAGAAACCAAAGCAGGCTGACCCTCCCAGTGCACAGCCGAACCAAACCCAAGAAAAGCAAGGACAACCAAAGGCAGAGCTGCAGCAGCAAGACCAGCCGGAGCAGAAGACCAGTGCACCCCAGCCAAAGCTCCCACAGCTGGCTGCCCCGCCCTCCCTGCCACAGCCTCCTCCACAGGCGCCCCCTCCTCAGTGTCCCCTGCCCCAGTCGAGCCCCAGTCCTTCTCAGCTCTCCCACCTGCCCCTCAAGCCCCTCCACACCTCAACTCCTCAACAGCTGGCGAACCTACCTCCTCAGCTAATCCCCTACCAGTGCGACCAGTGCAAGCTGGCCTTCCCGTCATTTGAGCACTGGCAGGAGCATCAGCAGCTTCACTTCCTGAGTGCGCAGAACCAGTTCATCCACCCGCAGTTTTTGGACCGGTCACTGGACATGCCTTTCATGCTGTTTGATCCCAGCAACCCACTCCTGGCCAGCCAGCTGCTCTCGGGGGCCATTCCTCAGATCCCCGCCAGCTCGGCCACCTCTCCTTCCACGCCCACCTCCACCATGAACACTCTCAAGAGGAAGCTGGAGGAAAAGGCCAGCGGGAGCCCCGGAGAGAATGACAGTGGGACGGGAGGGGAGGAGCCGCAGAGGGACAAGCGTTTGAGGACGACCATTACGCCGGAGCAGCTGGAAATCCTTTACCAAAAGTATCTGCTGGACTCCAATCCAACTCGAAAGATGTTGGATCACATCGCGCACGAGGTGGGCTTGAAGAAACGCGTGGTGCAGGTCTGGTTTCAGAACACCCGAGCTCGGGAAAGGAAAGGACAGTTCCGGGCGGTGGGCCCAGCCCAGGCCCACAGACGATGCCCTTTTTGCAGAGCGCTCTTCAAAGCCAAGACTGCCCTCGAGGCTCATATCCGGTCCCGCCACTGGCATGAAGCCAAGAGAGCCGGCTACAACCTGACTCTGTCTGCCATGCTGTTAGACTGTGACGGGGGACTCCAGATGAAAGGAGATATTTTTGATGGAACTAGCTTTTCCCACCTTCCCCCAAGCAGTAGTGACGGTCAGGGTGTCCCCCTCTCACCTGTGAGTAAGACCATGGAGCTGTCTCCCAGAACTCTCCTCAGCCCTTCCTCCATCAAGGTGGAGGGGATCGAAGACTTTGAAAGCCCCTCCATGTCCTCGGTTAATCTAAACTTTGACCAAACTAAGCTGGACAACGATGACTGTTCCTCTGTCAACACGGCAATCACAGACACCACAACAGGAGACGAGGGCAATGCGGATAATGACAGTGCGACGGGAATAGCAACTGAAACCAAATCATCTTCTGCACCCAGTGAGGGGCTGACCAAAGCAGCCATGATGGCAATGTCTGAGTACGAAGATCGGTTGTCATCTGGTCTGGTCAGCCCAGCCCCGAGCTTTTATAGCAAAGAATATGACAACGAAGGTACAGTGGACTACAGTGAAACCTCAAGCCTTGCGGACCCCTGCTCCCCGAGTCCTGGTGTGAGTGGTTCCGCAGGCAAATCTGGTGACAGCGGGGATCGGCCTGGGCAGAAACGTTTTCGCACTCAGATGACCAATTTGCAGCTGAAGGTCCTCAAGTCATGCTTTAATGACTATAGGACACCCACTATGCTAGAGTGTGAGGTCCTGGGCAATGACATTGGACTGCCAAAGAGAGTTGTTCAGGTCTGGTTCCAGAACGCCCGGGCAAAAGAAAAGAAGTCCAAGTTAAGCATGGCCAAGCATTTTGGTATAAACCAAACAAGTTACGAGGGACCCAAAACAGAGTGCACTTTGTGTGGCATCAAGTACAGCGCTCGGCTGTCTGTACGCGACCATATCTTTTCCCAACAGCACATCTCCAAAGTCAAAGACACCATTGGAAGCCAGTTGGACAAGGAGAAAGAATACTTTGACCCAGCCACTGTACGTCAGTTGATGGCTCAGCAAGAGTTGGACCGGATTAAAAAGGCCAATGAGGTCCTTGGACTGGCAGCTCAGCAGCAAGGGATGTTTGACAACGCCCCTCTCCAGGCTCTTAACCTTCCTACAGCGTATCCAGCGCTCCAGGGCATTCCTCCCGTGTTGCTCCCCGGCCTCAACAGCCCCTCCTTGCCAGGCTTTACTCCATCCAACACAGGTGGGTTCTGTTCTAGGTGATTCTTTTCAGCATCAAAGCTCAGTTAGTGTTTTGTTGTGTGGTGACCATGCCAAACCTTCCTGAGTACTGGGCAAACAGGAAGGTTTCGTTTCTGCTTCTTTGAAAGCAGCAAGAATATATTTCCCTCTACTGCGCCATCCCAGTGCCAGTGTGTACATGGGTTCTTGGCCTTTCTAATCGAGTCTAGGGATGGGAGCTCCTGGTTAGAACAGTCTCCTCGGAAACCACACTTATGCCCTGTGTTCTGCAGCACAACCAGCGTGTGTGCTATAGGGAAGAACTTGACATGCTGATTCCTAGGGAATTTTCAAGAGGTTTCCATCATAGACCCTTCCATTTGGGTCTATGAAACGGCCAGTCTCATCTAGATAGTTGTTGCAAATATAAGACATTTAGTCCTAGCTAATTCTAGATGGTACCCTATGGAAACTGGTCCAGGAAAATTTACTCTTTGCCCTCACCTGGGGTCCCTGCTGTCTGTTTTAGAGAACTCCTGTGATAGATCTGCTCTCAGGAAGACGCTCTTCTGTGGTGGCTCCTCAGTACTGTTTGGGTTCTCTTCTAGCCAGAGCAACAGTAGCCGGGCTAGTTTCTAAGGAGATCACCTTTCTACTTGAAAGTACTGGCCAGGAATCTTGTACTTGGCCTTGACATGGCCATGTCAGTCTTCCAGATAGAGGTACTAATTCACACTGTAGACATCCTCAGCCACCCCTTCGTTTTCTTTTCCCTTTCCTCCCTCCCACCCATTGACAATCATAAATACTGGCTTCTGTATTCTCAACGGGAAGTTTGCAGGTCTTCCTACATACCTCTTGTTTGTCCTCCTCTGTCCTCACCCATCTTCCCTGATCCAGCTGTCTTTCCCAAATTGGACCCTCCCCTCCAAGGTCCGGGGAGGATTTGGCCCCCACCCCACCCACAACAGCCTGCACTGACCAGTACATGCTGAACCCAGGAGAGCTCCTCAGAGGGCTTCCTTGTCTTCAAAATGTGCCCATTCCCAGGGGTTAAAGCTGCTCTGCAGCCCTAGTTTCTGACCGAATAAACTCCAAGTTTTGCAGCTTTGGCCATTTTTACCAGGACAAAGAAAGTACTGAATTCCTGGTCCCAGTTTCTTATCCAAAGAGAACAAGAAAAGAAAGCATTGAGACACAGCAGTCAGTGCATATGTGTATTGGCAAGTAACACCACAGAATGCTGCTAAGCCTGCCGGACAGAAGCCAGGAAACAAGCTATGGAAAGTGCCAGGCACTGAATTATCGTTGTAGCCCAGGGGCTTAGGAAGGCCCAGCGTATCATAAAAATGTGGAAAAAAAAAGTAGAACCAGAATGTCTGATGTATTCCCCTTGTTTTACAGATGAGAAAACTGAGGCCCAGAGAGGTCAAGACCATTCAGCAAGCTAGGGTAGGAGCCAGAGCTCCCACCCAGGCCTCCGGGCTCCCAGTGCTATGTGCTCCTTCCACAACACCCAATATGAGCCAGTCAGTCAACAGGTATACATTTAGTGCTACTTAGGTTCTGACCGCTTGAGTAGACCCAAGATAGAAAGCTGTGCTTTTAATCAGTCAGGGTAGCCAGGTAACCCAGTGCCCCAGTTGCCAGCACCTGCTTGTACCGCAGCCCAAGAGCACTGATCTGGAATGGGAGGGAAAGAACTTGTGTTTATTAAGCATTTACTGTATGTCAGGCCCAATGCTGAGCTCTTTGTACATGGCCTTTCATTTGATCTCCAGAACCACCTATTGTGGAAAGCTGGGGTTCCAAGAGTCAGTTAGTGGATCCAAGGTTGCACAGCCAGTGTGCGTCAGCCATAATCCATACAGGGTCAGTCTGACTCCAGAAGTACATGAGTGAGACTCAGGGTGGTGAAGCACCTTGCTTGGTTGTGATCTTACCGAAAACCAAGAATTTTTGTGAAGGTGCATTGACTAGTGCAAGCTTGGCAAATAGCAGGCGTTAGGAAATGTTTCTTAAATTTTGAGTCTCCCTCATAGACAATTGGTTGAACACATACAAAGTCGATTTAAGGCCTCCTGACCTGAATCTTCGTCTCAAAGGCCTAAAGCCCCAAGAATGGGGGATCTGTGGACATTCCCTCTTTGCCCCACAGATATTTTGGCTCTGGCCTCAAACCTGAAATATGGAGCAGGCCCGTTGCTTAGTAGTAGACAGAAAGAGCCTTGTTCCAGATTTAGAATTCATAATCCCTTCTGTCTTTGCCTCATTTATGCCAATTTAACCATCAAGCATTTGAATTTTTCTGGTACAATCAACCAGTCACTTCTCTGGTTTCAGTTGCTTGTATACATTGAGGAAATTGGGTGAGTTACTCTTAGCATATTCCCTTTCTGCTGTTTTGGAAGAGTCCATTATGTGATGCTGAGGGAAGCTTCCTTCTTCTATCCAATGTTAGCAGATGTTTTCCTGGGATTGGTGACTTGAAGCAACCTTATTTTCATCTGAAACCTAAGGGTTTTGATAGTCAAGGGAACATTGTACCACTCCTGCTGGATATCACCATAGTCTTCACCCAGGTCTAGGCTTCAAGTGGTTTGTTTTGTTTTGTTTCTCACGAAGAGTGTCATGCTGTGGAACTATTGCCCCAGCTTTCTGGCAAGTGGTCCCAATTAAATACTAATGAGCTATAAGATTTTTAAATTTTACATTCTTATGTAAAATTTTATATTCTGTTGTGAAAAATCCACGAAGGGGTGTGTGCCGTGCAGCAGTGCAGATTGGTGAATCTGGAGAGTCCTGAGGGCCACTCCCTGTGCACTCGGACTCCACAACCTGCCTGTTCTCAGCGTTTCTTCCGCTAGCACACTGCCCCTTGCTGCCTTTCCTTATAACCCAGCTGTCTGAACATGCCTGAGGCTTGGTGTACCATCAGCCACAATGCCCTCCTCCCATCACCCTAGAACCAAACACACCCTCTAGGTGACAGGTGTGTGTTGAGGAGGACTGAGGCCCTGGGCTGGGTGAAGGCTTTCTTTGCAGAGCGTAGGTGGTGAGGACTGAGCATGATTGACGGTGGGTCCCTGCCAATAGGATTAGAGACTCCTGAGACCCATAAACAGTAGTCAGGGGTTGGCTATGATGTCTTGGGGATTGACGGTGTCAGTGCTTTCTTCTATTTCTGAGGCTGCTTTTCTCTTTCTGTGACTGGTCCTCAAGCAGCTGAATCCCCACTGGGCTTTCCTTCACACAGGGGCAGGAGGAGGTGGTAGTCTTATTCAGCAGACTTGGAGCACATCAGCAGAGCCAGGGCACTGGAGCAGTTTTCCCTGAGTGGGTTTGTTTATTTCTTCCCAGGCCCCTCCTCCACACTCCTGTGGTTCTCTTCTCTGGCCTCCTGAAGCACCCATTCAGTTGCAGCAATGGAGGTCAGAGAGGAAGGATATGTATAGAGCCTGTTTTGTTTGCTGTGGCCTTGGGTCTTTGCCAGGATTCTTGCTTTGGCTCCCTTCTCCAGACAACTTCTGGTGGAGCCTCGTGGCTGTACTATTTCTGTAGTGCTTTGATGAAAGCCCCTGGTTCAAATGAGCCCCAGCTGGAAACAGCTAGTTTGGGGGCCTCCAGACTAATTGCATTGGGCAGAGTGAATGGTATCTGGGAGTGCATGGCAAGGATAGTGTCAGCTAATGGGTGTGGTATGCTGGGTAGGAAGGTGTTGCAAGTTGTTTAGCTGAAAGGGGAAGGATGGGAGCTGATCAAAAGGACTGGGTCCCTATCACAGTGCTCAGCTATCCAGTCCTGGGCCTGGTGGGACGCTTCTGTTGAAAATGTTGGTTTTGAGAGGATCTTTCAGGCTGAAACCTTGACATCTCAGATTGTGCCAGTGACACAGGTAAATGTCTTGAGCTTCAGCCTTGCCACCCTGGACTAACTGGTTATTTCTCTTTCTGTCTCGGTTCCTTTTAGCTTTAACGTCTCCTAAACCGAATTTGATGGGTCTGCCCAGCACAACAGTTCCTTCCCCTGGCCTCCCCACATCTGGATTACCAAATAAACCGTCCTCAGCATCGCTGAGCTCCCCGACCCCAGCACAAGCCACCATGGCGATGGCCCCTCAGCAACCCCCCCAACCCCAGCAGCAGCAGCAGCCACAGGTGCAGCAGCCTCCTCCGCCGCCAGCAGCCCAGCTGCCACCCACCCCACAGCTCCCACCGCAGCAGCAACGCAAGGACAAAGACAGTGAGAAAGTAAAGGAGAAGGAGAAGGCACACAAAGGGAAAGGTGAACCCCTGCCTGCCCCCAAGAAGGAGAAGGGAGAGGCGCCCACGGCCGCTGCAGCCACGCTCTCTGCCCCGCTGCCCGCCATGGAGTATGCAGTGGACCCTGCTCAGCTGCAGGCCCTGCAGGCAGCCTTGACTTCAGACCCCACAGCACTGCTCACGAGCCAGTTCCTTCCTTACTTTGTACCAGGCTTTTCTCCTTATTACGCCCCCCAGATCCCTGGCGCCCTGCAGAGCGGGTACCTGCAGCCTATGTATGGCATGGAAGGCCTGTTCCCCTACAGCCCTGCGCTGTCGCAGGCCCTGATGGGGCTGTCCCCGGGCTCCCTACTGCAGCAGTACCAGCAATACCAGCAGAGTCTGCAGGAGGTGATCCAGCAGCAGCAGCAGCGGCAACTGCAACAGCAGCAGCAGCAGCAGCAGCAGCAGCAGAAAGTGCAGCAGCAGCAGCAGCAGCAGCAGCAGCCCAAAGCAAGCCAAACCCCAGTCCCCCAGGGGGCTGCTTCCCCAGACAAAGACCCTGCCAAAGAATCCCCCAAACCAGAAGAGCAGAAAAATGCCCCCCGCGAGGTGTCCCCCCTCCTGCCGAAACCCCCCGAAGAGCCAGAAGCAGAAAGCAAAAGTGCGGACTCCCTCTACGACCCCTTCATTGTTCCAAAGGTGCAGTACAAGTTGGTCTGCCGCAAGTGCCAGGCGGGCTTCGGCGACGAGGAGGCGGCGAGGAGCCACCTGAAGTCCCTCTGCTTCTTCGGCCAGTCTGTGGTGAACCTGCAAGAGATGGTGCTTCACGTCCCCACCGGGAGCGGTGGCGGTGGCGGCGGCGGCGGTGGCGGCGGCGGCGGCTCGTACCACTGCCTGGCGTGCGAGAGCGCGCTCTGTGGGGAGGAAGCTCTGAGTCAACATCTCGAGTCGGCCTTGCACAAACACAGAACAATCACGAGAGCAGCAAGAAACGCCAAAGAGCACCCTAGTTTA
Organism: Ictidomys tridecemlineatus; assembly: GCF_052094955.1. NCBI lineage: Eukaryota > Metazoa > Chordata > Mammalia > Rodentia > Sciuridae > Ictidomys > Ictidomys tridecemlineatus. Next base: position 47,510,337 of record NC_135491.1, read on the forward strand.
TTACCTCACTCTGCCTGCTTCCCCGATCCTAGCACCGCATCTACCTCGCAGTCTGCCGCTCACTCAAACGACAGCCCCCCGCCCCCGTCGGCCCCCGCGCCCCCGCCCGCTTCCCCCCACGCCCCCAGGAAGGCTTGGCCGCCGGTGGTCGCCCGGGCTTCGGCCGCGAAGCCCCCTTCTTTTCCTCCTCTCTCCTCATCTTCAACGGTTACCTCAAGTTCATGCAGCACCTCAGGGGTTCAGCCCTCGATGCCAACAGACGACTATTCGGAGGAGTCTGACACGGATCTCAGCCAAAAGTCCGACGGACCGGCGAGCCCGGTGGAGGGTCCCAAAGACCCCAGCTGCCCCAAGGACAGTGGTCTGACCAGTGTAGGAACGGACACCTTCAGATTGTAAGCTTTGAAGATGAACAATACAAACAAATGAATTTAAATAAAAAAAAAATTAATAACAAACCAATTTCAAAAATAGACTGACTGCAATTCCAAAGCTTCTAACCAAAAAAACAAAAAAACAAAAAAACACACAAAAAAAAACAAAAAAAAAGGAAAAAAAAGAAAAAGCGTGGGTTGTTTTCCCATATACCTATCTATGCCGGTGATTTTACATTCTTGTCTTTTTTTCTTTTAATATTAAAAACAAAAAAACACCCCTAACCCTGTTCCATTGTGTCCTTTTGAAGGTACTATTGGTCTGGGAAACAGAAGTCCGCAGGGCCTCCCCTATGTCTTTGGAGCTTAAACCCCTTGTATATTTGCCCCTTTTCAATAAACGCCCCACCTTGAGAGCACAGAGGAGCCCGGCATGCACTGTATGGGAAAGCAGTCCACCTTGTTGCAGTTTTAGATTTCTTGCTATCTTAGCATTCAGATACCAATGGCTTGCTAAAAAGAAAAAAAGAAATGTAATGTCTTTTTATTCTCAGGTCAATCGCTCACACTTTGTTCTGTTTTCAGAATCATTGTTTTATATATATTATTTTTTCAGTTTTTTTTTTTTTGGTTCCAGAAAAGATTTTGTTTTGTTTTTGTTTTGTTTTGTTAATTTAAAAACGGGCAGAAAGTATTTGAGAAAAACAATGTGAACTGCTTTAGCTTTCTGGGGATTTTTAAGGATAGCTTTTCTGCTGAAGCCAATTTCAAGGGGAAAAGTTAAGCACTCCCATTTTCAGAAAAAAAAAAAACAAAAAACAAAAAAAAAACCCACACACACAAAGAGTGTTGAGGACTTGTAGCTTAAAAACTAAGTTTTAAAAAACTGACTTTCTGTATTTATGATAGATATGACCATTTTTGGTGTTGAGTAGATTGTTGCATTGGAAATGAACTGAAGCAGTATGGTAGATTTAAAAGGAAAAAAACCTTTTGTGTACATTTAGCTTTTTGTATGGTCCAGCTGACAGCTCCTCATTTGATGTCGTCTTGTTCATCCCTAGCAGATAGATTACAATCCGTTGATTCGCCTAAGCTTTTCTCCCCTTTGTCCCTTAACTCCACTTTTCTCTTTCCTCCTCCCAACTCCCATCCTATAATCTCCCACTTAAGGTAGCTGCCTTCATTTCTTAGAGGGTAGCTGCAGAATTATTTTATAAAACTAAAGAAAGAATTTCAAAGGATTCTAGGGGTCATTAGGATCCTCACAGATTATTTTTGGTTGGGGAGTTGAAACTTTTTAAAGGCATATAATTCTAGTTACCTTTGTCTCTAGCCTTGTACATTTATTTTTTTATTTATCCTTTCTTTGGCTTTTCTCTGTACCCCCTTCTTTTCCTCCTTGTTTGGTAGATGCTTCAAATATTCTTTTCCTAAACTAAGGCATTTGTTTCAGTTTGTGTAATTGGGTTGTGTACTTTTTTTATTAAAAAAAAAAAAAAGAAAAAGTTTTGGTTAGGGGTTTGGTTTTTGGTTTTGTATTTGTGTTTTTTCTTTCCTCTCTCAGAAAAAGAAATTTCATGCTTTAAATAAAATCCAAAGACACACCCTTTCACTGCTGATGCAGAAAAGAGGGAAAGGGTTCTTGTTACTTGAGAATTTGTTTCTGATTTAAACAAACAAGACTTAGTTTAATAAAAGAAAGAGTAAAACAAAAGATTCCCAGGTTGTTAGGTGCTTCTTCTGCAAGCAGAGAGGCAACTGTTAATGACAATTCCATATACCAAAAGACACATTTTTTACTTCAAAGTTTTGTCCTTGTGTTAGGCAGTCTGAGCGGCGAGTGTTCCAGAGCGCAGCCAACGAAGAAGCAGATAGCAATGTACAGAGAGCAGAAGAGGAAACCGTACGTGAGGCACCTGTGTTTATGTTAGTATCCACATTCTTGTAACACAACACAATGCTACACATCCCCTTTTTTAATCTTAAAAACGGTCTGAACTTTGAAAGGAAAACTTTGTGCTGCTAAAACGTAGATTTTGGAGACAAATAGATGCTTTGCTGTTTCACTTTCATAGCCAAACATCAACAGACACAATCTCCCCCTTGCCCCCAAAGTGTGAAGTCCTTTTCCCCTTCATTCTCCTCCTTATGTTTCAAAAGGGAACTTTGAAGACTGTGAATACAGGTTCCATTGGTCACCTTTCAGGCTTCTTTCCCCAGTGCTGAAGCCACTCATCGACTTTGCAAAAGACTGGAGCATTCCAAGATCTGAAAATGGATTTCTTTTTTCTTTTTTTCTTTTTTAGCCGGGACTATTTTTATGAATTTGTTTTTAGATAAATGAAAGAGTAGATCTGAACTGTTGTACATATTTCTAACTAGGCTGATGCACAGTGCAAATTCCTTTTTAATTTTTTTAAGTAGAAATTCTAAAGAATACCATCGTAACTATTCATATCAGTATCCAGTTGTAGCATAAGGTGTCAAAAACAAGTACGCAAAACATTTACTGTTTTAACAAGCTATTTCCTTTAACAAGAATTCTTGTATTTCTCCCTGTGTTTGAGATGAACATTTTTAAATTCTAAAGTTGTACAGTTTTTTTGTTGTTTTTTCATTATTTTATCTTGTTTGTAACTCTATGAAATATATATATATATTTTTTGCCATTTAACTGTTGTATGTTACTCTGTGTCTGTATCATAGAAAAAAAATTGTTTTTGTTTTTGGTTCTTTATGTGACACCAGTTAACAATTAACACTAGCTTTACCTGTCAAATTCTGCTAGGTTTTCTCTAAAAACTGTTTTTAAAAATGATATTGCTTGGTAATAGTGCAATTTCTGTCCCTTTCCCTCCCCCCTCAACTTTAACTTCCTTTGTAATTTTGCTACCCCTTCCCTAATGGTTTTAATTTTGGGTGGTTGGGATTTTTGTTTTTTGTGTTTTTTTTTTTCTTTCTACTATGCCATCCTCCCTCTGTGAGGCAGAGTGACTGTCAGTGTTTTGTTATGCCATGCCTTGACCTGTGGGTGTGTTTGGCAACAAATAAGGTGGTTGGGTAGATTGGCTAAGCATGCTTCCACCCACCAGTATTCCTCTGAGGGGTATGTGATTGTTTCAACCTGGAGTGGGTTGCACACTTAATGCTTTCCTCTACAACTGTACCGCCCACATGTATGTTCATTCAAAACAGAAGTAATTCTCAGCACTAACCCAGAAGTAGCAAAGCAGTCAATGAGGGTGCAAAGTCGAAGTCAGACATGAGCTGGTCACATGTTTGTGGGCTGACATCATCAGTGGCTATGACCTGTAGAATTTACAAAGCATGAATTCACTACAACGCTCAACTGTTTGGATCCATCTCACTCGGGGAATCTATTCCTGTCTGCTGTATAGTGAGTAGCTGCGTAGGATATCCAAACTCACTTTTTAAATTAGTTCGTATCCTCCATTGGCACTTCGCTTTTTGGTTGTTGTTGGTTGTTTTTTTTGTTTGTTTGTTTGTTTGTTTGTTTGTTTTTGTTGTTTGTTTTTGGTTTTTCTCAAATACTCCACAGTGTGGGTTGGTGCCAGACACATTGGGTCATAGCACCAGCTCTATTGATGCACAGAATGGGAGTGATTTTATCCATCCTTTCTCCATCCTTCCAAAAAGAAACTTAAAAGGAAAATACACACATACACATATATACACATACACACAGAGAAGAGTTAATACGTCTAGGAAGTTTTTTTCTTTTTTAATTAAATGCTATTTAAAGAGATGAATGTGGCCAAAGTTTTACACAATTGAAAATAAAGTAAAACAGACGGCATGTGTAAACCTGAGTTTTTCAGGCATGGCAGGAAGTTGCAGGAGAGAGAGGCAGTGACCCAAGCCAGTGCACTTGATGTTCATGGACATATATTTTTTTTAAATAATAAATTAAATTAAAACATTTTAAATAGAAGCATAAATTGAGTTGGTTGTTTGTTGGCGCTGAGATACTGCCCACTGTGAAACAAAGCTTTGACTAGTTTTTTTGTTTGTTTGTTTACTTTCTTCAGGGGGGAGGGGGGCAAGTTTGGGTAGGAAAGAAAGCATAAATGAACATGACCCTGAGGTGAAGAGGTATATGAACAGCCTTTGCAATGTACAAAAAAACAAAAACAAAACAAAATAAAAAAAAAACAAAAAAAAAATAGAGCAAGTGAAACCAAAAATGATGTTCTTGGTGTTTTTCTATAATGTAGTCTTGTTAGCTTTTTTGTTACTGTAACAATGCTGATCTTGAACTGTACCAAAATACATGGAGACTAACAAACAGAACCACATGGAACTTTCAAACTGAAAAAAAGAAATTTGTCACAAAAACTTTGTTGTCATAGTTAAGTTGATTGTAGATGGTAATTGAATATACTCCTTTGAAAATATTTCATCAAGTATGTTTCCTGCTCATTGTGATACATTAAAAAAATATGAGCAAAAGTTCTTGACTCTGTTCCCAGATTGTGTGTGTGTGTGTGTGTGTATGCTCACACGTGTGTGTATGTGTGAGAGCACGGGGTTGATAGCTGGTGGAGTGTAAATTTGAACAATATCTTGAGGTTACACAAGCATGTGCACAAACTTTTTTTTTCTTTGTTTTGCATCTCCTAGCACTCAAAAGTACCAGAAGTTTGGGCCATGACACATTTTCATTGGTCCAAGGAAGGTGTAAGCCTGTCTTCTTAGAGAATTCTTGGCTCCAAAGAGCCCTAGTAACAGCTGGATTTTTTTTTTTTTTTTTTTTTTTTTTTGGAGAAGGGATCTCACTACATGTTGCCCAAGCTGGCCTTGAACTAGAGATCCTCCTGCCTCAGCCTCCACAGTAGCTGAGATTACGAGGGTATATCACCATGCCCAACTCAACTTCATTTTTAATTCATATAAACTTTTAATGTTTACGTGAAATTTTTATACACTTGGCACAACTGAAGCAAAGAGGCTTTGCTGGTGGCCAGGAGAGAGGTAGGTTCAACTTTGCTGAACTGGGAACCGGATCTAGTGTTTGTATCTCAAGGATGAAAACAGTAAGTTAAATTAAGGGGATGATTGACTACATTTGCCTGGTCTCCCAAAGGGCTTTTCTGAATATCTTTTAGAGCAGAATTTTGGGCAAGCATAGTCTGGACAATAGCAGTAGCATTAGTAATTCCCGCATGCAACAGACAGTTCAGTCTTATGATTAAAAAAAATAAAATAAACCCTCTCTTATAATGTCTTTAATTCATTAATGAGGACTTAAAATGTCTTTAATTCATGAATGAGGACCCACATCCAAGATGCAGCCCAAAGCCCCTTCATTCATCTCTAATTTATCACCACAACTAAGAAGTAATTTGCAAAGCTCTAGCAGCTGGGCTTGGAGGACATCATAGGCTGGCCATGTCCCTGCAAGGTGTGTATCATCTGCCTTTGGTCAACAGGGATTGTTTCTTTGTCAAGAGTTAAACTCTGAAACCCTTTTCTATAGGCCCAGATAGCCATTGTCAACCAAATATTTCTTCTCAGTTCCTGCAGCAGATATTCAAGAAGCAGTGACTATTCACTCAGAATCCCAGGGTTCTACAACTGGCACGAGCATCCCTAATGTTCAGAGAGGAACGATGATTCTCTGGACAGTGCTGCGACCTTTGTGCCCAACAGGTACTGTCACCATCTGTAACCCAGATCTTTATCCCGGCATTGGGCCCTTCTTTCGGGTGTTCCTAAAGAAGCAGTTGCTTTCTGTCTCGGTATGTCTTCTTGGCACACAGTCATGGATTTCTCTCCCGCACCATGAGAAGGCATAATGTTAAGAATTGTTCAGAACTAAAGCCACGTCTGCCTTTCTAACCTATACTTATTTTAGGGTCCCATTGAGATGTTTTAAATGGAACCAGTTTCACAGTGAGGTTTTGCTGCTTCAGCTCCAAAGAGGGAAGGTGCCTACAATTCAAATTCTTCTACAGATAAATTTTTAACAAGAAAATAAGACAAAACTTGGTGTTGGTGGGCCCTTTGTATCAGGGAATCTAGGTGCCTAAATTACACTGAGAGAGGATTGAGTCAGAGAACTGAAGCTCTTTCTGAGAGGCTTTTTCTCTTAACGGAAAAGAAGTCTCCCGATCTGGCTTCAATACTGTGCTCAGTGGATATTACTCTCCGTGGAATTAATAGACCCCCTCCCTTGGAAAATGTGAAATGGTAACATCTTAAAATGGCTGATATATGTGAGGTAACTGTTTCTAATTTTGCTTTAAAAAATGTCTGCAGTACCTAGTCCCTGTTATAGACTAATGACCGTCCAAATCTCACTTTTAACAAGTTAAGACTGTAAGTTACAAGAACACAAGCGGCTTAAGAGTCAAGTTGAAGGATGAGAAGTTTGCACCTGCTGCTCTGCTCTGCAGCCTTAATTATAGCAGGACAGATGTGCTCGCGTGGCCTCCACATTACTGCTGGAGGTGGACCAGCTAAGGCTCTGGCAAAACTTGCAAAGAAATTAGTGCTCTCGAGACCATTAAAGTAGGAGGCATTTCCATTATTCTTTATTTCATGATGAAGGTGGGATTTTCCTTCCCCTTTCCTTCCTCTTGCATTCTTTTTATTTTTTTTTTAACTAGAGGCATATGTTTTTAAGAAGTTTTAGCCAGTTAACTTAGGTTCCTCTGAATCTGTCATCTTGAGTTTTTTAATTACAGACAACAAAACGATTTTTTGTTTCTTTATTTGTGACTATTTCATATTCTTTGTGGAAGAGATGGACTAAGACTACTTAACCTAGTTTTGAGTCTTACGTAAACCTGGGAATGAAAACTTCAGATGAACTGTTTTACTTTTGGGCAAAGATGCCTTGGCCTGAGAAATGAGTGCCAAGAAGCAGCTGGGAAGAGCAGCGAGTGGGAAGGGCCTGAGCGGAGAAAGCCCCAGGTCCTCAACACTCGCTCCTTCTGCTCAGTGAACCACCTTCCCCAAGCCCTCCTACAGCCCTCCCTTCCAGCCCCTCTGCGATGCCTTCTATTGAATGACACTTGTAAAAGTGTTTTGTAAAACTACACGCTTCTTTGCACTGTGAAGTAGGGAAAGTGGGTGACATTTACCCCCAGCATTAGGGATAATGAGATGAGTGAGGCACAGAGGCACCAACCCCTGTTGAACCTGTCCAGTGTTCCTTCTCTCCATCACACACCTGAGACATTAGAGAAGGGTAGGTGAGACTGAGCACCAAGGTCAGTTTGGTGGGGGTTCAAATTCTGGCTCCATCATTGTGACCTTGACTGTGTTTCTTACTCCCACTACAAAATGAAGTGAAAGTATCTATTTCATAGGGTGGTGTTGTGACAACACTGCCCAGTCCACACCATAGGCTCAAAACCTATTGCTACTCCTGGGAACTCTCAGTTCACTCTACTTTCTAAGGACTTTGGGTCTAGCGTTCCAACTCCTGCCATACATTTACTTCTGATGCTTTCACACATCAGAGAATGCAGGGATCTTTTGGCAGATTTCTACTCATGAGTTGTGTAAGAGTTCAGTACAAGTGTTTGGATTTCAGTATTTTAATGCCCAACCTGTTCTGATTAATTTGGTCATGAGAACTTGCAGTTTGCTTGTTTGCAGAGTAGATATGCATCTGCCTAATCATGCCTTGAAGGCTGAGCAGCTTGAATGTGTGGAGTTACAGAGTAGAGGAAATGGAATCAGTTGGGACAATTTGCCCATTGCCCTTTTGGCCATGTTCAGATGCACAGGCTGAGAGCTACCTAGCCGAAATGGGACTGTGGGAATGAATGAATCACAAGGGAAACATTATCCAAAGGGGGATACATACAAGGCAATGTGCAAGAGGACCTCTTCACCTCTAAACTTGGGAAGGAGTTTTTAAAATGCTATTATTCGTTAAATAACTTGCAAAATGAGTACCTGGAAGAGGCATGGGAAAGGAGTAAAATTCAGCACAGAATAGGCTGGAGCAGAGTGTTTGCCTGATAGTCTTTATACATAAGAGCTCATCAGTGACATGTGCCTTAGGAGACTGGCTGTGAATTTTGTCTATTTTAAATCAAACAACGATGACCTTGGCAATAAAGTTGCTAATATTGGTATCAGAGGACCAGTAAAGTGTATGGAGAATGACTGGTGGGCAATTTGCCTTCTCTCTGAGGATAACAACTGTAAATGTAGCCTTGGATTATTTCCAATAACATATATGATGGCATCCTTATTTTTCATGTATTTTTTCATTAGTTACTTATAAGATTATTTTCTTTATTACTATTACATCAAAATTTTATTAAGATGTGCCTTAATATAGTTTTAGTCATGTTTAATGTGCTTGTTGTTTGTTCAGTTCTCAGATCTGTGGGATATGACTATTAAAATTGGCAATTTTCAGCCATTATTTCTATAACTATGTATTTTTCTGCTACCTCCCCCCCCTTCCCCCACTCCCCCTGTCCCAGGGCACCAACTATATAGGTATTTTGGGTATTAATTAACTTAATCCACTTAAGTTAATTCATAGCTTAGGAATGTTCTGGGTTTTTCATTTGTTTGGCGTCTTTTGTTTTTCAGCTCTTTTTCTCTTTGTGTTCCATTTTGGCCAGGTTCCAATTCTGTCTTCAAGTCCACCGATCTTTTCTTCTAACCTGCCATTAATTCTATCCAGTGTATTTTTTCATCTCAGACACTAAAGTTTTCATCTCTGGAAGTTTAATTGGGGTCTTATTGTAAAATGTCTTCCACGTCTCTCCTTTTGAACATTGTCATCCTCTGCTAATTCTAACATCTGTGTAAGTTCTGAGTTGGTTGCAGTTGATGGGTTATTCTTATTGTGGGTCATGTTTTCCTGCCTGTTTGCATACCTCATAATCTTAGATTCGTTACCAGACTTTGTGAATTTTACCTTGTTTGGTGCTAAATGTCTTTGTATTCCTATAGATTTCCTTAAGTTTTTTTTTTTCAGATACACTTACATTATTTGGAAATAGTTGGATCCTTTCAGGTCTTGTTGGACAGGACCAGTATAGTAGACTAAGGCTAATTATTCCCCACTACTAAGAATAATTATTCTGAGAATTCTTTGTTCTGTGAATTCTTCCCACCCTGTGTGGGCATCTTGTAACCTCTTATCTTTTTGGCAAGTTCTTTCTTGGGTCTTCAAATAGTTTCCTCCCTTGTGTATACTTGTGGGTACTTTAGTAAATACTTGGGTGGGACCCTCTGAAGAGCTCCAGAGTTCTCTCTCCTCTGATTCTCTGGTCCTGCAAATTCTAGCTGCTTTGGTCTCCCCAGACTCAGCTTTATCTCAACTGAAGGAGTTGATTAGGCTTCACCTAGGGTCCTCTCCCTGTGTTACAGCCTGGAAACTCTCAAGGCAGTAAAATAGGATAATCAGAGAACTCACCTTGTTCCTCATCTCTCAGGGATCAATGTTTTTCATGATGTAATATCTAGTGCCTTGAAAATCATTCTTTTAGATAGTTTGTCTCATGTTTTTAGTTGTTTCAGTTGGGAAGGTACATCTACATCTAGTCTTTCTTACTCTATCTCATCTGGAAGCAGAAGTCAAATTTACCTTTTAAATATATGTGGGGTAAGCGTCCTGTGTACCTTTTCAAAGTACTTGCGAACACTTATGAAGATTTCAATTAACCCAGGAACCTGACTTCTCAGCAGACTTCTCTAGATATAATATGATGCTGATTAAACTCTTAAGATAAAGGGCTGCAGCTAATTCATCCTTTTGCTTACAGTGATCAGAGATCGAAGAGAGTAGGTAATGGAGGAATTATTTTGCCCCCTTTCTGCCTTAACACAGTGACACATGGAATGGGGAAACCACTTCTTGGTTTTGGAGTTGTAAGCCAGCCTGTGGAAACAGGGATGACTGACACTAAAACACTATTTTAATTCTTCCCTCTTAACTACAAGGGTTTTCACTATTCATAAAGTTATTCAAGCCTTTTTAGTTAAAGTATTTCATTTCAATGTCTTCCTTCACACAGATGATTTTTCAGATTAACTAAATGTGGCTCAAGGAAATCCATTGATTTGAAAGCGTGGCTTTCACTTTGAGATGAATTCATTGCACTGAATAGTAAAGAAGAATGACAGAAAATCAAATCCCTGCAGGTTTTTTTTGTCTTTTGTTTGTATGTTAATTCTGGCAAAATTTAGTTCATACTTACATTGGGTGAGTGGAGAGATCAAAAGAGTTGGAAAATAGGGAAATCCTAAAATATCCAAGCTGAGAGAGCTCTCATAAAACCACTGGACCTGGGAGAGGTTCATGTGTTCCCATTGCAGGGCTGCAGGCAAGGGTTCCCTGGTAAGATCTGAAAGGGCTGGAATGAATATTCTTCTTAATCCCACAATAAGAAGAAACTGCAAGCAGAAGGATTCAAATTGAGTAAGACAGGGACAACAGATACCAAAGAAGAAGACAGAAGGTATATGGGAACCTAGATAAAACCAAGGGAAGAGAGTAGACCAAGAACTCTGAGTAAAAGGTAAATAGACCATAATTTTTAATACATCATGAAATAAACAGGAATCACCAAAGCCGTGAAGTTTAAGAAGTTATCCAAAGTCATTCATTCATCCTACAAGTTCAGGAAAACTAATTTCATGTAAGAATGGTCCACAGGAAAGGATTGTGGTCAAATTTCATAGAAAATTATTATTTGAAAAATGATAAGGAGAAAAGTAATATTTCTACAAATAATGAAAGAAAAGGCATGCCCATAAAGTCAGCCATATAGCTTGGTATTTCAAAATGAGCCAAAAAAAAATTTAAAGATATAAAAGAACAGCACCAGAACTAGAAAAATATGCAAAAATTTTTCTTGAATCCATTAAAGGGGCTAAAGTTGGATAACAATGAAGAAATTTGAATTCTAAGACAGGAACATACCCTTCAAAGGAGGAAGAGGCTCAGGACTGTCTCTGTAGCAGAACACAGAAGAAAGAAGTAGCCACTGTAAAAGCCTCTACAAAATCAGCCACAGACTTAACAAAACACTAGCCAAGTGAGGCCTAGGGCACCAGCTGGAATCCTTGTGGTGGGGTTGTAGTTGGGTTAGGGAAACACTGGGTGAGTTTGGCATGCATGTGCAACTCTTCTCCACAGGCCTCTCTGAGATGCTCTAAAGGGGTGGCACAGGCCTGCTGGACATGGTCCACTGCTGCTGGGAAACAGGCACTGAGCACCACCTGCTTTCCTGGACCCTTCTCTCCTATAAAGCAAAAGCATCAGATGGAGGGACAGCTAGCCCTCTTGCCCCCACGTCACAGGTAAAAGATATTTTGTGGCTTGAGGAGAGGGTAGAATTAAAAAAAAAAAAAAAACCCTCTATACTCCTGGGGCAGGGGTTGGAAAAAGACTTGGGCCCAGGACCCTACACCCACACCCAGAAGACATGGGCTCCCACTGAGGGAGGAGTAGAAAACTTCCTAAGACCAACTACCCAGACAAGGTAGAGTTCGCTGCCAGGAGAAGGAGGTGGTTCAGGAGCATTGACACAACCCCTTCCCCAAGATCAAGGTATGCAAGGCCTACCTAAGACGAAGGCTGGACGCAGACAATAGAGAACTCCCTGCTCCATGATGATCCCTGCACTGAAAGAGAAAACTCTCTGACACTCAAGCTTCCAACCTCGACATGGCAACGGCAGCTCACAGGGAAAGGAACTTGGAGTCTGTGGTGTAACTGAAGTTAACTCTCACCTGTGCCTGTTTCCAGGCATGTGTGCCACCTTTCTTACTTCCTACTATTCCACACACAACGTCACACACAAAAAAAGCAGCAACCCAACACTGTCATCCCATATGGAGCAACACAGAAATTTATAAAGTTAACTTAACAACTAATCACATCTCTAGATGGGACTGTCAATTCCCAAGGAGTTACGGGCTTTGCTACAGTTCCCCTCAAAACTCCTGGGTTAAAGTCCTATCTCCTAGGATGTCACAATGTGACTGTATTTGGAGCTGGGGTCTTTAAAGAGATAAAGTTCAATAAGGTCATGGGGTGGGTCCTCATTCGATATATTTTTTCAGAAGAGGAGAATGGGACATGAAGACCATGTGAAGACAGTAAAAGGTGAAAGCTATCTACAAGCCAAGGAGAGAGGTCCTCCTAAAGGTGGCTGGGGGACAACACTGTCGACATCTCAATCTTAGACATCTGGCCTATGAAACTATGAAGAAATTGATTTCTGTTGTGCAGGTCCTCCATTCTGTGACATTTGTTTTGAGAGCACTGGCAAACTAATAGAGAAGGTACATGAAGAATAAAGGAACACACCAAATTATATCACAGGGATGCAACAAATAGAAAGGTAGACTGTGGGAAACTCTAGGTCAAGCAAACAGATTTCTTCATCAAATACACTAAGGAGAGTAAAAGGAGTTGGAAAGGAAAATCCCAAACATTAAAAATACCTAAAACCTATACTAAAAAAACAATGGCCATTTATTTGGTCCTGAATCAAACTATAATTTTTAGAAGTGCTATGAAATTTGAGATACGGGAAATTAGATGACTAGGAATTTCATAATATTAAGAAACCATTACTGTATTTAAAAACATTTTAAAAAGAAATCATCATTAAGGGAAAGGAGGTCAGGAAGTGAAAGTCCAGGGCCTACTACAAATGAAGATTCTAACAGAAAACATCCACACAAGAAACTAGGATCACAAGAGGCTACAACTTTGAGGGTAGAGTAGTCAGTCAGTAGGTAGAATGACTCGCTCATAGGCTTACAGTCCAGGTTCAGATTCACCAGGAAATCCATGGAATCTGAAGCTTTAAGCTTGATTTTCTGGACTGACAGTAGCCATGATTACTGACACAGTGAATTTATTTCTCTAGAAGAAAGTGCATTCATCATAAACCTAGGATGATCTCTATGTACAATTTTCAAATATAGTATTCTGCTCACAAAGATAAACAAGGACACAAGGAAATTAGACTTCATAAGTGAGAAATGGTAGATAATCAAAGTAGCCCAAATAATATAGATAATGAAATGATCAAATGCAGATCTCAAAACAACTATGCTGACTATGTTTGAAGAAATAAAAGCATGAAGATATCTTTGTTGAACAGATAGGTAATGTAAAAATAATAAAAATACAACAATTAAAATTAAGAACTAAACTGATTATTAGATTGAACAGGCTGAAGAATTAGTGAATTAGAAAATAAATCAGCTTACCCAAAATGCAGAAAGAGAAAATATAGATGAAAGTGTGAAACATAAAAAAGTGTATAGTGAGATGACTTGACACAGTGTCTCATAAGCAGAGGAGGATATATTTAAAGAAATAATGGTTGAGAATTCTCTAGAAATAATGAAAGACACAAATCTACAGATGCAAAATCCAATGGCAAGTAAAGGAAAAGAAAAGAAAAAGAAGAAATAACTATATGTAACAAAATAAAAGTGCAGAAAACTAAGGGGAAAGTAGGCATAGAAAGCAGACTTGTTATTGATTATGCAGTGGCATCCATGAAAGCCAAAAGATAGCAGAATGATATTTCTATCCTCTGCGAGGACGGGGGGGAATTATCAATATGGAATCCTTTATCAAGGTAAAATATAATTTTAGAATGAAGGAAAAATGAAGACCTTTTCAAATGAATTAACAATAGTTTGCCAACTATAGACTGACTAAAGGATACATGTTAGTTAGAAGGAAAATGATCCTAAAGGGAGATCTGCTACACAAAGATGTAAAAATTTAAAAAAAATATACTGAAACTGTAAATAGGCTAATCTAACCATACTGGTGATATGAAATAATCATATGTAGTTTAAAAAATTTTAAATACACAGCATTGGCTTTTAGGTTAAGATAGGATAAATGGAATTTAAAATCATTTAAAATTCTTGTATTGTCTAAGAAGCAAGTAGAAATATTGGTGACCATTAGCCTTTTACATGTTAATAAAGATGGTTTTAATTTCTTCAAGTTATATATATTTATACACTTGCATTTAATATTCAAATTTACAGGGTAAAGGAAGAGCTAAATATTCAGTCAGTTCAATAAATGGTCTATGAGTTGAGTATGCAGTCTTGCCATAGAGTAGGAATCAGCATGTAGAAAAAAGATAAACATAAGTTTCTGAGTTTTCAAAACTTCATTGGAAATCTAGAATATACCCAATTGAACCTCAAATTCTCTCACCTTTAATAACAACAATGAAAATCTTTGAGTACTAATGTTTTTACCTGCTCACCTTAAAAGAGATTTATTGATGTATAATCCACATACAGTAAAAATCATCCTTTTTAGTTATATAGTTATATGGGTTTGACAAATATATATATTGTGTGATCACCACTGAAATCAATATGTAGATCATTTCCATTACCACCAAAAAGCTCCCTGCTTTCTTGCAAATCCCCTTCCGGTTCACAGCCCAGGCGACCACTGATCTGTTTTCTTTCCCTATAGCTTCGCCTTTCATGAAATATAATATAAAGAGAATTAAACACTATGCAGCCTTTTGTGTCTGCTTCTTTCCCTAGGCGAGATTTGTCCATGTTGTTAAATGTGTCTGTAATTATGTTTATAGCAGAATAGTGTTTCAGCGAAGCTTCTAAGGAGGATAGATATTTGGGTTGTTTCCATTTTGGAGCAATTTTTAATAAAGCTGTTATAAACATACATGTACAGATTTTTGTGTGAACATATATTTTCATTTCTCTTGAATAAATATGTAGGTATGAGATTGCAGGGTCATATGGTAAATGTAACATATAACTTCAGAAGTTAGCTGTGGTGGATAAACCCTAAGATAGCCCTAACTCATCCTTGCCTCCTGGAATTTATGTGCTGATATTTTGTGTAATACTCTCCCCTTGAATGTAACTTGCTTCTAACCAATCAAATACAGCAAAAGAATGAAATATTCCTTCCATGATTGCATCAGATAAGCTGTAGCTTGCTCTTGCTGGCAGACTTTATTCTCTTTCTTTGTGGCCATGAGGAAGTGAGTTGTTGTACAGTGTGGTCCATTGGCAAGAAGCAGAGCAATCATCAAGCAGCACTCAACAGGAGGCCTTCAATCAGATGGCAGCAAGGAACTTCATCCTGATAATCACCACATGCATTTGAGAAAGGAACCTTCTCCTTTGCACCTCAGGTAAGACCCCAAGCGGGACTGACACTTTGATTGCAGCCTTGTACAGACTCTGAAGCAGAGAATGCAATAAAGTTCTGTCTAGATTCCTGACTCACAGAAACTGTGAGATAATAAATGTGTGTCATTTAAAGCTGCTAAATAGGTGCATATTTTAATTGTTACAACAACTGATAATTAATACACTGTTTCTAAAATGACTCTATAATGGTATACTGCATGAACATTCCAGTTGCTTTACACATCACTAAAGTTTAGTAGTGTCTGCTTTCATGAATTATAACAATGCTACAAGATCTGTACCAGTATCTCATTGTGATAGTGATTTCCATTTCCTTCTGACTACTAACTTGAAGTATTTAATTTGCCATCCATCTTTTCAGTTTATTAGTACTGTATTTTAACTAACCAGAAGTTTTCCATTTCAAGTCCAATCATCAATTTTTCTTTCATGGTGGTTACTTTCTATGTTTTAGCCGAGGAATCTATGCTAATCCAAGATCCTCAAGATTTCTCTCCCTTTTCTTCTAAAAGTCTTAAAGTTTTAAGGTTTATTTGTTTTGTTCTGTTTTTTGGTACCAGGGATTAAACTCAGAGGCACTCGGCCACTGAGCCACATACCCAGCCCTGTTTTGTATTTTTTTTTTAAATTAGAGCCAGAGTCTCACTGAGTTGTTTAGCACCTTGCTTTTGGTAAGGCTGGCTTTGAACTCAAGATCCTCCTGCCTCAACCTCTCAAGCCGCTGGGATTACAGGTACGCGCCACTGCAACTGGCTTAAAGTTTCAAGTTTTACACTTAGGTCTATGTTTCATTTTAAACTTGTTTTTTGTTTGTTTCTTTGGGGTTTTTTGTTTGTTTGTTTGTTTTGTTTTTGTTTTATGATGTGAAGCATAGATTGGGCAGTTGCTTTTTAAAAAAAATAAATGACATCCAGGTGTCAAATTGCTTCAGCACTTTTGTGGGAAAGACTACAAATCCTACCAAGAATCACCTTGGCATCTTTGTTGAAAATCAACTGATCATGTATGTACAATACCATTTCTGTACCAGTGATCTCAATATCTACCAAAAGACCTTTGCACTGACTTATTACCCAGCATATTAGTAAGTCCTGAAATCATGTCCTGTAGATCCTCTAACTGATCTTTTTCAAAGTTATTTTCCTCTAATTTGATATATAAGACTTATTTCATGCCCATCAAAATCTCAATGAGTTAATTCTAAAGTACATATGAAAATCTAGGAAGACCAAGAAGTAGATACTATTCTTGAAGAAGAAATAAAAACACTGTTTTACTATCTGATTTTAAGACTGGGCATAATAAAATAGGATGAATAGGTACATACATGGGCAACAGAAAAAAGAGACAGATTAGAGCCCCACATGAGACCACACAAGCATGGATACTTAATTTATGACAAGGGATGCTGTCCAGAGCAGTGGGCAAAGGATGAGCCTTTCATAAAATGCATTAGAAAAAATTCCATGTGCAAAAAAATTTAAAACAGAACCCCTATGTAGCATCAGTTTTAGGTGGTCCATACACCTAAAATTTCTTTTAGCAAAAATAATAAAATCTTTAGAAAAATAATATAGAAGAACATTTTTATGACCTTGGGATAAAGGGAAATTTTTAAAACCTTTTATGAGAAAAGGAAATGCAGATAAATTTGGCTCTACAAAGAACTTCTTCAGCATATCAAAAGACAGCATAAGAAGAGGAAATGCAAGCCATGGAGTAGGAGAAAGGCTGGGTGACATGCATAACTAGCAAAGCACTAGTGTTCAGGATGTAGGAAGGACTCCTAAAGTCAGTAAGAAAACATGGGGCTGGGACGATAGCTCAGTGGTAGAGCATATGCTCAGCATGCATGAGCCCTGGGTTCAATCTCTGTCCAACACAAAATGGAAAGGTATATAAATGGGGGGGGGGAATCTGAACAAACACTTTACAAAAGAAGAAATTTTCAAGATCAATAGTGTCAATAATCAGGGAAATACAAATTAAAAGCACAATAGGATACAACTACATATCCAGAGATGAGCTAAAAATCTGACATTACCAAGTACCACTGTAGATTTAGAGTAGGAAGCCTTCTCATAAACTACTGTTGTGACCATAAATGAAGCAACACTTTTCATGACACAGTAAAGATGAAGCTATGCATTTGTTAATCTAGAGAAACTCACCAACAGGTACACCAAGCAACAGAACAACATTCTTCCTAGTTGCTAATTTTGAGGCCTATTTCTAAAAGCCTCAAACTGGAAACTATTTTATTTATAGATCAATACTTATATAGTAAACGTTAAAGAAAACTAAGAATGTTATTTCCATAAAAGCCAGGAAAGTGGTTCCTTCTACTCCAAGGGAGAAGTTAGTCCAGTGGTCAGGAAGGGACTTGTAGAGAGGGAAGATTTTTCCGGTGTTCTAGGGTTCTTTCCTTAATCTAGGTTAGTATTTTCGTTATATGATTCAATTAAAATGTACATTTAAGTTCTTTATGTGCATGTGTATACTACAATAAAATAAATTTTTAAAAAATATAGCAAGCAGAATAGGTTGCATCATATGTTAACATCTCTCTGAACAAAGAAATAATGAGTATTTTATATGCATAAACTGTGTGTTTGTATTATCTTATGGATTCATAAGTAATAGAACTGAGGGTCAGGGATGGGAGAAGGACTTGCTTTTCATGTACTCCCTTTATACTGTTTGAATTTTATTCCAAGTATATTGCTTTTACAAAATGTGTTTTAAATGTTACTTAAAATATAACAAAACAAAAATATATATTATACTAGATGAGCCCAATATTGCCAACAAAACGGTCCATCCCAGGTTTATTCCAGTGAAGAAGAGATTTAGATATAAATTCTGCTTCCCAAAGCTACAGCTGACCTCCTGGGGCTAGGTTTTGTACAGGTCATATCCCTGGCTTTTGTTGTTTGAGTACAATGATGTCTTAGTAAATATTTATGCACTAGCAATGAAAAGTCACTGCGGTTTGGGGAACAAAAGAATCTAACAGGTGACTTGACAAGGATTAAAAGTATGTCCCTGACTTACTTTGGATTTGACTTTGATGTCTATTGGAGATGAAAGCATTTCTCTCCCCCATACCTGGAGATTTTCTCCCACTCATATCTTAAACACAATGGCAAAGCAAATTCAGTAAAGCAAATGTCTAGAATCATGAGGTGGCTGGCACACCTGTAGTTAAGATTTTCCTAGAAAAATGTCTTTGGAGTAGCCATGTGTGAATTATTATGAGCTTTTTAAACATCCACAAAAACTTTTCTAGATGGCACTATTCATGTTTCAGTGCTAGGAGCATTCTATGCACTAGTTATGTCAGTTGAGGATGCTTCATCTCTCCTCTTTCCTAAAGGCCTGATGTGTACTCCTCCTGTTTCCATCGCTAGCTCATCCTGTTCTGCTGTCTTGCTTCATGCTCAGCTTGAAGGAGGGCTCCCCGTGCACACTCTGCCTCCTTTCCTTCCTTCCTTTCTCCCTCTCTCCCCTTCTACCTCGTGTGTGTGTGTGTGTGTGTGTGTGTGTGTGTGTGTGTGTGTGTGTGTGTGATCATTAGATCCTACTTCCAATGACTGATTATAAATGGTCTTCTTTGCCAGGCATGGTGACGGCACACCTGTAATTCCAGTGATTCCAGAGGCCGAGGCAAGAGGATTGCAAGTTTGAGGCCACCCTCAGCAACTTAGTGAGACTCTGTCTCAAAATAAAAAATTAAAAGGACTAGGGATGTGACTCAGTGGGAAAGTGTCCTTGGGTTCAATACAAAAAAAAAAAAAAAAAAAAAAACGCCTCTCTTTACAACATGCTAAGGG
Organism: Ictidomys tridecemlineatus; assembly: GCF_052094955.1. Classification (NCBI taxonomy): domain Eukaryota; kingdom Metazoa; phylum Chordata; class Mammalia; order Rodentia; family Sciuridae; genus Ictidomys; species Ictidomys tridecemlineatus. Next base: position 47,529,730 of record NC_135491.1, read on the forward strand.
AATCATAAAACATCTCTTCCTCGTCTATGAATTTTCATAGTGAAAAGACCAAGAAAGGTAGTTTTGTTACTCAAGACTCATTCATTTTTTCACCTTGCTGAAATTTTATTTTACTTTTTTGGCTAGGGGATTTGGGTGGGTGATATTATATACCATAATGTGTGTGATAAAGACAAATGAAAGAAATTCATTGAAGGAAATGCAATATATTCTGAAATTTCATTTCTTTTTCAAGAATGATTTATTGATTTTTTTTGATTTTCTATTTTTTTTAATTTAAAGGTACATTAGGTATAAAGATAACTATCTTAGTATATTAGCATATGAGAAATTGTGATTTCCCAGCAAGAATTCATAAATTATTTCCTACATTTTGTTATCTAACTACAACCATTACAGCTAATATTTTTAAAGGTAAGCACTCAGGATCAAAGCATACTAGTTTATTCAGTTTTAGGTTTGGACTCACACTTTAAAGCCATGGTTTTCTTTACTGAATGCCAACAAGGAGTGAATCATTACAGATTCTTGGCTGATGTGGTTTTGAATTCCATCCGTGGTCATTCCCCCTTTAGAGACAAGCAAGATGCAAAGGTCAAGTGTATTTTTGTAAGAAATCACCTTGATCTTGTCTCTTCTACCATAACTGTGAGAAATTATGTCCTGTGTCAGTCCAGGACATGGCCTTCTCTGATTGCTCAAGAAGAACACAACATTAACCCTGGCACTAATAGGAGACAGTCCACTCTGTAAAGCAACAAGTCGACTTTTCGGGCCTCTGGGACAGACTGCTGAAGGGATGTCAAAAGGAAGAGCAAATGCAGGACATGCTGGGGTATCTAGGACATCCACTCTGGGTGAGTCTGATACCTCTGTCATAACAGGAGAAATATTTTTTTAAAAAAAAGAAAAATAAAAGGTCAGAAGATGTACTAAGAAAAATGGAATAACATGCCTAATTATGTGAGTTTTGCTAGTGATAGCTACCTAATGGCCCTCTTTCTTCAGATAAAAGCCCCCTCAAGCTAATGTGTTTTGGCAGGCCACCTGCTAAAGTCTTGCAAGATATTACTAAGAAGTTCATATAAATAGGAAGCATCTAGCACAGACCATCTCTGCCCTTTATTTACTTTTTGTTTGTTTGGGGAATTTCTGTATCTTTCCTAGAACATACCAACTGCTCAGCACATTCTAGTGTGTGCAGCAATGAGGACTGGAGAAGTAAGTGGAGATCTTTATAAGACATATTTGTTTTTGGAAGGTCTGTGTCTCTATATTTATAATTGCAGGCAGAGGAGATTTGGATTTGAGATGTTGTAAATCTTGAAAAAGACTGCAGTTTGTACTTGAGGCTCCCAAACAAGCCACTAAGCACATTTAACAACAAGGACTGTCTTATTAAACTCCTCTAGGTGGGTGACTGTATAATATTTAGATCATTTGATATACTGTCTGGGAGCAAATTTTGTCAACTGTGCAGGAACCAAGTTATTCTGGAAAAAAAATGTATATATCATGAAGCATTTCTTCAAATCTGATTTGTTTCCCTTTCTTTACTTTCTTTTTTTCTTTTCTTTTTTAACCTTACCTGTTTTTCAGCCTGGGTCTGGGACTGATTGGGACTTTAATATGCTTTGTTACCGTTTGTTCTTTTCTCTAACAAGCACAATGGTTTACTCCCTTTTGAGGCAGGGGCTCCGTGTAATGAGTCAGTGCTTCTGTTAACTCCAAGAACCCTTAATTATTTCCACCATTTCTCCATGTGTTTCATTCCCTGACTGTGTGAATCAGAGGCAGGCTGCTGGTTGTCAGAAACTAGAAGAGTCACTGGCCTTCCTTGTTGGCAGAGAACTGAATTCTGCAGCATCTGTATGCATGGACCAGGGTATCCTGTCTCAGAATTTGTGCAGCACCTTCTGTTTTGAGTTTACTGGTGAATGGGGCACATCACAAGAATTTGGAGTGCAGCTAAAGCCAAATCAGACTTGACAGAAAATTATTAGCAGGGTACAGAAGGAAAAAAGATCCCCCTTCCTTTCTGTAATCAGGTTAATATGTGCATGGAATGTTTCACTTAAAAAGGTAGTGTGTTTTGGCAAAGCTGGTTTCTTAAGTAGAATTTCAGTTCCCATTATGCGAGGCTATCCATTGCTGCTCTGGCAGGGCCTTTGATCAGTGAACGCAGTGGGGGAGAAGGGCATAGGCATATTAATAACTTCAACATGTGGCCCTTCGGCCCAGCTGTACCCTTGACTTGGAAATAGGCCAACTGGAAAGGGTTTTCTTAACACGACCTGTGGATGCATAGATTGGAAAGGGGTAAAGGGAAGGTAAGGGTTCAAAGATGGAGGGAAAATTGGGCTTTCTTTCCGTTTTCCCTGTTATCTATGTGAAGCATTCTGCTACTGCATATTTGGATCCTATGGACTCTGGCTCCATTCTCCATTTTTATCATCATCATTCCTCTGCTATAACATTATAAAGATTAAAGCTGCTGGTTGAATTTACATACCAGCACAGGACAACATTGGGGAGAAGCAGGAGGCACTGTAAGAGTCTATAAGAGATGAGAGATTAATGGGAACCAGGTGCTTGAAATAGGAGCCTGGGGTCCATTTTGCCAGGCCTGTATCTTTTGCCCTTTCCCCCTGAACTGGTATTCTTGACTGCTTTATTTTAATAATCATGGGGTTTGGGCCTCATGGCATTGCTGTTACAATCCAGAGCCTCGCCTGGCCTTTAAATCTGTGTTTCTTTGTATTCCTCTATATCATTCTCCTTTCACTTTCTTCTCCTGGCATGTCCATTTGCTTTGTATTCCTGTCTGTCCCTGAAAGGGTTCCTGAATGACTACATCACAGTCACAAGTAGCTCTGAGATGAGATGATGACCTTATCTGACATTCATCTCTTATTCTCTTTCCTTCCTCCTCATCCTTCAATTTTATAGTATTATTATTTTCCTGATCAAACCTTCCATGCTTCCAATTCCCTACCTACCTGATATCAACCTTTCCTGAAGGATTTGCAAGAAATAAGTCAGGATACAGATATTATTTCTGTAACAAAGGCCAAAATAACAATGGCTTATGCAAGACTTCAGTTGATTTTTAGCTCCTGTAATGGCCCAAGCATTAATCACAAAGGGCCCAAAAGGTGTCTTACATAAACCATAGTACCCTGGCTCCTTCTCTCCTCTGCTTTCTTTCCTATCAACACACAGCTTCCATTTTGTAGCCCAGGATTCCTTCTTCCTGTGCTCGCATTCCCAGGTGAGGTGAAAAGTGACAGGAGGATATGTTCCTTCCAATTCGAAGGTGTCAAGTTGTACCTAGTACTTGTCATAACCCATTGCCCAGAACCTACTCACTTGGCAGCACTCTTAGGTTCCAGGGAGACCAGGACAGGAATTCTTTAGCTATTGGTTTTCTTTGACACAGAATCCTACTTACATTTTGTCTCAGGCAACTATGGGGTTGTGAGATTGTGAGGTAGTTATAAAACTGAATTAGCACAGTTATTTTATCTTCTTGGAAAAGGTAAGAATTAGAAGACCCAAACTGATAACTGTGATGGTCATCTATTCTTTTCATTTGTGTTCTCTGATAACCTCACTCATTTACTTTACAAAGCTCTGGTCCTACAAAAGCACCTCCAACTTAGACCTTGACTTTACGCATGTTTCCACAGGCAAGAGAAGGAGTCGGACAAGAACATAGATGTGTATGGATATGCACATGGAGAAATGGTGGGACTTCAGTGGACTCTAGTAAAGAGTTCATAGAGCAAGCAAAAGATAAAGAGCTAAGTAGGAATAAGGTAATAAGTCTTATATGTTAGAAAAGGAGATTTGCATTTGTCCTATAAAAGGCAATAGATATCAAAGACAAAGTAGCAAGAAATACACAAATTTAGTTTTTAAGGGTATAATTTCTCTATAAAAGAAATATTTGATCAATTTTACTACATGAAAATTTACAAAATTTTTTTTTGCTGACACAAACATCATGAACAAAATTAAAAGGTGAATGACAAAGTGAGAAAAATATCATCTACCTATTTGGGAGACAATGGGATAATTTCCACAATAATAAAAGAAGGAGGAGGAGGAAGGGGAGGAGGAGGAGGAGAAGGAGGAGGAGGAGGAGGAAGAGGAGGAGGAGGAGGAGGAGGAGGAGAGGAGGAGAAGGAGGAGGAGAAGGAGGAGGAGGAGGAAGAAATCTAAAGATCAGTAATATTAGAGAAAATGAATACTCCAAAGATATGAATAGACCTTCCATAGAAAAAATTACTAATGAATTTTAAATATATCAAATAAGTTCAAGCTCACGAGGCTGAGGCAGGAGGATCGTGAGTTCAAAGCCAGCCTCAGCAAGTGAGGTGCTAAGCAATTCAGTGAGACCTGTTTCTAAATTAAAAATACAAAATAGAGCTGAGAATGTGGCTCAGTGGTCAAGTGCCCCTGAGTTCAATTCCTGGTACAAAAAAAAAAAAATAAGTTCAACCTCACTTAAAAAAAAATAAATGCTTGGGCTATTACATCCAACGTTTGCTAACACATTGGAGTGTGGGTGGGAATTACTGACTCTATTCTAACCAAAAGAATGTAACAAAAGGAATAAGAAGTCAGTTCCCAAGTTAAGTTACAAAAGGACTCTGACTCCTCCCTCCCTGCCCCCCCATTTCCTCCCTTATTCGAAGGAACACCAACTACTCCACTGAGAATGCTCACTGGAGAGGACCACTTGGAAATAGCTGGTGTCTGCCGCTAATGAGGACCTGAGGGTTGAGTCAACTTGAAGTAGATCTGACTCACCCACTTGAGCCTTAAGATAACGCCAGCTCCAGCCAACACTCTTGACAGCCTCATAAGACTTAGAGCCTGGGGACTCAGCCCAGCCATACCCTCACCCAAAGAAACTGTTAGATAATAAGTGAATTTCTGTTGGAAGGCACTAGGTTTGGAGCAATCTGGTACACTCTAGCAGATAACTAATATAGATTGGGGTACCTGGAAATGGAGAGCTGTTTTGACTATGGAACCAGGTAGTGGGCAGAGGCTGGACAGATTTTAAGGAGCATGTTAAAGAAAGCTGAAGTTATCTTAAATAGACTGTTAGTAGCAATTTCACTGTTGAGAATGCTGCCAGTAAGGGCACAAAAGCAAGCGAGGAATGTGTTACTATAAAGTGGCAGAAGAGAGATCCTTGTTATGTAGTGGAAGAAAGATATAGACAGAATCGTGTTGTTCAGCTTTCTTCTACTACATAACAAGGATCCCTCTTCTGCCACCTTCTAGTAACACATTTCTCACACATTCTATAAGACAGAAAGTGGATGCATGCAGAATGAACTGGGTGGCCTAGCTTAAAGAACAAATTAAGTCCAAATCTAGAAGAAAGGAAATACTAAAAATAAGAACAGAGATAAATAAAATAAAAGACGGAAAAACACTGGAGAATTAGACACAGCGGTTCACCTGTAGTTTCTGGTGCTCTAGAGGCTAAGGTGGGAGGATTAATTGAGTCCAGAAGTTCAAGACCTCCCTGAGCAGCACAGCGAGACTCTGGTTTTAAAACAAAGCAGTGAACAAAACCAAAAGTTGGTTCTTCGAAGAGATTAACAAAATTGACAAACCTTACTAGATGGACTGAGAATTAACAAAGACTCGAATTTACTAAAATCAGAAGTTGAAGTGGGACCATTATTACTAATGTAATAATTTTTATTACTAATAAAAATGATTATAAGAGAGTGATATGAAAAACTGTATGCCAACAAATTAAATAATCTAAATGAAATTGATAAATTCCTAGAGAAACTACTGGGTCATACAGGAAGAACATCTATATAAAACTCCAAATAGTAAGAAGATCCAATTTGTAATAAAAAAAACTTTCCAACAAAGAAAATCCCCTAGATATGCTGGCTTCACTGGTGAATTTCACCATATGTTTACAGAAGAAGTAACACAAATCCTTTTTACACTTTTCCAAAATCATGAAAAGAAGGAGTGCTGTCTGACTCTTTCTGTGAGGCCCCAATGCCTTGGTACCAAAGATAATACAAAAAAACTACAGATTCATCTCCTTTATAAACACCAAAGCAGAAACTCACAACAAATTATCAGAAAACTGAATTCAGCTTTATATAAGAGGATTATATACATCATAACTAACTAGAATTTATTCCTGGAATGTCAGGATGGTTCAACATCTGAAAATCAATTAATAGACTGAAGGGAAAAAGCACTCACCTCTATTGATACAGAAAAATAGTTTCACAATACCCAACCTCTTTTCAGGATAAAAGCATTCAACACACTAATAAAACTATTTGAACATAAAAATATCTACATATGAACAACCCACAGCTAACATTATACTCAATGAAATGGAAAGCTTTTTTATGACTTAAAGCTTTCCTCTAAGATCAGGAACAAGGTGAGGATGTCTTGCCACTTATAATCAATATTGTTATAGAAGTTTTAACCAGGGCAATTAGGCAAGAAAATGAAATAAAAGGCACACAAATTACAAAGGAAGATGTAAAACTTATGTGTTCATAGAAGACATAATATTATTGTAGAAAATCCTAAAGTTGCTACAAAACAAAAAAAAAAATTAAAAAAAACTGTTAGAATAAATAAACTCATCAGAATAGCCAAATATAAATGAACACTGAAAAAATCAGTTGTTTCTATATGCCAATAATGAATAATACCAAAAGGAAGTTAAAAATTCCACTTACAATAAAATTTAAAAGAATAAAATACCTAGGAATTAACCAAGGAGGTGAAAAACTTGTATAATAAAAACTATAAATTTTACTGAGAGAAAGACATCAATAAATGGAAAAATAGCTTATGTTCATGGTCATCGTACTTAACATTGTTAAAATGTTCAGTTAATACTACTGAAGGGATGCAGAGATTTAATGCAATCCTTATGAAAATCCCAGCTACTTCTTTTTGCAAAAACAGAAAAATCCATTCTCAAATTCAAATGAAATCTTAAGGAACCCCCAAATAGCCAAAATGATCTTGAAAAAGAACAAAGATGGAAGACTAATACTTCCTAATCTAAAAACTTACAATAAACCTATAGCAATCAAAACAGTGTGGCAGAGGCATAACAACACATATACCAAATAGAAAGCCCCAAAGTAAAACCTTGCCTATACTTAATATTAATTTAATAATATCCCCCCAAAATCCATTTATGGAAATCCTGACTCCTCCTTTGACTGTATTAGAGATAGAACCCTTAAGTAGATGATTAATTTTAACCAAAGTCATGATCAAAGTTCAAGGATTAGGTCTGAGAGTATCTCCTGCTGAACAGTAAGCTAGCTTTAGAGTTAATACATTGCTCAGCAAATTTTCAGGTGCTCTTATAACAAGAGAAAGAGACACAAGACTATTCTCTCTCCACCATGTGAGGATTCAGTGAGGTAGCTATGTGGAAGTCAGGAAAAGAGCCTTTACCAAACCCCAACCACATTGGTACCTTGACCTGGAAATTCAAAAACAAATTTCTGTTGTTTTAGTCACTCAGTCTAAGGTATTTGTTATGACATACTGAACTAATACAATGGCCAAATGATTTTCCACAAGGGTATCAAGATCATTCAATGTGGAAAGGACACTCTTTTCAATAAATGATGAGGGGGAAGATTGGATATCCACAAGCAAAAGAATGAAGCTGGACCTTAATGCCATATAAAAATTAATTCAAATGGATTAAAGACCTAATGTAAGAGCTAAAATTATAACACTATCAGAAGGCCATTAGGACAAAAGTATCATGACACTGGAGTTAGCAATAATTTCTTGTATATGACACTAAAGACATATGCAACAAAAGAAAAAAATAGACCAACTAGATGTTAAGAAAATGTAAAACTTTCATGCATCAAAAAACATTATCAACAATCCAATCAAATAAAAAGCGATATCTACTATGGGAGAAAATATTCACAAATCACATATCTGGTGGTATTTCAATATCCAAAAGATATATAGAATGTCTAAAACTCAACAACAATAAAAACCAATTCAAAAAGAAGCAAAGGGCAAGATGATGGAATAGAAATTCCCTTTGTACAATTCTGTGAGGAAAAAGAGGGGAAACTGTATTCTGAGGAGAAAGAGGAAGGAGAAACTTTAAACCAATAGAGAAGTAGTAAGAAATCTAAGCAGTATGAAGGGGCAGAGAGTTAATGCAAAGTAAAAGTAAATTGCAAAGGGAACCAGATCCCACAAGCATAATATAGGCCAGAGAGTGCATTCATCCCAATAACAGCTACGGACAGGCAGTACTAATTGCAGGAGAAATCTGTGGTTCATGCAAGTTTTAAATCTAGTTCAGGTATTAGGTCTGAGAGACTCTCCTCCTTAACAGCCAGCTAGCCTTAGAGTTAATACATTGCTCAGCAAATTTTCAGAGGCTTATTACCAGAAGTATTCTATTGTTAAGGGTTATACTGGTCTGGAGAGCAGAAAACTCAAAGAGTAATCACAATCTGGGGTTCCTGTGGATACCTTGCCATGTTGATTGGGTGGGAGATGGCCACAAAAAATAATTATGAACATAAGTCTGCTGAGTAATACAAATAGTGGGGGATGTGGGCTGAGATGGTGGAAAACACAGCAGTCAATGATCCCACCCTCTGTGACGAGGAGTGAGACAGTCTCAGGAGTGGGGTGAGAAGCCAGGTTTGAGCGCTGGGACCAAGGGTAGGAAAATGCTCAGTTCCTGGGCCTTCCTCATCAGTGTAAAACTTGCTGGTTTGAGTGCTCTCTCTCACCTTTTGAGGCACCCTGGGTGTATGGAATGGCTTGAACAAGTGCCACACCCCACGGAGCATTGACTGAAGTCTACAGTGCTGAATGTATGATCACATAAATGCCAATGATCTGCCAGTGAGAAAGGCTTGCTGTAAGACTGCACAATCAGGTATGTGTCCTGACAGCCTCTGAAAGGAGTGTGCATATCCTTAGAAAGAGCTGTCTCCAAACCAGTATCTCAGCTAGGAGATTGGTTTTTTTTTTACTTTTTTCTCTTTTTATTGTTCCTCCATCTATTCTTTTATTGCTTTTATTATATTATTTCTCATTGGTTTCTTCTTTTTTTATTACACTTTGATAGAATTTTCCCTCTCATCTTGTCCATGTCATTTTCTTTTTTTCATTGTTTTGAATTTTTTATTTATTCTGTCAGATTTTTGCCCCCTTTCCATAGTTATTGGTGTTATAGTTATAATTTTAAACTAATTTTTACTGAATTTCTATTATCTGGTTTCTTTTTATGTTGTGGGTGTTACTGTAATTTGTTTTCTTCCTTCTAAGTGGAGTAGGAGAGCAACCCTAGCGCTTGAAACAGCTGCATAGGTGTTCCAATTATAAGCCATACCCACAGCATGGTTGAATTGAACTGTACTCCAGCATGACCTAGTCCCATTCAAATCTTGCTAGATAATTCAACTTTAAGAACAGGGGTAATAAAAGCCCCAATAATAACCTGACCCAAGTACACTTGACTAGGAGGGCACATATCCCCCACATCAACAACAGAGAAAAATAACGCAACTATTGTAGACATTGCACCTACAAGAGACCTCAGCACAGGTCACTCTCATACTCTTGTAGACAAGAATGGAGAAGTAATCACAGAGAGTGCACCCTATTATTTTTTCTAACTAGAAAATACCTGCCTAAACTACCAAAGAGACTCTGGTGAGACCTACTGAGGAAGAGTCCATCAGACTCTGATACAGTATGAAATGTCAAAACTCATGAATCACAGCCACTACACTAGTGAGTCTTATTTGAATAAAATTCAACACTACACAACAAACTGATAGTCCAAGGCCCTCAAATAGAAATGAAAGAGATATATCTTCACAGATGCACAAATCTTAATGTAGAAATATGAGAAAAAGGCAGTATGACTCTTTCAAAAGTGTATCAAAGAACTGATACCAAAGATATTGAAGTAGATTAAATGCCAGACAAAAAAAATTTAAAAATATGTTTTAAGTGAATCAGTGAATTCAAAGAGGATACAAATAAACAGCTCAATGAATTGAGGAAGGCAGTGTAGGACATGAGAGAGCAGTTCAATAAAGAGATACAGATTCTGAAAAATAACCAGAAATCATATAAATGAAAAGACCCAATAAGTCAAATGAAAATCTTAGTTGAAAGCCCCACCAATAGTGAAAGAAAGAATATCAGGGCTTGAAGACAAGGTGGATGAACTAGGACATTCAGATAGTAATAAAAACATGTAAGAAACCATGAACAGAACATATGAGAACTCTGGGACAACATTTATGACTCATAAGTTTAGATGAGGAAGTAGAGCTACAGGTTAATGGCATGAAAACATATTACATGAAAGAATAGCAGCAAATTTCCCAAATCATGTGAAATATATGGATATCTTGGTACAGCAGACATTTAGAAACTCAAACAAACATGAGCAGAAAAGAATCTCTCTGCTTCATATTCTAGTTAACTGCCAAAAGTATATAAAGAAAGAATATTGAAAGCTACAAGAGCTCCAAGTCACTTATACAGGCAAACCCATCAGAATAACAGCAGATTTTTCAGCAAAAACTCTAAAGGCCAGGAGATTATGGAATTATTTCAAACCCTGAAAGAAAATAACTGCCAACCAATATTACAATATTGATCAAAGTTATCCTTCAGAATCAAAAAAGAAATAAAGCTCTTCTAAGATAAGCATAAACTAAAGGAACTCATGACCATTAAACCTGCATTATGGAAGATATCTAAAATAATACTAAACATGGAAGAGGAAGCAAGAAAACACCGTCCAAAGAGCATGGGAAAAAAATCTCAATAGAAGAGTAAGAAAACAAACTAGGAAATTGGGAAAGAATCAATCATTCACTTGGTAAACCAACAAATGTCTAAGATGAATAAGGGAAAAATGAACATTGATTATTTAAAATACCCAGAAGAACAATAACAACAAAATGACAGAAATTAGTACATACCATCCAATAATAACCCTGAATGTCAGCGATCGCAGTTCTCAAATTTAAAAAGTGCAGACTAGCTGTTTGGATCAAAAGACAAGACCTAAGGGGCTGGGGTTGTAGCTCAGTGGTAGAATGCTTGCCTACCATGTGTGAGGCACTGGGTTATTTCTTAGAACCATGTATAAATAAAATATAATAAACTTCTATCAACAACTAAAAAAATATTTAGAAAAAAAAAAGACAAGACCTAAAAATCTACTGCCTGCAAGAAACTCATCTCAAAGGTAAAGACATACGATACTAAAAGGGAAAGGATGTAAAACAATGTTTCAAGCAAATGGAATCCAAAAGCAAACAGGAGTATACTCAAACAAAATAGACTTCAAGCCAAAATCATTCAGAAGAGTCAAAGGAAATCAATACATATTGATAAATGGAACAACCCATCAAGAAGATAGAATTATTGTAAATACATATTCACTGAACATCTGAGCATCCAATTTTGTGATACACTACTAGACATAAAGGGGGAGAGAAGCCCTAATACAATGATAGTGGGTGACTTCAATACCCCATTCCTCACCAATAGATAGATGATCCAGATAAAACATTAAGAAAAAAAAGACAGTTAAATTACGTTATCAATCAAATGAACATAGCAGACATTTACATAATATTCCATTTAACAGCCGCAAAATACATATTGTTTGCATTAACTCATATAATTTATATCAAAATAGACCACAAAAGATGCTTCAACAAAAAACATTTCATTAATTTCTTTCATCTTATCAGATCACAATGAAATGAAGCTAGTTATCAATAGCAAGAGAAACTGTATAAACACATAGAGAATGAACATTGTATTTTTGAACAAACAAGGGGAAGGTCATTGAAAAAATCAGGAGGGAAATTAAAAAATTCCTTGCATGAAATGACAATGGAAACATAACATACCAGAATATGTGAGATACAGCAAAAGCAGGGCTAAGGGGGAATTTTCTAGCCATGAATGCCCATTAAAAAAAACCCTGAAAAATACAAAATAAATAACCAAATGATGTATCATCTCAAGATCCTAGAAAAACAACACACACAAGAAAAAATAAGGAGGAGAGATCAGAGTTGAACTAAACTAAACAGAAACTGAAAGAAAAATGCTATGTACTAATAGAAAAAAAATTGTTGATTTTTTGAAAGGATAAACAAATTTGACAAATCCTTAGCCAAAAACAGAAAGAAGACTCGAATAAATAAAAGTATAGATTAAAAATGGGATATTACAACAAGCACTACTAAAACCCAGGTGATCACTAGGGAATATTTTGAAAAATTACATTGTAGTAAAGTGGACAATCTAATAGAAATGGACAAATTCTAAACACATATGACTTGCCAAAACTGAACTAAGGTAAAATTGAAAACTTCAACAGATCAATAACAAGCAGTGAGATTAAAGCAGTAATAAAAAGACTCTCAACAACAACAACAACAAAATGCCAGTACCACTGCTGAATTTTAAGACTTTAAAGAAAGATCAGCACTAATCCTTTTCAATTTCACAAAACAGAAAGGGAAGAAACACTTCTAAACTCATTCATTATATGAAGACAATATTATCCTACTGTCAAAATCTGATCACACACACATATACACACACACACACAGACACACACAGACACACACACACACACACACACACACACAGAGAGAGAGAGAGAGAGAGAGAGAGAGAGAGAAATCTATATACTGATATCTTTGCAAAATATAGATGGAAAAATCCTCAATACGATACTTGCAAATTGAATTCAACAACACATTAAAAAGTTCACAAACTACAATCAAGATGGTTTCATTGCAGGGATGCAAGGATGGTTCAACATATACAAATCAATAAATGTAATTTAACACATAAATATAAGCAAGAACAAAAATTACATGATTGCCTTAAGAGATTCAGAAAAAGCCTTTTATCAAATGCAACATCCTTTCCTGACAAAAGTATTGAAGAAACTAAGTATAAAGGATCTTACCTCAATGTAATAAAAGCCATATATTACAAAACTATGGCCCACTTCAAACCAAAAAGGAAAAAATGATAGCATTTCCTCTAAAATCAGGAATAAGAGTGTCTACCCTCACCATCTTATTTAATATAAGCACTCAAAATTTTAGCCACTGCAATCAGGCAAGAGAAAGAAATAATAGGAATACAAATAGGAAGTGAAGAAGTCAAATTTCCCTTTTTGAGATAAAATGATTCTAACCTTAGAAGACCATAAAGACTCCACTAAAAGACACTTAAAGTTGATAAACAAGTTTAGGAAATTGCCAGGATACAAAATCAATGTATAAATGTCTGTAGCTTTTCTTTTCTTTTTTTCTCTTATTTTTTTAATTTTTATTGTGATAAGAACACTTAATATGTGACTTGCCCTTTCAACATATTTTTAGGTGTACAATAAAGTATCGTTAACTATAGGCAAAATATTCCATAGCAGATCTCTGAAAATTATTGACTTTGCATTACTGAAACTTTATACTTGTTGATTAGACAACTCTTCATTTCCCTCTCTTCCTGTTCTGGCAAAGATGGTTCTATTCTTTGCTTCTAAATGTTTGGCTATTTTGGTATTTCATATAAGGAATCAAGCAGTATTTTCTGTTCTGTATCTGGCTTATTTTATTTAGCACAATATCATCAAAGTTCATCCATGATGTTGCACACTGAAAAGATTCCTTTCTTTTTCATACATACATATACCATATTTCCTTTATAAATTCATCTTTGACATTTGGATTTTTCCACATCCTTCGGCTGTTATGAATAGTGCTGCAAGGAACACAAAAGTGTAGATATCTCTTCCAGATTTTATTTTAATTCTTTTAAATTAATACCAGAAAAAAATAATTGGTAGGTCATGTAGTAATCTATTTTTAATATATTTTTAGATGAGTTCATTTTATTGATTGCTTTTGTTTTATGGGTCATGCTTTTGGTATCATTTCTAAGTATTCTCATTTTTAAAATTTGTGCTTTATAATTATACATAATAGTAGGATTGCATATGCTTATTCATGTATGTTTATAACATAATTTGATAATTACAATCCCATTTACCCCCCTCCTCCATCTTCCTGATCCCCTTACTCTACTAGTCTCTCATTACTACTGTTATTATTAAATTAGTATATTACAATGATATGTAAACATGGAATTCACTGTGGTATATTCATGCATGGACATAACATAATTTGGCAGACTTTATTCCCCAGGATTTTCCTATGCCCTCCATTTGTCTCTCTTTCTCAATCCCTTTCTTCTGCTCTATTGGTCTCCCATCTGTTTTTGTGAGATTCCTTTTAATCCCCCTTTTCTCTCCCTAACAACTCTTTCTTAGTTTGGTTTATTTCACTTAATATGATGATTTCCAGTTCCATTTATTAAGCAGCTAATGACATAATTTCATTCTGTTTTTTATGGCTGAGTAATATTCTGTCTTATATTTACCACATTTTCTTTACCCATTCATCTGAAAGTACCTAGACTGGTTCCATAACTTGGCTATTGTGAATGCACTGTTATAAATATAGGAATGCATGCATTGCTATAGTACACTGATTTCAATTCTTTTGGATAAATGATAAGGAGTGGAATAGCTGTGTCATATGGTAGTTCGATTCCTTGTCTTTTGAGGAAACTCCATACTGATCTCCATAGTGGTTGTACTAATTTGCAATCCCACCAGGAATATATAAGTATAACTTCCCATCCCCAACATTCAGAATTTGTTGTTATTTGTACTTTTTAAAATTTTTTTTATTTGTCAATGGACTTTATTTTATTTATTTATAAGTGGTGCTGAGAATTGAACCCAGTGCCTCATACATGCTAGGCAAGTGCTCTGCCACTGAGCCACAACCTCAGCCCTTTTATTTGCTTTCTTGATGATTGCCATTCTTACTGGAATGAAATGAAATTTCAGTGTAAATTTGACTTGCTTTTCCATGATTACTAAGGATGTTGGACATTTTTCATGTATTTGTTGGCCACTTTTATATCTTCTTTTGAGAAGTATTTACTTATTTCATTTGCACATTGGTTGATTGGGTTATTTGTTATTTTGATGTTAAGGATTTTTTAAAATTCTTAATATATTCTGGATGTTAACACTGTGTCAAAAGAGTAACTGGCAAAGATCTTCTCCCATTCTGTAGGTTCTCTCTTCACACTCTTGATTATTTCCTTTGCTGTGCAGAGCTTTTTAATTTAATACCATTCCATTTGTGATTTTTCAGTATTATTTACATTATTTTAGGAGTCCTATGGATGAAGTAATTGCCTGTACCTCTATGTTGAATTGTTGACTCTATGCAAAGTTTCCAGTCTATTTTTTAATGTATTGTGTCCATTTTGAGTTGACATTTGTGTATGGTGAGAAATAGAGATCTAGTTTTATTCTTCTACATTGACTCTAAGAAATTTTTAATTTCTACCCTGATTTTTCATCACTCATTCATTTTTAAAAGTATATTGTTCAATCTGCATATGTTTATATAGTTTCTGTAGTTTTCTTGGTATTGATTTCTAATTTCATTCCATTATAAAGTGATAAAATGCAAGGAATTATATCATTTTTTGTATTTGCTAAGACTCCCTTTGTAGCCTAACATGTCATCTATTTTGGAGAAGGTTCCATAAATAACTGAGAAGTTTAAAAAAATTGCCTGTGGTTAGATAAAATATTCTATAGATGTCTCATAAGTCCATTTGATTTATAATATTTTTTAGGTCAGAAGAGTCTTGACTGAATTATTATCTGGATGACATATTGGTAAGAGAAGTGTGTTGAAAACACCCAGTATTATTGTATTGGGGGTCTATCTAAGTCTTTAAGGTGAGTAGTGTCTGTTTTACATAATTAAATGAACTGGAATTTGAGACATATTTACTATTTTTATATCTTCTTCTTGGATTGTTTCCTTCACCGGTATAAATTGACCTTCTTTATCCTTCTGATGAATTTTGGCTTGAAGTCAGCCCTGTCAGGTATGAGAGTAGCTACTCCTGCTTGTTTTGGGAATCCATTTGCATGGACTGTCATTTTTCATTCTTTATTTTCTGCTAGTGACTGTGTTTGCCTGTAAATAAGTCTCTTGGAAAAAAATATATAGTTGGGTCTTGTTTTTTAATCTATTCTACCAGTATGTCTTTTAATTGGACAATTGAGACCATTTACATTCAGTTTTATTATAGAGAGATGTTTATTAATTTCTACCATTTTGATTTATTTCTAAGGCTTAATTTGGTTCTATTTCCCATTTGCTTAGCTACTTTTAAAATGAGATGAATCTGTTATGAGTTTTGGAGTTTGTTTTTAATTTCTTCTGTGTGTACTATTTCTTTAAATATTTTCCATTGTGCCATCTTAGCATTCATGAATGCTTTTAGTTTCTGCTTATCTTGAAAAGTTTTTGTTTCTATTTCAATTCTGAAGGACAACTTTGCTGGAAATGGCAATTTTGTGAAACTTTCTTTCACAGTTTGGACTTTAGAGTTTTATGTTGAGAAATCAGAAGAAATTACAGCTGGCTTACTTCTAAATGTGACCTGATGTTCTTCTCATGAGTCTTTTAAAAGACTCTTCTTCAGTATGCTAGGTATATTAATTATAATGTGTTGTGGAGAAGTTCTATTCTTATCTTGTTAATTTGGGGTTCTGACTGCGTCCTCTATCTGGATATCCATCTAATTCCCACGGTTTGGAAATTGTTCTGTTATTATTTCCCTGAAGGTATTATTCATGACATTAGCCTATATCTCACAACCCTAATTGATTTCAGTAATTTTTAAGTTTAGTCTCAATGTTGTCCCAGAGTTCTTGTATATTGTGACCATGGTTGCTTCTTTCCTTTTCTGTAATACTGTCTGAATATTCAAATCTGGCTTCCTACTCTGAGATTCTGTCTTCTGCATGGTCAATTTTATTGGAGAGACTTTAGATTGTATTTTTTTATTTTATTTATGTTGATTTTCATTTCTACAATATCTGTTTGGCTTTTTAAAATATCTATATCACTTTATTTAATTTCTTATTCATATCCTGTATTGATTTTCTTAATTAATTCACTTGTTCTTTGTGTTCTCCTAGAATTCATTGAACTTTTTGAATAATCATTCTTTGAATTACTTATCTGGTATTTCATCCACTTAAATATCTTTGGAATCAGTTGCTGGTGAATTATGAACATTTGGAAGTACCGTGTTACCTTGTTTTTTTTCATATTTCTTGTCCTGGGTTAAGATTTGTGCATTCTTTGGGATGCATTTATCTTCCACACTTATTTGTGAATTTCTTTAGGGCACAGCCTTCTCTTGTCAAAGTGTTGTGAGATGTCAGGTTGTTGTGATCTTTTCAATATATTTCCAAGTGAACTTTGTGGTATTGTTTTCCTACTAGTTTTTTGGTAATGATTAGTGTACTTTGATATAAGCGTGTGTTATGTTAGAACTTGGGGATCCCATTTCCTATGTAAGTCTCAGAAGAGTGGGTCCTTCTTGTGTAGTATATAGCAGGGTATATGGGGTGCAACTTCTTTAATTTCTTTTCTAGACTTAATAACTCTGTATGTTCTAAAACGATGTAGGAATGATCTAGATTGAGACCCCTCATGGGCATGGTATTTATAGTCTTTGTGTTATTTCCCTCTATTTTTCCTGTAGGAAAAGATGTCCATAAAAGGGACTGAGGGCCACTAATTGTTCCTACTTGGGGTCTGGCAATTGGTTTGGGGGTTTTGTCTTCCTTATTCTTTATGTTAAGGTATTGAAGTTTGAGCAGGATTAAGTTGTATGTGGAGCAAGATGTGTTGTCTCTCTTTTTTTTTTTTTTTAAAGAGAGAGTGAGAGAGGAGAGAGAGAGATAGAGAGAATTTTTAATATTTATTTTTTAGTTCTCGGCGGACACAACATCTTTGTTGGTATGTGGTGCTGAGGATCGAACCCGGGCCGCACGCATGCCAGGCGAGCGCGCTACCACTTGAGCCACATCCCCAGCCCCATGTGTTGTCTCTTGATTGGACTGTGGATATAGCTCAGCAGCAGTCTCTACCTGTGAACACTAGCGTCAGAGATTCCCAGCATCTCACAGAAAATGGGGAAACAAATAAGAGCAAAAACAGCAGCAAACAATATACAGCATTAAAATAAATGCCCAGTGCCTACTGTGATATCTACAACACTGATTACTACAAAAAGAGGAATGGTGCTATTAGAAATTAACAACGGTAATAACAATAAACAGCCATGAACTAGATCTATCAGCAAAGTAAATAGGAGGTATAAACTACAGCATCCATAGTATTAATAATTGCAACAATATGAATGGTGGGGACAAGAGTTATATAAACTAAATGTTTCTAAAATATGGTAAAACATAGTTCCTTAAGAAAAAAGCCATATGAAGGCAAAAGAAAGTTTAAAATATTCAAAATGTGAACAGAGAGAAATCAGAAGAGAGGTAACAAGTGAAATGCATAAAGAAGGAGAAAAATTAATAAAAGAAACAAAGTAAATAAAAATAGAACAAGAGAATTTGGCTAATAGAGAATAAAGGAGAGAAAGAGTAATAAAACAAACAAAAAATTCTAGCCTTCAGAGATAAAACAAAATAATAAACAGATAATGAAAAGTTAAAAAATGATAAAAATGAAGAAAAGAAAAACAAACATACATATCTATGTATTTCCACACATCTATGAGCCAATCAGCAGCAAGAAAACCCTCCCCTACAAAATTAAAAAAAGAAAAAGAAAAAGAAAAACCCCAGCAACAACAACTAAAAGAATTTTCTTTGCTGAAGTGGACAAAACTGTTGACAAGGATGAAAATTCACTGCCTATGACAAACTTCCCTCCTTTTTGTTTCTTCTTAACCTATGTATCCCATAGAGATAGCAAGGGTTCGGAATTGTTAAACCCTTCTTTTTGTGTTGGTCACCAAACTGCCAGCTGCAGTGACCTGGAAACTAGACTAGTTGAAAAACCTCTGTTTTCCTTCTTACCAGTATAAGATAGGCCAGAGTGGGAAGTATTGTTAATTGGAATTGTCTGGACTGACTAGATAGTGTATTCCCAGAGCAGGGCGAGTGTTCTGAGAAAGTGTTTTGAGAAACACAGAACACTTTTCAACCACCAGTTCACTGTTCAGTCTTTGCTTCAGCTAAGGTTAGACTGATTTTCTGTTCTATGTTTTCCTATGCCATATTTGTGTTCTGTGTTTCTCACTTTCTGTTGAGATACCCCTCCCCAGTGCAGAGAACTGGCACTGCTGCTGCCACTAGCGCGGTTTCAAAGCAGAGTTCTAAATGGGAAGTTTCAGCACCTGGGGTTTAGATCAAATTGGAACTTTGAGACTTTGGCAGGAGGTCTCTGCTCTGGAGGGGTTAGGCAGACACCACCTAGGGCCAGGCAAAAGAAGGCTGATCTCTGCAGGGTATCTGGATCTCAGGGAACTCCCAAGAATTCTGCTCATAGAGTACAGTAACCAACCTCCCACATCTCTTTCATACTCCATAAACCATGAATATGACCTTCCCAAGCTCAGTCCCTGCGTATAATTCTGCCTACCTGTTCAGTTTCCCTGATTCTCTTCAGCTGATCCAATGAGGAAGTGTGTTGCAAAGAGAGAGTGTGTTGCTCTCCTCTCCATGTGACTTACCTGAATGCCCCAGGGTACAATCTCTGTGCCTGTTTCAGTCTCATTATGCCAGGTACACTGTAGGCAACACTTTTAGACACTTTTTAGGAAAATTTGTCAATATTTACTTCCATCTTCTGGGTTCCCATAGCAACAAGTTCTAGAATGACCTCAAGATGGCCCCCCAGCTTGGCTCTCTTAAGAGAAACACAGAACACTTTCCAACCACCAGTTCACGGTTCAGTCTCTGCTTCAGCTAAGGTTAGACTGATTTTCTGTTCCATGTTTTCCTATGCCATATTTGTGATCTGTGTTTCTCCCTTTCTGTTTGTGACACCCCTCCCCAGTGCAGAGAATTGGCACTGCTGCTGCCACCAGCTTGGTTTTGAAGTACTCTTTCTTGTCCTCTGTTCAATGAACCTCAATCTCTGGGGCTCTCCGAGTCTTCTGACCATGCAGTATTGAATTTCAGTGAATTCCCTCTGTCAGGGGAGTTATGCATTTTTGGAGACTTCTTATTGGACTGTTTCCTCATGTTTTCTGAAGTCCAATATTTCTGAGGTCCTATCTGTTGTGATATTTTCATTAGTAATTATTACTTTATACTAAGCCCTGGACATGGGTAAATGTTAGCTTCATCACACTCAATCAGCATAATCAAAATGCAAAGTTCAACCACCACCAGTACCACCTTGAGAGGAGGAATAATTGCCAGTAACAGTGGAAATTTAAAAACAAATTATATATCAACATATACCATAAGTGCTTTTACTAATGGTCTCTAAAATATTAACCAAGGAGTAAATTGAGAAATAATATCAAATAAGCTGAAAAGAGTAAGGATTAATGACGACATACCAATTTATATGGAAGAAAGGATAAAAATTAAAGAAAACAGAGAAAAATAGGAAAAGTGGAAGAAGAAGGATAAGAGAGGGAATTGAGGCAGAAGATGAAATGAGGAAAGAAAAAATGATGAAGGAGAGGGGAAGGAAGGAGAGATGAGAAAGAAGAAAAGAGAACCAAGGAAAGATCCAATTAATTGTCAAAATGCATAAAGTTAGGTAGAACTCTGAAAACACACAAAATGTAGGAAGACTTTGGAAATCAATTTAAATCAAGTAGTTAGTGCAATAATTGTCATACAGAAATTCTGCTTTCTTCTTATGGAAGTTTTTCAAATAGAGACAATTCTTCTGGGTTTCAATTTTAGAATCTCCCAGATATCAGGGAGTTTGGGTGACACAATATTATAATTGTTTGATTCTCAGTTCTGACCAAGGCAACCAAACTTGTTAGGAAAGGCTGAATGCTGAGCTTCACCCCTTCCTGTCTGGCACATCTATTGGGAGAATGCTTTCTTTTTTTAGAGCAGACTTTATTCTCAAAATGGTTTTGTTTTTGTAACATAGAATGTGGATGTAAGTCTGGTAGGACTGTTGGCCAGCCCTCTCCCCTGCACAGCCTAATAGACCAATCTGGGTGGTCTTGCATCCCTTGTTCTGAGAACCCCAGTCTGTGTGCTGGGGGAGCTGTGTGGGACATGTCAGCCTATTCTCCAGTCCCTTCTGGGCATGGGAAAGATGATGTAGGTTCCATGGTAGGCTGTTATGAGATCCCTGCTTTCCACTCAGCTCTAATCTGTCCCAATTGCACCTCCTGTCATCTACTCTCTTTCTCCCAGCATTAAGACCTCCAGTTGAAATGAAAGTTCTCTTTGCTCTTCTCCACTCTGTGAACTAGCAGACCCACAGCTGCAGCTCTCATAGCCCAGACCTCCTCCCAAGTCTGTGTTTCAGTCTCACTTCTGTGCCCAAACTGACTCATGAGAGGGGCACCCACCCATCTCATGATGATTAAGCGTAGCCAGTGCAGTGGCACACATCTGTAATCCCAGAGACTCAGGAGGCTGAGGTAGGAGGATTGCAAGTTCAAGGCCAGCCTCAACAACTCGTGGGCCCTAAGCAACTTAATGAGACCCTGTCTCAAAATTTAAAAATAATTAAATAAATAAATAAAGACTGGGATAAGGCTCAGTGGTTAAGTTCCTTTGGGTTTAATTCCTGTTACCAAAAATAGATATATTTTTAAAAAATCAAAAAGTACTAGGGATGTAGTTCAGCGTTAAAGCACCCCTGGGTTAAATCCAGTACCAAAAAGGAAAAAAAAAAGTAAGCCTAAGTGGCTGTTTGGTCTTGGGTTCTCAAAGAGAAAGTATACCAAGAACAAAGCAAAAAAAAAAAAATTTAAAAATAGCGAACAAAGTATGAAGAACAAAGGAAAGCTGCAGTGATTTCTAGCTTCCCATCCAGGAAGTCCAAGCAGTACTTTTAAGCTGTTTTGGCTTCCCCACTTTCACTAAGTTTGCTGGAGAGTGCTGGGACTTTCTCCCACGGCACATCAGCTCACTGTATCTGAGTGAGCTGTTTCTGTTCAAGTTGTGAATTTGTTGGACAATGGCACCTGTTTATCTTAAACTCAGTGGGAGAACTTTTTTCAGCTCACTGGAAAGGAGCTGTCCCTCTGACTGAACCACCATGACCCCAGGACTGCTAAAGTCTATTCTTTGATCAATTCTCTTTCTAGTCTAGAAACTAATATCTCTGGTTTTCACCTATTTGCTAGTTTTGTGAGTTGCCCACTGGCATTCTCCCACAGGCTTCCTACTTCAATTTGATACCACAGAATTGTTTTAATTCAGTCTTAGGGAGCTGCTATGATATTGTAGGTTCCTCTGATCTGCCATTTTCAATCCTCAATCTGTAGCTTTTCTAAATATCAACAACAGACCTGCTGAAATAAAAATCAGGAAAACAAATCATTTACCATGATCTCAAAGAAATAAAACACATAGGAATAAACTTAACCAAGAAGGTTAAAGACCTGTACAGTTAAAATTACAAAACACTGAAGAAAGAAGCAGAAGAAGACATCTCCTAGATGGAAAGACCTCCCATGTTCTTGCATTAGAATTAATATTGTTTAAATGGGCATACTACAAAAGCCATCTACAGGTTCAGTGCAATTTCCGTCAAAATATCAGTCATTTTTTACAGAACTAGAAAAAATAATCCAAAAATTTATCTGGAACCATAAAAGACTCCAAATAGTCAAAGTAACCCTGGGCAAAAAGAGTTAGATGCATTATAATACCTGATTTCAAAATGTATCACATAGTCATACTGTCAAAAATAGCATGGTGTTGGCATAAAAACAGATATAGAGGTTAATGGAATAAACTAAAGAATTCCAAAAAAAATAAAAACATGCAGCCATCTGATTCTTGATGAAGGTGCCAAAAATATAAGTTGGAGAAAAGATAGGCTCTTCAACAAATGGTGCTGAGATATATGGACATCCTATATATCTCAAAAGCCAACTTAAAATGGATCAAAGATCTTAATATATGATCTGAAACTATTAAAATAAGCATAGGGATAACACTTCAAGATATAGATTCAGGCAATGATTTTCTGAGTAGAAAGAACTCCAACAGGGGCTGGGGTCGTGGCTCAGTGGTAGAACTCTTGCCTTGCACTGTGGGGCACTGGGTTTGATTCCTAGTACTACATAATAAAATAAAATAAAATAAAATACTAACTAAAGGTATTGTGTCTATCTACAAAAAAAATGTTTAAAAAAAAGGCAGAGAGAGAGAGAGAGAGAGAGAGAGAGAGAGAGAGAGAGAGAGAGAGAGAGAATAGAAAATGTTGGTCAGAATATGAAGAAACTAGAAACTTGTACACTGCTGGTAAGGATGTAAAAAGGTGTAGGATGTAAAATTGTGATTTGGAAAAGAGTATGATGTTCCTCAAAAATCTAAAAATAGCATTACCATATGATCTGCCAATTCCACAAAGAATTGAAATCAGTCTTGAAGAGATATTTATATGCCTATGTTCATAACAGCATTATTCACAATTAGCTGAATGGTGGGAGCAATTCAAATATCTATTGACAGATGTATAGACAAGCAAAATGCAGGATATACATACCATAGAATATTATTCATTGTAAAGAAAATTCTGAAACATGCTATAACATGGATGAAACATGCTACAACATGGATGACTGACTGCAGTCATACAAATAAAAACAATTCCATTTATATGAGCTACCTAGAGTAGTCAGATTCATACAGATAGTAGAATGGTGGTTGTCAAGGGTTGGTGAAGGAAGAAATGGGAAGCTGCTGTTTAATAGGTATAGTTTCAGTTTTGTAAGATGAAAGTATTGTCGAGATGGATAGTGGTGTTGGCTACACCACAATAGGTACTTAATACCACAATAAGTACACTTAAAAATGGTTAAGATGACATATTTTATATGAATGTTTGTTAAAGAATCCGGACTTGATGGTTTTGAAAATTCTCAGCTTCTCCAGATTTAAAAGATGCAAACATCAAAAAATGGCTTCCAGAAAAAGATCATACTCTGGGAACTGCCAGGAGAATCCTGGTCTAAAAATGATGTCAAAGATGTGATTGTAAAACATTTTGTTAGATTAAGAAAGACAAAAAGTGGTGCCCTTACAGTACTATTTGGTCACGGGAAAGACCTTTTTAAAAGGATTAAGAGTGTGCTTCACAGATCCTCTCAATCAAATAATAGGCCTTTGGGAAGCTTAAGAGCTTTGTCCCTCAGACTTCTAAACATGCGCCTAAGGTTTAAGAACGGCTTATCTAGAAGAGATTTCTCTCTTGACTTTTGTGTAATGGAGTGAACCCTAACGAGATTCACAGGAAGCCCATAATGTTTTTGCAAGAACTCTGCCAGCTTGAACTGACAAGAATGGGAATGAAAAGTACAGTATAAAACTAAATGAGGCCATTAGACCCCCCCACCCCACCCCTAATTCTATTGAGAAGATGTTCAGTCTGTTTTTCCTGTCAATAGAATTTCTTTGAAAAAGAAAATGTGACTCCAAGGATGAAACCAGGGACCTAGATTCCAGAGCGGAAAGCCATGGAGAACCATTCCTAGGTCTTGTGATCTAATAGAAGAACTTCCAGCGCTGGGACAATTGAATTTCAGAATTACAATGGACCAATGACTCTCCTGTGCCTCCCATTTCTCCTTTTTTTTAAACAAAAAATATCTAAAATTGTTATCCTATACCTGTCTCTCTTGCAAGGTGCCTATGGGTGGAGAAGTGTTTTATAGACCAAGAGGAACTAATAGGAAAAAAATAACAAGAGTTGTTCTTAAGGAATTCCAATTGGGGAGCCTCATCTTCACCTGGATGATTTATGTGATGAGATGATGAACTTGAAGCTGATGCTGTAATTGAAGGTAACTTTGAGGAGCTGGGATGGGGGATGAGTGCTCTTTGCATGTGTAAAGGATATGAATCATTAAGGGCAGAATGAAGACTTGAACTTGGAGTTGTCCTGCCTCAGCTTCACAACTATCTGGGATTACAGGTGTGCACCAATGTGCTTTAATATCTTAATGATATTTAGTTTATTTAGATTTGTTCTCTTCTCTGGAGGTACACTTTCATGAATCATACTTTCCTAAAAATATATCCATTTTAATAATGGTTCGAATATGTAGACTTCAGCAAAATAACTTGCTAGCATTTTTTAATTTTCTCTGAATTCATTCTTTCCCATTCTAATTTTTTAATATATTTTCTACATTTTTCTTAAGTAGACTATTTATTGGCTAAATGGTTTGTTAGTTCCATCCATTTTCTTGAATTGAAAACTCAAACTTTCATTCTTATGTGAAAAACTTATAAATTAACACAATTATTAAAGGTTATATATTTTTCTGTGAGAACTATTGAATAACTTATAAATTATCACAAATGTTTACAGTTATACATTTTCCCATGAGTGTACATACACTGTTGTGTGTGATATATGCTTCTGTTATCACTTCTTGCTTTTTTATATAAATTGTGTAATTTTGATTTTGATATCCTTTTGTCTCAGAGTTGTTAAGAAATCATTCTAAAAATATTACCAAGGTGTTTTTCCCCATTTGATCAGAAGATTTTTATCAGTTCTAGTTCTTTGTGGAATTCGTTGAGTTTTTTTTTTTTTTTAGGAACTATTATGTAGAGTTTTGTGAATGTCCTAAGGGTCTTTAAAAGGCAACATACTATGTATATAAATATTGTATAAGTATATATATTAGATTCATATTAAAAACAAATACTGAAGGTTGTTAAATCTTCACTGTGGGTATGCTAGGTCTATTAATGTATAACATATTACCCTCACACTTAGCAACATCAAACAACAAATATTCACTGTTTCATAGTTTCTTTGGATCAGGAATCCAGACTCAGGTTAGTTGTATCTTTTGGGTTGGAATTTCTCACAAAGCTACAATTAGGTTGTTAGTCATAAATGCAATCATATTAAGGCTCATATGGGAAGCATATGCTTCCAAGCTTACTCACCTGGCTGTTGACAAGCCAAAGGTCCTTACTGTAGGTTCACAAGAGATGTGGATTCCTTGCCATGTGGTCTCCCTAAGGACAGCTTACAATGTAACAGTTAGCATCCCTAGAGGTAAGTGAGGGAAAAGGCAAGAAAGAACAGCAAGTTGGAAGCCAGAATCCTTTTGTAACTTGATCTGAGAAGCTTCATCTCATCACTTTTGTAATATTCCTCTAGTTAGATAAGAATCAGGTCCTGCCCACACTCAAGAGAAGAGGATTTCAAGAGGGTATAAATATGAGAAAGCAGGGGTCACTGGAGACCCTATTAGAGCCTATTCCTAGCAAATATTGCTACCCTTTTTTAAGCTCACAAACCAAAGTTCATTTGCTTCAGCTCCAATTATTGTTTTTCTTTTTTGCTCTATATTTGATCCACAGAGAATTTTCTTGTTTCTAAGATTACCAGTCTTTTGGTGTTTTAGTATTTTATTGAGCATTGCTAAGTTACAGATTTATTGTGACTGGAAGTCCCTTAAAGAGGTGTGTGTGTGTGTGTGTGTGTGTGTGTGTGTGTGTGTGTGTGTTGCTGAGGATTAAACCCAGGGCCTCCTGCATGCTAAGCATGCACTCTAAACCTGAGCTACATCCTACAAAAGGTGGCATTTTACATATTATCTAAAAAATGCTTTTGGGTAACTAAAAGAACATTTGGAAAAAATAAATTGGATGCCTACCTCATATCTCCTACTAAAACAAGTGTTCAATAAGATTTAAATATCAAAATGAAGCCACTGAAATATTAGAGAAAAACCTAGGATAGACAGAGGCTTTTTAAACATAAAAGTGCTAAATATAAAGGAAAAATATTGATAAACTTTGACTACATTTAAATTAAGAACCTCTGTTCATTAAAAGACACCATTAAGAGAGTGAAACAGCAAACCTAAGAGTAGGAGAAGAATGTAATACATACATCTAAAAAAGACTCATGTCCTGTGATATATATTTTTTAAATTACAGATCAGTACAGAGAAACAAAAAGGTCTTAAAAACCTAATTTTTTAAGAAAGTAGACAAGAAATAGGAACAGGTACTGATATCCAAAAATCTAAGAAAAATATGAAAAGGACTACATAAAATTTGTCATCAGGGCAATACAAAATAAAAGTACAATGAGAAGCCACCACACACTCACTAGAACATGGAGATACTGAATTGCTAATAACTAATGACAGACAGGTACAAGTTTATAATCCTTGCTACTTATAAGGCCGAGGCAGGAAGATCTAAGTTTGAGGCCAGCCTGGCAACTTAGCAACATCCTATCTCAAACTAAAAATTAGAAAAAAGTGCTGGGATTGTAACTCAGTGGTAGAGAGCACTTGTCTAGCAATTCCAAACTCCTAGGTTCAATCCCCAGTACCTGCCCCATCCCCCACACAAAAAGACAGTGGGCATGTAAAATGATGAAATCACTTTAGAAAACTGGTAATAGCTCCTAAAGCTAACCATAGGCCTATCAAAGGTCATTTAGATTAACTCACAGGCCCACCTACAGTCACATTGAAAAAAAAAAGTAGACAAAATAATGTCTGTCCTTATATCAGAGTCTTTGTCCTTTATTGTCACCCTGTTTTTCCACTCATCCAGGTCTTCTACAAACACACCAATACCTTAAATGAACTTTATACCTTTCTCTAGTTCAATGTGATTTGCATTTATTTGAAATGGAAAACCTTATCATAGCTTACCCCTGGTTCATTGTTGGGGTTGATTGAACCTTAACAGAAGCCTAGAACTGAAATACTGAATCAGAACCAGGAGAAGCATCAAATAAACTATTAGTTATTGTTATTTTCTGATTTCAAGTTCAATAAAATTATTCCTAAAATACATCAGAATTATTTTAAAAACTGGTTTGCTTTCCTAATGTTTTTCTTGATTGAAATCTTCATTGTTCAGTAGGCCCCATTTTCTAACTATAATCAAAATTCAGGTCTATGATCTGGCTTAGTATTGATCTTATTTCTGATGCCAGCTGTCCATCATCTTCAAGCTCTGCCAAACTTCATGTGTGTGAGTCTACTAAACCTGCGGCTATTTCATTACTTAAGGATCTCATCTGAGGTTTTTCCTCTAGAAAAATGCTTTTCATTTCGGATGCTTACAAGGATCTAATAAAACTGTATCACTAGACTAAAATTTTAAAATGTTTTTTTTTTTATTGTTGGTCGTTCAAAACATTATTAAAATGTTTTAAACATTTGGTTAAAATGTTTTAAAGCCTTTCCCAATTGCCTTTTTTTAATATATGGGTTTTTTTAGTGGTAATTGAATACAATATCTTTATTTATTTATGTGGTGCTGAGGATCGAACCCAGCACCTCACATGTGCTAGGCGAGTGATCTACCACTAAGCCACAACCCCAGCAACCCCAACTATTTTTTGAGTAATGCTAAGTTACTGCTTATGCTGCCAGTCCATGGGTAACTCATCCTGCAGATGCACCAAAGCTAGACATCTAAATATTCCTGTGATAGCTAATATTGGTACTTTGATCTGCTGAGTTAATAGATCTTGCTAATATTCTGTAGGAGCCTAAAAGGCATGCATGGAATGTTTCATTAAAAAGTAGCAGCTTGGAAATCATAGAAGTTTAATTTGTGTTATTTAATAATAATAATACTCATCCTGGAGGTCCCTCAACCTAATTAGGAATCCTTTTCAAAATACTGGAACATTTTAGGCAGTACCTAAGAGACAAAAAAAAGGACTCAAATTTCAGTAAAAAGCCTGAACATTTCAAACAGTTTGTTGGAACAAAGTGAAACAAAGAAATTTACCCAGATGTCAACCTTTTCCCCAGAGATCAGGAGGCTTGAGCATGGACAGGAGCAAGGAGGAGTATACTTCTGAGCTCTGAATCTGCAGGAGAACTTTTTCTTGATTGATTAAAGAAGCAACAAAAGAATATGAATTAAAGCAATCTGTCCAAATGAGAAAACAGGTTGGTAATGACTTTTTCCTTCTCCTTAAAAAAATTTTCTGATGATTCTACATATGTGGGAAAGTGCAGTTTTTGTTTCAGACTTTGAAAGTGTCAAGAGTTCTTCCATGTGAACAAACAGTGAAGACTTAGCATCCTCAAGCAGAAGTTAAGTTGTAGACAAAGGAGTCACAAATAATTTCAAGTACTTACTAATCTGCATATTCTCAGGAAACTCTCTAAGAGGAAATAATAATAATCTGCATACAGTAGGCATATGACAGATTACATTTTATCAAGGTTTGGTTCATATTATGATCCAAACTACTGCTTATATTTACTTTAAAATTATGACCCAGTTTCATTTCTTTCTTTTATAATCTTTTTTTTAAAAAAATTGTCCTGATGCTGAAGTTTCTTGCATTTTTCTGTTTCTCTGCTTTACATCAGGGTCCTGCTTTTTGTCTCCAAAACTGGGTATAAGGGCTCACAACAATAAAATTCTGTGTTAGGGACTGTGGAATAGAATTGGACAGAAAAGTCTGAGTTATAATTCTGGATATCAGGTCCAGAGATAAAACAGCAGCAGCCAGGGCCACCCCGGGACCCATCTCTCTCTCCCGTTGGCCACTTTTTAGAGAAGAAATTTCCAACTGGACCATTCTTGGTGCTAGTCTTTATTCATCATTACTGAACAATAGATGTTAGATCTGTTTTCTGATCCAGAGGGGAAAGGAGAGAAGGATTTTTCTTGGAACCATCACTGTGCTTAGTTAATTTCTTTTTCTCTTCATTTTCCTCGTAGTCAGAATTTGTTTCTAGCCTTCTGTAATCAACAAAATTTCCTGAAATAACATTCTCATATCTCTTTGGAATTCTATTTGGCCCCAAAGGCAATTTGGTCACCTCATTTTATAGGCACGTGGAATAATGAATGCCAACAATTTGTAAGAATCACCAGGATAATTGTTAAAACACAAACATGAGTTTCTACCCCTGACCTACTGAACTGGAATCCATGGGAAGGATATAAGCATCTTTATTTTTAAAAGAACTCTATGTAATATTTTGATTAGGAAATTTTAATATACACTGTAGAAGGTCATAATATGTGTGGTTTCATATATGGTGACTATGTTAGCTTTTCATCATTGGGACAAAATACCTGAGAAAAACAATTTAGAGGAGGGAAGGTTTATGTTGCCTCATGGTTTCAGAGGTTTCAGCCCATAGGTGGCTGGTTCCATTGCTCTAGGCTTGAGGTGAGACAGAACATCAGGGTGGAGGCGTGTCTGAGGAAGGATGTTCACTTCAAGGCAGCCAGGAAGCAGAGAATGAGAGAAAAAGGAAAGGGCTGGGTCAAGGTAGACCCTGAGAGATCACACCTCCAATGACCCACTTTCTCCAACTAAGTCCCACTTCCTCGAGTTCCACCACTGCCCAATAATGTCATCAGCCTATGAATGGATGAACCCACTGATGAGGTTAAAGCCCTCAGGACCCAGTCACTTTCCAAAAGCCACCTCTGAACACTGCTGCATTCATTCAACAGAGGGACATTTGGGATACATTCTAGATCCAAATCATAATAGTGACCACATGGTTTGTCATCCCCAAAAGACATTTTAAAAGTCAAAGCAGGGATATTCATAATTCATTGGTCCACTGTCCAAAACATACACAATTCTAAGCAATCAGGATATAATGGTCCACCTAGTTAATAGATCATTATTTTCCTCCACACCTACATTCCTTAGTTTTGCAATAGCTTTGAGATAAAAAATTATACTAGGCAATTCAACCTCTTAAAATGTCCAATTCGATGTTTTGTAACCATCAACCAATTCACAGTTTGCCACCAAAAAATTCACAGTTGCCACCATCAACAAGTCCATCTCGGAGCATTTTTACCATCTCCCAAAGAAACCCTGTACCCTTTAGCAGTCACCCCAGCTCCCCAACCCCACAAACTCTGTGCATCCACTCCTCAATTTTTTTGATTGTATGGATTTGCCTGTTCTTGAAACTTTCTATAAGGTAATTATTCAGTAAAGTTGGCTTTTATACCAGACTTCCTTCATTCTGCATGTTTTCCAAGTTCAGCCATATTGTAGCATGTGTCAGTACTTCATTTCTTTTTATTGCCGAGTAGTATTCTATTATAAGGATATATCACATTTTTATCCATTTATCAGCTGATGGACATCTGGGTTGTTTTGACCTTTTGGTTATCATGAGTAATGCTGCTGTGTACATTTGTGTAAAGGTTTTAGTGTAGACATATGTTTTCATTCTGTTTTGGATATGTATCTATTTACCCACCCCCCTTTGTGGGTAATGCACTTACCATGGAAGATTAATAGAGTTTTCACAAGCCACATAGAAGAGCAAGAAATCAGTAAGAAGACCCTGAAAGGTAGAACATTATGTTACTTAGATTAGGTGAGATAGTTATTTTTGTTGTTGTTTTTAAAATACATTTATGTTCTTTCTAGCAATAACCCAAATACTTGCTCAGAAATTACACTGGATGAGAAAAAGACATATGTAGGGAAGGAACCAACCTTAAGAATCAGCAGAAATCCCTGCTGGGCTACCAAGGGCCTTTGCTTCAGAGCTTAAAGTCATTTATCTAAGAACAGATGGACTAATACATCAAAGATAAAATAACACTTACAAAATGCCCCTAGGTCTTTGTTCTCTGAGCAAATATGTGCATTCTGTGCCTTGAATAAAAAGTTTTAATTTCTAGTGTTAATAGTTAACTCACTGATGACTTCTTTAATTTTGTCTTTTTCTTTCTGCATGACACAGGCTGGCTAAGTTTTCAGGAAATGTATTTAACCTTATAAAGACCTACACATGGATGTAATGGTCTGATGTGAGGAGACACATAGTAAAGGTAGCTGTGTTAAAGTAAAATCAATATCTACAGAAGAGAAAATTAGAAAGGAAACCACTGATTTTCTTTCCCTCTTTCTTTTTTTTTTCTTGTCACTAAACTGTGCAAGTTTGGAACTCTTAGGAATCATTACATTATAGAAGTCTCTAGGTTTCCATTCTAATGGGTTCCAGGTTTTCCTGTTATGGGAATGAAACTAGCAGACTTAGTAAATCCTTATTTATTTTCCCCAAAGGCCAAGCAGTATTCTTTCTTCTCTGGTGCTGGTTTCTATTCATTCACTGCCTCTTCTCAGGTCCTTTTGCTCCCCATCATTAATCTTTCAAGCTACAGCTGGGTGGGTTCAGAATAAAACCATCAGAGGAACTGAAAAATGAAATATTTACCTGTACCAATGGGGGAAAAGGCCTATCAACCTTATCCTTTCAGTGCAATTGCATTTTTATTTTATTTTACTCTATTCACTTCCTAGATAGAAGACAGAATACTTATTTATTTTTATATATACACTCATATTATATATATATATATATATATATACACACACACACACACACACACACACATATATATATATATATAAACTCTCTATCCTCATTTGTAATGAGGTGTAATATATAGAGTTCAGCTAGTTACCATGGAGACACTGGTCCTCTGTTTCTTATCACAGAGCTACACTATCGTCTGGTGTCAGCCAAGGAGGGATGACAAAGGCCTCCCCAAGAGCCTAGCTCTGCAATTACTGAGCAATCAAGCGCCTCTTTTGATAGAGCATATCCAGGTACACATGACTTCTCTTCTTCTTCCTTTTAAAACATACATAGCAGGATGCAGTTTACTAAGGGTAGATACACTGAGTCTACATATCTCCCTCTTTTGAATGGTCTGTTTATTCAGCATTTCAATCGTATCTTTAGTTTATATTAAACACTCATTAGCTATCATCCTCTTTATTTTTAGATCTCCCATTTTTTAAAACTTTAAGAAGTGTCTTCTTCTGAGGATATATAGTGACCTTCCTTTCATACATTAATCTGTTCTTATGGTTTGTCATTAACTGATGATGTAAAGAAATGGATCAATGAAAATCACAGTCTCTAAATTTCCTCTTAGTCCTGAGAGTTTCCTGATTTCTCTAACCAAGTCACTAAATCTATCAACAGAAAGAAAGAGAGAGAGGGAGAGGAAGAATATGATAGGCATTCATTTCTTTTCTTCTGGTAGAGATGTAAACAAGAATCTGAATGAATAGAATGTACATAATAGGAGAAACTTCTAGAAAGCCTAATTTTTCTTTAAGGATTTTTATTTTAATTGAGGGCTGACTTTACTGTTCCCCCGATTTACCTTGGATTTTCAGACTGAGACATTTTATACTCACGTAGAAATTCATCATGAATTAAGGTTTGGACCGAGACAATCAAATGAGCCTAGATCCATTATTATAGATAGGTTTCTTACAGTAAGAGCTCTTTTGTCCTGTGTAATGTCTATAATGTTATAAAATATATAGCCATCTTTGCCGTAGCTCAGAAGTTCTAGAACTTTGTTAAAATGCCCTTATCCCCAAAGCAGAATGAATTTTCTCCGTGTTTTGAAAGCACAATTATGGTTGGAATTGGGAGAGATGGAAATAGTGAGATACCAAAAATGGATATGGCATGATCACTCCTCTGAATAAACTAAAAATCCAATTGGAGAAACAACCTTTAATCTTAGGTAGTAGGTTCAATATTGTGAGCCCCAGAAAGTATAAAAAAGCATAAGGGTTGCTTGGGAGGTAGGAATCAAACAAGACAGAATTAGTGCTGTGATTTGAAGGTTCTCCCCAAATTCACATGCTGCAAACTCAATTACAATGCACAGTGTTGAGAGGTGGGGTCTTGAAGAGGCGACTGGGTTCCTTCTTATGTAAAGGTCAGTACTGTTTTCCTGGCAGAGGATTTGATATGGCTGGAGTGAGTTCCTCATCAAAGGATGAGTTCAACTCCCTCCCCTCTCTCTCTCCCTCTTTGCCAGCCTTCCCTTCATCCTCTCTTGCCCTTCTACCACAGGGTGGCCAATCATGGTGGCTCTTATCAGATGCAGTCCCTCAATCTTGAACTTTCTATCCTCCAGAACCATGAGTCAAATAAACTTGTATTATTTTTAAGTAACCCAGACTGTGGTATTGTTATAGCAGCAAAAAAGAGACTAAGACAGTTAATAAAGGTGAAATTGAATATATGGAGAAGAGAAAAGTAAAAAGCAATGTAGACAGGGAAGATAGCAGAGCTAAATCACAGCCATGGATAGGTCACGGTATTCTCAGAGAACAGTGATAATTATTGAAGCAAATAATTCTTGAATTTCAAGGAAACTTCTAGAATCAGTTTAGCTGATGATGTTACTTTCCTCCTCTCAGACCAATACACCAAAGTATTTCCCTTCTGTTTTTACTAGAGAAAGAAAGAGAGAAAAGGGAGGGGAAAGAAAGAGGGAGGGAGGGAGAGATGAAAGAGATAAAAAAAGAAAGAGAGAAAGAAGGAAGGGAAGGAAGAAGGTCAAGGAAAAGATGACAAGGGAAGAAGGAAGCAGGGAGAACAATTACGTCAAAATGACACAATAAAGAAAGGCAAAGCAGAGGTCGCCTATATTTTTTTGCAGGTGGAGAACAAAGAGGGTTTTTGCAGGCAGAGTGTAGACACATTCTGTGCTATAGGATCCCTGCATGTTAGGAATGTCATTAATTAGAGAGAAAGGAACACCTGGAGACTTGCCAAATGCAGCTCAGGAGATCAAGGGCTATGTACGCATATGTTTTCACCTATGCTCTGGAATCCTTGGTAGAGCACAGTCTAGGCTTTGTCAGGACCTTGACAGGAGCCTGATTCATACTAGGGTTTTAATAGATAGCGGACTTCTGGCATTTTTGTTACCAAAAGATGGTCTCATAAATATACAGTGTCTCTGAGTTGGACGCTGGGGAAAATATATTTGATCAGTGGCGTGAGCTGGGGGAGGGGAGCCAGCGTAAAAGTTTATGGGGCTGCTGGAAAAAGTGTGCAATAAAGGTTTACTAGGAGGTGACTGGAAAGAATGAAGATCTTCATGATAACATAAGAGTAAGTGCTCCAATAAACACTGTTCTATGTGCCCAGAACTGTGTTAAACTCTTCAGGTGCCTGGTCTCACCTGATCATACCAGAGAGACAATAGAACCACCATACATCATAGAAGAAACTTAAGTTCTAAAACATAAGAGAAATTAAGTTACTCACCTAAATTCACAGGGACAGTGGCACATACCTGACGGAACACAGTGACTTGAATCTATCATTACAAAGGCAAAACTTACTTCGAAATATGTAATTACTGTCAGGTCTATTTCTTCAGCATTTTTCTTTCTTCTATTTCTTCTGACAAGATTATTAGAAGGCCTAAAAGAAATAATCTGCTTATTCTCTGTTCATTTGTCAGGAAGGGAAATAAAAATCGGAGAGGATATTTCTGAATAAAGAGGAGAAATGGTGATACAGTTACTCACAGGGAAAGACTTGAGGAAAAAGTAGTAAAACAGGCAAGATAATCCTGTCCTTCAGAATGTTTTATCTTATTTCTTTATCTTGAAGGGATTCATGTGAAAGAAAAAAGAATAGAAAAAAAAAGAGAATAATTTACAAATAAAGAGATTGGAATGTTTCTTCTCTTCATTCATTTGCCACTTTGGGGGCGACAAGATTACACATCTCAGTGAGCTTTGCTTATATTCATTTCCTGCTCCTGTCATTCTTTGAATGTGCCACACTTGCTCCTGTCCTAGGGTCTTCACATTGCTGGTCTCCTCCCCCTGGAATTCATGTCTGGCTTCTCAACTCACATCTTAGTATGTCTATTTTTCAGGAGGCTGATTGTTCCTGAAAACCTATGTAAAATGTCTCTCCTCCCCTGCCCACTTCCTACCCCACACTTTACCTAAATATTCTCCTTTTTTTTCTCTTTACAGCATTCTTTATTTTCTGAAGTTTTTTTTGTTTTGTTTTGTTTTGTTTGTACTAGGGATTGAACCCAGAGGTGCTCTATCAGTAAACTGTACCCCAGCTCATTTCAAATTTTGAGACAGGTTCTAATTAAGTTGCCCAGGCTGGCTTGAAACTTATAATCCTCCTGCCTCAGCCTCCCAAGTAGATTGAATTACAGGCAGACACCATCATATCTAACTTCTTTTTTTAAATGTATGTTTTTTATGTATTTTTATTCATGTACTTAATTTATGCAGAACATTTTATTTATATGAGTATATAGTTTTATTCATTATTATGTCTCTATTACTTAGAATATTAATTGACACATATTAAGTGCTTAGTAAATATTGTTGAATGAATGAACAGGAACAGGGCAATCTTAAAGCTGATACATTTCATAATACTTCACAATTTAGAAAGTACTTGCATACATTCAATAATCAATATCTCACTGTGATTTATCTGCATAACAACTGGTTATATGAAGGCAACTGAAAAACAGAGAATTCAAGAGTCTTTTTGGGGGCTGGTGATGTAGCTCAGTGGCAGAACACCTTGCTTGGACAAGCAAGGCCTTGGGCTTGATCCCCAGCTCCACACACAAAGAAATGTTTTTTGCATGAAGCCCTTCGGCTCAATTTAAATTCTTGGCATAGTTGTGTGCACACTTATATTCCAAGCCCCTCTGAAAATCTTAGTAAGAAGGATTCTGCAGAATGAAAAAGAGCAACAAAATGCAAGTTATTTCCATGAATTTTGAATGTTTTTGTTGTTGTTGTTGTTGTTTTGTCATTTTCAATAGACGATGAAATTCCTGTTTTTATTTTCCAGAAATATCCCTGTAAACACTTGAAGTTTTTATTGCTTCTTTTTTGATTAGTACAAGTTTTACTGCTCTTACCAGCTAGAAAAAAAGAACCCCATAGTTATTGAATGAAAAACAACTGGTCAAAGCAGGTAATGTTTTTGTGTATAATCCAGAGTTAGTTTTGAATTTTCAGGGAATTTGAGGAGAGAATAACACCCAGGGATGAGAATTCAACCTCACCCTCTTCCACATTCATGTTTTCTTTGCCGATTTATCCAGGAATTAGGAACATGACTCTCATGAGTTTTATCTCATTCCAGTTTCACTGTCCTGATATTCTGCTGCAGGATTAGCAGACTGAATGTATCGCTCTTCCCCAACTCAAATCTCCTACCACAGGGCCTGGCATGAATCATCACCTCTGGAATTGGTAGAAGACAGGTAGCACACTATTAACTCTAAACTGAGAAGTAATTATATTCCAAAAGCACTGAATTATTGCTGCCCCCACTGTTGAATTTTTGTTGTTGTTGTTGTTGTTATCATTTGCAGAATGAGGCTTAGGTAGCAAACATCATTTAGAAAATCCTATGTCAGATTTGAGGAAGAGGTTCCAGTTCCTTCCAATAACTGTAATGGGAGTCTTGACTTTTTTGTTTTTCCACTTGTTTTCTTTTCTTTTTTTTTTTTTCTTCCTGAACTGATGACTAAGGTTTTTCCTACTAAGTCCTTCCTGTTCAACAAGAGGCAAAATAGAGTTCTCATTGATCTTCATCCAGATTTCTGCTCTCAAATCATCAAGGACCTCTGTTTCATTTTTAGGACATTACACATTGTTTCAAACTTTCTTTCCTTATAAGAAGTGAAAACAGGTCATTTAGTTACTTGGACCTCTTTGGTAGAAATGACAGTCCGCCCCTAAGGACTCACAAGAGTCCTTCCTAATTGATTGCAAATTGCTAATCATTCTCTTTTTATTGTGCAAATGTGCCATTATGTATTCACCAATTGATAATTTTAATATTTGAACAGCATGTTTATCTTCGAACCATTTCTAGCAATTTCTTTTTTAAAACTTGCAATATGGTTCATTTGTCTGGAAAGTGGTAAAATACAATGCTCAATGCATCATATGAAATTCTTATAGGAAAGGCTTTTGGTTTTTTATCACCATGCCAGAGCAGGTGCAAGGTGATAAGAGAAAGCTGATGGATTAGTGCAGAGGGCAGTATTTAGTGAACTGCACATGGGTAAACCATATAGTAAGGAGAATATTAATAAACTCAATAATGGTATCAGGAAATTGCAATAGAATATAGAAAATCATAGTGTAAGAATACATCCTTGTAAAGCTATGCAAAGCCTTTGAGATTACCCAAATGTAAATGAAATCCCCTCCCTGGATTTAGAAGTACCTAAAGTTAACAAATTCTGGCTTTTACTCCTTTCCCTCCTTTTTAAAAATTTTCTTTTTTTTTACAAAGCACATTTTTTTAAATATTGGGAAAAAAACAAATAGTAATAGAAAATCAACAAGATATAACAGCATCCAAGGGATATAAATATCAGCAGGACATGTAAGTAAAATGAATAAAGGGACAAATACTGGTTCTTTATCTTCCAATATATTTTGCCTCTATTTTATAAGTACGTATTCAAGAAATTATCATTATGTGTTAATGACTTACATTTCAACTTTATTAATTTTTTTCATTAAAATAGTAGTGCAGGACAGGGAGAATTGACTCAAGCCTGTACTCCCAGCCACTTGATAGGCTGAGGCAGGAGAATCACAAGTTTGAAGCTAGCCTAGGTAACTTAGGAGACTCTGTATTGAAATAAAAGATTTTTAAGATGGACTGGGAGTGTAGCTTAGGGGTTGAGCTCTTAGCATGCTTAAAGTCCAGTAATACATGCACACACATAGTAATTACTTGGGGAAGTTATACATTTATCCCACTGATAAAGATAACATGTTTTTAAAATTTTTAGCAAATTTCTTTTAGATTGCCTTTAGAATTGGTTTAAGAAGTTATAGAATATAATTTGTCTCATGACTTTTTTTTTTCTAGTACTGGGGACTGAACCCAGGGGTGCTCTACCACTTAGGTCCATTCTAGCCCTCTTTTATTTTGAGACAAGTTCTTGCTAAGTGCTAAAGCTTGGCTTGAACTTTTGATTCTCCTGCTTCAGCCTTCTAAGTCACTGGGATTATGGGTATGTACCACCAGGCCTTTTAACTAGTGTCTCTCTGATGATCAGTTGTATTCAGTACTGCCAGGATCTTCTCAAACTGTAGCTCCTGTATTTTCTCCTTCTTGTTGAAAAACTTTTGGTGATCCAACACAAGGGGAAAGATTCTCCACTCTCATCTTTTAACATTTATATGCAGTGCTTCCTTTGTGCCAGGCATTTTTCTAGATGCATTATATATATTCTTCTTCAACCCTATGTGTGTGTGTGTGTGTGTGTGTGTGTGTGTGTGTGTGTGTAGATATATATATATATATATATATATATATATATATATATATAAATCTACCCCAAGTCAGTGGGGGTAGATACAAATGGTATCCCTATTTTATAGTAGAGAGAACCAAGACAGAGTATAAGCCACTTGTCAAAGCATATGGGATGTTTCAGTTGCTTTGAAAATGATAACAAATTTTTATTCATTGAACTATTATATACTGAGTACCTACTACATGCTAAGTATAACATAGATAAAAGTACAAATTTAAAACTTTTAGAGTATTTAATGAAAAAATAATCATCTAGTCCTCTCAAATTTTTAAGGGGAAAAAAATCTAAATTGTAAGTCTGCTTGGGTGTTCTCCTGTGGCATAAGTCTCTAAAAACATACAGAGTAGGTATAGGTCTCTGTTCAGTGGGGACAATCAGGAGGAACCCAAAGAAAAAGTCCTTGAAGTAAGCTATAATTCACATATATCCAGGGATTTGCTCAACGAAGAGTCTCACATTTTATATATTTAGCATTGTAATAAATAACTCCTATGTATGGAATTTGTGGGAACTTGGAATTCCTGAAGGGAAGATGCTATATTCGTTCAAAGTATGAGTGGAGATGATGGCTTTGCCTGCCATCAAAAATGCAGCTTTAATGGATCGATTAAAGGATATATTTGAAGCTATGCCTAGATCTCTACATGATAATATCCTTAAAAGAGTGTTTAGGTTTTTCAGAATTGCAGAGTGCCTTTTTCTTTCTTTCTTTCTTTTCAGTAATGAGGATTGAACCCATGGGTACTCTATCACTGAGCTACATCCCCAGTCATTTTAATATTTTTATTTTGAGACAGGGTCTGCTGTGTTGCTGAGGGTCCCGCCAGTTGCTAAGGCTAACTTCAAATTTGTGATTCTCCTGCTTCAGACTCCCAAGTCTGTAGGGTGACAGGTGTGTCACTGTGCCATAAATTAGATGTATCTTATTTCCACTGCTGTCTGTTTGTACTTTGATGTAATCTCCCTCTTCTTCCTATGCTATAAACCTGAAATCAAAATATTCCTTTTCCTTCAGTTTTTATTTGATTAAGATATATTCTCCATAATTGATTATAAAGACCATTAGTATATTATCCAATCTCTGCCAAAGTAACAATTAAACTTAATATAACACTTAGCAGAGTTTTACTATAAAACTAAAAACCTTATGTGTGTGATTTAGGCAAATGTGTACAGGCTATTTATTTCCTCTGGAGTGCCAAAAAACATTTGGGCTACACTGATTATTTATTATTATATACTATTGTAAAAAGAAGTGGTTTGTAAGTCTTTATAAATAGTAGATGCCTATGCAAAACCAAGATCTTTTCCTGATGAGTTTCTGTAGGGTACCAGCTGTTGTGAATCCAGGAAAGATAATATGACAACAGAAGAACACAGTACAGTAAGGTACACCATAGTAGGCAATATTATAGTTAACAATATTTGAGGATAACAGAACCAGAAAATCATGAGGTTAGGAGGGACTTCATTAGCATTTTCTTTTTCCTTGGGGTGTAAACACATGTATCCATCCATTCCAAATAAATTAATATTCTTTGTCCCTTGCCACTCAGGGTTGGAGACTCTATCACCCTCTTTTGTCATCCATGCTGTGTTCATGTTCTGCTTAAGTCCATTTCTCTTCTGTCCTGAACATGGGGAACTGGCAATCACTCTTTCTGCAGCAAGAGCCTTTCTGTACTTAAAGATAATGTTTAATTACACACCAGCCGTGTTTGTCTCCAGAATAAAAACAAAGTAGAGGGCTGGGGTTGTGGCTCAGTGGTTGAGCTATTGCCTCACATATGTGGGGCACTGGGTTCAATACTCAGCACCACATAAAAAATAAATAAAGATAGTGTGTCCTCTACAACTAAAAAAAAAAAAGTTAAAAAAAAGTAGAGGGGGGGTTTTCTAGGGACCTTTGAGGATGTGGTTTAATGGTGACCCACACAAAATTTTTACAAGCAAGTGAGGGAAGAGGAAAGAGATACAAGGATAAAGGTGCATCCAGCTGGTAGAGTGGGAAATAGAGGAAAAATTTTTTAAAAAGACAGATTCATAATGGGCTTCAAAAATAAGTGAGTGCTATGAGGTGCCAGGCACGGTATGGAGTGCTTTTTACAGTCACCGGCATCATCATCCTATTCGCTAATATTCACTGAATGTGTACTTTGTGTCAGGAACTGTTCTTAGTGTGTTTCATTATGGACTCATGGGATCCTCAGAAGATCCTAAGGATAGAATTATCCCTGCATTTCAGAAAAGGAAACTGAAACATTGGTTCATAATACTTTCATATATTTGGTGCTTCCTATAAAACAGACATCATCATATCTATTTGGCAGATGAGAATACTGAGGACCATGGATTAAATAACATGTCCCTGATCACAACGGCTGGTTAGTGACAGAACTGGGATTTAAACCCAGAAATATCTGATTCCCAAATACTTTTCAATTACATGTTTAACATGATGGAGAGAAAAATAGTAGATAATGATAAGTCACTAGCCTTTATAGAATGCTTATTATATGCCAAGTCTTTTAAAAGTAAAAGTACTTACATAGTTAATCCTCATAGCAACCCTGTGAGAATGGACACTATTATTTCCATTCCACAGATGAGGAAACACAAAGACTAATGTCCCTGGAGTCATTCAGCTACTATTTGAGGAATTAGGATTAAAATCTAGGAAGTCCATTTCCAGAGCCCTGCTCTTACCACAACATTATATTGCCTCTTGTAATGAAAACATATGCCAGAAGCAATTGTTTGGGATACTGAAAACTGAGAATGGTTCCATAGGTAAATATCCATTGGCACTACTGTGTAGCTAATATTTACTGAGCACTTACCAAGCACTTCTGGTAGACACTGTCATGTGCCACACAGATCCCCCTGCAAGAATAAAGGACTTATTTCCCTAGTTAATGGGAGTGCTAAAAGAAGGCTGTGTTCAGTTGTCAGTTCTCAGCTGAAAAAAAAAAAATCTGTGGTCCTTTGGGAGTGCACTGCCAACAGGTTCTGATTCCAAGAGCATTCCCTAATAAATCTTGAATCTCACTCCTACCTCAGAGTCTGCTTCCCTAGGAAACCAGCCAGTGATAGCACACCACATAATCTCGTGTCATGCACACAGTGCTACAAATCAGATGAGTATCCTCATAAGCTCATTTTGCAAAATTTTGGAATCATTAAGGCTTAACTTGCTCAAAGTCACAGAGTTGGTCAAGGATGGAGCCAGAATTTGAACTGAGATTGTCTAATTCTAGAGGCTGCACTCTTAACATCTACGTGATTGTGTGCAGAGGAAGTGACTTCAGTTAATTGAGGCTTAGCGTTAATTCGGCATGCATTTAATCCTGAGAAACAAGAAAGACATTCTGAAGGACTCTGATCCTGAGGGAAAAGAAAATCTAACATTTATGTTTAAAGACTAGGTGAGAATAATAGCAGCAGTTAGAATGACCTGAAATGTAAACAAGGTAACCTTAACAATGTTTTATCTGGCCTTCCACAACTTATTTCTTGAGAAGAGAGAACTGAAATGATAGGGAAGAGGAAAATACTAAATTAAATGTATACCCTTGTATGTTATATTATCTTAAATTCAAAGAGAAAAGGTTTCATTCTCCAATATGAGATGTTTATCATTTAATACATCTGTCTAGCATCTTTCCTCACATGAGGGAAGTTGAAAACATAAAATGCCAGCATATGGCCCCGACTTTAATGAGAAGTTACAGGGTATGATATCTGTCAGCAACATCCTAAGAGATATAGAGCAATGTTAAAAGATGGGCTGGGGAGAGAGGGCTGAGATGGCACAGAGCCATAGCTTTTTCCTGAGTTATGGTATACAATCACAGATTTTATCCAATGTTGTAAATATCTAGGTGCTTTTATCCATCTTAATTTTATCACTTTTTCCAGGACAGATAGATTCACAACATAAA
This sequence comes from Ictidomys tridecemlineatus, assembly GCF_052094955.1. NCBI lineage: Eukaryota > Metazoa > Chordata > Mammalia > Rodentia > Sciuridae > Ictidomys > Ictidomys tridecemlineatus. The sequence goes on from NC_135491.1 coordinate 47,572,996, forward strand.
CAAATCTCTTGACTCATATGTAGGCTTAAATTGTGTGGATCCATTTTCAAAAAATACTTCTTTTTTTTTTTTTTTTTTGTAAACATGGATAATTTCCTGTATTTTCAATGGAAGCAAAGAAAAAATCGCAATTAAAAAAAAAACAAAAAAAAAAACCCTTCCAAATCTTAAATTTATCCACTCAGTACCCATATGTCCTGGGTGCATCTTTGATTTTCACTTAAAATCAAAAGTAAACCAAAAATATATCCAGAACACAAGTGCGCCTGAAAAAACAAATTCAGAGAAAATGGGATACACTTAGCAAAGATTACATGCATCAGTGAACTGTACTAAATTGAACACTTTTGTAAATGCTAGAGATTTTCTCTGTGAAACTGGAGAGTTTGAAAGAAAAATCAATAATGTTGGGGAAGGAAAACCCTCTTCACCCCTCTCTAATTAGTTAAGCAGAATCTGGTGGATTTCCATATTATAACTGGATCAAACTTGTGAAATTGGTTTTGATCCCAGACTCATTGGTACATCTTCCAGAAGAAGCTCCACTCTAGACAATCAAAGGCTTTTCAACCTTGAATGATCCTGAAGCTCACTCTTTCAGTTTATGCACATCTTACACTGTGTTCAGTGTATGTCGAATGTCGACTACAGCAAATCTCCCTGGAATAAGAGCTCCATTTATAAGAACAGGGCAAAGGATCTTCAAGCTGGTTGGTTTCAAGTTCAGCTTGAGCCTTCAAAATCTATATTAGTAAGTGAAACCAGGCATAAAGAGGCACAGTTCCTCAGATCTTTCATTTTTTAATAAATCAAATAAATATTGGCCATATTGTTTATATTAGGGCATAAACCCTTCTGTAAAGTCACTGCTCATGTCTAATAATGGAGTAGGTAAAGGGTTTCTGAATTTTTCTGAATAATCAATACCAAAGCTGCTGATGCAAATTTATTTGAACTCCAGGGAACACATCCTTTGAAGTTCTGGGGAAATTTTAAATATAGTGTGCAAATCAATAAGTGGACAAAAACATCTTTGTCAATGTGTTCACTTTTATTTGGAGGGAAAATATGTCCATAAGTATAATCTTTCATTTCCTCTACGAACCTTTTCTTCAAACTATTTCTTTTACAAAAGAAACTCACAAAAATCGCTAATCATAAAACATTCTTTTTGACTATAATTATAAGTGGTATAGACATACCTCTCTGAAAGGATGACTTCTGAGCACTAAAGAGTTTTTCCATTTCCACCCCTTTGCAACGCTCTCATATTTTTTTCTTTATCCATCGAATGCACCCAACTTTAGCAGCTTGAGCTAACTGAGACAGTTTTGAGAGTATTTTCAGAAAGGATGTTCCTGGTCTAGTTTGGTGGCATGTCTATTTGAATGGGACTCATCTTTGAAATTTAAAGAAAAAATTTGTTCATTACTGCCTATTTTCACAGTACACTAAGCAAAAATACAAAGCAATTTTTTTTTCTTACCCCCCTTTTCCCTTTCTCCCTTCCTTCTCTTTCTTCCCCTGTGGAGTTCAAATTAAAGAAAGGTGAAAATTGAAGCTGTTGTACACAAGGCGATCACAACATGCATATTTGATTTTTATGATGGATCTAAATTGCTGAATAAGGCCAGGGAACAAAGAGAGACCAGGGCTTCCTGCCCATCACAAGCAGCCACTGAATGCAGAACAAAAGCTTTGGCCATTAGGGGCTCAGCAGGGAGACACATTATATAAATGACTTTGTCTTCTCTGCCCCCACTCCCCTACTGGGTGCACTGGACAGAGATGTGTGTGTGTGTGTGTGTGTGTGTGTGTGTGTGTGTGTATTATGATTTGCTAGGGCAAGAGATAAGAAATCCTAGGAGCAGTGATGGGAATAGAAATGAACAGCCTGCTGAGACTCAAAAGGGCCACATTTTACTCACTGGACCTCTGTGGCTCAGTGCTGTCGTTGGAGCGCTATCTAAGACTACTCTCCTAAGAAATTTTGAATCTTTTTAGAGTAACCTGTAGCTTTGCTTTATACCATTTTGTTTCTTAATCAAGAATGAGAAGCAGAAGGAAAAATACCTAGAAAAAATACCAAACCTTAGAATTCAAGGTAATTGCCAGACCTGTTTAAAGAACAAATCAACATGCAATTCACTGTAGCACTAGTTTCCTGGGAAAACACTCTGTTCCTTCTTGCAGGCTCAAGGCTTTTTCTTTTGGCAAGAAAAGAGAAGATATAGCAATAACAACCAAGCTATGACACAGTCAAGTCAACCTACTTTCAGGAGACGCCCTGTGGTGGTGACTTGAATGGGTAGTAATGTTTTTACCTGGCTTCAAACACCAGCAATCCTGCTCATAGGGTCAGTCTTTGCACAGAATTTGTTTTGTAGAAAGATTTTAGTGAGCTTCACAAAGGTGAATCTTTTTACCGTTTCTACTATTACTGAAAGGGGTAAGGAGAGGATCTCTGCAGATATAGGTTGAAGCACAGAACCTTTAAGTACATTGCTGAAGGAAATACAGTGAGTTGGGGGCAAGTTAAGATCGAAACCCAGGTCGCTGAACATCCACTTCCATCTTGACCATCACTACCTGTTTCATGGCAGGGGATAACCCCACGATAAGTTTCTATTTCAGAAGTTGTTCTGAGATGTTTGGACAGTCTCTGACTCCCTAACAGTGAAGAAAAAAGCCTCATTGTGAACCAAAGTATCTGAAAGCCTTTCTGCCGTGTGCTACAGAACCACAACTGAGGGTTCTTGGAGAGAATGAATTCCAAAGAAAGGTATATACTTCCTGAAATCACATGACTGAATGTGTAAAGGTAGCTGAGAAAATACTATAAGAAAACTGCCATTTGTCACATACTATCACTCTTCTGTATAAAAATGGCCAATTCACTTAAGATAAGGTAGAATCTATGACTTATATGAAAGATGCAAGGTCATAAGGGACCACAGGGGCTGTCCTGAAGGGTAACTGTGTTCTTGAGCTACACAGGCCATCCAGCTCCTCTTTACCAGTTCTTTTGGTTCTCACTTTAGGGGAGAACCTTTAAATGCCTTTAGAAAAGAATGGGTGGGGAAAGTTCTCTCAATAAAGACTGCTTAATGGATTCATGTTAGTAGAGAGACATGTTTATTAATAGTTTTAAATAACTGCATGGTTAAAGGGAATCCCTAACCCTGCATGGCCAGAGGTGGGTGGGTGACAGTCAATATAAATAAATAAGCAGATGAATGAATACAGTACAGAACAATATCTAGTCATTCATTTTGTAACAAGGATTTGATTCTTCACTTTTGCCTACAAATGTCCCAGAGGTAACTAAAAACAGGTTTAAAACTTACCATCTCTGTCTCTATCTGGCATGTCTCCTTTGCTCTGAGTTATCTTGGATTCCAGGAACAAAAAGTCTGATCATTAAACATCTTGTGAAGAGTCACAACTACCTCCAGGCAATAGCCCTGAGATAATGATGGATAGACCACACCTGATCAAGATCACGGGGTTTGTCATTTGTGCAAACCCTCTAGCTGTGCAAACCCCCAAGGCTTGCCCACATTCCCCTTTCTATGAAACCTCCATATCATTGTTAGCCCCTTGAAGACAGGGCTAAGGATGTGCCCCTATCCCCCCTTGTTTACCCAGCATAGATGCAGTCATTAAAGTTCCTCTTAAGTTCCTCCTTATACAAATATATGTAAGTAATGGTGATTAGCAGAGAGGAACTTTAATGAGAGGAACCTTTATTAGCAGAGAGGAACCTTTATTTTTGTGTGGTGCTGAGAATTGAACCCAGTGCCTCACACATACTAGGCAAATGCTCTACCACTGAACTACAACCCCACCCATCACCATTACTTTTTATGTTTAATTTTTCAGAGTGAGGTACCAGACCTGATGTATTGGACCCCAGAGTCAGGACTCTTGCCTAGGATTCTGGTAAAAAGTTTATTATTCATTCATTCATTTAGTTAACATTCATTAACTGCCTACTATGATTCCATGTACTGTGGATTCTGTGTGAACAAGAGAGAGATACAACTCTTGCCCCAAATAATATAATAATCTTATGTGTGGTTGGGCATTGACAATAAGATATTTAATAGTGATGCAAATGCCTAAGTTAACACCTAACAAAAGGTATGAAGAGAAAGAGCAGTGCTCTGTGAAAATGTTACCTGAGAGGGGTTAGAGACATTTAAGCTGAGATAGGAAAGAAAAAGCTTATGTTCTAACCACCTACATTTCACCTTTTGAAGTACATTTTGAAATATCAATCAAAAATGGGAGTTGAGGAAATAATGCATTTTGGGGGCGGGGTTATATATCTTCACTTCTCCTTTATCCTACTAAAGAAGGAAACATTGTTACTTTGCTTAAAAGTAAAACAAAATATCAGTTTGGCTGTAAGTTTTAGGTAATTAAAATTTACTTCAGACTAAAGCCAAAGTCCACAAGGTTATAACTGTGCTGTCCAAATATAATAGTCATTACATTTAAATTTCTTAAAATTAAATACAATTTAGAATTCACTTCCTCAGCTACACTAGCCATACTTGAAATGCTCAATAGCCACTCTACAGAACATTCCAGCTATATGCTATTAAAAGTAATAAAGTCAGACATGCAGCTCCTCCATTGCACTAGCCCATCTTTTGCATGCACAGTGTTAGGTTAGTAGAGGACATTTCTAGCACTGCAGAAAGTGCTATTGGACAGAGCTTAGGACTACGGCATGCTGTTCATTTTCTAACTCGCTACTTTTTTCTTTTTGCTTGTGCTACTTAGCCAGGCTGGAATTCAGCCCAGTTAAGCTCCTGCCATTTGTATGGTTTGCCCTCTACCTTCCTCTCTGGACCCATTTTGTACAACAGTTGCCAGCTACTTGTCTCTATCCTGGTCATACCAGCTGTCTTTCTCTCAGACCCCAGGACTACTACTATTCCTCCCCTTCCCCCCTCGCCCCTTCTAGTGCTGGGGATTTATCCCAGGTCCTCACACATAAGCCTGCGTTCTACCACTGAGCTACACTCACAGGCCCCAGATCTTTCTCACCTCAGGGCTTTGCACTCTCCCTGAAATGTTCCTGCCTGCCTATTTCACTGATTTTTTTATATATCAGCTCATTTATTACTTCACTGGGAAAGCCTTTTCTGTCTAAGTCAAATCCTCCTGTTCCAAACTTCTGTTTCTCTCTCGTTCCTAACATTGATTACAATGGCAGATTTATATTTATTTGTGTCATTTTTTTTCTTCATGTCAGACTCTTCAAATTCACTAAGAGCTCCAGGAGGGCAGGGACCGTGTCTGTTTTGATCACCGTATTCTGAAAAGGAAGCAGAATGTATGGAACAAAGTAGGAGTTTAACAAACATTTATGTTTGAAATATGAGCGAACAAATGCCTACTACAGAAAAAAAATAACCAGTGGTAAGTCAAAAGATGTATGTTATATTGCTTCTTCCATGCACATCAAATACCCAGACTTCAATGTGACAGTATTCACAATGGATGAAAATGAATGACAGGGACTATAATAATTTGAGGGGAATGAAGTACTTTTTCTGATTGATAAAAATTACTTCTCCAATGAAAAATAGTTATTTTTCCTCCTCCTCATTGGGGGTATTATTTGTATTTTT